>NC_136068.1:431820940-433020940 GCF_964261635.1 Lissotriton helveticus
ATATGCATACATATGCATGTTATTTACATGAAAGTTTTAAAAACACTAATAAAAGCAAAGCTAAAAAGCCACCTCATTACAAACAGAATGGCTTTAACTTAAACGAGGGCGAGATCTATTGCATTTTCAATGCTTGTTTACTTTGGTTCTATCAAGAAGGCATTCAGATGTGTCACACATTTGCCATAAATTCTGAATGTTAGCACTCTAGTTGCTCATTAGATCACTGTAGTAAAGCTAGTGCTCACCAGGGAAGTCTGCTGCTAATCATGGTTTGCAGCCATTTTCCCGCATTTTTTATCCCGCAGACTTTCAGTCCGCATACCATTATCCCGCAAGGTCATTGAGCTCGCATACCATTATCCCGCATTTTTTCAAAACGCATGTGCATTTATTGCGCATGCCTTTACAAAGAATTACGTTTTAAAGGCATGTATGGTAAATGCATTTGCGTTGTGAAAACCACGATGACGAGAGAGGTAAGTGGGTTTGTGTTAATTTTTTCGTGGGTTAGTGATTGTGTAGTGTAGTGTAGTGTTGTGTAGTGTAGTGTTGTGTTAGTGTAGTGTAGAGTTGTGGTGGTTGTTTAGTGTAGGGTCATGCTGGGGGTAGTGTTTTAGGGTTGTGTTGTAGTGTTTGCGTAGTGTAGGGTCATGCTGGGGGTAGTGTTTTAGGGTTCAGGGTAGTGTTGTAGTGTTTGCGTAGTGTAGGGTCATGCTGGGGGTAGTGTTTTAGGGTTTAGGGTTGTGTTGTAGTGTTTGCGTAGTGTAGGGTCATGCTGGGGCTAGTGTTTTAGGGTTTAGGGTAGTGTTGTAGTGTTTGCGTAGTGTAGGGTCATGCTGGGCGTAGTGTTTTAGGGTTTAGGATAGTGTTGTAGTGTTTGCGTAGTGTAGGGTCATGCTGGGGGTAGTGTTTTAGGGTTTTGGGTAGTGTTTGCGTAGTGTAGGGTCATGCTGGGGTGTAGTATTTTAGGGTTTAGGGTAGTGTTGTAGTGTTTGCGTAGTGTAGGGTCATGCTGGGGGTAGTGTTTTAGGGTTTTGGGTAGTGTTGTAGTGTTTGCGTAGTGTAGGGTCATGCTGGGGGTAGTGTTTTAGGGTTTTGGGTAGTGTTGTAGTGTTTGCGTAGTGTAGGGTCATGCTGGGGTGTAGTGTTTTAGGGTTTTGGGTAGTGTTGTAGTGTTTGCGTAGTGTAGGGTCATGCTGGGGTATAGTGTTTTAGGGTTTTGGGTAGTGTTGTAGTGTTTGCGTAGTGTAGGGTCATGCTGGGTGTAGTGTTTTAGGGTTTAGGGTAGTGTTGTAGTGTTTGCGTAGTGTAGGGTCATGCTGGGGTTAGTGTTTTAGGGTAGTGTTGTAGTGTTTGCGTAGTGTAGGGTCATGCTGGGGTGTAGTGTTTTAGGGTTTTGGGTAGTGTTGTAGTGTTTGCGTAGTGTAGGGTCATGCTGGGGGTAGTGTTTTAGGGTTTAGGGTAGTGTTGTAGTGTTTGCGTAGTGTAGGGTCATGCTGGGGTGTAGTGTTTTAGGGTTTTGGGTAGTGTTGTAGTGTTTGCGTAGTGTAGGGTCATGCTGGGGGTAGTGTTTTAGGATTTCGGGTAGTGTTGTAGTGTTTGCGTAGTGTAGGGTCATGCTGGGGGTAGTGTTTTAGGATTTCGGGTAGTGTTGTAGTGTTTGCGTAGTGTAGGGTCATGCTGGGGGTAGTGTTTTAGGGTTTAGGGTTGTGTTGTAGTGTTTGCGTAGTGTAGGGTCATGCTGGGGGTAGTGTTTTAGGGTTTAGGGTTGTGTTGTAGTGTTTGTGTAGTGTAGGGTAATGCTGGGGGTAGTGTTTTAGGGTTTAGGGTAGTGTTGTAGTGTTTGCGTAGTGTAGGGTCATGCTGGGGTGTAGTGTTTTAGGGTTTTGGGTAGTGTTGTAGTGTTTGCGTAGTGTAGGGTCATGCTGGGGGTAGTGTTTTAGGGTTTAGGGTAGTGTTGTAGTGTTTGTGTAGTGTAGGGTCATGCTGGGGGTAGTGTTTTAGGGTTTAGGGTAGTGTTGTACTGTTTGTGTAGTGTAGGGTCATGCTGGGGGTAGTGTTTTAGGGTTTAGGGTAGTTTAGTTGTTTAGTGTATGCTAAAGGCATATTTGTTCTAAAAGTTTTCGCTATTTTAATTTGCGGCCTAATAGTACATGCGGATTTTTTTTGCGGACTGATGGTATGCGGGATTTCGTCATATATTCGCTAATCATACTTTCTATGGCAAAATGAACCCCCTCATTTTGTTCCTTTTTAAATTAAATGTTTTAAGAGTTACCACTTTATTCCAATCAAGATGGCTTCAGGTGTGCCATACCTTTGTAATAAGTAGGACTGTTAGCACTCTAGTTGTTCTTTAGAACACTCTGGGACATTCTGTCATTGGGCTATAGTTGGGCTACATCTGGCTGATATTTGGGCTACATTTGTTTTTTTTTGTCTCTGGTGGCCATCTTTGGGCTACATTGGGATACATTGGGCTACACTTGGGCTCCAACATATATATAGCCCAATGTAGCCCAATATATATTTTTCAAAGTTAATTTTCGTAAAAACCACTGGAGCCTATATCTTGAGACATAGCAAAGGCACATCGGGCTACCAGTCCCTACAATTTTGCCAAGTTTGGTGTAAATCCATTCAGCCGTTCAGGCTAAAAGTGAGGCCAACCGCCCTATGGAAAATTGCATGGGAAAAACACGTTTTGGGACCCCCCTTTTTTCTCGGCCCCCCCTTGACAAAACCCCCCCATATTTTCAGGGGCTGGTCAGAAACAAAATGTTCCATTTTCCTGAAAATTTCAGCCAATTCTGTCCTCAAACGCCAAAGTTATTCGACATAGAATTTTCAAAAATCCCATAGGAAAAAAATCCTAACTATATATACCTACTGGCTATCGCCAGTAGGTAATATTTATATACACATGTGACCAAGAGCTGGATAGCTCGAAACGCGTCATTCTTGTTTGTTTGCTTGCACAAATAAACAACACTTACTTTACTGTATCGGTGTGGCCTGTGCTTCTTTGGAGACGAGTGAAGCGGTTTGTTGGATATATATATACAGCAATGATATTTCTTCCATCCCTGCTGATAATTCCGATGTCTTATCTGTAAATTCACTGACTTCTAACAGCGATGAGGGTGGATCTGTTACATTATTACCAGGCCCAAGCATGCGTGATAATTACTCTCTAGTTGAGGAACTACATTTTGTAAGCGAGGACCGACGTTATTCCCTGCGCTCCCGGAATCCTCAATCAAAACAAGGAAATCAATCAGCCAACCCAGGCGCGCAAGGAAGCGGATCTGTAAACAAAAATTCCTCTCAAATCAAAGCAAAAAAGAGTTGGAGAAAATAACAAGCACAATGGAAAACACAGTAATTAATGTCACTGATCTTGTCTTGTCTAAAGCTGAAGAACAATTACTTTCATTAGGACTTTCTTATTGTCCGCCAAATAGGTTTTCATATAATCAAACGAGGATTGATGTTTTTAAATTCATTCGCAAAATAAAATTGATCAAACATTTCCAACTGGAATCTAAGCGAACAAAAACAGTCAACACGTCTACTTGTAAAGATTCAACATCTACTCTCCAAGTACGATATATCACAGGCTTACAAAACCTTTATGATTTGGCATACAACGATGATTCACAGCCTCCACCGATAGTAAGTCAAACTATCAATGTGAACTGTCCGGTTACCAGTCCTTTCCGTCCTAAATCCACGTTTCTACCTTTAATGCCAAGAGACGCGGTAGACGTGTTTAGTGACAGAGTCATCACAGAATTGAAAAGTTTAAACAGACAAGTCATGATTCAAAGTAAACAACGGGATTATAACAACAACCAATACCATCAGCTTGTAAAAAAACTCCAAAACAACAAGGATGTGATAATAAAAAATGCGGACAAGAGAGGAAATACAGTCTTATGGCAGTTAAAAGACTACATGACTGAGGCAGAGAGACATTTATCAGACATTTCATGTTATTCAAAATCTTCACATTCCATCATGGTTCAAAGTCATGAAAAAACCCGTAAACAAATCTCCAACTGGAAAAGACTTAGTTTATGGTCCAAAGACGAAAGTAAATTCTTAACAAATAATTATCCAATCATTCCGAATCTATATTTCCTCCCTAAAATTCATAAACAAGTCACACCTACTCCCGGTCGCCCTATTATATCTGCAATTGGGAGTATGAACGAAAACATATCCAAATATGTAGACTTTTTTTTGCAACCCCACATATCCAATCTAACATCTTACCTAAAGGACACTACAGACTTCTTGGCCAAAATTGCAAGTGTAAATTGGTGTGATGACTATCTATTCTTTGTAATGGATATTGAGTCTTTATATACATCCATTAACCATCAACAGGGTATCAATGCTTGTAATCTTTATCTGAGTAAACATGATATATGTTTCCGTGATCACATTGTAATGTTGATGGAAATGATCAGAATATGCCTCACTACCAATTTTTTCCGTTTCCATGGCAACATCTACCAGCAGCTACGTGGTGTGGCGATGGGCTCGTGCTTTTCCCCCAGCTACTCATGCTTACATGTGGGTTGGTGGGAGGAGCACGAGCTCAGAACCACGCACCGTCGCTGGTTAAGTAACATCGTCAATTATTGGCGATACATAGATGATGTGTGTATAATCTGGAAAGGGACAATAGATGAGGCGTCATCTTTTGTGTCTGATCTCAATACCAACACATTGAATCTTAGATTCACGGCCTCTATCACCTCAGATACAGCAATTCCTTGATGTACAGTTGTTCATAAAAGACTCCAAACTTGAGACTTGATTACACCGCAAATCTACAGCGGGCAATTCGATTTTGCATGCCCGAAGCGCCCATCCCCGACACACTATTAAAAGTATCCCTTATGGGGAATTCATTTGCATCTGTAGAATCTGCAGTGATGCCGCATCACTTGATGAGTGTTTAATGGACTCCAAACGCCGATTTTTAAATAGGGGTTATTCTGAACTAATTTTGGATCAAACGTTAGTTAGAGCTAGGTCGTTAGATCGTAAATCCCTACTTGCACCAAACAATTCTGATAATGTTATTTCAGAATGTTCAGTAAGATTAATCACAACTTTCTGTGCACAGGAACGCAAGATACGGCGCATCATCTGCAAGGAATGGCCAATTGTTTTGACAGATATTATTCTAGGTCCCATTTTACCTGTTACCCCTGATATTACCTTCAGGAGGGCTCCTTCAATGCGAGACGCATTGGATTAAACCATCACCTGAGATTCTTCCAAAAAAACCTTGGTTCCATAAAACAGGATTTTTTAAGTGCACTTCCTGTCGTGCTTGCACGTTTGCAAAAAACACTACCCACTATATGACTGCATTTAGTGAGGTCCCTGTACCTATCCGAGAACGGGTCGGAATATGTGATCTATAAATTAAGATGTACCTGCAATCTCGAATATATTGGTAGCACGAAACTTCCTGTGCATAAATGCATTCTGCAGCACATAAGAGCGATTGTCAATAGTGATGAAAACTACCCTGTGGCAAGACACTTTCGATCTGTTCACAACAAATTACTAAAAGATCTGGAATATACTGTCTTGTGTTCAGTGCCCCAGCCCGGACGGGGTGGGAATAGGGAAAAGCTATTACGACAAAAGGAATCGCACTTCATATTAGCATTGGATACCAAGGACCCTAATGGGTTAAATTTAACGGAAGACCTTAATAACTTTTTGTAAATCTAGCCAGAATATCTGTTTTGTTTGATAACGTTGTCAGTACTGTTTTAGAAAACAGCATATTCTTTTTGCAGAATAAATTTATATATTTTAGGTCATCGGCCGATGATCACTATCACTCTAATTGGGTATATGTTTGTATTTTGACATAACCATATTTCTACAGATTGATATACTTTTTATCAAAATACGGCAAGCTTTATACTACTACCTTTACTGCTTACTCGGCTGTGAGCAACATTTAATTTTAACTTCACTTAAATGTGGGTGTTGATCTTATGATTTAGATTTTTTGGTAACAGAACGGCACTTTTTGAGCACTAATATAGACATACCATATGAATGAATTAGATGTCCATAAAGAATGTACTATCAAATGTGACCTTAACATTCGCAGTAGGCAATTTTGAAGGTTTACGGATTGCGAGACAGTTATAATAAATTTATTGATATATATATTCTATACAGTGACATTTGTCAAAGTATTGTATTTCTGTTTGCAATTTAGAATTTTATTAGGACACTATGTCGTTACTATAATTATTTTCATTAATTGCAATCATGTTTACTGATTACTATAGACCAACTATTCATTAACTGCTTTGCTTCTATTTTACTAAAATACGTTGCTTTACACAATTTTACATTAAGTTGTTAAAAATGTCAATTGAATTCTTGGTTATTATAGTCATTTAATAATGGCGTCTGTTTGTATTTTCCAAACATACCTTTTTGCATTGGTCTGTCTTCTATTTTTATTATCATCACTGTGAGGTAGTGCACTTTTTTGATTAGTCCCACTATTATGTTTATTATAAATTGGTTGTTCCTTCTGAGCGCGTTATGTGAACAAGCTCCCTTGAGGAGTGAAACGCGTCGTCGGATGGACATTTGTCCTTTATTTTCATAAAAATAAATAACTTTATTCTGCTAAACATCCGAGAATTTGGATCTTCTTTGTTATGGCTGCATCGTAAAATTGAGGTTGGCGTGAGGTCCGCACCTGAAGGAATTCCGGCTTCTACCGTCGGAACAGGATTGTTGGATTTATATATATATTCACTGAAAAAACCATAGGTTATAGACCATATATAGTTAGGAATTAGCATTTAAAAAACCTTATTTTACTCACACAAAACCATTGAAATTCCATATATAGTTAGTTGCACTAACTATATATCGCGCACCCGCAATCCACTGCTGATCATGTCACATATTACATCATTCATGACATGGTCAGTGACATCACTGATGACATCACTGATGACATCTCAAATGACATCACTGATGAGATCACTGATGACATCATCCAGTGACTGTGTGTTTCTGTAAAGTTTAAATATGTTTTACATATTGAAGAATGAGTAGATGTATAAGTGTCTGGACGAAGGATTTAGTAGGTGCATGACTGAATGTATGAGTGAGTGATTAAATGTGTCTCACTGAGTGCATGGGTTAGTGACTAAACTGTCTTAATTTGTGCATCATTATGTCTGTTGTTCTGTAAACTGCTGCATGTGTTGATCAGTAGCTATATGATTAACTATATGGGTTATTGATTGATTGTCCAAGTATTTGTATAGGAGACTGAGTGTGTGTGTGGCTGGCTGGGAGGTGTGTGACTCTGTGCCGATCAATGTGTACTTGTATCAATGATTGTATAAGAAAGTAAGTATGTGTTAGTGTATGTTTGAAAATGTAAGGTGCTCTATGTTTAACTGTATAGACAAGAAAATGGAAGTGTGATTGATTCTTTACAGGACTGACTAGGTGTGTGAGTAACTCCATGGATGAGTGGCAGAGTGTAAGTGTCTGTATAGGTGTATGAGTGCATATGATAGTGTTGTAAAGATGAGTGATTGTATGTATGAATGATTGTATGGGTGAATGAGTGAATGTGTGTGTAGACGTAGGAATCAGTGAGTACGTATGTAGTAACTAGTATTGGTGTGTCAATGGTTTCAAAAATTATACTCTGTATTTAACACTGGGTGAAACAGAGGTTATATTAAAACGTGAGGAGATGCATTGTATTGTCACATGAATGATATCATCAGTGATGTGGTCATTGATGTCATTTGAGATGTCATCAGTGATGTCATCAGTGATGTCACTGACCATGTCATGAATGATGTAATATGTGACATGATCAGCAGTGGATTGCGGGTGCGCGATATATAGTTAGTGCAACTAACTATATATGGAATTTCAATGGTTTTGTGTGAGTAAAATAAGGTTTTTTAAATGCTAATTCCTAACTATATATGGTCTATAACCTATGGTTTTTTCAGTGAATTTTCAAGGTTTTGTAAATGCTAATTCCTAACTATATATGGTCTATAACCTATGGTTTTTTCAGTGAATTTCAATGGTTTTTTAATAGCAAATATCATAAGCTGTCGAATGTCAAGTACGTGGTAAGTAAAAACATTTTCGTGTTTATGCACACTGATCTGCTTTGAATACTGCCCCCCACCCCTCATTTCTATTAGGAGTACTCTCTCTTTGCAGATAGTGAAGGGTAGTTAACGCAGCCCTTTGCCCCCTTTGTAATACGTCGTGCCTGCTTCTCTCTCCATTTGATTGATTGTTCTCTTTGGTTCATTCTCTATTTACAAACAAGCACAGAGTCGCAATACTCTGTTTAGTCTTTGCAGATAGCGAAAAATCGTGTAAAAAAACAAAAGGAATCGAGCAAAATCAGTAGGCCACTAATGGGATCTCTTTTTGACCTCGCTAAAATAGAAACATTAGGAACAACCTGTTGAAAATAGCAATGCGTATGTACATAAGCGGCGTTCATTTGTGTTCACAGTACCCCTTGTTGATTGTTTCAATCGAGCATTGAATTGTTCGAAGTTAATTCTCTTAAGGATCTTCTCTACCTGCAAACGAGGAAGAATAGGAATATTCTCTCTCCCTTTGCAGATAGTGAAGGGTAGGTAACGCAAGCCTTTAACACGTCGTACCTATTTCATTCCTCATTGATTGATTGATTGTCCGAACATTGACTGTTTGGGAATTAGTTCTTTTTGGAGGTATTCCCTGTTTGCAAATAAACGTAGGAAAATCTTTGCAAGTAGTGAAAGGGTACGTAATGCGGACCTTTCTCCCCCGTTGTAATCTGTCATGCCTATCTACTCCCCACTGATTGATGCACCTTTTTCACCCGGACCATTTACTAGAGATACGTCATCTGGCCCGACCAGAGAGCACCCCTAGTGAAAAGGACATATGCAATAATAACGAAGTGATCACTGTATCCTGTTAACAGAAACTTTACCATGAAACAACCTGGAAAGAAAAAAATAGGAAAACGAAAATCAGTAGGCCACTGATGAACATGAACTTTTATTAAACAACAAACAAAGAAACGATAACATAACGTAATGATAAAACCTATTAATGTCCTAGAAACAAGAAAACGTTAAAGTATGCCAGTGGTGAGAGACCAGAAAAACAGTCCGAGAAACCAAATCACCCCTCGCTGTCCCAACTCATGCACTCTGAAAGTTCAAAGTTTTGAGGAGTGCTTGTAACATTGTCTGAAGCCTATTTGCAATTGCTTCATCTTCACTATTCTTAAAGTAAGTAGGGGCTGTTGTGATGCGGTGCCACCCTGAACCGCTTGACGGAGGCCCCCGAGGGACGGTGTCATGTCGCGGACTCGGAGGGGGCGCTTGGCTCCGGCCCCCCTCCCCAAGTCGTGTTGCCCTGGTGTGGCCTGAGATCGCCCCCGACATAGGTGGCCGGCTCCCGGGGTCAAGCGGAACTTTTTTCCTTTTGGTGACTCTTCCATTCTTCACCTTGTCCCACAATCCGTTTCACCTAAAGACACGCTGTAGTGGGGCACCCCTTTTCCGTTTCATTTGCCATTCAGCCCGCTTTTGCTACACTGTGCCTCTTCCGCTATTCAGCTGTTTACCGCCCGCTCTTTCGACTACAGCGTCTCGCTCACCATGTACTTGAGTTGCTCCCGCTCTTGCGGTGCAGCGATAGGCGGCTGCCACAGGACTCTCAAAATGGCGGCCATCTCTTCAGATTTGGGCGTGGTCCACTAAAATGGGCCTGCGACACCTTGGAACTCGGACGCTTGTCTGCTAGAGCTTGGGCTCCATTCTCGAAAGCGTCCCCTCATCCTTGAAGATTCTACAAAAGTCTTGGGGGCCCCCGACTCCCGCAGGCTTCTGGTGGGGAACGCCTAGCATGATTGCTCGTGGAATGGCCACGACGGAGCTACGAAATGGTGGTGCTCTCATGCTAACGCCAGCTTCAGTCTGAAACATCCAGAAACACTGTAGACTACCAATTCGATCAGTTCCGGTAGCGCTCCAACGTGACCCGGTAGAGAAGAACTTGCCCTCCCCTCTTTGACTGATGGTTCTTGTTGCCTGTCCCTTCTGTTGTCATTTAACAGAACTATTTAGCCTGCTGAAAGGGGTTGTGTGCCGTCCGCTGGTTGGTGGAGACATTTTGACTATATTCTGGACCTGCGTTGTCGCGTAATGCGTCATATGACGTGCCGCGTTAGAAAGTTTAATAAATTATTAAACACAATAAACAATCCTTAAAAAATAAAAAAAAATAAAAAATAATCAACAAAACCAACAATCAATTAACATACAGTATTTGAAAAGTCTATCATTCATTTTTCATTGCAGTACGCTGCCCAGAAAGCTTCCCGGTTCCCGGACCGGGCGCTACCCACGCAAAAAAACAAAAAAAAAATTATTTTTTTTTGCCCCGCGGGGCCGTTTTAAAGCCTCCACATTAAACCTAGGGGGTCAGGGAGGATCTACTATGCCCCCTTATGGTTATTTGCCCCTTTGTTTTGGCCTCCTCTTGTCTCTCGATCCTACCGAGAGACAAGATGGCGGCCGCTACGGACTTTTTGGAATGTTGACAGACGCCAGAGAACCAATCAGCTTCGCTTCACAAAGCTCCGTTGCGCGAAAAGTACGCGTCCTGGAGCGCTGCCCAGAGCGCGCTTACAGATATATATCTTTTTTTAAACGTTAATTTCTCAAAATCCACTGGAGCACATATATTGAGACCTACAAAAGGCACATCGGGCTACCAGTCCCTACAATTTTGCCAAGTTTCGTGCAAATCCATTCAGCCGTTCGGGCTAAAAGTGAGGCCAACCGCCCTATGGAAATTAACATGGGAAAAACGCGTTTTGGGACCCCCCTTTTTTCTCGGCCCCCCCTTGACGAACCCCCCCAAAATTTTCAGGGGCTGCTCAGAAACAAAATGTGCCATTTTCCTGAAAATTTCAGCCAATTCCGTCCACAAACGCCAAAGTTATTAGACATAGAATTTTCAAAAAACCCATAGAGAAAAAATCCTAACTATATATACCTACTGGCGACCGCCAGTAGGTAATATATATATTTATATATATCTGGTTTCACGTCCTCCAAGACACACCGGGACACATTCACTGCGGTGCACACAGGGTCAGAGGTCTCCCTGTTTTCTATTCAAGATCACAAGACGTAACGAAGTCACGTCAATGCACTCCACTCCAAGGTCAACAGTAATTTGCATACCCACTGGGGTTATGTTTTAAGCTTACAAACATGTGGTGTAACTCTTGATATGTTGGTATGCACGGAGGTGCACTTATATATATATTATATTTAGTATAAAGAAATTATGAGTGATTATACAACAACAGCTGTTGAAATTGACTTGTAAATATATATAAAAAACATTTTTTTCAAGGTCACACCATATACATGTGTAAATATGTAAAGTACTGTTGCAAGTGGCTTATATGTAACATAGTGTCAGCTTGTACAAAGCAACAGCTTATTTACCACTACAAGATGGCTGCCAAGTAAAGCCTCACTCAGTCTTTTGTTTATTTTCACTATGCACGTTCGTAATCACACGAGACTTGTGTTCTAAACAACTTTATTTAAAGTTTCTATTAGACTGTATGAAACACCCGTGATCAAGGCGAGTGTATCGCCGAAACGCGTTGGGACTTTGTTCCAGATGCCTGATTTCATGCTGTAAGAAATTAAATAAAGCAACCCTGGACCACAGCTTTTGATTTATGGTGGTAATTGACCTCGAAGTGGAGTGCATTGACGTGACTTCGTTACGTCTTGTGATCTTGAATATATATATATATATATATATATATATATATATATATATATATATATATATATATATATATAAATATATATAAAAACCACTCCCGGCCCGTCTGTTGCTCAACAGGACAACCCAGGTACGGACCACTTCCACGCTGATGTAATGCACAACTCCAACAGTTCCTTTTCCGCAGTGCTAAGCTTTAGTGTGCATACATTATAAACTCCAAAGCTGCTCAGGCATAGTGTCTGCATTGAAGCGTTTCGATCGCGTAACATCATCTTGATCACATGACCCGCCACATGACAGGGAACAAAATAAATAGAATATGTGCACTATTGGTTATAGAAAGTTTAAGCCAAGTTGGTGGAGAACGAAAACAGACTGTTACTTGACTCATAAATATCATGTTCTTTTCCTTGTCTATGTCAATGTATAAATACACTAAATAGATCAATTAAATACAATATTATAAAACCACATAAAAGATCCCACATTCTGGGTACAGATTTCAAACTTTAATAACTGAACGTGCGAAATATACTGGTTGTTGTAAATTGATTCTTGCAGTATCGCTACAGTTGTTATAAATATTATTTATAACATTCGATGAATGATTTTAGGTGCTGTTGCTAGTACAAAGACTTCAATATTTCTAAAATACCACAACATTATATACATAATCTCTCCAAGTTCAATAGTAATAGTAAAGTGTTAGTGCTTGCAGTTTACCTCAATCTTTCCATCTAGCTAGAACATTATTAGTTATAAATTATATACAAAATAGCGATACAAAAGGACATAAAAAATTGCTCTGTCCCATTACACTAAACAATATTACCCTTGATTAGTAACTGCTCCAGTGAGCCAGCACGTTTTAGAGTTTGAATTTTTGTAGGCCAACCAAAAAACTATTATTTATGTATATACAGTCTATACTTTCCTCAAAGTGCTGTGCTCATGTGCAAAAAGACAATTACCTAGTGCAAACATACTGTGCAAATACTATAAATATATCTTGGCGGCCAAGCCATAAGTTACATTCCAAAGCTAAACATTAGTGAATGTAATGGCAGGTAAGAATGGCAAGATTGGTTTAAGGGTCATATCAGTTAGTACTATGGGCCATTAAGAACAGATTGGCCGGATTTTACGTTCTTGCTTGCTGAACGTAGTGCTAAGTCTTAAATTACGCTTATCACTATCGTTACCATCAATTGAGGGAACCTGAGCTGCCTGGCATTCAATTTTAGGTATTAGTATTTCTTCCCTGGATTTTTCGTTAGCTATACTCAGGGCTTGAACTAGCATGGAGAAGTGTGGCTCAGTGGTTAGAGGCGGCAGACCCGGAAGCTGAGATCGGCCGTGGACCAGGGTTCGATTCCCCGCCTCGGCGGGTCTCGGGCTCAAAAATTCCACGGACTCAACAATTCTCGCTCCGGTGCCTACTCGACTCACGGGGTCACACTCTGCGACTCTGGGCAATAGCTTGCTTAATCTCCACTATGGCCCCTCGCGGCGGGATGCCTGGCTTTCACCTTGTGGATACCCTGCCGGGGTATCTCACAGGGGAATACCAGGACGGGTTCCCTAAGCAAGCGCCTTGATACCTTCGGGTGATACGTGCGCTATATAAGTCGCAATACATACATGGACCTTTTATACCCTCGACTTAAAAAACGTTCAAAGGCATCCTGCTGACCCTCATTTAAGTCAGTATACAAACTACAAATACAGCGAATTCGCAAAGACCTCCCCATATGGTATGCTCTGAATTAAGTGACGAGGATGAGAACTCTCTGCATGCAAAATGGAATTGCCCACTTTTTTTGTGGTGCAACTTAGTCTGAATGTTTCCCTCATTGATGTATACAGGCACGTCAAAAGATTTTACACTCGTGTCACTTATAGTAGCAGTGAATCTTAGATTTTGCAGGTTAATATTGATCGGTTACAAATTTCCTATATTTATATAAATATCAAAACAATACCCTTTCAGGCATGAAGTGGTGCATAAATTATGCAAAAAAGATGCAGTGAACTCTGGGTAGGTCAAGTTTAGGTGGAGAGCAGCTCCTGTATAGAGACCCCTCAACACCAGCGACACTCTAAATTTGGTCACCTCAAATGTCTGCTTTTCTATCAAAGTTTTTAAGCATAGGATAAGCCAGTGCCGTCCACGCTGAGATAGAAAAGGACAAAATCTTTTCCAAAGTATGTGTGTATGAATGTATGTATGGTAAAGGCATTCATTGTAAAGGCATATTAGTTACAACAAAGGTTTCTTCAACAATTTGTTTTGCAACGCCGTTGTCATTGTTAAAATTTAGTTGTAAAGCCATTCAGCGCATGGCCTGCACTGCAATGCATGCTGTATTGATTTAGGTACTTGAAGCCCCACCCACTCTCCGCCCATATTTTAATTGGCTTGTGCCATTGTCACTGTAAACTGTGGCTGTTTTTTGCTCAAAAGGCTAAGTAGTACCTCCTTAGAACCGCCTTGTCTCACTCTGTAACATCCCAAGGGGTCACCCCCTGTTACATGTGTTGTAGCTCTGTAGGCTTTAATTACAGCCTCGGAGCACTATTTTCTCACATAGCTTTGTCCTGCCTCCTGTTGCAGGCAGGACACGCTCTCTCCTAAAGCTTTTTGTTTTTTAGAATGGATGCTAATTCCTGATTTTTTGGGGTTGTGTTAAATGCTTAAAACTGTGGCGGGTGCGAGAATAGGGACGGTCCACTTAAGCGGTTTGCAAAATCGCCTTTCTCTGAACAGAAAAACAAAGAAATGGAGAGAAGAGCATCAAGATCTCTGGTGATTTGACTGATAGACAAAAGTAACTTTCCGCCACACAGCCTCTTGTGCCCCCATAGAGGGATCTCCTTCCTGTGTCTCCATCCTCTCTCTCTGTTTTTTTTCTTCATTTTTTTTAATACGATGCTTCGAGTTCAAAACTGAAATAACTTTCTTCTTTGTCCATGCATTAAATGTATGCCCACGCACTACATCCAGACAGAAGCTTGTGCTTTTTTAAGAGATGCCTGACGACCCTTTTCTGGTAGGTTGCACTGGTCTCCCGGAACTTAGTGTAGTCTCTCAAATTGGCACACTGTATTTTGACTTGCTTTTAGTACTCGAATATCCCTGAAATGGAGGAGTTTCAGACCTTCTTGAAATGTACTCGCCTGTGTGGCAATTTCCGGTCTTGACAGCTCACAACGCCAAGGTGCTACATTACTGGGCGCAAGAATGGTTTGCAGGAAATGTGAATACTAAGTAGCAATTTCCTTTCAAGCGCCAAACAAATACAGTGTGACGAGCAGGGTGGAAGTCCTAAAATAAAGTGTGGGACTGTATAGCGCACGTAGGGAACTCAGCAGAAGTGATGTCTTAAAAATAAACTTTGCAGCCCTATATCACCCCTCAGCTCTAATCAAAGTGGGTCTGCTTTCTAGGTCGAGCATTCGAGACCTCATATATACTTTACTATATACTTATATGTGTATGTACTTTCTGCTCTCTGGAGATCAGCCCTAGGACTTGTCTGCTTCCACTTAGGAACTTTTTTTCTGTTCAAAAACCTCTAACTAACTGTCTTGATGGAAAACGACCTGCAGAGGTCAGTAAAATACCAGAATTGCTTTCTGCTGAGAGACTTTATTTTTTATTTTTCTGGCAACTGCTTCTATTTAACTTTCTTAATAGAAAACGACCAGCAGAGGTCAGTAAAATAACAGAATCACTTTAGCATTCTCTAGATTCCAGTCCATAGAAATTGTCTTCCACAAGCACCCGAAGACGATAATATTTTTTTCAAATTTTGTATTTTCAGTGATATGACCACCGAAGGCCCTGATTTTATATTACAAACAAAGCTTTGGACTATACCATTTCCCACTGAACGGCAATATTTCTCTTCATGTGTTCCCATACCTGGAGTGTCATGCAGTTTGGTGCTTACTTACCCTCAATGTTAAAAGGCAGTAGATGTTTCAGCACCCAGGCTAATGTTATGCATAGCTAAATACGTATACGGTCCCAAAGGTGAGACCGATTGCATTGCAAATGCTTGTTATAAACTGGTGTGGTGTCCATTTGTAGTGTTTTCACTGTATTACTTACTGTATGTGTTCACACATGCTTTACACACTGGCTGTCTGCTCATGCCAAGCTACCAAGGGGGTGAGCAAGGGTTATTTTAGAAGTGTATCCCCCTTACTGTGACTAGAACCAAGGGTCCCTATTTGGACAAAGGAACCTTCCTATGCCAACTAGAGACCCCCATTTCTAACAAATACAGTAAGCACAGAATGAAACCCAGTGTGGCCATAGCTGTATGTTGGACATACTCCACACACATTCTTTACACAAATGTTCCACATTAATGGGCAAGGAACCCTGTGTAGACTCGTTTAGACACACTTTGACAAGACCAATAGCCTGCTCTTGTAAACAGGCAACAGGTAAAAACACCTGCCCTGCTATTATATTTATTTTGATGCCATGACTATCAGTCCTCTACAGCCAGCCAGGTAGTCAAATGACAAAGAGGGAGCACGTGGTGTGCCCCTCTATACTACACATCCCCTCTTCAAGGTCTTTGTCCTTGTTAAAATACCTTCAGCCCACACATGATTGTGTGCTGAGGTAAAGATCAAAAAGCTACAGCTTGCCAGAGTATTTCCGAGGAAGGGGTATGTGCTTTACGAGCCATGCAGGGGACTTTACTCCCGCCCTCCAGACGGCCCCACAGATCCGAATAACCTGAGACTTACACCACTGCTGGAGAAGCACGGTCATCAGACTGGGAATATGGTCAGGAAATTCTGCCTTCACTCCTATGTTGTAACCAAGCCTAATGCTTCACCATGAAGTCATTCCTGTACAGAAACTGCCCATTGGAGTAATTTAGAGCTCTTTCATTTCATACCATCAACCACTTGAGTTGCTTTTGCACCATCTGGACAACAAATTTAGTCCCAAACAATTAAGGTTTGATCCTGCTGATGACCCACACTACTCTCTAGGCAGCAATCTGCAGCTGATAAAGGGAACCAGATGCTCCCAGCTCTTCTTGCTCAGCTATGTGAGACCTGTCGCTATTTGGAAGCTTCAGTCAGTATAATGAAAGGCAGATTATAGTCCGGGACCTTCAAGACTGGAGCTTGCACTGTTAGGCCTTCATGTCACCTAAAGTATTTTGACACTACTCAGTTCAGATTACTTTTCTGTGCAGCTTCTTGGAGGCCAGGCCTGTCAAGGGGCAACTACTGTTGTCCACAAAGGGCCCGTAGTACCCACTGAGACCTAAGAAAGCACATACCCGAGAGAGTTGTGGGAACCTTTCTATCCAGTACAGCTTGTACTTGTGCCTCTAAAGGGCGGATCTTCCCATTCCTCACCTGATACTGCTGATGGCCAACAGACTTTTGTGCATGTCGAGGCAGGGGTCAAAAAAGCTACAACCTACTGCAGTGATTCTGAGGCAAGGGTTAAGACTCTCCAGAGCCATGCAGATTATGTTTCTCCATTCCAACAAATTGTTTTTAAGCTCTCTTAAAACGTATGCATAGCTTTTTTCTACTGTTCACATGTTTCTTTATCCAGATTTTAACCTTCAATTCTAGTCAACATGTTGCATGATCGGTTTAGTGCCTGGACAAATATTTACATGCTACGTGATAATATCATTGATAGTCGAATAAACAATTATCAATTTGAGCATGCTGTCCATATTTAGCCCAATAATAAGTGAAAGCTTTTGTTTCCTGACTTTTATATCTCCAAATATCGTAATATTCAAATTGCACATTAGCCTTCTCAGGGTATGCCTCGTATTATGTTTTTATTCTGTGCATCAACCTCGACGTTCGATCCGTACTGGTAACAGGTGTGACATTAAAGTCATATAGTTAAAGTAATGGGAGAAAGGCACTCTTTTAAAGCGAATTCCGATTTTTGAAGCTGCAGTGTCTTGTCAGTGTTTTGCCTACAATGTAATCCAAGAATGACTTGCAGATTTTCCTTGCCGGAAGAACACAGAGAGTCCGCCTCCCCCCGTTTCGATCCGAGGCCACCGAAGTCATCTGCGGCGTCCCGCAAGGATCTTCACTCAGCCCCACCCTCTTCAACGTCTACATGAGACCTCTTGCTGCTATCGCACGCCAACACAACCTCAACATCATCTCCTACGCCGACGACACCCAACTGATCCTCTCCCTCACCAGAGACCCCGACACCGCCAGAACCAGCCTACACGAAAGACGTCGCCGAGTGGATGAAGAACAGCCGCCTGAAACTGAACTCAGACAAGACAGAAGTCCTCATCCTGGGACCATCTCCCTCCGCCTGGGACGACTCCTGGTGGCCCCCAGCCCTGGGCACCGCTCCCAAGCCAACAGACCACGCACGCAACCTGGGCTTCATCCTCGACTCCTCCCTCTCGATGACCAGACAAGTCAACGCCGTCTCCTCATCCTGCTTTCACACCCTTTGCATGCTTCACAAGATCTTCCGATGGATCCCGACCGAAACCAGGAAGACGGTCACCCAGGCCCTCGTCACCAGCCGACTGGACTACGGAAAAACCCTCTACGCCGGAACCACAGCCAAGCTACAGAAAAGACTCCAACGCATCCAGAACGCCTCCGCCGACTCATCCTGGACATCCCCCGACGCAGCCACATCTCCGGCCACCTGAGGGACCTGCACTGGCTCCCCGTCAACAAGAGGATCACGTTCAGGCTCCTCACCCACGCACACAAGTCTCTCCACGACCTGGGCCCCAAGTACCTCAACGACCGCCTGACCTTCTATACGCCCACCCGCCAGCTACGGTCAACCAGCCTCGCCCTCGCCGCCGTACCACGCATCCGAAGAGCCACCGCCGGAGGCAGATCCTTCTCCTACCTGGCGGCCAAGACATGGAACTCCCTCCCCATCCACCTTCGGCGGACCCAGGACCACCTCGCCTTCAGGAGACAACTCAAGACCTGGCTGTTCGAGCAGTAGCGGACCCCTTCCCCCAAGCGCCTTGAGACCCTTACGAGTGAGTAGTGCGCTATACAAATACTATGATTGATTGATTGATTAAGCAGCTAACATCTACCTACCGGACAAGTTACTTACCTTTGGTAACGCCTTATCTGGTAGAGACATGATCTAGCCACAGATTCCTTACCTGTGAACTTCCCAGGTGTCAGACTGGATCCAGAAGAATTTTCTTGAGCAGTACCCATGCACGCTGGTAGGTGGCATCTGTCAACCCCGGGTGACATCATAGACGCTGTCTCCGTCGTGGTGACGTCTGCGTAGTCTATATAGGTATCACCTCGGCGCATTGACCAGTACTTTTCACAACTTTCTGCGCCAGAAGCGCAGAGCCATAAAGTTGAATGACAGTGGTGTGTTTAGACAACTAGGGCCCTGAAGGGGAACAGCACTGACAGTAAGAGCTGATCTGCAGTGTGGGGAGGATAGGTGGCTCGGTAAGGAATCTGCGGCTAGATCATGTCTTTACCAGATAAGGCTTTACTGAAGGTAAGTAACTTGTCCATCTGATAGAGACATCTAGCTACAGATTCCTTCCCTGTGAACAGATACCCAAGCAATACCATCCGCGGAGGAGGGACTGTGGAAAAGTTCAAACCAGAAAGTCCTGTAGGACTGAACGGCCAAAGAGGCCTTTCCTACTGACCTGATTGTCCAGGCAATAATGCTTGGCAAATATGTACAGAGATGCCCAAGTAGCCGCCTGCCAGATGTTGATGACTGGGACATCACGCTGGAGAGTCGTGGTGGCTGCCTTAGCTCTAGTAGAAAGCGCAGGAACGTTGTCCCACTGATTTAAAGCAGTGCACATTTTTCGTATTGCAGTTGCACTGCAACCAGGTTGTTAGGGCCGGACCGGGCTCCCTTGACGTCGAGGGAGGATAAGTGGTGACTGCACCTTACATGCGCATGATGGTTTGGCCGCGGTCTTGGGCCGGCCAAACTGTCATGAGCACTTTGCATGTTCTCCACAGGCTGTATTGTACACCCTGGGTGGAGAACATGCCCAGCCTCCCAGTCCCTCTTTGAGCACTGAACCAATCACAATGCTGCTCTAAGGCAGCGTTGTGATTTGTCAGGAGATTCTTGGAGGCTAGGTGCCTCCTGGTACCAGCTGGAGGAGACCACCAGGTACGTTTTGTTTCATTTTATTCCCTAACCCCACCTTTCCCTGCTCCCAGCCACTGTTCCCTACCAGCCTCCACTATTCAAGAGGCTGTTTCTTTGCCAAATAGCAACAGATCTTAATGCAGAGGATAACTCATCAGGGGATGGTCCTCTTCTGCACAGCATGTCCCTTCTTTGCTCGAACATACCCCACAAAGAGTTGGTCGTCCACCCGGAAATCTTTAGTGCGGTTAAGGTAGAATGATAATGCTCTTGCTGGATCCAGAGGGTGGAGATGTTCTTCTTCCTTAGAAGGATGAGCATGAGGAGCATAGAAGGTGGGCAAGGTGACAGATTTCCCTAGGTGGAAAGGTGTCACCACTTTGGGGTAAAAAGAAGCCCTAGAGCGGAGCACTATCTTGTCAGGGAAGACATTCAGGTAAGGAGGCTTAAATGAAAATGCCTGCAACTTTCTCAACCTCCTGGCAGAAGTTATTGCCACTAAAAAGCTGTCTGATGGTAAGCAGCCAAAGGGACAATTGTGCAGCGGCTCGAATGGTGCACATATTAGATTAGTGAGGACCAAGTTAAGGTCCCACTGGGGAATGATAAAAGGTGAGGGGGAAACAAATGTGTAAGCCCCTTCAGAAGGAAAATGCTACTTACCCAGTAAGCATCTGTTCTTGGTATGTAGAGCTGTAGATTCACATGCTTCGCATACTCCTGCCATCTAGTGTTGGGCCCTGATGTTTGCAAGTTGTTTTTCTTCTAAGAAGTCTTTCCAGTCACAAGGTAGTTGACTATTTATGGTTATAGTGCGCATGGGCATCTACACCATTGTTAGATTGTTTTCCCACAGAGGGTGAGATTGGAGTTAGTAAGAGTAGAATAGAGATGTCCATGCGTATATATGTAAGTAAAATAATACTGCAACAGGAACAGGTACCCGGGGAGGTGGGTGGGCGTATGTAAATCAACAGCTCCACATGCCAAGAACAGATGCCTACTGGGTAAGTAGCATTTTCCGTTCGAGGCATGTGAGCTGTAGATCACATGCTTCGCATAGATTATACAGCAGTAATATCCCAAAGCGGTGGCTAACCTGTAGCTGTTGCAATCATTTGAAAAAGCATACAAAGAACTGCCTGGCCTACATCAGCTTGTTGTCTGGCTAACACCTCTACACAATAGTGTTTTGTAAATGTGTGTGGTGTAGATCATGTTGCAGCTTTACAGATGTCAGCTATAGGGATATTTACAAAAAAAGCCATAGAAGCCACTAGTTTGCGGGCGGAATGTGTCTAGGGGAATTGGTAAAGTTCTCTTTGCTTTTGCATAGCGTGTCTGAATACATTTAACTATTCACCATGCAATACCTGATTTTGAAATGGGATTGCCTTTGTGTGGTGGCGAAAAGGTTTTGTCCTTTCTATGTAATATAACAGTGCTCGTAAAGTGTATAGAGCTCGTTCTGCTACTGAATCTGGTTGAGGGAAGAACACAGGTAACTCAACAGATTGGTTGATGTGAAAGCCAGATACCACTTTGGGTAGGAATTTGGGGTTAGTGCGAAGAACCACTTTGTTTTGATGGACTTGAAAAAATGGTTCTTCTATGGTGAATGCCTGAAGCTCACCCACTCTCCTCAGTGAAGTAATAGCAATGAGGAAAGCAACTTTCCAAGTGAGAAATTGCAGTTCGCATTTATGCAAAGGCTTAAAGGGTGGCCCCATTAGTCTGGCAAGGACAATATTAAGATTCCACGCTGGGCCGGTGGATGTCTTGGTGGAATCACTCTTATGAGTCCCTCCATGAAAGCCTTGATAACATGTCTATTTTGAAGGTATGCAGCTATTGCAGCGAGATGTAAGAGTTTGGATGTGTACGCTAAACCGGTTTGCTGTAAATGAAGTAAATAACAATTAATGTTTTGAACGGAAGCATCGAAGGGTTGATATGGTTGTTGTTACAATATATAACAAATCGCTTTCATTTTGCTGCATAGCAAGCCCTTGTAGTAGGTCTTCTGGCCTCTTTAATGATATTCATACAGTCTGGTGGAAGATTCATATAGCCAAACTCTATGACTTCAGGTGCCAGATCGCAAGGTTGAGATGTCATTTAGGAGCATTCGTTCGCCTTGCTGGTTGTTCTCCTGTTGCTGGACCCGTCGGACCTTGCCACCCGCCGCTTTCTCAGCGAGTCCTCCCGCTGCCGCTTTCTTCACTGCTGCGGCCGCCGAGTGGAGGACTCGCTCTACCAAGAGCCTTTGCGGCGCTGAAACAACGCCGTCACCACTGCGCCCCGAGGCGCTATAAACTCCCTGCAGCCCCGGGGAGCGGGGGCTGTCCTGTCATTTAGGAGCATTCGTTCGCCTTGCTGGTCGTTCTCCTGTTGCTGGACCCGTCGGACCTTGCCACCCGCCGCTTTCTCAGCGAGTCCTCCCGCTGTCGCTTTCTTCGCTGCTGCGGCCGCCGAGTGGAGGACTCGCTCTACCAAGAGCCTTTGCGGCGCTGAAATGACGCCGTCACCACTGCGCCCGGAGGTGCTATAAACTCCCTGCAGCCTCCGTGTCGCAGGACCGCGCGCGGGACACGCCGGGCTAAGCCCGGGCAAAAGGCGGGCCCTCTGTGGCCCTCAGAGGCCTGAAGAGACTGGGCCGGGCCATAGACTATGGATTTCCAGTGAAGGACCATATGTATTGAAGTGAGACATTATATTTTAATTCCTGGTGCATGTGCAAGGTGCGTTGAAAGCCTGAGGATTGTTCCACTACATTAGCTTTCATATTGAGTGTAGCAATAAGCCAACTCGATGTCTAGAGGTAAAATTGATAAAACTGCTTCTGGGCTAGGTACTATGGACAATTACCTGGTTAAAAAGGTAAATCAGATTAATAATGATAGAAGGGCCTCTCTAGGTCGGGGGAGGTCTCCATTGTTACAGGAAGAGGTGTCTCTCTCAGTGGTGGATACAGCTATGCCCAATAACCCTGATATTAGTGATAGGGATGCTATAACGGCTATAGTTCAGGTGCATGCAGAGAGGCATGAGGATCAGCCAGATACCTCTATTGAGGAAATAGAGCAAGCACCGCCAGCACCAAGACCGGTGAGAAACTGTAGAAAAGCACAACTGAAACGTGGGGGGAGGCATAGCAAAAATAAAGCTGACACAGTTGAATCAGAGAGGTGTCTCTCCTTGGATTTAACAACTGGAAAGCGATCTTCCTTGGGGCAAATAGGGACTGTACATTCTCCAATACCTACAAACTATATAGCAGGCCACACTGGGCAAGCAAATATCGGAGATGCTAAGGATAAAGGAGAAGGGTCGGCCAGTCCTAATATTGATGTTTCTCTGCTGAGTTTGTCCATTAGTACCGTTAATGAGGGGTTATCGAATTCCCCAAGATTATCTATTCCATCTCCCCTTAATATGAGTCAGAGGTCACTGCCTAAGGTTAAAACTAAAAAAAGAGGGGGTGGTCCTTTAAAGACTCGTCAAGCCAAAATCCAAAAGAGGAGCTTAACCTCAAAGGTGCTAGATGCTGCTGATATGTTAACTCCTCCTAGGGCCCCCTTAATATCACCACACCGCCCATATTGTTGCATCGATGAGGGTGGCCTTTTGGAAAAGATTGAAATTTTAGTAAAATCATTGATGTTGCCTCTCTTAGAAAGGACAAGGTTGATCAATACGCATCTAGACCAGATCGATAAAAAAGTAGAAAGGAATACACTTTTATTATCTGACTTGGCAAAGGGATTGACCAGTATAAACCCCAGAGTAAATTCTGCTAATACGATGCCACAAACTAAACAAGGCCCACCATGTCCTACTCCTTCCATAAAACTCAATCATGCAGGGAAAAAGCCAATTTGTAATTCCCCCAAAAAAGCACAGACATCTTTCTCGTCGGAGAGGAGGCCTGTTTCTAAAGCACCACCTGCACGCAAAGAAGGCGATCAAAGGGGGGATAAAATGATTCAGGTGGAAAAGGCACAACTCCCGCAAAGTAAGGCTGACAAGGATAATGGGGCAAAGGATTTGTATAATATAAATCGACAATTACATAGAAGAGTAGACCTACCGCCAGAAGCTGCCCCTTATGCGATTATCATGGCAGGTGTCCCTGAGCTCCCTTTAGGCATTAAGGAAGACCATTGAGCCTTAAGAAATAAAGTGGTTTACTGGTTGTGCAACAATAGACCCTTGCCTGCCCATATTAACGGGGAAATCTTAAATGTTAGACGCTCAATCTGGGTGGGTTCACAACCTAAAGACAGGAAGGGGGATGTAATTATCGTAAATTTTAAAGATCATAGAGCTGTGAGGCACATTGGGGATTGGTATGACGTCAGAAGCAGCGATTCCATTTCCACACATTATCTTAGTTATTTTTATCCGCATACACCAGCTCCTTATTTAAAAGACTGTTTAGTAGGAAGGCAGTCTGCAAATAGGTTTGGATTTGAATATCATAGGAGTAACCATACTTCCCTCTCCCAACCACAGAGACCCGCTAACTTCTACCCCAGGTTGCCTCATCCTCTAACTCCAGGTCCGAATTATGAAAATAATCACCTGTGGGATAATAGAGGTATAGCTTTATCTGCCTATAACATACCAACCCACAATCGGTTTGATGTATTTTCGGGCCTTGATTATGTGGAATGACTTAAAAAGGACACTCCCCTCATTGAAACGCTAGGAATAAGGGAGAATCCTGATACAACTAAGGGGAATATAGAAGATCATAAGCTGCGGGAGGATAATGATGACATTAACCAAGTAGAAATTACGCCCGTAGAGGCCAATGGCCATAATAATGAGGAAGGTCATGAGACTAACAGCAACCTTGACCAAAAGAAGAGGGAAAAATGTGGAGGAGGAAGTTCCCCGTCATGTGGAAAGGATTTGGGTAATGCCATTTTGTGTGAATATGCAGTAAATGAGAATAGGAAATCCTGTACTATTTTGTTCTGGAACGTGGCAGGATTGAGGCAGAAAATTAAAAATCCATCCTGGGAAAGTGTCATAAATGGTCTTGATATTTTGGCTTTGCAAGAAACTTGGTCTATTGACCCAGTGCATATAAGTGGCTATAGAAGTTTCTTCACTCCGGCAGTGGGGGGCCAACATGGGAGAGCAAAGTGTGGGTTAATTACGTACCTCTCAAATCAGCTAACGTATGAGCAGGTCCGTTTCTCGCCAAAGTGCAGCTACTATCAAGTAGTAACGATAGATAACAAGAAGGAAATTAATTTTGTTGTCATAAACTTTTATAATAATATCCCGAAAAATGAAACGCAGAGCATTCTAAAAATGCTGAGTGAGGACATACAACATGAAATAGATAATACTGAAATGGAAGTCATTATTTTTGGGGGGGGGGGATTTTAATTGTCCACTCTGTAAAAAGGGCAAATATGGCATCTGTGGGTTAATGTTAGAGCAGGAGATTAACCTAACACACTTTGACCACTCCTTGATTGGGGACTTATTCAATGAAGTACTGTTTACGTATGACTTGGGATATGTAAATGAAATCGCCCAAAAACCAACTCCCTTTGTCCCAACATTTATTGGCAGAGGAGCATTGACCACCATTGATTTCATTATTTCTTCAAATAGTTACGGCCACAAGATTAAGAGGCTTAAGACTATAGAGTTACCATTAGGTGACCATCGGCCTCAAATAATGGAGATTGAAAACCCATTTTTTGAGCAGTATAATGAGGGGTCCCTTTTGTGCACAGTCCCTGATGTGATTCTTGGGAGGCAAAATGGGTATACTCTTAAATGGGGTAAGGTGGTCCCAGAAAAGTTCCTAGGCAAACTGTTGAAAAACTGTACCGACAGTTTTGCAATTTGCCTGGGTGAGCACTCTGACAGTGAGCAGATAATAGAACATTTTAACATCATAGCTTCTTCAATTAGAAATAGTCTGCGGGTGGAGGTAAATAAACGGGCAAAAGGTAATAAGAGTTGGTTTGATAATACATGTACAAGGGCATTGACCGACTTGAAACACTCGATTCATAGGACACCCCGAGATCCTTTACAAGTAAGAGGTTTAAGAAAAATATACAATGAGGCATTAAAAAATGGGAAAAATGTCATAAAAAAGGAGGCCTTGGAAGTCCTATGTGCAGCGTCACAGTCTAAGGATGCATCTGCATTTTGGAGGGCCGTAAATGCCCCTTTTCTTTATGATAACACCAAGGCGCGCATGGAGATTGCGTTTGCTGAGGACGACTGGGTCGAACATTTTTCCAATCTTTATAGGTCCCAAGATGAAATAACGATTATAGGTCCTAGTACATTGGGTGATATAGGGGTAGGGGCCCAGAAGCTTGTGGTAACTTTGGAGGAAGTTATGATGGGTTTGAAAGCAACAAAGTGTGGCAATGCTGCAGGTCCTGATGGGATCCCAGCAGATTTGTATAAATCAAACAGCGAGATCTGGGGCCCCATGCTGGTACAGCTTTTTAATGCAGCGCTAGCAAGGGGATTAAATCCATCTTGGTTTACCTCGGTTATTGTACCAATATACAAGAAGGGAGATGGGCATAATTGTGCTTGCTACAGACCAATCTCCCTTCTAGACTCATCTATAAAAATCCTTGGCAGAGTCATCCTGGCAAGACTTCAAAACTGGGCAGAGGACAATGGGATAATAAGTGACCTGCAGTTTGGATTTCAGAAGGGCATAGGAACAATCGAACAATGTTTAAATTTATTGATTGTTCATCAAAAATATACCAGGGTAAAGGGTGAACGCCTGTACCTTACGTTTGTCGATCTTACATCGGCTTTCGATTGTGTGTCACATCTTAAATTGTGGGCAATCTTAAAAGGGCTGGGCCTGGAAGATTCTATCATTTGCTTTTTAAGAGAATTATATTCAGGGGCCACAGCATCGGTTCGTTATGGAAAGGGGGGCGAATGTACCAGAAAATTTGGTGTTGGACGTGGAGTACGCCAGGGGTGCATCCTGGCTCCATTTTTATTTCTGGTCTATATAAATGGACTTGAGCTTCATCTGTTGCAGGAGTGCCGGGATATGCCCAGGGTTGGCAAAAGATCTATCCCTGCACTCTTGTATGCTGATGATGCAGTCCTAATGGCCCGGACTCCCTTGGCCCTACAGAATTTGATAACATCTTTTGATAAGTTCATGTTGAGTTTAGATTTAAAAATTAACTGTAGTAAAACCTTCTCCATGAACTGTGGTACAAGAATTGGGAAGCAAATGAGAAGAATGTTCATAAATGAAGTTCCTTTGGAAAACACCTCTACTTTCCCCTACCTTGGTATTTTGTTCCATGAATCTGGGTTTTGGACAAGTGCTGTAAAGGCCAGAACTTTTTTGTTCTCAAAAACAATAATGGCCTTAAAGAATTTTATTAAAAAGTTGGGTAAGAAACCTATAAGAGAAATCCTAACTATATATAATGCCACGTGTACATCGGTAGCTTTGTATGGCTTGGGTCTTTGGGGGTATTCCAACATAAATTCAACTCAAATAGCGAAAATAAGTTCATGAGGGATATTCTGACAGTACCACAAAGTGTTGCGACTTATATCTGTCACACTGAACTTGGACAACCCCATATATCAGATATAATCAGAACACAACCCATCCTCTTGTGGCATAGGGTATGGACAACAAATGAGTGTGCCGTGAACCAGGCTATGTTGCAGGATGTCTTAAAATTGGAAAATGTGAGTGGATTTAAATGGCTAGATTATGTTAAATGTTTTCTTATAGAAATCAATTGCCAACATTATTATGATGATCCACTCACAATGGTTAACATATCCAGAAAACTGTTGAAAAAATTGTGTATGGAATACCTCGAAGAGAAAAGAAGGCGAGAGGAAGCGAAGAAAAAGACAGTTACCTCGCATCTTTTGTTGTTAACTGGTGATAAATTACAGCCGTATTTAATCCTGCCGATGTCCAATTATGATCGATTTCTCTTGACCCGTTTTAGATTAAATATTGTTTTTAGACTTTTGTTCTTACCAGAAATGAATTCATGGTTCCCGCGAGACTCCACAGAATAGACCCATCACGCCCACACCACTGTCCCAAATGCGGCGGCCAATTCGCTGACTTCGCACACCTATCCTGGACCTGTCCCAAACTACATGACTATTGGTCCCAGGTACACGTGACACTTGGCAAAATGCTCCGTTTAACGCTGGCCCATGTACCGGAAATAGCCCTTCTGGGATATGTTGCGGACTTTCCGAAAACAGTGCGCAAACTAGCGGCGCTGGGCTTTTTGCTGGCCAAACGGGAGGTTGCGCTGCGTTGGTGTGACCGACGCCCTCCCCCCCCTTCACAGCTCTTGGCTCCGGAGCATGGCACATTGCAACCTCAACAGCACTGAATACTCTGAGATGGTCCCCTCCGCGTCAAGGCCGGTCGACATCTGGGGCCCGTACCGTACATACATAGCAAACACCATTGAGGGTACCCAGGCTGCACCAGCTTCCGCGAGGGTCCCGGAGGGCGTTGGCTGAGACAAGGAGATGTGGCCTCGGCTGGACACTGGTTGACGTGTACAGGATATGTCTGCCCCTTCCCCCCTCCCCCTTCTCCTTCCTACTTTTCTTTTCTGGTTGGGCGACCTGTTACCCACTGTATGCCCCACATGCGCGCGTGTGTGGCCACGGTTGGCATCGGCCCCGGACAAGGGTCCTCATTTCTTTGCTAGTCTTATATCTGGTGTAGGATTGATAGCCGATACCATTACTGACGGTGACTGAAGTGACGCCTTATGACCCATCATGTTATGTTGCACTTGTTCACTTATTGTTTATTTGGTATTTCTTTTTGGGAAAATGTACACATCCGATAGACATGTGTCATTAATCCATTCTTGACAAAAAAGGTTCAACTGTCCAGATGGGCTCATTCTGCCTTACAATTTGTGCACTATATGCTTGGTATGTAACTACTGAACGCCACCGGACCCCCGGGGTTGTCGGAACCATGGCTGTGTCCTCACATCTCACGCCTGCTTGTCGCCATTCCTTGACTGCTGCCGGCCCCCGGGTTGTAGGTGATATAGCTGTGTACAATGTGCAAACTTGTAATAAACGGTTGAACACCAAAAAAAAAAAAAGAAAAAAAAATGAATTCATGGTTGCGTGATTTGCCTATGTGCCCGTGTGATGAATCTTCGTCCCAATCTGACATCCATGTTTTATTCTTTTGTAAAGTTTATATTTTGCCACGTAGGCAATTTATTATCCCAATCCTCAAAGAAATGAATTTAAATAGATGTCGCCCAGCATTTTTAGAATTTCAGAGAATGGACACTGTTTTAACTGTTGCAGTAGTTTTAGGCTTTTTTAAACATGTTTTTAAACTGCGGAAAACAATTGGTTTTGATGAATTATAACTGTTTTCTTTTAACTATCCCTGTGTATACTGAAATTTCATGTTGTTGCTTTTATGGTTATTGTCTTTTAACCGAATAAAGTACTTTTTGAACTTTGAGATGTAAGGGATCTGGATGTCTTATCTCTCCATGGCTCTGCGAAAGGAGACTGGATGTGAGATGTAGTTTTTGATGAGGAACTACTGAGAGTTCCAACAGGGTAGTGAACCAGGATTGACGGGCCCATGTGGGAGCTACCAGGATTAGCCTGAGGGACGTTTGCCTGAGCTTCCGAATCAATAGTGGAATTAGTGGGAGACGTGGAAAAGCGTAGGTTAAAATCCCAGACCAGTTCATCCATAGTGCATTGCCTTTGGATAATGGGTGAGGATACCTCTAGGCGAAGCAAGGGCATTTTGCGTTTTGGTGTGTGGGGAACAGATCTATCTCTGGGAAGCCCCACATTTGAAAGAATGGGAGGAGAACTTGAGCAGACCATCCAGGACATTGCAGCATGGAATAGCAAATTTAGCTGCACAAACATAGAAATTTTGAGGCACAAATATGGGAATTTAGCTGCATTTTTGCGTCACTTTATTTTACTCATAATCATTCATTGTCAGCTTTGAAATCAATGGAAACTGTTTTAGCAGAGTATTCCACTTTGAAATAGGCATGTCTAAAGTTCTGCAGCTGTACAGAAGAACAGCTCCAATTCTAACCTCGTGAGAGGGGGGCCCTATTTCTCCCTGGGATCTTCTAGCACCCTTGTAAATATGAGCCTGGCAAGTTGCACAGCGGGTGCGTCACAAAAAATGACGTACCAGTGGCACAGGGAGCTTCTAAATAAGCCCCTATGGGGCTTATTTACAAGCTCCCTGCATCGCCGGTACGTCACTTTTTTAGATGCATCGGCGGCGCGAGGTCACACAAAGTCACCCTGCATGACTTTTCATGGCCTTGTAAATATGGGCCCCTTCTACGCATTACTCTGTGTGAAAGAGAGGCTCCATGGGTGTTGCTGTGGATATTCCCACACAACATCCATGGAACTTGATGCATTCCCAGATTTACAACATTTAGCAAAACTGAGAATGCGTCAGAATCCTATCCCTCCCAGGGGAGGAGTAGGAATAGCACAACGAGGAGAAATACTTTTATCTGCAGCACACATAGAAAGAGGAAAATTATTGGTTTTGTGCAGGAAGGTGTCCCTTCTTGCAGAAAAACAATCATCCCCACAGCATAGACACCCTTGCAAAATGACGCAAGGGTGCCTGCGCTGGCGCATGGCAGGCAGTTGTGCGCTAGTGCAGGGGAAAGTGCAGGGGAAAGCCCAGGGATGCTTAGTTTTGTGAATAAGACACATCCCTGTGCTTTGAAAATGGCTCAGCACAGTGCAGCTAAATGGCTTGCGCACTGAATCATTTTTTTGTAGATGAGACCCTTAGACTGTACTTTGGGCTGAGTGCAGGGAATCAATGGGACCTGGTGCAAGCATAAAAAGCCCCTCTGACTGCTGTTGGGGTAGTAATATACAGCATTCTTTGGGTTCAATGTGCTCCGGTGCCCCTGCACCTGCTGCACCCATTGTAGGTATGCCCTCTGCTTGATTGGCCTGTGAAGGCAAACTTGCTGTTACCTTTTTAAAGCAATAGAGGTCTTGTGTTTTTTGCTAGGTGAGTGCCAGTACCTAATCCAGTCCTTCTTTCAATCTTGACATTCTCATTTGTGGTTTTGATATTATTATTGTAAATCAAGGGTACAAGTCCCAGAATGCAGAGAAATAAACCGATCTGAAGGAAATACCTGAACCTCATATACTGCAAAGGTAGCTTTCTGCTGATCTGTGTGTAGCTTTTCATGTAAATAATGCTATGGGGGCTTTATCCCGAGCACTGAGAGGATTTGAGTGTTGTTGGTGGGAAAAGGGCACCTAGTAATCTGGAACCCCTATACTGCAGACTGACAGCATTACTGCCTTGTCTCCTGTTCTCCAAGGTAACAATTGTACCTAGAGACTGACTGGCAGTTAAGTATATAGGTGTACCTCATTCCTTTTGTGCTGAATGCACACCCACTTGCACAATTCAACACTTGCCGTGTGCCAGTGACCAGGTCACCAGTGGAGCCATGCATGCTTATTACATGGTGCAGTGCAGTCGCCAGGTCACTTTCAGAGTTGTATACCTGGAAATAGGTATCAACCCTCCCTTAGTAAGTTTTATAGCAGCCCTTCACAAGGACCTTTCAGTGTCAGTGAGGGTCACTCAGGATGGGAGACGCACAAACTATTTCAAGTCAGAGAGGGGGGGTGAGGGAAGGTTGTATCTTGGCCCCCCTCCTCTTTACGATTTATAATAATGGCCTGGAAAAGTTTTTGGGTAACCGCAGGGTGGATGTGCCGCGTTTAGGGGAATCTTCCATCCCAGTTCTCCTATACGCGGATGACGCCGTCTTTCTGGCCCGCACTGGTGAGGGGCTCCAGAGACTGCTGGATTCCTTTGGAGTTTTCATGGAACTATTGGATCTGAAAGTGAACATCAAGAAATCACATTATATGGTGGTGGGGAAACATTGTAAAAAACTTAAATCGAAGTCCTTCTTTTGTAATGGCGCTGAGGTCTCGAGAGTTAATGTTTTCTGCTATTTAGGGGTCGTCTTTGACGATAAAGGTACTTGGGGTCCCCAAATCAAGCTCAAAAGCAATTCCGTAGCGAGGTCTACCTCAGCTCTTATGAGCTTTACAAAACGGCTGGGGGCTCGACCGATGGAGGCCCTGCTGAGAGTTTATACCTCGAAATGCTTGGCCATTGCTACGTATGGTTCTTCATTGTGGGGTTATGTTGCTCAGGACAAGATCCAAGTCGTAGATAATAGGTTCCTGAGACATCTGCTGTCAGTTCCTCAGTCCACTCCCACCTTCTCAATACATTCGGAGGTGGACCTGGGCTACGTCACAGATACATTGCAGATGGCCCCACTGATTTGCTGGGTGAAACCCTGGTTAAACCAGGAAATCTCACTAAACCATTTGATTCTTAATGACATCGTAGCTATGGACAATGCCAAAAGAATACCCTGGCTTGAGTACGTTAGAGTGATGTTCTCACGTCTAGGGCGGCCTGAGCTTTATACATCGCCAATTCACATTACTAAGGAGGATGTAACCTGGATTAAGTTTCATTTCCTAAACATGGTAAAATTGGACCATGAGGAGAGGGAACTCACAAAACCTTTGGTTAGAGCGAATTTTATGCTACTATCTTCCCCCTCGCTGGAAACATACCTAAGAATTGTCTCCAACCCATATCATAGATTTTTATTGATAAGATTTAGATTCAATCTGATCCAGTATACTCTGGTTTTTACCCAACTTGGGGTAAACCAGAATGTAGTAGCCCATGCAAGTGTGATAATTTTTCCTATCAAGACACACTGCATTTTATCATGTTTTGCGGGTTTTATCTTGACATTCGGAAAAAATATCTGCTCCCAATTCTAAAAGATGCTGGTTTTATACAAGTTAGACCCGCGCTGATATATTTACAGATGTTAAGTAGCACTCATATAATGTTTAGTGTGGCCAGTTTTTTGGTGGCAGCTGTGCGGCGCAGATCAAAGATATTTCCTACCGCAGGTAACCTCGACTGATTTTCTATTGAGTGCTTCTATGAATTGTGTTTTTAATTATTGTCTTTTAAATATTTTTGGTGTATTGTATGATCGAATGACTGTATAATGTAGTTAATGAAATGTGTGCCTTTTATGATTTTAATTAATCAAATAAAGTGTTTTGACTGACAAAAGAGTGCTGTTGGTGGGAAAAGGGCACCTAGTAATCTGGAACGCCTATACTGCAGACTGACAGCATTACTGCCTTGTCTCCTGTTCTCCAAGTTAACAATTGTACCTAGAGACTGACTGGCAGTTAAGTATATAGGTGTACCTCATTCCTTTTGTGCTGAATTCACACCCACTTGCACAATTGAACACTTGCCGTGTGCCAGTGACCAGGTCACCAGTGGAGCCATGCATGCTTATTACACGGTGAAGGTGCATCTACAGTGGCACATTCCCTGGCACAGCAAGCAGGGCAGCCGGTCTGTGTAGGGATATCACACCTGTCTCACTGTGCAGGACGTCTGATCACTATAGTGATTGGTTTCCCTCACAGTGCAGTGGCCAGGTCACTTTCAGAGTTGTATAGGTTTTATAAAAATGTTTATGCCACATTAGGCATACAGCTCCAAACAAACTCTGCTAGGCAATGATTTAAATTGTGCTAGTCTTGATCGAATCCCTGTAGCCAAGCAACTATTGTTAAACCTGGTTTCAGATCACTATAGACATACAATGCTTGTCATACGTATGTGCTGGTGACTAGAAACATGTAGCTTGTAATACCCGTCTGAAGGTCAGTATAGACATGCAGCTTAGAAATTACTATAGCAATATGGAAATTGGAGGAATATGTGCTTTACTGCAGTATTAGAGAATGTAAGAGATAAGGACTTAACTGTCGCCTTGTAAGAACTTCTCCTACCTCGCCGCCAAGACCTGGAACTCCCTCCCGACCCACCTCCGCCTGACCCAGGACCACCTCGCCTTCAGGAAGCAGCTCAAGACCTGGCTGTTCGAGCAGTAGCGGACCCCCCCCCTAGCGCCTTGAGACCCCCCGGGTGAGTAGTGCGCTATATAAATGCTTTGATTGATTGATTGACTGTGCAGTTATGTGTACTAATGGGGGCATTATCTATTGATGGACCACCACATTGTTGATCTGTTGAGCTTGTATATGGGCATCAGGGATAGTATATACTATAAACTTCTGCTGGTGGCTATACTAAACACTAATAGCATGGAGGAAACTACCTGCTGGGCTTTATAGCCAATATATTGTGCTGATGGCATGAAGAAACATAATAGTAATATCAGGAGTACTATTTGCTTGAAAAGAATTTATTTGCAGACTTTAATCTATTATTTTTTCTCTTGGATGCTGTACGCCACTAAAGGCTACAGAGGCACTGGGTTCTAAACATTTTGTACTACGCAGCTGTCCACAGTGTGCGTAAAACGCATCATTTGCCACATTCCGTAATGACTACTTAGGACAAAACCGTAAAATGTACTGAAAAAATGTTCTACATTTATTTCAGTATTGACCAGCAACACTTACCATCTGTGCTTTGAATGTCACCATTTTCAAACCTTTTCTTAACATTTCTTTGACAGAGAATGCCCAAGTTCCCCTTCAAAGTATTGTCAATTCACCCACTTTCATCAATCTCACAGGCACATTCTGATTGATTATTCATCTGGCACGTCTTAAAAAAATACCTTATGTCTTTTAATCTCTGCAATTTGACACAACCTTTTCCAGAAATACTCCATGGAAAAATTCCATTATACATACCTTTAAAAATGCCTGTACACCACTTCATTTATTCATGTTACTTTGAGCTACTGACCGAATGTGCTTAAAACTGCAGCATAGGACAGTTTTTTAACCAAACGTTTCTTCTGAGATTACACTCTTCCCCAGAATACTCTGAAGTGGCCCTCAAAGAGTATTACATTCCAAGTATTATTTCTGACTCACATTGCTTATAAAGGTTGATTTAAAAATTATCCCCAAGGAGACAGCCTGATTTGATAATGTTTTGAGCAATGTTACCTCTTGCTATTTCTTGTGGCACCACCAGTGGCAGTTCCTTGAATGGTCCTGAAAAGTGGAGTTAAATTCCTGTCATATTTTCGGCATTGTCATGTAACCTGATGAGCAGGCTTGCCACACGCACAGCCAGAGACTGGTTGCGTTGACTCTACTAGTCACAGTGTGGCTGGAGGAAGCCGATATTTTACGGCTGTACTGAGACATGCAGTGACTTGTTTCCTTACAGCCAATAAGAAGCCACCATTTTTTATGCCTTCCGGGAGACCTTTTTTGCGTCCAAAATAGTAAATGTCGCGACAATCCCGCTAGACAGCCAATTTCACAATGTTTTCGTGAATTTCAAAATCGTGAAACGCTGGAGGGTCTGGTTGAGGTTGACGTTCCCATTCGTGAACTTGTTGTGTTTGCTTGCTGAGCAGATCTGTGATCTGATTGTTTACTCCTGGGAGGTGTCCTGCTAGGAGATACATTTTGTGATGTATGGCCCACCTCCAAATGGCTTGTGCAAGGTGTGACAGTTGGAGAGAGTGTGTCCCCCCTGTTTCTGTATGTATTACAAGGCTGTCATGTTGTCGGTACGTATCAGGACAACACTGCCTACAAGGTGAGTCTGGAAGTCTTTGAGCGCTAGAAATAGTGCTGGCAGCTCTAGATGATTTATGTGAGGTTGCTTTTGCTTTTGACTCCACAGGCCTTGAATTGTGTGTTTGGAGATGAGCTCCCCAACCAGTGAGCAATGCATCTGCTGTTAGCACTGTCTGTGGAACAGGGTCAATGAAGGGCTGCCCTTTGGATAGGTTTTGTGGATTCTACCACTGCAGAGAGTGATGAGTGCGGCCGTCCACCAACACTATATCTGACAATTGACCCTGATATTGATTCCACTGACGTGCTAAACATTCCTGAAGGGGACGCATTTGAAGTCTTACATGGGGAACTATCATGACACAAGATGCCATCATTCATAGTAGCTGCATAAATACCTGAGCTGGTAATGAATGGTCGGGCTAAAACTGGAATATTAGAGCCTGAACATTGCGGATCCTGACAGGATTGGGACAGGCTAGAGCTTTGTGTGTATCGAAACTGGCTCTTGGGGTCTTCAATAGATTTACTGTGAACTCGAGATTGTGCAGTAATTGTACTGTTCTGTGAGTGTGTTGTAGACACTTTGTGAGAGAACTGGCTTGATGAGCCTGTCATCAAAGTATGGGAAGACGTGAATATGTTGTCTTCGCAGGTGAGCATCGACCACTGCCAGGCATTTGGTGAATACTCTGAGAGAAGTGGTGACTCCGAATGAAAGCACTTTGAAGTGGGAATGATTTTCCGCTACCACGAACCTGAGACATTTGTGGTGAGTGAGGTGTATTGGAATATGGAAGTATGAGTCATATAAGTCTAAGTTAGACAGAAAGTCGCCTTGTTTAAGGAACAGGAGCACTTGATGGAGTGTCACCATGTGAAAATGATCTGATTGAATATAGAGATTTTGGTCTTGGGCATAAGTTTGGGGCAGGGGAGTATCAATACTCTTGGTACATTGACCCTGCGGAACGTCTTCTTTCACGTCAGAATCGGCTTTGGACACGGAGATGTGTTCTTCTTCTTCCTCAGCTCCTTCTGCGTGGAAGACTCCGTGGTCAGAATCTTCTCTGAAGAGATCCGGAACTGAGCCAATATTTTGCTGGTGCATTTCGTGACGTCCGACGGTCACAGAGCGTCTTCTTAGATCGAAAAGATCAGAAGACGTCGTAGTCCTGTTCGCTGTGTTCCAGGGACAGACAGAAGTTGCACACTTAGTGCAAGTCAGTGCGCGGATACTTAGCGGGACACCCGGGACAGAATTTAAATGGCGTCCGTTCCATCGACTGCACGCTGACCCAACGTGGCTAGGGGGAACCCGAGAAAATGGTGCAAAACCGGAGAGCCGCCATTCACGTTCGAACCCAATGGTGGAAAAAACCAATCTAACAATGGAGTTGATGCCCATGCGCACTATCACTGAAAGAAGGAGTCACCTACCTTGTGACTGGAAGGACTTCTTCAAAGAAAAACAACTTGCGAACATCTGGACCCAACACTAGATGGCAGGAGTATGCAACGCATGTGATCTACAGCTCACATGCCTCGAACATCTATTTACAATTGCGGACTTGAATAGTGATGGTTGGTCTGGCAACCGTAGAAAGGCAGAAAGTGTTGAAAGGTAACCGTTTAGAGTGCACAGAGCAAAGCCCTGCTGGACAAGAGATAGGATGAAAAGGAGATTGTCAGAAAGAGGGGCAGACAGAGGGTCAATACACCGTTCTGTGCAATATTCACAAACTTTTTGCAATTGACAGATGTATATCGACTTAGTGGAGGGACGCCTGGCTGCCAGAATAACTTTGCATGCTTTTGGAGGAAGGTCGAATTCTGTCAACTGTCGCCGCTCAATCTCCGCACAAGGAGGCAGGGGGTTGGTAGGTTTGGGTGGAAGACCCTCCCCTGCTGCTGTGACAGAAGATTCTCCAGAAGGGGCATCCTGATCAGAGGATTGATTTTCATCTGCAGAAGCTTGGGATACAAAACTCTCCATGCCCAGTCCAGAGCCACAAGAATGACTTGGGCCCGGTCGCTCCTGATATTCTCGTGCACTCTGGACAGGAGTAGTATGGGAAGAAAGGCGTATAGGAGGCCTGAGCTCCACTCAAGACAAAAAGCGCTGCTAAGCGAGAGCTGTCTTGGAAATGCCAACATGCAAAACTGCTGACATTGTGCGTTCAACAGAGGTGAACAGATCAAACCAAGGTTCCCTCCACCGCTGAAAGAGTCCTTGCGCCACCTTCAGATGGAGACGCTGTTTGTGATCCACTAGGCACTGACTGCTGAGTTAGCCCACCCTTGCGTTCAGGGAACGGGCCAGGTGTTTAACCACCAGGAATATGCCCAGTTTTCCAGCCAAGCAGGGCCTCTTGACAGAGGGTCCCCGAACCCACACTGCCTTGTTTGATACTGCACCACATGGCTGTGGTGCTGTCTGAACACCTGAACCAGCATTCCCTTAAGAGATCGCAATGCCAATTGAATTGCATGAAGGTCCAACAGGTTGCTGTGGAGCCGGGCTTCCGCCAGACACCAGAGTCCTCTGATCTCCTCCTCCCGTAGATGGCTACTCCATCCCAGGACTGACACATCTGTCACCATGGTGAGATCTGGGTGGGGAAGAGAAAGGGGACTGCCTGTGATTCATTCGCGGTTTGTTATCCACCACTGCAGATCTTGTGCAGTTCCCGCTAAGATCTGGACCAGGTCGGTAAGATTGCCCTGATGCTGCACCCATTGGAATTTCAGGTGCCACTGCGGACCCCACATGTGCCATCTGGCATGAACCACTAGTAGGTTGCAGGGGACCTTGAGGTACAGCAGCCTCAGAGTCAGTCTCAACAAAATCCAGGATAGAGGCTGAAACATTAGTATCATAGCCTGAATAACTTAGACTCGCCGTTCGGGAGGATAGGCCCGAAACGGCAACGTGTCCAGAACAGCTCTGGTGAAAGAAAGCATCTGGGAAGGAGTCAGGAGTGGCTTTGGCACATTGATAGTGAACCCCAGCGAATGCAGGAGGTTTGCTGTAGTCTGGAAGTGGGAGATGACCACCTGTGGCAAACCCGTCTCGAGACAGTGGATGACTGGAACCCCTATCTCTGCAAATGAGCTGGGACCACCGCGATCCCCTTGGTGAACACCTGAGGGGCCCTGGTGAGGCCGAAGGGGTGCACTGTAAACGGAGAGGCCGCATGTCCCACTGCAAACTGCAGGTAGTGGTGATGGGCAGGCAGGATGGGAATATGGAAATAGGCATCTAGCAAGTCCAACGCTTCCATCCAGTCCACCCATCCAAGGTAGACAGAACCCGAGCATGAGTGAGCATCTTGAACTTCTCTGTTCTGAAAAAGTAGTTGAGGGCTCTAAGGTTGATGATAGGACAAAGGCCTCCATCCTTTTTGGAGACCTGAAAGCTGCCGGAATAGCAACCACAGCCTATTTATGGTGCCTAAACCCTCTTTATGGCTCCCTTGGCCAAGAGAATCATGACTTTCTCTCGAAGAAAAGGAAGGCGATCCTCCGGCAGCTGATCATATGTAGGAGGCATGGAGGGAGGGGTAGTCTTGAAGGAAAGGGATTAGCCCCTTTAGACTATCTGTAGAAGCGATGTGTCAGAGGGTATGTTCCAGCAGCGGTAGAGATGACACAGCCAAAGTCTAGGGAGGAATCCAAAGAAACACAGGAAAACGCAGAAAGGAAAAGAACAAAAATAAACAAAGAAGTTGTTCCCACTTATCTGGGATTTTACTCGAGATCCTTGTTGAGTCACAGGAGCCACTGATGCGGGTCACAGCCTTAGAAATGCTGGGTAAATGATAGTCTAATCCCAGCACTGCCCATGACCTCCTTCGACAGTCAGGAGGGGTTTTGCTGTAAAAGTAGGAGATACAGCTTGTAACACAAGCTGCCAGAAGAGCAGCGGGGCACCAAGTCCCGGCGTTGTCCACGACCTCCTTCAGCAGGCGGGAGGGGTTTTGCTGTAAAGCGGGAAATGCAGCTCGCAACACAAGCTGCTGAAATGAGCAGCGTGGCTCCGCCGACACTACAGGATGAACTCGCCCAAGGGAACAGAGCTCACGCACACGCTCTGACCGGGCACAGGGAAAATATCCAGAACGCAGATGAAAGGCAAGACAAAAACGGGAAATCCTTCTGACACTGAAGCTCCAAATAGAGATTGTCAAGCACCGGGGAAGCGTGAAGGAGGGGTTTATATCCTGCCCTTCATTAACCGATAATTACAAGCACACTTCCTGAGACCGTCCCAGAGGTTTCTGGTGCATCCAGTTCACCATGCTCATTCGTCTGCCAGTCATCCCTAATAGCGCAAGGAAGGGTTAGCCAGATTGTGTGTCCCTCGCACATGCATTACCTCCAGACACCACCATGACAGTATCCAAACCACTGGCAACACCCAGTCCCTCACTCCATTCCATTTCATCATAATAAAGCAGGACTTCTAAGGGGTCCTGCTTCCCTCCCAATCTTCCTCCAATCATATACCCTCCAAATAAGGCTGATGATGTAACTTAGAGTCCAAGTGCTCAGCCTGAGCTGGCCTCAGCGGATGCCCAGCCGGCTCTGAGAATGGGGTTGACTCTGCCGGTGGGTGCAGGTGGCGTATGGATTCTCGGCGTTGGGGAGGATCAGGTAGGTACGGACGTATCCATGAGGAGCGGAACCCAATGGAATTCCTCCTGCTGACCCAGCGAGGCCCAAAGGCATGCCAGCAGGGTCAAGTCACTCAAATATGGTACACATGGCATCATAAAATTCCTTCAACTGGGCGGTGGCTACTCCTGGTTCCAGAAAGGAGGGGAAACGTGGAGCCAACTCAAGCAATTGCTCCGCAGAACGAGGCCTCAAACGCAGAGACTCCTCCATTGAGTCGGGTGACGGACAAGGTGAAGTTCAAGCATGCCTCAACTTGTGTTTTTTGATGTGCTTCTTACCTGACCCCTTCAAGGACTTCGAATGGGAGGATGAAGACTGTAAGCCCCCCGAGCGGGGCTCAGACATTCCTCTCAACCAAGAGCGGGAACTAGACCTCCGAGGATACTGACACCGGGCTGCAAGCAGCTTTAGGAATGGCTCCCTCAGACTTTAGGAGGAGCAATGGCCTGGTAGTCACTTTGAGTCGCGCTCCAGGCACCAAAGGCACACAAGGTGGAGATCTGTAACAGACATGGCACAGTGACAGGCCTCAAATGGTTTGAATCCCGAGGTCTTTTTGGACATGATAGAACCTACACACCAATGAAAAAATGTCGACAATAAGTCGAAAATCGTCTGTCAAAAAATGACAGGGGGTAGCTATCTTCAATGGGTCTGCGCTGGCTGGGGCGGAAAGAAAAGAACTGACGTCAGCGCGTCGAGGTGGCACCTACATAGACGATGCGGACGTCACGCCGTTGAAGATGATGCCTACGACGTCACTCGGAATCTACCGACACCATCTACAGGCACGCAGGGGTACTGCTCAAGAAAACTCTTCCAGATCACAGGTAATGAATCTGTGGTTGGATGTCTCTATCAGATACTTACATCTACAGAGAAGAAAGTTGACTTACCAATACCAGTCCTAATATTGCAACTCCTTTAGAAGGCCCTAAAACGGTGAGACCAATAATAAGTTGATCCAAACTGCCCCTAGGATACAGTTAGAGTCTGAAGTCCTAATGTGGGTTTATCTCAATCTAACATTTGTCTTTATGCCATTAATAAAAACTAAAATCAGTCGAGCCCCGCATGGGTTTTCCAAGCTTCTGATTTTCCAGGAAAGATACCAACTTTTTGTCTAAATCACAACAGAAGTAAACCGAGGTTGGACTTCCGGACTCGGTACCCAGACGGGAAGGAAGAAGTTTCCCCGTTAAGCACGGGGTGTTCAAAGGAGTACACTCTCCCTAAACCAATTAACACCCAAATCAAAGTACTCACTCCTATGACCTAAAAGAACCAACTCCTGGTCTTAGTCTCAGGAACCAGAACAAATATGTAACTATAAAGAAAATAATGATTTTCTTTTATATGACCCTCACACACACACTAATAGTAGCATGCTTCACCTTCTGATCCACCCTAGCCTCTAAAAGCCAGGGTGGGCTCAAATTACATTATGGGAACATTTTGATCGATCCTACTGAAGAGGTTAAAGATTAAAAATACCTCACTCTCACTAAGGTATCTCTTTATTAGTAGTGAAAGTGGGCATAGATTAAAAAAAATATATGAGGGGGTACACTACAATATTGTGGTCTTAAGACACTCCCTTAAGCTATCGACATGATTAAGCCCCTACAACAACCCTACAAGTACCGGGTTTAAACAGGACGTATATAATAGCCCCGGTGTCAGGGTAGTTCCACTTTAGTAACTGATCATGTAGTGCTAATTAGACACATGCAAGGAGTAAATTTATTCACCTTAATGTAGTATACAGCACAATTGTGGCACCTAAAATGGAAACAAATACAGTAAATTAACTCTGTGTCTGTGTTGCAGCACATTACTTGCATACCGGAATTAGAGTATGGGTCCACACCAGTATGCATGTGTATAGGTGACAATGTGAGGGGTGCATGCGATTTTGAATGAAATTGTTTTGAAGAACCCACGGGTTCCAGAAGTACCATCAGATGATGTAATATGCTGCAACACAGACACACAGTGAATCTACTGTATTTGTTACGATTTTAGGTGCGACAATTGTGCTGTATACTAGATCAATACCAGAGGGGATGATGGATGGAGCGTTTGAGCAAATCAAACACTCACCCCCAGTCAAATGATCTGGGTTTAATCCATCATCATTCTTTAGTTCACTCCACGACCCCAGTTCAGACATGGCCATATTCAAATCAGTCTGACCCTGTGCCTCATGGGAACAGTCCAGCCCGAACTGCCAAGCCATGTCTTCCCTGGAACGGAAACAAGCATCCTGGGACCGGTTTCGGGTTCATAACCCTCATCAGCCAGGCTATCTTGAATCCAGTGGCAAAGTGAGCAAGGGACCCACGTCTGGGCCTACCCTGCCAACTTTGGGCGAACAAAGCGATACCAAAGGGGATGATGGACGGAGCGTTTGAGCAAACCAAACACTCACCCCAGACAATATGCTCCAGGCACCAAAGGCACACAAGGTGGAGATCTGTAACTGACATGGCACAGTGACAGGCCTCACATGTTTTGAATCCCGAGGTCTTTTTCATAACCCTTATCAGTCAGGCTATCTTGAATCCAGTGGCAAAGTGAGCAAGGGACCCACGCTGGTATCGCTGTATACTAGATCAAGGCGAGCACATTTACTCTGTGCATGATCAGTTGCTCACTGACGTGAAATTACATTGACACCAGTGCTATGATATGATATATGTCCTGATGAAAGTCCGGGACCTTGTAGGTCAGTAGTAGGGGTTGAAACATGTTGATGGCTTAAGTAAGGGTCTTAGGACTATAATATCCTAGTGAACCCCCCATATATTTATTTTTAGTCTAAACCCACTTTTACTACTAATAAAGGGATATCTGAGCTAGGTATTTTTAAACTTTAACCTCTCTGGTAGGATCTATCAAAGTGCTTCAGTAATGTCGGTTGAGCCCACTCTGAGTTTTAGGGGCTGTGTCAGATGTGATGATGAAGCATGCAACTATTAGAGTGGGTGTGGGTCATATCAAAGAATTCTTTTCTTTACTGTTACATGTTGGGTCTGGTTCCTGAGACTAGGACCTGGAGTTGGTTCTTTTAGGGCAAAGGAGTACTTTTGTTTTGAGTATTAACCAAATTTGTGTCAATATCCAAGATGATGCTGGACAGGTACATTATAATTAGGGCTCCCGGTTTTCTGTTTAAACTGATTTTTACATATAAATACAGACGGAAAACAAGTTTTCCTTTATCTGTATTTATATTTAAAATCGGTAAAAATACTAGTATATTTTGTTATTGACATCAATACCATCTGGTGTCTCCCCCCTCCTTAGAGGGTTAAGAGGTCTCAGCCCGGCTGAGACAGCTTGGGCGCGCCCACAGCCGCACCCGGACCATTTACTTGTTAATGAGGCTTCGTTTGTCTTTCACCCCTTAGCCCCTGTCTCTTCACTCTGCCAATTGCCCATGTTGCGAACTGCTTCAGCAGTGCTTGTTTCTATACTTCCCACTCTGAACATTTCTCACTCTTGTGTCCTTTTCCCCTACCGATCGACCTCCTTAGGTGTCTACTCCCCGGGGCTCCCCTCTTGCCTGCGCTGTCCAAAACATCTGCAGCATGTTATGGAAAAAACTGGGGTGGGGGCCTGGAGGGGTACCGCTTGTTAACCTGCTGTTTGAAAACCCGCATACTTTTATCAGTTCCATAATTGCTAACGCTCCATTTACTGTTCAACACTGAGAAGCTCTTTACCTCCTAAGATCGCGCTAATTGCTGCCAGATTTGATTTCTCTGTGGCAGCAGCCTTTACATCAAGTTATTGCTCTATTTTTCCTCCTGTTTCTCTGAAGACAGAGGGGGGAAAGAGGAGCGGAATTCTCCCCCCTCCCCTGCCACAATTACCCGGGCTCTTACCAGGCTGCAGCTGAACACGCAGGCACTGGCTCGCCTGGTGCCCCTCAGGGCAAGGCCTCTGTTGGGGGCAGAGGAGATTTTCAACCAGTGAGGGGCAATTTGTGCCCACAGGAGAGGCGTGTACGTCTGTCGACGGATTAGCAACTGTCATTTTCAGATGATAGACAGAGATTGTCGTGGTTGTGAGTACATATTTATTTTCGGGAAAACTGGGTTCCCTCCAGTGGCGCTTTGCACATCTTTCTAAGTAGGGAAGAAGGGCTGCTTCCTTGCAGCAAACCACAACAGTGTAAGGGTCCCAAATATAACCGACATTAAAGATGGGAAGCTGTCCACGAGGGTATATTTTCCGAGCAACACCACAGATAGGCCATTGACAAAACTAGGAAGTCATTGGACACTCATTGGTGGAAAACTGTGGCACTGAGGACAGCTAACCATCCACACCGCTCTATCGATAAATTATACAGCACATGGAGTAAAGTGAATTGCCTTTGGTGCGTTCATAATAGTGTTCTTATGATCACCTAACCTGGTTATCAACCTTAGAAAGATGAAAGGAGGAGATAGAAATGGTCGGATTCAAACCCAATATCAAAAAATTACTTAGTTGAGTAGGAAAGTTATTTCAGAGGGTCCCCCACAAATGAAGGGGCTATTTGCTTGCATTCATCTTCCTAGCGCTGCTGAATCGTGAGTATATATATATATATATATATATATATATATATATATATATATATATATATATATATATATACATATATATATATACATATATACACACACACACACACACATGCACACACAGCGCTAACTGTGTGCAGAATAGCAAAGGTGGTGCTTTCCTGGTCATCCGCTTGGAATGGTAGAGGCACACTGCATTAACTTTAAATAAAACAGATTTCTAATGCAACCAGGTATCGCATTTATGGGAGCTTGTGCTCTTGGCAATGTAAATGACCATGCCTTTTTATTTATGTTTTGGTTTTTGAAACATAAATAAAACACATTGTCATTTACAATGCCAAACTCGCGTAAATGCGAGACCTATTGAATTGCAAATGCTTGTTTCCAGTATGTTGTTACTTTTTTTCAGGCAGCATATTACTGTAGTCTAGTGCATAATTAGAATTGAATTGCTTCCAGGTGTTTATAGCAGGGCACAATTGGGTTGCAGCTGAAGGCAGTGGTATTTCTCTTAGTGGGGCAGTATGGTGTTCAGTGGCAGGGGGGGATGTGGCACTCTGCCGATGACAGAAACTGCAAGGCTCTGAGACAAATGGTTTGTGATAGCACTTTTAAGCATATTTGGGACATTCTATAAATGGAAATCTTTTAAGATGAATGTATAGTGTTGACCAATAACAACTGAGCGCATGTGTGCATTGTCAATTTAAATAAATGTGGAAAAATACTAACTGTAGCGTCGTCTTTTGCTTGTGGCAAAAATAAATGTGGATAAACACAGAAAAAATGCCCAAAAAATAAATATGGATAAATACAGATGGAAATGGCAAAAAAATAAATACCATAAAACCGGGAGCCCTAATTATAATTTCTATGTAAATGAAGGAGGACATTTTGTTAACCCCGCCGTACTAGCACCAAATAAAACAAAGCCTTCTTGAGTCTCAACACCTCGAGAAACCGTTCATACATGCTGGGCATAAAGTACATTCAATGGGGGAAATCACTGCCTCTCTCTCCTATCAGACTTCACTCATGTAGTTCTTTTTTCATATCTTAATCCATGCCCATAATTTCCTTTTTTCATTTTTAGGGTTCACCTAAAATGGGTAGGTTTGTCTATACAACTAGAACTTGTGTAAATCACATGAACCTCTTAGTAATGCAAAGCATGTACGTTTGTATTAATGCAGATACATTGTTGGGAGAGTGTAAAATCTGAAAATCCAAAGGAAATAGTGTGGTCTGAGTATGCTGAAAATTAATACATGATTTGCCTGCTCTCTCACATTCGCTGCGTACATCTTCAACATAATCTTCCATAAAGCAGGAAACCTCATATGTACTGTGGAGTGATGGCATATAAACTTTTGCATCTTCTGTCCTAAACTTCTCCATCTGCAGTCCTAAAGTCCACTGTCTCTCCTCAGTAAGTGCACACGTATCTGATCTCGCCATAAAACTAAAACCATCAGTAGGGATAATTTGAAGTTTAACAGCTTCAGATAGAATTTTCTTCTTTTAATTGTGAAACTTTAGTTAACTCTTCTGTGCTTCACTTTTCTAGGATTAATACAGAAATACCTAATCCCTCACCCCCACGTTTCTTGCTGAATTTCAGCCTCCAGGTTCAGTATTCTAATTGCTCTTTAATACACAGGTCTTAAAATAAGAGTTCCTAATGAAAAACCTCTATCTCGACCAATTTCGGAAGCTGCTGGGATATAAAAAAACCCTCAGGTTGTTTCCCTGAGAAGATAGGATGCTTCATGTAAAGCACAGAAATTCTTAGTCTGAGAGAGGATATTACAACATTACATTACAAAGTAGGCCCGATCTGCCACATTTGTTTTAGGTGAGGACCTTTCCATACTTAAGGTTTCCTATGAGCAAATAATTTGGTGTATGTTGTTTTATCGGGCCTTCTGGCATGTAAGTAAATTTATAGTCTAGAGGGACCTGTTTAAATGCAGTATCTGGAGCAGAGATGCCGACAGCAGCCACCCACACTCAACTGTTATTTGCCACTTACCAAACCTTGGTTGATGAAATATTCAGCAAAGTAAACAAGAGCCAGGGGAATCATGTATTTCAGGACCCACTAGAAGAGAAGCAGAGAATCAGAGTCAAGGAAGACAAACAGGATCCCTATACCCTTTAGGGTACCCTCACTAGAATGATCTGCTCTACTATATTGCAGAGGCTGTCCTGTCCATTTCAGGCATGTTCCATACAGTGACCCTTCCCAGTGTTTGCGCGGCTTCTCCCTCTCAGTCATGCACACAGCAGTAATTTAACATGGGGAGAATTCAAGCAGTCTCTCTCAAGCATGCTGCATGCTATAGTCCACCCTTGTGTGTGCTAAGCCTGCCCCTCTCAGTTATACTTCTGACAGTGATCATGCCTATTATGCGCACAGCCAGCTCCTCCTAGACATGATCCATGTAAAAGCAATGAGTGTGGCCACCCACTGTACAATGCCCTTATTCTTCCACTTGCCCACCTCAGTGCATTCCCTGGTATGTCTCAATAGGATCTCCTCCGTAAAGCCAATTATCCACATTTGTACCTTGCCTTGCAGCTCCAGGTATGCTGCATACTATGGGTTGCTCGATATTGGGCTTATATTGTTCCACCCAGTTAGGTTGTATAGTGCGAGCCACTTTAATGATTGCCTAGCCTATCCCTCCAATCTGTGTTCTTAAAAAAATGTACAGACTCCTCCCAGACACTTACCTTTACAACATTCCATTTCTCTTGTAGTGTCAGAATAGAGGCCTGTTTATCTGTGCAGAGAAGATATTGGTTAAAGGAAAATGAAGTCCACGGGCTGAAAAACAAACCTAAATCCATGAACTACAGGCACAACAGGGAGAACACTCAAAAAATAAATGTCGATTAAAAATAAGCGATGGCAAACCAAATCCATCTGGATTAATGTTCACAATAATAATAATGGATTTTTATTAGTGAATAAAGTCCAATTTTTTTTTTTTTACTTGTACTTTATTCATAATTGCACAAAAGGTTCAGTACATTTTGTCTCACCAGGTCAAGGAGCAAAGAAAAGAAAAAATAAGGATTATAATACAGTTCAGACTACCCGTGCAGCCTTCTACATTAGACCGGGTAAACTGTCAGTGCTCTCATCCGGGAGCCACAACAAAAAACACATACTTTTATATGAACTTGCTGTACAATTCCCATGGAGATAAACTTATTCAAGATAAAATATAGCAATAAAACAAGAAATAAACATTGCAGTGACAGGCAGATGGGTGCTATCTATGAGCCAGTCCAGCCTTCCGGGGCAGAGAACTGTCCGACCCGGGGTCAACCAATACAGGTTTGTGATCTATCCATGCCTAAGTAACGTCCGGTAGCACACACAGCCCCAGTCTCACACAGGTCCACACAACACAGGACAGTGGTTCACAGCTACCCCCATCATCAGTATTGCTACGGGCCATTCCCCTCTATGCATTTCCCACATCTGCAACCACCATGCAACATCAGTTAAACATTCAAGGGACCAATCTCTGGTGCCAACGTGGCCAAGGCGGATCAAGCTACCTGAGAGGGAGCTAACACTGCGTCCCCCAGCCCCTCATCCGACATCAGGCTCACCAACATATGTAGGGCTTAAAGTGGGAGGGGGTCTGAGCACCCCCAGTTTTTTTTGGGGGGGCTCGAAAGGGGTCTCTAGGGGGCTCTATTTTCGGGCCTCAAAGGTAGGGTGACCAGACGTACCATTTTTTTGGGTGTTTCGGGTGAGCATGCGCACACACTGCTTAAGCAAATCAAGCTAATGCGCTCCCAGTATCCCTGGGATCCCCACACCAGCTCAATCAAAGGCGCAACTAGAGTGCCCACAACTCCTTGGTAGTGTGCTTTCATCGCACCATTGTGTCGATCAATGGTCACTAAAGTGGGATCATTTAGCAGCTTAAACCACTTTGTGTGAAGAGCTGCCTACATTTTAATATCTCTTCTTTACTTCTGATCATGGGAAATTTGCCTGTAAAAGTCCAGTCAAACAAAAGTTAGACATGAAATAATACAAACGTGTTTGCACAAAAGGAAATTTTATGTGACCGCATCATAACGAGGATGTGACAGCCCTATTTTTCAAGTGTGAGAACAGCAGGCTGATTTTGTGTGCTGCGACGCTGGCCTGCACCATCACCCAGTTGTTTGGAACACGACAAGCCTCTCGGCGTGTTTACCACCAGTGTTAAAGCCACAGCAGGGCCTATTCAGTGTCCTGGCGACAACCACCCACTGGCATACCCACGGGGCGACGAAGGGGAGGAGGGAGCATTTGCACTGTTGAACAAAACGCCCGTGGGCCCAGTAGTAGGAAGTGTGGAGATGCAGGGTGTAGGAGGATGGATATCTGACTATGGTTACCCCCAACTTTTTGCCTGGTGTTTAGCTGGTTTTCGAATTAGTTGGCCTGGGATCCTGCTAATCAGGGCCCCAGGCTATCTGCTCTCTCTGTAAAATGGACTCCATGTACTTTAGGTACATACCTAATTGGATATTGGGTCACATTTGTGAGCCCCAGTATAGTGTACCATAGGTACCCAGGGCATAGGTGCATCCAAGGCCTACCAGGGGCTGCAGCATGAATTATGCCACCCCTGCCTGGCCATCCAAATTGACACAACTGGCTGATCACTCAGCTGGGGCAAGGTCATGTAATCACCCCTTGCTTAGATATAGTATTCCTATATCTAACCTTATATATAGACACATATGCACCTATAAGTCACTCCTATGGCAGGCCTTAACAATCCTGAAGGCAGAGTGCTTTGTTTTATGTGAGATGAGGCTCTAGCATGAGCTGAGCCTGTCTGCAGCTTTCGGAACCATGTCCTTATAGCTGTTCTATGATATAGCCATACCATATACTCTTAAGTGCATTATAATCCTCGCGGTTATTGCTAACTTTGGTTTGGCTTTATCAAAACATGTCGTGTAAGGTGTCATACGCTTTGGAATACTACCCCCTCGCCAGTTCTGGCGACGGGGGTAGCATTCCACCCTTCTAGAGGGAGAAGAAATGTTGTTCCTGTTAATCCCGGTTAGAGTTAACCAGAGCTTCAGCATCACAAAATGGATGCTGCTGCCACAGACACAAGTCTGATCTCCTGCTGCTGGGAGTCCTTCCAGCGAGGGAGGCTTGGACAATAGATTTCCTGCCTTGGGAGGTGCTAGCACCACCCCAGACAGGCCTTAGTGTATTGGGGCTGGGAGGGCTGAATGAAATGAGACACTGCCTGGGGCACACAAGGTGCTCCATGCATAGCCCGGTTCAAACCAGTTGCTGGGGCACTCCAGCCTCAAATCTGGCGCGAAACTGGACAAAGGTAAAGGGGTGTAACCACCCCCTTCCCTGGTCCCACCCATAGGAGGGACCTAGCAGGTAATCCAGCCCCTTTGATTAGTATAAAGGTAGGAGCTGAGTCTAGAGACTTTAGAGTTATCCTGAACTGAAACTTGAAATGAAACTCTGGACCTTCGACATTTTACTGCAACTAGAAGACTGAAGAATCTCCCTTGTGGCTAAGGAGTGACCAGCCTGTGCAAACAGGCACCAACAGCGACTTGCCGGTTTGCTTTGTCGACGCTCCCGCCAGAGCCCGACCACAGAGCCAGACAGGAACTGGACTTCCAGACTTCTCTGACCCCGATCCACAGCAAAGCTGAGACCCGTGGAGGCGACGAGAGACGTGGGACCGGACATCTTGGAAAACCTGCTTATTGCTAATTGTGCAGCTTCTGAGGCACCCTCGAAGTTGTGTATTGGAGATTGAGAAGCCCCACCCCCAAGCACCTTTTGTACCGATGCACAGCCCTCCACACTCACCGAGTGCCGCGTGGGGGCCTGCTTGTGTTTTTGTGCTCGACGCGCCTTTCCTGTCACTTGCCCGTTGGCTAGTCGCCTCTGTGAAGGGGAGCCCTTGAACTTACACCGCTTGCCTGGTTGCTCCAGGCTTGGTCCTGCTTCCCTGAAAAGGAGACGCCCCCCAGACCTTGCTGGTCTGAACAGAAGCCCATCTTCGATTCCTGCATGGGTTGCATTTGCCAAGGCCTGTTGACTCCGATCTGGAAGCTGACACCGCCGACAGCGAGATCCTTCGTGGGACAGTCTGTATCCAGCTCCTGGTTGTCGCCGACGCCTCCTGGTCCACGTGGCTGCAGAGACAAGCTTCGCATCTTCACCTGATCACACCCGACATCGCCTGGTTCCTTCCTGGTTTCTTCCTGGTCACTGGCTAGTGACCCAGACTCTGTCCCCTCTGCTTTCAGGTACTCTTCATCCTCGATCCACCCTTGGATCCAACCGGACATCTTCCTCCTGGTCGCCTGCAGCACCTTTTTACAGGTCTCCATAGGAGTCAGCGACGAAACCCGACAACTTGACACCTATGCACCCGGCTCCTGTGGGTGAGGTAACGCGAGTACTCCGGTGCTCCTGTGGGTATTGACTATCCAAGTGTCCTAGTTTTCAGTAGCTTTCTCCTAGTCCATCCGGAAGTGTCCTAAATCAACTAGTTTCTATCTTTTACGTTCCCATTGTATCCCTATGGTAACTCGCGTGTGTGTTTAGACACTGCACACGCATCCCGTGGGCCTGCTGCTTCCTAACCTTTGGTAGTCCAGTGTAGCCCCAGCGATCCCCTAGGCCCTAGGCCTACTCCCTGTTCATGACGTGGTTCTTATACCACTATTTTAGTATATGGTTTGCAACGCCCCTAGGGCTCGACTGTATTTTGTGCAACTTATTGTATGATAATTAAATAACTTATTATGTGCTTTGGCCTCTGACCTCATAAAGAGTTCAGAGGGGTTGTGTTAGTAATAAATACATATATATATTTTATATATAACCTGTGTGGTGTCCTTTCATTTGGTATTCAAGGGGTTACATATGGTAAAACAGCTGGCTTCACATGCTTTGTCCATGCTACCACTAGGATAGCTGGTCTATAAGGTTGACTTTACAACCATCACCATAAAGGTTGTTTGGACTGATACAGGGTGCCCACTAGAATAGTGGACATCACATATAAGGCCAACTTCTCACACAGGGGTGAAAAAACGACAAAGAATCATCAACATGCAAATGGTCTTTTAAAGACCTGTGAAGTACTCGGGTGCGGATGTGTGTGCGCCCGGGAAGCTGTCTCAGCCTGGGCTGCCACACAGAGGGGGGGAGGAGGGGGGTGGCTCCTCTGAGGATTCCTAGAGCTGACAGCTTGTCAGAGCAGGGGGTACTGCTACACTAGTAATCTTTATTTAGACCACGCCCCTACTTAGATAGGCCACACCCCTTCGAGGTTTGCCCCATCCCTTTTAGAGCACCCCTAGGTTTTTTTCCCCACTTAAAGCCCTGAACATATCCCCCCAAATCTCTAGGTTGCCTGCTGCGATTTAATCAGAGCGAACCTAGCATAGACGACACTCCTCAGGCACGCCCCATTCACTCAAATCAGCACTCCATTTATCCACCGGGGGGGGGGGGGTGTCCAGTGTATTGCATTGCGGCATTTAGCCAGCACGAGTCCCAGGAGGGAAAATGTGTCACATACGAAACCTGGTCTTGGGGACAACGAGAACACCCAGAAAATAATGCTTAAGTGAAGCCTCAACTTGGACTCCTGTAACTTCCCGCAGAACATGCAATACTTCTGTCCAGTTTATCTGAACCAGAGGGAGCCCAGAATTCCCCAACACTGGTGGTACGTCGAGGGGTGCACTGCGTTAAAACTGTATAATCGCTGAGGTGTCAGATATGAGCAATGCAAATAATAAATAAAGTTTAAAACAAGCGTTTCTGGCTACCTCCCGCACCTGCTCAATTGCTCACCATCCCTTCTCCTCTGTAAGTGGTAACGGCAGGTCTGCCAACCATCGATCTCAGAATTTTCTTTTTAAACATTTTTTTATTCATTGATCGTGCTCAGGAATAAACATTTCAGTTACATATTATTGATTCACATTTACAGGTTGTGTCGGTTATACAAATTATGCATTATACAACTGTCCACCTTAGCGTTCTTAAATAGTCAATTACGCAGGGGTTTGGTTCATTGGCCCCCTCATACTCTCTCCATCTTCACCTACCTACTATATGCCCCATATACTCGCCAGGGTCCCCAGACTTTTTCCAATTTCTTCGGGCACCCCCTACTTAGGTAGATCGTATGTTCTGCTTACGGACACCAGTCAAGATCAGATATCCAGTCTGCAACTCTAGGAGGGGGCAATCGCTCCCCAGTGTTTAGCTATCCTGCGTTGGGCTATCACAGCGGCCAGCTTCAGCCATAATTTCGTGTATGCGGGCCATGTTTCTACGCTCGATATCATTAACAGGAACCATTTTGGGTCAACTGGGACATTAACTCACATCACCTCCGCCAGTATTTTCCCAATACTTTGCCAATATGGCTGTAGAACTGGGCAGCCCCACAACAAGTGAAAAAAGGAACCCCCCCTGTCCGCATTTCCTGTGACATTGACATTGGTGTGTCCCAAAAGATGTAGTGTGGTTCGGGGGTAGTATTTAAATCAGCCGGAAACTGGCCCGAATTGCTACTTCCCTCAGTCCCAGTTTAGCTTCTGTCCATTCTTCCTCGTCTACTTACCCTAGGTCACTTTCCCAAAGGATTCTCAATGCCCCCAGAGGATCAGGTGAGTTATTAAGGATTTTCTTGTACATATTTAAGATGGCTCTGTCTGTCAGAGGGTCTGTCAGTAGTCTGTCCTCTAGCGGGGCTGCTTCCGTGAGGTTGTCCCTTCGCTGATGTGGTTCTTAAAGTCGTGTCCCAACTGGAGATATCTCAGCTATTCACCCAGACTCATTTTGTATTCTTGCTGCAGAACTGTGAATGTGATATAGGCTTGACCTCTCCACACATTCCCCAGTCTGTCTAGGCCCAGCAGCTTCCAACTACTGAAACTGTTTAGTCTGCCTACATTGTGGAATTGTTTGCTGTCCCAGAGTGGAGTCATTTCTGACAGCTTCCCCTCCCAACTCACATGCACAGTAGTTGCCTGCCATGCCTGTACTACCGTTCGTATAAGTGTCGGGAGATACTTATTCCCTCCCTTGCAGTATAGAAGGGATGGATACCCTCTAGGTCCCATGGCCACTCTATCTACCCTATAGGCTGGTTCTGCTCTGTCGGTAAACACCCAGTCATTAATGCACACCAGCTGTGATGCTCAGTAGTAGATTTCAATGTCTGGCACTGCTAGTCCCCTCTAGTAAACTCCTCTTTGCAATTTTTGTGAGGCTATGCGTGTGGGGCCTCCACTCCAATGCAGAGCTCTCAACCCAGTCTCGAGTCGCTGAAAGAATGATTTTGGAAGCTGGTAAGGGGTATGTTACAGGACATATGTGAAGCTATGTGAATCCCTAAGTATCTTGAACCTAACTCCCTATGTCTCGCTGCCTACTCGCGAAAAAGGTCACACTTTGGACCAGATTTTTTCATCATCTAAGATGGCAATAGACTGACCCCTCCCTATCATCTGGTATGATCATTTCCTGCTTAACATCCGAATATGTAAGGAAGCAGGGAGACCTTCTTATCAGTGCAAACCTAGTGCCAGCATACTGAGGCAGCACCACATTCCTTTTAGTGGCCATGTGGAGGAGGATGTTCGCTCACTTGAAGGCTGGCTCTTGGAGTGGGCTATGCAACTAGCTCCACCGAGAATGCAGGCAGCTAAAACAGGCCGTGCCTCTGGCCCTTGGTTCACGGAAGCACTAAGGAAGAGTAAGAGTGCATGTAAATGCCTGGAAAGATTATGGAGAAAGAACTTTGATCCCATAAAGAAAACTACTTATAAACTGGCCTTGAAGGCCTATTACGCCAAAGTTCGAGAGGGGAAAAAACTCTTTTTGGCCTAAACAATTGAACAAGCTGGGAACAGAAGCCTGGAATTGTTCAAAATTGTCAAGGCCTTTTGCTCCCCGAACGTAATTAAGCACCCTGGTTGCACACATTTTTGGGAATCAAAGCATAGATGCCCGCACACGTCCTAGTTTCCCTTTCTAGTAAAGTCAAAAAGGTGCAAAAAAAGGGGGGCTGGAGGCACAATCCCCTATACCTCCAATAAATGGGACGCTGGTCGTAATGCAACCAGCATACCCAAATTCAACTACAAAGAATAGCCCATCACACTTTTACAAACAAATGGTAACAATTATACAATCAAATGCACAATAGTGTTCCAAAGAAGAGTCGTTGTTGTAATTATTTTCGATTTCATCCTTTATTTTTCTTTTGTTAAAACCTTTGAAACCGCCAACGCGTTTCGTCCTTTACAAGGACTTCTTCAGGGCTTATAGTATGTATCTGTAGCGCTGTAATCTAATGATTCCTCATATATTAAGACCAAGTGGTTTTTAAAATCAATTTGTAAAATTCCACATTGGGATCTGTTATGCGCCAGGTAATTTTCTTTGTTGAATATGTGTCCGAAATAGTATGGTTCCGGCAGAACGGTCCTCCACAGTGTCGCTGCCGGAAACTGTGGAATTTTACAAATGTGGAATTTTACAAATTGATTTTAAAAACCACTTGGTCTTAATATACCCCTCCCCCGCCTACTCTGACGTAGATGAGACTCTCTTAGAGTTTCCCCCTATTCCCATGACCACGTCCCGTAAAATAATGCTAGCACTGAAATCTGGCTCCCCCTTGGCTTCTTGCCCGGCCAGAGTGCTAGCCTCGACTGCGAATGTGATCAATCCAGCAGTGAACCTGGTCCTGAATCTTTCTCTATCTGAGGGCTTGATGCCAGAGTGTTGGAAACACGGACAAATCTTGCCACTTCTAAAAAAAAAAACCCGGCAGACCCTTCTATAGTCAGCAACTACAGGTCAATAACGTTGCTGCCATACTTCTCCAAGACTTTGGAGAAGTATTTGAACACTGTGCTCACTGATTTTATAGAGACTACCCATGCATCCTAGCCAATCTGGGTTCAGAGCTAATTATAGTACGAAGACAGTGTTATTGGAAGTCTTTGACAGCATTAAACCACTCTGGACAGCGGTGGGAAAGTGGTACTGATACTGCTGGACCTTTCACCGGCTTTTGATACCGTGCCCCAAGATGGACTTCTGCACAGACCTCAGAACTGTGGTATCGGGGGCACGGTTCTCAAGTGGTTCGCCTCCTTCTTGGAAAGCCGCCAGCAAACCATATGGTCCCTCCCTTTCACCGCCCCTATCCCTTCTATGAGGGTTGGAGTGCCACAAGGTTCGGGTCTGAGCCCATCTTTGTTTAATCTATATATGGCTCCCTTGGCACTCCTGGCAGAGCATCATGGGGCAAAAGTCATATCTTACGCTGACGACACGCAGCTGCTGTTTACCTAGGAGAGAAATGCTGTGTTGAGCGGAAATGATATTAACATTGCCTGTCCAAGGTGTTTTCCCGGTTCAGGCAAAACCAACTGTTATGCAACTCCGATAGGCCTGAAATCATTAGTGTCTGCAATAGCCCCGGCATGGAATTGCGTAGTTGGTGGCCTCAGGACACGTCCCCCCCCTACTTGTCCCGTTACTACCATAAAAAATCTTGGGGTAAAAATGGATGCAGATATGTCCATGAAGGCACAAGTTCAATCTGTGGCAGCCACTTGTTTCGGGCTACTGAAAATGATGAGGAATTTTCTCCCTCTCCTCTCGGTTTTTCATAGGAAAACTGTGATTCAAGCCTTGATAACATCTAGGCTTGACTACGCTAACGTTCTGTACCTCAGCCTCCCTGACTACCTACTGGGAAGCTTGCAGGTGGTACAGAATGCAGCAGCAAGGGTCATCCTATTGGTTGACTTCTGAACTCATATGACACCTCTTTTGGTGTCCCTGCACTGGCTTCCGATGCGGAAAAGGGTGATTTTAAGGCCCTGGTACTAGTCTTCAAAGCCTTGCATAATGTCGGAGCCCCCTACATTAGGAGCAGAATCCAGCCCTATGCTCCTACCAGAACCCTGCGATCCTAAAACTAGAGGCTGTCTTTCGTGCCAAAATTTACACGCTCACGGTTGGACGGATGCTCATACCCGGTAACCGCTGCCAAGCTTTGGAATAGCTTGGCAGGAACAAGTTCTCCTCATCTTTAGGAGAAAGCTAAAAACCTGGATGTTTCAATAAGAGTCGAGGCACCCATAGCCGCTTCCAACTGTTCTGTCAATAGGGTTAAGTCAGTGCCTGGACACACTCAGGAGTAGCCGTGTGCTTTACAAATACCCTATAATATAACAACGTAACATATAGCAATCTGGTGAGGGCCATCGCCTTTAATTGGTCCGCTCAGCCCATTAATGTGAGGGGAAATGCTTTCCAGCGTCAGCACCAAATCTAATCAGCTAGGAAGCTGGCTCTGTATATACTATACCAAAGTGAGGTAGGCAGGGGTAAACTTAGATAGCACCTCACTCTCTATTTGTGGTAGTGTGGTCTAGCAGTAAGGCAGTATCAGAGGACAGTGTTAAGCATTTGTTGCACACACTCAGTCAGCAAATGAATTCACACACTCAAAGACTGAACTTCAGAACAATTGTTTTTGTATAAAAATATTCTTTTATTTTATTTTCTAGAACCAAGCAAGCCTGGCACAGGTAAGTGATAAGTATTTTGCAGTAAATATACAGTTGTAATACAGTTTGGATGTGTAATAGTATATGCACTTTGTTATGACTTACAGTATGGTTAAGAGAAATGCAATACTTTGTAAATACAGTACATGGACTTGAATGGGCTTTCAGTAAAATTACAGGCAAGTTACTTTTGAAATTAATTTTCTTACTCAGAGTTGTATACCTGGATACTACTCTGGGACATTTCCTGCAAACAGGTAAGTAAAATCGTTTTTTGTCCAAGAAAACAGTCAATGTTATCCTATGGAGGAAACTAGTTTATCGGTTTTGAGGTAGGTATTTGGGAGTGGGAGTTGAGGTTCTGAGGGCAGACTCAGGGGTCCCCCAGGGTCAAGGATGCGCTCTAGTTACACCCTCAGAGGCACTAGGTGCAAAGTGTTGAGGCCCAGTGTTATCCAATAGGGGATAGGGGGCCTCCGGTTGGTGGCTGTCGGCAAGCAGGCCACTTGGTTGTGGGAGCAATGCTCCTGGACTTCAACTTAGGGCAAATGGGGAAACAAAGTAACACCAAAGGTGCATCCTCAGCGGCACTAGGGCAGATGGGTGCAGGGTGCTGTATTGACGTCAGGCGGCGTGTTGCTTTCAATGGGAAAGCTTCTGTTTGCAAAGGCACTGCAGGCTTGGGGACAAAGGTCTTCTGGGTGCGACTACCACTTTGAGCGGTAAGTTGGGAACTTAGGGTTTGGTTAAGCACCGTCGGTTTGGGCACATCAGGCTGTGGGGCATCGGGTGCAGGGGTGTCTTTTGAGGACGGATCTTCTTACCAGCTCCTGGTTGCGGATAGGGGGACCTTCTGGATTTAAGCTGCAGGCGTCGGCTGGAGGCCTGAGGCAGGTCAGGGGTAGCCGGATCTCGGGTCAGGATCGCTGGGGTGACCTCCTCATGGTGTTTGCCCACTCGAGCTCGGGCCGTGGACGGCTGGTGCAGAGTGGGACGGATACGTGGTGTCCGGCCGGAGCCAGAGGTTGCAGATGAACAAATCCGGTGTTTATGGGAGACAACGTCGTTGTAGTTAAAGGCAGGCAGGTCCTCCACGGTTTTCGAGGTTGCTGGCTGCAGGACACACTGGGATTTTGCCGGAGCAGGCTCGAGGGGGAGACAGGCTGGTAGGGCTGGGGCCAAGTCAGTGGTATCTACCTCTTGTTAGCTGCAGCACGGCTGTTCGGCCGTCCTTCTTCTTCTTGTAGTTTCTTCCTGTCTGAGGAAGCAAGGTTCAGGGGGGCCCCTAAATACTAGATTTAGGGGTGTTACAGGTAGGTAAAAGGTAGGGACCAATGGGTCCCTTGCCTGGGGTGGGTACACCACCTTTTATGCCAATTTCCAGTGGGAGGGGGGCATGAGCCTGTCCCTGGCTGGATGAGTTCCCCCATCTTCAAGATGGCGTGGAGTTAGAGTTGTGCTTCATCTCGCCTCCCCCACCTGAGGGGTGGAGTTGGCAGAGGTGGGCACACCACTCTTCCTCACTTGTTTTTCCCGCAAGAGTGAGAAGTGTGGCTCAATGGTTAGAGCGGCAGACCCTGATGCAGAGGTCTAGCCCGGAACCAGGGTTTAATTCCCCGCCTCGGCGGGTCTTGAGCTCAAAATTCCACGGACCTGATAATTCTCGCCTCGGTGCCTATTCCAATCATGGAGTCCCACTCTGCAACTCTGGGCAATAGCTTGCTTAATCTCCACAACGGCCCCCACAACGCTAAGGATGCCTGGCCTCCACCTTGGGGGTGCCCAGGAGTGGACACCTCACAGGGAAAGCCAGGATGGGTTCCACAGCGGTATTCGTACAAGCGCCTTGAGACCCTTGCAGGTGAGTAGTGCGCTATACAAGTATCAATTTAAAAGTTCTCCCACCCACAGTAGGGGTCAGAACCAATGAGGACCAGTTGCTGAGAGCAGCAAATGGCCTGGGGTAGCTCACAAAGGAGGCAAGCCTTTTAAACTTCCCCTTCATGAACCCTGCCCATCCTAGGGGAGGAGGCTTGGCACCTCCTCCCAGGATGTACATTGTTTCGGGGCCCAAGGAGCAGCAGGTTCTCGACCCAGGGGTCCAGAAACATGTCTGGTGGTGGCAGCTGAAAGGAGCCACTCGCCTGGACACTAGTGGTAGGTTAGTTTTCAGGGGGCATCTCTAAGATGCCCTCTGTGTGCATTTGTCTATAAATCCCACACTGGCATCAGTGTGGGTTTAATGTGCTGAGAAGTTTGATACCACACTTCTCAGTTTTCAGTCTAGCCATTATGGGGCTGTCGAGTTCGTAATGATAAACTCCCAGCACCATATACTCTTAATGGCAGCACTGCACTTACAATGTCTACGAATGGACTTAGACACTGTAGGGGTACAGGGCTCATGTACCTGTACCCCCACCACTGGTATTGTGCACCCAGCTAGAGGGGTGAATGACCTATGCCAGGGAAGTGGGTTGCAGGCATGGCCCACAGAGATGTGGGCCATGCCGACTCTTCACTTTATTCTGCACCAAAACACGTAGCCTGCAAAGGCAGTGTGTGAGTGTAATGGTACAGGACCTTTAAGGGTGGCACAATAAGTGCTGTAGCCCTTAGAGGCCTTCTCTGGTCACAGTGCCCTAGGTACCAGTGGTACCATTTACCAGGGGCTGATCTGTGGCTAGAGATGCTAATTGGGTTCGTTTTGGGGAAAGAACACAGGCCCTGGGAACCTGATTGGCAGGGACCCTGGGCACATCAAGTCAAAATGCATCAGTAGTCTGGCAAAAAGTGGGGGGGTTACTGCAACAGAAACCCACTTTCCTACAGCTGTCTTTCAACGTTCCTATGGTAGAATTCTTGCGAGTTACTAGTTATGTTTATTCCTAGGGATTGAATTCTTTGGTCTCGATTGGTACTGTACATTGCGTTTTGAGTTCCAGGGTGCCCCTTGCCAGAGGGAAAAGTAACGATTTGTCCCAATTTATCCGATAACCCAAATAGTCCCCATAGATACGGAAGATTTGAAGTATTCTGTCTACGGACTGCTTTGGTTTTCTGACGTGGAGCAAGACATCATCTGCATATAGGGAGATACGTTCTTGCCATTCCTCCCCTATTGGTATGCCCCAAATCAGTGGATCTTGTCTTACCCAAGCTGCAAGGGGTTCTAGGGCCAGGGCGAAGAGCAGGGGGGGTGAGTGGGCAACCCTGTCTAGTTCAATTTTGTAGAGAAAATACTCGTGAAACTGCCGCATTGACTCTCACCCCGGCGAGGGGTTGGCTATATAGGAGTCTTACCCATCCAATAAAATTAGGTCCGAAACCCAACTGGTCCAGCATTGCTTGACCAACTAGCCCCCATGAAGCTAAAAAAAAGCAGAACCATTCCGTCCAGATCATGGTTCAACAATGACATCTAGATCACGGACATCGGAAGTACCGAACGAGCAGAACCCCCGACCCAGAGCACGACATCCTGGAAACGAAGGAAGCCTGAATTACATGAACTCCTATCCGGCATATGTACTGACATTAACACGTTAAGAGCATATATACAACAAAGAACTCCTATCCAGCATATGTACCCACATTACTGCGTCAAGAGCATATTTAAAACAAAGAAACAGATTACGGCACTTGACATGTCCGCTGGAATTCGAATAGAAAAATAGGATTTTGCCCTGAGTGTTATAAATAATAATCGTCGGATATTTGAGAGTCAGGCTACTTCAACAAAGACTCCATGGAAACGTTTTTATTGCAACTTGACCTAATTCATTGAATTCAACACGTGATTGAGTGCGCTGAAAGTCATTTGCATAAATAAATCAGCATAGCAGAATCGATACCAATGAAATATTAGCTGCCTGCGTAGGAACCAAATTTTCTGTGTTGATTCCACAACGTGACATTTATGATGTCATATCACATTTTTTGTTTATATGTAATGTACGAATGACGGTCACCTGACGAAGGCTTTTGGGCCGAAACGCGCGTAGTTCTATTCAACCGCATTGCCTTCATCAATTGTTCCAACGACTGAATATCTCATATATCACTTGTGTATTTTGTTTTTGATATTGTGGTTATGTAATTTTTCTGTTTACACTGATTGTCCTTGCACTTTTCTAGTTGTAAAAAAATTTTTCTTCACAACATTTGAATGTCATTTATCATATATACAAATGTTTTTAGTGTAAAAAATGAAATGAATAAGTAAAAGAATTATAAACAAAAGAAAAAAATAACATGAAAATATACTATAACCAAAATAAAAAGATTTAAGAATTTTTTGATAAATCACTGCTTCAGCACATACTTATTTGAATGTTGTAGAGGGTACATTATTAGATGTTGATTTAGGGTCTATATATGCCCTTGGAGTTTGCTACACCTTTTCTCTACATAGTTTATTTTCCCTACGAGTAGCTAACTCAGTACATTGTAGGGGCCCCCTTTTTTCCACTCAACAATGACATTAACTCCGAAAGGAGAGAAGTAAGAGACACAGAAAGACACTGGAGGAACAATCCTACAACCACCCTCCGAGAACAACTCAGAACAGCTCGCAGGAAGTATAACAACCACATAAAGAACAAAAAATCTTCGTTCTTCCGTGCCGCACTGGATACTGCAAAAAACAGGCCCAAAGAGCTATGCAACATCATCAGGCAACAAACCTCCAAGCCCGCTACTTCTTCAATACAGGCGTCCAAAGAACTTCGCAACAATTTTGCTAACTTCTTTAATGACAAGATCACTAAGATTGAACTCTCACTAGACAACAACATCACCGCCCCCCCTCACAAAGTACAACTCGTCGGAGGTAGATGACTTCGCCTCCTCTCCCTCTACCACACCCTGGCTAATCTTCCGCCCCATGCAGGAAACCGAGATAATCAATCTCATCTCCACCGTCAAACCCTCATCTCATATCCTAGACCCCATCCCACCCAATTGACCAAAAAGCTGAAGCTCTCCCTTGCACCGCTCTGGTGCACAATCATAAGCAGCGCCATGAAAAATGGAGTCGTGCCAGATTGCCTCAAAGTTGGGCAAGTCACGCCTCTGTTGAAAAAACTCTGCCTCAATACAGAGAATCTAAATAACTTCAGACCGATCTCTAACCTCCCTCTTCTGTCCAAAACTCTAGAAAGATGCGTACTCCAACAACTAACCCAACACGTAGACAATATCAAACTTCTCAACGACCATCAGTCTGGCTTCAGAAAAGGCTGCAGCACGGAAACCGCGATCCTTAATATCATCGACGACATCCACAATTCACTCGCCTCAGACCAATGCTGTCTTCTCATTCTCCTTGACCTATCGGCAGCATTTGACCCGGTTGACCACAAACTTCTCATTAGAACTCTTCAAGAAAGAGCTGGTCTTGGCCAAGTGGTCCTCCAATGGTTCTCCTCTTTCCTACAAGACCGCACCCAAAAAAATCAAAATCAAGAACTTTACGTCCGAACTGCATCCAGTCAATAAGGGAGTTCCCCAAGGCTCAGTGCTCTCTCCGCAACTTTTCTACATTTACATGGAACCCCTCACCAAACTACATAAAAAAGCCAACTTCCGCTTCCATCTTTATGCAGACGATACCCAGATCTACTTGGAAACCGCATCCATGAGGGACATTCAACGACTCAATGATGTACTGAGAGATGTCCAACAGTGGCTGTCAAGTAAGCACCTTAAACTAAATCCCAACAAAACCGAAGTACTCCTCATCTCAAACAAAGAGGAGAACCCCCAAATTGCTGAATGGTTACAAGGTATTCATGCGCTCAACGGCGACCTCACCTTGGCCGGATCAGTCAAATCTATAGGCATCATGCTAGACCCGAAACTCGGCATGTCCATACTCAGCTAAAAGCGCCTTCCTTAACCTAAAACTATTGAACAAAATAAAACCTTTCACCCCTCCCAATGATCTCAAATAGGCCACCCAAACATTGGTACTATCAAGACTGGAAAACGGAAATGCAGTCGTCTCAGGAATAGCAAAATCACATCTTGCCCCTCTCAAAACAACCCGTAACGCGGCAGCCAGAATGGTCACCGTAATCAAGAAATTCGACCACATCTCTCCTGCACTCAGAGAACTCAAGTGGCTCCAAGTAGAAATGAGGGCTAGTTTTAGAACAGCCTGTCTCACTCACAAAGCCTTGCACACGGGCAAACCCGAATATTTGGCGGCTAAGCGCAAAAAAGCTGGTCAGGCCAGAAACCTCAGAAGCTCGAACTCTCTTCTACTCATCTCGCTGAAAACTGGAAAACAAAAAACTGCAGCTCGATCCTTCGCCTGGAGTGAGCCCAAAATCTGGAACTCCATTCCCCCACACATCAGAACTATCCCCTCCTTTGTAAAATACAAGAGTCAACTCAAAGCCCTGTTCCTAGACCGCTCCCTAGGGAACCTCGAGGAGCAATCGGAACCCGAAATCAGGTCTGATGTCAGCAAGACATCGAAGCAGAACTTTCCGCCGCCGACCTCCCTATTATTGTTCTTTGAGATTACCTGCATTGTATCTTATGTAAAGCGCTCCGATACCCCGGGTCTGGCCAGCGCTATAAAAAACTTCTTAAATAAAAAATAAAAATAGGTAGTTTCATTCTACACTGTCAAAGGCCATCCTGGCATCTAGGGACAAGAGGGCCTTTGGGTCTGACTCTGCTATGGAGACTTTATGTAGGACCCCAAACAGTCAGCAAAGGTTAAGGCTTGTGCTTCTGTGGGGCATAAATCCCAATTGATCTGGATGTACGAGTGAGGTGATAACTGTCGCCAAACGTGTGGAGAGGGCCTTTGCCAGTACTTTTGCCTCGTAGTTTATTAAGGAGATTGGTCAATTTTACCCACATTTTTCTGGGGGGTTGACCTCCTTGTGGATTACTATGATAACTGCCACTCTCTGGTCAGGAGGAAGGACCCCTCAGTCTCTGGCATCTATGAACATTGTAAGTAGGTGTTCTGCCATCTTATCAAGCATCGACTTAAAAAGTTCGACCGGCAGACCATTCGGTCCCACCGCCTCACCTGACTGCAATGCAGGTGTTGTAGCTTTAAGTTCTGCTACAGTCAAGTCACTTTCCAACATTTCTCTATCTGCCTCAGATAATGTGGGCATTCGTATGTCTCTGAGGAACTCCTTACAATCGTCCCTGGTCTTAGCTGATAAGGAGGCATAAAGCGACTTGTAGTATTTAGCGAAGGCCTCTGCAATTTCTTTGCCAGTCTCATGTCTGTGGCCTCTTCATCTATTAATCTGGGGACTCACTTATACTTGGTTCTTTTTTTGTCCAACCATGCTAGGCGTTTGTTCGCCTAGTCCCCTACATCATTACATTTTGCTGTGTGGGACACCCCCGCGCCGCACGGCCACCAGCTGCTGCGTGTGCCCCCGGCCTGCCCCCTGCCTCGCTGCCTGCCTCGTTGCCGGTTGCCGGCTGACTCCGCTCCGGTTGTTTTTTTCCTTTGTTTTGACTGTAAATTGTGCCTGTTTAGTATTTCTCGTCGTGCCTGTGTTTTAGTTGTTTTTTGCCTTGTTTTGACTGTAAATTGTGCCTGTTTAGTTTTCCTCGTCGTGCCTGTGTTTTAGTGATTTTTTGCCTTTGTTTTGACTGTAAATTGTGCCTGTTTAGTATTTCTCTTCGTGCCCGTGTTTTGGTCTCCTTCCTTGTTGTCCGCCTACCTCGCCGCCCCCCGCTCTCCCTTCCCGCCACCGCCGCTTTCCCCGCCCCTTTTTCTATTCTGTACCCTCCCCGCTTCCGCCTCCCAGCTGCTCCGCCCACCCGCGCACTTGGCCTTAAATGGCGTCCGTGCAGCGAAGGTGAGTGTGACCCACTTGTGGGACACCCCCGCGCCGCATGGCCACCAGCTGCTGCGTGTGCCCCCGGCCTGCCCCCTGCCTCGCTGCCTGCCTCGTTGCCGGTTGCCGGCTGACTCCGCTCCGGTTGTTTTTTTCCTTTGTTTTGACTGTAAATTGTGCCTGTTTAGTATTTCTCGTCGTGCCTGTGTTTTAGTTGTTTTTTGCCTTGTTTTGACTGTAAATTGTGCCTGTTTAGTTTTCCTCGTCGTGCCTGTGTTTTAGTGATTTTTTGCCTTTGTTTTGACTGTAAATTGTGCCTGTTTAGTATTTCTCTTCGTGCCCGTGTTTTGGTCTCCTTCCTTGTTGTCCGCCTACCTCGCCGCCCCCCGCTCTCCCTTCCCGCCACCGCCGCTTTCCCCGCCCCTTTTTCTATTCTGTACCCTCCCCGCTCCCGCCTCCCAGCTGCTCCGCCCACCCGCGCACTTCGCCTTAAATGGCGACCGTGCGAACGCGCAGCGGTCACGCGCAGCGGGCGCGCCGATTGTGCGCCGAAGGTGCGCAAAAGGTAAGCCCGTCTGCGCGCGACCGGATCGCGACCAGCGCCAGGACCCCTGGTCCACGAAGATCCCGACCGACCCGCCTGACGTACTCCGCCGCCACCCTCACCGCTCTCAACACCGGCCGACTCCCAGAATGCCATCAAGCCACTCCAAGACGTACCCACGGACCTTTCAGCTGCCACGCCTGCAAGTTCTCCTGCATCCGGACCTGCCCCGCACCAGCACTCGCCAAGTCGAACACCAGCAGCAACCACCTCAAGTGCATCCTGCTCAACACCCGCTCCATCCACAGACACGCCGTAGAACTCTGGAACCTCCTCGACACCACCGCCCCTGACGTTGCCTTCCTCACCGAGACCTGGATGAACGCCTCCTCAGCTCCAGACATCGCCATCGCCATCCCAGAGGGCTACAAGATTGTCCGGAGGGACCGAAACGCCAACCAGATGGGAGGAGGCATCGCCATCATCCACAGAAGCACCATCCGTCTCACGACCAGCACCGACAACACCCTGACCAGCGCCGAACACCTGCATTTCCAGATCCACACCAACCCGAACACCACCCTCAGAGGCACCCTGATCTACCGACCTCCTGGACCACGCACGCAATTCAGCGAGGACATCGCCGACTTCGTCAGCCCGCATGCCCTCCCCTCCGATGACTACATCCTCCTGGGAGACCTCAACTTCCACCTGGAGAACAACAACGACCGCAACACCAGCACCCTGCTCGACAACCTCGCCAACCTGGGACTCAAGCAACTGGTGTCCACCCCCACCCACCGCGCCGGACACACACTCGACGCCGTCTTCTCATCCAGCACAGACATCGACTTCAGCCACGCCACAGAGCTTCAATGGACGGACCACAGCTGCGTCCACTTCACCTTCAAGAGAACGACGACCCACCAACACCAGCGACAGGCCGCCCGCAGAAGCTGGAACAAGATCACAGCAGACCAGCTCGCCACCTCCCTAAGCCAGCACCCTCCTGCCAGCTCAGCGAACCCCAGCCAGGCCGCCGACAACCTCACGAAGTGGATCAGCAACTGCGCGGACGAACTCGCCCCTCTGAGGACCCCGCCTAGCAGACACGGCAGCAAGAAGGCCCCATGGTTCACGGACGAACTCAAGAACTCCAAGAAGAACTGCCGAGCCCTCGAGAAAGTCTGGAAAAGGGAACCGACACCGGACAACAGGACCTCCTACAAACTTGCCACCCGGAAACACCACCAGCTGATCCGCGCCGCCAAGAAAACAGCATTCAAGGACCGGCTGGACAACAACGCACACAACTGCAAGGAACTCTTCAACATCGTGAAAGAGCTTTCCAACCCCAGCGCAGGAAACAACGACATCACCCCATCGCAAGACCTCTGCAACTCCCTCGCTTCATACTTCCACAACAAGATCACGGACATATACAGCAGCTTCAACAACCAACCAACGCTCACCAGGACCGAACAACCACCCCCCACCACCACCCTCCACGCCTGGACCCCGATCAGCACCGAAGACACCATCCGCACGATGAACTCCATCCACTCCGGATCACCGACCGACCCCTGCCCTCACCACGTCTTCAACAAGGCCGACGCTGTCATCGCACCCCACCTGCGAGACATCATCAACACATCCTTCGACACCACCATCTTCCCTGAGAGCTGGAAACACGCCGAACTCAGCGCCCTACTCAAGAAACCAACAGCGGACCCCACCGACCTCAAGAACTACCGCCCCATCTCGCTTCTCCCGTTTCCAGCCAAAGTCATCGAGAAGACCGTCAACAAGCAGATGGCCGCCTTCCTCGAGACGAACGGATCCCTCGACCCCTCACAGTCCGGCTTCCGAGCCAATCACAGCACCGAGACCGCCCTCATCGCCGCCACCGATGACATCCGAGCCCTGATGGACAATGGAGAAACAGCGGCCCTCATCCTCCTAGACCTCTCCGCGGCATTCGACACTGTCTGCCACCGCACCCTAGTGCAGCGCCTCAGCGACGTCGGAATTCAGGAGAAGGCGCTGGAATGGATCATCTCCTTCCTCGACGGAAGAACACAGAGAGTCCGCCTGCCATCGTACAAGTCAGAGGCCTCCGAAGTCATCTGCGGCGTCCCCCAAGGATCATCTCTGAGCCCCACCCTCTTCAACGTCTACATGAGCCCCCTCGCGGCCATCGTACGCAAACACAACCTCAGCATAATCTCCTACGCCGACGACACCCAGCTGATCCTCTCCCTGACCAACGACCCCGCCGCCGCCAGAGCCAACCTGCACGAAGGGATGAAAGAGGTAGCCGAGTGGATGACGACCAGCCGCCTGAAACTGAACTCAGACAAGACGGAGGTCCTCATCCTGGGCTCTTCACCCTCCGCCTGGGACGACTCCTGGTGGCCACCCGCCCTGGGCACCGCACCCAAACCGACAGACCACGCACGCAACCTAGGCTTCATCCTGGACTCCTCCCTCTCCATGACCAGACAAGTCAACGCCGTCTCCTCGTCGTGCTTCAACATCCTGCGCATGCTACGAAAGATCTTCTGGTGGATCCCCACCGAGACCAGGAAGACCGTCACCCAGGCCCTCGTCACCAGCCGTCTGGACTACGGCAACGCCCTATACGCCGGTACCACCGCCAAGCTCCAGAAGAGACTCCAGCGGATCCAGAACGCCTCAGCCAGACTCATCCTCGACATCCCACGAACCAGCCACATCTCCGGACATCTGAGAGACCTTCACTGGCTCCCCGTCAACAAAAGAATCACCTTCCGCCTCCTCACCCACGCACACAAAGCCATACACGACCGAGGCCCGAGCTACCTCAACAGCCGAGTCAACTTCTACGCTCCCAAACGCCACCTCCGATCAGCCAACCACGCCCTCGCCGCCGTCCCCCGCATCCGAAGAGCGACTACAGGAGGAAGGTCCTTCTCCTACCTGGCCGCCAAGACCTGGAACTCCCTCCCGACCGACCTGCGCCTGACCCAAGACCACCTCCCCTTCAGGAAGAAGCTGAAGACCTGGCTGTTCGAGCAGTAGCGGCACCCCCCCCCCCCAGCGCCTTGAGACCCTACGGGTATGTAGCGCGCTTTATAAGTGTCACTGATTGATTGATTGATTGTGGCCTGTGCTGGAGTTTTGGCGCGGTCTTCGATCAAGTGCCTCAGTTTTTTTTGTCTTATCTCAATCATGGGTTTGTTGAGCGCGACTACTCACCCATAAGGGGCTCAAGGCACTGGAGAGGAGGGGAGTCCTGAAGGAGGAGGTCTATCGAAGAGCCATGTTTTGAGGTTTCTCGTGAAGATGGGGAGTGATATTGTTTGTCTGAGGTGGAGCAGTACGGCGTTCCAGGCTCTGGCGCGAGGAAATAGAAGGAGCGGCCTCCCGATCTTGACTTCCTGGCAGAGGGAACCACGGCGTAGGAGAGCTGGGCTGATCGTAGGGTCCTTTGGGGTGTGTGGAATTTGAGTCAGCTGTTCAGGTATGCTGGTCCGGTGTTGTGGAGGGCTTTGTGTGCGTGGGTGAGAATCTTGAAGGTGAGTATGAGCATGCGCAGGTGCTGGGAGATGTGGCAGTGTCTAGGCAGGTTGAGGACCAGTCTTTCGGCGGGGTTCTGGATGTTTTGTACCTGCAGGCTATGTCTCGTGTCTGAGTCGCCCATCCCTCCCTCCATCACCTGTACTTTAAAGTTGACACCCCAGTCTGCCAGGGCAAAGCATTTACATTTTCTTTCTTTTTTATCACTGTGTGCTTGTGCCTGGCCTCTAATCACAATCTTGAACGCTTCCCAGAGCGTCACCTACGAGTCAACTGAGCCCACATTTTCTTCAGAGAATTGCGCCGCCCCTTTCTTAATGCCACTCCCCCCTAAGATGGCTTGTAAGTTAGGCGGAGATTTAACCTGAGCACTAATCTGAACTATATAAACTCTACCATTACTAATTCCTATCTCAAAACTCTTGACTCACTCCCCCCTCCCTGCTAAATAGGTTGCCCATACCCAACTTGTCAACCCACAGAGCGCCTGTCACCCAATAACTAAACTATATCCGCACATACTAAGGGGTTGACTTAGCCGCAAATACACAGCACTAACCCTTTTGCAATTTCTCAAATTTTGAATCTCTTCTCAGCAATTTATATATGCCTCTATTCCCTTCAGTGTTAGCCTGTCCTGGTTGGGTAGGCCCCTACTTTGGTTCATCTCATTTATCTCGGGTATTTGACACAAAGCAAAATCCCTATGGTATGCCATTAAGGCATTTTTATGCAGGAGATCAGCCCCCTAGAGGAGCCTGAATCAAGTAACACTGTCAAGGTCTGTGATTCCCCCGGTTCTTCTGAAAAAGTCGCCCATATTTTGTGAGCTGTTCACAATATTTTTCCATATTGCAAAAATTGACCATCTGGTACTTAGTAACACTACCTCACATCTGCAAAGGAAAGTAAGTTCGCGTAGAGGTAAAGGTTCCCAGCCATCAAATACCTCCAGCACACCACCTTCTAATGTCTATTCCAAAACTGTATTTGACGGCAGCCATGGAGCCAAAAGGAGGGGGAGCAGCTAAGCGTATAAGGCCCTGTGAAGGACTAGGGCGACTACCCAGCTCCCATGCCCCTGCAACCTTACCGACCACGAATGGGCAATCTAGAGGGGCCTGCGAACCAATCATAAGATATCTCGGGAGCTCCACCTCCAAGCCCCAGTCTGCCAATAATTCCTTCTAAGTGTTTGGATCCTCAGCACATCACTGCGCTGCATACTGTAGCAACCCTGTAAAATAATAGAGGCCGAGGTCTGGAAGGCCCAGGATTCTCGATTCAATATCAAGTTTCAGCACCTCTAACTTCACCCTGCTACATTTTCCGGCCCATACCAGGGAAAGCATGAGACGATTTAGGGTGGCGAAAGTGGCCCGCGGGATGCAGCAGAAGGTTCTCTGGAGAGTATAGAGGCAACGGGGAAGTAGAACCATCTTCCTCAGGGCCACCCGTATCATACTAGAGCAATGCAGGCGATTCCAGAACTGAATAGAAGCCTCTAAGCCAGCAATAACCACTTCCAGGTTCTAGGCATTCTGGGCCTCGGAAGTGTGGGCAACCTGTATGCCCAGATACCGAAATTGATTGCACTCCCACTGGAATTAACAGGGAGAGCTACAACATCCACCCTACCAGTCTCGCCAGTGTGAATATAACCAGCTTGCAACCCTGAGACCATCCAAACGAGGACAACACCTCTAAAAGTGCTGGCAATGCCCTCTCCGGGTGGTGAACATACATACAGCAGGGCGTTGTCTGCATAGAAGTAAACAACAGGAGTGGGACAGCCCACTAAGATACCCCACTCGGCCATATCCCACTGCAACCGGATCGCCGGATGCTCCATTGCCACACCAAAGAGGAGCAGAGACAATGGACAGCCCTGCCTCTTGCTCTCTCGATGAGGATACCTTCAAAATTCACATCGCCCCTCCGAACACAGCAATCAGTTGGCAGTAGAGTCGATGGACCAAAGAGATGAACTGCTGGCCCAGCCCCATCCTCCACAATACCCGAGTATCAAATGCTCTTTCGATGCCCAAAGCAAACACAGCTGCCACAACATCCACAACCGAATGTAGCACATGTGCTTGCCATTGCAAATCCATAAGGTTCATCTGCCCGGCATGAACCCACACAGGTCCTCGCAGACCAAATGTGGCATCACGTGGCCCAAATGCATTGCCAATGTTTTAGCCAATATCTTGGCATCTACTCCCAGCATAGACAAAGACCAATAGAAGCCAGGATCTAGTGGGTCTTTATCCAGCTTGAGAAGCATGACAATCTGGGCTTCCTGCATACATGGTGGCAGAACACCCACACATTTAGCCTCCTGAAGGGTCTCCAGCAAACGGAGCAGCAGGGGGTTTTAGGAAGCTGGCTCTGAATATACTATACCAAAGTAAGGTATAGTGTGCACAAATTCCAGTGGAACCCCAAAGGTAGGGGGAGGTAAAAGTAGATAATACCTTACTCTCTATTCATGGTAGTGTGGGCAAGCAGTAAGGTTTTATCAGAGGGTAGTGTTAAACATTTATTGAACACACTCAGGCAAGAAATGATGTCACACACTCAATAACTGAATTCAGCCCAATTTCTTTGTATAACAAGCATTGGAAATGCAATAGGTCTCGTATTTGTTGGAGTTGGAGCTACTAGGATTGTAAATGGCAATGTTTTCTACATATAATATGGAGTGTATGTATGTGGTGTATTGTGGAATTATGTGGGTTGGACTGGATTAATTAGTTGTGTAATTGTTTGGAGCGGAACTGTGTAGTGTATTTGTGTATTGGAATTATGTGCATACTAATTATCTGGAATTGAATGTATCGTAATTATGTGGAGTGGGATTGTGTGTTTGAGTGTAATTATCTGGAATGGTATTTTGTGTTGTGGAGTTGTAGTGGAGTTTAATGATGTGGTGTGCTGTTGATGGCTGCCTTCCATAGTATATAGATAACATTTATAAAATTACATAATACATGATGTAAACAGCTAAACATTATTGCACTTAGTAAGGATATGCCCTTCCCACCTTAATAAAACAAAGAACTGTGTTGTGTGTCTTTTTGTAGAGCTTTGCACAGAATGCTTGTTACTTAGCGAATCACGTCGCACCGCTGGAAAGGATGTTCCCTGTATCAGCTCAGCACTTTAAAAGCAATGTTTTGTAGCATAACGCCACACTCAGCACCAACGTACTGCACTTTGATATCTTACATGTGCCACCGGTGAACTGCAGTTAGACGTGTTATAGGTGCCATCGCGCACTGCACTGATATGTCATATGAATAACCAGTGCACTGCAGTCAGATGTTATAGGCACCACAATGCAGAGTTGCTCTGCTTTTATAAATGTCACACGCACAAAACAGCCTGCCATAATGTGATTACTGCCCTAATTCTAGTTAATGTGACCCACTCCTACTGTCCTATAGTGTTCCTACCGAGATTCGAACTTGTGACCTATAGTTCACAAGCAGGTGCCAGTCCACACTGCTTAAATCACTGAGCCACCTTGTTGAAAAAAAAAGCGAATGCCTGTTTAATCGGTGAAAAGATGTCATAAAAAGTAGCAAACAAACGGGAGAGACGTACCGACCGAAGGGGAAATAAAAAACTACGACAAAACTAGAACCATAGGGAAACGACTAAAGAAACTTAAGGGAGAAAGAACTAAGACTAGAACAGTATTATGTGTTGCCGTTTTAAAGAGCGTATTGGCGGGATTTACATGTGTCCTAGTTACATTAAACAAGGGGATATGAAATGATTTGCCCAGAATCACAGGATGCTGCACCAACACTGGGACTTGGAGCTAGTTTCCCAGGTGAAAAGTCTGCAGCTCTGGCTGTAACCCACATCCTCTACTCGGATAACAAATGCTGAGGTAAGACAAGAGAGAAGGTTGGGGGTGGATACATGCAGAGAGAATATCAAAGGGGCTACGATGGTGAGAGAGAAAATATAGCCAGGAAGTGTTGCTATGGGTAACTGATAGGGAGAAGGGGATGTGAGGCATGGGGAGGAAAAGGCAGAGTTGGAGAGAAGAAAAAAAGGAGGAAGAGAAAAATCTGGGGATTAGTAGAGTACAGAGAAGAGAGAATAGTAGACCTGAGAAGAAGAGAGGTGTGAAAGGAAAGAGGACAGACATCTGTTGGAGAGAGATGAAATTTAGAGCGAGAGGGAGAACCAGAGAGAAAAAACAGAAGGTAGGGAAAGGGAATAGAGAGCGTAGAGATGAAGAGAAGAAAAAAGGAGAAATGTGTAGGAGAGCAAGGCACGATGGAGTGAGACGAAGAAAGAGGAAATCGGGAAGAAAAGAGAAAGTTTAATAAAGCTGGAGACTGTGGAGCTGGGAGAAGCTCCCAACTTCGTCCTGCATCACCCGGCTGTGCGGATCGGGGTGACAGAGCCCCTTCCCCTCATCCCTATGCTGAGGAACCCTCACCTGAGTCCGCTGCTCCTGTCTCCGGTCAGGGCCTCTCTTTCACCGCTTAGGGGCTGTGCTGGGTCTCCTCAGCATCCCTCTCACTCACCAGCTCAGCCACACATCAGTTCTCTATGCCGAGATGCCCTCTTCCATGGGGAGGTGATGGGCGCATAGTCCCCTGTAAGGTCCGCACCCTCGGTTGCGCCACGAGGCGCTGCAGCCCTGTGGGGGCGCTGCACTTGTTTCGTCCCCCCCCCCCTCCTTCAGGGCACACAAATGGAAGAATAATAATAAATAATAAAAGGTGGAGCGTGACAGCAGAGCATGGCACCCAGAAAGGAGTCTACTCTCTGTGCATCGTGGGCCACCTCCTCCTCAGCACTGTGGAGGCCACAGCCCGGGCACAGCGAGCCACAGAGATGGCAAGTGAAAGCACAGGGGAGGGAGGTGCACGGGGCCGGCACCGCCGTTGAAGGGTCGGGCAGAGAGCGAGGAGAGTAAACCTCTCTACCAAGAAAAACAAGAGCAGCAGCAGAAAGTGAAATAAAGTGCATTAAAACATATGCGGACCAAATACAACCACTGTGCTTAATTTATACATGTATGTGTTGTTATTATTTTACATTGTTGCACAATGCATGTGCCACGGTTCTACCGTCTCTGCAGATTCAGGAAAAGACACAATGGAGAAAGAATTGCAACTTACTCTGAGAGAACAAAAGAGGGCCACAAGCCCGAGAGGGAAGCAGCAGCAGAGCAGGTTTAAGATGGAAAGGACGAGGTAGGAGGGAAAGCTGCGCTGAGACTGCTCCATGGTGCCTGGAGATGCTGGGCGGCTGCGGTCCTGAAAGTTAGCGGTCCTGGCTGTCTTGGGCCCTGCGCGCGCTGGTCCTGTGCCCCAGGGCTCCTCGAAGTTCGTTTGACCTGCGCGTGCAGAGAGGTGGGACTTGTCCGGCAGTCGGTCGCGAGTGTTCAGGAGCAAGGGTGGACGGCCCCCCCTCTTAGTGCACAGAGGATGTATTAGTGTGCGAATGTCCCCCTCTCATGTCCCCCTCAAACTTTAGGTAATCGTCTTCTTTCCCAGCTCTCAAGGACAAGCTGTCACCAATGCACAAAAGGAGCAGACTGTTTATTTTTGCATCGTGCTTTCACTTTAAAAGCGTGATCCAAAAATAAACACGTGGCTGCCGTTGCCAAAGCCAAATGAAAATAATTAACAAGTTACGTGTGCTTCGAGGCAGGGGGCTGAAGCGAGGAGAGGCTCCCTGAGCGGAAGAGTGCTCCGAGGCGGGGGGCTGAAGCGAGGAGAGGCTGCTCAAGCAGCCATTACGAGCGTGCAAGCCACAATAAAACAAGACTTCAGAAACATGATCCGTAACTACATGCCTCCTATAGATAAGAAATACCCTCACGACAGCCGTTAAGCATTGATCCTGTCCGGATGGGCCGTCCCAAAAGGAGACAGGGCGGTAACAAAGAAGCCTCATTTTCAATTGGAGGCCACCATTTAGCATAAATGATGACGCCAGCCAATGAAAAAAATGGATGAGGCTTCAAGTCCCCTTCTAAAATCTCTTCTACCGCAACATGTCTCGCAGAGCGAGCAGCGCATGTGCGCTGCAACGCTAGGCGAGACCTAAAAAATATTATTTAGTTGTATTTTATTTTCTAGAACCAAGTTAGGCCTGGTATAGGTGAGAATAGTAATGCTTTGCAAGAATTATGCAGTAAAATACAGTTTGAATTCAGCGGAATGCAATTGGTTTGGTTACAGGTAAGCCATTTGTTTATAAAGCAGTTTGAATTACTTTTCAGTTACTTTGCAGACTACTTTTCAAGTTACGTTACAGATTACTTTTTAAGTTACTTTTTGTACTCGGTGTGATATGCCTAGATATCACACTGGGACATTCCCTTAATAAAAGGTAAGTACATCAGTTTTTGTGTATATGCAGTTCCCCAAGGTTTCATACTAATAAACACCACACTAAAAACAATTTTCTGAAGAAAGCAGTCAATGCAGCCCTATGGGAGAAAAAAATTTTATCGACTGAACTGTAAGTACTAGGGTTTGGGAGTTGGTTTGTTGGGTTTAGAACCAGGGTTCCCCAGGGTCAAGGATGCACTCTCAAGAACACCCTTAGCAGCATTAGGGCGGCGGTGTGCAGAGTGCTGAGGCCCAATTTTACCCAATGGGGATAGGGGGCCTCCGGTTGGTGGCTGCTCACGAGCAGGCCATAAGGTTGTGGGAGCAAAGGTCCTGATGTTAGGTTCAGGGCAAAGGGGGATTTGGTTTAGCACACAAGGTGCACCGACAGCGACACGGGGCGGCGGCGTGCAGGGTGCTGTTTTGGTGTTGGGTACCCTGTTGTTTTCAATTGGGATTCCCGGGTTGCAACAAACACTGCAGGCTCGGGAGCAAAGATCTTCTGGAGGTGACTACCAGTTGGAGAGGTAAGTTGGGATGTCTTGGGATGCCAGGACACAGTCGGTTGGGCCAACCAAAAGCTGCAGGACGCCGGGTGTAGGGGTGACTTCTGGTGTCGAGTTTCTCTTACCAGCTCTGGTCATGGTCGGGGGATCCTCCAGAAAGGGGCTGCAGGCGTCGGTTGGAGACTTGAGGTAGGTCAGGGATCACCAGATCCCATTTCAGGATTGCCAGGGAGACCTCCTTGTGGTGTTGGGCCACTGAACTGGGGCCTTGGGCGTCAGGTACAGAGTAATAAAGGCTTGCGGATTTGGCCACAGCCAGAGTCTGCGGGTGAGCAAAATACGGTGCTCAAGGGAGACAAAGTCTGGTTAAGGAAGGCAGGGCAGGTCCTCCGGGTTCTTGGGGGCTGCTGGCTGCAGGACACACCCGGAATTCGCTGGAGCAGGTTGAGGTCATGACAGGCCGGTAGGGCTAGGGACAAGGCATTTGGGGTCCTCCTCTTCTTCTTTCATCACAGCTTCTTTGGTCCTTCTCTCTTCTTGTCTGAGAAGACAATGTTCAGGGTTGTCCTTAAATACTAAATTTAGGGGCGTTACAGGTCGGTACTGGTCGGGACCAATTGGACCCTTCCTTGAGGTGGGTACACCCCCTATTATGCCACCCTCCAGTGGGAGGGTTGCATAAGCCTTACTCTGGTTGGCTGGGTACCCCCATCTGCAAGATGGCAGGGTCTGAGAGTTGTGCTTCACCTCGCCTCCCTCACCTGAAGGGGTGGGGTTGGCAAAGGTGGGCACACCTCTCCTCCTGACTTGGTTCTCCCACTGATTCTCCCACCCAAAGTGGGCATTAGAACTAGTGGGGGCAAGTAGCTGGGAGCAGCAAATGGCTGGGGTAGCTCACAAAGGCAGCAAGCCTTTGTAGCTACCTCTTCGTGGACCATGCCTATCCTGGGTGAGGAGGCTTGTCACAGGATGTGCTTTGCTTCAGGTCCCTGAGAGCAGCAGGCTCTCGACTCAGGGGTCCAGAAACATGTCTGGTGGTGGCAGCTGGCGAGTTGCCACTCAGCCAGGACACTAGAGACAGGTTGTTTATTAGGGGGCATCTCTAAGATGCCCTCTGAGTACATTTTTGTTAAATACCACAATGGTATCAGTGTAGGATTAATGTGCTGAGAAGTTTGACACCAAACTTCCCAGTTTTCAGTAAAGCCATTATGGTGCTGTGGAGTTCCTAATGACAAACTCCCAAACCATATACTCTTTATGTCATTACTGCACTTACAATCTCTAAGAATTGGCGTAGACACTGTAGGGGTACAGGGCTCATGCACCTGTACCATCACCACTGGTATAGTGCACCCAGCTAGAGGGATGGCTTACCTACGCCAGGACAGTGAGTTGTAGCCATGGCACACAGGTATGTGTGCCATGTCGACTCTTCACTTTGTCCTGCACCAAAACACGCAGCCAGCAATGGCAGTGTGTCTGTGTGACGGCAGAGGGCATCTCTGAGTGGGACAATAAGTGCTGCAGCCCTTAGAGGCCTTCCCTGGCCACAGTGCCCTTATTACCTATGGTACCCTTTACAAGGGTCTTACATTTGGCCGGAGAGTTGCCAACTGGATTTTGCAACAGTGCAGTTTAGGAAAAGAACATAGGACTTGGGTACCTGGTTGGCAGAAACCCAGGGCACTCCATCAAAGTACATCAACATTAGGGAAAACGACGATATGACGCTGTATATAAAAAAAACAACACGCCAATCTCAACCCAGTACTGTGCGAGGTCACTAAATTTGGGGCCATCTCCGGAATTCAAATAAATTGGAATAAGTCCGCAATATTCCCACTAACGAATAAGACCGTCCAGCATCAGCTAGACTACCCATTGGTTTGGGCGACAGATGACTTTAAATATTTAGGAATACACATCGCCAGGGACAAAGATGTACTAATGCGAACTAACTACGGAACGGCTATTGACAAAGTGACGGATATCATATCCAAATGGATATGATTGCCCCTTTCGTTGGCGGGACGGATATCACTAATCAAGATGACGATACTACCCACATTTTTATATCTATTTACTAACATACCTTATCGCCCAGGCAGATTTTTCTTTAACACACTTAGAACGCAGCTAGTTCGGCTTATTTGGGGGGCCCATCCACTGTAGTTTGCACCGCTGCCACATGGCGATGGATGGCGCGCAGAATGGAAATGCCAATGATGTACTCCCCTAGAATGGCACTGGTGGGTACCCCATTGTTGCAGGTTAAGTATGAGGAGATATGCTGTAGACTGCTGGACAAGCTACACTATAGCACCTGGGGGGATATTTACACTGGAGGACAATTTCGCACTAAGGAACAATTTATCGGGGATCACATACCCACAACCATGGATGTATTCATGTACACCCGTCTCCGGCAAAGCATGAAAGCCGTAACTCCTGCATTTCCGACTGAACCAGACATATTTGCACCCCTACACACATTATTGCAGACGGAGGCACCTAGGCATGTCCTATCCTTACTGTATAAGCAGGTGCGGGGAGTTGCTCCCGCTCAACCCTTAAGGGCTGGAGTAGAATGGGATAATGATTTGGAAACCCCTCTAACGGATCACCGATGGGAAACTTGCTGTACACAGACAGAGGCAGTCACTAGCAGCAGTAGGTTACGTCTAATACACTTCAAATTTCTACATAGATTATACCATACTCCGGTCAAGTTGCATACATTTCGTTTGAGGGAAGATGACAGATGTGAGCGCTGCGGGAGGGAGGGGTGGACTTCATGCATCTGGCATGGCGATGCCCACGGGTGGCGATCTATTGGGAGGAAGTGTTTGCAGGGATGTCCGCCATGATAGGAGTGCAGGTAACTCCATCCCCAGGGTCGGCTCTCCTGGGCAGGACTACAGACATAGAAACAGTCCACAAGAAGTACTTGGAAATGAGCATACTACTAGCAAAACGCCAAGTAGCGTGCAGATGGGGAAGGGGCTGTGCACCCAAATTCAAGGACTGGGTGCGAGACCTTACCACTTGGCAGGAACATCTACACAACTAAGCAGATCTCCTACCCATAAAGTCCCAACCTAAAGACATTTGGGGGCCCCAAAGTTCCTATTTTTTGGTGCAGAAGGCAGACAGTGAGGGGGAACAGGAGGAGGGGGAGGAAACAACGGGGGAGTGGGATTGCAGTCTGGAGGAGCAGGTTGCAACTGGCACAACACCTTAAAACAGTGTGGGCAGGCATGGGAGAACGGTTTGGTATATTGGTCTGACCACGGGATGAAGCATTATATAACATGAGCAAGGTCACAGTGTACTTCTAGAACTGTATATGTGATGCTGGTGACTTATGCGATTTCAGTGCCCTGTTCGAAGATAACAATTGATGCTGAAAATTGTCATTTTAAGAATATGCCGTGGTACATAGGATGGGAAGGGATCCAATGTTGAGGGGGGATAAGAGGGAGGGAATGTTTGCAAAGGATCTTGAACTTGTAACGGACTGAAAGTGTGATTTAAGACAGTAACAGATATGTCTAAGTGACACTAACTTTTGTGACGCTGTACTATGCCAAATGTTAATAAAGGTTTTTGAAACTTTAAAAAATAAATAAAACAATAGGCAAAACAAGGGGGGGCAACCATGCAAAAAGGGGCACTTTCCTACACCCCCCCCCCCAAATGAAAGAGGATGAGACTATCCTTTCCCTAGAGAGTCTTCCAAGTGGAAGAACCTGGAAAGTCCATCTGAGTTGGCATGGGTAGTCCCAGGTCTTGTTCCATTGTAAAGTCCATTCCCTGTAGGGAGATGAACCAGCTCAAAAGTTTAGTACTTTCACCTTTCATTTGCATTAGCCATTTGAGAGGGCTGTGGTCAGTTTGAACTGTGAAGTGAGTACCAAACAAATATGGTCTCAACTTCTTCCGGGACCAAACCACAGCAAAGGTCTCCCTCTCAATGGCACTTCAACGCTGCTCCCTGGTGAGTAACCTCCTGCTTATATAAGCAACAGGCTGTTCTTGGCCTTCATCATTGGTCTGGGATAGGACCGCTTCTATCCCTAGCTCAGAGGCATCAGTCTGCACAATGAACTGCTTGATGTAGTCTGGAGCTTTGAGAATTGGTGCTGAGCACATTGCGTCTTTCAGGGTGTCAAAAGCCTTTTGACCGCTAACTGTCCAGTTTACCTTTTGGGTCTCTTCTTGGAGGTGAATTATGTGAGGGGTGTCGCAATGGATCCATACTCTTTCACAAACCTCCTGTAGTACCCAGTCAAGTCAAGGAATGCCCTGACTTGAGTCTGGGTTGGTGGCGCTTCCCAGTCCAGGATGGCCTGGATCTTGCGTTGTAAAGGTTGCACTTGCCTCCACCAACAAGGTGGCCCAAGTATACAACTGTTCCCTGACCTTTCTGGCATTTGGATGCCTTGATAGTTAGGCCTGAGGTTTGCAGGGCTTTTAAAACCTTTCCATAGTGGATCAGGTGATCCGGCCAGGTGGAGCTAACGACATCAATATCATCAAGATATGCTGCACTAAAGGCTTCCAATCTAGCAAGGACTTGAATCACCAACCTTTAGAAGGTAGCAGGGGCATTCTTTAAACCAAAGGGTATACCTGTAAACTGATAAAGTCCATCAGGTGTGGGGAATGCTGTTTTTTCTTTGGAGAAGAATCTGTCTTGGTGACAGAGTTGAGCCCTCTTTAGTCCACACAGAACCTCATTTCTCTCTTTCCACCATTACTTACGGACGGAGTGACACCAATGTGATATATCGCCCACGCCTGGAGGTGCTAATTAGGGGCCAGGGCCTCCTGCAGTGATGCAGACCGTTTCAAAGCGGAGGGGACTCTAGCCCCTAGCATTTCTTGCGGCCTGAGTGCCGCCAATGTGATACCTCACCCGCGCCCGGAGGCACTAATTAGGGGCCAGGGCCAAGGGCGGGCCCGTCTGTGGCTGATTGTGGCCGGGCTGGGCCTACCCTCTTGGTTCCATGCTAGCTGGATGGCGTCGGGACAGCAGCTAGCAGCAACGGCTGGAGTGGCTACGCATTGTTTAACATCAGCAAGGAGGGCGAGGAAGTAGCTTGTGGCGGACTGCTGACTGCAGGACATTGTTTGCAGATCCAGCTAGTGTCAGTACTTTTTCCATCCCTCTGGACTGTTGTAATCATTTTGCCCCGTGTCTGGGAGGTGGGTCAAAAGTTAAGAGCACCAAGGGGAAGAGGAAAGGCACACTTACGTGATCTCCACAGGACTCATATTAGGGAAACATTGACTCATTTTTGGTAAAATCAGTGGGGGAAATTCCCAAAGAAAGGCACCTCTCTCTGGAGAAGGCAGGGGCAGTATCATCGCTCCTGGAGGAGTTCTCGAGCCAGGCGGCTGAAAAGTCTTTAGAGGGAGCCCTGGGACAAGGTCAGGAAGAGGAGGATCCAGGGGTTCCTAGCCCTGGTGCTAGCTTAATTAACACTACTGCTGGTCAGAACATATGGAATAGGGCTATGATGACCCCTACCCATGGTGGGAATATAAGTGGCCCTACGCTCCTAAGAAACAATGGAAAGTAAATAAGAAAATAATTCCGGCAAAGAAAGGGGAAAGCATTGCAGGCTTGGACATAAGGACGTCAAGGTCTTTGAAGAATTATGGGTGCCCTTGAAACAAAAAATTGTGGAAACAGTGACTGGTTTATTGAATAACTTTTTAAAGAAATCTCTAAAGTTTTGGATGACACTAGAGTCACACTTGGTAAAATTAATAAAGTATTGTCTCCCCTTAGCCAGGTCACGCAGAGCACAGTTTCCCAACACAAGGATATTCAACCAGTAACTCCCACGGTAGTGGAACACACAGAGTCACAGATCTCTCAAGTAATCCCTGGCGTAACAGGGTTTGTGACACAGGCTTCGAATTCAAGAATAAGTCTACCCATAATAGTGGCCCAAATCGTAGGGGTCACCAGCCACAACAACAGTCAGCAAGTCGGGATAGTGTGTTTGCCACGAATAGCCCAGACCTACCAGTTGTAGATCTCCCACCAGCGAGCTGCCCTTATACCGTGGTCCTGGTAGGGGTACCAGGACTAAATAGTGCAGAGGACGAGTCCACCGACCAGTTGATTAACAAAGTAACACACTGGTTATGCAAATATGCAAGGTTTAATATGGCTGAGCACAGGCACTTTCTGATGGCCAGGAGGGTAGCTTGGATTGGCAAGACCAAGAAAACATTTACAGAAGACAGCTTGATTGTCACGCTTAGGTACCCTGAACTGGCCCATAAGATTCAGCCTCACTCCCTGCAATCATTTTCAGCAGAATCGGGGATTAAACCATTACCTTTGGGTTTTTTTATAGGCCACCTTTTAGTCCTAGACCACCCCAACGCTTTGTTGTGCATGAAGAGGGTTCTGCCCTGGGCGGGAGAACTCCCGACATTATGCAATGCATTTACTCCCTTGAGGGATCTAAATGATATAGACTGACTAAAAGTGGGGGAGGGAATGTACAGAGTTACGGAAATTTGGGTTGAACCCCTTGGTGAACCATGTGTAATGGAGGAGACCAATTTCGTGGAAATAACACAGAGCTTGCCTGCGCTCAGGGACAAAAGTCCGATGAGACTATATAATGCAGAGATGGCTACCACCGCCCCCTCCTTCAATCAGGGTGGGCGCATTGTGGGTGATTTAAAAATAGTCTTGTGGAATGTGGCAGGTTTAACCAGCAAATTTTTGGAAGAGCAGTGGCTCCAATACAGCAGAGATTTTCATATAATATGAATTCAGGAAGCGTGGGAGCCAGTTAATAACTTTTTTATAGAGGGTTATAAAAGTTTTTAATACCCAGCAATAAGAACCAAAATGGATGCAATCATATCAATGGTTTTGCAAAATCGGCTTGCCCTTGACATCTTACTGGCAAAGGAGGGTGGAGTTTGTGGCATGTTGAAAATCCAACACTGCTGCACCTATATCCCTGATAAAAGTAAAGGAATTGAGGGATATATCAAAACATTCCGAAATTACATGAGGTCTTGACCCAACTGGGGGTTGATGGTGTTTGGGAGAAACTTGGTAAGGGTTTCTCCTCTGTGAGTAAATGGTTTTTTACCTTTGGAAGTAGTTTATTAGGAAAAATAATAATGCTAATGGTTTCTGTAGCCATAGTAGCCTTAATGGTAATAACATATAAATGTTGAAAGTGTAAAGGTAGAAATAGGGAAGTGACAATCAAAGAATGAACAAAGCCCAAGAAAGAGAAAAAGGGAAGAGATAGAATTGGAAGACTTGAAAGGGAAATACTATGATATGATGAAAGACTTAGATTAGGGTTCCATAAAAAGAGAGAAGAGTACTGAGTTTTATAAAAAATAAAGATGGCACTCGGTATGGGAGGTATTTTATGATGGCTCCTGAAAGCCATCAGAGGGGGGGAAAGATGGAGCAGGGATTTGAAAATGAAACCTGCTCGGATTTATACCACCATAATATGTACTAACAGTAAGTATTAAATGAACTAACAAGCACCTGACACAAACACGAGAGAAATAGCTTTGCGCATGTATTAATTATGTGTGAGAACTAATATTTATTTGCAGGATGCTTTGGAGAAAACAAAAAAAAATTTATGACTAGGCCGCATGTGCATTTTGTGATTGCATGCTGCATTTTGCTTTTAAACAATGAATAATGCTGCTTTGCGCTTACAGCTTAAGCTAGGTAACTCTAATAAGGAATAGTGCAAGGGAGGGGGTAAACAGTGAAAACTACATTGTCATATAATTAATAAATGTTCGGTTCCTAGTCGCTATAGTGTGCTGGATGGACCTCCATTTTCTCATAAGTTGTCCAGAGTGGGAGGGTGGAAATGAAGAGCAAGTCTGAAATGACAGAGACAGGACAGACACGCTGTGCTCAGGAGAGGAAATGCCCGAGTTTAAAGACAACATAACATTCGTCTGCCAAAGGATGAAGTTGACCGTGGAACCAGAGCCCTGTTCCGCGGATGTTGTCTAAATTATGAATTAATGTATTAAAATGTAACTTGTGAAAGAAATGTGAGCACGTGTTAATATCCAAACTGTGTGAAAAATATGCGGAACAATAAGGTGACTAAATTGTACATGAAGTCACCATGGTGTGACAGTGCCACCCCCAAAGCCCACCAATCATTTGATTCCTTTTTAGTAATGTTTCAATCTGTGTGGGATGGACATGCAAGTTTGAGGGTATAACTGGGGTGCCTTTAGGAGTGTGGTTTAGACTTGAAGGGGAGGAAGAGAAGACGGGTGAATTTATCGGTTTGCAGTGAGGCCTAGCTGTGTTCCTGTCCCTAACCTAACTTTGGTTGCTGTAAATCTTTGTTCCCTGATCCTATTTCAGGGACCCCCATCATCTCATAGGCCGAGGGGATGGTTTTCCACAAACCAATAGGTTTGTATTAATTCTGACTCATACATACGAATTGTTTGCGAAGGTACTTTGTCTCTTAAACTTTTGTCTCTACACCTATCCACTACATCATTAATACATTGAAAGATATTATTTAGATTAAAAAATGTGTCTCTCCATCTATCCCCTGCGTTAGGTGTATTATGTTTCGCATATATTTTTGCTGAAACTACTGTCTCTTAATCTTTCCACTCCTTCATGCATAATGTCATTGGTTTTTGGAATGAGTTTGTAATCATTCGATGATTGCTGATGTTTAGCTCTCCCTTTGGGGGTTACATTATTTGCACTTGTGACTGTATGCATGGAGCGATTTGCATTTATAATAAGATAAAGCTACATAACTTTACTGAGTGTCTGTGGTTATTTAGTTAACCGTAGGGTTAAATTAAATAGGATAATCATTATCATCAACTATTCAACTAATGGTTCATCGACCAAGTAGGAGGAAAGTTGATTAAATAAATTAGTAAGTAGACTAATGACAGTATTTCATGGTTTACAAAAGAATAAAAGCATTGAAAGTAACAAATTGACCTCAGCGCATCAGGGATTCTGGGTGAATGTGTATTGTAATAGTGTGAGATGAGTATTGATTGATCCCTGATCAGGTACTGACCTCGCGCTGAACCATTTTCTTGGAAGCGGAGAACGGTTTAACTATTGATTAGTTTGTAAATGATTATTGATTAAATGTCCTTAACATGGAAAGTTAGTGTATCATTTTATGCTGTCTGGAAGTTCAGGTACGGAAATAACTCAGGAATCCCGGGAATGGAATTTAGCCTGAAGTAGGCCGAAGAAGAGTGTGGTAACAAAGCCACACTGCAGAAGTACTTTGTCTGTTCTAATAATACCTAAAAGCTAGGGAGGGCTGTAGATGTTATATTAGGGAAATTTCGTATATAAGTAAAGTGACTGAAATAGCGAAGGGTCCACTTCCGAAACTTTAGTCTTATCCCCAGGAGAGTAACAAGACCCCTTTTCATGCCAAAAAGTCATCTTGTGAAATTTTGGCCTTATTCCTAGAGGGTTAATAGGTCCACCCGGAACTTGTTTGAAGAGTAAAATAGCGGTGGTCGTTATTAGGACTCATAGTGAGAAAATCTCTTGAAAAGTGAAAACTCTCTCTTTATTTAGTGGAACAGACAAGATAGCATTGTCTTTGTGTTGTAACTAACAGAAATTTTGATTAAAAAAACAGTAGAAAATATTACGTAATATTTTATGAATGGAGGGTAAGTAGAAGGAGTAATACTGACGTCAGAAAAGGCCGCGCTGGCATTGGGCAGGCAGGTGGCGTGTATTGAACTGTGATTGTTTGGTTGGTGTGTACTGCGCTAGTATTGGTTGATACCTTGCTTATGTAGCAGTGCTCTGATTGGTTGGTTGGTGTGAGTCACGTTGGCCAAGGACGAGAGCTGACAAATAGAATACCTAGAATTACGGAGAGTTTCCTTGTTTAGTTTGGTGAGGTACGCTAGTGTAAAAGATTAGAAAAATGAAGCTGCTAAAGAAAAGAACGATTTTTTTTCAATAAGGACAAACCAATTGTGACTGGAGAGGAAATTCCGATTTGCCCCCAAAAACGCCTGCTTCTTATATGATCTTGAAGCGAGGATATCATACGTGCATGTGGTTAGAAAATTGGGCTGAGTATACAAAGGTGTCATAGCTTTTCCACGGTACAAAAGGGGGGTGGTGATGGACGGAGCATCTGAACCAATCAAACACTCACACCCAGTAAAAAGATCTGGGTTTAATCCATCACCGTTCTTTAGCCCACTCTGCCACCATAAGTGTGGCAGGGTATGCTCAGACGTGAGTCCCTTGCTCACTTTGCCACTGGATTCAAGCAAGCCGGGCTGAAGACGGCTGGAATGCCAGAAACCAGTCCTCGGAAGCTTATTTCCGGTCCAGGGAAGACATGGCTTGGCAGTTCGGGCTGGAATGTTCCCATGAGGCACAGGGTCAGACTGATTTGCATATAGCCATGTCTGAACTGGGGTGGCAGAGTGGGCTAAAGAACGGTGATGGATTAAACCCAGATCTTTTGACTGGGTGTGAGTGTTTGATTGATTCGGATGCTCCGTCCATCACCACCCCCTTTTGTATAGCTTTTCCACAGCACGGTATGTTCAATGTAAGGATATTGCAGAATCTGAGATATCGAATGAATGCATTAGAGCCAATTCCTAGATTGACACAATATGAAGCATTGGATAAATGGAAAGTTGAGGCATTTGAAAGAGAAAAATATAGAGGAGGTAACAGAAGATACAGGAGTTGGAGACATGGTTATCCTTTTGAAAGTAGGGAAGAAAAGTTGAAGAGATGGAGGAGAACTATATTAGCCGAAGGGTTGTATCCAGTTTTAGTTGCCAATGATCAGACAGGAGTAAAGTGTAAAGAGAAAACTAAAAATATAGAAACTTCTAGTTTTAGGGATGACCCGAATAATTCTGAGGATTACAAATTGTTGGAAGTTATGATGACTAAAAGACATCTGCCTTATGAAGAGCATTCAGGGGAAATAACCCTGAGTGCTCCACAGATGGGAACCCCACTGACTCCCCAGATTGCCGAAATAGCTAGAGTGGTGAGAGAAAATGATACAAATTTGTTGAATAAGGCCAGACTGGAGCAGACTCAGAAGATAAATCAGTTAAGACTGAATGCGGAAGCATTGACAGTACCAGTAAAAATCGGTCCCATAGTTTCTTTGTACAGGGAAAGACAGGCTATGTTAGAAGTACATTCATTAACAGTTCCGAGAAGTGGTAGCAGGAGTGGAGTGGCGACAGTAATGAATGAGGATGGTCAAGGTGATCAGAATAACACACTATTAGATCTTCCGGTTTGTGAGTTAATAACGAAGACCCCCCAAAGAGGTATACAATTAGATACGCAGAGAATAGGACCAAATGTTACTCCAGTAGCAGGGAGTTCAGCAGGTCCATCACCAGAAGAATTCACAATTGGATAAAGGAAATGACAAAGCCAAAACCACAGCCACAGAGTATTAATGTGAGACAATTGAACGTAGATCTGGAGGAAATGATCATTGGGACAATAAGTCTAGATAGATTAGGGACTTATCGAGATGATGAACTGTTGTTTTTGTGTAAAAGCATTACTTGGAGAGCAAAGAACTTACATGAGAAGATAACTGAGGCTGCTAGTGAGTACAGAGTAGACATAAAAAAATCGAAAGTGTTACAGAAATCATACAGATTGGTTTTCACTGATAAGGATTTAGAGAGTTTGATTGTGTCTGGAAAAGGTTACAGATAAAAGAATTGATGAAAATTCTAAGGAAATGGGGAGATGTAGATCGATGGAAAATTAGATGGGTGAAAAAGAAGGAAGAAGCAGCTAGTAAAGGAACATCTATGTTTCCGTTAAAAGAGACAGAACAAGTTGAAAGGGTGTGTCCGATGAGAGAAGTACCAGGGGGTGGATATGTTCATGTTCCATGGTCAAGACAGGATATATTGTCCTTCACGAACGATTTTCCCAGGTTGAGAGAGAAACCAGTTGAATGGTATAAACAGGAAGAAAGGTTTGTGAAAGTCTTGAAGGTTTTGTTAAAGGATTTAGCTGGATTGTTTGAGATTGTTGTACCAGCAGATTTATGGACAGAGTGTAAGATCACTGTTGATTGGCCAAAAGAAGAATATCCCATAGACCCTAAAACAGGTGCACCATCTGACGAGGTGATGAAAAAATATAATCAGGTGATCACGTTCCTGAAGGGAAAAATGTCACCGAAAAAAACAGATTGGGGTAAAATTGACAGAACAACTCAGGAACCAAAAGTCAGTACATGCCTACTATGAAAAGTTGCTGCAAGTATTTCAACAGTATAGTGGATTTGAAAATATTGGAGAAAAAGATATGGGCCTTTTGTGTATCGTTTTGTGTTTGGATTGAAACCAGAAATTAGTAATATGATTCAACAGCATTTGATTAACTGGCAGAGCAACACGATAGACGAAATACTGAGGTATGCCAGTATTGTAGTGATAACAGAGTCGAGACATAAAAAGTTAAAAGAGAAAATGATGTGGGCACAGGTGAAAGCGGCAGAGCAGCAAGAGGCAAATAATAGCTCCCAAACTGATAATCAGATGGGTTGTCAGAATCAGAATGGACAAAATTCCAGTGGAGGGAAAGGAAGAGGAAAAATAAATAGAGAGGAAGCTATGAAGACATTTCCTTGCCATGTGTGTGGAAAGCTTGGACATTGGAAGAACGAGAGTAGATCTGCCAAAAACAAAAAGATTAATGAGTATATCAAAATTTGATTCCACAGATGCAGAATGAGGTGGGTGTAAATCAACAGCCACAGCAACAGATAATTACTCAGCCGTTACAGGTGCCACAAGCTCCCATGCCAAATATTGCAAATGCTTAAGTGCAGAGGTTCAGTGTGAGTACTGGATGTCACAGAGGTGACCAGATTGGTAAGAATCAAACTGTACAAATGGTTCCACAATAATGCTTGTAGTGCAATGAGAATGATTCAGACTCATCTCTATGACGGTGCCTGAGGGGGAGGAGGAGTGTGTACTTGGCGCATCCTTGGCAGTAGATCAGTCAGGTCCATTTGTTGACGGAAAGGTGGAAGGGAATGACATTACATTCTTAGTGGACACTGGTGCTACCCGTTCTTTTGTGAGAGCAGCAGAAATTCCAAACCCACCCCTCATGAGAGAAATTATCCAAGTTGTAGGAGTCTCGAATAAGCATATTAGAACACCAGTCACAAATCTAATTGAAGTTCACATAGGTATCTTCAAACACATGCATCGGTTTGTGGTATGTGACTAGAGTCCAGTAAATCCCTTGGGAAGAGATTTACTGTGCAAAGTGAATTGCACCATCTGCTGTACACCAGATGGTATTGCATTTCAGACACCTGATGAGGATGTTGAATTTATAATGATGTTAGCCAAGCATGGAACAGAGGTGGATGAGTTGCATTCACTCCTTACAGAAGAGAATTTGCCTGAAGAATTAAAAAGTGCAGTGAGATCAGATGTGTGGGATTTTTCAGGAAAGTAAATTGGCTTAATGACATATGTAGATCCAAAGCAGATTACAGTTAAGGATGGTGCTATATATCCGAACACACAAAATGAGTCCAGAAGTATATATATATATAATTGTTTATTTCGGACACTGCCCATAAAACACATAGATACATACATTTTGGATACTTAAAAAGGAATCAGCCTATATAAAAGCTTGATACAGTAGAATATAAACATTGAGTTAAAAAAGCATTAAAAAGAACATTCGGTTAAGTTAGACAGATAAAAATGGCTAGGCCTAAGATTATAACTAGTTTTGCAATTTGTTTATATGCCTCCTGGTCGTTCTCAAAATAATCGAGTAAACAGGACTAGAAAAACTGTGCAAAATAGTAATCGTTTGGGAAATACAAGGGGGAAGACAAACAGGGTATGTGTGTACAACATCTCGTGTTAACTTAATATTTGTAAAAAAGGGTAGAACGGATCACTGTTAAGATTCAGGTTTGCAAATTGCCTTTTTTCTTAACGCCCAAGAAATATACAGGTACATGGAAGCTGCAAAGGCTAGAAGATCTCTAGTGTCACTTTTGAAAGGTCTCTCCGCTTCACAATAGTGCCTTATTCCCAGATTTTTACATACAGACACCAGCTATTTTTTGCCGACGTTACTATATGCAGGACAGAATAACATAAAGTGGGACTCTGTTTCCACTATACATGGGCACTTTGGGCAGCAGTTCGCTTGTGATGTAGCATTGGTCCATTTGGATGTCTGCACTCTCAAAGGCAAAACCCCACACCTATATTGCACATACAGACACTTTAGTTGGTAAGGGAACATTTTGTTCAAATAGAGTTCAAACCTAGGCATGCATTTGCGGTTCAAAAATTTACCAGTGACAGAATTGGTCGAATGGAGTTCCCAAGTTTGAGATAGGACTGCCGCCCAGTAAGACACTTTTATTTTTGGGCATCACCTTTTACTATTGATTCCGGATCGGTCCATAAATCCCTCATTCCTATATTATACGAAAGTTCTTTAATGTGCTTCAGCCATGGTGTTCTCAGATTTCTATCAAGAGTCATAAGATCTTTCACACACTCTTTATAGGCTGCCAATTCATTAGAGGGCCACAATCTGACCCAGAATAGAAGGGTGTTAGATTTGGGGGTCTCTAGTTGGCACAGGTAGTTACTTGTGACAAATAGGGACCCTTGCTTATAGTCAGCATAAGGGGATTACACTCCTAAAATATCCCCTGCACAACCCCTTGGTAGCTTGGCACGAGCAGACAGGCTTATCACAGAGGCAGTGTGTAAAGCATTTGTGACCACATACAGTAACCCAGTGACAACACTACAGATGGACACCACACAAGGTTTTATATAAAAAATAAGTATACTTTATATAGAGTTACCACAAGACCATAAACGACAAAAATACACAATACTATTACTTTAAGATGGTAGTTTTAGCTTAGTTCAGTTCACTTCTTAAGATGCGACACTTTGCGTCAATGTATCTTACGATGCGTTGCGCTTCCACAACAAGCAATGTTGAAGCGATGGAAATGCGGTGAAGTTCGGGTGCAAAGAAATAAAGATGACGCTCCTTCCTTGATGCAACACGCTTCCCGGTGATGCTGCGGCGTCTGCGGCGACGTCGGTCCTCTTCTCCGGCGATGCAAGATACTTTACAAGATGCGAGACGTGACTAGCCCTGCAACAAGCTTCCCAGCGATGCGGCGGCGTCTGCGGCGACTTCGGTCCTCTCTACTGGCGATGCGAGGTAATCCACAACTATGTGAGCCGTGACAGGCCCTGAAACACTTTTCCAGGTGATGCAGCAGCGTCTGCGGCGACGTCGATCCTCTTCTCAGGTGATGAGTCGCGACAGGCCCTGCGACACGCTTCTTAGAGATGTGGCGGCATCTGCGGCGACGTCGGTCCTTCTCTCTTTCGACACGCTTCCCGCTGATGCGTCTGCGGCGACGTTGATTCTCGTCTCCGGCGATGCAGGGCGCTTCGTGTTGTGAAGCGGCAACGGCGGTTCTACAACACGCTTCTCGATCTTGAGTCGCGCTTGCAGCTCCTTGCGACACACATATCCTCCACAAAGTCCAGCACAGTTGCAGGCACTTCAGGAAGACTCTTGAGGAGCTGGTGAGTGAAGTCTGTTGCCCCTGAGACTTCAGCAGGAGGCAAGCTCTGTTCCAAACCCTTGGAGATCCTTCACAAGTAGAAAGTAAAGCACACAGAGTTCTTTCTCCTTTCTTTGGCAGTCAGGCAACCACTGCAGGCCAATCCCCCAAGCAGCACTTCAGCTTAGGGATAGTTTTTCCTCAGTTTCTTCAGGTTCCTCCCCTCAGCAGAGGTTTCTTCTTGTAGTCCAAAAGTGATCTAATTTCTTGGGATCAGGGTCCCAATATTTATACCCCAAAATCCTTTGTTATCTGAGGGGAGAGGGGCCTTTGCCTAGTCCAAACCAGTTCTGGAGCACTCTGTTTACATGACTCCTTCTTTCCTTTCACAGTGCAGGGCAGAAACATCAGATGCCTCACAGGAGGTGGAGCCAGCATTGTGGAAGGCAAGCACAGCCCTGGAGCACTTTGTTGACATGATTCCTTCTCTCCTTTCACAGTGCAGGGCAGAGACATCAGACGCACCACAGTGGGTGGAGCCAGTACTGTGGGGGGCGGGCACTGTCCTATTCAGGTCCCAGGTGCAACTCCTCCCTCCCATCTAGATGCAGATCTCTCTATTCACCACTGGGCTGACTCATTCTGTCTCCTGGAATCCCCCAACCATGTCACTCAAACTCCAGACAAGGAATACACAACCTAGTAGAGGCAGGCTTGAAAGGTTAGGCAAGAAAATACCTACTTTCTAAAAGTGGTATTTTCTAACACAGAATGTTAAAACCAACTTCACTAAAAGATGCATTTTATCATTCTGAGTCCAGGCATACTAAACTCGAATTTCTACGAGGTTCTCTGAGTCATTTAGGATTATAAGCACTTAATAATCTAACAGCCCATTCTGGCCTATGGAGAACAGGTAGCCTTGCAATAGTAAAAAACGAAAATGGCTGGGCTGTAATTCACTATTAGGACATGCAACACACACCGGGCATGTCATACCTTATACATGCAATGTACCCTGCCCTTGGGCCTACCATAGGGGTGATTTAAAGACTAATGCTGTTAGTTACTGTGCTAAGTGCATGAAATGCACTGGATATTATATCGCCTAACCGCCAATCTGCTTACCTGATTTAAAATAGTCGGCCTCCCTGCTCCTCCGAACACAGCGTCCCGGGGTTCTGTCTGTTTCAATTGAAAACAGTCCGGGCTGCCCGGTTCGTGTTTAAATAGAAAAAGCTTTCCTATTGGCCGATATGAGCAGTCAGCACAGTAACTAACAGCATTAGTCTTTAAATTGATAAATACAATGTGGTAGACTGAAAGGGCTAATAGCAATATCATCGTTGAATTTAATTAAATCACTTCAATTCTTAGTTAATGTATAATGATATGCCTACCTAGTCTTTTTTCGTGAGGGTCAATGTAGGGAATGATTAAATACCCACCATAATTTTATCCACTTCAACAGGGGTTGCTGGATGCATAGTAAGTCTATGACACACAGCAACAATAAAATTATCTTCTGCAGATTGCTATGTTGTTTAAGTCAACTACTCGATAACACAACACGAAAGAGGGTTTAGTTACTTTAAATAACATGATGACTACACTGATAGGTAAATAGTTTATGAATATCGTATAAATAACGAAATGAACTATGGAATTATTCATCTCTTTAACAGATGCTCTAGATATCGTGAGGATTTCCCCATGTCTAGAACTAGCTGACGAAGCATATCGAGCACGCGGCTACAGCGATAAGTATATCATTATACTTGGTAATTTCTCTATGAAATAGATAGACCTTATAAACAAACACCACAATTTTTATTTTTTTTGCAGAGTTTTATATAGCACGAACTAGAACCGAACCGAATCAGTTATCAGAGCGCTTTACATAGCACCAGTTACGTTACATGAGGACACACTTTCATTTTAGGCACGGGGAGATTAAGTGATTTGCCCAGAATCACAGGGGGTTTTTGGCGTCGTTACCGAGACTCGAACCAAGTTTCCGAGGTCGAGCGCCTTAGCCGTTAGGCCAATCCCTCTCCCTCACAATATCAAAAAAAGAGTCATTAGAACATTTCGCCATTCTTTATTTTCAGAATGCGGAACCCAACCACAAAACTAACCGGTGGCCCTTCCGACATAGCGCAGTATTTAAAGATTTAAACATAAGGTATTAATCTATCCTGTTATGATCTATTGGGTATGAGGAAAAAGAAAAAAATGGGCACTAGTTCAGTACTGTATATTGCTTTATTTAAAGACCCTTTGTCAATTTTTTTTTTAGATGTTATCAAACACAAGAATACCCAGTCTGATCAAGCGGGTTATTATGTTGTCTCGAGTGTGTACCAAAATCAGGACACTAGTATAACGCATGACCCCAGAAGGAACAACTGAGCAGTATATCCATTAAGATATACTTTCTGAGGTAAGAGTAATCGACTCTATATATTGCATCGTTCTTTATGATATTCACAATGCGCACATTATTCGTGGTGCTTATTAGTTTTAATAATGAAAACAAACCCCACGCGGTCGTTTTTAGCACAATCACCACAATAAAACAGTTGGCAGTATCACAATCATTTTGTTTAAGATAAGTCTGAATACACTGACTGTATATACGCAATAGACCCCATTTAAGAATACCAAAAAACTTTATGTAACGATTTCATCTTGTGTTACCCACCTGTGATGAGTGTCAGACCATATTAAGCTTGTGAAATAGCAACGATTCTTAAGAGATTTAAGCCTCATTTTTGGGTAAAATGTGCATTCTCTTCTTTTTAGAAATTTTTGACAGTCATATTAATTAACGTATGTTTATACGCATTTGTATGCATTATTCTATTACTATTTAGTAATTCTGTGTTTCCTTATAGAATCTGTCCTGAAGAAGGTTTTTAACCGAAACGCCGCGTCGACTACTGTTCTCATGAACAATTTTAAATTTATTGTGTAAACCGATAGTATTTGTTAAAAATATGATGTATGCATTGTATAACAATTGTATGTTCAGAACTCTTTTTAACTTGTGAAGTGTAATAAATTTATGTCTTATTTTACATTACAGTTTTTGCTATTTTTTAAGAATTTATTTGTTGCAGTGCCGTTATAGACTGTCAAAAGTATAAAGAGCACGATTTCTTAGTGAGCTTTTTCTAAATTGCACGTTGCCAGTCAGTTGAAGTTTCTGATACACATGATATATATTTTATTTGGTGGACACCATAGGTGCATGTGGTGACTGTGTTATTAATTAGTCGCAGTGGGTACCTAATTCGTTAAGACCATATTAACGGCAGAACTTGACCTTAGGGACACTCATTTTCCTAAACTTGTAAGTTAGACCATACTTCTGCCACAGGGACTTCATATACTTGGAAATGAAGTTGGTGCCCCGGTCAGACACTACCTCACGAGGGAATCCTACTCGTGAGAAAATTCCCATCAGTGCTCGTCCCACAACGGGGGCCGTCACTATCATCAGAGGTATGGCTTCCGGGTACCGGGTGGCATGGTCCACCAAGACCAGGATGAACCTGTTGCCCATGGCTGTCTTGGGGTCCAGTGGCCCCACAATGTTAATCCCCACCCGCTCAAAGGGGGTACTGACCACAGGGAATGGCTGGAGAGGAGCCTTCTGCTTCCTCCCACTCTTCCCACTTGCCTGGCATGTCTGACATGTCCTGCAATGGGTATCTGAATGCTTGCGCATTGGAGGCCAATGAAAGTGGGTGACAAGCCTCTCAAAGGTCTTGTCTTGCCCCAAATGTCCTGCTAATGGCACATCATGAGCCAGCCCCAGTAGGAAGGCTCTGAAACTCTGGGGTACCACCAGCACACTGGCTGACCCAGGCTCAGCCAACTTAGACTCACTATACAGGAGACCATTCTCCCAGTAGATCCAATGTGATCCTGACTGATCACCTGCTACCTGGCTTACAACCTGTCACCGCAAGCCCTCACTCAAGAGAAGGGCATTCTCTCTGCTCCTGGCAGAATTCTTCCCTGGAGGGGCCTCCTTCTTGCTGCCAATGGGTCAGCTCAGGCAGGTCTCCCAATTCAGCTACTTGCTACCCGGTAAGCTCCAGGGCATCCCCCTCAGGGTCCACCTCTTCCTGGGCCGTGGGAACTTCGGGGCCGGTTTCGCGCGCCCCCTGCCACTTCTCTCTAAGGCAGGCTGCTGGGCCTCCCTCTCAGGCTTCAGGTCCTCTTGAGCACCCCTACTGGCTGCCATTAACCAGGTGGTCACACACGTCCAGTCAGGCAGGCCCACCATCTTTAAGTGAGTACTCTTCTCCACCTTTTCCCAAGGGGAGCTCCTCAGATCGTTCTCCAACAAACAGTCAACAGGCATGGCGGGCCTCACAGCTACCTGAAGAGTACCAGAGACCCCCTCCCACTCAAGGGGAACCTGAGCCATTGGGCAATGACTCTCTGTGTTGTCGGCGGCAACAACTCGGCAAAATGCATGAGGGACAATCTGCTCTTGAGACACCAGGTGACACCTGACAGCTGTCACACTGGTTCCCGTGTCTCTAAGAGCCTCCACCCTTTGGCCATTGATGGTCACCCACCGCCCATATTTCTTAGTGTTCCTGGGCAGCTGAGTGTCTGGGACCACCTCACAGTCTCCTAAAGAGACAAGGGTCATCTGTGTGGGCCCCATCCACCTTGGACATCAATCTCCTCCCCTAAGGCTACACTAGCCATCTGCCGGGGCGGAGCACCAGTGGGCTCTGGTTTACCAAACAGGCGGCACCTGGTATCATTTGCCTTATGACCCAGGTCACCACACTTGTAACATTTCAGGGGCCCCTGGGGAACAGGACTACCTGTCGGGCCCCTTGCTTTCACTCAGGGGGAGGCTGGGAACCTTTCCCTTGGTTCCCTTGGTAATTACTTTGGGGCCCTTTGAAGAACTCCTTCTGTTTACCCTTGTGCCCCTACTCTTCTGCTGGGGACCCTGTCCACCTTTGGCTGAGTCTCCCATGTGACCCATGTGACCCTTCTGGACCCTGGTACTAACCGAGTGGTCCGCCTCTTCAGCAAGCTTCCTAGGGTTAGTCAGCTTGATATCAATCAGGTGCTGGCGCAGCTCAGGAAAACAATTATTAGACAAGTGCTCCAATGCAATCAAATCAAAGAAACCTAGAAAATCATTAACGTTGCTGCCCTTTACCCAACCATCCAGTCTTCTGCAAAAGAAAGTGACATATTCAACCCAGGTACTGTTCTCTATCTTCTTAAAGACCTGAACCTCTGCCTATAGAGTTCAGGGGTCAAACCATACCTCGACATTCGGGCCTCCTTCATGTGGCTGTATAAATTGTGGACTTCAGAAGGCAAGTCTAACAGTGTGTCCCGCCCCTCTCTAAGGAACCTTCCCCACAACCCCGCTCCCCAATCTCTCTCAGGGACCCGGTGGGAAGACATGGCTACCTCATAGGCTCTGAACCTCTGCCCAATATCATCATTTTTATAAAACTCCTTCACCACATCTTTGGGAATATACACCCTAGCTTCCACAGGCACTGACGGTACGCTACCACCAGAGGGAGTAATCTCTAAACTCTTGGCCTTTAATTCCAACTACCTCAAAACTTTTTCATGTTCAAATTGCATTTTCTTCTCCTCTATGGCTAACTTTCTAGTTTGCATTTCAAATCCCAACTGCCCATTCAACTTGAGCTTGGTAAGCTCCATTTCATGCATCCTGCTTTCTTTCCTGTCCTCCAGCTCTTCTGGAGACAGTCCTCTGGCAGAAACACTGCTACGTACTGGGGAGACTACACTCTTCCCCCTGGACCCAATAGCCCTTGCAGCTGTTCATCTGCATTCTCAGCACCTTCCTCAGGGGAATTCCTTGCTTCAAACCAGGCCCTCAGTGCCCTTTGCAGGTCCTCCTTCCTGGAGATACCAGTGGTAGAAACTTTGAAACTTCTGCAGAAATGCTTGAGCTGGTGAACAGTGTAGCATTCTAGCCTTTCCTCTTCCCAATCAAGATCAACAGATGCTATGGATGCTGCTTTCTGCATGGTGTTTGAATTTGGCATTTTTCAAAAATATAAAGTCCCAAAAAGGAATCTACCAAAAGTATGTGGTTGCATTTTGGTCTGCACTCACTAAGTAGTGTTCACCAATCACTGTATATGAGTCACAAATGCAAGTTCGGAATCCTCACCGCTGACCACCATAATGTTAGATTTGGGTTTCTCTAGTTGGCACAGATAGGTACTTGTGACAAATAGGGACCCTTGCCTCTAGTCAGGATAAGGGGATTACACTCCTAAAATAACCCCTGCTCACCCCCTTGGTAGTTTGGCAAGAACAGACAGGCTTATCTCAGAAGCAGTGTGTAAAGCATTTGGGTTACTGTGACCACATACAGTAACCCAGTGACAACACTACAGATGGACACCACACAAGGTTTTATTTAAAAAATAAGTATACTTTATATAGAGTTACCACAAGACCATAAACAACAAAAATACACAATACTATTACTTTAAGATGGTAGTTTTAGCTTAGTTCAGTTCACTTCTTAAGATGCGACACTTTGCGTCAATGTACCTTATGATGCGTTGCGCATCCACAACAAGCAATGTTGCAGCGATGGAAATTAGGTGAAGTTCGGGTGCAAAGAAATAAAGATGACGCTCCTTCCTTGATGCGACACGCTTCCTGGTGATGCGGCGACGTCTGTGGCGATATCGGTCCTCTTCTCCGGCGTTGCGAGATATTTTACAAGATGCGAGCCGCAACTGGCCCTGCCACAAGCTTCCCAGCGATGCGGCGTCGTCGTCGGTCCTCTCTACTGGCGATGCGAGGTAATCCACAACTATGCGAGCCGCGACAGGCCCTGTGACACTTTTCCCGGTGATGCGGCGGCGTCTGCGGTGACGTCGATCCTCTTCTCCGGTGATGAGCCGCGACAGGCCCTGTGACACGCTTCTCAAGAGATGCGGCGGCGTCTACGGCGACGTCGGTCCTTCTCTCTTGTGGCACGCTTGCCGGTGATACGTTGGCGTCTGCGGCGACGTAGATTCTCATTTCCGGCGATGCGGGGCACTTCGTGTTGTGAAGCGGCAGAGGTGGTTCTGCAGCACGCTTCTCGATCTTGAGTCGCGCTTCCAAATCCTTGGGACACGCAAATCCTCCACAAAGTCCAGCACAGTTGCAGGCACTTCAGGAAGACACTTGAGGAGCTAGTGGGTGAAGTCTGTTGTACCTGAGACTACAGCAGGAGGCAAGCTCTGTTCCAAACCCTTGGAGATCCTTCACTAGTTGAAAGTAAAGCACACAAAGTTCTTTCTCCTTTCTTTGGCAGTCAGGCAACCACTGTAGGCCAATCCCCCAAGCAGCAATTCAGCTTAGGGATAGTTTCTCCTCAGTTTCTTCAGGTTCCTCTCCTCAGCAAAGGTTTCGTCGTGTAGTCCAAAAGTGATCTAATTTCTTGGGATCAGGGTCCCAATATTTATACCCCAAAATCCTTTGTTCTCTGAGGGGAGAGGGGCCTTTGCCTAGTCCAAACCAGTTCTGGAGCACTCTGTTTACATGACTCCTTCTTTCCTTTCACAGTGCAGGGCAGAAACATCAGATGCCCCACAGGAGGGGAAGCCAGCATTGTGGAAGGCAAGCACAGCCCTGGAGCACTTTGTTGACATGATTCCTTCTCCCCTTTCACAGTGCAGGGCAGATACATCAGACGCACCACAGGGGGTGGAGCCAGCACTGTGGGGGGCGGGCACTGTCCTATTCAGGTCCCAGGTGCAACTCTTCCCTCCCATCTAGATGCAGATATCTCTATTCACCACTTGGCTGACTCATTCTGTCTCCTGGAATCCCCCAGCCCTGTCACTCAAACTCCAGACAAGGAATACACAACCTAGCAGAGGCAGGCTTGAAAGGTTAGGCAAGAAAATACCTACTTTCTAAAAGTGGTATTTTCAAACACAGAATGTTAAAACCAACTTCACTAAAAGATGCATTTTATCATTCTTAGTCCAGGCATACTAAACTCGAATTTCTACCATGTTCTCTGAGTCAGTTAGGATTATAAACATGTAATAATCTAACAGCCCATTCTGGCCTATGGAGAACAGGTAGCCTTGCAATAGTGAAAAACGGAAATGGCTGTAAATCACCATTAGGACATGCCACACACACCAGGGCATGTCCTACCTTATACTTACAATGCACCCTGCCATTGGGCCTACCATAGGGGTGTCTGATATGAAAAAAGGGAAGGTTTAGGGACTGGCAAGTGGGTGCACTTAGCCAGTCAGTGTGACAGTAGCAGACTGCACACAGGCTCTGCAATGGCAGACCCTAGACACATTTTACAAGGCCTCTTCTGTGGGCGGCACAACCAGTGCTGCAGGCCCACTAGCAGCATTTGGATAACAAGCCCTGGGCACTCCTGGTGCACTGTACTAGGGTCTGACAAGTAAATCAAATAGTCAATCATGGAATCACCAATTAATACATTCATTTGCAGTAGGGAGCACTTGCACTGTGGCACTGGACAGCAGTGGCACAGTGCCCAAAGCATCTAACCAGCAAAAACACATGAGGCAACAGCAAAAATGGAAGGGAGGCCCACGCCAATGGTGCCAGGTCTAACAAAAGGGTTTTAGGACCACTATTCAATGAATATGATTGAGTGCCATGTCTAAGCGAAGCGGTGTAGTATGAGAGCTTAGGGGAAGCTTAAAGAGTGTTTGATGAACCTATTTTCTATTTTTGTGAGGTTCTCTGTGTCGTTATAACCCCATATCTCACCTCTGTATATTGTTGACACTACAGCTGGGGAGTTGAATACAGAGATAACTAGAAAAACAGCTCCGCTAGATGCTGCTCTGAACCGCCTTACTATGGCAAAGGCTTTCTGGTGAAAGATAGTTTTACTTTTTGCCAACTGGGGGCCCCATGCCTGGCTGTCACTTAGCCTCACCCCTAGATAGTCGAAGTGGTGGACTACCTCTAATGGACACCCCTCAACAGTCACACTACCTCTATACCCTTTTTATCATCATAACTTTAGATTTAGATAAATTTAGCTCTAAGCCCATTTCTCCGCAAAAGGACACAAAAACTTTTAATTCTGATTGGAGACCCATTGGGGTTCAGGAGATAACCAGGGTGTCGTAGGCAAACATCAATATTGGGGTTGGTATTCCTGCCCCATTCGGGGCATTATGTTTGCATTCCATCAGTCTCTTCACTGCACCATTCACTGCACCATTGATGAATAGACTAAACAATGTTGGCACCAGGACGTACCCCTGCCTGACTCTCTTCAAGATCTCTATCTTTTCAGTCATATCCCCCAAGTGGTTCCATCTGACCCTTGCGTATGTATTAGTGTGAAAGAGCCTAAGAATTCTTAAAAGATCTGGGGGAATACCATACCCTGCTAATACTTCCCAGAGTGTATCTCGTGGGACCAGGTCAAACGCCGCTCTTAAATCAATAAAAGCGACGTACAGGTGGTCACGCAACAAGATGATGTATTTCCAGGTTATCACTTTGAAGCGGAGGACCTGGTCCAATGTACTGACCTTCAGTCTAAAGCCTGCCTGGGACTCTTCGATAATACTATTCTCTGATACCCACTCGTTAAGTTTACAAAGAACTTGTCTACTGAAAATCTTTTGGGAATTATCAAGGAGACTTATGGGCCTGTAGTTTGAAGCAATGGATCTGTCCCCGTTTTTTTTAAATAGGTATAATAACGGCACCTTTCCACAAGGGAGGAATCCTGTTCACTTTTATAATACCATTTGCTAGGACATTCAGATACGGGGTTCAGAGTTCACTAGTTCAGAGAGGAAAAGGTCTCCCGGAATGCCATCCATCCTTGGAGCTTTTACCCTTTCCGTTTGCTCAATTGGTTTGAGGGTATCCAATAGCGTAAAGGTAAGAGTGGAGTTGATAACCGGAATAGGAGGAGGTCTAGTCAAAATTGGTATTTGGGGTCTATGGGCATTGTTGGGAGGACAGATCACTGCAGAAAATTTTTGCTTCGGGCACTCATAATGATTGCTGAAGTGAGTGACCCAGATGTAAATAACAACCTAGGCAGTTTGTAAGTACTTGTCTATTCAATAATAGGAAGATAAGGGACCAATTGTAGGTGAAAGGACACAGTGTGCAATTGTCAAAACATTCAAAGAGATTAAATTTTAAAACACTTCCTTTTATTACACAGTCAATTAAAAACACATGAATTAATCAAATTTACAGAATAAAAAAAGGGCATACATGAACAAAAACCAATACAATTGTAAAACAAAATATATTGATAAGGGAAGAGTTATCGACGCGCGTTTCGGCGAACCAGCGCCTTCTTCAGGAACAAACTATATTACCTAAATGCAAAATAACAATACATAAATTTTCGATAAAACTGAAAAGAATCCAATATAACAATTTATACAGAACAAATATTTATATCAATTTAATTTAAAATAACAGGAAGCTAGTGACAATTATGCACTGTGCAAAAACACATGTAATATGTTCAAAGGTCCCTTCAAAGACAAGTCTCAAATCCATACAAATAAGGAAAGATTTAAATTAAACTTCTGTGCTCATAAAGTCAAGGGAAACAGGTAGCAAATAAATTATATCAAAAACATTCTAAATAGAAAGGGTGAAAGAAGAGAGAAAGAAAAATAGAAAGCAATAGTGAGAACACTAGATAAGCTTGAATATAAAAGATATATAGACACTTATAAAAGAATAGAATACCCTAAAGGCCCATACCGAAAAAGAAAACATAGAAAAGTCAACAATCAGAGTGGTTAAAGAGACCTTAAACTTCTAATCCAGATATGCCAGAGAAAACGTACTCTCAGCATAATTCATCCTTATGGGGACACATGGAATATCGGTCATGCTATCTCTACTTACTTAATACATTTGTAACGATGTACGCAAGACTGATACTCTCACTACTGGATCAATGTAGGCCGCAATGTTGATGCACCAACAATTTCTGTCCAAGGTAAAAAATAATAAAAAAAGAAACAAAAGGTAAATACAAAAAATAAAATAGAATAAAATAATCAGCCCGGAGATCTAAAATCGACTCTGGTGATGAGATTCTAACCGGAAAAACAAAGTATTAATGATGACTCCAGGTTAATTTCCGTAGTAACCTAAACATAGCTCTGGTTACGAGATTCTAACAAAAGATGTGGCATGTTAGCGATGGATATGAAACTCATTTCCATGGTGACCTCTTAACGGTGCAAGTGTAGCACTAATAATAACATAACTCACTTTGCGTCAAATATTAAACCTATATATCCTAATCGAACTGTCTAAGTATGCACTATCCCAAACAGGATTGCGACAAACAAGATAATTACCAATAAGATTGATCACCGGTATCCCTTCCAGAAAGGTATATTTCAACGTGTCAGCATGTTTTGAATGCGCACACGGTATACGAATGGAGCTAAACAGGGGCAAACGGATATAATTAAAATGTAACTAAAAGCGTTATATAGTAAAACACGCTACCATGCACATGATTATTACTATGAATTGGGAGACAACCTACATTAAAGGACGCGTTTCTTTCCTAAAAAACGGAAGTCATTCAGGTTTAAAATCCGAGTCACTTGTGGAACGTAATGTAAAGATGTTTGTTCCAGGGCTCAGTAAACATGGAAATGTGATCTACAAGGGGCCAAATACAGAAGAAAATCAATAGAGTCCAGCCTGAAATAGCAGTTCATACGACGAGAGAAAATAGAATTCATTTTAGAAAGGTTACCTCGTTCTCCGCGTAACCTAGTTAGGCTTCCGGGTCAAGTTAAGCTTCCGGGTCAAGTTTACGATGTTCTTGATAAAACACTCAGGTAGAATTACTCGCTACTGAAATAATACAGCAAGGAATTACTTGTTGCCAGCCATGATCTAATATAATTAACTGACCAAACTAAAAGTCCCATAAAAGATGGAGAAGCACGACTAATATTGCTGGTCAAACATACCTGTATGCGTAAGTCGAAGTGAATATGCGCCGGAGACTCGCGATAACACCCGTGTCTCGTTACGAATGTATAAAGTAAGTAGAGATAGCATGACCGATATTCCATGTGTCCCCATAAGGATGAATTATGCTGAGAGTACATTTTCTCTGGCATATCTGGATTAGAAGTTTAAGGTCTCTTTAACCACTCTGATTGTTGGCTTTTCTATTTTTTCTTTTTCGGTATGGGCTTTTAGGGTATTCTTTTCTTTTATAAGTGTCTATATATCTTTTATATTCAAGCTTATCTAGTGTTCTCACAATTGCTTTCTATTTTTCTTTCTCTCTTCTTTCACCCTTTCTATTTAGAATGTTTTTGATATAATTTATGGGCTACCTGTTTCCCTTGACTTTATGAGCACAGACGTTTAATTTAAATCTTTCCTTATTTGTATGGATTTGAGACTTGTCTTTGAAGGGACCTTTGAACATATTACATGTGTTTTTGCACAGTGCATAATTGTCACTAGCTTCCTGTTATTTTAAATTAAATTGATATAAATATTTGTTCCGTATAAATTGTTATATTGGATTCTTTTCAGTTTTATCGAAAATGTATGTATTGTTATTTTGCATTTAGGTAATAGAGTTTGTTCCTGAAGAAGGCGCTGGTTCGCCGAAACGCACGTCGATAATTAACTCTTCCCTTATCAATATATTTTGTTTTACAATTGTATTGTTTTTTGTTCATGTATGCCCTTTTTTATTCTGTAAATTTGATTAATTCACGTGTTTTTAATTGACTGTGTAATAAAAGGAAGTGTTTTAAAATTTAATCTCTTTGAATGTTTTGACAATTGCACACTGTGTCCTTTCACCTACAATTGGTCCCTTATCTTCCTATTATTGAATAGACAAGTACTTACAAACTGCCTAGGTTGTTATTTTAACAAATGAATAGACAAGTACTTACAAACTGCCTAGGTTGTTATTTTAACAAATGTTTTTTTCCCTGACCTAGGAGTTAATTCATCTATTGTCCAGGGGGTCCTTGTTTTATACATGAGTGAGTGACCCAGATGTCAGGGTAGATCAATAGGTCCAGGGGATGGGAATTGGAAGGGTTTACTGCTAGAAGTTTCCAAAAACACTTTTGTTCGCCCTTCTCTAAACCTTCGGCAATCGTTGTCCACTGATTCTCCTCCCATTCCCTTCTAGCTTTAATCAAAAGGATTTTGTATTCTCTTCTGTTCTTTGTATTTTCTGGGCTTGAGCCCCTTTTAATTGCACTTATCAAAAGATTCTTTCCAGTTTGACAATCCTTATCATACCAGGATGGTACTGCCTTTCTGACTGCTCCTCCCTTCTGAACTTTTTGGTGAAACACGGTCTCAATGTGTCCATAAGGTCGCAGTGTATAGGAATGAAATTGGTATTAGAACTAATAATTGTGTTGATCTGGGAAAGTTTAGACACAAACAAATCATAAATTAAAGAATTTGTGGTCATCCAGTGCCACCCCTGTCCACTTAACATTTCTCAGATTGTTTAAGGTTGAGATTATTGGAGTTGGAACACAAATAATGTAAAGGGTTGTTCCTACAGTGGCCTAACAATTCAATTACGTCTATACATCTATAAATATCAAAAACAGGTGACAAGAAAAGATTTATACTAGCCAAGAATTATTCCAAAAAATATATGATTTTATTTTTCTTTAAGCAGCAAGAAAAATACCCCTCGGTAACAACCATACTGGTCAACATACTCACGTGCGTAGACCTGCTGCAAGGGCCGAAAATTACACCTTGGGGCCCTAATATTAGCATTGTTATCTTGCTTATTACAATCCAGTTCCTTTTTTCCATCTGAGTATGAGGTTTGATTGTGGTATGTCTGTTACCACGTGAGTATGTTGACCAGTATGGTTGTTACCTAGGGGTATTTTTCTTGCTGCTTATATTTATGACTTAATTGTGCTATTTCTGATCTTTCAATATAAATGTAATTTATTTATCTGATTTAAAACAGTATTTATATGAATTGAAAAAAAGAAAATCATATATTTTTTTGAATAATTCTTGGCTAGTATAAATCTTTTCTTGTCACCTGTTTTTGATATTTATAGATGTATAGACGTAATTGAATTGTTAGGCCACTGTAGGAACAACCCTTTACATTATTTGTGTTTTTTCTCCCCTCTGTTCCTTGGCCACATTTAGCTCTCTTGAGGGGGTCCCATTGTACATGTTGCGATTATTGGAGTTGGTACAACGATCTCTAGTCTGGGGGTCTCTAAATCTAAATGTTGAGATGGTTGCACTTAGTGCCTGGTGGTTGCTATCTTGTCTAGGAATGACTTGCATATACTGCAATTCTGGCCAGAGATTGTGGTCTACTAAAATATAATCAATTCTAGACTTGCTGGTGCCTCTATTAAAGGTATATTGAGCAGGGCTGTCAGATTTGGTGTTTCCATTAGCTATTCTAAGGCAATAATCAATAATGAGATCAACAATTTGGGTGCAAACCTTTAACGATTTTGTTATTTGTTTGGGTTCACACGGGGACAATAGGTCATCAAGAAAAAACCCTGTGGATATGGGAAGACCGGTATTAAAATCTCCCACTACAATTTTTGAGGATTTGTAGGCAGACTGGCCCAGCAGTTGATTAAGCTTGGATACTATTGGAGATTGTACGTTCAGAGTTAGTGATCTAATATATACATCTACTAAAATTATGTTTGTGGAACCAAGCCGGAGTTGTTATTAATTTCGAGGGCAAGAAGGTCTTTTGATATAGATGGTAACATTTTTGCCCCTAGGAATAGATCTATTCTATGGCAGAACCACAGGCTCAGATTATGCTTTTCTTTCTCCGCTCTTTATTCATAATACAAAACACAGCAGCCTCAAAAAAGCTTCCAACAAAAAAATGCTCATATACCAAACCATGTAGAAAAGCATTTCACAGAAAACGTAATACGTCTCGTTTGCAACTACAACTCCCATCAGTCCATCGCAGTAGTCCACAACATTAGTCCTTCCACCATGTCAATCCACGTTAGATAGGGAGTCCCTTCTCTCTCTTCCGCCTCTTTCTTCGGGGCTCACGCAGCCAGTTAAGTGATTTTCTCTTACTCTCCCTGTTATGTGGCTAAGTGCTTCTTTGAGGAGGGTAACGCTGTTTTGGGGGCGGGGGGCTCTTGTATTGTGATTTTATTCCACAGAGCCCCATTTGAGCTGCGGAAGCGATTTTCGTTCCTAACGCGGCTCTTTTTCCCCAAGCTTTCGAGTGCGGTGCGCAGACACCCGCTGGAGGGCGCTGTTCCGTCTCGTTGCTCTGCAGCACGGTTTCTCCTCACAGAGAGGAGCCGCGCTGAGGAGTTTTGGCGAGCCTGAGCCTTGCCCCTGCCGCCTCGCTGAACGCCCGGTTCACCGGGTCTGTATTTGCCCCAAAAACATAATTTGAACGCACCTGTTGGGGTCTGTATTGTGGGTAAACCACGTTGAACGCCTGCGGGCAGATCAGCACTCAGCATTGCCGGTGTGTGGTAGCGCGCTGTGAGGTGGGCGGACCCGGTCCTTTTAGGAGGGTTAGCGCGCTTTGGGGGTCTAGTGCGCCCTGTATTTGCCGGTTACTGGCTCCTAAAAAACTTTGCAGTCCTTTGGTCTGCCCATATTTGATTGACTGCCACGCTGGTTGGGTAGTAATTCGGGATCCCTTAAGTTCATCCCATTAGCTGTCATGGAGCAGGAGAGTTACTATGAGGATGATTCCCAGTTCTATCTGAATGATGAGGAATTCTATAACGCGGTTGACAGCTCTATTTACCGCTGCGTCACCAAGGTGGTAGGCCCCATGGATGAGTGTCTTTCAGCTCGCATTGTTGAGGAGTGCGCAAAACTTGCGCACGCTCAGGGGGGAGCACCATTGGTCCTCCCAGTCCCCTCAGGAGAGGGTCCCCCTGCCGTGAAAAAGCCATGCAGGGAGGGGTTGGAAGAGGAAGGCCAGGGGGTGGACAGGGGCGCCTTTGAGCGTCTGAATGACGCCTTCTTGGCAAAGGCGACCGCCCCCCGCTGCACGGCCCTCAGCCCCTGAGCCCTGGGTAGCTTTGGGGATGACTCCTCCATCTCCGGGGGGGGTGGGACACCCCAGATGCAGATGAGGATGAGGAGTCAGTGCGCTCTTGGCGCCCCTCGAGCCCGGCCGCCGAGTTGCTTAGGGACAGTTCAGGTATGTTGGATCCTGATGAAATTATCCATCCGCGATCCGTAGCCTGGGCCCCGGGCGACAAGGTAGCGAAGTTCGTGGTGAGTCGCCTGCGCAAGCCTTTGGAAAAAGAAGCTAGAGGGTGCCTGCGTGGGGAATGTCCGAGGCCCATGCTGGAAAGTAAGGTGGCCCTGAAACCGGAGTTAGACCCCAAAATGGCCACCTTCCTGGCAAAATTCATGAAGGATCCGCCTAAGGGCATTGACCGCTCCTGGCAGTCATGCCAGGATAAGCTGTTAGACGCGGTAGGGCCTATCACGAAGATCCTTGACATAGCGGAGGAGGCAAAGGTGACAGGGTTCGTCATTTCTCCCGACGTCCTGTCGAACTGGGCGCAAAGGGTGATAATTTTTCTAGGGAACGCTAATTGCGCCCTATCGACTGAACGCAGGAGATCGCTTTTGATTAAACTAGACCCAAAATTGGGAGACCTGGCCTCTTCGGAGGCAGGGGCAGTGGCCCAGGGAGGCCTTTTTGGGGAGCTTTTCATAAAAGAGTTGGGAACATTTGTATCAACTTTTACTTCCCTGGATAAAGCCCAGTCGTAAATAGGTTTTCCAGCAGTGTTTTTCCCAAGGGGCCGGTCGTAGTAGGGGCCGCACGACCGGCCGAGGCGGTCAGAATGCCAACAATAGAGGGCAAGGCTCCGGGCGAGGCCAGTTCAACACCTCAACCAATTTCAACAATTTCTACCCCACAAGAGGGCAACGCTTCGGTGGTAGAGGCTACATAAAAAACGCTGGACCTAACAATTCGAACGGTGATCGTTATCCCTGCAGAACAAGTTCAAATTGGCGGTCGGCTAGCGGCCTTTCAGAGGAAGTGGGCAGAGCTCACTGCGGAATTGTGGGTCTTACAAACCGTACGCGGATTCCATATAGAATTTTACGATCAGCCCACACAGGTAAGTGCCCCTCGTCCTATAATTTTTTCAGTGTCCGGTGCTCAGTTGATAGAGGAAGAGGTCTCAGAGCTCCTTCGCAAAGGGGCCATTCGCCAATCAACTCAACATCCCGCGGGGTTCCTCAGCAATCTTTTTTTGGTGGACAAACCAGATGGGGGCAGGCGACCGGTAATCAATCTCAAAGAATTCAATGGGTGGTTGGTTAATCGGCATTTCAAGATGGAGGAGATACACCTCCTCCGGGATGTCCTCCTCCCACAAGGTTGGATGGTGCGGTTGGACCTCAAGGATGCTTACCTTGTGGTTCCGATTCACCTCTTCATCGCCGTTTCCTGCATTTTTTCTGGAGCGATCGGGTGTTCGATTTCGCCGCCCTTCCGTTCGGGCTTTCATCAGCCCCATGGTGTTTCACGAAAGTGTTGCACCCAGCGGTGGAGTACCTGCGGGGGCAGGGTATACGGATGATTGTCTATTTGGACGACATCCTGCTGAGGGCGCAATGCCCCGAGAACTTGAATTCTCAACTTCAGCAGACAGTTGCCCTGTTACAGAGGCTAGGGTTTATCATCAACAGCGACAAATCGGTCCTCGTGCCGTGTCAAAGGGTGATTTCCTGGGGTTTGTCAGACTCCGTCGAGGCATCACTCAGTCTTCCGTCGCGGAAAATGTCCAAGATCCGACATGTCCTGCGGCAGACAATTGCAAAGACCCAGACGTCTTTACGGCAGATTGCCAGGGTGGTGGGACTCCTGTCCTCTTCCATTCAGGCAATCTTCCCAGGGCCCCTTCATTACAGGGCGCTCCGGCGCCTGAAGGCGCATCATCTCCGGAGGGGCATGTCTTACGACCAGTTGGTTCCTCTCTCGGAGGAGGTGAAGGAGGAAATGTTGTGGTGGCTGTCCCACATGGAGGCCTGGAACGGTCGAGCGATCTTCGGGTCAGTCCCAGATCTGGTAATCGAGTCCAACGCCAGCAGGTCGGGTTGGGGTTCGCGCTGCGGGGAATTCTCCACAGGCGGCACCTGGTCGTCAGAAGAACAAAAGTTGCACATCAACTGCTTGGAGCTTCTGGCGGGTTCTTTCGCAGTACACTGCTGGACCAGAGATTCAGCGAAGTCCTGTGTACTGTTGAAGATGGACAATGTCTCAGCGGTTCGATACGTCAACCATCTGGGAGGTCCTCGATCTCGAGCTCTGGCAAATCTAGCAAAAGCGTTCTGGGATTACTGTCTGGCTCACCATGTGTCCGTGACGGCGGAGTACTTACCGGGCCAAGCCAATCAGGTGGCGGACTGGCACTCCAGACACCTGCGGGACTCCAGTCAGTGGAGATTGGACGTTCAGGTTTTTCAGTGGCGGAACGACCTGTGGGGCCCTTTCTCAGTGGACCTGTTTGCCTCTCGCTTAGATCATCAGCTTCCGAGATTCTTCAGTTGGAGGCCGGACCCTCTAGCGGAAGCCACAGACGCTTTCCCTTTGCGTTTCTCCCCTTTTCGATGGTGGTGCGGACGGCGGCCCAGGTTTGCCATCAGAAGGTAGAGCTGGTGTTGGTGACGCCGCTCTGGAGGTACCAAGTTTGGTTTCCGGTTCTTCTGGAACTTTCTTGGGATTCTCCAATCCTACGCCCCCGGTTTCCTCACCTGCTGCTCAATCCGGATCGGGAGCCGCATCATCTCATCGTTCAGGGCTCTCTCCACCTCATGGCATGGAGGCTTTCCGGAGACGTTGGTCGCTCCCAGGCCTTGTCAAAGGCCTTAGCAACCAGTACGACGAAGCGCTACAAATCCGCTTGGACTAAGTGGGTGCGTTGGTGTCTTCGACGGGACTTGGATCCCCTGGTCGCGGGAGTCGTTTCCATTCTGAATTTTTTGGTGGAACTGGCCACAGATGGCCTTGCATACCGAACGATTAACGCAATGCGTTCAGCGATTTCAGCGGCTCATCATCCGGTGGAGGGGATGCCGGTTGTGGAACACCCTTTTGTTTGTAGACTTTTACGAGGAATTCGGTTGTCGTTACCCACAGAACCTCGTTATTGGATCTTTTGGGACGTTAATGTGGTCTTTAACCTTTTCTTATCCTGGCAACCCAATAAGTACCTGTCTTTGAAGGAACTCTCGGCCAAGTTGGCTATGCTTTTATGTTTGGTTTCTTGTCGGAGAGTGTCAGACGTGCGCGCTTTGGACATCTCAGCACAAGTTTTTTCCCCGGACGGAGTTACCTTCACCGTGGGGCGTTGCACAAAATCCGCATCAAGAACTCAATCAATCAATCAAATTTAGCTTTATTCGAGGTAAAAAACTCATAAAAGCATGAATACAGACATGACATTGTTACTGCTCAATAGTTACAGTAAGCACTTTGACAGTTCTATTAAAAGCAGAGTTTATCGTTAATATAAAAAAGCATTTTGATCAATTAAATTTAAAATACACATAAAACACTGGAATGTAAAAACATTATTATACAAAATGGTAATTCAGACATCCCCCAGGGCAAAATATCATTCTGTGGAAAGAGATTCATTTCTGATGGTCCACATCCAGCCCAAAAACTTTGCAACAGCGAATGTGATGACTGGTAGGCTACTGTTGGAAATTATTCCTAATGCCACCTTACTATCCCTTGTGCCTACCAGCTTGCACATTGCTTTGAGCCAAACTCGTCTTGGATTAGCGTAGGCCCTGCATACAAAAAAAATATGTGCAATGGTCTCTTTTTCGTTGATGCAGGCCGGGCACATGATAGAATTACCAGCCGCCCATCTCCCAGTTAGTGCTCTTATTGGGAGAGATCCCACTCTGAACTGGAAATAAAGCTTCCTATCCCTAGGTTTTGAAATACAGTCCCAAAATGGCTCAAAACTAGGTGAAGCCTTGATTTCCAGAAAACGGCCCTCCATGGTAGAGGGGTCAGTGGCATTCCAATTTCGATGAGCGACCATTTCCCAGTATATTTCCTTTAGGTTATTTTTCGATGGGAAGTGAGCTAGCTCCGGGTTTTCCCACAGCCCCTTCAACCCCATTTCCCCCAGGGCTTTGCTCAATTCCTTCAACCACACTATTTTATGAAATTTATCCAATTTAATTAACTCCAAAAAACCCTGGGCATATTGAGCGAGTTCCGGGGTATCCCAGATTCTCCGCCAATATAGGAGAGGTCGTACTCTGACCACATCAGCTAATGCTTTTCTCCCCAAGTCATACCGCAATGGTTTCATCGGGGTGCTTTTGGGGAGACCCACATGGTTACGAAAAAACTTGTTTTCAACTAGTGTGAGTGGTGTTGAGTTATCGTAGCCCCAAATCTCTGCACCGTACAGTGCCGAGCCTAGGGCTTTTGCCTTATACAGACGAAGGGCTGGCTGGATGGGTTTGGTGAGGGATTTACTGTGCTCTACAGATATTACTCCCGCGTTTTGGCAGAGTTTTAATGCTGCCAATTCAATATGTTTACCCCATTTGATCCCCTTGTCCAGATGGATGCCCAAATAGGGAAAATCCGACACCATTTCCACCTTTTGGCCGTTCATCTCAAAATTCCCTTTGAAGCCACTGTGCGGGTTGAATGCCATAAGCTTCGTTTTTGCAATGTTAACTTCCAGCCCGCGGTCGGCACAAAAGTCCTCAAAAATGTTCATGGCTCGCTGCAGACTGCTTGGAGTTTTGGAAATGATGAGCGTATCATCTGCAAAGAGTAAAATAGGGGTTTTTGACCCCCCCAGAGTAGGGGCATCAATGCTTTCCCGCAACATTCGTTCCACTATCCCGTTTATGTACAAAGAGAAGAGCGTGGGGGCCATAGCACAGCCTTGGCGCACCCCACGCTCTACTGGGAATTCAGCCGTAACTTGGCCCTGACCTCCCCATTGAACCTTCGCATGATTAGACTCATGAAACCTCATCACTAGAGTCAAGATCTCTGGAGGCATGCCCATCTTGGCAAGTATATTCCATAACTGTAACCGTGGGACCAGATCAAATGCTGCCCGCAAATCAATAAAGGCAGCATAGATGCTGCCTTTACCCAGCACCATCGTCTTCCAGTAAAGTAGGATGAAACGAAATATCTGGTCGGTGGTGCTAGTTAGTCTGCGGAAGCAAGCCTGGAAAGTTGACAAGATGTCCCCCTCTTCTACCCAGTCCAATATTTTCTCCAAGGTCATTTTTCCGATGACCTTTTGGACCGTATCAATCAGGCTGATACGCCTATAATTCCCCGGGTGTGTTTTGTCCCCTTTTTTGTATATGGGGATTATTGAGGCCCCTTGCCAAGATTTTGGAACTGGTGCCCGTTGGGCGACGGCATTAGCCAACTTCGCTATATAAATACCCCAGAGAGTTTTATCATGAAGGAAAACATCTGCGGGAACCCCATCCGGCCCAGGTGCCTTGCCCCTAGAAACAGACGAAAGAGCCATCGCTACATCCTTGGTGGTGAAAACATTGACAGTACACAAAGGTATGTTTGTAATTTCCCCGATCCTATCCTCCGGGCGGGCTACATATTGGGAACCAAAATGATCTAACCAGCTAGTCTGTGTCACATGGTTAGAAGGGGGTTTGGGGTAGCCACCCTGCCCCCACTTGACCATGTTCCAAAACACTTTTGAATCCTTGGCCGAACATGCATTTAAGAGATCTTGCCAATGTTGGTCGTCCCATTGAGTCTTTGCCCTGTGTATTGTTTTCTTGTAGTCCTGCCTGGCTGTTCTGACCTCATCCGGGACTCTTCTTTTGATTGCACTCCCTAGGGCTTTTCTTGCCCGCCTACAAGCGGCATTATACCAGCTCTCTCTACATGGCCGTCTATGGTTGCCCGTGGGCTTGGTTATTACCTTGAAGAAATGCCCCCTTAAACTTTCAAAAAACCGATCATGTAGGTTGGTGATACCCCCTAGGTCAATCTCGTTCTCCTTGACCCCTGATGTATTCATGACGGAAATAACTTTGTCTAACTCCTCCCTAATACTCTCCAACGCCCTGGTGTTCATCCCAACCTGAGCCCACCTAACCCGCCTCATATCGTTTGTTGGTACAATGTCAGCCACGGGTTCCTCGGCATTCCTTGTCCCCTCTGTGTTACTTCCCCACAACCGATGCTGAATATATAAGGGGTTGTGATCGCTCTCCTGCCTGGTAACTACCTTCATATCTTCCATAAAGTGCCAGATAGCCATGTTACAAAAGACATAGTCGATCCTACTTTTTGATCTCCCGTTATCAAACGTGTCTACCCCCAGACTATCGCCAGGCATTCTGCCATTCGAAGCCCTGACCCCTCTCTCGCAACATAGTGCATTAACCTGTATTATGCTGTCGGACCATCTGGCTATTGGGTTGACATCCAATCTAGGAATCCCCCAGTGAGAGTCTTCTTCCTCCCCCGAATACCAGTCACCTGCTACAAGTGGCTCGAAAGTCATATTTAAATCACCTGCAATTATCAGGTTGTTTTCAGGAGGCTGTTGGCTGATCAGATGGTCTAGGGCTGCCAGGACCTGCGATTTCCCCCTACCCGGCCCTCTGACGTACAGGTTATAAATATCCACAGTGCCCGACAAGCCCGTTGGTAACCTAATCAGCTGAATGTCTCTATTGTTAGTTGGAATCTCGATAACTCTATCAAAAAGTTCCTGTTTTAGCCAGATAGTAAGCCCCCCATCAAGAACTATTTCGTATCCGGCTTTTGTGGATGTTCCTAAGTTGTGTTTTGTTCAATGTCTCTGAAAGCATATGAGGATATGACTCTCGATGTGCGCCCTCCGGGGGAACGACAATTGTTAATTGCCTTGCGAAAACCACACAATGCAGTCTCTTCCTCCACCATAGCCAGGTGGGTGCACTGGGTCATGCAAGAGGCAGGCATAGATACCAAGCGTTTTGGAGCTCACTCTGCCAGGGGGCCATGGCCTCTAAGGCTTTATCTGCTTGTTTAGAGGACCTGATGTGGGCTGCAGACTGGTCCTCAGATTCCACGTTTAAGAGGTTTTATTTTAACCAGTGGTGGATATTGCTCATTTGGTGGTGACTAAGCTTTGAACTAGCATAATCTGAGCCTCCGGTCCTGCCATAGAATTGAAATTTGCCTAGCTTACGTAACAGTAAGTTTCAATTCTATCAAGGACACGGAGGCGAGGATTATCCCTCCCGTGGCATCTTCGAGTGAGGTCCCACCCGTATGTATGTAATTAATCAGTTTTACAATCTGACTCTTTACTATGTTAAGTACTAGATGGTGTTGTTTATTAATGATGATCGTAAGTGTGTAGTTTATTTTTACAACGCTTACGCTGTTGTGTTTTTCTGCTAGGAAATGATGGTGCCAAACAAGACCAATGAGATGTGAGCGTAATTTGCGCGAAGAAAGAGGAGGAAGAGAGAGAAGGGACTCCCTATCTAATGTGGATTGACATGGTGGAAGGACTGATGTTGTAGACTACTGTGATGGACTGATGGGAGTTGTAGTTGCAAAAGAGACTTATTACGTTTTCTGTGAAATGCTTTTCTGCATGGTTTGGTATATAAGCATTTTTTTGTTGGAAGCTTTTCTGAGGCTGCTCTGTTTTGTATTACGAATAAAGAGCGGAGAAAGAAAAGCATAATCCTTGCCTCCGTGTCCTTAATAGAATTGAAACTTACCGTTACATAAGCTAGGCAAATTTTGATTCTTATCCATATTAAAAGTCCTCCTGATGAACGCCCTGCCTGAGATGGGACTGTGATTTCACTAAATGCAACAAAAACTGAGCGATGAATGGGTTTAGTAGCCCAGGTTTCTTGTAGCAAAATTATATCATGAAAATCGATAAAGGCACCCCACTCAGGGTCAGAGACTTTGGACCGAACGCCTGCTACATTCTATGATAAAAATGTCAGGTGCTCAACAACCGTTCGCCCTGAGGACCACATAGTTGTCTTATTGGGGTCTTCATACAGTACCAAATGGCCCCCTGATGACATTGTCCTGATATATGTCCCTGGGACTCAACAACCCAACTCTGCTCTCCTTGGTCCAAGATAAAGGTCTTCTGTACAGTGAAAAGCGGGGGGATTGAGATGGGGTACACAATGCTGGATGGTAAGTGGTCAATCAATCGATGTCTAATGTATTTGAGATCCTAGCCACAGCGGTTTCCCTAGAGATAGGCTTCAAAGCACTAGAAGATCGATTTTGGTGAGTGGGAGAGGGTAGAACCAAAGGGTGACACTGAGGATTTTTTCTTACTGATATATGCAAATCTGAGTCGGGTCTAATGCAAAGTTCAAGCGCAATTAAGCCTTTTGCTAAGGCCTGAGCCCTAAAGGAGACCCCTATGTAATCCTTTTCAGTTGGACCTACTATGAACCTCTTTACTCTTATTATATCCTCCCTTATAATTGAACGACAACCCCTTTTAAAGCGAATCCAGTGGGTAACTTTATTAAGTAGACCCTCATAAGTTTCTGTAGTTGAACTCTGGAGCTTTGGGACATTGGTCAAAAAGGGGTCAAAGCTGTGTGTATTGGCGGGTCCGATGTTAATTTCACCTATGGGGAGGTTCTTTGTGTGTTGTATGTAAGGCTTTAGACCCCAGGTACTTTGGGTGCTGTTGTGTCAAATCTCTTGGTTTAGCGTACTCCCTTTTGTGTATATTGGGCACGTTCATGGTGTTGTTTCTAGTATGACTACGAGGATAAATAAGTGGGTTGGAAAAATGGCCAGCAGGAGGTTTAGGCAACACATTGCTGAGCCTCTTCAGGGGCTCTTTATATACGATATGATGCGAGTCTCTAGCCCCTTGTGGCCTCAACGCACCCCGTACTACTGAAACAGATTCAGTCAGTGTTACTAGTTTTTCAGAAAGTATGTTTGCCATCCTATCCATTGCTGTTTTTAACAAATGAACTTCCTGCTTGAGGGCATTCAGTTGATCAACCAGTTCTTGATTCAACAAGGGTACTGCTGCCTCCAATACTGGTGCTACGATCAATGAGTGGTGGGGGTCCATAAATCCATTCACCTGGTCACCCAGAGGCAGGTATTTATTCGCACAGTCAACATTAATAACATAACGAGCAGTACCATTATGAACAGGATATGTCAGGCTGTGTGAAAGTTTCTGCTGGTGTTCAGTGGATGGGCTTTGACTAGTGGAGGCAGTCACTGGGTTTGAAGATACAGAAGGCCTAAAAAAGGAAGCTGTAGTTTTGGAATTTGGGGGACATTTCACCGTTAAAGATGATCCCTTATTTTTACTTTTTCCCTTTGGGCCGGATGATCTTGAATGGGGAGCCCGGAGGACTCCATTAAATCGTCTATCTCAGACAAAGTGCAATTCTCAGCAGAATGTCTAGGGATTTTTCTTACGCTCGCTGAACCCAAAGATTTATCAGTTGCTTTTCTTTTGCCCAATTTTCTATTCAAACAAGGGTAGGGCACTTAAGAGGGAGAGCCCAATAGGTTGTAAAGAAATCCCCACAGTCACAGTAGGAGGAACTACTTAAAGTTTTTCTTCCTTTTGTGCCCCTTCAGAGATCGCCCGAGGGGGGTGGCCCTGCCCTGGCTCTGTCTGTCACTGACAGATGCAGACGGGCTCGCCCTTGGCCAGGGTGTGGCCCACGCGCGTCCCCCCTTGCGGCAGTTTGCTCATGCTTTTCTGCGGCTCCAGGCAGGTCGCTTGCATGGTGGTGGGCCCTTCCTGTCACTGGGGCTGCTGGGCAATGGAGTTCAACGCTCTATCTGACCCCCGGTGCAGAGTCCAAAAGTAATTGTAGGAGTTGCTCCGGTGATTGATCAAATGATTGAACAAGGGATTTTAAAGGAAATAATGAGCAGTCCTTGTAATTCACCTATCATTGGTATTAAAAAGCCCAGTGGAAAATTACGGATAGTGCACGATTTAAGAAATATTAATAAAATTGTAGTACCCTGTTGTCCAGTAGTACCAAATCCAGCAGTGATACTTTACCAAATTCCCTGTGATGCCGAATGGTACACAGTTATTGATTTGTGCCAAGCCTTTTTCTCGATTCCTTTGCATCCGGAAAGCCAATATTTATTTGCGTTCCAGTTTGGAGATTGTGTCGTGACATGGTGCCGAGTTCCTCAAGGGGACACACAGAGTCCCTCTATCTTCAACCAGATCTTGAAAAAATGTCTGAAGACTTTAGTCAAGCCATAAAAAAAATATTCAGTTTTGGTTCCATACATTGATGACCTACTAGTGGCATGTGTGACAGACACAGTTGCCCTATTGAACCATCTGGCAGAGGGAGGACACAAAGTGTCACCAGCTAAACTGCAATTCTGTAAACAAGAAGTCCAGTACCTAGGGCAGCAAATAGAAAAGGGAGCTAGAAAGGTGACACCAGAGAGAATTAAAGTGATCAAACAGATGAGTCCACCGAAAACACAAAAAGAAGTGCAAATGTTTTTAGGAATGGTTGGATATTGTAGGCAATGGATCAGTGTTTTCTCACTGATCGCAAAACCTCTACAGAGGTTAACCAGGAAGGATGTTTTAAGATATGATTGTTCTGAATGATGAAAGTATGGAAGCTTCTGTTAAATTGAGAAGCAGTCTTTGGAATGGAATGCACCTGCATTGGGAATGCCAGATTATATCAAGGAATCTGCTTTCTACTGTTGCGAGAGAGATGATGTGCACTTTCAGTCATAACTCAGAAACATGGAATGGCACGACGTCCAGTAGCTTATATTTCTGCTACTTTGGATACAGTGGCTGCAGCGTTGCCAGGATGTTTGAAAGCAATAGCTGCTAATGGTGTAAGTCTGGAACAAAGTGAACCAATTGTGATGGGATACCCAGCCAAGGTGTATGTGCCACATTCTGGTGAGGTTCTATTGATTCAAACACGTACACAGTACCTAACCTCTAGTCGGCGGACTAAGTAAGAGATAGTAATTCTGGGTGCTGAGAATGTGACTGTGGTGAGGTGCATAACTGTGAACCCTGCAACCTTGTTGCCAAACTCTCATTGTGAGGAAGTGAGAGAAGAAGCAGATCATGATTTTTTGGATGTGACAGAATTGTGCACCAAACCCAAGCCCGACATCGAGGATAGTCCATTGGACGAATCAGACTGTGAGATATTTGTGGACGGGTTATGTCTGAGAAATGGAAAAGGTGAACTATGCACTGCTTATGCTGTTTGCACTATAGCAGGAGTTCTTGAAGCATCCTGTCTAAAAAGGCTAAATTCAGCCCAAATTGCAGAGTTAATAGCACTACTTAGAGGTAAACATCACTTACAACGAAACTTTTACAACGCACTACCATTACAACGGGGTCATTACAATGCAAACCATTACAACGCATTGCGCTGGGGGGCGCTCTAGGATAGGGAATATATTTAATTTACTATCCAACACCTTCCCTACTATCCATGGGGACTGGAGTTGGAATAGTAAATTAAATAAATCACTATCCAGCGCCTAAAAGCACTATGCGTTGTAAAGGTTTGCGATGTAAAAACTGCGTTGTAAAGGCAGGCGTTGTAATAGCCTGCGTTGTAACGTCATACATCCCTAATTAGAGCATGCAAAATTTCCAAAAGCCTAAAGGTAACCATATTCACTGATAGCCTAATACGGATTCGGGGTCATCCATTATTTTGGACAGCTATGGATGCAGAGGGTATTTCGGACTTCTTCAGGTCCCCCAATATGCAACAGGAGGACAGTAAAAGAATTATTGGATGCTTTACAAATGCCCAAAAGAATAGCAGTGGTCAGATGTGCCGCACATAAATCAGGAGATGATTATGTGTCAAAGGGCAACAGATATGCAGACCAAATTGTGCATTTCTGTGCAAAAATTCAATGGCTTTAAACAGATCAATTGAAAGATGAAATACCGAATGCCATCTTAAGTTTACCACAACATTTGAAACTTGGGAAGAAGTTAGGCAGATGCAGGAAGAAGCAAGTGATGAAGAAAAGGAAAGGTGGAGAAATTCAGGCTGTGAAAAGAGAGCAGAGGATAAACTATGGGTCTTCTATGACGAGAGACCAGTTTTACCAGACTCACTACTTTCTCATATGGCCAGAGTTTCCCATGGAATTGCACATATTGGAAGAGATTCAATGATCAGACTCTTCAAGCAGTCATGCACCCAAAGTTCAGGGTCATTGCAGAGAGCCTTTGCCAGAGGAGTGTAACACGTCAGCAGCAAAATCCTGGCACAAAGACAGTTGTTTTTTGGGGTCGGATTGGGAGAGCAGCAGGACCATTTACCAGACTCCAACTTGATTTTATTGACCTTCCCCCATGTAATGGGGTGAAGTATGTTTTTTATCATTGTCTGCTTGTTCTCTCGCTGGGTGGAAACCTATCCCTCGAGAAGAAATGATAGCCTCACTGTAGTTAAACTGCTTTTGAGAGAACAGATTCCTAGGTTTGGAATTCCAGTCATTTTAAAGTCAGATAGAGGATCCCATTTTAATAATGAGATAATTTGGCTGATTTCTGCAGCATTTAAAATTGAGCAGAAGCTGCATTGTGCCTATCGACCTGAAGCATCTGGAGTGGTCGAGCAAATCAATGGCACTATAATATTGAGATTAGGGAAAGTGTGTGCATCCACATCACTGAAATGGCCTGACGCTTTACCCCTTGTACCGATGAGTCTAAGAAGTATTCCTGTCAAAAAGACGGGATGAGTCCTCATGAGATCCTCATGGGAAAAGCAATGAGACAAGCATATATACCAGCAAACAAATTGGTGAGTTTATCTAAAGATCTGGTGCTCAATTATTGCAGAGGATTGGCTGATCTGGTACGTTCTGTGTCTCACCAGGTTGGGTAAGATGCCACAACAACACAGCCAAATCAAGCTCATGATCTGAGTCCGGATGAATGGGTTCTCGTCATGAAGCACGTGAGGAAACCGTGCCTATAACCCAGGTTGAAAGGACCTTATCAAGCCATACTGGTAACGACGACGGCAGTGAAGTGTGGTGGTTTGCCAAATTGGATTCATGCAAGCCATACCAGACGAGTCCTAGGTCCACTTGAACGACAAGGAGAGCAGCAACTGGTAAAACAAGAACAAAGACCAGTGGTTGAAGTGTGCAAAGCTGATGAATCTACAGTGACAGATTCTGATGATCAACCAGATGATGAACAGTCAAGTAAAGTGGGCACCAGATACAAGGTCTCAAAAGACTACTGTTGAGCCAGAAGAAAGTGAGTTTGCTGCTAATCAAGTGAAAGCTGAACCAGGGACAAGTGAAACTGCTGTCGAACCAGAAGGAAGTGAGTTCACAGTTGAAAGAGAAGTTACTGTTGAGACAGCAGAACTAGAAGTTACTGAAAATCAGGAAGAACAGATCAAAGAAAGGCCAAGTAAAAGAATTGGTGAACCAGACACAGAAGGTGAAAAAGTAGTTTGCACCAAGAAACCAACAAAAGGTGATAATTGGCCAGGTGGAATGAAAAGACTGAAATACACTCTAGTGAAAAGAAGGTCAAGAAGAAGACCCGAACAAATGAATGAGGTCTCTAGTCAAACAGAACAAGAAGAGTCAGGAGAAGAATTAGTATGAAAAACCAAGAGAGTAAGAATGCCAAGAAGAAACTACAAAGCAACAGAATCGACCTACATCATACTGGGAGAAATTGAAAGTTCTGATCCAAGTGAAGAAAAAAACAATTCTGACACTGAGCAAGCTGATACTAGCAAATTGAGACCTCCTTAAAAGAACTGAGAAAATGTAAAAGTGGTGGAAATTGCGAACTAAAAGATTTAAAAAAAACCTGAATAACTCAAAAGACCAAAATAAAAGAAGGGGTGTAAAGAAGAAAGACAATAGGTGTAGGATTACACCATTATTTTTCCTGAATCTTTATTTAGCATTCATAGGTTTGGATAGATTTTATTTTTTAAACAGAATACAAGATGGCTAAAGCAGAAGTGACTGAACATCCAAAATCTAGTCTAAAACGTAGATGTATTAAGGCTTGTTTATGTAGTGTATTGTTGCTAACATTTATGTGGATATTACGAACAGTCCTTGTAACTATACTAATGGTAACTAATGATGTAAATAATAATAATAATGTAACAAAAGAAAGAATGAGTGATGTCACTAATGAAACACCTAATACTAAACAAGAACCATTGGATGGAAGTGTTCATCATGATAAATCAATTAGTGATTTCTCGTTAAATGTGTTTACTAAATTGTTATATGAACATATGGAAACCATGAATGTGAGTGTTTGTTATGTGTGCATGCAATTACCTTTGTCTGTCTCAGAGGGGCTGACCTATCACCACCTACCTTTAACCAATAGTGGGTCTTGCAGTGTACTAACTAGCTTGTTTTACGTGACGGGTAAACTTGAGTACCACTACTCCAACATAGATTTAGTATTCTCAGAAATACTAGTGATTAAAGAGCTAAACAAAGTTCTAAGTGGCAAAAATGCACATTATATGGGAGAATTCTTCCAGATCTATAAGACTTGAGATGTAGAATATGCTTACAGAAATAACTTGACTTGTAGTCTACGGGTAGAAGACAAAATGTTCATAGAAATGGTAGAAGAGAGAGTTTTCAAAGAAAGGCTGCTGAACAGAAGTCACGGGTACCTCTGTGGGCTTTTAGAGAAGGAGATTATGAGAAAGGCGAGACATAAGCTGCAATGTCCCTGGACTGGGCCCAGATAGGGAAAATATGTTTGCTTAGCACAAAGACTAACTATAACAATTACTTCATTGGTAGTAGTGAATGTGAGCATACTTTTTGAAAATTGTCCACAGTAGTTGATCGTCCATCAAAGGATACTGCTGGTGGGTTTTTGATGATTGACACCGAAATGGTTGCAATCAGATCAATGGTTTTGTAAAATCGACTTGCCCTTGACATCTTACTGGCAAAGGAAGATGGAGTTTGTGGCATGTTGAAAATACAACACTGCTGTACCTATATCCCTGATAAAAGTAAAGGAATTGAGGGATATATCAAAACATTCCAAAATTACATGAGGACTTGACCCAAATGGAGGTTGATGGTGTTTGGAAGAAACTTGTTAAGGGTTTCTCCTTTGTGAATAAATGGTTTTCTACCTTTGGAAGTATTTTATTAGGAAAAATAATAATGCCAATTGTTTCTGTAACCATAGTAGCATTAATGATAATATCAACATATAAATGTTTAAAGTGTAAAGGTAGAAATAGGGAAGTGACTGAATCAAAGAATGAACGAAGCTCAAGAAGGAGAAAAAGAGAAGAGAGAATTGGAAGACATGAAAGGGAAATACTATGATATGATGAAAGACTTAGATGAGGGTGCCATAAAAAGAGAGAAGAGTACTGAGTTCTATAAAAAAGAAAGATGCACTCGGTATGGTAGGTATTTTATGATGGCTCCTGAAAGCCATCAGAGGGGGGAAAAGATGGAGCAGGGATTAAAAAAAAAAACCTGCTCGGATTTATACCACCATAATATGTACTAACAGTAAGTATTAACTGAACTAACATGCACCTGACACAAACACGAGATAAATAGCTTTGCGCATGAATGCACTAACCAGACCCTCCAGCATTTCGCGATTTCGCGATTCACGAAAAAATCGCGAAATTTGCTTGTAAGCGCGATGGCCGCGATATTTACCAAACCGGCCGCAAAAAAAGGTCTCCCGGCATGTCAAAAACAATCAAGCATTTTTATTGGCTGTAAGCGCCTACGTCACCACGTGAAAGGCGCTGTACAACCGTGAGAGCTGCCTGCTTCCTCCATTAGACTATTTCTGAAAGGCGAGCGAGAAAAGGAAAGTGTTCCTCTGCGCTCCAGCTTGCAGGCTCACTGCTGTCCTGTAATTGCAGTATTATTGAGTGTTTGTTTACAAATCCGCCTCATTATAAACATTCATTGCGAAGCAACCGGCACGTTTAAAAAATAGGCGCCACACTGTAGAGCCGAGCTCTAATTTGAGATTTCATCGGAGGCTCGATTGATTAGCTGGTTCCTCCTGGCATCCACTGCTAGGCTCATCTCCCGGCCTTTCACCGCAGGTTTAAAGATAAACGGTACAGAACAGATGTTTGTGTTCTATATATTAATATATATATATTAATATTGCAAGCAGTGTGTCATCTTTTAGCCTCCACAGCAGGCCTCTCTGAGCTGTTCAAAACAAACAGAAGTGCAATGGTCTTGTGGGTTTAACTCGCGCTTGAGCTGGTATTCAGGCCCATTAATATATTGAATGTGTGGGTGATGGGACAGGTGGGGGCAGAAGTTATGTGCAGGAGGTGAACGCTTCAGGCGGTGATGCGTAATACTAATGTTCCAAGCAGCTTTGTGCGAAGTTATAAAGGGATTTTTCGGAGGCTTTGTGTAGGTCTCTTGAAAACCTTACATCTTCGCAAGAAGTGCAAACATTTCCACATTGGCATTTCTGTTAGAAACACTTTTCTGACAATTTATGTGGCACATTTCCATAAAATTAACAATTCGATCTGTCTTAGATAAGCTTTACCGGAAAGAGGTTGGGACTGATGTACATACGTTTGCATGATGTGTTAGCAGTCTCTCTTACTGTGGGATAAGTTGTGCTCAAACTTTCGCCACCTCCCCACCTCAAAAACTTTATTGAGGAAGCACTAGATAGCACCTGCTTGTGAAAAGCAATGCATGCTGGGACTGAGGCCTGAGTGAGACAGCAGTGCTCCAGCCCAGCATTTGTTATTGTGGTTTACCTCTGTTCGTGCAGGGCCTTCTCAGCACAGTATGATCAGTTCATGCTGAAGGAGGCACATGGTTCTGTTTAAGTCCACCCATGAAAAATCTATCCTGTTTTTTGGGGCGAGGAGGCATTATGGAACATGAGACTCATTTGCAGGCATTATGGTCTCTCACGTCCTGTTTGGTATAGTTGGGTCCCAGTGCATTTTCATTGCTGATGCTATGCAGTAGTTTATTTTTTTTTTTCAGTAATTTTTTATTGAAAATAAAGAGCAGATTTAAGATCTTCTTAGAGTTTCTCATTGCTTACGCGGTCATAAGTTCTGAAATTTATATGCTTCCCTCTTCTTCATTGCTAGATCTTACTGCACGGGAAACAGAGCATTTCAAGGTAGGGGTACCTTTGCGTCTCACTGCGCAGCATACAGATCCTCTCGGGGCACGTCCATCCTCGAGTCTCACTGCACGGACCACACAGCCTTAGAACATCACTGCTCACGGGATAAAACGCGTCTTAAGGCATGTCTGTTCTTGTGCCTCACTGCATTCACTTGTCGGGATGCAAAGCATTTATCAACGCATCTCTATCCTTGCATCTCATGGACCACTGCACGGAATACAGAGCCTCTCCAGCTCACTGCATCACTGCAAACAATAAAGAGCAGCTCCAGGCATTTGTATTCTCTCAAACTCTCACTGAATCACTGCACGGGATAAAGAGTATTTCAGTTCTCTCACTGTATGGCTGAAAAGAATACAAATAATAAAGGGAAACCTCCCCCCCACCTCAAGGCATTGCTGCACGAGATATGGGCATACGCATATCCGGGCATTTCTATCCGCCATCAGAACGTATCACTGCAGAGGTTTCAGAATACCCCAGGGTGGTTTTAGTAAATCTTATCTCACTCTATCCCTGCACAACATAAAGAGCTCCACAGGCATTTCCATCTTTGCATCTCACTCTATCAAGGTACAGGTACAGGTACATAACAGTCCAGGGCATTTCCAATCTATTTCGCTGTTCAGGATAAAGAAGTTCCACAGGCATTTCCATTCTCTTACTGAATCACTGCAAGTGGCAAATTGATTCTCGAGGTATTTCTATTCTTATTTCTTACTATTTCACTGCACGGCATAAAGAGTCTCTCTGGACATTACTAACCAACCTCACAGCATCAATGCATGGAATAATGAGCTTCTCCAGGCACTTTTTTTCCTTCTCACTGTATCACTATACGCAATAAGCAGCATCTCCAGGGACTTCTCTCCATCCATCTCACTGCATGGGCGAAAGAGCCTCTCTGGGCATTTCTATCCGCCTGTCTGGTAATATCAGTGCACGGGCTAGAGAGCCCCCTGGTCCTGTCTATCCCTTCCATCTTACTGCATTACTGCATGGGCTAAACAACACCTCCGGTCATTTTTAACCTTCAGTCTGATTGTATCACTGGAGAAGCTAAAGAGCATCTTCACATATTTCTATCCTCCTGTCAGACTATCACTGCAGTGGATAAAAAGCATCTCTGGACATTTCTACCCCCCTGCCTGACTGTATCACTGCACTGGATAAGGAGCATCTCTGGACATTTCTATCCTCCAGTCAGACTATCACTGCACTGGATAAGGAGCATCTCTGGACATTTCTATCCTCCAGTCAGACTATCACTGCACTGGATAAAAAGCATCTCTGGACATTTCTATCCTCCTGTCAGACTATCTCTGCAGTGGATAAAAAGCATCTCTGGACATTTCTATCCTCCTGTCAGACTGAATCACTGCACGGGCGAAAAATGGTTTCCAGGCACTTCTATACTCTCATTTCACTGCATTGCTGCACAAGCTAACCAGTGGTTGTGTGACGGAACCACGCATGCAATTACCACTCATGTTGATTCCACCCGGTCTGAACCACACAAGTCTTAACCACGCATACGCCTTTACTATGCATGCCTTTACAATGACATATGCATACTCAAATATCTGTACATGCTTTTCGAGGGAAACAAAGTGTCTACATTGTAATTAAACCAAATATACATAGCTTCATGTTGTTAAATAACTAAAAAAGCTCAGATATCTGTGTTTGTTGTAGGAAATATGGCCAAATAAAATGCCGCAAAATTGCCGCTAAATTTCCATATTTGTGCCGCTAAATTTCCATTTTTGTGCCGCTAAATTTGCGAATCCATGCCGCTATATCCTGGGGGGTCTGACTAACATGTATTAATTATGTATGGGAACTCAAATGTGTTTGCAGTATGCTTTGGATAAAACGAAAAATAAATGTATGACTAGGCCGCATGTGCATTTTGTGATTGCATGCTGCATTTTGCTTTTAAACAATGAATAATGCTGCTTTGCGCTTAAAGCTTAAGCTAAGTAACTCTAATAAGGAATACTGCAAGAGAGGGGGGTACACAGTGAAAACTACATTGTCATATAATTAATAAATGTCTGTTTCCTGTTCACTATTGTGGGCCGGATGGACCTCCATCTTGTTATAAGTTGTCCAGAGTGGGAGGGTGGAAATGAAGAGTGAGTCTGAAATGACAGAGACATAACAGACATGCTGTGCTCAGCAGAAGGAATGCCTGAGTTGAAGGACAACATGACGTTCATCTGCCAAAGAATGATGTTGACCGTGGGACCAGAGCCCTGTTCCGCAGATGTTATCTAAATTATGAATTAATGTATTAAAATGTAACTTGTGAGCACGTGTTAATATCCAAACTGTGTGAAAAATGTGCGGAACAATAAGGTGACTAAATTGCACATGAAGTCACCATGGTGTGACAGAGCCACACCCAAAGCCCACCAAACATTTGCTTAGTTTTAAGTAATGTTTCAATTTGTGTGGGATGGACATGTAAGTTTGACGGTATAACTGGGGTGCCTTTAGACTTGCAGGGAGAAAGAGAAGACGGGTGAATGTGTCGCTGATCGTCGGTTTGCAGTGAGGCCTAGATGTGTTCCTGTCCCTAACCTAACTTTTGGTGCTGTAAATCTTTATTCCCTGCTCCTATTTCAGGGAACCCCCATCATCTCCTAGGCCGAGGGGGGGTTTTCTATAAGCCGATAGGTTTGTGTGAGAAGTTTGGCTGGTATATGCTGTCCACTAATTAAAGTGGGTACCTTGTACCAGTCCAAACAACCCTTATGGTGATTAGGTCAGAGATAACCTTTATAGAAAGCTATCCTAGTGGTAGGTATGGAGATCAGCCTTCAGGCAAAGTCTTGAAGAAATGCTAAGCAGTTTATTCTACCAGAATGCAACCTTATAGTATTGGTTAAATGAAACGGAAACCACACAGTAGTTATAAAAAATATGCATTTATTATATATAACACTGTGGGAGGGATGGGCGGAAACAGAAGCAAGGACGCCGAAGGAATGCTATGTTGAAGGGGTATATTTTCTTATTAACAAGTCAACTAAAACAGGTAGGAGTTTTTCTCTCCAATGTAGTTTAAGGAAAATTTAACAACAAAAAAAACAACTAGGAGTTTTTCTCCAATATAGTTCAGAAATAAAGTCTGGGCTTCAGTTCTGAGGAGGTATCAGATGTCCAGGTTTTCTTTTAGAAAGAGTCTTTCTTGGTGTGTGATTCTCTCTAGGTGATCCAATGTCAGGAGGAGGTCCCAGGAGGCTTGTGGACGGTGTGAAATAAAGAAAAGGAGAGAGGGGGTAAGTTTGGTTATGGCCCTAAAATGCTCTAGAACACCACCCCTTCACCTCACCATCTGTGGAAGCACTCGTGCGGAAGAACCAAATCCTTCTCTTTGATTTCATTCACCAGTCCGCCGTTGGATGTAGGATGACGGATTTTCCACCCTATTGAGGAGAGTAATGGTGCCCGTAAAAAAAGGAAAAGAAAAACGCAAAGGAAAAGAATAATTAGCAATAAAAAAAATAAAAGGACTTAAGCGAAGGAGGGGAAGGTAAGCTGCAATGATCAACTCCTTTCTTATTAGGAGAGTGACTGTCACGTCTGCCTTAGGCTTAATGTCACAACCCACCTCCCAACCCGTTTTTCCCCTTTCTTCGTTCACGTACTGCCAGGAGCCGCAGCTCTCCAGAGATGCGGCAGCTTTAACCCGTCCTCTGGGGACCACCACTCCTGGCTCCACTCGTCCAGAGTTCCCTCTTCTTCGGCGTCTATTGGGGGGATGGGCTCTCTGGTGGCGTCTTCCGGGACGGCGGTTCGCGGTGGTATTCTCCTCCCGCGGCATCTTCTCCCTTGACGTCACCTACTCCAGCGTCTTCCTTTCCCTTTTCTTCCTCACCGTGGGCCAAGGATTGGCTACTCTGTGTCACGCCTACGTTCCTTGATTGGTCCTCCTGCTGAGTTGAGTCTGGTACGTCCTGCTCAAACGATCGATAGTTCGTTTTTACTGTTTGACTCCACACTCCACCTTTTTTGTCAACAGTGGCATACACACGGAACGGGGAGCATTCGGATGAGTCATATGGTAAGTCTGACCTGACGTGGGGGTGGAGGTTCGGTTTGCGGTCTCACAAACACTCTCTAGTATCCTCTACACAAGGATAGAACACAAATCAAATAATACAGTTGCAAAGAATCAAACGTAAGTACTACAATACACAGTGGGCTCCCGGGGGAGATTAAACCGTATACTAAATAAGTGGTATAAGAACCACGTCTCGGGACTAGACCTAGTCTAGAAGGTGTAGAATTTGTGGGACCCCAAGGAACCACTCAAGGTGAGTGCGAAGGGACCCCACGGAGGACGGGTGAAGAGTGAGAACACAACCACGTGCTCCGTACAATTCAATGGGAAAGTTGCGGTTGGAAAAATAGAGATTAAGGACCCTTCCCAGCAGATTACGAAGACAACCCTTGGAACTTAAGAGGTTGGAGAGCCACCCCAAACGTGGATACCTTTGTACCAGAATTAACTATCCCAGAGGAGCTGGGTGCATAGGTACGAAGTGGCGTCGGAAACCCTTGTCGTTCTCGATGGATGTCGACAAAGAAATGCTGCTGCCTGAAGTAAGAAAAGTGTCAGGTGGAATCCAAACATGGATTCTAGATGAGAAGAACCTGAAAGCAGAGGGGACAGAGTATGGGTCACTTTGGAGTGACCAGGGGCTCGGTAGACGAATGCCCACCGATGTCGGGTGCTTCAGGTGTGTTGACGGTGATCTTGACTTTTCAGCTGTGTGGACCAGGAGACGTCTAGGATGACCAGGAGCTGGATACGAGCTGCCCCACGAAAGATGTCGAGTGCTGAGGAGTCGGTGTCCGGAGGGAGCACCAATAAGCCTTGGCAGCGGCAAGCAACGCAGATGGCCAAATTCGGTGTCGATCTGGCCCAGCAAGGACCAGGAGACTCACCACAGCAAGGGGAGTCAGGGCAGGCCTGGAGCAATCAGGGGAGCCCAAGGAAACCAAAGTTGACCCTCAAGTGGACCCACAGGCCGGAGGCACAGGAGTCGCAAGGGGATCCTAGGCGGTTTCACAGGATACCAGTTACCAGGGCACAGAGTGCGAGTATGCCGGAGTCCTTCTCAGAAAAGTTGCGCTGGGTCAGGGCTACAAATGGCCAAATGCACGGAATTGATGCACAACAACAAGCATGACAGCTGCAAATGGACATGTACACAGGGGTATGGGTTATGCAGTCCCTATGAGGGATATCTGCCTCAAACTCGGTAAGAGGGCAGCTCGACCTCGGAGACCTTCAGAAACCCACCTCCTGTGTTGCTGGAGCCTTCAGAGTCCGCAGGAGCTCAGGGTCAGCAAATCGGTCAGATGCGTTACGGTGCCTGCGTTTGCAGGGGAGTGACTACTTCACCCCAAGGGACATTCTTCTGTTGTCTTTGGAGGTCCACAGGGTCCTGCACGGAGCCTGTACAGATCACGGACACTGGCAAGACTGGGGAAGACAAAGTCTAGCCCAAGGGAGGTACAGCGAAGTGCAGTGGGTCCAGACGATCGAAGTATAGTGGTATCTTCTTGCAGAACCTTGTCCATGTAAAATCGAACGTCCTATAGCCAGGTAACCCATTTCATGCCCACAAGAGAAGGTTGGACAGATTCTAGGGACCCTCCTAGGGGAGAGCAGGACAGGGGGGAGGCTACTCCCATGTCCTCTGTCCAGTTTCGCACCAGAGCAGGAACAAATGTCTCCCAGGACTGGTTTGAGCTGGACTATGCACAGGGACACCAAATGTGCCCCTGAGCCAGACTTTCTGGCACTGATACAGTGTATTGGAGGGGTGTGCAGTTCCTGGCCTGGAGTCAGAGGAAAGGGAGGTCTTTCTTTGTGATGCCCTCATACACACCGGGGGATGTCATGCTTCATTATTGGGCTGTTGCTCCTCGTCGGGCCGGTGCTGCAATGCCTGATGGGCTCCAGTGAACAGGGCTCTTTAGCGGAGATCTTTTTGGAGAAGCCGTTGGGTGCGTGTGGGTGTGAGGGCTGGTTAGTGCACAGGTAAATGAGATAAAATAGGTCTGGAGCAATCCTACTTAGGACTAACTTATTAGTTTAGGTAGCTCAAGCCTAATTAAAAAGGTGTGGGTGCCCTTATGTGGATGTAATGTTCCTAAAGGGCTGCCAAGGTGAAGTAGGTCGATATGTTTCGTGCCTCGATAGCCCCTAACGGGTCAGGTGGCACTTCATCATGACCGAGAAAAGAACTAAAGTGTGACTGGTGCACTACCGTCTGGTATTATAATTGTTTTCCTAATTATTCTGTATTGTTGGTTATATTGGGCTTTGCTGTTTCCTTTCTTTTATCTATCCCTGGCGCCGGGAAACCCATTGAGGGTAGCTGTGCGCAATACAAGTTTAAATAAATAAAATAAATAAATAATTACCAGACGCGGTAGGGAATAACCTAGTAGGCTTGAACTGAGACAGTGAACCCACCCAGCTCCAATACACTAAATCCCGTCTGGGAGGTGGTCACACCTCCCCGTGACAGGATGCCTATTGTGCTGCCTTCCCCTGCTCGAGCTCGGCTCAGCAGCAGGAGGTCAGACTCGTGACTGTGGCTAGCAGCATCCATTTTATGCTGTACGGCTTGAGAAAGTTGGTACCGGTAGACTTAGGTACCTTAGAACCTCGGTTCTAAGGGAAGGTATCATACCTTCCACACCAGTTACTGGCGTGAAGGTAAGATTCATAGGTATTTGAGAACAAACACGATATACTATGTTGCAGTAGTTTTCAATATAGCATTTACCGCGAGGTTATAATGCACCTCTAGCTATATGTCTGGTAGTATCACGTACAGCCCGGGAGAATGGTCTTCGAAGACTGCAGAGGGGCCCTGCCCATGCAGGAGCACCCTCTCACGTAAAACCCAGCACCCTGCCTTTAGGATTGTTAACGATTCAGAAAAGGGGGTGGTGATGAACAGAGTGTTTGAATTAAGCAGACCACTCTTACCCAGTCCAAAGATCAGGGCTTGATCCATCACCGTTATTTAGCTCACTGCCCCATCCCAGCTCAGAACCTGGCTATATGCAAATTAGTCTGTCCCTGGCCCAGTGCATCATGGGAACAGGGCAGACCAAACTACCAAGCCAATTCTTCACCAGAAAGGATACAAGCTACCGGGGACCGGTTTCTGGCATTTCAGCCTCGTCGGCCCGGCTTGCTTGAATCCTGATGGAGCAGTGAGCAAGGGACTCATGTCTGAGTATACCCTGCCACACCTATAGTGGCCAAAAACGATTCAGAAAAGGGGGTGGTGATGAACAGAGTGTCTGAATTAAGCAGACCACTCTTACCCAGTCCAAAGATCAGGGCTTGATCCATCACCGTTATTTAGCTCACTGCCCCATCCCAGCTCAGAACCTGGCTATATGCAAATTAGTCTGTCCCTGGCCCAGTGCATCATGGGAACAGGGCAGACCAAACTACCAAGCCAATTCTTCACCAGAAAGGATACAAGCTACCGGGGACCGGTTCTGGCATTTCAGCCTCGTCGGCCTGGCTTGCTTGAATCCTGATGGAGCAGTGAGCAAGGGACTCATGTCTGAGTATACCCTGCCACACCTATAGTGGCCAAAAACGATTCAGAAAAGGGGGTGGTGATGAATAGAGTGTCTGAATTAAGCAGACCACTCTTACCCAGTCCAAAGATCAGGGCTTGATCCATCACCGTTATTTAGCTCACTGCCCCATCCCAGCACAGAACCTGGCTATATGCAAATTAGTCTGTCCCTGGCCCAGTGCATCATGGGAACAGGGCAGACCAAACTACCAAGCCAATTCTTCACCAGAAAGGATACAAGCTACCGGGGACCGGTTTCTGGCATTTCGGCCTCGTCGGCCCGGCTTGCTTGAATCCTGATGGAGCAGTGAGCAAGGGACTCATGTCTGAGTATACCCTGCCACACCTATAGTGGCCAAAAACGATTCAGAAAAGGGGGATGTGATGAACAGAGTGTCTGAATTAAGCAGACCACTCTTACCCAGTCCAAAGATCAGGGCTTGATCCATCACCGTTATTTAGCTCACTGCCCCATCCCAGCTCAGAACCTGGCTATATGCAAATTAGTCTGTCCCTGGCCCAGTGCATCATGGGAACAGGGCAGACCAAACTACCAAGCCAATTCTTCACCAGAAAGGATACAAGCTACCGGGGACCGGTTTCTGGCATTTCAGCCTCGTCGGCCCGGCTTGCTTGAATCCTGATGGAGCAGTGAGCAAGGGACTCATGTCTGAGTATACCCTGCCACACCTATATTGGCCAAAAACGATTCAGAAAAGGGGGTGGTGATGAACAGAGTGTCTGAATTAAGCAGACCACTCTTACCCAGTCCAAAGATCAGGGCTTGATCCATCACCGTTATTTAGCTCACTGCCCCATCCCAGCTCAGAACCTGGCTATATGCAAATTAGTCTGTCCCTGGCCCAGTGCATCATGGGAACAGGGCAGACCAAACTACCAAGCCAATTCTTCACCAGAAAGGATACAAGCTACCGGGGACCGGTTTCTGGCATTTCAGCCTCGTCGGCCCGGCTTGCTTGAATCCTGATGGAGCAGTGAGCAAGGGACTCATGTCTGAGTATACCCTGCCACACCTATATTGGCCAAAAACGATTCAGAAAAGGGGGTGGTGATGAACAGAGTGTCTGAATTAAGCAGACCACTCTTACCCAGTCCAAAGATCAGGGCTTGATCCATCACCGTTATTTAGCTCACTGCCCCATCCCAGCTCAGAACCTGGCTATATGCAAATTAGTCTGTCCCTGGCCCAGTGCATCATGGGAACAGGGCAGACCAAACTACCAAGCCAATTCTTCACCAGAAAGGATACAAGCTACCGGGGACCGGTTTCTGGCATTTCAGCCTCGTCGGCCCGGCTTGCTTGAATCCTGATGGAGCAGTGAGCAAGGGACTCATGTCTGAGTATACCCTGCCACACCTATAGTGGCCAAAAACGATTCAGAAAAGGGGGTGGTGATGAACAGAGTGTCTGAATTAAGCAGACCACTCTTACCCAGTCCAAAGATCAGGGCTTGATCCATCACCGTTATTTAGCTCACTGCCCCATCCCAGCTCAGAACCTGGCTATATGCAAATTAGTCTGTCCCTGGCCCAGTGCATCATGGGAACAGGGCAGACCAAACTACCAAGCCAATTCTTCACCAGAAAGGATACAAGCTACCGGGGACCGGTTTCTGGCATTTCAGCCTCGTCGGCTGGAGCCTTCAGAGTCCGCAGGAGCTCAGGGTCAGCAAATCGGTCAGATGCGTTACGGTACCAGCGTTTGCAGGGTAGTGACTACTTCACTCCAAGGGACATTCTTCTGTTGTCTTTGGAGGTCCACAGGGTCCTGCACGGAGCCTGTACAGATCACGGACACTGGCGAGACTGGGGAAGACAAAGTCTAGCCCAAGGGAGGTACAGCGAAGTGCAGTGGGTCCAGACGATCGAAGTATAGTGGTATCTTCTTGCAGAACCTTGTCCATGTAAAATCGAACGTCCTATAGCCAGGTAACCCATTTCATGCCCACAAGAGAAGGTTGGACAGATTCTAGGGACCCTCCTAGGGGAGAGCAGGACAGGGGGGAGGCTACTCCCATGTCCTCTGTCCAGTTTCGCACCAGAGCAGGAACAAATGTCTCCCAGGACTGGTTTGAGCTGGACTATGCACAGGGACACCAAATGTGCCCCTGAGCCAGACTTTCTGGCACTGATACAGTGTATTGGAGGGGTGTGCAGTTCCTGGCCTGGAGTCAGAGGAAAGGGAGGTCTTTCTTTGTGATGCCCTCATACACACCGGGGGATGTCATGCTTCATCATTGGGCTGTTGCTCCTCGTCGGGCCGGTGCTGCAATGCCTGATGGGCTCCAGTGAACAGGGCTCTTTAGTGGAGATCTTTTTGGAGAAGCCGTTGGGTGCGTGTGGGTGTGAGGGCTGGTTAGTGCACAGGTAAATGAGATAAAATAGGTCTGGAGCAATCCTACTTATGACTAACTTATTAGTTTAGGTAGCTCAAGCCTAATTAAAAAGGTGTGGGTGCCCTTATGTGGATGTAATGTTCCTAAAGGGTTGCCAAGGTGAAGTAGGTCGATATGTTTCGTGCCTCGATAGCCCCTAACGGGTCAGGTGGCACTTCATCATGACCGAGAAAAGAACTAAAGTGTGAATGGTGCACTACCGTCTGGTATTATAATTGTTTTGCTAATTATTCTGTATTGTTGGTTATATTGGGCTTTGCTGTTTCCTTTCTTTTATCTATCCCTGGCGCCGGGAAACCCATTGAGGGTAGCTGTGCGCAATACAAGTTTAAATAAATAAAATAAATAAATAATTACCAGACGCAGTAGGGAATAACCTAGTAGGCTTGAACTGAGACAGTGAACCCACCCAGCTCCAATACACTAAATCCCGTCTGGGAGGTGGTCACACCTCCCCGTGACAGGATGCCTATTGTGCTGCCTTCCCCTGCTCGAGCTCGGCTCAGCAGCAGGAGGTCAGACTCGTGACTGTGGCTAGCAGCATCCATTTTATGCTGTACGGCTTGAGAAAGTTGGTACCGGTAGACTTAGGTACCTTAGAACCTCGGTTCTAAGGGAAGGTATCATACCTTCCACACCAGTTACTGGCGTGGAGGTAAGATTCATAGGTATTTGAGAACAAACACGATATACTATGTTGCAGTAGTTTTCAATATAGCATTTACCGCGAGGTTATAATGCACCTCTAGCTATATGTCTGGTAGTATCACGTACAGCCCGGGAGAATGGTCTTCGAAGACTGCAGAGGGGCCCTGCCCATGCAGGAGCACCCTCTCACGTAAAACCCAGCACCCTGCCTTTAGGATTGTTAACGATTCAGAAAAGGGGGTGGTGATGAACAGAGTGTTTGAATTAAGCAGACCACTCTTACCCAGTCCAAAGATCAGGGCTTGATCCATCACCGTTATTTAGCTCACTGCCCCATCCCAGCTCAGAACCTGGCTATATGCAAATTAGTCTGTCCCTGGCCCAGTGCATCATGGGAACAGGCAGACCAAACTACCAAGCCAATTCTTCACCAGAAAGGATACAAGCTACCGGGGACCGGTTTCTGGCATTTCAGCCTCGTCGGCCCGGCTTGCTTGAATCCTGATGGAGCAGTGAGCAAGGGACTCATGTCTGAGTATACCCTGCCACACCTATAGTGGCCAAAAACGATTCAGAAAAGGGGGTGGTGATGAACAGAGTGTCTGAATTAAGCAGACCACTCTTACCCAGTCCAAAGATCAGGGCTTGATCCATCACCGTTATTTAGCTCACTGCCCCATCCCAGCTCAGAACCTGGCTATATGCAAATTAGTCTGTCCCTGGCCCAGTGCATCATGGGAACAGGGCAGACCAAACTACCAAGCCAATTCTTCACCAGAAAGGATACAAGCTACCGGGGACCGGTTCTGGCATTTCAGCCTCGTCGGCCTGGCTTGCTTGAATCCTGATGGAGCAGTGAGCAAGGGACTCATGTCTGAGTATACCCTGCCACACCTATAGTGGCCAAAAACGATTCAGAAAAGGGGGTGGTGATGAACAGAGTGTCTGAATTAAGCAGACCACTCTTACCCAGTCCAAAGATCAGGGCTTGATCCATCACCGTTATTTAGCTCACTGCCCCATCCCAGCACAGAACCTGGCTATATGCAAATTAGTCTGTCCCTGGCCCAGTGCATCATGGGAACAGGGCAGACCAAACTACCAAGCCAATTCTTCACCAGAAAGGATAAAAGCTACCGGGGACCGGTTTCTGGCATTTCGGCCTCGTCGGCCCGGCTTGCTTGAATCCTGATGGAGCAGTGAGCAAGGGACTCATGTCTGAGTATACCCTGCCACACCTATAGTGGCCAAAAACGATTCAGAAAAGGGGGTGGTGATGAACAGAGTGTCTGAATTAAGCAGACCACTCTTACCCAGTCCAAAGATCAGGGCTTGATCCATCACCGTTATTTAGCTCACTGCCCCATCCCAGCTCAGAACCTGGCTATATGCAAATTAGTCTGTCCCTGGCCCAGTGCATCATGGGAACAGGGCAGACCAAACTACCAAGCCAATTCTTCACCAGAAAGGATACAAGCTACCGGGGACCGGTTTCTGGCATTTCAGCCTCGTCGGCTGGAGCCTTCAGAGTCCGCAGGAGCTCAGGGTCAGCAAATCGGTCAGAGGCGTTACGGTGCCAGCGTTTGCAGGGGAGTGACTACTTCACTCCAAGGGACATTCTTCTGTTGTCTTTGGAGGTCCACAGGGTCCTGCACGGAGCCTGTACAGATCACGGACACTGGCGAGACTGGGGAAGACAAAGTCTAGCCCAAGGGAGGTACAGCGACGTGCAGTGGGTCCAGACGATCGAAGTATAGTGGTATCTTCTTGCAGAACCTTGTCCATGTAAAATCGAACGTCCTATAGCCAGGTAACCCATTTCATGCCCACAAGAGAAGGTTGGACAGATTCTAGGGACCCTCCTAGGGGAGAGCAGGACAGGGGGGAGGCTACTCCCATGTCCTCTGTCCAGTTTCGCACCAGAGCAGGAACAAATGTCTCCCAGGACTGGTTTGAGCTGGACTATGCACAGGGACACCAAATGTGCCCCTGAGCCAGACTTTCTGGCACTGATACAGTGTATTGGAGAGGTGTGCAGTTCCTGGCCTGGAGTCAGAGGAAAGGGAGGTCTTTCTTTGTGATGCCCTCATACACACCGGGGGATGTCATGCTTCATCATTGGGCTGTTGCTCCTCGTCAGGCCGGTGCTGCAATGCCTGATGGGCTCCAGTGCACAGGGCTCTTTAGCGGAGATCTTTTTGGAGAAGCCGTTGGGTGCGTGTGGGTGTGAGGGCTGGTTAGTGCACAGGTAAATGAGATAAAATAGGTCTGGAGCAATCCTACTTAGGACTAACTTATTAGTTTAGGTAGCTCAAGCCTAATTAAAAAGGTGTGGGTGCCCTTATGTGGATGTAATGTTCCTAAAGGGCTGCCAAGGTGAAGTAGGTCGATATGTTTCGTGCCTCGATAGCCCCTAACGGGTCAGGTGGCACTTCATCATGACCGAGAAAAGAACTAAAGTGTGACTGGTGCACTACCGTCTGGTATTATAATTGTTTTGCTAATTATTCTGTATTGTTGGTTATATTGGGCTTTGCTGTTTCCTTTCTTTTATCTATCCCTGGCGCCGGGAAACCCATTGAGGGTAGCTGTGCGCAATACAAGTTTAAATAAATAAAATAAATAAATAATTACCAGACGCGGTAGGGAATAACCTAGTAGGCTTGAACTGAGACAGTGAACCCACCCAGCTCCAATACACTAAATCCCGTCTGGGAGGTGGTCACACCTCCCCGTGACAGGATGCCTATTGTGCTGCCTTCCCCTGCTCGAGCTCGGCTCAGCAGCAGGAGGTCAGACTCGTGACTGTGGCTAGCAGCATCCATTTTATGCTGTACGGCTTGAGAAAGTTGGTACCGGTAGACTTAGGTACCTTAGAACCTCGGTTCTAAGGGAAGGTATCATACCTTCCACACCAGTTACTGGCGTGGAGGTAAGATTCATAGGTATTTCAGAACAAACACGATATACTATGTTGCAGTAGTTTTCAATATAGCATTTACCGCGAGGTTATAATGCACCTCTAGCTATATGTCTGGTAGTATCACGTACAGCCCGGGAGAATGGTCTTCGAAGACTGCAGAGGGGCCCTGCCCATGCAGGAGCACCCTCTCACGTAAAACCCAGCACCCTGCCTTTAGGATTGTTAACGATTCAGAAAAGGGGGTGGTGATGAACAGAGTGTTTGAATTAAGCAGACCACTCTTACCCAGTCCAAAGATCAGGGCTTGATCCATCACCGTTATTTAGCTCACTGCCCCATCCCAGCTCAGAACCTGGCTATATGCAAATTAGTCTGTCCCTGGCCCAGTGCATCATGGGAACAGGGCAGACCAAACTACCAAGCCAATTCTTCACCAGAAAGGATACAAGCTACCGGGGACCGGTTTCTGGCATTTCAGCCTCGTCGGCCCGGCTTGCTTGAATCCTGATGGAGCAGTGAGCAAGGGACTCATGTCTGAGTATACCCTGCCACACCTATATTGGCCAAAAACGATTCAGAAAAGGGGGTGGTGATGAACAGAGTGTCTGAATTAAGCAGACCACTCTTACCCAGTCCAAAGATCAGGGCTTGATCCATCACCGTTATTTAGCTCACTGCCCCATCCCAGCTCAGAACCTGGCTATATGCAAATTAGTCTGTCCCTGGCCCAGTGCATCATGGGAACAGGGCAGACCACACTACCAAGCCAATTCTTCACCAGAAAGGATACAAGCTACCGGGGACCGGTTTCTGGCATTTCAGCCTCGTCGGCCCGGCTTGCTTGAATCCTGATGGAGCAGTGAGCAAGGGACTCATGTCTGAGTATACCCTGCCACACCTATAGTGGCCAAAAACGATTCAGAAAAGGGGGTGGTGATGAACAGAGTGTCTGAATTAAGCAGACCACTCTTACCCAGTCCAAAGATCAGGGCTTGATCCATCACCGTTATTTAGCTCACTGCCCCATCCCAGCTCAGAACCTGGCTATATGCAAATTAGTCTGTCCCTGGCCCAGTGCATCATGGGAACAGGGCAGACCAAACTACCAAGCCAATTCTTCACCAGAAAGGATACAAGCTACCGGGGACCGGTTTCTGGCATTTCAGCCTCGTCGGCCCGGCTTGCTTGAATCCTGATGGAGCAGTGAGCAAGGGACTCATGTCTGAGTATACCCTGCCACACCTATAGTGGCCAAAAACGATTCAGAAAAGGGGGTGGTGATGAACAGAGTGTCTGAATTAAGCAGACCACTCTTACCCAGTCCAAAGATCAGGGCTTGATCCATCACCGTTATTTAGCTCACTGCCCCATCCCAGCTCAGAACCTGGCTATATGCAAATTAGTCTGTCCCTGGCCCAGTGCATCATGGGAACAGGGCAGACCAAACTACCAAGCCAATTCTTCACCAGAAAGGATACAAGCTACCGGGGACCGGTTTCTGGCATTTCAGCCTCGTCGGCTGGAGCCTTCAGAGTCCGCAGGAGCTCAGGGTCAGCAAATCGGTCAGATGCGTTACGGTGCCAGCGTTTGCAGGGGAGTGACTACTTCACTCCAAGGGACATTCTTCTGTTGTCTTTGGAGGTCCACAGGGTCCTGCACGGAGCCTGTACAGATCACGGACACTGGCGAGACTGGGGAAGACAAAGTCTAGCCCAAGGGAGGTACAGCGAAGTGCAGTGGGTCCAGACGATCGAAGTATAGTGGTATCTTCTTGCAGAACCTTGTCCATGTAAAATCGAACGTCCTATAGCCAGGTAACCCATTTCATGCCCACAAGAGAAGGTTGGACAGATTCTAGGGACCCTCCTAGGGGAGAGCAGGACAGGGGGGAGGCTACTCCCATGTCCTCTGTCCAGTTTCGCACCAGAGCAGGAACAAATGTCTCCCAGGACTGGTTTGAGCTGGACTATGCACAGGGACACCAAATGTGCCCCTGAGCCAGACTTTCTGGCACTGATACAGTGTATTGGAGGGGTGTGCAGTTCCTGGCCTGGAGTCAGAGGAAAGGGAGGTCTTTCTTTGTGATGCCCTCATACACACCGGGGGATGTCATGCTTCATCATTGGGCTGTTGCTCCTCGTCAGGCCGGTGCTGCAATGCCTGATGGGCTCCAGTGAACAGGGCTCTTTAGCGGAGATCTTTTTGGAGAAGCCGTTGGGTGCGTGTGGGTGTGAGGGCTGGTTAGTGCACAGGTAAATGAGATAAAATAGGTCTGGAGCAATCCTACTTAGGACTAACTTATTAGTTTAGGTATCTCAAGCCTAATTAAAAAGGTGTGGGTGCCCTTATGTGGATGTAATGTTCCTAAAGGGCTGCCAAGGTGAAGTAGGTCGATATGTTTCGTGCCTCGATAGCCCCTAACGGGTCAGGTGGCACTTCATCATGACCGAGAAAAGAACTAAAGTGTGACTGGTGCACTACCGTCTGGTATTATAATTGTTTTGCTAATTATTCTGTATTGTTGGTTATATTGGGCTTTGCTGTTTCCTTTCTTTTATCTATCCCTGGCGCCGGGAAACCCATTGAGGGTAGCTGTGCTCAATACAAGTTTAAATAAATAAAATAAATAAATAATTACCAGACGCGGTAGGGAATAACCTAGTAGGCTTGAACTGAGACAGTGAACCCACCCAGCTCCAATACACTAAATCCCGTCTGGGAGGTGGTCACACCTCCCCGTGACAGGATGCCTATTGTGCTGCCTTCCCCTGCTCGAGCTCGGCTTAGCAGCAGGAGGTCAGACTCGTGACTGTGGCTAGCAGCATCCATTTTATGCTGTACGGCTTGAGAAAGTTGGTACCGGTAGACTTAGGTACCTTAGAACCTCGGTTCTAAGGGAAGGTATCATACCTTCCACACCAGTTACTGGCGTGGAGGTAAGATTCATAGGTATTTCAGAACAAACACGATATACTATGTTGCAGTAGTTTTCAATATAGCATTTACCGCGAGGTTATAATGCACCTCTAGCTATATGTCTGGTAGTATCACGTACAGCCCGGGAGAATGGTCTTCGAAGACTGCAGAGGGGCCCTGCCCATGCAGGAGCACCCTCTCACGTAAAACCCAGCACCCTGCCTTTAGGATTGTTAACGATTCAGAAAAGGGGGTGGTGATGAACAGAGTGTTTGAATTAAGCAGACCACTCTTACCCAGTCCAAAGATCAGGGCTTGATCCATCACCGTTATTTAGCTCACTGCCCCATCCCAGCTCAGAACCTGGCTATATGCAAATTAGTCTGTCCCTGGCCCAGTGCATCATGGGAACAGGGCAGACCAAACTACCAAGCCAATTCTTCACCAGAAAGGATACAAGCTACCGGGGACCGGTTTCTGGCATTTCAGCCTCGTCGGCCCGGCTTGCTTGAATCCTGATGGAGCAGTGAGCAAGGGACTCATGTCTGAGTATACCCTGCCACACCTATAGTGGCCAAAAACGATTCAGAAAAGGGGGTGGTGATGAACAGAGTGTCTGAATTAAGCAGACCACTCTTACCCAGTCCAAAGATCAGGGCTTGATCCATCACCGTTATTTAGCTCACTGCCCCATCCCAGCTCAGAACCTGGCTATATGCAAATTAGTCTGTCCCTGGCCCAGTGCATCATGGGAACAGGGCAGACCAAACTACCAAGCCAATTCTTCACCAGAAAGGATACAAGCTACCGGGGACCGGTTCTGGCATTTCAGCCTCGTCGGCCCGGCTTGCTTGAATCCTGATGGAGCAGTGAGCAAGGGACTCATGTCTGAGTATACCCTGCCACACCTATAGTGGCCAAAAACGATTCAGAAAAGGGGGTGGTGATGAACAGAGTGTCTGAATTAAGCAGACCACTCTTACCCAGTCCAAAGATCAGGGCTTGATCCATCACCGTTATTTAGCTCACTGCCCCATCCCAGCTAAGAACCTGGCTTTATGCAAATTAGTCTGTCCCTGGCCCAGTGCATCATGGGAACAGGGCAGACCAAACTACCAAGCCAATTCTTCACCAGAAAGGATACAAGCTACCGGGGACCGGTTTCTGGCATTTCAGCCTCGTCAGCCCGGCTTGCTTGAATCCTGATGGAGCAGTGAGCAAGGGACTCATGTATGAGTATACTCTGCCACACCTATAGTGGCCAAAAACGATTCAGAAAAGGGGGTGGTGATGAACAGAGTGTCTGAATTAAGCAGACCACTCTTACCCAGTCCAAAGATCAGGGCTTGATCCATCACCGTTATTTAGCTCACTGCCCCATCCCAGCTCAGAACCTGGCTATATGCAAATTAGTCTGTCCCTGGCCCAGTGCATCATGGGAACAGGGCAGACCAAACTACCAAGCCAATTCTTCACCAGAAAGGATACAAGCTACCGGGGACCGGTTTCTGGCATTTCAGCCTCGTCGGCTGGAGCCTTCAGAGTCCGCAGGAGCTCAGGGTCAGCAAATCGGTCAGATGCGTTACGGTGCCAGCGTTTGCAGGGGAGTGACTACTTCACTCCAAGGGACATTCTTCTGTTGTCTTTGGAGGTCCACAGGGTCCTGCACGGAGCCTGTACAGATCACGGACACTGGCGAGACTGGGGAAGACAAAGTCTAGCCCAAGGGAGGTACAGCGAAGTGCAGTGGGTCCAGACGATCGAAGTATAGTGGTATCTTCTTGCAGAACCTTGTCCATGTAAAATCGAACGTCCTATAGCCAGGTAACCCATTTCATGCCCACAAGAGAAGGTTGGACAGATTCTAGGGACCCTCCTAGGGGAGAGCACGACAGGGGGGAGGCTACTCCCATGTCCTCTGTCCAGTTTCGCACCAGAGCAGGAACAAATGTCTCCCAGGACTGGTTTGAGCTGGACTATGCACAGGGACACCAAATGTGCCCCTGAGCCAGACTTTCTGGCACTGATACAGTGTATTGGAGGGGTGTGCAGTTCCTGGCCTGGAGTCAGAGGAAAGGGAGGTCTTTCTTTGTGATGCCCTCATACACACCGGGGGATGTCATGCTTCATCATTGGGCTGTTGCTCCTCGTCAGGCCGGTGCTGCAATGCCTGATGGGCTCCCGTGAACAGGGCTCTTTAGCGGAGATCTTTTTGGAGAAGCCGTTGGGTGCGTGTGGGTGTGAGGGCTGGTTAGTGCACAGGTAAATGAGATAAAATAGGTCTGGAGCAATCCTACTTAGGACTAACTTATTAGTTTAGGTAGCTCAAGCCTAATTAAAAAGGTGTGGGTGCCCTTATGTGGATGTAATGTTCCTAAAGGGCTGCCAAGGTGAAGTAGGTCGATATGTTTCGTGCCTCGATAGCCCCTAACGGGTCAGGTGGCACTTCATCATGACCGAGAAAAGAACTAAATTGTGAATGGTGCACTACCGTCTGGTATTATAATTGTTTTGCTAATTATTCTGTATTGTTGGTTATATTGGGCTTTGCTGTTTCCTTTCTTTTATCTATCCCTGGCGCCGGGAAACCCATTGAGGGTAGCTGTGCGCAATGCAAGTTTAAATAAATAAAATAAATAAATAATTACCAGACGCAGTAGGGAATAACCTAGTAGGCTTGAACTGAGACAGTGAACCCACCCAGCTCCAATACACTAAATCCCGTCTGGGAGGAGGTCACACCTCCCCGTGACAGGATGCCTATTGTGCTGCCTTCCCCTGCTCGAGCTCGGCTCAGCAGCAGGAGGTCAGACTCGTGACTGTGGCTAGCAGCATCCATTTTATGCTGTACGGCTTGAGAAAGTTGGTACCGGTAGACTTAGGTACCTTAGAACCTCGGTTCTAAGGGAAGGTATCATACCTTCCACACCAGTTACTGGCATGGAGGTAAGATTCATAGGTATTTGAGAACAAACACGATATACTATGTTGCAGTAGTTTTCAATATAGCATTTACCGCGAGGTTATAATGCACCTCTAGCTATATGTCTGGTAGTATCCCGTACAGCCCGGGAGAATGGTCTTCGAAGACTGCAGAGGGGCCCTGCCCATGCAGGAGCACCCTCTCACGTAAAACCCAGCACCCTGCCTTTAGGATTGTTAAGGCCTGCTATAGGGGTGATTTATAAAGTTTAAGTGTAGTGATATATATAGATATAGTGAACCTATCACTACGGTTAGTGGTGCAAGCACCATCTTACTCAGGCTGCAGTAGCCGACCTAGGGTTCCATTTTGCATGGCCTCTCAGGGGTAACATAATACATGCTTCAGCTCACGGGAGGCCTCTGAGGTAACTATGCCCTGGGTAAATGTGTACCATATACTAGGGACTGATCAGGGTACCCCAGTATCCAATCTGGAGTTGTACCAAAGTACATACATATCAATTTAAGGGAGAATGCAGATGGGCTGGGGTGCTGAATTGCAGCATCCCAGCCAGACTAGGCAAAACAGTGGGTGCAAAAAGCAAAAAAGTGGGGGTAACCATAAGAAGCACATCATACTTTCCTACACAACCCCGCCCCAAACAAAAGGAGATGAGACTAACCTTGACCAGTTGAGTCTTCAAGTTCTAAGTGGAAATATCTGGAGAGTCCATCTGCATTGGAATGGTTACTCGCAGGTCTATGGTCCACTGTGTAGTCCAACCCCTGTAGGGAAATGGACCACCTCAAAAGTTTGTGGTTTTCACCCTTCATCTGTTTAAGCCACAAGAGGGGCTTGTGGTCAGGCTGAACAATGAAGTGAGTTCTAAACAAGTATAGCCTCAATGTCTTTAGAGCCCAAACTACAGCAAAGGCTTCCCTCTCAATAGCTGACCAACGTTTATTTCTGGGGGGAAGCTTTTTGCTAATAAAAGCTACTGGCTGATCCTGACCCTCTGCATTCAAATGAGACAACACAGCCCCTACCCCCAACTCAGATGCATCAGTTTGAACAATTAATTGTTTGGAATAGTCAGGACTTTGCAGAGTGGGAGCAGTGCACCTGGCCTGCATGAGGTCATCAAATGCCTTTTGACAGCTAACTGCGCACTGAACTTTCTTGGGAATTCTCTTTGATGTAAGATCATTCAAGGGAGTCACTATGGACCGATAGTCCTTTACAAATCTTCTGTAATTCCCAGTCAGGTCCAATAAAGCTCTGACTTGAGTCTAGGGTAGTTGGAGCAACCCATTCCATTATGGTCTGGATTTTGCTCTGCAATTGCTGTACCTGGCCTCCACCCACAAGGTGGCCCAGGTACACAACCCAACTCTGCCCTATCTGGCACTTAGTAGCCTTGATAGTTAGGTCTGCCTTCTGCAGGGCCTCCAAAACATTTCTCAGGTGGACCAGGTGATCCTCCCAGGTAGAACTAAAGACAGCAATATCATCTAGATATGCTTCACTATAGTCTTACAGACCTGTGGGAACTTTGTTCACCAACCTTTGAAATGTGGCAGGTGCATTCTTCAAGCCAAAATGCATCACCTGTTCCAAGTTGTTGGGGTCAAACACACTCCCCAACTGGTCACTGACGGAGTGCTGGGCTCGCTCGACCTTCCTCCTGCCGCCGCTACACCATCTAAGCGGTCGCCGTGTGGAGGAGAACTACCTGCCCCAGACTCCCTAGCGGCAGCAGCTGCCACCGCGAATCTCGCGCACGGAGGCGCTTCAAAATCCTGCACAGCCCCGGTGGAGCGGGGGCTGTTCCAAGTTGTTGGGGTCAAACACACTTCTCACCTGGTCACTGACGGAGTGCTGGGCTTGCTCGACCTCCCTCCCGCCGCCGCTACACCATCTAAGCGGCCACCGTGTGGAAGAGCAGAACTACCTGCCCCAGACTCCCTAGCGGCAGCAGCCGCCACCGTGAATCTCGCGCACGGAGGCGCTTCAAAATCCTGCACAGCCCCCGTGGAGCGAGGGCTGTTCCAAGTTGTTGGGGTCAAACACACTTCCCACCTGGTCACTGACGGAGTGCTGGGCTCGCTCCACCTCCCTACCGCCGCCGCTACACCATCTAAGCGGCCGCCGTGTGGAGGAGCAGAACTACCTGCCCCAGACTCCCTAGCGTCAGCAGCCGCCACCGCGAATCTCGCGCACGGAGGCGCTTCAAAATCCTGCACAAGCCCCGCGTCGCGGGACGCGTGCGGGCGTCGCCGGGAGAAGCCCGGGACAAGGGTGGGGCCGTCTGCGGCCGTCCTGGGCAGACCGAGGCAGGGCTTGGCCCCCCCCTCTAACGTGTGAGATCCTGACCCACACATACTGACAAGGTACTGTGCCCACTTGACAAGTTGATTGCCTCCGGATATATAAGATGGTGCTGCGCCATCCTTGAGTTGTTGGATATCATTGTTCTTGCCAGGAATATCTATAGGAAATAAATGGGCAAGAGGAAGGCAATGGAGGGGGGGAGCTCTTGTTATTACCACAAAAAAATGAAGAAATCTAAAAAGTCGCTACATGCCGCCACTAACTGTGTTATGTCAAGTATTGAATCCATTGTCGAAGACTGTGAGGACATCTTATTGACTGCCCCTATCTTAAGTAGTGTGGATAATCCTGATCCCCTGGTTGAAAGTTTACTACAGAGAAAGAGTAAAGTGATCCCAGCTATTTTTTCTAAGAGATCGAAACCTAAGGGCGTAGCAGATGAAATTCATTCTAAACCTTCTAACCACATTGAGGTAAACGTTTCAGAGGCACCAAAAGGGGTAAACATGAGTGCCAACGTCGAAACTCCGGCCCCGCAGGTGACAACATGTGAAATGGGTATCACTTGTACTAATCGCTTTGCAGTGCTGGAAGGGGAATCAGGATAAATAAGTGAGGTATAATCACGAAAGCAGATGGAGATTGGGGAAGCCGCGAATAGCCCAGGTGAATCTACCAGATGTTTGAATCATAATCATCTAATCATGTAGAAAATGGAAAACTTGGAAAGTGATATAGCTTTTATTAAGAAAATCATGATGGATCTTATAAAGCAGGAGGATTCACACATAGCGAATATTCCTCATTCAGCGTTAGCTCTCAACCCGGTTTAAACCCCTATTTTACGTCCAGCCCCACCAAACCAAACTGTAGGAGTAGCATCATCTAAATCCTCCACACGATTAGCCCCACTATGTGTCCCTAAAACTATAGGAGAGCCATGACTTAACATCTCAGCCCAAAATCCTTCAGCTAAAACACCTGATAGGCATAACATCTCGAGCTCATATGCTACAGCAGTAAAACAGAGGGGCCCAACACCACAATATAGGGACCTACACGGGCACAACAAATATAGTGATAGAGCAAAAACAACCAATGGGAGTAACACTCAGACAAACACACTATTGAGATCCCCTTGTGGTACTGTCTACATGACCGGGGTAACCAGGCTGGGAGTTACTAGCAATTATGAGAGTAGTGAATCCATACGCAATAAAGTCATCCACTGGCTTCGCCACGTGAGAGGGTGCAGATCAGTCATTAGGGAAGATATGATTACTGTTAAAAGACTTACCTTGCCCAGCTCGTCAACAGACTGTATTGAGATTCAATTTGGCAACACAGTAATTGCAGAGAACTTAATGGCCTTAGATTATAGGACATGCCCCCCGGGAACTCTAATATACAAATCAGACATGCACCCCTATGGTCTAAATCGAGGCCCCAGGATCCATCGGGTCTTTATAATATAGATTTAACCATCAAAGGATGATTGTCTGTATAGTGTAATACAAACACATAATACACATAAACCCGAGCACCAGACCAACTGTTCTGCAAGTTTGTTAGAAAAGGAGGCCATGAAGATTACCGATGAGGTTGTCCCTCACAGGAAAGAAAGTTCTATTGAAGCGCCCAAAGCCAAATATCCTCTAACTACAGTAGTAGGAAGAATAGCTCCAGAAGCAGTTACCAGAGAGAGGGATACAAACAGGAAAATGATCAAACTGCTTTCCTGGAACATAGCGGGGCTTCTGAAAAATATGGCAAACCCAGAATGGAACGAATTCATAGATAGGTTCGACATCTGATGTTCCAGGAAACATGGAGTATTTCTTCCCTGTACAAATGTGGATACTCCACCCACTTTATTCCTGCAATTAGTGCGGGGAAAGGTCGCCCATCGGGAGGACTGCACGTATGGATTAGTGTGGCTCTGAATTGGGCAATTACTGCTCACTCTTTGCCATCGCAGGACATACTATATATTTCTGCCAAGGGCCCAATTATTGGAAGCTTGATGGAGCTGTTTAATGTGTATGCCAGAGGTTCGCCGGGAGGACAGACTTCACCTACTATAGCCTTACTTGAGGTGGCACTGGCAGGTATTCCCCCAGTGTCCAGTGTCATTGTAGGGGGAGATTTTAACTGTACATATGAACCCCTAAGTGAAGAAGATCTCCCGGGATTCAGCGAAGAGGATTCTAGACATTGTATCCCGCCTCTAACTTTAGCGCCAATTAGAAAATGACGCCAAGAGCGATTCAAATAAATGCCCTGACACTAGAATCTAACCTACGTGCTTTGAATGGTAGAACAACTTCGGACCTAAACGGTGCAATGACTTACAACAGACTTAATTGTCATTCCCGGATTGATTATATTCTGCTCGATACTGGCTCCTGGAACAGATTAGTTGACATGGAAGTCAGACAGTTGCAGGATAGCGACCATAACCCAATTTGCATGGAATTAAGATGGGGGAGTGAGAGGGAAGCATTAATTGACCCTTTAATGATCACAAAAGTAGTCCCATCTAACTGCAATCGCAGATTAAAGTGGAACAGGGTGATGTGCCAAGAAGATAGTTTGATCTGCATTAAAGAACTAGTAGAAGCAGAAACCAGGGAACTCCTATTCTATAATGGCGCCCAGTGCACCGAACAACGTCTCAACCCTATGGACTCCTACAAGAGCCTAATAGAGAAAATTGGTTCTTTTTTTATTATAAGAGATACTAGTGGACCAAAAAAGAAGAATGTATTAAAAACTGGCACCCCATGGTACACAGCAGGATGTAGGGAAAGGAGAAGGGCTATAGCAAATGCCATCAGGAGAAAGGATGCTATAGCTGTTCGGTTGGCCAGAAGGGGTTATAATAGCTGCATTAAAAGAGCCAAGAAGGATTGGGAGGAAGAATACTGGCAACAACTTAAGATTGCTGCAAGCTCAAAGAACTCTACCCTGTTTTGGAACATGATCAATAAACTAGTCAGGACAGGAGCTGAGCCCCTTCCCAACCATTATAACTGAGCAGCAGTGGCATTCACATTTCTCAAACTTGTATTGTGGTGAAGATGAGTCAGACAAAACGATCTTAGTGATGAGGAGCCCACATCAGTAGAACCCTTTGTAACTCGTGAAGTTCTCGATGCCATTAGGAGTATAACCCCTTCTAAAGCGGCAGGCCCGGATGGGTTACCGGGAGATTTATACATACATGACCCTAAGCTGTGGTCCGACTTCATTGCTCCTCTAATGAATCTAATCCTCTATGGATATCCTGTTCCTGATTCGTGGAGGGGCGCTGAAGTTGTTACCATCCATAAGAAAGGCGATAGGGAGGACCCTGCCAACTACAGGCCGATTAGTTTAATCGATGCTATGCAGAAAGTAGTTGGCAGGGTCATTGTAAATCGAATGGGTAGGTGGCTAGAGATGGGGAATATACTGTCCCACTTCCAGGCGGGTTTCCGCCAGAATGTGGGCACAATGGACCAGGTCTTCAGGTTCTGGGCAATTTACTGGAAAGTAGTAACCGTTATGAAGGGTAACTTATATCTGGCCTTCATAGACCTCAAGAGCGCCTTTGACTTGGTGCCCCGCCATAAGCTCTGGAAGGTGCTGCTGGACATGGGGTTCTCACGATACCTTCTGGAGTTTATAGTTAAACTTCACCAGGATAATTATGCCAGAATCAGATGGGGGAGCCAGGGGCAGTTAACAGGGGGGGTGCCTGTGAATAGGGGGGTACGCCAGGGCTGTGTGATGGCCCCGACATTGTTCTCCCTCTTTATCAATGGGGTGGTAGACCATTTGAGGGAGGACAATGCCGATGCCCCGGTCCTGGCTGGGGAGAAAACACCTACTCTCCTATTCGCGGACGACACCCTCCTGTTGTCCAAAACCCCATCTGGGCTGCAGAAACTGCTGGACAGATTTAGTCTGTTCTGCGAAGAACGTGGGCTGACCATCAATACATCTAAAACTAAGCTAATGGTGCTGCCCCCTTCAAAAAAAGCAAAGAAAATTAAAATCACCCTTAATGGGTTGCCTCTTGAGGTGGTGGAGGATTTTGACTACCTGGGAATCAGAATCAATAATAGAATGAAGTGGGACTCCCATTTAGCCAAGATGCTGCTAAACCTCAAGAGAGTTTCAGGAGCTCTCCTGAGGAGTCAGCGTATGTCAGTTAGTAGGCCTATAGCGCCGTCTCTTGCTGTATATGAAGGGAGGGCGTTGTCCTCCGCAGTTTATGGGTCTGAACTGTGGGGCTGTGAAAATGTAGTCGATCTGGTCATAGCTGAGAACAAGTTCATAAGGGATCTTGTCTCCCTCCCTACCTCAACTCCGCTGAAGCCCCTTTATCACGACATGAGAAAACGTTCTATTTTAGATATAGCTAGCCTTCGCCCTTTGCTGTTCTGGGTGCGCCTGAGGAGGACCCTCAAGCTAGCAAATTATGCACTGGTGATGGATGAATTGATCAGCTTGAATAGTACAAATAAAATACAGTGGCTAAACAAATTGAGGCAAATGGTTATAAAGCTGGGATTGGTCGACTCCTGGACATCACAGTCCCCTCCCCCAAAGCAAGTTGTTAAGAAAATCTATTGGGAATGGGTACATACAGAGAAACAGAAGAGTACAAAATGGGGAGCCTTAACCACTCAATTTTTTTAACACAAGCCCAACAGAAGGTTTGAACTATTCGTAGACCTCATCCAAATACCAAAAGACAGATCGATTTTTTTTTAAAATGAGGTATGGGACACTACCCCTTAATAAATTTACAAAGGGATGGAAGGGATCACGGGTCTCAAATGGTACTTGTCCAAGCTGTCCATGTAAGACGGAATCCTTACCACACTCTGTTTGGTTGCAAAGCATACAAGAGGGCGAGATCGAGATGGTTGAAACCAGTATGCAGGGAGTTGGGGGTTAGAGATTTCAGGGTTGCCCTCCGCATCCTCTCAACTGACACAGCGTCTTTTTTCGTTGTATGCGGAGTTGCAAAGTATCTATCTAGCGCCTGGCTTACTCGCACTAGGTTGCTAAACACCTCTAGAGTATAGATCGTGTAGGCACTGAAACCCTATATGTATCCTACTGCTGTTCCACTTTAGTACTGTTATTAGATTGTTTTTAAAGTGTAAATAGTATTTTTATTGTCTTTTTATCCTATGAATGAGACATTTTATTATATATGCCTTTTTTCAACTTGAATGTATGTACTTTTATGATATGATAATATCGAATAAAGTATAAAAAAAAAAACTAAAAAAAAAAACCATCACCACAAATTGATGATGTCCACTAGGGGTTGAGAATGCTCCTTTTTGGCTTGGCATCCTCAGCTAGTCTGATTTGCCAGTAGCCAGCAGTAAGGCCAAAGTATCTATGAGTTCATCTGCCCTTGTAATAGGATAAGCATCAAGTCCTAGTGACTGCATTGAGTCCTCTGTAATCAACACAAAATCTCATCCCTCTTTTACCATCTTTGGTGTGAGATTTAGGTACCAAGACCACTGGACAAGCCCATGGACTAGTTGAGGGCTCAATGACTCCCAGTTCCAGCACCTTCTGGACCTCAGTCCTGATGCAGTCCCTGACATGGTCAGGTTGTCTGTAATTTTTGTTCTTCATAGGTAGGTTTTCACCTGTGTCCACTTCATGGGTACACCAGGTGGTCTGACTTAGAGTCAGTGAGAACATTTGCCTAAACTGATAGAGGACCTTCCTGCAATCAGACTGTTGCTGATCAGTGAGGCTGCTTGCCAAAGCTACACCATCTACTGAGCCATCATCAGGGTTCTGTGAGTGGAGGTCAGGGAGTGGGTCACTCTCTTTCTCCTGTCCCTCACCAGTAGCCATGAGCAAGCCCACGTCTGCCAGGTCAACATAAGGCTTGAGCCTGTTCACACGGAGCTCCCTGTGTGGGCTCCTGGGGGTTCCAGGGTCTACCATATAGGTGACCTCTCCCTTTTGCTCAAATATGGTGTGGGGTCCACTCCATCTGTCTTGGAGAGCTGCTGGGGCCACAGGCTTCAACACCCCGCACCTTCTGTCCTGGCTAGTAAACAGTCAAGACAGCCTTTTGGTCATGCCAGGCATTTTGCAATGCCTGGCTAGCTTCAAGGTTTTTGGATACCTTCTTCATATACTCAGCCATCTTGGAGCGGAGACCAAGTACATAGTCCACAATATCTTGTTTGGGAGGTTGGAGAGGTAACTTCCATCCCTCCTTCACCAAACACAGTGGACCCCTAATTGGGTGACCAAACAAAAGTTCAAAAGGGCTGTAGACAAACCCCTTCTGTGGCACCTCTATGTAGGCAAAGAGAAGGCAAGGCGACAGAACATCCCATTTTCGCTTGAGCTTTTCTGGGAGCCCATTATCATGCCCTTTAGGGTTTTGTTGAACCTTTCAACCAACCCTTTGCATCGAGGATGATAGGGTGTGGTAAACTTGGCTGGATGATCCTGAGCACCTATTCTTCTCAGGCTGCACAAAAGTATTTAGCTTTTGGCTTCGCCAAACATATAAAAATCTAAATTTTAAAATACAGACTAGGCTTGTTGCCATGCACAAAGCATTTTCCACATTGGTTGAAAAAACAATCTGATTCTAACTGCCGTCTGTGTGGGACAGCGCAAGAAGATATGCTGCATCTCCTCTGTACGTGCAAAGATCTAACAGAGGAAAGGAGACAGCTTTTAAAACCACTTTTCAATCAGAGAGGCATCCGTACACTGAGACAGGCCGTGTTAGCGTGCTTTGCACCTGGAGACACGCCCCTTAACTGCAGGTTTGTGAAATTTTTAGGAAAAGCGGAGAAGAAATGCTAAATAAGATCAGCATTGCAGCTAACAAGGAAAGATACTGATGCTGCTAGAATAATTGCTTGCTTTTTGTAATGGACTGTAAATACTATAATGTCTTTTAATCGATTTTATTTTTTGAACTTGCAATGGGTTATCTGTAGCAATGGTTTTAAGTAACTCTGCTAAATAAAATAAACTTGAAACTTGTAATTTACACCACACTCTTTCCATATTGCAGTTATGTAACTAGAAATAAAGTTTGTACTTCAGTCTGTTAAGAACTCCTTAGGAAAAGCCTCTCTGTAGAAAATCCCCAGGATGGCCCTTGCCACCACAGGTGCTGTGGTGGTTTTAAGGGGAGGAGCTTCTGTGTACACCTAGTGGCATGGTCCACCACCAGCAGGATGTAATAATGTCCAGATGCTGTTGGAGGGTTCATGGGACCACTTATGTCAATCCCAACCCTCTCAAAGGGAACCCCCACCACATGTAGTGGTATTAGGGGGACCTTTGTAGTACCACCTGCCTTTCTATTGGCTTGGCAAGTGATACAAGAGCGACAAAACTCCTTTGTGTCCTCTGACATATGAGGCCAGTGAAAGTGAGGGACAAGCCTGTCCCAAGTCTTGCTCTCCTTCTAGGGAAATGTCATGTGCTAGGGTGAGAAGGAAGTCCCTAAACTTCAGAGGTATATCCAACCTCCTGGTGGCACCAGGCTTTGGGTCTCTACCCTCTGAATATAGGAGTCCCCCCTCCCAATAGATCCTGTGGTACTCACTGACATTCCCTGCAGCCTCAGCAGCAGCTTGCTGTCTAAGGGATTCAAGAGAGGGGCAAGTTTGCTGCTTCTGGCTCAGATCTGCCCTAGAAGGTCCCCCTGTCCCCAAAAACTCAACCTGGTCAGGTTCAGGTTCATCTGAGACAGGTCCTTACACAGGGCTGGGGCCATCTTCCTCAAACGACTGACCCTCAATCTGAGTCTGGGGGAAGACGCAGCCTCACCCCTCCTGCTCCTCTTCTTGGAAGGTACCTTTCCATATTTTCAGGATCCAGGGCCTGTTCAGTGGCTCTCTGTTTGGCCTGTGACCTAGTCACGGGAAACACATCACAAGTGATGCCCAACAATGCTGCAAGAGTCCTGAGTTCCACATCAGCCCAGGCTGAAGTTTCCAAATCATTGCCCAACAAGCATTCTACAGGGAGATCTGACCTTACCACAAACTTCTTAGGGACAGTTACCCCTCCTCAGGTAAAATTAACAACTGCCAAGGAATGATCTGTCCTGACATTGCTAGCATTAGTTACTTGGTACATCTCACCAAGTATGATCTGGTTAGGCTGTACAAGATCTTTTGTCACCATGGTGACAATTGCCCCTGTTTCCCTGTATGCCATGGCCTCCTTACAATTTATTAAATGCTGTTGTCTGTATTTGCCCAGGTTACTGGGACTAACAAATAAGGAAGCAATATCCATGTCTCCTTCACAGACTAGAACAGCCTGAGCTGGAGTTCTGACTAGGCCAGAACCCTGCTCAGAGCCCAAGGTTAACACCACAATTCCCTTGTTCTGTGTACCACCACTTGAAACTGTGCTAGGGGAGCAGTTGCCTTAAGGGCAGAGGTGGTAGGAGCAGAATCCTTGGCCCTTGGACAATTGGCATCTTTTGTCCAATGGGTCTTTTCCTTACATATGTAACACCAACGTTTTCTTTTGCCTTTTCCCTTGTTGGATTGTGACTCCCCCCCCGATGCAGGTTTTTGGGGCCCTGATAAAGACTTCTTCTTTTTTTTATTGTCCTAATCTCACAAAAGACTTTCACAGGTTTGACAAGCCGATTTTTTCACTTCTGGGGGACACCCTGCGGCTGCCTGCGTCCGTCTAGGCCCCCAGGCATCTCTCACATGTTTGAGGCCTGGTGTAATCATAGGACTTTGGAGTTAGGGCCATTTTGATACATTACACATTAATTAATCAGATGCCTTTGCCGCGCCCATCCTAACAGGGCCAGCCAAATACTGGGTGGACTATTCTCCCCAGTATCTTGCTCTAAACATGCCATGTTAAGAACAGCTTTAAGCCAATCTTCCCTACCTGGCGGAATGGTGGCCTTCCATTTAATACAAATCTCTCTCCTTGCCAGGAGCACTAAGTATAGCAAGAGGCCCATTTGTTTCTGTGGAAGCACACCACTGGTGAGATCGTTCCTACCAAAAATCATCAGGTGCAGATCTACTTCTATGTCAATTTCAAAAATGGATGTTAACGTGTCTCCCACATTTATCCCAAAAATAGTTAGTTGCGGGCATTGAAAAAAATATGTATATCATTGGCAGTAACAAGACTGCATCTGGAGCAGCTTGGCGGCGGGTCAGGGGCAAATTTTGCAATCTTGGCTGGGGTGTAATATAGCCTATTGATCACAAAAAAATTAATTTTCTTCAGGCAGACAGGCTTTATATATTTATACAGTGTCTTAAGTGATGATTCAAAAGATTCCTCAATATGAAGGGCGAGTGACGTTTGGTTCCAAACTGATGTTGGGGAAGGGAACTTAACTTCCTCTGCTTCTTGGATTTTTGCATACCATAGAGATATCTCTTTCTTCCTCGGCCAGGGGTCTTGCAATAACTGCTCTAGTTCCCAACTCGCAGAGACGTCACCTACTTCTGACTCATACCACGATCTTAACTGGAGATATTTGAACCTTGAAAAAAAGGGGGCCTATCTTGGCCTGCAACACTTCCCAGGGAAGGATACCCTCTGAGTCCACCAGATCCGACCACCTCACCAGCCCCGAACTTTTACTGGGTATCACCAAACTATCACACAAGCAAGAAGGGGTCCCAGGGGAGTCCCAAATTGGGGGGGAAGTCTAAAAAATAACCTATGCCCCATACACGCCTGATTTTATACCATGTAGACAAAGCCGATTTCAAGACCTTTAGCTGGACCCGTTTAAAAAACCTTGGTGCACCAAATGTATGCAAAAACCCTCCTTGCCCACTACCACCGTCAACCAACACCATTTCCCCAAGTACTCTACCCCAGGCAGTTTCTTCAGGACTAGTCAATAGCATCCTAACACCTTTAAATTGGAAGGCCATCAAATACCAGTTAATGTAAGGGAGGGCCAACCCACCTTTGAGGAGCTTCCTCCTGAGCTTTTTCCATGACATCCTAGCATTTTTTTGGCCCCAAATAAAACTACCTATTTGCCCCTGAATTCTACTTATATTTTTTGAGGGGAAAGTTAATGGGATTGCATTAAAAATATATGTCAATTTTGGAAGCACAGACATTTTCACAATATTTACCCTCCCATAGATGGTCAAAGGGAGGTTCTTCCATTTAGCAAACAGGTAATCAATATCCTTTTCAATTTTCCCCAGATTTATCAACAGGATTTTGTTTAAATATTTGACTATTTTGATGCCTAGGTATCTAAATTCAATACTGACAGGGCCACCTCTTTATGAAATGTTCCAACACATTACTTCGGTCTTAGTCGAATTCACGAGATACCCTGAGACCTTACCAAATTTCCTTAACATATGCTCCAGCCGTGGAATGGCATACTCTGGATCGCTAGTGTAAACTATCACGTCATCAGCATACAATGCCAATTTGCACTTGTAGCTTGATGATTTAAATGGAATAATGGTATTATCCAGTCTGATAGTTTGGGTTAGGGGCTCTATGGAAAAATTCAACAAGAGGGAGAAAGGGGGCACCCCTGCCTTGTCCCTCTCTGAATTGGAAAACTTGGGGTCAAGGAACCATTCAAGACGATTTTCGCAGATGCGCCAAAATAACAATGCTTTACAGTCTGCACGAACACTGGTCCCATACCCATGACCTCTAAGACGCCCCAAAGGTACCTCCAACACACACAGTAAAAGGCCTTAGCGGCGTTAATTGCCACTACTGCCAGTGGGTCTGCCCTTGCCTCTGCTAGGTCAATGTTACCAATCAGTAATTGGGTTTGTTCTTGAATTACCCTCCCCACCGTGAAGCCCTTCTGATCAGGATTAATCAGATTGGGTGCCAGTTTCGCCAGTCTCCCTGCTAATACGCCCATAAAGATCTTGTAATTGGCGTTCAGCAGGGAGACTGGACGATAGGAGTCTGCCAACAAGAGGTCCTTCCCTGGTTGTAAAATAAGGGCTATCGTAGCCTCATGCCAGGATCTTGGCATCACCCCTTTAGAACAATAAACTGAATTAAATAACGTATGGAGTATCGGCAAAAGATCGTCTTGCAGTAGTTTATATATTTCATTAGGGAGGGCATCTAGACCAGCAGCTTTTTTTTATTTTTTGCTCGCTTTATTTGATTCCTGATCTCCTCTATGATTATAGGTGCATTGAGTGCATCCCTGGAGGCCTCCGTAAGGATGGGAAGGGAGTTGTCCCTAAGCCAGAAGGATATCTGGCCCTGGGTAGGTTCAAGATCTTTCTTATATAGATCTGAAAAGAGTGTTAGCAGGAATTTTTGTATATCTTCCGGATTACTTGATTTGTTCCCGCTGCTATCACTGATTAACTCATTGATGTCGTTCTTTGCCCAGTCCTGCCTCGCCTTCCCAGCCTGAAGGGCCCCTGCCTTTTTTCCAAACTCAAAAATCTCCATATTTCTGGCTTGCCATTGAGCCTTACATTTCAGATCCAAAAAAGATCTGAGATTTTGTCTAGCCTCCTCCAGTTTCCTGTATCCGCTTTAGTTCCCCCAAGTCTTCTGTAGTTATATTCCTCCTTTCCGCCTCTAAAGCAGATATCTTACTCCCCAGAGCATGTAGTTCTACGATCTTTATTTGATTTTTAGAACTTATTAGAGCATGTAATAGGCCTCTCAAACTATCCTTATGGGCAGCCCATACATGATCAATTTAAGTTGATCCCAAGTTAAAAGAAAAAAATTCTAGGGAGGATTTGCTAATGGATTGTATAATTCCTGTGTCTGACAACATTGATCTGTTCAACGTCCATCTTGGTTGTGGACAGTTGCCGCCCATTGCATATACTAAAACAAGCATTTACAATGCAACGTCTCGCCTTTGCAAAAGTTAGAGCTATTGGAATTGTAAATGACAACATTTTTGTTTATGTGTTGGTTTTGAAAACAGATAAATAAATGACATTGTCATTTACAATGCCAATAGCTTAATCTCTCGCAAATGCGAGACCTATTGCATTTGCACACACACACACAGAGCCACACACATACAGAGAGCCACACACAGAGCCACACACACACACACAGCGCCACACACTCACACAGAGCCACACACACACACAGAGCCACACACACACACAGAGCCACACACACACACAGAGCCACACACACACACAGAGCCACACACAGAGCCACACACAGAGCCACACACAGAGCCACACACAGAGCCCCACACAGAGCCCCACACAGAGCCCCACACAGAGCCCCACACACACAGCCACACACACACACACAGCCACACACACACAGAGCCACACACACACACACACACACACAGAGCCACGCACACACACAGAGCCACACACACACAGAGCCACACACACACAGAGCCACAACACGCTGCTTTTAGGACCTAATTCAGGGCGCACAATATATTGTGTTATAGATAAGACTATGAAATTAGCCTATATGTTTACAATAGTTTTTAATCTAGTTACGACGTTTGCTCACTGCCCAGTGATTCTGTGCAAATTAGTTATTAACCCCGCACCATGGGCAATATGGCGGTAGGCAATCCCCTTAACGCAGCAGGATGTGGTAAAATGAGCAGAGCTGCTGAGCAAGAAGCTGTTAAGAGTCACAGCGTTCGCTCACCGCCAGGTAATACTGCACTGGAGATTCTGCGGAGAAGATGCATTTTGCCTGTAGAGGAACACAGGCCTTGTCTGCATTTCCATTGCTACTTCTCCTGCCTCAAGTTATGAGCTTCTCAGAACAGTCAGGCTTGAACAGTAGAATATTACAATCAACTTGATTCATTTTCGTGGGGTGTCTTACTGTTTAATTAGTTGCATTGGAGCATTTTTTTTGTTTAACTTGTAATTCCAGTTTTTAATATTTTAAAATGTACAGTTGTCAATAGGAAATTCTCAAATCTAACAATCACGGAACTGTGCTCTGAGCGTCTCTTGTACCACATTAGAAAGCTGCATGGGAGTGAGGTGAGTGATGGCTTGTGGTGAGTATTAGCTGTGTGGCAGCGATGTGAGTTTTGATTGTTTGATTGCATGGCAGTGAAGCGGGAGTGGCTGTGTGTACGTGAGGTGCGTGGTGACTGCAATACAAAGTGAGGTGAGTGGTGTCAGCGAGCCAGTGAGATGAGCGATGTGTGTGTGCAGGTAAGATGAGTGATGCCTCTGTGGTGGTAAGATGAGTAAGGACTCTGGGGCGGTGAGGTGCGTGAGGGCTGCATGGCAGGGATGCGAGTGGTGGCTTCGAATGAGTGAGCTTAGATAGCTGTGGGACAGTTTTTGGATGTTGCAGTTTTATATTGCGTGAACTCGATATCAGAGCGCTTTACAGGGGCACCAGCTGCATTAACGACGTACACATTAATTTTTTTTTACGTGATGGGAGATTGAGTGTTAAGTGATTTGCTCAGAGTCACAGGATGCTTGAGCCTCTGCCAGACTCAAACCTTATTTCTCAGCTTCAAAGTTGGCCAATCTAGCCGTTAAGCCACATCTCTAACCGGAGGCTACATCGCAGTGAGGAGAATAGTGACAGTGTGTCAGTGTGATGATTGGGGATTGCGTGGCTGTGATGTGAATGCTGCGGGAGTAGTGAGGTGAATGGTGGCTGTATGTCAGATAGGTGAATGGTTTGCTATGTATCAGTGAGGTGAGTGGTGGTTGAGTGGCTTTGAGGCGAGTGGTGGTTGAGTGGCTTTGAGGCGAGTGGTGGTTGAGTGGCTTTGAGGTGAGTGGTGGTTGAGTGGCTTTGAGGCGAGTGGTGGTTGAGTGTCTGCGCGTACAGGCATGCTGGAAGGCTCTAATTAAGATTGTTGCCAATATACTATTCTAAATCTTCCCAATTCGAACTGTTTTGTCTACTGTTTGGTCTCTAATCTAAACGTTCCCTAAAGTAGTTAATTGATGCTCATTTTTAGGTCTGACACTTTGTATATGATACTCTTTAGTGCTAGTATGTGTGTAATTTTACACACAAATCTACACCCATATGTTACTTTGTAGTGAAGACGTTGCTTGCCATGTCGAATGACAAATGTTGATTATTGTTTACAAAAAGTTGAGGACATCTACCACAGGATATATAGTAGCAAATTCACCACTCCCCTGAAGTTTGACTAAACTCAAATGCGTTACTTCCCTTCAGTAACAATCTTTCTGGTGAATACTCTAATTGCTGACTACTCCCCTCAGGAGCAACACATGTGATTATCTCAACCTACCCTCACGTCTATTACTATTGGGAGGAGTTGCATGGACAGGAAGGAATTCCTACACCCACACAAGTGGTTTCATCCAATGTAAATGGCAAGTGCTGGCATGAGGGGAGAAATGCCATGGCCTTTGACCATGGAAGAAGCTATGTGGAAAGGGGGATGAAGGGCAGAGAAGACATGTGCAACTGGCAAATTATGGCATGTAGCTGGTTGAAGGTTTGAATCCCATTCAATGGGAGCTATATGGGTTAAATGTGTGAGGTGGGAAGGAGCACAGTTCTAGTACCCACTTTCTAATTTGGTCTAGACTTACATTCTTGTAGCTTCTTGGGAGATACCTCAATGCCCGCAAGACCCTTTGAGACTGAGGGGAGGAAGGAACAGGTGTGCTGCACAATCCGGCATATAATGTACAGCAGAAAGCAGATTTTAACACAACATACCTCAGCGATGGGTACCAAACTGAATTTACTCATGGAATTTCCCTGCTCCAGGTACACTACATCTGTCTAGATCTCGGTGCTCCTGTGGTTTCTGGATTGCTATGTTGCCCCCCAATCTATCTGCTTGCATATACAAATATCAGGGTTATGTTACAGAAGTGAAAATTGTAATAAGTTGCCAAAAATTAATGTATGTGTGCAGCATATGCGAGGCAGCTCTCATACGGACAACTGTACAGCAGGCCACATTTCTATACCTTTAACCTCGCCTGCTCCTGTAAGCATATAATCCCAATATACTAGCAAAAAAACTGCCAGGCACAGTAAAAGAAACTGCTGACAGCAAGCACAACCAGTGTTTGGCTGGAAATACGCGTGCACGCAATAAATCGGCATGACAGTTCAAACTCATTTGACAACAGCTGGTATGGCACACAAAGGAGCGTTTACATAAAATAACTGCGTAGTAACATGACACAGCAGGGTGAAAATGTCTTTAGTTACACCCTTCCTGGAATGCACAATTGTTGGGAAAGGCACACAATTTTGTGTTTCGGTACAACATTCACAGCAGAACAGTATTTCGCACAACTGAATGTGACCGAACCACAAAGCACAGGTATTCCAAGTATGTACAACTGCTCAGGGCAAAGTCCTCCTTACACCACCCGGACAAATTATAGATGAGGCATAAGCTGCTTGGTGCAACATGCACCTTCTGTCTCACAGGACAAAACTCACCCCCACCCACGTGGACAGTTAGTACTACATATTTTTTATGAGAAAACTATGATAATGAAATGGAGGATTTGGTATGCTTTTTCTGGATCTGTGATATATATTCACACACACGAAACTTTAAGCATCCTTGGATTATGGTGATCTATTCCACCACCTAAATTGACCAGACAGTCTCCTTTATTTTGCTTTGTTGTATTCTTTCCCCTGATTCATCTGCCTGGTAGCTGTGCACTTAGTGGCCCTTGTTTTTGCTTGACTGGGACAAAACTCACCTCCACTCACGTGGACAGTTAGTACTACAAATAGTTCATCCCAACACAGGTGGTATCTGGCCACCTTAAAGGACCCAAATCATGTTTTGGTTTTAAGCAGTAAGTGTGACTTACCGAAGACGCTGCACGTAGGTTTTATTCCAGTGCTAAAATACCCAAACCACATACAATTATATTCAATGGAACTAATTCATCCCTTGCACGCTCATTTCCCTATTTTAGGGAGGAAACAGTTACTCTAGTGGGTACTGGGCCACGTGTCCTCCTTATAAACACTGTTTTAGAGTTAAGTAACACTCTAAAAGCAAAATTAAACAATGCACCACACAGACACAATGCAGCCGAAAGACTACACCTCTGACTTTACGCTAGGAACAAGAGGCTTCCCATGGAGTACCTAATGTATAGGCAAGAAATGCGAGCTACTGCAGAGTGCGACATCCCTCAACGGAAAGAACGAACACACAACAAAATAAACAAACTATGCAAGCGATCCACGTGAAACAACATTGTCAGCTAGCGTTACCTCACCCAAACAGTCTACCCTCACTGCTTGAATCAAGTCCCCTTCGCTCAATGCAGTTGCAAACCTCCAGTTCGGCTAATTCTGTCTCGTAGAGCTGGTACAGGCCGGTGAGCTCGCGGGAGCGCACCTCCTCGCACTCCGTCACCTGCAGCCGGAGTCCACTGTTTTCCGACTCGAGGCTGCGCACCTTGTTGATGTAGATTGCCAGTCGGTCGTTAAGGTGGCGCAGCTCCTCCTTCTCCTGCATCCGGAAAGGCGCGTGGGACTGAGAGGGGTGCCAGCCAAGCTGCCTCAGTGAGAGCTCTAGCGCGAGCCCTGGACCGGCGTAGAGGTGGCCATGTCGCCGGTGGGAGAAAAGAGGCTGCAGCCGTGCAAGGAGACAATACTAAACCGGGCGGATGCAAGACACCCGAGACAGCTACAATTCCAAAATGCACACTACGCCTGGCGAAACAAGCAAATACTAAACTGCAAAAACCCGAGGATGCCACCACTCTGCCGTTACATGTACAATACAGATGGGAATAACATTATATTTATTAAAAAAAGGAAATGTTAGGGAAGAGGAGTTGTAAACAACTAAAAAAAAGAACAAGTCCTAAACAAGAGAGGAGCGCTCCACACCACCATGTTTCTCCGAGGTCAATCAGAAATGCCTCGGAGAAACACACCGTCATTTTCGGATTCGGGGGCGTGTTTTTCTTTCTCTCCTCTTCCCATTGGCTGGAATGTAAAATTCCAGCCAATGGGAAGAGGAGAGAAAGAAATTAAAAAACACACCTCCGAATCCCAAAAAGACGGGGCTTAAATGGACAGACGCCCCTCTCCTCCAATGGCTGGCCTCCGTTTAGGAAGCCAGCCAATGGAGAAGAGGAGCGGGTTCAAGCCCCACTCTGAAAAACATAAGATATCCCCAGCGAGACTGCACAAGCACAGCCTACGCAGGCTGAGACCTAAAAAAGGGGAGCATGGTCAGATAAATGAGTTGGCAGAACTGAAATACTCATAAACTATTAAGGGCTTCTTTATTGACCAACACATAGTCTATCCTAGAAGAGTGTTTATACCTTTTACTGTAATAAGTAAATCCTTGGGCATCACCCATCTTGGATCTCCATAGATCCACTAGGTTAATATTTAATATTAAGTTTTTCATAACCCTACGTGATTTAAGAGTTGCTGTTGTATAACTTAAGTTGGAACTGTCTTTTACTGGACCGAGCCTAACATTAAAATCCCCTCCTACTACCAAATGGGGGTTTACCAACATTAAACTTCCTTGTAGTTTAACTAAGAATGAAGGATCGTCCGTATTTGAGCCATAATTGGATGAACAGGTCAACTCTGTTCCCCCGAGATCCAAGAGGGCTATTACTCATCTGCCTGATTGATGAGTTAGAACTGACTTGATCCTACAAGGGACACCCTTCTTAACCACTATTGCTACCCCACGACTACTCAATGATTGATGCGAGGTGCAAAAGCACTGTACCCACGGGATCTTGGAAAAGACCGACTTAAACTCTATTGGGTTTAGGTGGGTCTCCTGCAGCAAACATATCTGAGCTGATGAAAGCTCTAAATACTTTAAAATCAGTTTTTGCCTTCGCGGGCACCTCAGGCCATTTAGGTTCCAAGAAATACAATAAATCTTACAACCATCTTTCATATTACCTATCATGGCCATGAAGATCTTCGGTTGAATGGTGTAGTGCTTCCTTATTGAAGAAATTAGATAAAGTGAGATGAGGCTTTTTTATTTTTTATTTTCGCCCTTCTCTGCTCCCCACCCAGTGCTCCCCACACTCTTTCCCCATGACCCCCCCTTGGTGCCCCCTGAATCCCCAATACCTCCTTTTTCCCTGAGGAACCCTCCCTTCCAATAGATTTCGCCTATTCGGGCATTGCTCCCTCGGACTACTTTCCCTTACTAAAAACTTTGTGTATGTTGCGGGCCAGAATGACCAAGCTCCCAGACTAAGCTGCTATATCGCTCTCTTACTTCCCACCCTGTTTTTCATGTTGAATTTTGGCTATGAGCGTATCGACTTCTTCTGAGGATCGTATCATGTGCATGTGGTTATTTCACATTACCCAGAGGGTAGCAGGAAACCTTAACTGTGTTTTTACCCCAAGGCTATTGAGCTCATCCAATCTCTTCCCCAGCTCCCACTGTCTTGTGGCCGTTATATGTGAGATGTCATATCTGATGCAAAAAGAGAAGGTGGGTTGGTCGGAAGGTGGAGAGGAGATGATCCCTTCTTTTAATGCAGCTGACAGGATGAGCTCCTTGACGGAATATGATAGAAAATTCACTAGGATCTTACGTGGTTTCTGCTTCACCAATTTTCTTTTGAAAGGATCCCTATGTACCCTTTGAATTTCATAATTGAGATGAATATTCAGGTGACTTTTGAGGACTGTGCCCATCAGTAAGGTAATCAAAAACCCCTTTATATCCTCCCCTTCGACTGCTTCTGGAACATTCAAAAGTTTCAAACTATTTCTCCTTGAGTGGTTCTCTAGGCGTTCAGGATCGTCCTTCAGTTCTTTATTCTGAGAGGAGAGAGACTCTAACCGAAATGTAGTTGACGCTATTGATTCTTTCAATTTTAGCATCTCTTCCTCGAGTGTTTCGGCCCTTGCCGTGATCTCCTCTAATTTATTAGCAAGGATCTCGCAGGATGACCAGATTGCAGTCTGATTTGCCTCTGAGATAGTGAATCTACTGACCATTTCTGCCTGATTTGTTTCATAGACTGTGAATCTGGATGTCATCTCTTCCTTCATGGCCAAAAGTAAATCAGCTAAGGAGTGTGGATTTAAGATTGAGCTGGAGGTACTTGCATCCTTCTAGTTGGGGTCTTGCCCCGCTTCAACCTTCCTTTGTTCTTTACCCCGATCACAATCAATTTCTTGCACTGCATCTTCCTGTTCCTCTAACACCAAGAATCTATTAGTGAGATTAATCTCTGGGTGAATATCCCGTTCTACCTTACTTGCTGAAGCAGACTTTGTAGGCTGGGTGATTTGCTCTCGATTTAATTGTGCTGGTTCGCTGGTCTTACCCGTCTTTGCCGTCGCCGCCTTCACCGCCTTCTCTTTAGGCGTGGGGTTGGAGACCGGGGCAGGGGCCGAAGTTGGCGTATTTGGGTTGACTACCGGCGAGTGGGTTGGGGTATTCTCCTGAGAAGAGCTATGCATGATTTTATTTGGTGATTGCGGAGGTTTAGTTGAAGATGAGAGCGACATGACCTGATAAAAGGTTTCAGAGATGGGGTAAATTTTTGTTTTGTTGCATTTTTTTTTCTTTTCCTGTAATTTAGCCTTGACCTGTGGCTGCTTAACTTGGGTTATTCCCCCTGGGGAATCTTGAGCCCCCCGCACCTGCTTATGCTGCCTTGAAGTTATTCTGGGTTCAGCTCTGACTTCTGGTGCTGTTGCTACAGGTGAAGATACTCGCTGGGGAAAGCCAGAGTGCGTAATATTCCTGTTGGCCGCCAAGTGTGCTGCCCTTGCTTGTAGTGTGTATCTGTTTAATTTGGGGGGGGGATAGGCCCTCTTGGATGTTTGTGCTCCTCTCCATACAGTCTTTAAAACAACAAATCCCCTCGCCCGCACTGCAACCCCCTTTTAGCTCACCCAGGCGTCAGAAGTTCTCTTTAATTGACCCCGACCCACAGGAAAAACGGGGGAAACCACCAGACAACCGGCGTCCCACAAACACCCCCCCGCTTTTGGAGACCTCAGTCAGAGCCCCTTGTGCCGACCGGGCCCCCCCCCCTACCTGCACCGAAACCAGGTAGCTGAATTCTGGAAGGGCTGCTCCTCTCCCCAAGCACCTCAGGAGCAGAGAATGTAGACCACTGTGTCCTCGTGCGGCCGCCCCTGCCTCCCACCTCCAGCGGGGCCTCTTGGGGACTGCTCCGCCCCGTCCTGAGAGTCTACAGCGCTAACCACGACCCCGGAAGAGTGAGCCTGCCAGTGCCTCCGCAGGTCCTCTCTCATCGCCGGCGCAGCGGAGAAGCGAACACCGGAGGAAAAAACCGAGACCAAAAACCAGCAAACAAGCAGTCAGAAGAAAAAACAGCAGGGAGCGTGGATGCACATCAACATTCAGGTATCGACATAGGCTTCTGAGCCTTAGTTTCTAGTCCGCCATTCGGAGTCTGAGGGAGCGAGCCCACGACCGATCACGCTACTGCCTCCATGTTCCTCCCCGAGCTTGAAGTGGCAAATAAAAAATCCTGATGAAGACTTCTGATCTTTATTTTTGTCCCCACCCTTATCTGAGTTCTTAGAGTCTGGTTTCTTCTGGTCACCACCATTGGTCTGAGTTTTCTGCTTCACACTGTTTCTGACCCACTTCTCTGCCTTCTTTCCCAATTCCCGGGGAGAAGTCAGATCAGAGTCAACCAGGTATTGATGCAACAACTGGTTTGGGCAATTATTAAGGATCTGCTCCCTCATAATTAAGTTGTACAATTCCTTGAAATCATTCACCTTGCTACCAAGTAACTAGCCTTCCAGAGCCTTAATTGCACAATCAACAAAGTCTACCCAGTCCTGAGTCTGTGTCTTCTGGGTGTCTCTGAACTTAATCCTGTACTGTTCAGTGGTTAAGCAAAACCCTTGAATGAGAGCCAGTCAGGTTCAGGTTTTAAAGTCTTTATTTCGATTTAAAAGAATCATAAAAGACAATTTTACAAGCAATAATTAATTGATTAACATTTTAAATACACATACATTAAAAAGGCAATTTAGCATTAAAAAATGAATTAAACAATTTATAGACAATCCTGAATTAGATTCCCTAATACAAATTTCCCCAGATAAAATGAGATTACAGGTAAATTTTTACTATCCAAATTTAGGCTACTGTTTTGTCCTGAGTATCCACGCCCAACCCAAGTATTTGGCAATACACACTGTGATGATTTCCTGGGTGTTACTTTTTAATACATAGATTGCCTCTTCTGACTTTCTTATGGGCAAACTCTGAAAAAGTGGTTTTAGCCATTTGGTCCTTGGTGCGTGGTATTTGGGACAAGCAAACAAAAAATGTCCCTCTGTTTCTTTCTGGCCTGGACACCATTTACATTGATCCGTAATACTAGAGGACCAGTTTTTCGTGAAGGTATTCAATGGCAAAGTGCCCACCCGAAACTGGTGGAAAAGTTTCCTGTCTAAGGATTTAGAGACCGTGTCCCAGTAATGTTCACGTGTGGGGTCCAATTTAAAACAAAGAAACCTACCAGTAAGGCTAGCAGAGCATGATGCATTTATTCTATTCAGGCGAAGCGTGGACCAGTACAATTCCTTAAATGCCTGTTTAGTTGGGAAAATGCTAACTGCTGGGGAAAACCAAAGGTACTCTAAGCCCATGTCCGTCAAGATTGATTTGACCGTTTGAAACCAGGGGATTTTTTCCGATCCACTGATTGCCCTTACTTCTACTACCCCGTTTGCAAATAAGGTGAGGTCGGGCGAGGTCCATAGACGCCTCCAGAAGGCAACCAGTCTGAATCTGGCCAACTCGTTAATTGGGGGGCATCCCATATCCAAACAGAGTGGGATTGAAGGGGACGACTGTGGCAAACCAACCAGATTACGGAGAAACTTGCACTGTATTTTAAACAAACCCTGCAAATCCATATGACCCCACAAGTCCGCACCATATAGGATTGCAGGGTTGATTTTGGCATCGTAGATTTTGAGGGCTGGTGTGACCCGCTTGGTTATGGTTTTCCTTTGCTCACTCAGTAGACAGCCTGTAAGTCGTGCAAGTTTAAGATTTTGGGCCTCAACTTGTGTTTTCCATTTCAAGCGACTGTCTAGCATAACCCCCAAGTATGTCATATTCTCGACTTGGTCCAACTTGACCCCTCCCATACTAACTGTACTTCGGACGGTGCGGTTCTTACTTAAGACCATAAATTTGGTTTTCCCAACGTTCACCTTGAGGTCGCTGATGACACAGAACTCCTCAAAGCGGTCCAGAGCCCGCTGTAGGCCGCTACGTGTTCTGGAGAGGAGTAAGGTGTCATCAGCAAAGATGAGCATTGGGAATCGCTGTCCTGCCAGCATGGGAGCATCGGTTGGGGTCGATTCAAAGAATTTTACAACTTGGTCAATAAACAAAAGGAAGAGGGTTGGGGCCAAAACACAGCCCTGACGGACACCACGGGTGACTGGGAAGAGTTCTGTCACCTGGCCCTGGGCACCCCATCTTACCCTAGCAAAGTTGTCCTTATGCATTTTAATTATCAAATCAAGCAATTCCGTTGGCATCCCTAGAGACTTCAGGACTCCCCACATTTTCTCCCTCGGTACGAGATCGAAAGCGGACTTCAGATCGATGAACGCAGCAAAGATGGTACCGCCGCCAAGCAGCACCACCTTCCAGTAGATCAAACAAAATCTGAACACCTGGTCGATGGTGCTGGTTCCCGATCTGAAGCCCGCCTGCATTGGGGATAGGATGTCCTCCATCTCAATCCATCCTTGGACCCTACCCAGGACCATGCGAGCGATAAGTTTTTGTATACAGTCAATAAGACTAATCGGGCGATAATTACCCGGACTAGACCTATTGCCCTTTTTATAAATCGGCAGGATCTCCGCCCCCTTCCATGATTTAGGTATGCCTGCACCTGCAGCAATAGAATTTGCCACCATGGCAATATATGGTACCCACAGGGCAGGATTAGCTTTAAAGAGGTCAGCGGGTATAAGATCCATACCTGGCGCTTTCCCTCGCGTGGTGCAGTGTAATGCAAGCTCGACCTCACCTTCTGTAAAAGTGATGGTCTCGCTCAAAGTATTAAGGTAGGGAATCTTTTCAATTGTGCTGGATGGCGTAGGGTTAACAGCACGGAACTGAGTTGCATAAAAGGTAACCCATTCATTAGGGGATACATGGTTTGTTGGGATGCGACCATCCGGATCCTTCCCCCACTTAACTATCTCCCAAAATTTGATGGGATTGCTAGACATGGAGGCTATCAGGAGGTCGGACCAGTGTTTATCCTCCCACTCCCTTTTGGCCTCCCCTTGTGCTTTCCTATAGGATGACCTGGCGGCTTTCACCAACCCGGCATTCCGGGACTTAACAGCATTAACTAAGGCTGTATGTGCTTCCCTGCATTTTTTATTATACCATTTGCGGGGGCGAGTAGGTACCAGATTTTTTCCCTGTCGGCGGGGTTGTGAAAGCAGAATTTTTAAATCCTCAAAACAACGATTATGGAGACTTAAAATATGATCAGCTGCTCTGGTTTTGTCCCCCAACTCAACGTGAGTCAGCATTTCATTAAGAGTAATATTGACCACACTAGTAATCTTGTTTCTCAATAGGTCGTCCCCCTCAATTTTGGACCATTTAACCCTCTTCCTATCATTCGTTAAGTAGGCCTCCCCCGTCTGTGAGATACCAGGTTCCTCTAATCTTACTAGACCTGGCACCTTTAATTGCAGAATCAGGGGATTGTGGTCACTTTCAGGGCGGGGAATTACCTCCATGTCCAGCATCAGAGACCAATCTGCTACCTTTAGCAGAATGTAATCAATGCGGCTTCTTCTCAGCCCGTTGTCAAAAGTACAGCTGGCTCCCTGGTCTGATTTAGTGCGGCCATTACAGGCCCTGAAGCCACTGTTAAGGCAAAAGGCCGTCCAGTTTACCGCAGCCTCTGTGGCGGGTACTGATTTTACAGACGTCAGCTCGGGTATACCCCATACTGTGTCCTCCGCAGAGCCCCAACAATCCCCAGGGTCTAGTAGGGGTTCAAAGCAGCAATTTAGGTCCCCTGCAAGCAAGATGACATTGGAACAATCGAGGGCTGCCAAAGCAGATTCAAGTACCCCCAACAATGGTGGCGTACGTCCGCCTGGCAGGCCTCGCGCATATATATTTACCAATATCAGGTCCTGGTGACCATTCCTTCGCATTCTAACAATCAGGATGTCCGGATTAGGTACACTTATCTCCGTGAGACAATAGCCCAAAGATTGTCGCACCCAGATCAGTAACCCCCCGCAGGCTCGCCCTTTGGTATTCCCAGTAGCACTTTGGGTAGCTGCTTTATAAAAGTTTACATAGCCCTGCTTATAGACTGGGTCCACAGACCAGGTTTCCTGGAGTAGTATGACATCAAATTTACCCATGAACTCAAGCCAATCACTAGAGTGGACGCGGTTTTTAATCCCAGCAATGTTCCAGGACGCTGTGGCCAGAGTTTCTGATGTAGGTACAGAAGGGGCCACCACTGCGGAGACTACATTCAAATCCTGACCCGTCCCAGCTTTCAACCCATTTTCTGACCCCCCCATGAGGCCATGATCAGCCAACAACAGAGAAATTCCCCCTTCCCTTGAAGGTGGTGAATTTTTCCCTGATGAAGGTGGAACCCTTTCCCCCTCCTCTACCATGGCTGTAAGTTGAGTAGGCACCAGGCCCTGCCTCTTACCCCCTGCCCCAGAGTCGGCATTTTCTACAGATTCCGAGGTTTGGGGTGGTTTACGGAGTCAATCAATTGCCTCCAGATCAGACAGGGGACCAAAGCGGTTGAATAAAGGTGGAAAAATTGGTAGATGTAGTGTCCTGGGGTTATTCATAACAATGGATCGTCCCTGTCTCGGGGCTTTTTGGGAGGGAGCCTGTCTTTGGGGATAGAAATAAGAAAGGTCTAGGGTTTGGACATCCCCCTGTCTGGCAAACCTGGCTTCACGGCAGATTGTGTCCACCACCCATGGGTCCCTAAACGATATTAAAATACAATCACCCTCCAAGTCCTTGGGACTCTGGCCCACCCAGTCGACCCTCCTTACAAATAAGATTTCTGTTGGCGAGGATGGGGGCAAAGGTCTATTTTTGTTCAGCCAAAAAGTAACCTTATTTCGTAGTTCTTCGTGGGTCTCCCTGTTACCCGTTGGCAATGGGGCAACACCAGTCAGCACCATAGTATAAGGTGTTGCCTCTATGGGGATGTCAACCCGCGGCGTGGGATGTCTGGAATGCTTCCTTGCCAGGGGATTTGGGGCATTTTGGGGATTTATACGGGGCCTGTGGGGTAGGGAACTCTGAGTGGTGGGATTGGGTTTTACCTGAGCGGGTAATTTAGTTGGTTGATGTCTAGTGGATGTTTTATTCATAGGCTTTGGCTTTTGAGGGTGTTGGGGAGCAGCCTTTAGTACCTTGTTTAGAGAATTTTTATGGGCACTCCCTTTATTTAAGTTAGGGTTGTCCATTGCTAGTCCTGATGAGTTATGATTGTTATTAGCTGGGCTCGGTGGAATCAAGGTTGTTTTTGGGGCCAGAGATGGATGGGTATGTTTAGCCAATCCAGAATCTATGTCCGATAAGGACAATAGTATTGCAGAGTTCGCATTAACTACGGCCTCTAAAGAGTTTATTTGCGATAACATTAATCTAGTCCTCTCCAAAACAGGTGATAGGAGGTTTTTCATTAAGACCTCTATCTTTGCCAGCAGGGATTCATCGCTGCTCAGACATGTTGGACAGGGGTTTGAGGAACCTAAAGAAATAAGGGAGGGGCATAGAGTGTTAGGCAGTGCATTTGTGCATTGAGTTCCGCTTGGATGCCCTGTGCCTGGTATACGAATACCAACGGGATCTTTTAGTTTCGGCATCTTGCATTCTCTCCCTCCCTTGTAACTGGAGTCTTGTTTTCTTTTCCTAGAACCCTTGTTTATGTCTTTAAAATCTGTGTGGACTGGTGTATTAGAATCTGCTTTGGATGTATCAGGGATTGAATCAACCGAGTCAAAACTTAAATTAGTGGAATAGCTATCCTGAGTATCATTATCTCCTGTTACTTCAGGGTCGTCCAGGGGATGTTTGGGGAAAAGTGTGGTGTGATCAGGAGGATTAAGTTCCTCGCTATCCATATGGACAATAGCTTCCGTGGTGTCTAAGTGCATGCAATTAAAAGCTGCGTGTGTGTGAGCTGGTGGTACGGGGCTAGGAACCTTGGCCAATCTACCTATAGAAGAGCGTTTCCCACTAACTAGGTCTAAGGAAAGACGCTTTTCCACCATTGCAATTTCCTTTTCCAGGATGCCCGAGGCTCGCGTAATAAAAGCGTCTAGTGGGCCTGAAACCACACCAGTTGGGGTTTGGATTTGAACATTACGAGTTTTACCGGATCTCAAAACCATGATATCGGAATTCGTCCGAGCTTCTATAGGAAAACCTAATAACAATCTTTATGCAGGTGTAGTAAAAACTGGATAGGCCACCCTGATGGACGGTACCAATATACAGGAACCCAAAACCCCCAGCTGGCACACTTCAACCAATCTTACTATAATCACACAGCGAACCAGAGCTTTTGGGCCGGGGGCCGTCCTCTGCCGTCCTCGAACGGCCTCAAACGGCCCGCTCTTTGCCCGGTCTTCGCCCCGGTCGCTCCCGCGCGCGCTCCCGCGCGGCGTTTGGTGTCCGTATTTGTATGTCCTAAGTCAATGGGCGGGGTTGGTGGAGGTGGGGCGGGGCGGTCAGGGAGAGCGGGGCCAGGTGGTGCGGCCGCTTACACCGGGACTCTTGGGAGTATGAGTCCCGGGTTCCGCTCGCAGCCCTGCAGCCTTTCAACCCCCACCGAAGCGCCAAACAGCGAGAGAGGTCCGAAGCGGGACCCGCGGAGCGGGTACCGCGAGCCGTAGACAGGGAGCCTTCCCAAGCAGCAAACAGCAGCAACTCAGACCAGGTATGCCACGAGTGTCCCACGCAGTGCAGGGTCCTTCCCTCTTTTCTGTTGGAGGAGGTGGGGCGGGGCGGTCAGGGAGAGCGGGGCCAGGTGGTGCGGCCGCTTACACCGGGACTCTTGGGAGTATGAGTCCCGGGTTCCGCTCGCAGCCCTGCAGCCTTTCAACCCCCACCGAAGCGCCAAACAGCGAGAGAGGTCCGAAGCGGGACCCGCGGAGCGGGTACCGCGAGCCGTAGACAGGGAGCCTTCCCAAGCAGCAAACAGCAGCAACTCAGACCAGGTATGCCACGAGTGTCCCCCCTTGAATGAGAGCACTCTTCAGGACTGAATAGTTATCAGCATCCTCTCCTCTAACAGTGAGGAGCTAATCTCTACCTTAGTCAGCAAAGGAGAGCCACAAGATAGCTTCCCCCTGCTCTTGAGGGACCTTCTGTACTTTCCAGGCCCTCTCCAAAACAGTCATCCATTTCTGGATGTCATCCCCTACATGGAAGGGAGGGACACTCTTGCTCAGGTTCCTATGATCAAATTTGTGTTCCCTAACCGTAGGGACACTATAGCTGCCACCATGGGACACTAGTCCCACTTTCTTTCTAGCCTTCTGGACTTCTAGGGACTCTTTATCCAGGGCCAACTGCTGTTGCCTGAACTTAAACTTAGCATTCTCAAGCTCTAGAAGTTGGCACTCCCTATCATAAGAGTTGTCCCTCTTGTTAGAAACAGAGGTCCCTATAGAATATCTAGAATGATCTGACTCAGCAGAGGGAGACCTAGAGCTCCTTGGTAAGCTCTGCACTCTCCCTGGAGGAATGACATGATTGTCTTCTTGACCCACTTCTTCCTCCTCCTGGGGATCTGAGTTGTTCAGGGGTGGATCATTTTGATACACCTGTCTAGGGTTTGAGTCCAGGTCCCAGAAGGTGTCCCCTCCTGACCTATCTTCTTCCCATGTCCCACCCACTCTGTCCTGCTCATCTGACCCGGGCGTCTTACTAATGTCATCCAGCAGCGATGCATCAATGAGGCGTTGAGTGTTGGCATTTCTCCCTTTCTTCAGCTTCCTAGATACACACATGGCTTTTAATTCAGTGAATGTTAAGCCATCATATTTAGTAGGCAGGATGTCACCAGTGGCATTCCCATTAGACGACATAAGTGAGGCGTGGTGTAGGCACCTACCTAACATAGTGGGAACTAAACTCTCTTAGGTTGGAGAAAGGGTGTGCTAGACCTTTGACTTACCCAACCCCAGGTTTAGTAGAACTTACTATCTTAAGCTAGTATTATATGTTCCTAGATACTATTGGTTTTTCAGTTAATCAATACAAAAGATTTATCTGGTAAAACAATGCAGGCTTAAATCCAAACCGCTGCACACCAATGTGAGAAGTTGGCCTGGCATATGCCGCTCGAGGCTTGGGGCACAGCTTGTTGGTCATCTCCCTACCTGCACTGTGACTCGGGCGTGATTGAAGAAGCCCTTGGATCTTTCCCTTGGATTTGCTGCTGCTAAACGGACTCCAGTGCCGAAGAAATCACCGGGCGAGACGCGGGACTGCGTGGACCAGGGGGCCAAGCAACACCTTGACAGGCCGCACCTGGTCCTCTTCCCGCCCCGCCCCCCCGGAATTGAAAGCGCCTCGCGGCCCCGGCTTCGCGGGTGCCGCTCGAGGCTTGGGGCACAGCTAGTTGGTCGTCTCCCTACCTGCACTGTGAGTCGGGCGTGATTGAAGAAGCCCTTGGATCTTTCCATTGGATTTGCTGCTGCTAAACGGACTCCAGTGCCGAAGAAATCACCGGGCGAGATGCGGGACTCCGAGGACCAGGGGGCCAAGCAACACCTTGACAGGCCGCACCTGATCCTCTTCCCGCCCGACCCCCCGGCCAACGCCCAATTCTCGGGAAGCTTAAATCTAATCAGCGGCTCCCGCATCGCGGGACGAAGCGCGGGGTGAAGCCCGGGCAAAGGGCGGGCCGTTTGAGGCCGTTCGAGAACGGACGAGACCGGGACCGGGCCATCCCCTTCTGCTCGTTATCATTTTAAACTATCTCCTCTTGCCTCCCTAATCATCGAACGATGACTGCTAGAGAGACAAGGAGCAAGAGCATGCTGGCAGCCGGACCAGCAAAAGGTACTCTGGACACTTATTTTGCTAAAGCGGGGTCTCTCCTGATCGATGAAATTACGGTTCTTGCAAGGCGTATATCCCAGGAAATTGAATGGGTGAAAAGATCCTCTTTAGGCCTTATAGCTCATGCTAGGTCGCCTGAAAACAGACTAGAATGTATTGAGTCCGATAATGGGGAAAATGGAGCCAGTGGGACGTTAGTCATGTCTGACACAACTCATTTTACCCTTCATAATATTGACAGCAATGCGAGCAGTCCTCATGAGTTAAGCTTACAAGCCCTACCCAGGTCCCAAGCACACCCCCCTTCACCCACACCTTCTGTCACTATAGCTAACATGGTTGTCACCAACAGTAGATTTAGCGATCCTACACAGGGGGAAAGGGAAGGAGCTATACCAAAGAGGAAAAGAGGGGCACAAAATCCAGGGGTGCGTAAGGCTAAAGTTGCTAACAGCAACCCAGTAATTGTGGACAACAAACAGGGTTCAACTAATAAGGGACCTGCACAGCCCGATTACACCCAGACACTACCTATCACAAATTCATCCCCACAGGCATCAGATAATGTAAATCCTCCTCGCCTAAATGTAATCAATGGCGACGATGATATCACTATGTCCAACATTGGCGCTCTTTTAAAGTTACTATTAAGCCCTCTAGAAGCACGCCTATTAAAGATTGAGGCCAGGCTTGTGATTATAGAGAAAGCAACGGTGCAATTAGCGGACACCTACAAAAAAAGATAGTAAGGTAGCTAGAGGAGGGGTGGAGCTTAGGAACAAGAAGACTACATTAGAGCTCCCAGTGAAGGATGGTAATCTAGCTCCCGTGACATTACAAATACAGCAGCCCATACCACATACTGCTACACCTCAGTCAACTGACTGCGCCGTACCTCCCAGTAACACCAAGAGGAAAGCTACAGTTACACAGGGAGTACATGTCACCATAAAAAAAATCATGCCAGTGAACTTGCCGCCAGAGGCGAGCCCATATACAGTTATTCTAGCTGGTGTCCCTGAGCTAAAACCTGATTACAAAGAACCTGTTGCTGCATTGAGAAATAAGGTGGTAAATTGGCTTTGTACAAACAGACCTCTTCCCCATGGAGTATCGAGCGAGGTTCTTATGGTAAGGAGAGTCCCATGGTTAGGTAACTCAAGGAAATCGATCACCGGAGATTGTGTCCTAATTAATTTTAGGGATCCTAGGACCGTCTCCCACATATGCAGATGGTCGCATCCGGACCAGGGGACATCTATCCAGGCCCTACCCCTATCCTTTTTCTACCCACCAACGGAGTGGACACACGAGGAGGCGGGATGGGAAACAATTCCCAGAAGGGGGGAAGGTTGGGTTGGTAGAGAGAGAGGAGCCTTCCACCATCCCAGACCGCAGCATTTTGCCCACTTTCCAACATTTAACAGGTATAGTTGTTTAGACATGGTCGACTGACAGCACCTGATCGGGAGGGGGGAGGCCGGTGGACGATTGGGGGGTCCTAAAAAAGGAAAAACTACTCACCCCACTGAACTTTCTGATAATTCCCACGGGGAGAGTCACTGGGACATGCAAAAAAATACCAAGGCGTTTCAATTGACTACTATAGGGCCCGATCCGTTTTGACTGATATTATAGTCGACCAGGAATTATTGCCAAGTCTATGTGAGACGGGCACTCCACCACCCAAAACCACGGATCATAGATCGCCCTCTTTAAAGATATTATCGTGGAATGTGGCCGGCCTGGGCAATAAATTGAACTGCCCGAATTGGAGCTCACTTATAGAGGGTATGGAGATAGGTTTGTTTCAAGAAACCTGGGCGAGAGAAGATGTCTACCGTCCAGGGTTCGCGACATTCTCCATCCCGGCGAAATGGGGGGTTAAGGGGCGCCCCTCAGGAGGTCTCGCAACGTGGGTGGCAGTCGACCTGGGTTGCAAAGCCAGATCACTTGACACAGCCTCGGAGGATATTCTGGGGGTCTTGTTGGAGTGGCCTAATTTGAGCACACTGGCTGTGGTAAACGTTTACTCTAGGCCGGTAAACATCACACAAGAGTCGCGTACCATCGATGAACTATCAGTTTTCCTCAGCGACATCCCCCATGGTACACCCTTTTTGGTAGGAGGGGACCTAAATTGTCATTTTGAGCCTCTCCTAGGTTTACTGGATGGACTTTCCCTACAGGAGGATGCAGCGTGGTCTGTACCCCCTTCGTCAGCCCCCCACCCCCAGAGCTTGGACCCCTCTTGCTGTACCGATCACTGCCTTAACCCTGAAACATGGTGTGCGGGCGTGCAATGGACGTACAAACTCCGATATCCCCCCCAAATGCACATACAATAGAGTGGGTAGGGAGTCAAGACTGGACTATAGGTTGGTCCAACTCGCTTTGTGGTCGCATATTATCGATTTCAAGGTGATTCCAAGGGAAGACAGCGACCATAATGCGCTTGAACTGGAACATGCACTCCCCGGCTTAGATGACAGAGGGGTAGCGGCAGCCGTACCAGCATCTGCGCTGGCACTGACTAACAATAGACGGAGAGTGAGGTGGGAGAAGCTAGTAGTGAATGCAGAGAAGATTTCAGGGCTTAATGCCCGGGTCATCCCCACACTGGACAAGGTGTGTGCAATAATGGAGCTTGCCAGCACCCAGGATATACATGAGCAACTGTGGCTGGCGCACGAGGAGCTCATTAAGTCCGTAGCGGAAGTCCTATTTACCACAGGAAAGAGTGGGGACGGCTGTTCCAACCGCCCACTTGGTATAACGCTGCATGCCGCAAGGTTAAATCAGACCTGCTGATTTCAATTAAGGCGGGTACAAACAGGTCTGAGACTCAGATAAGAAGGAGGGATTATAAGCGCTTGGTCACCCACGCAAAGAGTGAATGGGAACAGGAAAAGTGGGAAAATCTTGCCACCTCATTAGCTGCCAGGGATTCTCGCAAATTCTGGCGCATCGTCAATACGGGGTCCGAGGAGCCAGTCTCGGCTATCGAACCCAATATTTCAGCAAAGGCTTGGCAGGACCATTTCCAGTCACTATATATGGATGATGATGGGGCTCCAATTCAAGCACAACTGATCATTAGGGCCTAACTGGAAGGGGAACCCTTTACAGAGATGGAGGTGCGAGCTGCCATTGCAAGGCTGACATCAGGCAAAGCGCCTGGACTAGACGGTTTACCTGACGACTTATTTAAGCAGGAGCCTGACGTATGGGCACCCTACTTGGTGTTGATATTCAATGCTGTCCTGAGGGGTATGGAGGTCCCATGTACTTGGCTGGGCGCAGAGATTGTGCCGATATTTAAGAAGGGGTCACCTCTGCTCCCAGCCAACTACAGGCCTATCAGCCTCATAGACGTACCCCAGAAAATATTTGGTAGGCTGATACTTGACCGTATCCAAAGTTGGATAGAGGAATCTGCAATTTTGAGCCCCTACCAGGCAGGATTTAGAAAGGGGGTCTCAACCATGGACCAGATTTTCCGTTTAAATCTTCTGTTTTGGAAGACAGCGGTAATCGAAGGCGGCAGTTTGTACACAGTATTTGTGGACGCCTTCGATTTAGTTCCTAGAGCTAGATTATGGACTGTGTTGGCGGAGTTGGGCATTCCAGTCGATATCCTCTCGATTTTAATAAGATTGCATCAGGGGAATTTTGCACGTGTAAGGTGCGGTAGGAACGGGGCACTTTCTGGAAATTCCCAGTTGACAGGGGGTGAGACAGGGTTGTGTGCTTGCACCGACCCTGTTCTGCCTCTTTGTCAACGGGGTAATCGCCCATTTGACTAGGATAGGTGACATCGATGCTCCAAAGCTTAATGGCAGCAGGGTGCCCGCTATTATGTTTGCGGACGACACCCTGCTGCTGTCCAAATCCCCTATGGGAATACAACGGGTCTTGGATGGGTTCTCGATTTTTTGCGTGGAGCGGGGGCTTGAGATCAATGCTCTTAAAACTAAATATATGATTCTCAACCCCCCTCCTCAACAAGCCCCAATCCCACTATAGCCACTCAGAGACTTGAGAGGGTATTCAGCATTGAATATCTCGGGGTGACTATTAACCAAAATATGACCTGGGACACGCACCGGACCAAGGCGAACATGAAATTAGCACAGCTAACGGGCAGCATTTGCAGGATGGTAAGCAGGTCAACCAACAAACCCCTCGGTTCTGTGCTTCAAATTTATAAAATGCAGGCAAGGGGGGTAGTCACCTACGGGGGGGGGGGGATTGTGGGGTCACATACCAGCCCAAAACCTGTTGTCCACTGAAAATAAATGTATTAGGCAGCTGGTAGCTTTACCCTCAAGCACCCCGCTTCTCCCAATGAGGCTAGATCTGGGTCTAAGACCAATTACAGAGGAGTTGGGACTGAAACCAATTACTTTCTGGAGTCGAATCTGGAGCACGCCTGAACTTATGAATTATAGGACTGAGCTCCAAGAGATCCTATCTTTACCAAATGCCACACACATTCCCTGGTTGAGATATATTAAACAAACTTGTGAGAGCCTAGGAAGACCAGAATTATGGCTAGACCCGGGAAATGCATGTTGTAGGATCCCACGTAAATTCCTCTCAAGGGATTTCTACGAGCGAAACTTACTTGCATTAGTAGAGAGTACACGGGAGGGGTCCCTTACTAATTTGTTTATCAAATTTAAAGACTCATACTATCTAGAGCACGTCCTTGATGGCATTAGTCCCGTTTTGACCAGGAAATTGTTTCTGCAGTGGCGATACGGCACACTCCCCCTTAGGGCATTTACCAAACGCTGGCGTCAGCCCTCGCCCACAGAACAGTGCCCGGTATGCACACATCCTCAGGAAAATCATTTGCATATCATATTTTTTTGTAATGCTTATCATAGATCTAGGAAGCACTGGCTTATCCCACTTTTAAAAAACCTAGGTTTTAGACACCATCTTCCAGCATACAGAATTTTAAAGACGGAATTATCACCCCTGATTGAGTTTGCGGTGGCAAAATTCCTAACAGCGATGTGGCATACCCGCACTCGTTATATAAAGTCAGCCACTGATTTGTGAATAATGAAATGTACTGTCGATTTTTAATCACTGTTAGACCTGGCACCTTGGCGTGAGCCTCCCTTCCACTTTTTGCTGATGTGCCTCAGATGTTTTGCTGGTGTTCGATGCTCAGGGCACTGCGCCACGGCCAATCCGTGCCGCAGTGCAAGTGCTCCCAATGTAAAGTGTATGTGCAATTGATTTCCACGATTGGCTTATTTGGTTTACTGTCAGTCCCCAGTAACGTGCACGGGGAGTGCCGGGGCTTGTAGATACAAATGCCGCTAGTGGGCCTGCAGCGCTGGTTGCGCCACCCACAGAAGCGGCCTCGTAAGACATGACTCGGGTCCGCCATTGCACACCCCGCGTACAGTCCCGTACTGTCACGCTGACTACGCAAGTGCCCACACTTGCCAGTCCCTGAACCTTCCCTAACCTCCATATCAGTCGCCCCTATGGTAGGCCTACGGGCAGGGTGCATTGAAGCATAAGGTAGGGCAAGCCTAGAGTGTGGCATGTCCTCATAGTGAATTGCCGCCCTTTTCGTTCTTCACTATGGAAGGGCTACCGGTTCTCTTAGGCCAAGATGAGCAGTCGGAACTATTACACGCTATAGTCCCGGCAGACTCAGGGAACACGGTAGCATATCGAGTTTAGTATGCCTGAACTCAGAATAATAAAATACTTCCTTTAGTAGGGTTTATTTTAATATCCTGTGTTTGCAAATGCTACTTTTAGAAAGATAGCCTTTGCACGCCTAACTATTTAGCCCGCCTCTGCCAGGATGTGTATCTGTTGTCTGGGTTTGTGTGAGTGACAGGGCTGGGAGATTCCCGGGGACAGTTGGGACCCCCAGGTGGTGAATAGGGTGCTTGCACCAGGATGGGTGGGCGGAGTAGTCCTTGACTCTGAGTAGGGTTGTGCTCCACCACCACAATGCTGGCTCCACCCCCCCCTGCGGAGCGTCTGATGTCCCTGCCCGCACTCTGAAAGAAGACGGCAGCTTCCTGTAAACAGAGAACTCCAGAACCGGGTTGAACTAGGCTCAGGCCCCCTGGCCTGCAAAGACAAAAGAATCTCAGTATAAATATAGGAGCTCCGCTCCTTACAAATCAGATCCAGTTTTGACCACGACGAACCTCTGCCTGACTAGAAGGACCAAGAGAAGCTGAAGGACGGAAACCGGTCTGAATCCTGTAAGACTGGCCTGCAGTGGTGCCTTGCTGAGAACGGAGAGGAAAGGACCAGAAAGGACTTTGTAGACTTGTGCCTGAAACGATCTCCAAGGGCTTGATCGAGAGCTTGCCCCCTGAACGAAACCCCAGGACCATTGGTTTCTATCTGCTTGTGCCCGTCTGCTGTTGGTCCTTAGTTCTTATTCCCTCGCCGGAGTTGTGACTCGGGTGCCTTCGCCCCCTCCCAGGTCGTGACAGCTCGGAGCCTGGTCGCCCCGCCGTAGAGAGCCCGCTCATCCCTGAGTCGCTCTCCACTTCAGTGCCGGGCCGCCCGCTCTCCTGTCACCTCGCCGCTAACGGAGCGCGTTGTGCACCCCTCATCTTCTCCCGCCGGAATCTGCACGGAGCGCATTCCATAGCCTCAGACGGTCCGTACGTCGTAACGTACCTGACTGTCTCGCTTTGCCCTCCTGCATACCAAGACCCGTGCCGCACCTCAAGAAAGGCCTCCCCGTACAGTGGTACCGGAAGCATGGTGTTGCACCTGTCTGCCGTAGAACGTGACGCCCCTCACAGATCCACGAGTACGACCCGGCGGGCTAAGAAGTAGTACGCCCCGCAGGCCTGAACGGCGCCTCGCCCCGTGAGCTGCATCGACCCCGGATCGCCGCAACCCTCCACAGTCCTTCTCCTCCACCTCGCGGGGGACCTGAACCGGAGAGATCCTCTGGAGATCCGTCGGCCTTGTTCGGAGTCCGCTCTCACCAGCCGCGCCTGAAACGCCTCGGACTTCCACAAGCAAGGTACACGTGAACTCCGTCCTGAGTTCACATCGGATCCAGGGTCCGCAACGTTCTTATTTCCCGGTCATCGTACCTTGCCGAACAACGAACATTTAAAGACTAAAGCTTGCCTAAGTACCATTTGTTGGCATCGAATCGTTACATGTTACATGGTCTTGTGATAATCCTGCTTGAATCTATCTTTTATATAAAGTACACATATTTTTGATACAACTACACGACTGGTGTCCATTTGTGGTGGGTCAGTGGGTTTACTGTGTGTGGTCATAAATGCTTAACTTACTATCGCCCTGAGTATTTGCCTTGTCTGCTCGCGCCACACTACTTAGAGGGTGAGCAGGGGTTATTCGAAGGAGTAGTTCCCTTGCCCTGGCGTGGAGCTGAGGGTCCCTGCCTGTCACAAGTGCATACCTGTGCCAACCAGAGACCTCCGGTTCCAACATTGGTACCAGCGGTGAGGATTTCGGATTTGCATTTATGATTCATATACAGTGAATTACTGATCACCACGTAGTGAGAGCAGACCAAGTAACGAGCCACAGATTACGTCTTTGCCGAGAGATCTCCAATCTCCGAAACCATGCCTGGTTCACTCCCCGTGAGAGCACTCTCTGTTATCTCTGGAATCGACGAAGTTGACTGGGAAGGGCTAGGGCAGATGAAGCTTGATCAATTGAAAGCCCTGTGCGAAAAGTTCCGAGTCTCCCAAGCGAGCTGCAAAACCAGAGCCCAGCGCATCAAGGCACTAATAGCTTGGAAGGAGTCGAAAGAGCCAGAAAATCAGGTGGTAGTGGATCCACCCGAGAGCCTTATCGAAGTGCCGGGAGGTCTGTCGTCAGAAGAGCTGGCGGACAGGGCCGCAACCAGAGCGCATGAAGTGGAGATGGCCAGATTGAAAGGACAGATGGCAATGGAAGAAAAACGGCTCCAGCTGGAGCATGAGATACGACTAAAAGAGCTTGGACGCAGCTCCTGGTGGCAGCACAACGCCAGCCCAGGTAGAGTCAAGGGTCTACGTACCGAAGGATGTGGTGAAGGAGTATTTTAAGGGGGATGACATAGGGCAGTGGTTCCGGGCCTACGAGGTAGCCATGTCCTCCCACCGGGTCCCTGAGAAAGACTGGGGAGCGGGGTTGTGGGGACGGTTCCTGACCGAGGGGCGGGATACCCTCCTAGATTTTCCCTCTGAAGAGTCCAACTCCTACCCGCACATGAAAGATGCCCTGATGAATCGATTTGGGTTAACTCCTGAAATGTACCGACAACGGTTTAGGAAGTGTGTGAAGATTCAAGGGGGTATGTATGTGGAATATGTGACCTTTTTCTGCAGAGCGCTGGATGGTTGGGTGAAGGGCAGTAAAGTAACTGATTTTCAAGGGCTGCTTGATTTGATGGCATGGGAGCACTTGTCAGATAATTGTTTTCCTGAGTTACACCAGCACCTGATCGATAGCAAGCTGTCCAACCCGAGGAAGCTTGCAGAGGAAGCGGACCGCTGGCTCAGCACCAGGGTCCACAAAGGTCCAGTGGGAGACTCAGCCAAAGGTGGGCAGGGTCCCCAGCAGAAGAGTGGGGGGGACAGGGGAAAACAGAAAGGGTTCCAAAAAGGCCCCCAAAGTAATCCCCAAGGGAACCAAGGGAAAGGTTCTCAGCCTCCTCCACCCCCAAAATCAACCGGGGCCCCGACAGGTAAACCTGTTCAAAGAGGGCCCATCACCTGCTTTAGGTGTGGCGACCTGGGTCACGTTGCCTCTGACCCTAAGTGTCGCTTATTTGCAAAACCCGCACCCACTGGTGCTCCACCCCGGCAACTAGCTAATGTTAACTTTGTGGAGGAAGTAGCCGTCCAAATGGGTGGGGATCCCGTTCAGATGACCCTAGTCTCGCTAGGAGACAGTGAGATGGTCCCCGAAAACTACCTGCCCAGTAACACTAAAAATATGCGCAGGTGGTGACCATCAACGGTAAGAAGGCGGAGGCTCTTCGAGATACAGGAGCCAGTGTGACTGCAGTGAGGCAGCACCTGGTGTCTCAGGAGCAGGTAGTACCGCACGCCTACTGTAGGGTTGTCAACGCTGACAATTCTGAGAGCCAATGTCCGATGGCTCAGGTTCCCTTTGAGTGGGGGGGGGGTCTCTGGTACTCTGCAAGTCGCTGTGAGGACCTCCATGCCTGTAGATTGTCTGCTAGGGAACAATTTGGAGAACTCCCCTGGGGGAAAGGTGGAGAAAACGACTCATCTGCGGATGGTGGGTCTACCCGACTGGGCGTGCGTGACCACACGGTCCATGGCAGCCAGTAGGGGTGTCGAAGAGGTTCTGAAGCCTGAGGGAGAGGCCCAGGAACCGGCCTTAGAGAGAAGGCGCAGGGGGCGCGGACAGCCGGCTCCCGAAGTTCCCACGGCCCAGGAGGAAGCAGACCTCGAGGGGGATGCCCTGGAGCCTACCGGGGAACAGATCGCCGAACTGGGAGACCTGCCTGAGCTGACCCATTGGCAGCAGGAAGGGGGTCCCTCCAGGGAGGAATTCTGCAAGGAGCAGAGAGAGTGCCCTTCTCTTGTAGGGATGCGGCAGCAGGCTGCAGACCAGGCCAATGGTGTTTAGTCCGGGAAACACTTGGTCTACTGGGAGAACAATCTCCTGTATTCAGAGCCTAAGGCTGCTGAACCTGGGTCAGCCTGTGTGCTGGTGGTACCCCAGAAGCTCAGAGCCTTCCTACTGGGTTTGGCTCACAATGTGCCGTTAGCAGGACATCTGGGGATGGACAAGACCTATGACAGGCTTGTCACCCACTTTTACTGGCCCCAGATGCACAGGAGCTCAGATGCTCACTGTAGGACATGCCGGACTTGCCAAGCCAGTGGTAAGTGTGGAGGGAAGAACAAGGCTCCCCTCCAACCATTCCCCGTCGTCAGTACCCCATTTCAACGAGTGGGAATTGACATTGTGGGGCCAGTGGACCCCAAGACAGCCATGGGCAACAGGTTCATCCTGGTCTTGGTGGACCATGCCACCCGGTACCCTGAAGCCATCCCTCTGAGGACAGTGACGGCCCCCGTGATGGGACGAGCGCTGATGGGAATTTTCTCTCGAGTAGGATTCCCTCTAGAGGTGGTGTCTGACAGAGGTACCAACTTCATATCGAAATATATGAAGTCCCTCTGGCAAGAGTGTGGTGTAACGTACAAGTTCACCACCCCTTACCATCCCCAAGGAAACAGGTTGGTTGAGAGATTCAACCGAACCTTAAAAGGCATGATAATGGGCCTAGAAGGACCGATGAGGCGTAAGTGGGACGTCCTCTTACCATGCCTGCTGTTTGCGTACCGAGAGGTGCCACAGAAGTCGCTCGGGTTCAGTCCCTTCGAGCTTCTGTACGGTCGCCCGGTCCGAGGACCTCTGAGTCTGGTTCAGGAAGGCTGGGAGCAATCTCCCAGGAAACCTCCCCAGAATGTATATAGCTACATGCTGGCCTTCCGAAACCAGACCCGGCGATTCAGGGAACTTGCAGAGGCAAACCTGGAAGCCAGCCAGGAAGAAATGAAGCGGTGGTACGACCAGAATTCCACTCTGGTGGAGCTTCAAACCTGGACAAAAGGTGTGGGTCTTGGCCCCAGTGGAGCCCTGTGCACTTCAGGATAAGTGGACGGGTCCATTTGAGGTTGTGGAGCGCAAGAGTCCTGTCACCTACCTGGTGAACTTGCAAACTCCCAGGAACCCTTTGAGGGTCCTACATGTTAACCGCCTTAAGCCCCACTTAGAGAGGTCCGAAGTGGGCATGCTGTTGGCAACCGATGACAGAATGGAGGAGGAGACCGAGCCTCTTCCGGACCTCTTGGTGGCCTCCGAGCGAGACGGGTCAGCGGAAGGAGTTAACCTCTCACCCTCCCTGACCCCTGAACAGCAGAGTGATTGCCGCCAGCTGCTGGGGCAATTTTCTGACTTGTTCTCCCTGGTTCCGGGTGTCACAGATTGGTGCGTGCATGATGTGGACATGGGAGACAGCTTGCCGGTGAAGCACAAGGCTTACCGTGTGACTGACAGGGTACGAGCCTGCATTAAAGAGGAAGTCTCGAAGATGTTTGCTCTTGGGGTGATTGAATCCTCCAGCAGTCCTTGGGCCAGCCCAGTGGTCTTGGTCCCGAAGGCTGCAACGCCGGGAGCCACGCCCGAACTACGGTTCTGCGTGGACTATCGAGGACTCAATTCGGTCACGAATACCGACGCGCACCCCATCCCCAGAGCTGACGAGCTCATCGATCGGTTGGGGGCTGCCCGGTACCTCAGTACGTTTGACTTAACGTCTGGGTACTGGCAGATCGCCTTAACTGACGGGGCCAAGGAGAGGTCTGCGTTTTCAACCCCAGATGGGCACTACCAATTCCGGGTTATGCCCTTCGGGATGAAAAACGCCCCTGCCACCTTCTAGAGGTTGGTCAACCGGGTGTTGGTTGGACTGGACGCGTTCAGTGCCGCCTACCTGGACGACATCGCAGTGTTCAGCAGTACGTGGGAAGAACACTTGCGACACCTGTGGGAAGTGTTGGCGGCTCTGCACAAGGCAGGCCTCACGATCAAGGCAAGCAAGTGTCAGATCGGGCAGGGTTCAGTGGTGTATTTGGGACACCAAGTTGGGAGCGGCCAGGTGGCGCCCCTTCAACCCAAAATCCAAACCATCCTGGCCTGAGAAGCCCCCAAGACCCAAACGGAGGTGAGGGCCTTCCTCGGACTCACCGAGTACTACAGGAGGTTTGTCAAGGGATACGGCACCATCGTTGCCCCCTTGACCGAGCTGACTTCGAAGAAGCAGCCCCGGAAAGTGATCTGGACTGACGCCTGTCAGGTAGCCTTTGACACCCTGAAGACGGCCATGTGCACGGCGCCCGTGCTCCTGGCTCCTGATTTCTCCAAAGAGTTCTTAGTGCAGACAGACACTTCAGAGCATGGGATTGGGGCTGTCCTCTCACAGACGACTGAGGAGGGCTGGGATCACCCTGTGGCCTTCATCAGTCGGAGGTTACTTCCACGGGAACAGAAGTGGAGTGCGATTGAGCGAGAAGCTTTTGCTGTGGTCTGGGCCCTGAAGAAGCTAAGACCCTACTTGTTTGGGTCTCACTTCCGAGTTCAGACGGACCACAGGCCCCTCAGATGGTTGATGCAAATGAGGGGTGAGAACCCGAAACTGTTGAGGTGGTCCATTTTTCTACAGAGTATGGACTTTACGGTGGAACACCGCCCTGGCATAGACCACGCCAATGCCGACGGTCTGTCAAGGTTTTTCCGCCTTAGTGATGAGGAACTCCCTGGGCAAGGGTAGTTCTCCCCACATTTCAGCTGGAGGGGACACGTGTTAGACCGGGCACCTTGGCGTGAGCCTCCCTTCCACTTTTTGCTGATGTGCCTCAGATGTTTTGCTGGTGTTCGATGCTCAGGGCACTGCGCCACGGCCAATCCGTGCTGCAGTGCAAGTGCTCCCAATGTAAAGTGTATGTGCAATTGATTTCCACGATTGGCTTATTTAGTTTACTGTCAGTCCCCAGTAAAGTGCACGGGGAGTGCCGGGGCTTGTAGATACAAATGCCGCTAGTGGGCCTGCAGCGCTGGTTGCGCCACCCACAGAAGCGGCCTCGTGAGACATGACTCGGGTCTGCCATTGCAGACCCCGCGTACAGTCCCGTACTGTCACGCTGACTACGCAAGTGCCCACACTTGCCAGTCCCTGAACCTTCCCTAACCTCCATATCAGTCGCCCCTATGGTAGGCCTACGGGCAGGGTGCATTGAAGCGTAAGGTAGGACAAGCCTAGAGTGTGGCATGTCCTCATAGTGAATTGCCGCCCTTTTCGTTCTTCACTATGGAAGGGCTACCGGTTCTCTTAGGCCAAGATGAGCTGTCGGAACTATTACACGCTATAGTCCCGGCAGACTCAGGGAACACGGTAGCATATCGAGTTTAGTATGCCTGAACTCAGAAAAATAAAATACTTCCTTTAGTAGGGTTTATTTTAATATCCTGTGTTTGCAAATGCTACTTTTAGAAAGATAGCCTTTGCGCGCCTAACTATTTAGCCTGCCTCTGCCAGGATGTGTATCTGTTGTCTGGGTTTGTGTGAGTGACAGGGCTGGGAGATTCCCGGGGACAGTTGGGACCCCAGGTGGTGAATAGGGTGCTTGCACCAGGATGGGTGGGCGGAGTAGTCCTTGACTGAGGAGGGTTGTGCTCCACCACCACAATGCTGGCTCCACCACCTGCGGAGTGTCTGATGTCCCTGCCCGCACTCTGAAAGAAGACGGCAGCTTCCTGTAAACAGAGTACTCCAGAACCGGGTTGAACTAGGCTCAGGCCCCCTGGCCTGCAAAGACAAAAGAATCTCAGTATAAATATAGGAGCTCCGCTACTTACAAATCAGATCCAGTTTTGACCACGACGAACCTCTGCCTGACTAGAAGGACCAAGAGAAGCTGAAGGACGGAAACCGGTCTGAATCCTGTAAGACTGGCCTGCAGTGGTGCCTTGCTGAGAACGGAGAGGAAAGGACCAGAAAGGACTTTGTAGACTTGTGCCTGAAACGATCTCCAAGGGCTTGATCGAGAGCTTGCCCCCTGAACGGAACCCCAGGACCATTGGGTTCTATCTGCTTGTGCCCGTCTGCTGTTGGGCCTTAGTTCTTATTCCCTCGCCGGAGTTGTGACTCGTGTGCCTTCGCCCCCTCCCAGGTCGTGACAGCTCGGAGCCTGGTCGCCCCGCCGTAGAGAGCCCGCTCATCCCTGAGTCGCTCTTCGCTTCAGTGCCGGGCCACCCGCTCTCTTGTCACCACGCCGCTAACGGAGCGCGTTGTGCACCTCTCATCTTCTCCCGCCGGAATCTGCACGGAGCGCATTCCATAGCCTCGGACGGTCCGTATGTCGTAATGTACCCGACTGTCTCGCTTTGCCCTCCTGCATACCAAGACCCGTGCCGCACCTCAAGAAAGGCCTCCCCGTACAGTGGTACCGGAAGCCTGGTGTTGCACCTGTCTGCCGTAGAACGTGACGCCCCTCACAGATCCACGAGTACGACCCGGCGGGCTAAGAAGTAGTACGCCCCGCAGGCCTGAACGGCGCCTCGCCCCGTGAGCTGCATCAACCCCGGATCGCCGCAACCCTCCACAGTCCTGCTCCTCCACCTCGCACCTCGAGGGGGACCTGAGCCGGAGAGATCCTCTGGAGAACCGTCGGCCTCGTTCGGAGTCCGCCCTCACCAGCCGCGCCTGAAACGCCTCGGACTTCCACAAGCAAGGTACACGTGAACTCCGTCCCGAGTTCACATCGGATCCAGGGTCCTCAACGTTCTTATTTCTCTGTCATCGTACCTTGCCGAACAACGAACATTTAAAGACTAAAGCTTGCCTAAGTACCATCTGTTGGCCTCGAATCGTTACATGTTACATGGTCTTGTGATAATCCTGCTTGAATCTATCTTTTATATAAAGTACACGTATTTTTGATACAACTACACGACTGGTGTCCATTTGTGGTGGGTCAGTGGGTTTACGGTGTGTGGTCATAAATGCTTAACTTACTATCGCCCTGAGGATTAGCCTTGTCTGCTCGAGCCACACTACCTAGAGGGTGAGCAGGGGTTATTCGAAGGAGTAGTTCCCTTGCCCTGGCGTGGAGCTGAGGGTCCCTGCTTGTCACAAGTGCATACCTGTGCCAACCAGAGACCTCCGGTTCCAACAATCACAATGCACTGCAACTCTTTTAAAATGTTTACTGTGAGGTTCTATATTCTTGTTTTATTACTACTGATTGTAAGTAGATTTTAAATTGCATGTATATCTTTTATGATCTAAGTAGATCGAAATAAAGATTGAAATGAATGAATATGCTGTCCACAAATTAAAGTGCAAGACAGTGTCCACAAGGAACTCATTTAAACTACACTAAATACAGTCGGCAACTAAAGTTGTTGCTTTGATTTAATCATAGTCAGGATTATTTTGATTCATTAATGACCTTACATTGAGTCAAATGCATTAGTATTCCCACAAAAAACTTTTCATTGGAGTCTACCTAACTTCAGTCGAAGCAGTTAATTTTATTTTGCAATTGTGGTCTGTATCACAGACGTATTACTTAAATATGAATGTTGAGATATTTACACAAGAAATGTATATTTTCACATTTAAGGTGATATTGTGACCCCAAGTGTAGTGACCATAACCTATTCCAGTGATTATTGTGTGACATGGTGGGAAAAATTAGATGGTTATTGGTGAGTTTTAAAAAAAGTAAAGGACGAGCAGAATACAATATATGATAATTTAATCCAAGCTCTCTCTTTTGTATGTTGTTGACGGCGTTTCGACCCTCTCTAGACATGGGGTCTCATCAGGACCGTTTATCTGGGGACAGTATAGCACATACACGTGTCCATGTAGGATCCAGTATGTTGATTGATAAAGGGTGCAGAGAAGATAACCGGACAGTGTTCAGTTCCGCCTCATTTCTCCCACCATGTCACACAATACTCACTGAAATAGGGGACTTCAGGCCGTTTCACAGAATACCAGCTAGCAGGGCACAGAGTGCGAGGATGCCGGAGTCCTTCTCAGAAAAGATGCACTAGGGTCAAGGATACAAATGGCCAAAATGCACGGGGCGTGACTTGCAGGCTGATGGAGGTAGATGCGTGAACTACGAGCTCCGGGCCAGCCCCATAAATTATCCAGCTTACTGACCATCCTGTCCCTGGGAGATAGTCGTAGAGCATGCCCGCGGGCAGTGTGAGACTCTGCGGGGCTGATTGCAGCCCTTTCTCCACCTGCCTTGAGATATGTGGCTGCGGCGGCGGCCGTGACTAACTGCAGGCCGAGAGCAGCAGGATGGCGCTGGCCGGCCCGGGGACTGCTAGAGGCTGTCCTGCGATTCCAGCTTGGGACGCCCTGAATCTTGCGACTGGGAGGAGCGTGCTGGTGCCTGCTGTAGAGGCGACAGCGGCGTGATCAGTAGAGATCCACAGCCAGAATTATAGTTTCCTGCGGTGAGCCCTTGATACTGCCGACCGAGGGTAGCGGCGGCCCATGAACTGAGGGGAGAGATAGTGGCCGTAGTACGGTGAAATTCACAGCCTGGAGTTAGCTGTCCCGTTCACTACATGGGGGGCCCCACATCGGACCCAGCGGTGCTGGGTGTTGCGGACCACTTCGACCATGCGGCGGCGCTTAGGAGACGAAGTCGCGGTGGCCTTCTCAGCTGACTTGCGGTGGGCGTCAGCGGCCCTGAACAACTAGAACCTGTGGTGGATAAGCTGCTGTGGAACGTGTGGGAGAAACTGCCCGGCCTGCAGTGAGGACAGCGGCCCTGGACAGTGATGTACTGAGAATATGGAGGGCTCGCGGCTGAAAAGTGAGAGCCTGATTACGCTCTAGCAGTAGACGCGCAGAGACTGGTGATGACCTGGGGTCCTGCTCCGCTGCTCTTCGTTGTGGGTTCGTTATGTGGCCTGTTGTGCAGGGCGGTGGTGATTGACCTGAAGGGCGTCTATCTGGGAGCGCACTGGGGTGGCCCCCTTGCTGCGTGGATGGCCCCCAACTGCGACCTGCTGCCATCGCGGGCGCTCATGGGTGAGTGTTGGCCCGCGAGTGCTTCATCACCATGTGCACTGGCCCTAGTAAAGTGCAATACTGCTACCACTGGGGCTTCATCATTACAGACACAAGCCTGACCACTTCGAGAACACTCACTGGCTTCTTGCGTGTATACTCCGGTCTACCCAACGGTACCTTGGGAGAGCTGACGGCCCTTAAGGACATCTGGCCTTAATACTAGACCATTGCCTAGTTGGTTTGATTGGATTGCGCTGGAGGGGGAAGTGACCTGGTGAACCCGACAAACTGCTGGATGTGGGCCCAATAGCACCTTGTTGGGTGTCGACAGAGCACTGGTGGGTGCTTATTGAGAACAGTCTAACGCTGCACGTGAAGAGTGCCTCGTCTGCAATAGAATTTCTGTGTCAGGGCTGCAATATGGGGAAGCCCAGAGGGAGCTTCAGACGGCCCCGCCAGATCAGGAGGGCACAGGTTAAGAGGAGAAATGGCCGACTTCACCTGCGGATCCGGGGGACGCAGGGGTACAACAACAATTGGCCTGTATACTCCAGGCTATTACCAATACAAGGGCGGCCCAACATCAGGACATTGCAACAGTGTCAGTGGGACTGGGGCTGCTGCGGGCCGAGCACACCAAGCTGGCGGACAGAGTGGAGCAGGCCGAAACCTCCCTGGCGACGCTGGAGCTAGCTCAGAAGACCATTGCTGACCAGGTAGGGGACGTCTCCCACAGGCGAGAAAAGGGCTGAAGACGCAGAAGGCAGAAATAGGAGGAACAACATCCGTGTTTTGGGTCTTCTCAGGAATTAAGGGGTCCAAAATGGTCCAATACCTGGAGGACTGGCTCCGCAACACGGTAGCGCGGGAGGGGCTGATGCAGTTTTACACACTGGAAAGAGGTCATCGAGTTCTGACCCGACCGTTGGCTCCGGGTCGTCCTTCATGCCCAGTGGTGGCCAGGCTTCTTCATTATAAGGATAGGGACCACCTTTTGAAGCTAGCACGAACAGCTGGACCATATACAGTGGACAACAGCAAGGTTTCCATCTTTCCGGATTATACACTGGAGGTACAACGTCGCTGGGCGCCTTTCCTGGCTGTCAAAAGGGCTCCTCGTGATGAGGGGCTTCAGTATTCGCTGATGTTTCCGGCTCGACTGTGGATTATCCTGGATGGTACAATGCACTTTTGTGAGGATCCGTCTGAGGCGTGGGACTTGCTGGAAACATATGATACAAGCAGGAAACCGTCTGGGGTCACTTGGACTAATATACCCCTGAAGAGATTGCCGCAGCGTCGCCGGGGGCAGCGGCGGTGTCCTGCCACATCAAAGGTGACTAGAACTTCCCAGACGGAGAGGGGGAGAAATGAAGCGCTACACTCGGTGTCGGAATTGCTCCGGGAACCTGCAAAGGGATCGGGAAGTAGCACAGATATGGATGGTTCAGCTCCAGGCACTGATACGGATGAGACCCAGGCTAGTGAACTGCTGTTGCCACATGTCACACCAAGATCTGCTGATGATATTGTTTAATAATGACACTCATATCTCATTGCTTTATTTTCCTTGCGGGCTGTTGGATGAGCCATGTGCCTTTTGTTCTTGATATATGTCTTTGGGCTCTATTATGACATTGCTTGTGGGCTGAGACCGGGTGGGGGTTGGGTGCTATTGTTGATGCGACACCTTCCGGGGATGGGAGTGCATTGCACATTGTGGGGCATAGGTGTAGTCTTTTCTTTGCACTTTCATTGTTGGTATTTGATAGACTGCAGTCACTCTTCCCCGCTGTTCATCTGTGGTCACTTGAGGGAAGTAGTTTGGATGGGGGCTAGTTATTTGGTGCCTGTCCTGGGGCGGGGTTGTTGGGGTTGTTTCTGTTTCAGTAAGGGAATGTTACAGGGTATATGTCGTAACATTTTAGAATTAGCTGTGTGGAGGGGCGCTAGAGGGCGCACTGCGGGATGGCTGGCTAAAAAGGTAGCTCCGCCGGACGGACCCATAACCCACGAAAATATCTGCGAATTCGACAAGTAAATGAGCGGCTATTGACACAGTTGGTGATCGGAATGTGTGGAGCAGATGCGGAGCGCCTTTAACCGAGGAAACCATGCAGGATTGTGGCACAAACAGTTCATGATTATCGACGCCACTGCTGGTCGCGGACAGGGACGGATAAGATGGCGGCCGCCATGGTACAGAACTGCTAAATGAAGATCCGAGAGATTCTGTGCCCCGCTGCCGCATACTGGAAAATTCGACCAGGGGAGAGTAGCGGTGAGCAGCGACTGGGATAGCTAAACATACTGCATGCTCTTGGCGCCGAATGGAGGATTCTGTGGCGGCGCTGCGGGCTCGCATATAAAATGGCGGCGCCCATCAATACGGGGACTTGCGGGCTCTGATGTGCGCGCCCTTTAGCACGGTTGAACATCAATTATAGACTCACAACAATATTGAAAGAGCGTTTCAAGGTAACTACATGTGGACGGCAGCTGGGCATACTTAATCCTGATACAATGGACCACGCACTGAACTATCTAACAAATGGCGGGAACTCCGACCACTAGCCCATCTAAATAAGAGGGTCACCACAAATGTGAGTACATGGGAGCTACAGCTCTAGGATTTGGGAGCACAACGGACTTAAAGCGCGATGCACACTGTGTTACATCATTACTCATATAACGTATAGAAGTGCCTCTTCCCCAGCGAGAACACAGCATTTGTGGTCATTATACCGGTATTCCATAGCGGCCATTTTGAAGACGCTCCCATTACATGGCAACAATTGAAAAGCCCTGAACGCCGATCTGGTCTTGAGGAGCTGCGCATAGGTCTGTGATGCACGCTTTCGTACCACATCCTTACAAATATCAACCGTGCAGCAACATTTGAATAGCACAACAACATTTGCTGTTTGAGGGTCAGTGATGCTGCGAGGTGCAAACATTCGATCCGCTGGGGGGCATGTATGGATAGAGTCTATGTGATATTGTCCCGCTCAGTATACAGGACGCTGACGCCATGAGAGGGAATTTCTCAATTGGTCGCTCATCTGAAAATCTACCCTAGTACGCTGGGCTACAGCGCTCTCTGCTCAACTGACGGAGCTGGGGTGCTTATCGCGCGCTTGTGAATACTAACAGATGTCTCCTAGACGCTGATTCTGCTGATTGCTGAGAAGGAGCATTATATGTACATAACCATCACTCACCTGAGACGGTCCTAAAGAAAAGGTATATTTGCACGTCATGGGGAAACCAGACAGACAACAGCAAAAAAAAAAATTTGAATCGTGGAGATCAATAAGAGCACCCACGACACCTCCGAATACTGAAGCAGAGTCGGGTAGTACCTCGACAGCAGGTATGGAATCCATCATAAAAGCAATTCAAACAAGCCTCCAAGACATCAACGGCAAACTGGATCATCTAACATGTCGCGTGGATAGCATGGCGACGAAGTTGGATCGCCAAGGTGAGAGACTGGATGAGGCCGATAATCGCATTTCGGCTGTGGAAGATGAGGGACACACAAGCACTACCAAATGCGACGAGATGGGGAGAATACTGGAAGTGAGAAAGACCAAAGCGGAGGATTTGGAGGCACGGTCGCGCCACAATAATATACGTATTGCAGGTGTCCCGGAGTCCACAAATACGGGCCGAATGGAGACATATGTTGAGGAATTATACCGGGTGATATTTGGCACAGAACAGCTCTAACCAATATTAATCATTGAACGTGCTCACAGGTCACTCGCACCCCGTCCACCGCCGGGTGCACCACCCAGACCTATAGTGGCCCGTGTGCTGAACTATAGAGACCGTGATGCTATATTAAGGATGTCACGTGAAAAGAAGCAAGTGGACTACTAGGGCAACACATTGGAGTTCTACCCTGACTACACAGTGGCAGTGCAACAGGCGTGTAAGGAATTTACCAATGTCAAGGTGAAATTAAGGGATATGTGTGTGGAATACGCAATGATATACCCTGCGCGACTGAAAGTCACGTGGGACGGCAAACCGGTAATACTACCCACACTGAAGGCAGCTCAAGACTTCATCAAGAAAATCACTAACCAACGTAAGGAGCAAAAACAGACTGAACAAGAACAGGAAGGTAACTGAGCGTCTGGTGATGGCAATGTAGCTGTGCTAAGTATAGTACCAGATGAGGTATATATGGAGCGAATTTCTATCAACTCAGTGTGAGGCACTTCAAGCTTACGGACTGTGAATCATTTAAATAGCGGTAAGTCAGACATATTGATGTAACGAACCTTTTTGAACATTGTCGAGTGCCGGACCTCTGGTAGCGAGGGACCGCAACGTACGTGTTTTGTACATGACAGACTCACGAACTCCTGCATGTTGAGACTACCGCGGGGATGGACGCTATACGTGCAGTCATCAGACATGTTTTGCTACAGCGTGGCCTACTACTGAATGTTAAAACTATAAAGATGATTGGCACCAAATCACTGTAGTATTCAGAGACACTGACTTGTTAGACCAAATGTAATGTGCAGAAGTACAATTGTCCCAAGACCTAGTGGATAACTATGACGTGAGGTTGATAGCAGATTACAGGAACCTATCCAGCGGGCTAATGGAAGAATTCAGGACGAGACACTGATGACCACTATTTACTAGGCCTTAATATGATTTATTGTGCTGTCAGGTAACTTGAAGATATCAAATGCGACCCTGGTTACAGAGCGCTGAACATGTGTGAGCACTGGAGGAGTGAGAGCAGCGTTAGCACGCAACAATTTATAATTCAAGCCGCACTTTGATATACTACTGAACATGTTATCAGCCTTCTTAAACTTGAGTCAATATAATTCAAGCAATATATGTCGATACACTAAATATGGTCTGTCCACATCCATTGACTTGGATCGTGATGTGTACCCTAGGCGGACCCCTACATGGGTGTTCCCTACACAATTATGCACTATTGGGGTGTTAATCAAAAGGTATGGCTTCTGCAGGATTGGGCTGCCGCTGTGGGTGGGGGGTGGTGGAGTTGAGGTATGGTTTTGTTTAATGGACCGCAACACTTAAAGATGCATTGCTGAACTCTGAGTTGATAATTTGGTGTATGTTGTAGACTTTGCAGGTAGACGAGGTCAAATATGCTATATAGGTACATAAGGCTACTGGCACACCAAGTAAACAGACGTTGAATCTAATCACATGGAATATACGCAGGCTCACGAACCCGAAAAAAATCAGGCAGCTATTTGCGTGTATGGATAGGTGACACATTGATTTCCCACTACTGCAAGAAACTCATATCACCCCCCATGCGAACACTCACATTGGCCGGCGATGGGCTGAAACGAGTCACAACTCTACATACTCCTCTTACTCCAGGGGAGTTGCAATATTGATAAAAAAAGCACTCATTTTCAAATTGAGAGCGTGATACGGGATAACCAAGGGCGATATCTTATACTCAGGGGATATTACGGGGACAACGACTGACGATTATTAATACTTATGGACCGAACACAGATGCGCCTGATTTCTATCATGAGGTTTGGCAACATTTACATGACAAACAGGATAGAACTCTGATCTGGGGAGGGGATCTGAATATAGCATTAAATGACCAGTTAGATAGATAAGGGGGGTCGACCGAATCACATAGGAAAGCAAGATCTAAGGTACTTGACATTATGGAAACGTTACACCTGAATGACATTTGGCGAGCACGTAACCCGGGTAATAGAGAAGCGACACACACTTCGACGATACATGGAAGCTGGTCCCGCATCGACTATTGGTTAGGATCGGACTCGGCTCTGTTGTGGACCACAGGGATTAAGCACATGCCTAAAACACTCTCAGATCATAACCCCATAGTTTTGTCTCTCGATATACCGCACTTTTCCCCGCCACCATACAGTTGGAGATTTAACGCAACATCGCTCACAGATCCGATATGTTATGTTAATTTATTTCTTCTATAGCGCTCGGCTACTCCAAGGAGCATCCCGGCGCTTTGATGAAGAATATCAGCAAGCAAAACAACACATAACAACTAAAAAGCAGACAGAAGAGAATGATCAAGTTTATTTAGTAAAAAGCCACGTTTTAAGCTCCTTTCTAAAAACAAGGAGACTGGGAGCCTGTCTGAGAGAAAGTGGTAGTTCATTCCACTCCTTCGGGGCTAAGTAGCGGAAAGATCGACCTCCCATCCTTGCACGCCTGATAGCCGGGACTGTCATTTTGGATAAACAAGATGATCTCAGAGACTTGCTGGGTACATATCGGGAGAGACGTTTCCTTAAGTACTTAGGGCCAGATCCTTGTAGAGCTTTGAAGGCAAAAGTCAGGCACTTGAAAAGAATTCTTTTAGCGATCGGCAGCCAGTGTAAAGAATTCAGTAAAACCGTGGCACCTGCTCTTCTCGGGAGCCCGTAAATAGCACGGGCTGCCGAGTTCTGGACTACTTGCAAACGGGCCAAAAGATATTTTGGTAGACACAAGAAAAGGGCGTTTGCGTAGTCCAGTCGAGATCCGATCAAGGCCTGCACAATGATCTTCCTATGCTGGAAAGACACTAAAGGAAGAAACTTCCTCAGCATCCGTAAAATGCCAAAGCATTTACCTGAGAGGCACAAAATATGAGGCCCAAAGGACAATTCACTGTCCACAATCACTCCCAAATTTTTAGCCTTGAGAGACACATTGTCAGGCGGAAACAGGTCTTGTGGCCACCAAGCTTTCCAGTCTGGTTCACAGGTGCAACCAAAAAAGAGCAGCTCCGACTTATCGGAATTGCACTTTAATCCATTACACCTGAACCACTCAAAGACCGCACCAAGGCAATCCCTGATCTGTACGCCGTCGAATGACCCGCCCCTATCACAAGTGAATAGGAGCTGGGTGTCATCGGCGTAAGATACGATCTGGGCGCCAAAGGACTCCGCGACTACCGCCAGAGGGGCCATAAAGATGTTAAATAGCATGGGGCTAAGAATGGAACCTTGCGGAACCCCTACCTCTAGTGGAGCCATATCAGCGGAGAAAGGGGGCGCCCAGATCGTTTGCCGGCGGTCGGCCAGAAAAGATTTAAGCCAATTCCACACCGTTCCCCGAATACCGCTCTCCCAGAGTCTTGTAAGGAGGCGATCGTGAGGAACGGTGTCGAAAGCCGCCGACAAATCTAGCATTACCAACATGGCCTTTCCCCCAGAGTCGAGTACTTCCCTGATGGCATCCGTGACCTCGAGAAGAGCCGACTCCGTGCTAAAATTTGCACGGAACCCAGATTGCGTGTCATGCAACAGGTCGTTTCCTTCGATGAAATTGGAAATCGTCCGATGTGCAAATCTCTCGGCCACTTTCACCAGGGCAGGGAGAAGGGAAATAGGCCTATAGTTGGCATGGATGAGGGGGTCCAAGGAAGGCTTCTTGATCAATGGCAGGATCAGAGCATGTTTCCATGCCTGCGGGACCACTCCCGTTGACAGTGAAGAATGCAGAAGGGGGTTCAGCAGGGCATTTAGGGCGGGTGCCACCTTCCCCAGATGTTTAGCCGGGCACGGATCAAGTGGAGAGCCTGATTTCAAGCTTGACAGAAGCTCGAGAGAGGTGTTAAGGCATAGATGTGGAAATTGTAAAAGAGAAGGGCCTAGACCCTCCCTAAATGAAGGGGGGGGTGAGGGATCCACGACCGACTGAGAGCCAGAGTGGGAAAGAGAGGCTTGAATGGTTGTGATTTTACTAACGAAGAAAGTTGCAAGCTGTTTTATCCATACTTCTGAATGAGTATGAGATGGTGTACAGATAGCTGGAGAGGTGAAATCCAGAACAACTTTAAACATTTCTTTACAGCCATTTTCAGCCTCATCAATTCGACGCTCAAAATAAGCCTTTTTTTCATTCCAGATTGACTGGTGGTAGGCTTTAGTTATTGCTCGAAATTTCAATTTCTCAGTCGTGTCATAGGTCCGTCTCCAAACTCTCTCAGCCCTTTTACAACCCTGCCGCTGCTCCCTTAACTGGGGAGTGTACCATGGGGCCGACGCTCTACGTTCACCTGATTTAAGCTTTTTTTCAGGGATTAAGGTCTCAAATCTGGCTGTCAGCCAATTGTAAAAGAGGCTAAGATTCTCTTCCAAATTGCCCAAAAGAGGACATGGAAAGGTGGTAAGGGCCTCAGATAACATATCCACCGAAAGCAGATGAAAAGGGCGCGAAGTTCGCGTGGTCTCTATTGATTCTCTCACCCGAGTAAGAGCAGTGGCAGGCACGGAAAAGGAGATCAAAAAATGATCAGACCATAGTACTGGTTGTATAGACGTTATCATAATAGATTTTGTTGAAAAAATCTGGTCTAAAGTATGGCCTTTATTGTGCGTCGGTTCCTGCAGAAACGGAGACAAACCTAATGAAACTGTGATGACACTATAGCTAAAGCAATCAAAGAATATTTTCAATTAAATTAACGCTCCGCAGATGACCCCATGCTTACTTTGGGAGGCATTCAAAGCCACGCTGCGGGGAGTCTGCATGAGCACAACATTTGGGATATTAAGGGATATTCGAGCACAACTGACACGATGTGAAACGAAACAAAAAATGCTGGAAAATCAGTATGAAAGTACTCACGATGTAACCATGCTGGGGAGATACGTAAGACGCTAACAGAACACCAGTCCTTTGCTCTGGACGAGGTCAAGTATATGCACAAATGCTCCGATGCTCGAACCTTCGGTGAGGGAGGCAGACCTGGTAGAGTGCTGGCGGCAAGAATATGTGAGGGGCGCAAAGCACAAATAATATCGCAGGTGCGAGATGATGACGGCTCCATTTGCACAGACTCACAGGGCATTTTACAAAGATTCATACAACATATTGCCAGCTATACCAGTCACAACCAACTACTTCCCCTACTGAAATACTAAAATATTTAGAAGACGTGGCCATTGCTTGGCTCTCAGATGCAGAAAGGGCCTACTTGGCACGTCCGGTCACTGTGGAGGAGGTCTCAGAAATAATTAAGTCATTACCGAATGGCAAAGCCCCGGACCCAGACGGGTTCACAAATGAATTTTACAAAACTTACACTGACATGCTGGTGCCGAGACCGGTTGCAATGTTCGGGGAGGCATTTGAGGGAAATATACTACCACCAACACTACGAGAGGCTGTAGTGATCGCACTCTTGAAACCTGTGAAAGACCCGGAGAGATGTGACTCTTACCGGCCTCTATTGTTAATTAACGCGGACTCAAAGATTTTAGCGAACATTTTGGCCATGAGGCTACAGCCTCTGATGACCAGGTTGGTATACCCTCTCGAGCCACCACACACAACACTAGGACACTGTTCGCCTTAGCTCATTACATGACCCCGGATACCAAGGCAATAGCGGTCATGTTAGATGCCGCGAAAGCTTTTCACTCCATTGAGTGGCCTTATTTAATAACAGTTCTTTATAGAATGGGTTTTCCAATGATGTTTATACAATGGGTCAAACTCTTATACACGCAACCAGTGGCCAAAATACGAGTGAACAGATACATATCAGAAGCGATACACATAGAACGAGGAATGAGGCAAGGTTGCCCGTTATCCCCGTTATTATTTGCTCTGGCATTGGAGCCACTTGCATGTAAAGTCTGACAACTTCATCGACAGTCAGCGCTACAATTCCCAAGCAGACCTCTACACATTTCGTTGTATGCTGACGATATGATGCTTTACGTACGTGATCCTGAACAACATTTGGCTCCCCTACTTAGAGAATACATTCAATTTGGAGGACATTCTGGACTACAAATTAATTGGGAAAAGTCTTCTATAATATCTTTAACAGACACTACCATGCCGCATAATACTGAGTTCCCCCTAGAGTGGCAGGATGGTCCCATAAAATATCTGGGGGTGTGGTTCCACAGAGACCAGCAAATAGTCATCAGAACTTACTACGGTAGGGTGATATCCACGCTAGAAGATAAGATGAACCGATGGATCCAGTTGCCCCTATCCCTTGCTGACCGCATAGCGATCGTCAAAATGGTGCTACTATCTAAACTGCTTTACCTGTTTAACAATATCCCGATCTTTCCTACTAGTGAGGTGTTCAAACGCATATCGTCAGTGGTACTTAGACTAATATGGGCTGGCAAACAGGCACATATTGAATTACGCACTCTGACCGTACCATACTCTAGAGGGGGGCTTTGTGTGCCCGACTTCTTCCTGTACTATCTATGTGCACAAGCCCAATATGCAGCATACTGGTATCATGAGATCCCATACCTGACCCACACGGCTATAGAGGAAGGAGATGCCTTACCGGTACCCCTGAACCCCAATATTACACATAAACGACTGCCACTACATGACAGGGATATCAACACTGTTGATGCCACCAACAACGCATGGTACAGACTTGCCCAGCTAGCAAATAAATTGCCGCTATTTGCGCCGGCCCTCCCCCTACATCACCACCCTGAACTGTCAGTAACTAGTGAGGAGGTGGGTATGGGTTTACTACATCAGGTAGGAATTGATACAATGGGAGACCTTTACAATAAAGGGTCTTTTATACCAATACAGGACTGAACGTACGTACAAAATCAGACATTAATGTTCTGTTTTACCTACCATAGACTGCAGGGAGCGATCAAAAAGTTATACCCAAATTATCCACAGGAACCAGCACAGTTAGACACCTTGGAGCTTACCTCTTCTAACACCACACATCTAGTCTCCCGATTATATAATGTGGCGCAAGATGAAATAAACTATGCCAACCCCAAGGCTCTGGACAGATGGAATAAAACATTAGATGACCCCCTTACTGAAGCAGATTGGAAGACAACTTGCACGGTGATTCAACTGCTCACACCAAACGGCAACTTAAGGCTTGTGCACTTTAAATTCTTGCATCAAGCATATTACACGCCTTTGAAACTTCATAGATTTGGGCTCAGAGCCTAGGCAAGATGTAAACGATGTGGGATTGACCAGGCAGACTTCACTCACATGGCGTGGTACTGTGCAAAAATACACACATACTGGGAGAAGGTCACCTCCATATTAGCAGTAATGGTAGGGATGGATATTGACTGCAACATCCGAGTGTGCCTGTTGGGGCTGCTCGGCGGTGTTGGAGCACAGAAACGTAAATACTGTATGATAGCCTTGCTATAGGCCAAGAGAAGAGTTTCTCTGTGCTGGGAAAGTAAAAATGCACCAAGTGTCAAGCAGTGGCTTTGTGACATGACTTATTGTCGCGATACATTGCAAACCTACGAAGAGGAGCTGCCCGCCCGCTCACGACCGAAAGATTATTGGAAATAGTTAACAGACTATTTACTTACAGATCCAACTATCTAAATGTATTGATGAATTGTGCTCCTATGTACTCTTGCTGTATCATATGTACTTGCACACTGTCTATATTCATGAACGCTGTTATGTATGCATAATCTGTCGCTGGGGGGATGAATGCAGTAGTGTGAAGGTCCTTTTTGTTAATGATGGTATTGGCAATATATATCTTTTGAAAATTCAATAAAAAAAAAAGAATTAGCTGTGTGGAGTCACTGCGGATCGCTCAATGGGTTTGTTATCTGATTTGAAATGCTTATCTTGGAATTTCAGGGGTATGCACACAATGACACGGAGGCATAAAATACATGCATACTTAATCCGAAGGGGGGTCCATCTGGCTTTTCTTCAAGAAACACATATTGCACCGAAAGAAGATATGGCATTACAGCATAGATGGAGAGGCCAGATTTTTTGTACAACATACTCAGCCTTTGCTCGAGGGGTCCTGGTATGGGTTAGAGCAGGAGTTACGTTTAAACCCACTCGCCAACTTAACGATCCCGAGGGCCATTATATATTGGTTGCAGGGCAGTTAAATGGTAGGGATGTAGTACTGGGCAGCATATACGCACCAAATACAGAACAATCGGCATTTATTATACAGTTGTCTGGGAAATGTGCTTCTTTCTTAACCGGGTCAGTGCTGTTGGGGGGGGATTTCAATTCGGTTACGGATGTCCTGCTGGATAGATTGCATCCTCCCCTCCCGGATGCCCCTAATCATGTTCTTTCCAAGATTATGCAGGAATGGCAGCATAGTTGGGGACTGATAGACACCTGGAGGGGGCATCACCCGACCACCCAGGATTATTCGTTCTTTTCTGCCTTGCATGACCAAGTTCGGCTAGATGCGATGCTTTGCTCTCCTGACATACATGCGGTAGTACAGCACAGCGAATACCTCACTAGAACGATATCTGACCATAACCCTTTATTATTACGTGTGAATTTATTGCCTGATCACCCTAAAATTCAAACTTGACGTTTAAACCCAGAATTGCTGGAAGACCGTGCATTCCGCGGGGAGGTGGAGACTGGCATTATTGATTATTTTCAGAATAACACTGGTACTGCCTCATCGCTGATGGTGGAATGGGACTCCTTCAAGAGTGTAATACGGGGACGTTGCATAGCGTATAAGCTGGGAGTGCGTAAAGTGCTATTGCAAGATTTAGAGTGGGCAGATCAAAAGTTGTGGAGCGCTGAGAGGGAGAGGCCTGAGCGTCCAGACTACCAGCAGGACCTATTAGTGGCAAGAGAAGAGGTAGCAGTACAGGTGGAGCGATTACGTTGCTTCGACTATAAAAAATACGGTACGCAAACGCATGCAGAGCGTAATAAATCTGGGGCACTATTGGCATGGCTGGCTAATCTAGCACAAAGGGGGACGGTCATCTTGGAAATCCGTGCCCCGGATAGGGAGGCCAACTACACACAGCAGGGGATTAACAACCTGTTCTTTGCTTATTATAATGATTTATATCAAAGTAAAGTGGCCCCTTGCGCAGAGGTCATTCAGGAGTTTCTGGAGGCGGCAGGTCTCCCAGCGCTGGATAATGAGAGGGCGGAACTACTGGGTCAGGACATTACCCTGGAAGAAGTCCGTGGCGTGATAAAACATATGGCCCGGAAAAAGACCCTGGGTGTGGGTGGGCTCTCGGTGGAATTTTATAGTACGAATGTCGACCTGCTGGCCCCTAGACAGGTAACACTGTATAATACTGCGAGGAAAGAGTGTCTCTTACCTGCCACTACTCGAGAGGCGTTAATTATACCGTTGCTAAAACCTGGTAAGCCTCCCTATGACAGGACTGCCTATCGCCCATTGTCCATGCTGATCACAGATTATAAAATCTTGAGTCAGATTTTGGCGACTCGCCTACACCCATATATGGTCCAACTTATACACAAATATGAAGCAGGGTTTGTACCAACTCAGAATATGGCTCAGAATGTACAGCACCTTGTTGTTATTTTGGAGGCTGACACCTACCACAAAGAGTCTGCTGCCGTTTTGGCAATAGATATTGAGAAGGCTTTTGATAGCTTGGAATGGCTGTATCTGTTCCACGTCATGCGACACTTCGGTTTGGGAGACGGCTTTGTAGGCTGGACATCTCTTTTGTATAGACAGGCCACAGCGCGGGGGAAGACGGGAGGGATAATATCAGACACTTGCTCGGTGGGTCGAAGGACAAGACAGGGTTGCTCCCTCTCTCCACTGTTGTTTGCCCTGGCTATGGAGCAGCTGGCGGCACGGGATAGGACGGGCTTGCATTATGCAGGATTTAGAGTCCAGGAGCAAATTCATCATATTGCATTAAATGTTGATGATCTCCTTTTGTTTTTGGCTGATGTAGAAGATGCCCTCCGTGGCGCGAAGGAGTTATTAGAGGACCTTGGCAAGGTTGCCGGTCTAAAGGTAAATTGGGCAAAGACTTGCCTGTCCCCGTGGTGCTGCAGGCTGAGGGACAAGTATATAAACAGGGGGTATGATGGGAGTGACAATGTCTGACGTATCTTGGCACTTGCATTTATCACACCCAAACTGACTTATTGGAGGGCAACGTGGCCAGGGCCATTAGAGCACTTAAGGGTTGGATTGAGTTTTGGGGTACGCTCCCGCTTTCTGTGGCCGAGCGGGTGCTCTTCTCAAGATGGTAGCGCTCCCCAGACTGCTGTATTATTTCAGTACGTTGCCAATCTGGATCCCAACATCTGTTTTTGAGCAACTCCAGTCGATGGTGGTTGGCTTCCTCTGGGCTGGGGGACGGCGGAGAGTGGCTCTTAACACGTTAATGAGGCCACATTCGGAGGGGGGACTGGCGGTTCCTGATTTTGAATCGAATTATTTAGCGGCGCAACTACAGTGGCTTACTCAAGCGGTGGCACAAACGTTCCGCAGCGCTGAAGAAGGGGAGAGGAATCAGCCACATAAGCAAACGCTTTCCAAACTGCTGTTGCAATTGCCGCTCCCGGCCTCCTCTCTCACCCGAGAGATGGGGACGTTCAAGCTCTGCTGGAATAGAAGTTAAAGGCGCGCACAAATAGTGCGCCCTTAGGCCCCTGAGATCCAGTTGGTGCTATGGCGCATGGCGGTAGACTGGGCAGAGAGGGGGCTGTCCACCGTAGGTGACCTATATGAAGATGGCTCAGTGCTTCTATAGGAGGTATAGGTGTGAACTGGCTCGGGGAGACTACTTGCTGCACTTAGCGCTTGTTACGGCTATTCAAGCGCATTGAAAAACGAGACTCAGCGAACCGCCCACCTCCATGGTTTGTCAAGTTCAAGTTCAATAAGTCTTTATTTCGAAATAAAATTCATAAAAGACAAATATACAGTACACGGAATATTAATAAAACCATCATATCAGAAGAACATTTAAAAAGTTATTAAACAATTGATAAAGACATTACAATAAAAATGCCTACAGACATTATCAATTATAAAACATTATCAATATTTAAAACCATTATAAAATGTTGGGATTCCTAGTACGGATAATCCATGCCCAACCTAAAAACTTGGCCACACCAACCACAACAAACTCAGACTGGTTAGTACGAAAAGTCATCAGGGCTTCAAGATAACCCTTACTATCCAGTCTACAACATAAGGGTTTGAGCCATTTAAGGCGTGGGGCTCGATAGGCTGGGCAGGCAAAAAAAAAGTGACCAATGCTCTCTAGATGATCCGGACACCAAGGACAACTATTAATTGAATTCGCAGCCCACTTGACAGTAAAGGAATTGATCAGGAGCGTCCCGACACGGAATTGATGATATCATTTCCGGTCAAGGGTTTTACAAATCACATCCCAGTATGGCTCAAGGGAAGGTGTCAGTTTGTGAGTTAAAAAAAGACCTGTTAAATTAGTATCTTCCGATTGGGTAACTGCAGTTAGCTTAACAGAAGCCCAGAACAGGTCTTTAAACTCTTGTTTGGAGGGAAAAATGGAACTCCCCGGATTGGTCCAGAGCTGATGTAGGCCCATCTCTAACAATACCTGTTTCACTTCCCTAAGCCATGGGGGTCTGGAAGCTCCCCACAGTGATTTGACCTCATCTAATTCTTTAGCAAAAAGGTTAAGCTCCGGAGTCGTCCAGATCCGTCGCCATAATGCCACCAGACGAAACCGGGCTATCTCATTTAGGGGTTTACAACCCAGGTCAAGCAACAATGGTTTAGTAGGCGTGGACTGGGGAAGGCCTACCAAATTACGCAGAAACGTATTCTGTGCTTTGACCAGGAGAGACAGGTCCTTAAAACCCCAAATATCCGCACCGTACAAAGTGGCTGCATTTATCTTAGCTTCATAGATTTTTAGTACGGGTGCAATTCGTTTAGTCAGGGATTTATTTTGTTCCACAAGCAAACAACCTGTGAGACGTACAAATTTGAGGTATAATGCCTCAATCTGGGGTTTCCAACTTAGTTGGTAATCCAGGGTCACACCCAGATAAGTCATTACCTTCACCTGTTCAATCAAAATACCATTCAAGCTGACAGAACTTGTAATTGGATTTTTATTACTGAAAACCATAAATTTGGTTTTATCTACATTAATCTGTAGGTCATTTACCCTGCAAAACTCTGCAAACCTATTCAGGGCTGTTTGCAACCCACTACGAGTTTTAGAAAGAAGCAGGGTATCGTCAGCAAAATTTAGCATCGGGTACTTAGACCCGCCCAAGGATGGTGCATCTGTCTGTGATTTGGAAAAAAATTTGACTACCTGGTTGATGAACAGGAGGAAAAGGGTGGGAGCCAACACACATCCCTGGCGCACTCCACGTGTAACCGGGAAGCTGTCAGTCACCTGACCTTGTTTGCCCCACCTCACTCTGGCAAAGTTATCCTCGTGCAATCTCATAACTATGTCCAGTAGTTCTACGGGTAAACCCATAAGTCTCAAAGAGTCCCACAGTTTTGCTCTTGGGACCAAGTCGAAAGCTGACTTAAGGTCCACAAAGGCAGCATAGATAACACCTCCACCCAGTAGTACCACCTTCCAATATAACATAGTAAGTCTGAAGACCTGATCTATAGTGCTAGTGCCCAGTCTAAACCCAGCTTGCATGGGGGACAGTATGTTTTCCTGCTCCATCCACCCCTGTATTCTTGCTAGTACCATCCTAGCAACTATTTTTTGAAGTGAATCTATCAGACTTATAGGGCGGTAATTTCCTGAAAGTGAGCGGTCCCCTTTTTTGAAAACGGGTAACATCTCTGCCCCTTTCCAGGAGTCAGGGATCCTGGCCCCTGCCGCAATGGCATTGGCCAGCATAGTTATGTACGGAACCCAAACATCAAGATTTGATTTAAAAAGATCTGCAGGGATTGCATCCAATCCAGGTGCTTTCCCTAACTGTACAGCACCAAGGGCATGCTCTGTATCAGTAGATGAGAATGTAAGCTCGGCCCCATCGATAAAAGGCAAAACCACTGCAGGCTCCTGCTGGATAACATGTGCTGCACTCATATCTTTGAATTGGGCGGAGTAGAAGACCACCCAATCCACTGCGGAAACATGGTTCACAGGCGTTTGGGAATCCGAATTCCTGCCCCACTTGACGGTCTCCCAAAACTTCGTTTGGTTTGATGTCTGACACGCCAAGAGGAGTTCTGACCAATATTGTTCATCCCACTCCCTCTTTGCTGCCCACAATACTTGTTTGTATGATATCCGGGCAGTTTTGATGTCATTAATATCCCTAGATTTGACTGCTGAGATTAATTTGCTGTGTGCTGCCCTACAACTCTTATTATACCACCTTTTGTGAGCATTATCATTCTTAGACCCCAGTGGCTTTGTAAGCAAAGTTTTTAATTCCATAAAGCATTGCTCGTGTAAATCAATTATTTGAATATTAACCCCAGGGGAAGATGGAAAATCCGCCATGACACCCATTGTTTTCGTTACTACCTCCTCTATATCTTTGATAAGCGAGGGGTCTGCAATGACCCTAGGCCATTTTACCCGTCTTCTGTCATTACACAGAATGACATCGGACGTTGGGCATGCTGTTACAGAGGGTCCATCCCCCACACCGGGTACCCTGAGGCTTAAAGAGAGGGGATTATTATCACTCTCTGGCCGTACCACAACCTCCATGTCAACCACAAAAGACCGGAAATCAACTTTAACCAGAACATAGTCAATCCGACTCATACTGATCCCATTATTAAAGGTCGGATGGCCAGACTTGTCAGAAAGTGTACGCCCATTCACTGCCCGCAACCCCCACTCCAAACAAAATCCCAACCAAAGCAGTGCCGCCTCAGTTCCCCTAACTCCCTTGTTTATAGACAATGGCGGGATGTTCCAAACAGTATCCTCATCAGCTCCCAAATCCTCGACTAAACTAAGAATAGGTTCAAATGAACAATTTAAATCCCCTGCCACTAGGATGAAATTGTCACTGCCCAATTCCCTCAGAAGCAGATCAAGGTCATTCAAGACTGGTTGCTTACGACCTTCTTGGCAGCCCCGGGCATAAATATTTATTAACACAATGCTCTGATCATTACCTCTACTAAGTTTAATACCTAAGAGGTCTGGGCTGCCTACCAAAATTTCTGAGAGACGGTACCCCAAAGAGTGTTTAATCCACACCACCAGCCCTCCAGAGGCTCTTCCCTTTGGGCCCTGAATACCAGGTTTGTAGTAGTTTAGGTACCCTGCTCTAAATAACGGGGCTGTTGCCCAGCTCTCCTGAAACATAACAATGTCAAAGGTGTCGATGAATTCTGCCCAATCTTCATTGTCCAAACGACCCCTTAACCCAGCTATGTTCCAGGAGACTACTTTGAGCAACCCCACTTGGCTGCAGGTTGGATTAGACTCTGGTGTGCTAACATCCACCACCCTGGTCTCAATAACCCTATGTACAGGACTCAAACTCAGACTGGGGCCTTCGGGCATAAGAACACTGTCTTCGTTACATAAATCCTCCTCCACAGTGTTCAGTTCTGAGAAAGATGACAACTTGCTAATGCCTGTATGATCCCTTCTAATACCATTAGGCCTGTTTTCCTGTTCAAGTCAATCAATAGATTCTAGCCCAGACAAGGGATCAAACCTATTCGATAGAGAGGGATAATAGGGGAGGTTGGAAAAACACGCTACCTGATTCCTCCCCACTGGTCTAAATAATGGTAGGGTGTTGGGGGGGGGGGGGCGCCATTCCTTTTGGGGTAGAAGTAGTTCAAGCTTAAAGATTGAACGTCCCCCCCGCCTTCCAAACCTAGCCTCCCTACATATATACTCAACCACCCAAGGATCACGAAAGTTAATTAAAATGCAATCAGCATCCAGGTCCTTGGTGCAGTAACCCACCCAGTTAACTCTCCGAACAGTCAAAATCTTAGTGGAGGAGTTGGGTGGGAGGGGACGATTTTTATCTAGCCAAAAAACTACCTTGTTCAGTAGGTCGCCAGGTGACTCAGATTGGCCATCCCTGAGAGGTGCAACGCCTGTCAGAACTATGGTATATGGCGTAGCTTCAATTGGCAAGTCCGCTGGAGGGGATATCCTTCTAGAACCATTCCTAAGGGGGTGAATCCGCCCAGCAATAGAGCTGGAACTAGAGCTAGAACTAGCTACATAGAGACTGGGAGCATTAGGTTTAGCTACCACCACAGTCTGGGCCTGAGCATGAAACATAGGCTTGGAGGTGCCAGGCTGTGGCACACCATTAGATTTGCTGCTAGCCTTTTTGGGAATGGGAGGGTGGACAGCCGGGGTCGGAGGTTGGTTGGAAGCACCAGACGATTTAGGATTTCTATCCTTGGGAACCGGTTGGTTGGAGCTAATATTAGATGGTCCAACAGCTGCTTGAACCTTAGATGCTGGGAGATCATTCCCCTGGTGCTTTATGTTACTTTGAGAGGACGTAGAGGCCAATTGAACAGCCTGTTCCTGTACCAGTTTTTTAAGAACATTGAATTAGCTGTTAAAAGGGACTCTAAACTGTCAATTTTAAGGCTCATGAGTCTTGTTCTCTCGAGTACTGGCAACAGGAGTGTCTTAAATAGAACCTCCATACCTGTCAGTCGGTCGATGTCGCAATTACTCATTAGCTATGCCCGTACTTGGGACCCCAAAAGGGGTGGTTTCTAGACTACTAAGTGATTGGGGTAGTAACAGGTCTCCAGTTAGTAAACAAGTATTTTCTTACAGGTAGTGATGGGCAAGAAGTTTTTAGAACCTTAGACGGTCCCCCTTTCTGACGTCCCTTGTTGCGCGTCCTTTTGCCAGTAAGACTTGACTCTGTAGCCTCTTCTTCAGACGGGGACGGGCTAGCCGATAGCGCACTATTTCCCCCCTCACCTTCTGATATATCAGCATCATTGGAATCAGTAGTTGCATTTGGAAGGTTGGAAGGACCAGCTAAGTCACTGTGTATATCCGCTGAAACAAGGACTACACTTGTATTATTGGTTGGGGGGGTAAAGTGGGTAAGGGACTTGTTAGAGAAGCTATATGCCCTAAAGAGGATCGTTTCCCACTAATTAAATCTAAGGATAACCTTTTCTCAACAAAGGATATCTCCTTCTCCAATATTCCCGTAGCTCTAGTTATGAAAGCGTCCAGTGGGCCCGAGACCACCCCCTTAGCGGTCTGTATGGCCACTGAGCGATCCCTACCAGAGCGTAGAGGCATACTGGAAAAATGCTTGGAAAATACCAACAAGGTACAATCAAAGATAAAAAGGGGAAAAGCCCCACAACAACAATCAGTGGGTTAAGACAGCGGGCTTAACAGTAACCCCAGGGACGATACAATATAAATAACAAGATGTAGGGCAGTAGGAAAGAAAAAGCCAAAGGGTTATGGCCCAACCCAACCTCGCCCGACCACGGACGGCCACAGACGGCCCGCCCTTTGCCCGGACTTCGCCCCGGGCTACGACCCGTGCGCGTCCCGCGATGCGCGTTTGCAGGTCTGCCTATATTTTATAAGGGGGCGTGGCACTGGGAGGGGGCGCGGCTCGGCCGGGAAGAGGAACCAGCTGTCGATGTTTCCTGGAATGCTGGTCCTCGCAGTCCCGGTCACCGCGCCTCTCACCTCCTCTGCGGCCATGTTAGTCCTTAGTTCGTAAAAGGGGTCCCAGAAGGGCAGGGACCTCCACGCACTCCTCCTAATCCAGGGCAAAGACTCAGCTTGTAAAATCCACTCTCGAGCCGGTTTGTCAGTATGTAGTCCTAGCTGCTGGCACTATCAAGGCAGTTACCTGCTTATATCATAGAATGACCAGCGAGCGATTGTACCCACTAGTAACGCTCCGGTGGCAATGGGAAGTAGATCCAGGTGACACAATTCCTGAGAAGGCATGGGTGAGACTGGTGGAACATGCATGGAAAAGCACTAGGAATGCGCGCTTACAGCTCGTCCATTTCTTTATTCTTCATCGCGCATACCTTACGCCGGAAAAAATAAATTAATATTTTAATGTGACCTCAGCAATGTGCCCGTGCTGTGGTTTGGTAGGAGCGGATTTTGCCACATGCTGTGGAATTGTCCTCAACTTGGTGCATTTTGGGTGGAGGTGGTCGCTCTTTTACGTACTATTACGGACAGGGACATCAAATCCACTATAGGTCTTTGCTTGCTGCACTGGTTCCCCCATACCTCTAGGAATAAGCTAACAAGTGCGTTTATAGACATGGGACTTCTGCTAGCAAAGAGAGAAATAACAGCCCACTGGAAAGCCAAGAAGGGGCCTAGTTTTTAGAAGTGGCATACTGAATTTATTAAATGGGCGGAATGCGTGGGAATTACGAGGCTGCAGTTGGCAACCAACGCTAACAGCGATAGGGCGTTGGAGCTGGCAAGGGCTTGGGAGGTGCTTGTACAATCACTGAAGATGCCGCGCACCGACTCTGATGAAGACTCAAGCGCGTCAGGGCTGGAGACTCCACCTCGAGAGATTGCACCTCCTTAAGAAAACGGCTACAATGCTTTCATTCATGTAACTATCTCTGACACCATAATGTGGCTTTCTGGTCTACCGTGTTGTGCACATCTACTGTTGACACAGCTATGATTTGTTATTATTGCTATTTACAAATATTTGTTACGCCATTAGGGAGGGGGGAGGGCTAAGTGGGAGGAACAGGGATTGCATTTCGTGCTATTTGTTTAATGATGAGCAATTAGTTGCAGTTGTACTGCAATGGCGGGGATGATTATCTCCAGAGAATTGGGCTGAGGTTAAGACGTTTTAAATGTTAACGAATATTATGGACTGCATTTTCTAGTACTTCTACTGTATAATTGGATGTCGGAGATGTTCTACTGAAAGCGATATCTCTTAGTGCCATGTTACTGACCGTACAACTGCCATTTGATTAAGAAATGAGTATGTCTTGTTTGGAAAAAACAATAAAAATATATTTTTTTTTAAAATGTCCCAATGCACCGAATTGTTGCACGACAACAAGCATGTGCAGCTGCAAATGGACGCGGTGCACAGGGGTACGGGTTATGCGATCCCCATGAGGGATATCTGCCTCAAACTCGGTAAGGGGGCAGCTTGACCACGGAGACCTTCAGAAACCCACCTCCTGTATTGCTGGAGCTTTCAGAGTCCACAGGAGCTCAGGGTCAGCAAACTGGTCAGATGTGTTACGGTGCCTGCGTTTGCAGGGGAGTGACTCCTTCACTCCAAGGGAGATTCTTCTGTTGTCTTTGAAGGTCCACAGGGTCCTGCACAGAGCCTGTACGGATCACAGACACTGCGGAGATTGAGGATGGCAAGGGACGACAAAGTTGAGCCCAAGGGAAGTCCAGCAAAATCCAGCGGGTCCAGACGTGTAGTGGTATCTTCTTGCAGAATCTTGTCAATGTAAAATCTAATATCCTGTAGCAAGGAAACCCATTGTATACCTATGGAAGAGGGTTGGACAGATTCTAGGCATCCTCCCAGGAGTAGGACAGGACAGGGGGAGGCTACTCCCATGTCCTTTGTCCAGTTTCGCGCCAGAGCAGGAGCAAATGGCTCCCAGGACTGGTTTGAGCTGGACTATGCACAGGGACACCAAATGTGCCCCCTGAGCCAAACTTTCTGGCCCTGAGACAGTACACACACCCAGCTCCAATACACTAAATCCTGTCTGGGAGGTGGTCACACCTCCCATGACAGGATGCCTATTGTGATACTTCCCCTGCTCAAGCTTGGCTGAGCAGCAGGATGGCAGACTCGTGGCTGTGGCTGGCAGCAACCATTTTGTGCTGTAAGGCTCGAGAAAGTTAGTACCGGTAGACTTAGGTACCCCCAGAACCTCGGTTCTGAGGGAAGGAATCATACCTCCTACACCAGTTACTGGTGTGGAGGTTTGATTCTAAGGTATTTGACACCAGACACTTCATACTTTGTTGCAGTCGTTTTCGAGATAGCATTTACCGCAAGGTTATAATGCACCTCTACCTATATGTCTGGTAGTATCACGTACAGCCCGGGAGGATGGTCTCCGAAGACTGGAGAGGAGCCCTGCTCATGCAGGATCACCCTCCCGCGTAAAACCCAGCACCCTGCTTTCAGGATTGTTAAGGCCTGCTATAGGGGTGACTTATAAAGTTTGAAGTGTAGTGATATATATATAGATACAGGGAACGTATATTTAAGGTAAGTGGTGGAAGCACCATCTTACACAGGCTGCAGTATCAGACCTAGGGTTCCATTTAGCATGGCCTCTCAGGGGTGGCATAATACATGCCTCAGCCCATGGGAGGCCTCTGGGGTACCTATGCCCTGGGTACATGTGTACCATATACTAGGGACTGATAAGGGTACCCCAGTATCCAATCTGGAGTTGTACCAAAGTACATACATATCAATTTAAGGGAGAAAGAGGATAGGCTGGGGTCCTGAAAAGGAGGTTCCCAGCGAGAGTAGTCAAAACAGTGGGGGCCAAAAATGCAAAAAGTAGAGGCAAGATCCTACTTTCCTACAGTTTGTATTAATTCTGACTAATACATGAAAATTGTTTGCAAACGTACTTTGTCTCTGAAACTTTTGTCCCTCCACCTATTTACTCTGTCATTAATGCACTGAAAATTATTATTTAGATGAAAACGTTTGTCTCTTCATCTATCACCTCCATTAGGTATAATATGTTCTGCATAGGTTTTAGCTGAAAATACTGTCTCTTAATCTATCCACTGCTTCATGCATAATGTAATTTGTTTTTGGAATGAGTTTGTAATCATTCGATGATTGCTGATGTTTATCTCTCCCTTTGTGAGTTACATTATTTGCACTTGTGACTGTATGCATTAAGCGATTTGCATTTAAAATAAGATAAAGCTACATAACTTTACAGAGTGTCTGTGGTTATTTAGTTAACCGTAGGGTTAAATTAAATAGGATAATCATTATCATCAACTATTATACTACTTGGTTCATCGACCAAGTAGGAGGAAAGTTGATTACTTAAATTAGTAAGTAGACTAATGACATTATTTCATGATTTACAAATGAATTAATGCATTGAAAGTAACAAATTGACACCAGTGCATAAGGGATTCTGAGTGAATGTGTATGGGCCATTGTTATAGTGTGAGATGAGTATTGATCCCTGATCAGGTATTGACCTTGTGCTGGATCAATATTAACATAGTATATTTAGTTACCATAATCCTGTGACCATGTCACTTGCTGCCCCCTGGAATCAGCCCGTACCCCATAGGATAACTGAGGGAACGATCTCTGCAACTGACCATGGTATGTGGTTACGTTGGGTACAGGTCGATAATGTTGCTTTCAAAAATTCACTTTTCAGTATAGGCAAACAGGAGATTTTGAAATGCTTAGACCCACAAGTAAAGGGGGAAGAAATAGTTCAGGCATTTATTGCTATTACACATTTAGTGGAAGGCTTATTAACAGTGCCGGCAAGCTCCCCTAGCATGGATGTCCCAAGATAGTTTGACGGGCAGTGCTCTTGGGCCCTCAGAGATATTAAGATGGCCCTAAAACAGACACCGAGAGACAGAGGTCGGGTGGCGGCCTGCCGTAAAATATATAAGCAAGCCGCCACGGGGCGGAAGCGCCAACTGCAAGAGAGAGCCTGGGAGGACCCATCAGAGGCATCCGAACAAAAGGACTCTACCCGTTTCTGGAGGGTCATTAACAACCCATATTTTAAAGGTTTGAACAAACAAGGGCTAAGCCATATCTTACCAGAGCAATGGCAGGCTCACTTTGAGAGAGTGTATAATCATACTATAGTTAAAGAGCCACTTTTGTAGTCTGGCACACTATCATGACCTCAAACTATCACCATTTTAATTGATTTTAGTGTGTTCCTTAATGTAGGATGGTCCTGCATTTGCCTGATTCTCTTCTGTTCTGTAATCTTGCTGTCTTTCAGTGGGAGCTGTTACTGAGCGGAACATTCTTGCCAAGAGCAGAGCGTGTGGGATGTGCATTTGAAGGTGTGCAGTTGTGTAGGAATGTGTCAGTGGTGATAATTATGAGTTCTTACTATTGGCTTTGACCATTCTGTTTTCTGACTTTATCTTGCTTAATGGCAGGGCTTGCCTATTGGCTTTGGCATAATCCTATGCCATCTTGCATTAGTGGCCTATGCTTAAGCGACTCCATCTTCTGAGCCTTTCTAGGTGAGAAGTGATGATTTGCTTTCATTTGTTTTCTGCACTCTGTGTGCTAGTAGAAACCGGTACTTGTCCGAGGAATGTGCTCGCTCTGTACCGGAGTCATAACAAAGGCCTGATTAACTGGAGGTGTGACCATGGTACGAAGTGGTACAGGAATCTGATGGGAAAAGGGGGAGGGGCTTGCTAGAAGCTTCGACCAACGTTTTCACTTTATTAAAGGGGGGAGCCTCCACTGGTCTGGTGGAAGTTGGAAGTGGAAGTTTTGGGAGTTTGGATTCCGAGTGAGGGCAGACGTGTCTATCTCGGATTGAACCCTGATTGCTGGCTCTGATCCCTGGCTGTGTGAAGACTTCCCCCGGCCAGAAGTGGGCAGTGTATGCATCAGGTGATGAATTGAGTTTTGTGATTGTCATTGTGATGTGAGCCAGTAGCTGTGATCGTTTGAGGTGTTTTCTTTGTGGTGTGGGATGTTGGGAAGTGCACATCCAGAGTGATTCTCTACTCTGTATATATATCTTTCTGATCTCTTGCAGGACGTCCAGTGTATCTTACCTTATATCAGTTATTGCTTGTTTATTGATCAGTATAATTATTGTTTCATGCCACTTAGAATAGAAGTTTGCTCAGTTACTGATTCATGCCTTTAGATTATAAGTTTGCTATATATATATTTGAATATAATGCATTTGGTATCTGAGACGGCCTTTGTTTAAGAGAGTAATATGTAATAAACCCCAAGCCTTATTCTAAAAGTGATAGTCTTTGCATTTTGTTAAATAAAACTCCTTTTCAAAAGGTGCTGTTTGTTTTGTGTTGCAGTCTAGTTGTGCCAGGGGTGGTAAGACATGCTAAAAATTGTAGATTATTCAAAGGTGTAATGATATATTTGCCTCCCAGGTGGGAGTGCAGTGTTTGGGTGTGGCTTATTGGTGAGAAGCCACATTCAAAACATTTTTGGCGTAGTCGGTTGCGGGATATGAACATCGATTTAAAAGTGGAAGAAATATGTTTTTTAGAAATTAAAAGCAGACTCTCAGATACCAATTGATATATGTATATATTTGGATGGGAGGTAACCCATATGGTGTGCTAGCCCGTGAGTGAGCTAATTGTGCTGGGTTGAGTGAGAATGGGAGTGTGTGTTTAAGTGCATTTTGTAAAAAGTGCTTATGAATAATTTGCTACGTTAGGCAGAAAGGGCTGGATCCCTTTCAAGTGTTTAGTAAGAAAAGTATACAAAACATGTTCAGCTGCAGCGTGAATTTGAGAAATAAGAGACATGGTTTGAGGAGCCAAAAATACCTCTGCAATGTTAGCCTGTCAGAATAAATTGCAAAATAAGAAAAAGGTTTGAATTGACTGGAACCCTGAAATGTGGGAGGTTCTTTGTTTGACAGCTTTGGGAAAAGCGCTTGAAATTGTTTGGTTCCTTGGAGAACATGATAAAATAAAAGGAGCATTTGCAATTACTTTCCCAGGCAAATTAATAAATTTAGATCCTTTTCTGAAAAATGCCTGGAAAGAGTTTCTTGGTGTCCTGGTTGTTCTGAATTTGTAAAATGTAACAAATGTAAAAATATGGTCTGATTAGAAGTACTAGAATGTACATTATTTTAACGTAGGAAGTGATTCCACATGCGGTGTGAATTTGTGCTGCACAGACACGCATTTAAAATGTGCACTAGGAAAAGTGAAATACAGACTCATGGTCTGACAGGGGGCAGTTTATAGCTTTGAGATAAGAACAGAAGAAAGGGAGTCAGAGGTGTATTAGCCTTGAATAAAATGTTTAGCTTGTGAATTCAGTTTCCTCTGATAAGAGGTGAAAGGGTTGAGGAAAAAATGTGAGGCTGTTTTCCGTCTCAGACATGAAATGTGTCCTGGGAGTGGATGGCACGTAAAAATCTGGTGCAGGAGGAGAAATGAAATACACAGTCAGTGATGGTGCTGTGAAGACTGCGGATAAATTCCAATGGGAGGGGCCATCCCATCTCCTCGCCCCAGCAGACAGAGACAGCTTCCTTGACATAGATGTTCGGGAGGCTTGCAAATGCGCAGGTTTCCTCCCTCCCATGAGGAGAGTTGCAGAGCAGATAGGAGCAGACGAAAGTTGGCAGGTGTGCATGGCACTTCGGCCTTGGAGGCGATAAGGTGGGGGCTAGGAATCAGCAGAGGAAGAAGGCTCTGCTTGTTATTTTTGGCATGGGACCAGCAGGTTCTGCGGTAGCCTGAGAAGGGAGGTGCAGCATTTGAGGGGGATTGAGAGACAGCACACAGAGAGCAGCTTTTGGTAGTTTGGAAAAAAAATTAAGTAGGAAAAAGGTACAGAGAATAGGAGTTAAAAAGTGTCCTTTTGCCATCCTTGAAACAGATTTGAACATTAGTTGAAGAGATGTATTTTTGAAGCAATTTGAAAACAAGTTATTTTGCAGAGAGAATTACACGTGTACTGAAGCCATTTATTTTGACCAGCTAGGATGAGTCAGATGTGAAAAATGTGAGTTTAGAGAACATGAGGAAAATGAACAGACCAGTTTTTTTTTTTGAGTTAACGATCGCTGTTCGTAGGTATAACTTAGACATGTTGGTGAATAATGACTTTTGTTTTACAGGGAGGAATGTTATCTTAGGAAATAAATGCAGCAATTTAGAAATGTGACAGTATATTTTGTGTGCCAGTTTAAGTGAAATGTGTTTTTATAGTTTTTGTAAGGAATAGGGAAAGGAAAAATATGTTTTTAAAAGTTACAGATACTTTTGTGTTATTGGGCATTGACAGATACTGGACAGAGAGTATTACAATGAAATACAATGTGATTTCTCAGGTCCTCATGAAAAGTCCAGGGATAGAGATTGAGAATATAAGATTCCCTAGAATGTGCTGACGGAGCATGACTGAACCTTTGATTTCCTTACAGATGACAAGGCTAAAGTCTTGGAGATATGATTCAGATTTGGTGTGCATACCTAAATAAGAGCACCTAGGAGATAAAGATCATACAAGCAGGTGGGCAGAAAATGAAGGGATTTGCCCTAGATTTAATCAGAATTGTGATTCTTATGTGCCAGAATGCACAAGCCAGACAAGCCCCATAGAAAGTGAAATGCCAGTTGAGGAAAGGAAAATTACCGGAGCAGATGAAGTGTCCTGGGTTTCTGCCAATAGATAAAGGGAGCACATATCCAGCAGTGAGTGGAAAAATAGTCAGGATAATGTCCCAGCCCCTCTTGCTGTCCAGAGATAAAGAGAGTTTCATTCTCATACCAAGGATTCAGAGATTAAAGCATGGGTAGATTTCTCAGACAATTCCCCAGAGCTAGAGGAGAGCTGTGCAGACAGTGATGGAAAATGTTTTTTTTTTGTTGCAAGAAGAGTGTTGCTTTTTTATTTTTTCAGATCATCATATGCAGCGCCTTTGTGTGCATGTGGCGCCCAGTCCCCGTATGCGTGGGCCTATCCCTCCCCCCCTCCCCCAAGCCTGGTGGAGCTGCCAAGCCGCACGATGGAAGCTGATGTCCTGTGGCTGATGGCTGATGGGAGGTGGTATCCTGTGGCTGAGGGAAGCTGATGTTCTGTGGCTGACCGGATCGGATGGGGTCTGCCTTTGCTGAATGGACCGGATGTGGTCCTTCTATGCCAAGCGAACTGAACAGATATGATGGAGATGACACGACTAGCAAAAAGGATGAGTGCCTTTCACACAGACAGACTGTTGATTCTCAGGTGTATAGTGAGCAGCAGGATGTGCTGCAATTGGAGTTGTTTTATTGACCTGTGAGGGAAACAAAATTCAAGAGCTGTGTATCTTTCACACAGATGAACTGTTAGTTTGAACACTAAAGAAGGTGAACAACTGAGATGTTGTGCTGAAATTTGAGCAGATGTTTTCTGAGCTAGGGACTGCACAGAGAGAAACCTTTTGATTATGCTTTTATTTTTCAGCGGGCGATTCATAATAGTTTGGCTGCCTTAGCAGTAGAAGTTCATTTATTTTGTGTATCCAGATATGTATGAGTTACATGTATTTGGGAAATTCAGTCTTCTTTCAATTTTGACATGTGGCTATAGATGGTTTGCTTTTAATTGAGAAATTACATTATTGTGTCTTTCAGTTGAGACTTGCTTTGACATATGCTTTTGTGGTTTTATTGAGTTTTTCAATCATAATTGTGTTTTTTAGTTGAGAAATGCGGTTTTTCATTGAGAGTTATGTCTTTAGTTGAGTGATTCAATTTTTGATATATGTGAATGGTGATAGTCGAAGGTCATGGGGTGGAATGTAGTGAAAGAGCCACTTTTGTAGTCTGGCACACTATGATGACCTCCGACTTTTCACCATTTTAATTGATTTTAGTGTGTTCCTTAATGTAGGATGGTCCTGCATTTGCCTGCTTCTCTTCTGTTCTGTAATCTTGCTGTATTTCAGTGGGAGCTGTTACTGAGTGGAACAGTCTTGCCAAGAGCAGAGCGTGTGGGATGTGCATATGAAGGTGTGCAGTTGTGTAGGAATGTGTCAGTGGTGAGAATTATGAGTTCTTACTATTGGCTTTGACCAATCTGTTTTCTGACTTTATCTTGCTTAATGGCAGGGCTTGCCTATTGGCTTTGGCATAATCTTATGCCATCTTGCATTAGTGGCCTATGCTTAAGCGACTCCATCTTCTGAGCCTTTCTAGGTGAGAAGTGATGATTTGCTTTCATTTGTTTTCTGCACTCTGTGTGCTAGCAGAAATCGGTTCTTGTCAGAGGAATATGCTCGCTCTGTGCCGGAGTCATAACAAAGGCCTGATCAACCGGAGGTGTGACCTTGGTACGAAGTGGTACAGGAATCTGATGGGAAAAGGAAGAGGGGCTTGCTAGAAGCTTCGACCAGCGTTTCCACTTGTATTAAAGGGGGGAGCCTCCACTGGTCTGGTGGGAGTTGGAAGTGAACGTTTTGGGAGTTTGGGTTCCGAGTGAGGGCAGACGTGTCTATCTCGGATTGAACCCTGATTGCTGAGCACTGATCCCCGGCTGTGTGAAGACTTCCCCCAGCCAGAAGTGGGCAGTGTATGCATCAGGTGATGTATTGAGTTTTGTGATTATTGCCATTGTGATGTGAGCCAGTGGCTGTGATCGCTTGAGGTGTTTTCTTTGTGGTGTGGAAGGTGCACATCCAGAGTGATCCTCTACTCTGTATATTTATCTTTCTGATCTCTTGCAGGACGTCCAGTGTATCTTACCTTATATCAGTTATTGCTTGTTTAGTAATCAGTATAATTATTGATTTATGCCATTTAGATTATAAGTTTGCTCAGTTACTGATTCATGCCTTTAGATTATAAGTTTGCTATATATATTTGAATATAATCCATTTGGTATCTGAGACAGCCTTTGTTTAGAGAGTATTATCTAATAAACCCCAAGCCTTATTCTAAAACTGATAGTCTTTGCATTTTGTCAAATAAAACTCCTTTACAAAAGGTGCTGTTTGTTTTGTGTTGCAGTCTTGTTGTGCCAGGGGTGGTAAAACATTCTTAAAAGTGTATATTATTTAAAGGTGTAATGATATATTTGCCTCCCAGGTGGGAGTGCAGTGTTTGGGTGTGGCTTATTGGCGAGAAGCCACATTCAAAACACATTCCCACAGAGAGGAGCAATTACAGCAACTAAACCCTGATCAGAGATCTGTTCCCATTACCTTTACTTTGGATGAGGTGAGATTAGGAACTGAAGGGACTTTCGCAGAATAAGGCGCCGGGACCTGATGGGATCCTGCCAGACCTTTTCCAATGCAACACAGAGATATGGGCCCCTCTCCTAGTAAGGGTTTTAAAAGCGGCAGTAGCATCAGCAATGCCAGCATCATGGTCTACCGCCACTAATGTAACGATTTTTAAGAAGGGAGATAGGGACAGCCCACATTGTTATCGTCCCATATACCTTATTGACGTAACAGTGAAGGTACTGGGTCGGGTGCTACTGAATAGGTTGGTACAATATGGATTCCGAGCCGGTAAATCCACTACAGATCAATGCCTCAACATTTACCTTATAATTGAAAAATGCATACAAGCTAAATCGGGGAATTGTATCCAGCTTTTATGGCCCTCACTGTGGCCTTTGAGTGAGTGAGTGAACTCCTGTAAACTCTGTAAACTCCTTGGAGAGCTCGCGTGGATCCGGCAATAACTAACACCCTAATGGCCCTACATTTATACACTATTGCAGTAGCTAGATACACACAGGAGGGGAACACCACAAATTATTTTAACTGCTCTAGTGGGGTCAGACATGGTTGAATATTAGCGCCATTTTTGTTTACACTAAACATTAACCCCTTCTATACGCACGACAGCCGGGAGCAGTCGAGCGCAGCAGTCCTCGTGTGCGCACGACGGCTCCCGGCCGTCATGGAACACAGCACCAGAAATCCCTCTGATGTGGGCACCAGAGGGATTTCTTTTTCACCCCTAAAGCCTCGGGAGCTGGGGAAGAGCCGCCCTAGCTCCCGAGCCCCCTACCCCCCCCCGTGTTTTCCTGAAATGACGATCGTCGCGCTGACGTAATTTCAATGAAACCGAAACTGAAAGGAGCCAAGAGGCTCATTTCAGTTTCAGTTTCTACGTGCTCATGGGTCTATCTCAGCCCCCTGAGCAGGTAGAAATTCAGGAGAAGTATCGTTGGAAAGGGAAGAATCTCCCCTTTCCAATGGTACCCCTCCCTAGTGGATCCCTCCGTAGGGATCCACCCACTAGAGCACCAGGGAGGAGGGTGCGGCCCCTTGGGCAAGGGCCTTTGATCCCCCCATAAATATTTGGGCATGAGTAGTCATTCTGCCACCCCTGGGGGGTAGATGGGGGCAGTAGCCCCAATCTGTCCCGCGGGGGGGGGGGCAGAAAGCCCATTAGACACCAGAGAATTTTCATGGGCATAATTATTAAGGGTGGGGGCTGCCCAAAACGGGCATGGTGCTGCCCCCACCCCCGGCCACAAAATTACAGTCTTTCTGACCCTCCTGGGGGGCAGATGGGGGAAGTAGCCCCCAATCAGCCCCTGGCAGCCCGCTAGATACCAGGAATGTCTTTTAAATTATAATTTGGGGTAGGGGCTGCCCAATATGGGCATGCCAATGCCCCACCCCTCCCCCGTACAAATGACAGCCTTTCTGCCCCAACTGGAGGGCACACAGGGGCATTAACCCCCAATCTGCCCCCCCCCCCGGGGGGAGCAAAAAGCCTACTAGACGGCAATTATTTTTTTGGCAAATTTTAATTAGGGTGGGGGCATTGGCATGCCAGTTTTGGGCAGCCCCCACCCTAATTAAAATTTGCCCAAAAAAATCCATGGCGTCTAGTGGGCTTTCTGCCCCCCAGGGGGGCATCATTAGCCCCCAATCTGCCTCCCCGGAGGGGGGCAAAAAGCCCACTAGGCGTCGGGGATTTTTTGGGGCAAATTTGAATTAGGGGGGTCTGCCCAAAACAGGCATGCCCATGCCCCCACCCCCTCCCCTGCAAAAATGACAGCCTTCCGGCCAGTAGTGCCCAATCTGCCCCGGGGTGGGGGGGGGGCAAAAAGCCCACTAGAGGCCAAGGACTTTTTTGGGTAAATTTTAATTAGGGTGGTGGCTGCTCAAAGCAGGCATGCCAATGCCCGCACCCCCACCCGCAAAAATTACAGCCTTTTCACCCCCGTCAGGGGGGCGAATGGGGAAGTAGCCCCCAATCTGACTCCCGGGGGGCAAAAAAACCATTAGACGCCAACAATTACGCTGCCTTTTTTTATGCCTGGGGGTGGGGGCTGACCAGAATGGGCATACCAATGCCCGCACCCCTCAAAAAAATAGCCACGGTGTTTCTGCCCCCCTTGGGGGCATATCAGGGCAACCCCACCACCAGATATCCCCGCCAGGACGGCTAAAAGCCGACTAGGCACGGACTTGTTTTTAGCAATGTGCCTACCTGTGGATTTTGACCCTAGCGCAGCTGGCACATAAGGAAACTGAGCAAACCTGTACATTTTTGAAAACTAGACAACCAAGGCAATAAGGATGGGGTGACTTGACTGGCTCTCACCAGGTTCTGTTACCCAGAATCCCTTGCAAACCCAAACACTTGTCCAAAAAAAACAAATTTTTCTCCCATTCCTGTGGTGGGAAGTTCTGGAACCTGCGTGGATCCACAAAAGTCCACTCACCCCGCGTTCCCCAAAGTCTTCCAAGAAAAATGGTACCTCATTTGCCTGGGTAGGTCTAGTGGCCGCGACTGGAAATGGCCCAAAACGCAACGTGAACACACCACATTTTCACAGTGAAAACTGAACCTTTGTTTGCAAAGTGCCTAGCTGTAGATTTTGAACCCTAGCTCTACGGGCAACTTGGGAAACCTAGTAAACCTATACATTTTTTAACACTAGACACCCAGGGGAATCCATGATGGGGTGACTTGACTGGCTCTCACCGGGTTCCATTACCCAGAATCCCTTGCAAGCCTAAAAATTTGTCAAAACACAATTTCTTCACATTTCTGTGGTGGAATTTAAAAATTTGAATTTAAAAACATTTATTGAGCGCACTTATACCTAGCGGTTTCATGGCGCTTTAAGGACTACGACCAGCGGCAGCAGCAGAAGGACAGGCTAGGCAGCGAAGGCTCTGGAGAATAAGAATGTTTTCAAATTTTTCCGGAACTCCAAATAGGAGGATGAGGTTCTGAGTGTCATAGGGAGGGAGTTCCAGAAAACAGGTGCAAGGGCCGCAAATTTCGCTTCGCCAGCTTTCTTTTTCTTGAAACGGGGTGTAGCCAGGAGTGCCATATGGGTAGAGCGGAGTTCTCTACCGGCAAATAGGGTCTGATGGCTGAGCAAATAAACTCAGGGGCAGTGCCCATCCTGGCCTGAAAAGTGAGGCAACCTAGCTTGAATAGGGCCCGCTCTCTCACAGGCAGCCAGTGCAGCGACTTCAGCAGTGGGGTAACCCGGTGGAATTTGGGCAGCCCATGGATCAGGCGGGCAGCCTGATTTTGCACTAGTTGCAGGCAGTGTATAGCGTAGGCCGGCGCGCCATTATAGATTATGTTCCCATAATCGAGGCGCGAGAGCACCATTGCCATCACAATTATCTTAAGTGCAGGGAGGGAGAAGAAGCGGGATATTTTCCTAATTGTCCGGAGGGAGAAGAAACAGGAGGATACCACCGAGCTGACCTGGGGGTGTACAGAGAGTTGAGAATTGAGGAAGATCCCGAGGGTTTTAACTTTAGGAACCGGGAGTGGGGGGACACCAAGTGAAGTGGGCCAAAAGGAAGGGGACCAGGGGCTGCAACCACCTCCTGTCAAGACCAACTCTGTCTTGTCAGGGTTGAGTTTAAGGTGGTTGCAGTTCATCCAGTCCTGAATGAATAACATAACGGTTTGAAAATTCTGGGCAGAGGAAGGGGAATCGGAAAGATTGAAAATTAGCTGGAGGTCAACGGCGTAGTTGAACACCGTGACCTCGAGCTGCTGCAACATAAAAATGAGGGGATAGATGTATAAATTAAACAAAAGAGGGGATAAAGAAGAGCCCTGGGGGACGCCGCACTCCACCTTTCGAGAAGAGGCAGCGAAGCCAGCGAGATGGACAGCCTGTGCCCTGTCGCACAGGAAAGATTTAAGCCAAGAGAGGGCTGAGCCCTCTATGCCCGCCGCCTTGACACGGGTGAGGAGGATGGAGTGATCCACCATGTCAAAAGCGGCGGACAGGTCCAGCAGGACAAGGGCTTGCGAAAGGTTGGTGTCAATACCCTCGCGGAGTCCGTCCATCACTGCAATCACTACCTTCTCCGTGGAGTGCAGAGGTCGAAAGCCTGCCTGACAGGGAGAGTGGCAATGGTTTGCCTCCACATAGGAGCTCAAAGTGCTGGTGACATGTGTTTCTAGGACCTTTCCCAAATAGGGCAAAAGGGAAATGGGGCGGTAATTGGATGGGGATAGGGGATCAGCGCCAGCTTTTTTTAGAATCGGGATAATGACCGCTGATTTGTGAGAGCTAGGGACAACACCGTTACTGAATGAATCATTGAGGAAAGTGAGGGGGGGGTAGGGCAAGCCGAGAAAATCTCTCTTGGGACATGGGCGGGACCAAAATCCAGGGGGGGACCCGACTTCACCCGTCGGAGCAGAGGAAGAAGTGAGTCCTTGGTCAGCAGGGGGATATTAGCCAAATTGGAGGCAATTGATGGAGGGGAAGTATTGACAAATGTTGACGAAGGAGGTGGTATGTTAATTTTGATCTGCGCAACCTTCTCAATGAAAAACTCATTGAGCGAGTTGCACAGATGTTGGGAGGGGGGAATCTTAGCCGTTGCTCTGTCGGATGCTGCCAATTCATGAACGGTAGCAAAGATCTCTTTGGACTGGGACTCCGCCGCTAGTATCCTGCCCGAGTAGTATTCTGTCTTAGCCTCGAGGATGCCTTTTTTATAGTCTGTAGGACAGAGAGGTATACAGATTTTAGTGAAGGACAATAGGCTCTCCTCCAGGCTCGCTCAGCTCTCCGTGCAGCTAATTTTTTCACCTTGAGGTCAGAGTTGAACCACCTGTTAGCTGCATGGGCCCGTTTGACCGTGATCCGTCTCAGGGGGGCGAATTCATCGCCCGTTTGAGTCAGCCAGTTATTGATGGTTACCAGTTGAGCTGGGGCAGCAAGACCTGAGAGGTCAGGACTGGTCTTGGACAAGGCCGAGCAGAGGGACGGCATGTCGGCTTTGCCCCATTTCCTGATCCAGGTGTTCTTGGGGAGCAAGGGCTTAACTTCGGGGGCTAAGGCAAGGGAAAATGAGATAAGTGAGTGGTCCGACCAGGGTCAGGGAGAGATTGTAGGGGGCGTTGTGGGGACATTTAGAGCCCAGATTTGGTCCAACGCATGACCCTGAATGTGGGTGGGGCTATGAATATGAGGTACAAAATTAAGGCTGGTCATGAGATCAGTAAACTCCTTAGAATGGGAGCTTTCAGCAGGATCGTTTGGCCAGAAATTGAGGTCCCCTAAGACTAGAACTGACGAATTGTTTATCGCCAGTGTAGCCAGGTGCTCTTGGAAGCTGGGGATGAAAGATGGGGTGGGTCGTGGGGGACGGTAGATGAGAACGCAGGTCAAGGGGATTTGATATGAGGTCGAGCGCGCCACCAAGTAGTCTACTTCTGGGATTGGGGGGGAGGGGAGCATCTGGAAGTGGAGATCAGCGCGAGCTATCAAGGCCACTCCACCGCACATCTTGCCCTCCGGCCGGTCCGCCCGGATGGCAGAGTGTGAGGGGGGCAATGCAGCTAGAACGTTGGGCAGGGAGTCAGCCTTGAACCAGGTCTCAGTTAAAAACAGGAGGTCGAGTTCGTGCGTGTCAATATAATCGAATAGCTCGTACTGATGTTGAACAGCTGACCTGGTATTGAGTAGGGAGGCCGAGATGTTAAATACCGGTGTATGAGAGGTGAAAGGAGAGAAAGGAGTGGGGGGTGGGGAAAAGGGCAAGGATATCAACTGAGAAACAATATCCGGGGCAGAGCGAGGGGGCGAAATGAACAAGCCAAGGGAAGTCACACAGATGGATACAGAGGGTAGGATAGAACCTGGGGTCCAGTAGGAGCAAAGCTGAGATAGCGAGTAGGTAATCAGATGGGCAGAGTGGAATGCCCCTAGCCCCTGCCGGCCGCGGACGGGCGCAGACGGGCTCGACTCAGGCGCAACTCCGGCGCGCCTTCGTCGCCCCCGCTGCGCTCGTCCGCTGCGCTGACACATGGTGGCTGTTTAAATAGAGGAGTGACGAGGGGGGAGTGTCAAGGGTCCCGCGCGCCGGCCAACCCGACCCAAGATGGCGCCCGCGGCTGCTGAGAGCCCGCCCCAGCGATCAGCCCTCAGCCGGCCGCCGTGATGCCCCTGAATCAAAAATTAAGTCAGTAACCTGTCAACTTTGAACACAGGTTAGTTACAGCGCAATAGTGGCACAAATTCAAATACAGTTAAGATAAACCACCGCTGCTCGCAATCAGCAGGGCGGAAGGTAAAACAATGCACAACTCTCCAGCTATCGCGCGCTAGCCCTCTGCCACCGGGCTGCGTCGCAATCGCTGGGGAAAGGGAGTGCTGACTCCTAAATAGAGGAGTGACGAGGGGGGTGTGTCAAGGGTCCCGTGCGCCGGCCAACCCGACCCAAGATGGCGCCCGCGGCTGCTGAGAGCCCGCCCCAGCGATCAGCCCTCAGCCGGCCGCCGTGAAGCCCCTGAAACAAAAATTAAGTCAGTAACCTGTCAACTTTGAACACAGGTTAGTTACAGCGCAATAGTGGCACAAATTAAAATACAGTTAAGATAAACCGCCGCTGCTCGCAATCAGCAGGGCGGAAGGTAAAACAATGCACAACTCTCCAGCTATCGCGCGCTAGCCCTCTGCCACCGGGCTGCGTCGCAATGGAAAGTTGTGGAATCTGCGTGGAGCCACAATATTCCACCCACCCTGCGTTCCCCATTGCCTTCCAAGAAAAATGGTACCTCGCTTGTGTGGGTAGGCCTATTGCCTGCGACAGGCAAGGGCCCAAAACCTATTGAGGCGACATCAAAATTACCTATCACAAAACAATCTGATTTTGCAAGGGGGGTCCCATGAGTTTTTGGCCCCGGGCTCGGCGGCCATCTAGGGAAACCTACCAAACCCATACATTTCTGAAATCTAGACACCTGGGGGAGTCCAGCGAGGTATGGCTTGCGTGGGTCCCCTAACGTTTTCCTACTCAGAATCTCATGCAAACCTCAAATTTAGCTGAAAAAAATCACCTTTTTCTCAAATTTCTGTGTGGGGAAGTTCTGGAATCTACGTGAATCTACAAATGTCCTACCACCCAGTGTTTGCCCAGGTCTCCCGATAAAAATGGTACCTCACTCGCAGGGGTTGGTCAAGTACCCGCGACAGGCAAGGGCCCAAAACCCATTGAGGAGACATCAAAATTACCTATCACAAAACAACCTGGATTTGCAAAGGGGGTCACCTGGGTTTTTGGCCCCGAACTCGGCGGCCATCTTGGGAAACTTTCAAACCCACGCATTTCTGAAAAGTAGACACCCGGGGGAGTCCAACGAGGTATGGCTTGCATTGGTCCCCCAACATTTTCCTACCCATAATCCCCCTGCCAACCTCAAATTTAGCTGAAAAAAAATCACTTTTTTCTCAAATTTCTGTGTGGAAAAGTTCTGGAATCTGCATGGATCCACAAATTTCCTCCCACCCAGCATTCCCCCAGGTCTCCTGATAATAAATGGTACCTCACTTGTGTGGGTAGGCAAAATGGCTGAAACAGGAAATGGTCCAAATAGTATTGTGGAGACTTCAATATTACAAAAAACAAAACTACCTGTCCATAGCAGAACTGGCTAAAAACGTATTTTTAAAGAAATGTTGCACTTAGAATTCTCGGTGCTATACTCTAAATCCCTTTGTTTTGTGCTCTTCCTAGTCACTGGCCTTTGGCCCACCCACACAAGTGAGGTATCATTTTACGCGGGAGAACAAGGGGAACGCTGGGTGGTAGGACATTTGTGCCGGAGCAGTGATCCCACGCAAAAATGTATGGACAAATTGATTTTTTTTCAGCTAAATGAGAAGTTTGCTTGGGATTCTGTGTGAGAAAACGTTGGAGGACCCACGCAAGCCAATCATCGCTAGTTTCCCCCAGGTGTCTAGTTTTCAGAAATGTTTGGGTTTGGTCGTTTCCCAAGATGGCCGCCGAGTCCGGGGACAAAAACCCAGGTGACCCCCCTTGCAAAACCAGGTTGTTTTGTGATAGGTCATTTTGATGTCGCCTCAACAGGTTTTGGGCCCTTTCTTGTCGTGGGTACCTGACCCACCCACGCAAGTGAGGTACCATTTTTACTGGGAGACATGGAGGAACTCTGAGTGGGAAGAAATGTGTGGATACACGTAGATTCGAGAACTTTCCCACACAGACATTTGAGAACAAGTACTTTTTTTACAGTCCGATATGTGATGTAATCTCATTTTTTTACCTGTGTGTGGGTGCATGAAAACATCGCCTAAAATTACATTACCACACTGGCCACAGTTGTGGCATTTCCTCATACCCTTCGTAACCTGTTTTTCAACAGTGGCTTTAATTTTCAGTAGTTCACGCACATTTTTGGGTCGATTGTGAGCAAATATTGGGGCTCCTCGAAAAAGATTAGCAAAGTCTGGTTCGTGATCTATAATTTCCCAGCGTTTCCTTATAATTGCTTTAATCTGTGATGCTTGTGTGGAATATTTCAGTACAAAAACCTCACGTTTCTTTAGTTTTTTCTCACTTGGCTTTAATAATTCTTCCCTGCTTCTTAAAGCCACTTTCTGTGCAGCATTTGTCAGTATTTCAACCGGATAACCTCTTGTCTTGTATCTGGTAAGTTGACCTGTGTAGACTGCTGCATCTGAAGTAATCCTCTTTATTCTTGTGAGTTGAGAAACCGGTAAAAGTTGCTTAAGAGAATAGGGATGAGCACTTGAAAAATGTAGTGCATTTTTAACATCTGTTGGTTTCTTATATACTGACGTCACAAGTTCGTCCAGTATCTGTTTTGGTGATTTCTATGTCTAGAAAATGAATTTTCTCACATTGGATGTGGTACATAAATTGGGTTCTAGGATTATGGCCATTTAATTCAACAATGCATTCCTCCAACAGAGATCTAGAGCCTTTCCATATAATAAGTATATCGTCTATTTAGCGCAAAAAAACTGCTGCATTCTCTGTCCATGTGGAGTTCGTGAGGATATGATTATGCTCCAAATAGGCCATGAATATATTAGCATATGATGGGGCTCCGGGAAAGCCCATGGATGTGCCCGTTTTCTGTAAATAAAACTTCTTCTGCCAACTGAAATCACTATGGTATAAAGCGAAATGTAGGTATTCAAGTAAAAAAATTGCTTTGTCCGATGTTAAAGAGGAGGCCAGCAACCTCCATTCAACAGCCTCCAAACCTTCGTTATGGGCTATCGATGTATAAAGAGCAACAACGTCAATGGTGCACAGAAGAATCTCATCATCAAAAACATGGCGAACAGCTTCCAATTTCAGCAAACAGTCTGTGGTGTCCTTGATGTAAGTCCCCCAGGACTGTCCCAATGGTTGTAGATAATGATATAGGTAATATCCTAATGCTTCATGAATGGAATTGCATCGAGCGACTATTGGTCGAAACGGTGGCTTAAGACTGTCCTTATGCATTTTGGGAAGCATATATATCTGCGGAACCTTCGGTGTGTGATTGATCATAAATTTGACAGTGTTTTCATGAATGGTACCGTTGTTCACAGCTTTAGTCAAAATGTTGATCAATAATGTCAACAATTCATTCGGTAGGATCTTAATCCAGTGGAATGTACGTATCTTCATCTTGTACATGCTGGTCAACATGCAAATTGTAGTAAACTGTGTCAAGAACTACAAGGGCTCCACACTTATCAGCTGGCTGAAAGGTAATAGACGTATCTTGTTTTAAGGCATTAAGAATCCGAAGTTTCTTACGTGTCAAATTGGCTGGGTAGGTTTATTATAGACAATGTCTTTGAGGTCTTTTTTCACCAAGAGTTCAAAAGTATCCAAGGATTTATGCGTAATGGAGGACATGAACTTACTTTTTGGGCGAAAAAGTTTTGATTCTTGAGTTTGTTCATTGTTCACAGGCATCATAGAAAAAAAACATCTCAGGCGCAATTTCCGCATGAACTTAAATACAGCTACTTCAGTTTCCAATTCATTTGAAGTGTATGATGGGACAAAAGAAATCCCTTTATTCAAGACTTTCAACTCATCTGTACTCAAAGTTCTCTTGGAGAGGTTTATAACCAAAGATTCTATTTCTTGAGATCCCTATGGGGTGTGCCTGATTTCGGAGCTTTTTTTACTTTTTCCCCTTCGGGTGCGGGTTCTTGGGGAGTTGGAATTTTGTCCGGTGGTGACTTTGAAGCCGGACCCTCCGCTAAAAAAGACAGCTGTAAGCCTGACGACGACGCAATTTCCTGTGATGGCACACTTATCTGTGGCTGTGCCGGAGTGACTTTAGGACGTTGAATTGTCAAATCCTGGTCAGTCACTATACTTTTCCTCAGAGGAGGTAGCCCCTGTTTTTTTTAAAAAACGCTTCTGTGCGTAGGCCTCCGCCCAAGAGTACACCTCGTCTAATATATAGTCGATAGTGTCCCTGCGAAAATTGCGGATTTTTTGCTCGTGTACCTCTTTTTGCATGCCTGTCCAAAGTTTTATTAATTTTTTCCAGTACTTTATTCCAATCCTCTTGATCCATTTTCTGGGATATATCATCCTTCAGTTTGTTAATGTCATGTGACAAATCTGTTAGTATTGATGAAATCTCTTCAATAATTAAAAGGATCAAATCCAGAGAACATTGATTCAATATCGCGTACCAGCGAGACAAAGGCTTTATTAAATTTAAATAGCACTGGTCTCAAAGCAATACGCAGTCCTCTTGGGATCCTCTTAACTTTGTGATACTCAATTAAAAAAGGGGCTGGTCTGATTCCCGCTACACGAAAGCCCACTCTGCTCTCAAACTAGCCTTTCATAGAACTGTTAAAATCAAGCAAGAGATAAAAGAGGCTAGAAAGGAATATCATCTTGCACAGGTGTCAAGGAAACATTTTTTAAAGGAGGAAGCCTGGACGGCCTTGCGTGAAGCCACCGAACAGAGAGATTCATCAGCATTCTGGAAGGCGGTCAACGCTCCCTTTTTAGTCGATTCAGAGAAGGCAACTATAGAAAAGACTAGAACGAGGGGAGAATGGGTTGAACATTTTTCTAAACTATATAATAATAATAGCCCTTATTCAGACTTAATAACCCATGACCATGTTGGAGTTAGGTAAGAATCACAGAACATAAATACTGTCCAGCATCCCCAATTTGAATTGTGTGAAATCACCCGGCCCTGATGGTATCCCTGTGGACCTTTTTAAATACAACTCTGAGCTCTGGGGACCCATTTTAATGCAGGTAATCAATGCATGTAGTTCCCTTGGTTTCCCCCCCAACCTGGAGCGAATTGATTTTGGTGCCAATCTTCAAAAAAGGGGATAGGCACAGCCCGGCCTGATACAGTCCGATTTCATTATTAGATTCAACAGCTAAAATCATCGGGAGAGTTCTTTTAGCCCGATTACAGGATTGGGCAGAAGACCATCAAATAATCAGTAACATCCAATGTGGCTTCCGTAAAGGGCTGGGGACCATTGATCAATGCTTAAACTTGGAACTTACTATAGGAAAATACACTAAGGTCAAGGGGGGTAACTTGTACCTGGCGTTTGTGGATTTAACCGCGTCTTTCGACTGCGTTATCCATGATAAACTCTGGGTGATTTTGGACCCCAGTCTCATTTCTTTTATGAGACAATTTTATATCGGAGCCAAGGCCAGAGTTCGTTACGGGGCAGGGGGTGAGCTAACTGATCCCTTTGCCATTAGAAGAGGAGTGAGACAAGGTTGCGTCCTGGCACCCTTCCTATTTACACTGCACATTAACAACGTAGGACATTTTTTGATGGATGAGTGCCAGGACCTACCTTTGGTAGGGAAGTGTCCACTCCCTGCGTTTATGTATGCGGACAATGCCGTTCTAATGGCTCGGACCCCGATTAGCTTACAGAAAGTTATTTCTAGTTTTGCTAATTTTATGTCAAATTTGGGTCTCATAGTCAACACCTCCAAAACTTTTATTTTAAAATGCGGACAAGGGAGTAAGAGTTCCCGCTCGTTTTTTCTTGAGCAAAACCGCCTTGAATGTTCTAATACTTTTTCCTACCTAGGGGTCTTATTCGATCGCACTAGCTTATGGACCCAGGCTATTCACTCTAGGAAATTGTTATTTTTAAAGGCCTTGGTCGCTTTGACCAATTTTAGTAGGAGACTTAGTAAACGCCCGCCCCCAGAATTACTTAAAATGTATAAAGCCAAATGTGTTGCTATTGCAACTTATGCGGTACAAAAAGGGGGTGTACCGCTTTTGGCTGCCATAAGTGTGGCAGGGTATGCTCAGACGTGAGTCCCTTGCTCACTTTGCCACTGGATTCAAGCAAGCCGGGCTGAAGACGGCTGGAATGCCAGAAACCGGTCCTTGTTTCCGGTCCAGGGAAGGCATGGCTTTGCAGTTCGTGCTGGACTGTTCCCATGAGGCACAGGGTCAGACTGATTTGCATATAGCCATGTCTGAACTGGGGTGGCAGAGTGGGCTAAAGAACGGTGATGGATTAAACTCAGATCTTTTGACTGGGTGTGAGTGTTTGATTGATTCAGATGCTCCGTCCATCACCACCCCCTTTTGTACCGCTTTTGGCTGCCATAAGTGTGGCAGGGTATGCTCAGACGCGAGTCCCTTGCTCACTTTGCCAGTGGATTCAAGCAAGCCGGGCTGAAGACGGCTGGAATGCCAGAAACCGGTCCTCGGAAGCTTGTTTCCGGTCCAGGGAAGGCATGGCTTTGCAGTTCGTGCTGGACTGTTCCCATGAGGCACAGGGTCAGACTGATTTGCATATAGCCATGTCTGAACTGGGGTGGCAGAGTGGGCTAAAGAACGGTGATGGATTAAACCCAGATCTTTTGACTGGGTGTGAGTGTTTGATTGATTCAGATGCTCCATCCATCACCACCCCCTTTTGTACCGCTTTTGGCTGCCATAAGTGTGGCAGGGTATGCTCAGACGTGAGTCCCTTGATCACTTTGCCACTGGATTCAAGCAAGCCGGGCTGAAGACGGCTGGAATGCCAGAAACCGGTCCTCGGAAGCTTGTTTCCGGTCCAGGGAAGGCATGGCTTGGCAGTTCGTGCTGGACTGTTCCCATGAGGCATAGGGTCAGACTGATTTGCATTTAGCCATGTCTGAACTGGGGTGGCAGAGTGGGCTAAAGAACGGTGATGGATTAAACCCAGATCTTTTGACTGGGTGTGAGTGTTTGATTGATTCAGATGCTCCGTCCATCACCACCCCCTTTTGTACCGATTGCAACTTATGGGGCAGGCATTTGGGGTCACATCGATGTGAGCACTCTTCAGACGGCGGAAAACAAATTTCTCAGATTTTTATTGGCTGTCCCGGAATGTGTGTCCACTTTTAATTGTCATATGGAACTTGGTTTGCCGTATTTAACGGATGTAATGCGTGGTGGTTCTTGTTCCTTGTATTGTCTTTTATGATTTTATTTAATCGAAATAAAGAATTTTTGACTGACTGACTGACTAACGGATGTAATCCGTATTAAACCAATTCTTCTTTGGTATCGAGTCTGGACTACCGAGCAGACTGTCTTAAACCGCCAAGTTATTACTGACTGTTGTGGGCTGGGTGGAGTTTCTCGAATTGGTTGGCTGAAATATGTCAGAAACATTTTGCACAGAACGGGCCATCAGGAATATTTTGACAACCCTTGTACTTTATCCAACTTAGACAAGAAAGAATTTAAACAAAATTGTTTTTACTACTTAGAAAATCTTAGATTTAATACAGAGATATCCAAAATCTCTGTCATTGCCCATCAACATATCCTGATCACTCCTAAGATGCAGCCCTATCTGAAACTGGCCACCTCTGACTACGATAGTTTCTTGCTTACCCGCTTCAGGCTGGGCATTATCCACAGATCTCTCAGCTTTCCAGCCAGAAACGACTGGTCCAGAGAGTTAATCAAATGTCCATGTGATGAGCCCTCAGCACAGACCACCATGCATGTTTTATTTTTTTGTACATTTCATCAAGTTCAGAGGAAGAGATGGATTCTCCCTGTTCTTAAATCCCTAGGTCATCGATTATGCCGCCCTGCTTTTTTGATCATGAAATCGCTTGGAGACGAACTCTTAATTGTATCTATATCTACATTTCTTAAGTCGGTTTTCACCTGTAGAAAGTCTATGCTCGTGTGATACATGGTTTTAAACCTGTAAACATAAGGATTAGTCAATTTATGCTGCAGTCCACTTAATGTTTACAGTGTTTGTATCTTTATATGTTATGTTTTAAATGGTTTCACTTGAGAAAGTCTATGACCAAGTAAATTGTGGTTTTAAACCCTAGAATTGAATGACTAATGTACATCTAGTTTTTCGTTGTGAATGTACTTTTATAGGGCTTGTTTTTAAATTGTTTTTTCTGTATACGCCTTTATGATTATTCCACTAATAGTCGAATAAAGCTTGATTTGATTGATTGATTGATACTCAATTAGAGTTGTTGTGTGGAGGCGCTGGTTTATCTCCTTCCTAAGTAAATATTCTAACTGTCGTAACTGCTGTGTTGTGTTGCCTGGGGAGGAACTAAAATCCCAAACTTCTCTAACTAAAAAGTATATGGATTCTGCCTCATCAGTAGTATATGCTTTAGTTTCTGCTTGGTTGGTGGTAAGGTCAGCTATATCCTTCCAAGACATTTTAAGCAGGCGGGTGCTGGTTCACTTGTGGGCCTTATCTGAAAGCTACTATTGTCTGCAGTGACTCCGCACAGCTAATGTTGGTCAATAAATTGCAAAAGGTAAACCAAATTCAAGAAAGCTTAACAGGTTTTGTGTGGACCCACGTTGTGAGGGATGTAGCCCTAAACCCCTCTGTGTGCAATCAAACTGTAGAGGCTATGGAAACCCACAATCTGCGTGGAGCACAGCTATGGACAAGAATGTTAAAAAAAAATGTAAACTCAAAGAGACTGATATGCTAACAAGCATTTGTATTTGTCAATGACCCATCAATCATTATTTGCATTCAAAAACATAACATTGAAATCAACAATGTTTGAAAATATACACTTGATTTAAACAAAAACAAGACACTAAACCAAAGTAAAGTCTCAATAAGCAAGTGAACAGAAAACCACATACAAATAGTTTACATGTCAATAAAGTTCAAATAAAGACAATCCCAATGCATTTCGGGTTCAAATTGAACCTTTCATCGGGGGATTAATATCGTCAACATGAAAGAGCTTTGATCAATAAGCAGCGTCCTCCTCAGGGATCTGCAACACAATAAGTTATACATCCGTCACGTACAATATAGAAGTATTCTCAGGTATAAACATAAGAACAACAAGATTTGGTTAGACTTTGCACTCATAAGGGAGGAGGTAGAGAAGAAAAAACAAAAGAGAGGTAAAAAGTGTAGGTGTACTTTAAAACATGTCACTGAGATTCCATGTGTGTAATAGTGCAAATTCACGGTAAAAAGGGTCTCCTATATGATACCCGACATCTCATCTGAAAGAGGCAGCCGGTGTGTTGAAATACCGCGAGCTAAGTAATCTTCAAAGAACCACCAGACATACCAGGTGAATCCCCAAGTAGAGGTGAATACCAAGTGAGGGGCTCTTCCGTCTAACAGACTGCCGAATGCGTCTGGCTGAAAAAATTAAGCAAGTGAATGTAAATATACAGGACTTAAATGCCGGAATGCAACATCACGTGATGTGGTGGTCAAGTCGAAATATCTTACCCGTCAGAAAATATTAAGCATATAGCACTTAAATGTGCGTCTCAGTCCCTAACAGTGTACACCAGGTTCTGGAAGCGCAAATTTATACAACATGAAACCAATCTCTATACAAAAAGCCAGAGGCAAAGATAGCTGCAATTATACGTAATAAGTAGTCAACGCGGTAAGTCTCACCGTGTCTGCAACCGTCAGAGATTCGGTCCGTCGTACACGCCAATCCCCTCCCAAATGTAAATAATCCATGTTCTAAAAACGTAAGTACAGAATAACATGAGCCTGAGCATATGGAAAGACGTCGTAAAAAAGGCAACAACGTTGTTACATGTGTAATAAACCCCAAGGTTATCACCGTTTCCAAAGATTCAAATGCCGCCGCCTTTCACTCTTCCGTGTATATCGCGTGAATGCCGCAATACGTAATTAGAAGAAGTTACAGGTGAAAACGTTGACACAAAAGGCTGTTTTTTTTCAACTAATCTTCAATTTTTCCTATATTTAACTGTTAGTTTCTATAAAGAAACCTTGAAGGATCTACACAAATGACCCCTTGCTGAATTCAGATTTTTTTCTACTTTTCCAAAATGTATAGCTTTCCAGAATACATTATTGCTTTTATACCCATTTCTACCATTAACTGGAAAGAGGTTGAAAGCACAAAAAATAGCAAAAATAGGCAATGTTCCAGAAAAATGCCCAAACTGTGTTAAAAAATGTTGGTTTTCTGACAAAAGTCTGCTTGTCCCTGAAATCTGGTAAGATGGTGATTTCAGCACCACAATCCCTTTTTTGATACCATTTGCAGCGAAAACTCCAGACACTTTAATCTGTAGCCCTTATTTCGCATTTTCCTCGAAAAAAATAAATTTAACTGTATTTTGGCTAATTTCTGGGTCCCCTCCAGGGGAATCCACAAACCCTTGGTACCTTTAGAATCCCCATGATGTTGGAAAAAAGGACGCAAATATGTCGTGGATACCTTATGAGGTCAAAACGTTACAGGGGCCTAAGCGCGAACTACCACAAATAGACAAAAAAAGGCTTAGCACGGGGGTAAAAGGCTTAGCAGCGAAGGAGGTAATGGCCTCAACTCTGTCCTGACGGCCTTACAGGCTGACACCCTGATGATAGGTACAAGACCGGTCTACTTTTTGTTAAATGCGGATGACGCAGTACTCCTTGCACGTACCCCGAAGGGCTTGCAGCTTTTATTAGATGGGTTTGTGACTTTTATGGATACGATCTATTTGTCACCCAATCAAACTAAATACTATATAATGTGTTAGAAAGGCGACCCCGGGGGAGGCAGAAGATGTCTGACTGACCACCCCTAGGTCCACCTCTCCGTCGAGAAGTAGCCGAGCGTTCACTGAGAGGCCTCCTGAATGAGGGTCCTCTCCTAGGATCGTACAGCAGAGTAATTACAACACTACAGACGGACACCACACAAGAGGTCAAGTTCTTAAGCTTTTATAGCTAGTAAAAGGTTGCGGGTTTTTGGTAGTATGTACAAGCAGATCGAGGGATCTGTAAAGTCTCGTAAAGGGGGGTAAGGTAGCGGGACAGTCTTACTCTGGGCGGAGGACGGGATACCCTACGCACAGCTCTCAATCCTCGAGCCGGGGGGTTCCGAGAGGTCGAGCCGCGGCAGCGCCAGCAGGCTAACAGATGGTTCAGCAAGGTAGGCCGCGGCCGCGCCAGCAGGCTCTCGGAAGGTCCAGCAAGGTAGGCCGCGGCAGCGCCAGCAGGCTCTCGGATGTTTCAGCAAGGTAGGCTGCGGCAGCGCCAGCAGGCTCTCAGATGTTTCAGCAAGGTAGGCCGCGGCAGCGCCAGCAGGCTCTCGGATGTTTCAGCAAGATAGGCCGCGGCAGCGCCAGCAGGCTCTCAGATGTTTCAGCAAGGTAGGCCGTGGCAGCGCCAGCAGGCTCTCAGAAGGTCGTCGGGTTACGGATGAGTTCGTCTGGTGTCGGCCGTGACAGCGTCAGCAGGGCTTCCAGTCCAGGATACAACTGGCGTCCTACTCCGGGGCGGGCCCAGATATAGGACGGAGGTCCTTTGATGTCCGGACCCTCGCGCCTGGGGGCCAGAGGGGCCGAGATGATGGTGTCCAGACACCCAGCAGGGGGGTGGAGCCAGCGCCCAGGGAGGCCGGAGGGCGATCGATACCAGGCGTCCGGGGACGGCTGGAGGGCCATCGAAACTCCTCTCCCTCCGGGATCTGTCGAGTGGCCACTCGACCACCTGGGTGGATCTTGGTGCCTCGATGTCTGGGCTTCGCTGGGGCCGAGGCTGGGGCCGAGGCCACGCGGTTGTGACGTGGTGGGCCCAAGATGGAGTCGGGCCCGGCCTCGTGCTTAGGTCGTGAGGGGCCTACGCTGGGGCCAGGCCGATGATGGGGGTCCGGGATGGTAGCCGGATCTGTGGTGTTGGGGCGTGCAGGGTCGGGCAGAATGGGCCGCCCGAGGTCCGGAGGAGGGCTGATGTCGTCCTGGGCCCGCCATGCGGGAGGGGTAGGACCACGCCATGAGGCCGGGTCCAACACGCGTCCCCCCCAGCTGAAGGCAGGGGAGAGTCACCCATTTTCTTGGGGATTCTCCTCGCCGAGGCGGAAGAATCTGGACAGGCCGTCGGCATTGGCGTGGTCGTTGCCGGGGCGATGCTCCACAGTGAAATCCATCCCCTGTAGAGAGATGGACCAGCGCAGCAGTTTCGGGTTTTCTCCCCGCATCTGCATCAACCAACGCAGGGGCTGGTGGTCGGTCTGGACTCGGAAGTGGGTGCCGAAGAGGTAGGGCCGGAGCTTCTTGAGTGCCCACACCACGGCAAAGGCTTCCCTCTCGATGGTGCTCCACCGCTGTTCTCTTGCCAGGAGGCGTCGGCTGATGAAGGCCACAGGCCGGTCGATTCCTTCGGGGTTAACTTGGGACAGGACCGCCCCGATGCCGTGCTCCGAGGCGTCGGTTTGGACTACAAACTCTCTGCTGTAGTCGGGGGCCTGGAGCACAGGGGCGGTGCACATGGCAGTCTTTAAAGTCTCAAAGGCTGTCTGGCACGCGGGGGGTCCAGTGCACCTTCTGTGGTAGTTTCTTTGAGGTCAGTTCTGTGAGGGGCCCCACAATGCTCCCGTAGTCTTTTATAAATCGCCGATAGTATCCGGTGAGCCCCAGGAAGGCTCGGACGGCGGTCTGGGTGACCGGGGGCTCCCAGGCCCGGATGGCGTCTACCTTTGGTTGGAGGGGAGCTACTTGACCGCTCCCTACTTGGTGTCCTAGATAGGTCACGGACCCTTGGCCTATCTGGCATTTGCTGGCCTTGATGGTTAGTCCAGCCCGCCGGAGGGCCGTCAGGACTTCCCAGAGGTGGGACAGGTGCTCATCCCAGTGAAGGCTGTACACCGCAATGTCATCGAGATAGGCGGCGCTGTATTCTTCTAGTCCGGCCAGCACCTGATTTACTAGCCTCTGGAAGGTGGCCGGCGCATTTTTCATGCCGAAGGGCATCACTTTGAAGTGATAGTGGCCATCTGGCGTCGAGAAGGCCGATCGTTCTTGTGCCCCAGGGGTAAGGCCGATCTGCCAATACCCCGCCGTGAGATCGAAGGTGCTGAGGTATCTGGCGGCCCGAGGCGATCGATCAGTTCATCCGCCCTGGGGATGGGATGTGCGGCGGCGCCTCCTGGTGACGGCATTCAGTCCCCGGTAGTCAACACAGAACCGGAGCTCGGGCGCTGCTCCGGGGGAAGCAGCTTTCGAGACCAGGACAACGGGACTGGCCCAGGGACTGTTGGAGGGTTCGACTACCCCCAGGGCCAACATCTTGGCCACCTCGGATTGGATGCAGGCCCGAACCCGGTCGGGCACCCGAAAAGCTTGTTGTTTCACAGGGGGGCTGTCTCCGGTGTCCACATCGTGGACACACCACCGGGTGACCCCCGGCGTGAGGGAAAACAGATCCGCAAACTGCCCCAGCAGCTTCCGACAGTCTTGTTGCTGCTCTGGGGTCAGGGTAGAGGAGAGCCGGACCCCTTCGAAGGAGCCGTCTTTCTCGTGGTGCTGAGGAGATCTGGTAGTGGCTCGGAGTCGTCTTCAGCTCCGTCATCGGTCGCCAGCAGCAGGCTCAGTTCGGTGCGTGCAAAGTGCGGCTTGAGCCAGTTAGCGTGTAGAACCCGGAGGGGGTTCCTGGGGGACTCCATGTCTACCAGGTAGGTGACGGGGCTCTTGCGCTCCACCACCTTGAAGGGCCCCGTCCATTTGTCCTGGAGGGCACACGGTTCAACCGGGGACATGACCCAGACTCGCTGGCCCGGCTCGAACTCGATGGACGAGGCGTTCTGGTCATACCAGCGTTTCATCTCCTCCTGACTGGCCTCCAGGTTGGCCTCGGCAAGTTCCCTGAACTTCCGAGTCTGATTGCGGAGTGTCAGGAGGTACCGGTAGACATCCGGTGGGGCATCTCGAACTGCTGTCTCCCAGCCTTCCTTGACCAGGCTAAGGGGGCCTCGAACCGGGTGTCCGTACAAGAGTTCGAACGGGCTGAACCCCAGGGATTTCTGGGGTACCTCTCGGTAGGCGAACAGGAGGCAGGGCAGCAGGACATCCCATTTGCGCCGGAGGGGCTCTTCTAGGCCCTTGATCATTCCCTTCAGTGTCCTGTTGAAGCGTTCCACTAGCCCATTTCCCTGGGGATGATACGGGGTGGTGAACTTATATGCGACCCCGCACTGTTGCCATAGGGACCGCATATGCTTCGAGATGAAGTTGGACCCCCGATCACTCACGACTTCTCGGGGGAAGCCGACTCGGGAGAAGATGCTCATGAGGGCTCGGCCCACCACGGGGGCCGTGATTGTTCGGAGAGGGATGGCCTCAGGATAGCGGGTGGCATGGTCCACCAGGACGAGGATGAAACGGTGCCCCTGCGAGGTGCGAGGGTCCAGGGGTCCTACGATGTCTATTCCCACTCGCTCGAAGGGGGTGGTTACCACAGGGAACGGCTGGAGCGGGGCTTTGACTTTCCCCCCGCTCTTCCCGCTGGCTTGACAGGTCGGGCAGGTCCTGCAGTGGTTCTGTACATCAGTGCGCATTTTTGGCCAGTAGAAATGGGTCACCAGGCGGCTGTAAGTTTTGTCCTGCCCCAGGTGCCCGGCGAGGGGCACATCATGTGCTAAGTTCAGGAGGAAGTCTCTGAACCGGAGGGGTACAACCAGCACCCGGCCGGCCCCTAGCTCGGCAATCTTCTGCTCACTGTAAAGGAGGTTGTTGTCCCAGTAGACCCAGTGGGACCCCGCGGGGTCTCCAGCGGCTTGCGTAGCGGCTTGCTGTCGCATCCCCTCGAGGGAGGGGCAGGTTTTCTGTTCCTGCCGGAACTGTTCGCGAGTGGGGCCACCTTCTTGGCGCCATTGAGCGAGTTCCGGGAGGCGGTCGATCTCGGTGAGATCTTCTTGGTCGGGCCCTTGGGGGCCGGGCCCGGTGTCGGCGTCCTCGGGGACGACGGGCGGCGGAGGTGCGGGCCATTCTGGCTCCTCTGTTGGAGCTTCCCCCGCTGGGGCGGAGGCTCGGGCGGACATGGAGCGGGTGGTCGCACAGACCCACTCGGGAAGGCCTAGCATCCCCAGGTGCTCTCTTCGTTCGACGCCAGCCCATGGGGAACTTTCCAGGTCGTTCCCAAGGAGGCAGTCCACGGGGGCATCGTCGCGGACAGTCACTTTCAGCACGCCCGACACTCCCCCCCCACTCGAAGGGGATGCGGGCCATCTGACACATAGTTTCGGAGTTATCTGCGGATCGGACTGGGCACAGGACGTTAGGAAGGATCTGTTCCGGGGTCACCAGATGGCAGCGGACCGCTGTCACGCTGGCCCCAGTGTCACGGAGGGCTTCGGTCCGGCGACCATTGATGGTAACCCACTGGCGGTACTTCTGGGTGTTGCCGGGGATCGGCCCTCGGGGGATCATGTCGTGAGTACCCAGGCAGGCTAAGGTCATGGCGGCGGGCTCCCACTCGGCCTGCTCGGGGTCGTCGTCCTCTTCCTCCCTTCTTTCTTCACCTAGGGCAGCTGCCGTGATCTGGCGGGCTGGGGGCCCGGTGGTGCCGGGTCGCTGGTTCATCGGGCAGAGGGGGTCATTCGCATAATGACCCTGTCGCTGGCATCTGTGGCACGTAAAGTTCGGGCGGGGCCCCGGCCTGGCTGGGGGGCCCCCTCTCCGGGCCAGGGATGGCGACGTGGCGGTAGGGGATGACCCCTGGGGGGTGTCTCGACCCCGGCTCTGGCCTACTCCGCCACCTTGTGGTCGGTGGTTCCCCGGGGACCCCCGGCCGTAATCTCCCATCATGTTCCGGGGAACTCGGGTGCTGGCCCATCGGTCTGCCTCGACAGCGAGTTTTCGTGGCTCAGTCAATTTGCTGTCGAGGAGGTGCTGCCGGAGTTCGACGAAACAGTTATTGGACAGGTGTTCCCATAGAATGAGGTCGACCAACTGCTGGTAGGTGGTGACCTGGCAGCCCCGAGTCCACCCCTCGAAGGCTCTACTGTAATAGTTCACGTATTCTACCCACGTGGTACCGGGGATTTTTTTGCAGTCTCGGAATCGCTGCCGGTACATCTCGGGGGTGAGTCCGTAGCGAGTGAGGAGGGCGGTCTTCATGTGCTCGTACGAGGTCCTCTCGGCATCAGGGAGCTCCAGCAGGGCGTCTCTCCCTTCGTTGATAAACTTCCCCCACAGGCCGGCACCCCAGTCCCTGAGGGGTACTCGATGGGCGGCCATGGCGACCTCGTAAGCTTTGAACCACTGCTGGATGTCGTCGTTCTTATAGTACTCTTTGACGACATCCTTGGGTATGTGCACCTTCGTGTCCACCGGGGGAGGTGAGGTCTTACTCCCGGAGGTGGTAGTCTCGCCTGCCTTGGCTTTAAATTCTAGTTCTTTGAGGACGCGCTCGTGCTCGAGCATGAGTTTCTTCTCCTCGAGGTCTCTTTGTCTTCGCTTTTCTTCCAGGTCTCCTTCTAGCCGTAGCTGCTCGAGGGCTAGCTTCCTTTCTGCCAGTTGGATCTCTCCTTCTAGTTTGAGTCGAGCAAGCTCCAACTCGTGGAGCCGGTTCCTCTCTCGTTCTCGGGCGTCTTCGTGGGAGAGGCCCGGGTTTGGGTTTGCGGGTCTCTCTCCTGCTGGGTTCAGCTGAGCCTCCGGGCCTCCGTTCGGGCCCGGGTTATCTTCACTCGGGGGTGGCGCCTCCATGGCGTCCACCCAGGCCTGCAGGGCCGATTTGAGATCTTCTTTGGTGCTTAAGCCAGTGGTAGCGATGCCTAGATCTTTGCAGAATTGCTTCAGCTCCTTGTGACTGTAGTCTTCCATTTTCTCCTTCTGGAATTCTGTGCTCATGGTCGCAGTGGGTTTTTCTGGGTAGCGAGTGAATCACTCTCTGTACGATCTGCGTGAGCTCGGATCCCAGCGCTTGCCACCAATGTTAGAAAGGCGACCCCGGGGGAGGCAGAAGATGTCTGACTGACCACCCCAAGGTCCACCTCTCCGTCGAGAAGTAGCCGAGCGTTCACTGAGAGGCCTCCTGAATGAGGGTCCTCTCCTAGGATCGTACAGCAGAGTAATTACAACACTACAGACGGACACCACACAAGAGGTCAAGTTCTTAAGCTTTTATAGCTAGTAAAAGGTTGCGGGTTTTTGGTAGTATGTACAAGCAGATCGAGGGATCTGTAAAGTCTCGTAAAGGGGGGTAAGGTAGCGGGACAGTCTTACTCTGGGCGGAGGAAAGGGATACCCTACGCACAGCTCTCAATCCTCGAGCCGGGGGGTTCCGAGAGGTCGAGCCACGGCAGCGCCAGCAGGCTAACAGATGGTTCAGCAAGGTAGGCCGCGGCCGCGCCAGTAGGCTCTCGGAAGGTCCAGCAAGGTAGGCCGCGGCAGCGCCAGCAGGCTCTCGGATGTTTCAGCAAGGTAGGCCGCGGCAGCGCCAGCAGGCTCTCAGATGTTTCAGCAAGGTAGGCCGCGGCAGCGCCAGCAGGCTCTCGGATGTTTCAGCAAGATAGGCCGCGGCAGCGCCAGCAGGCTCTCAGATGTTTCAGCAAGGTAGGCCGCGGCAGCGCCAGCAGGCTCTCAGAAGGTCGTCGGGTTACGGATGAGTTCGTCTGGTGTCGGCCGTGACAGCGTCAGCAGGGCTTCCAGTCCAGGATACAACTGGCGTCCTACTCCGGGGCGGGCCCAGATATAGGACGGAGGTCCTTTGATGTCCGGACCCTCGCGCCTGGGGGCCGAGATGATGGTGTCCAGACACCCAGCAGGGGGGTGGAGCCAGCGCCCAGGGAGGCCGGAGGGCGATCGATACCAGGCGTCCGGGGACGGCTGGAGGGCCATCGAAACTCCTCTCCCTCCGGGATCTGTCGAGTGGCCACTCGACCACCTGGGTGGATCTTGGTGCCTCGATGTCTGGGCTTCGCTGGGGCCGAGGCTGGGGCCGAGGCCACGCGGTCGTGACGTGGTGGGCCCAAGATGGAGTCGGGCCCGGCCTCGTGCTTAGGTCGTGAGGGGCCTACGCTGGGGCCAGGCCGATGATGGGGGTCCGGGATGGTAGCCGGATCTGTGGTGTTGGGGCGTGCAGGGTCGGGCAGAATGGGCCGCCCGAGGTCCGGAGGAGGGCTGATGTCGTCCTGGGCCTGCCATGCGGGAGGGGTAGGACCACGCCATGAGGCCGGGTCCAACATAATGGACATTGGTAAGCAGAGCAGGAACCCCAATACATACATAGTAGGCACACATAGTCTAGGTAAATTACCGGCCTTCTCATACTTGGGTATTTTATTTGACGAGAAATTTAGTTTTAAACACTTATTAGAGGACAAGTGTCATGGAATGACAAGGTCTACTGGCTGGAGCAATTGCAAACTATGCTCATAGATTAGGCAACTGGTCACCTGGGACAATTTTAAAGTTATACAACTCCTTCTGTACTTCAAAGTTTTTATATGGTAGTGAGGTATGAGGAATATAAGGTGGTTAATACATTCCAAGCTGAAGAAAATAAATATTTTAGGCGGATGCTGAAAGTCCCTCATAGTACCCCTGCGTACTCTGTACATGAGGAATTGGGGTCTAAGTATATCTCTAATATGGTGGCTGTTAAACCCCTCCTGTGTTGGGTGAAGGAGGTAGGCTTTAACAGGCTGGTAAATCCAGGACTGCCTCTCCCTTGCTAATGCGTCAAACATCCTGTGGTTAAAATCTGAAAAGGACACCGTCACAGCACTAGGAAGGGAAGATCTGTTACTAATCATGACAAGGTGGGTCCTCAGGACAAAGAGATTATCATATATTTTTCATTAAACATGTCACTGGACACTGTGAGGCTAGTGAGCTCAGGAAACCCAAGGTCAGAGAACATATTTTAGTAAAGTCAGTGCAGGACATGGAACCCTATGTATACATTATAAGAAGTGCACATGATAGATTTGTAATTACAAGTTTTAGATTGAACTTATTTCATAACTTACTGGCTTTAACCCCCCCCCTCCGGCTACACGGTACACGCAGAACAAAGAGGACCCTGTGGCTGCGACAACAGGTGTCCACAGGACACCTTACATTTTATCCTCCTTTGTCCATATTACTCACAACCTAGATGAGTGGCACAAATTGCCTTACTGTTTTTACAACTTTCATCCGATGTTTTTACACTTTTTTGTGTTTCTAACTTTTTAAGATCTGCTTTAAAGATAAGAACCACTAGAGGTGACTGATGGTCACAAGAGTATTTGCTAAGTTTGCACTGTGTGAGGTTGCTATAAAAGACTTGAAATGTGGGTCACTTTTTAGGATCAGGTGTAGTTTTTACATGTTAAATTAATGTTAATTTAGGATTTTATTGATCATACTTTAAAGTGAAAAAAGGGCTGTTGGAAGTACTATGAATTTCAGAGACCAATGGAGATAACAACATATCATGGATTTCGTGCTGTCTCACCTGGTACACTTTGTTGTTTTACGGAAAATGTTTACATTTGAGGTATGTGTATTTTGTCTCTTTTATGGTCATAATTTTATATGCTAACTCAAGGTTATTAATATTATTATTGTAAATGTAAAAAAGTATATGGACGGAGCTCCATCAGAGCTCTATGAGAGAGGATCACTGAACATTTTTAAGCACTTAAGCAACACGATGCCAGGTATCCTATAGCATTGCATGAAACAGATTCTATGGTTCAGAATACGCATCTGAGTTTTAGGTTTCATGGCATTGACATTGTACAGAATGAAGCTACAGGAGGCAACCGAGAACAGAAATTACGACAATGTGAAGCCCGGTGGATTATGCGTTTACTTTCAGTGGGGAAAGGCTTAAATATTGACCATGAGATGCCATATTTCCTTGGGACTTAGGGTCTGTTAAGTTGGCCGTATCATCCCTCACTGTGGTCACATTTATGGTGTCTTATATTCTCGCTTTTCACCTACTTTTTCATTTTCTTGGGTTACTGTATGATAAATATTTGGGTTTACTACAGGTCATTTAACTCAGTATTACTCAGAATCAGGAGTGCAGGTTTTGGAGGAATCATCTAACAGAATTAATGTAGTCCTTGTATGATGTGATATTCTCTCTGTAGACTCTGGGTTTATAATACTGTTGTAATCAAGCAATGGAGACTCGATGTTATGGCCAGTTTGTAGCTTTAATGAAGATAAGCTGGATCATCAGAGCAGGGTGACTGTAGCTACAGAGTAAAGCTGGCAACTGACACTTATGGAACATAGAATAAAGAATGCAGTAATAAAGACATTCTGAGTGAATGAGATTTCCAAACAAACCCAAGCTACAACATGGGTCTTTCTTTATAATAAATAAAACTCTAAACAAACCCAAACTACTACATGGGTCTTCCTTTACAAACAGACAAAAAGGAAACTTAAACATAAAAAAACCAAAAACTACAAGTTGTCTAAATGGAAAGAATTATACAGTACTAAAAATATAAAATGTATGAAAAGTATACATCACTTCCTGTATCTAAGAGGAATACGTATAACACGCATGCTATGCCTCAAATTGTCACTATCTATACAAGACTTTGAAGTTCCAGGATGAGTATCATTGTTCAGTTGAATGAGTAAAATTGGAACTTTCTGGCTGGGTGCCATTATACATAGGACATGAGTGTGTAGATGTTTTTAACACCCGAGATTTATTCCACCATTGACCATTGCTGAGTTTCACAGCATTCCCTTTCACATCCAATACTTTTGATGGAGAACCAACCTTAGAGAAACCTTTTTGAACATGAACTGGTTTCTTGACACACACAACATCACCTGGCTTAACACAAATGTCCTTGACACGCATTCTGTCATCAAAGTACAACTTTTGTATATTTTGAACAGATTCAACATGACTTCTAACACCCTCATCAGTCCAAACATTCCATTTCACCCACTTAGACATCCACGCAGGACACAATAAAGTTGCAGCTTTGCGTCCGCGAAGCAATTCAAAAGGTGACACACCTGTAGTTGAATGAGGCGTAGTACGATAAAACCACAACATACTCCTCACTGAATTGGCAACAATGCACTTATTGGACAACGCCCATTGGATACATTCACCTAACACCCTATTCATACGCTCAACCAAACCATTGGTTTGAGGATGATAGACTGAGCTCTTTAAATGCTTTATACTACAACCTTGGAGAAAACTCTCAAATTCCAAACTAATAAATTGTGTGCCAATATCTGTGATCAAAAACTCAGGATAGCCCTCTTTGAAAAAAACATCATTAAGAAAATCAATAACCGTCCTGGAAGTCACCTCCTTCACAAATTTGATTTCTGGCCACTTAGAATAATAGTCCATGAGGACCAACCCAAATTTTGACGAAGAATCCAGAGCATGAAAAGGACCAACAATGTCCAACCCTAACTTAACCCATGGAGCTGAAGGCAATAAAATGGGAGTCAGTGGAGACATGCGTAACTTAGTAGCCTTATCACAGCTAGAACAAATAACACAAGATTTTACATATTCGTCAACAAAACTATCCATAGAAGGCCACCAAAAAGAAGAGCGCACCCTTTTCTTAGTTAAAGTTGCTCCTAAATGTCCTTCATGAGAATTCTTAACTAAATCTGCCCTTAAAGTAATCGGAGGGACTAACTTGTCGCCTCTAAGCAACAATCCATCTGCGACCTGCAAGAAAGTTTGAAAATCAAAAGATAAATTCCTTTCTTTAGGCCAACCACTTTCTACAAACTTCATCACCTTGGCTAATGAGCAATCGTCTGCAAGGGCTTTGCGCCACGTCCCTTCAGATACTGCACACAAATGAGGAACATCTACAGCTGCAACAATAACATCTTCTTGATCTTCTTCCTTTAGATCTGCTTCAACTTCAACAACATCAGAAGAACGGGATAAAAAATCTGCACACCCATTCTTGGAACCAGGGATGTATTCAGCTGAAAAATCAAACTGAAGTAATTTAGAGGAAAGTCTTGAAATTCTAGGTGTGGAAGCCCTTACATTCTTGCCACTAAGAATAAAAACAAGAGGTTTATGATCTGTTTGGAGGCAGAACCTCCGTCCCCAAATAAAATTCCTAAATTTCATAACAGCCCACCAACACGCCAATAATTCTTTTTCAATAACAGAATATTTTATTTCTGATGCAGACAATACCCTGGATGCATAACCTATTGTTGTAACTTCTCCATTCTTCTTTTGAGTTAAAACTGCACCCAATCCTACATTACTGGCATCTACCGTAAGAGTACACAAAAGAGATGGATCATAATGTTTGAGAACTTTAGGAGATGTCAACTGTTGTTTAACCCACTCAAACACATCTTGGCACTCTTTATCCCAATCAAAAACAACTCCTTTCATTAACATACGTGAGAGGGGTCTCAGTCTGCTTGCAAAATCTGGCACAAAACGAGAATAAAATTCACATATGCCAAGAAAAGATTTAAGAGTAGCTTTATCTGAAGGAGCTTTAGATTTACCAATTGAATCTACTAAACTCACTTTAGGAAAAATACCATTCTCATTCACCAAATGTCCCAGGTACTCAACCTCATTAACCCTGAAAACACACTTGTCTCTTCGTAACACCACACCTTTCTCTTGAAATCTTGACAATACTTCATTTAAAATCTTGTCATGTGTTGCATTGTCAGGAGCAAAGATAAGAACATCATCCTGGAACACAGACAGACCTTTGATCCCCTTCAGCATCTCTGACATTAGACGTTGGAATACAGACGCTGCCGAAGAGAGACCAAAGGGCATGCGTATATACTGAAATGTTCCAAACGGAGAAACAAAAGCCGTGGGATTTCTTGAATGTGGAGCAAGTACAACCTGGTGGTAGGCTGAAGCCAAATCTAGTTTTGTAAAAATCTTAGCATCTTTAAGTGTGGCCAACATTTCATTAATGTTTGGGAGAGGATGAGAATCTATCCATATTTCCTTATTCAGGCAACAAAGGTCAACACAGACTCTCAACTCACCATTTTGTTTCCGAGCCACTACTAAGGGGGACAACCATAAAGAGGACTCTACAGGTTCAATTATTCCTTTAGTACATAGAGATTCTAATTATTTTTCTAAGTCTTGTCTTATACTAAAAGGGACATTTCTTAGTTTATGTTTAACCGGGGAGGCGCCTTCTTTTACAATAATTTCATGTTGGAACCCTTTTATCTTGCCTAATTACCCAGAACAAACATGTGGGTAATGGCTTACAAGATCTTCTAGATCAGGATGATCTCTTTGAGCCAAAACTTGTTCTTTTGATCCAGGTCTAAGTACCATTCCAAATAAGCCTTGGTTGAACCAGCCCAGAATATTCAAGCCTGTATGGGCTACATAAATCTTTCCGGCTATCCTCCGCCCCTTAAACTCAAGGATATCTTCAATGCACCCGGATAGGTTGATTTCACGACCTTCATAGTTTATTGCTTTTCTATCAGGGGTTAACAAAGATCTTTTAGGCCAGGTTGCTTTGAACAACTTTAAAGTAATCATTGTAATGCGAGCACCAGAGTCAACAAGCAAATGTAAAGATCGATCCCCAACCAAAATGTCTACATAGGGATCAACACATAACTCTGGATTACCCACAATGACACCATCATCTCTGACAACAACCACCATGTTGCTTAACTCTTTCGCAACACAGTCTTCTTCATCACTTTGGATATTCTGTTCGGTGACACATTTTACTTGAACAGATTTAGGACGTGAATTATTCTTAAATGTTTGGCAGACTTTGGCAAAATGTCCTAACTTATTACAATTTTTACACACAACTGACTTTGCCGGACACCTTGCACCACCAAAATGTGGTTTAAAACCACACCTAAAGCAAATATTGGTTCTGGAAAAGAATGGGTTAGCATTGTTCCAAGAATTTTGCCTGTCAAAATTTCTGTTTTCCGTAGTTTTAGTATCTTGAGTTTTACTGTCTTTTGTTTTAACTATAGAAACTGGTTCTCTCTTCTCTTCCTCCAACTCCTTCGTTGATAACTGAGATGTCTCGATGCTCTTGGCTACTTTAATAGATTCCTCCAACGTTGGATTTCCAAGTGACAAAAGCTTCTGTTTAATGTTCTTATCAACACAATGACAAAATAAATTGGTCCCTAACTAACTGATCTGTAAAGTTTTCAAATTGACACTCAGAAATCAACCTCCTCAGCGCAGTAATATAAGTGTCTACATTTTCTCCAGTTTGTTGTTTGCGCTTGAAAGATTTGTGTCGAACCATAACTATACTTGGTTGGACATCATACCTTGTTTCAAGTTTTTTTAATGTCTCTTGGTATTCATCCAACGGATTGTTTTCGTCAACTGTAATAGCAGGAAGATGTTTAAGGATTTCCCTTCCTTCATACCCTAATGAATACAATAGTAAATATTTCCTTCTTTCTGGTCTGAACCTTGACGCACCAATAGCACCTAAATAAGTCTCAAACCCATCATACCACTGTTTCCACTTAATAGGTGGATCACCAGGTGTCTCCAAAAACGGTGAAGGGGGTGCTACACTCTTCATATTTATATGAATTTAGTCAAATTGTTAACTAGTATATATATTTTACAATTGAAAAAAAATACTACCAAAAAGATCCACTAGTAGATTCTATGATTCTAAGCCAAAAAAACAAAATTTACTGTAAGTATCAGCGTTGTCGTAGATTTTGTTATCACTTCAATTTAAAATTCCACTTGCGAGTGTAAACAATGGTTGTGTACTTGAGCGTAATAAAGATTTCACTTATTTCAGCAAAAATGTGCAAAGCTGTGCACATCAGTGTGTCATTTATGGACAGTAGACAATGCTGTGTACATTTGCTGTGCACATCAGCGCTTTAATAATATCCTTTTGACAATCGTGCCCAATGAATGAATTCACATAGTCCAAGAAATGTACTATACAAGTACTATTTGCCGCTCCCTTTGTGACACGTTTGGAATTGTCTGGCACGAAACTTCTAATCATCAAGAAGCACAGTCAATTGTGAGATCAATAGTGACATCATTAAAATGGCCATGCGTTTCACTTGTGGAATGCAGAAGTACGCCTGTGCCGAGATGATCTCATCGCGCTTCTAATCTCAAGCGCGAAATTCGTTACAGTGAAACGCATACGTTCTGAGTCACTCGCACTTGCGTTCCAGTTCTCGTTTTTCCGTTCTTTTCTTTTAAATATTCTTCCGCCCTGCGTTGTGGGTTCGGTGTCATGGTCCAGCACCCGTCGCCAAAAAGGATGTTGTAATCAAGCAATGGAGACTCGATGTTATAGCCAGTTTGTAGCTTTAATGAAGATAAGCTGGACCATCAGAGCAGGGCGACTGTAGCTACAGAGTAAAGCTGGCAACTGACACTTATGGAACATAGAATAAAGAATGCAGTAATAAAGACATTCTGAGTGAATGAGATTTCTAAACAAACCCAAGCTACTACAAATACATTATAAAATACATGGAGATCTACACTAGTATTTAGGCTTTGGACTAAACACAGATATATGTGCTTAAGATTTATATTTATATATTTGTGACTATGTGGACTGTGTAAATATCAGCAAGGGATATAGTTTTTCTTGTTCCAGTTGCCTATTTGCATTATCTGCAAGTATTGTGTTTTTCCTTTTAAAAACTGTGGATTCTGATTAGGATGGTAAGTATTGTTTATATGTTTTAACGCTATCGAGGAATGATTGAGTTGTTTACCTGTATATAGGGATTACATAATGATGTCATAAGGGACAACAATACGATGTTGCCGGTAGTGGTTTTGAAACGGTTGCCACATTTAACATTTCATATATGGAGATCTATCAACATAGCATACTTGTATTTTCATGCTTGCATACCAGTCTGGCACCGAAGAAATGTTATGAAATGTCGAGTATAAATATTTGTGTCTCCTAGGATTCCTTTTTAGTGGGTCTGTGCCTTATCAGAAAAGCTGTAAGAGCTATGGGAGATCAGCCTGCAAGGATGGGGTGAAGAAATGTGCAAGTCAATTGCAGGGAAGACGTAGAAACAGAAGGAAAGAAATAAAAGAAAAGCATTTAAGGAAGCTGGGAGGCGGGTCCATACTAGGAAAGGCTAATGGAGTTGGATAGTATTTTTGCCAACGTTTTTTTCTGGTTGTACCTGTACGGGATGTTGCACCACCCATCAAGGGCCGGCGGTCTGGCTTGGCGGCGCCCCGTCCTTGAACGGTTCGAGGCCTTCTCCACTTGGGTAGGGACGGCGGATGGAATAGGAGGCAGAAATAACTGTGGAGAAAAAAAAGATCAGCAATATTTGGTTACCTGTAAAGGTGAAAACAATAATTCGTTTTTTTCTCCAGAAAATAATATTTTTTTCTCCAGAGAATTTTACGAGTTTCTCATTGTATATATGCAATGCTTGTAGCGGTGCGTGAAGGCTCACCAGGCCTACTCATTCATCTTATCTGGGAAGGAAGAACTGCACTGGCATGAAAGATACTCGCATCTGAGCGCTTAGGGTCTTTATTCAGCATTTCTGATCCATATTTTGATTTTGGCCTGTTATGAATCTGTGCAGACGGTGAGTTTCGTCCCTGTCTATACAGCTGAATAATGTATAAACTTTATTTTCACTTATAACATGATTGCCACATGTACACCAAAGCGTTCTAATACATAGTTAATTTTAAAAGTGAAAGGGGTTTAAGGAAGAGATCACATTTTGCACTATTTTAACAATGTAATGTAGATGTAGAAATGAACTTTTCGTTGCACAGTTTTATAGTAGCATTTTTAGTCATGGAAAGGTTTTATGGTAATTTTTAGATCTCATCTGGCGTTGCAGCGCGCACGCGCTGCTCGCTCTGCGAGGGCTTCTTGGAATCAATATACTTTTAGAAGTTAAGTTTCGGCTACGCCCCTAATTTCCATTGGTGTGCTTCATTTTGAGTCATTGGTCATGCTAAACGGTGTCTTATGATTGTAACCGAGGCTTTGTAGTCCCTCCTTGTTCCCACCCTGTCCTCTTTTGGCCCCGCCCACCCAGACTGGATCTTTTACTGGCGGCTTTACACGCTCTCCTTTAAAAGACAGTGAGAACTCTTCATTTCAGTTTCAGCGCCGTCCGTTTTGGCTGCGCTTCTTTGTTTACAGCGCCGCTTTCAGCGCCATCCACTTTGGCTGTGCTTGTTTGTATACGGCGCCGCTTTCAGGGCAGGCCACGCTGACTTCAATGGACCCCACAGCCACAGTCTGCCTACCCCACCTCTGTGTGCATACCGTATGCTTCCCAGCAGTGCTGTGTGCTGCCTCGCACCGCTCACCCCACATCTCCTATCCAGTGCACCAGTATGGTCACAGGCAGCCTCCCATTTGGTTTTTTATACAGTGCGCTTCCCAGCAGTGCTGTGAGGTGGCTCCTATCAGCATTATGTAATCACGGCTGCCACTTTGTAATGAGCCGACTGATTACAATTTAAACACACCTCACTAAATCTTTATGTGGGAAAGAATACGTAGCTATCAAAATTAAGTGGAAAAAATATAGTCATAAAAAATGCGTGTTAGATATTTCACCCCTTAAACAGAGTACAAAAATGCAAATCAGTGTATTTTTATTTTTCCTTATTTTCCAATCGGAATAATTATCCAAAGCAAACCTTATCTGGTTAAAAGAAAAGAAAATAACCATAGTTGCGTTTATGGTATAGAAATGAATATTGCCTGCAAGCATGCTTAAAAACCGTGCCCTCTCAAGATGGGGCCACGCTGACGGACCACAAAATGGAGGCTCAAGTCTGTGCTGGTTCAGCAGCAGGTGTGGGGTGTCTGAGACACCACAAGCTGGCGGCTCAGCACTAACAATAGCCGCAGCTACTCCAGCTCCACCCCGGCTGGATAACCTTACATTTGAAATAAAAAATAGTCTTCAGGTTTGGTAGGTCTTTGAGGCTCAAACATAGGCAATGCCTTTCTAAGGCTGGTAGTTCATTGTGCACGCCCAGTTCCAAGGACAACTATTTCGAGCCAATAATATAGAATAAATATTTATCTAATATGATCCGGAGTTAGGCAGGCGTATTTGGGAAGGCAGCTCCGCCATGACCTGCATTTTAAATGCTGCCTAGAACTGCCACCTGGGTAGGACACCATTGTTACCACACTATTTTTTCCTGTGCCTTCAGTTTCCCATAACAAGCATTTGCAATGCAATAGGTCTCGCATGTACGCGAGTTTAAGCTATTGGCATTGTAAAAGACAATGCCTTTTATTTATGTTTTAAAAACGAAAACAAAAATAAAAGGCATTGTCATTGATAATGTCAGTAGCTCAAACCCGCGTAAATGCAAGACCTATTGCATTGCAAATGCTTGTTAAATAATGAGAAAAGAATTGCGTCTTTTTTTTGTACGCCAATTGTGTTACTTCTTGTCATGTACAGTCCATTTAGTTGCCCTCCGCGCAGCATGAACACAGACTTTAATGTTAAACTAAAGCCATTGGGAGTTCAGGTTTGACAGACATTTATCTGACATATTCAAGCAGTCGGGTATTTGCAAAAAGGCAGATTTCGTATGATTTTAAGGCACTTCTGTTTTTCATGACTGCCCTGTGACTGTGTATGATTTGTAATTATACCTTCAGCACAATCTGTAATTTGAGGACAGATACGTTCCATTTAATGCATCTTTGGCAGGTCCAGTGAAATAACAATGAACTTGTACAGAGGCTTTTTTAATGTCATGAGTAGCGCATGATGGGGGCACAAGTTATTGTCAGTACACTAAACTATAACTGGTGTATGTCAGTGGTTTTTAATGTTAGTGTAAGCAAATGCCTCTTTTTACATGATCACCCCGAATTTTTTGACTGATGATGCTGGTTTTCCTACTATGAAGGTAAACTGAGCCCTACTAACCAGATCTCAGTGCCAGTGGTCCAACCCTTAAAAGGTATATGTCTTATTGGTTCACCCACAATTGGCATAAGTTAACTAATTTAGACGTTTGTAGCATATGGTGGCTACCCAGGGCTTGTACTTTAAAGTATCTCTTGTGGACTGCAGCACTTATTGTGCCACTACGGGTGAGACAAAGCAAAGTATGACTCCCAACCTGCTACTGCTGGCGGGAAACAACCTTTACAACGCAACTTTTACAACGCACTACCATTACAACGAAACTTTTACAACGCAACATCCATTACAACGCATGTCTTTACCATGCAACCATTACAATGAATGGCACTACAACGCATACCATTACAACGCATGTCATTACAACGCAGTCATTACAACGCATACCATTACAACGCATACCCCTGGATTTAGAATAGTAATTTTTACCCCTACACTATCCAACACTTACCCTACTGTTGCACCCCCTGGTGTTAGAATAGTAATTTTTACCCCTACACTATCCAACACTTACCCTACTGTTGCACCCCCTGGTGTTAGAATAGTAATTTTTACCCCTACACTATCCAACACTTACCCTACTGTTGCACCCCCTGGAGTTAGAATAGTAATTTTTATCCCTACACTATCCAACACTTACCCTACTGTTGCACGCCCTGGAGGTAGAATAGTAATTTTTACCCCTACACTATCCAACACTTACCCTACTGTTGCACCCCCTGGAGTTAGAATAGTAATTTTTACCCCTACACTATCCAACACTTACCCTACTGTTGCACCCCCTGGAGTTAGAATAGTAATTGTTACCCCTACACTATCCAACACTTACCCTACTGTTGCACCCCCTGGAGTTAGAATAGTAATTTTTACCCCTACTTCCAATACTTACCAATCATGCAATGCAAATTTTTGCGTTGTAATGGTATGCGTCGTAAAGGTAGTATGCGTTGTAATGGAATGCGTTGTAAAGGTAGTTTAACAATATTCGTTGTAATGGCATGCGTTGTAATGGATGTTGCGTTGTAAAAAATGCGTTGTAATGGTATGCGTTGTAAAAGTATGCGTTGTAACGTCATACATCCCTGCTGGCTGTCAGAGTAGTTTTAAGGTGCTAACTCTACTTTGCCTTTTAAAGTAATGGTGAAGCCCCAACCTTCCTTTTTAAGATTTATAAGTCACCCTTAAGGCAGGCCTACTGAGCCCTAAAGGCAGTGTGCATTGTGTTAAAACGTTACATGACCAGACTAAACACCTGCACTGTCATTTGTACTGTGGAAAGGCTAGTAGCCCCATTGGAGAATATAGAGTTGCATGCTCACAACTCAGCAGTGCTAACTTCTGAATCGGGCTACTAAAACTGATAGTTTAAAGAATCGTTGCATTAAACCCGACTTGATGGTAAAGTCGACTTTAATGTAACATACCCAAATGGCAACTTTAGTAAGTAGCCACTTTGTTGCACAAACTTTTCCAGTGACCGATTACGGTTGCTGGCCACAAGACAGCCTTTTGCCATCCTTGGGGAGATGTAAACTCCTCTGTGGAAGGAACAAAAAGGGCCTGACATTGGAAGAAGTGTGAACTCCCCCTTGCAGAAAGGTCAAACAGGGTGTGTGCTTAAAATGCAGGCTTCAAAGGGGAAGCCGCCTTTGAAGTGCGAATGATAGACACACACAAGAAGGATTGCTCTTTTATTCTTGAATATAGGTTGGCATCGGGGATCGAGAGGGGTACACAGTTGGGTGGGTTTTTTGGTGGGTTTGTAGCCCCCATGTAGCCACCCTTCTGGGGTGGCCTAGGGAGCTCCACATACCACGAGAAGGGTTCTGCCATCTTAGGAGCGGGCAGAATAGTGCATTCTGGACTAGCTAGATGCCACACTTCACAGGAAGCCATCACTAGGCAGCAGGGGACCTGGTAGCCCATTTGCTAGTAGTCACCACAGCCCCAGAGGGCACATTTTGGGCATAAAAGTGGCACCTAGACCTAAGACCACATTTGTATTGAAATGTGGACTGAAGAAGGTCTGATCTACTGTTCCATGGACCCAGCAAAGAGAAGCTGCACCAAGAGTGAGCTGCACCTGCTGCTCCTTGGTCTAGCGAAGAGAGGAGTGTTACTGTTGTGCCCAGCTCGAAGAAAAGTTGTCCTAAAGCTTCAGACAGAAAAAGTGACTCCAAGTGTCAGTTGGTTGACTTCCTGTCACACCTACAGGGCCAGGAAAAGCCTTGGTGAGTTGGTAGCCAAGAATGCCTGACTGCCAATGACCACCAACATGCAGTTTGGGAGACTGAGATCAGACCACCAAAAGATGCACCCAAGTCTGCTGGACCAGGGAGAGTCATCTGAGTGCACTTTGGTTGCCCTAAGCAGGAGTTACCACCAGTTAAAGAAAACCGCTTGTTTCGCTGTAACCTTGGACCAGAGGAAGCTGTGGCAAATAGATTTGGGCTTGACTTCAGAAGTACTTAGAGGGCTATCATCCCCTGTGTCCCAAGTCAGTACCGTGTAACTGTGGACCAATGAGTATCCCCAGAAAGACCCCCATTACCAGATCAGCAGCCTCAGTATCGTCAGCATCCTGTATCCCTTGCGTCAGGACCACACCATTGAGGTCTATGGCATTTACCCATAGAACCTGGAACTGGACTGGTGACTGCTTTGAGTAAGAAGTATCTGTCTAGCCAAGCCTCTTTGACTCCTGTGACTCGCTTCCTGTCGAAGTTGGTCAACCAAAGGTGGTTGGAGTAGTTGTTTACAACTTTATAAAAGTTTTTCAATGTTTCCAAAGAGAACCACTTACACGGTATTTGCCAATGCTTCTTTGCATTTTGAATACAAAGCAGTGACTTATTTGGTTAATAATTTATATACCCAGAACCCTCTGTTGGATTTTGTTCATTTTAGCATCTACAAATTGATAAAAATAAAAACAATTTTTATAAACTGGTTTTGGATTCTCTTTGTGTTGAGTTTTCTTCCTTTTTCAACTGTTTGGTACTTCTAAACGCTTTGCACTTGCTCCTTTTGTAGGAAGCTGGCTCTGTATATACTATGCCAAAGTGAGGTATAGTGTGCACAGAGTCCAGTGGAACCACAAAGGTAGGCAAAGGTAAAGTTAGATAGCACCTCACTCTCTATTTGTGGTAGTGTGCTTGAGCAGTAAGGCAGTATCAGGGGACAGTGTTAAGCATTTGTTGTACCCACTCAATCAACAAATGATTTCACACATTCAAAGACTGAACTTCAGACCAATTGGTTTTGTATAAAAATATTCTTTTACTTATTTTATTTCCTAGAATCAAGCAAGCCTGGCACAGGTAAGTTGATAAATACTTTGCAGTAAATATACAGTTTGGAATGCAGTTGTAAATGTACTTTGAAATGGTTACAGATTGAAATACTGGTAATGCAATGCAATACTGTGGAATGCTCTACGTATACTTTGTATCAATTTTGCTGTAAAAATTACAAGTAAGTTTCTTTTACGTTAATTTTTAGATTACCTTTTCTACTCAGTGTGATATGCCTAGATATCACTCTGGGACATTTCCTAGAGAAAATGTAAGTAAAGGTAAGTAAAGTCAGTTTTGCACAATTGCTATTTTTCAGGTGTCCATAAAAATCAACTCCACACATAGAACATTTTTCAGAGAAAAACAGTCAATGGAGAGTAATTAAGTCAAACGTTACCAGGTAAGTAATTGGTCTTTGGAGTAGAGCTTCTAGGGTTACAACAATGGTTCCCCCAGGGTCAAGGATGCACTCTTGTTACACCCTCAGCGGCACTAGAGTGGCCAGGTGCAGAGTGCTGAGGCCCAATGTTATCCAATGGGGTATAGGGGGCCTCTGGGTGGTGGCTGCTGGCAAGCAGGCCACTTGGTTGTGGGAGCAGAGCTTCTGGACTTTAGCTCTGGGCAAATGCGAAATAAAGAAGCACCAAAGGTGCACCCTAAGCGGCACTAGGGCAGCCGGGTGCAGAGTGCTGTTTCGACGTCGGGTGCCCTGTTGGTTAAAATGGGGAACCTCCGGTTTTGCAAAGGCACTGCAGACTCAGGGACGAAGGTCTTCTGGCTACGACCATCACTTTGAGAGGTAGGTTGGGAAGTTAGGGGTTGGTTAGGCACCGTTGGGTTGGGCACACAAGGCCATGGGGCATCGGGTGCAGGGGAGCCTTTCAGGGTCGGATCTTCTTATCAGATCCTGGTCGCGGTTGGAGGGACCTTCTGGATTTAGGCTGCAAGCGTCGGCTGGAGGCAGGTCAGGGGTCGCCGGATCTCGGGTCAGGATCGCCGGGGTGACCTCCTCATGGTGTCTGCCCACTCGAGCTCAGGCCATGGTCGGCGGGTGCAGACTGGGGCGGATCCATGGTGTCCGGCCGGAGCCAGAGGTTGCAGATGAAAAAATCCGGTGTTCACGGGAGACAACGTCTTTGTAGTTGAAGGCAGGCAGGCCCTCCTGGGTTTTTGAGGTTGCTGGCTGCAAGACACACTGGGATTTCACAGGAGCAGGTTCAAGAGGGAGACAGGCCTGTAGGGCTGGGGCGAAGTCAGTGGGTGTCTTGCTCTTGTTAGCTGCTGCACGGCTATTCGGTCCTTCTTCTTGTAGTTTCTTCTTGTGTCAGGAAGCAAGGTTCAGGGGTGCATCTAAATACTAGATTTAGGGGCATTACAGGTAGGTAAAAGGCAGGGACCAAGGGTCCCTTCCCTGGGGTGGGTACACCCCCTATTAGGGGCAAGAGCCTGTCCCTGGTTGGCGGAGTCCCCCCCCATCTGCAAGATGGCCGGGACTGGAAGTTGTGTTTCACCTCGCCTTCCCCACCTGAGGGGTGGAGTTGGCAGATGTGGGCACACCTCTCTTCTTCACTTGTTTTTCCTGCCAGTTCTCCCGCCCAAAGTTGGGGTCAGAACCAGTGGGGACCATTTGCTGAAAGCAGCAAGTGGCCTGGGGAAGCTCACAAAGGCGGCAAGCCTTTGAAGCTTCCCCTTTGTAAACCCTGTACTACCTGGGGGAGGACGCTTGGCACTTCGTCCCAGGATGTGTATTGGTTCAGGCCCCAGAGAGCAGCAGGCTCTCGACCCAGGGGCCCAGAAACATGTCTGAGGGTGTCAGCTGAAAGCAGCCACTCAGCTGGGACACCAGTGGTGGGTAAGTTTTCAGGGGGCATCTCTAAGATGCCCTCTGTGGGCATTTTTCATAAAATCCCACACTGGCATCAGTGTGGGTTTGATGTGCTGAGAAGTGTGATACCAAACTTCTCAGTTTTCAGTGTAGCCATTATGGTGTGGTGGAGTTTGCAATGACAAGCTCCCAGCACCATATACTCTTAATGGCAGCACTGCACGTACAATGTCTAAGAATGAACTTATTGAATCAAAGGAGAGAGTGAGGACTAGGTAAGCTAGTCCGGATCCCCACTTTTATATGTCAAAATCAAAGAGGACTAGCTAAGTTACATGAGAGGGGACTCAATGGAGTACGTGTGTCAAACAAACCAGTAGGTTTTTTAGAAAGCCCTCACCCACCAACCTAGTTGGTGGCATGCTTCATCATCGGGCCCACCACAGTGACACCTAACGTGCCCCGGGTGTGCTTCAACGCCAGATTACTGCGGAGCTGGTATACTTGCTGAGTGTGCAGTGTAGTGAGTGTGAAGGTGAAAATTAAAAAACCATACAGATGGTCCCAGTACCCGAGGGTAAAACAATATTTTAATTTACTGGGCCTCTGTTGGTATATTAAAAGGCAGACGGACGCGTTGGAGTATGGATTATGACCTCCAGTGTCCTGTGTGGTCTACATGTTTCAGCCTGGCCTTTCTTAATTTAAAACAGGCTTTCCTCAGGACCAAGTGAGTATGTGTAAAAGGTGAATTAAATAAATAGACTAAATTATAGTGAGTGTGTTTATTTTGCTATGTGTAGCACTCCCTAAGGTGCTATATGGGTGAGAGGGGGGATCCCTCTCGCTTTGACAGTATTTTTCTGTACAAAGCCTCCTTGGGTCGCCTGGCAGAGAAAAAGACCGAAATTGTCGGCCTGGTTCCTCCTTGGACCTGTCGTCCTTCTGCGGCGCCCGGATGTGAGACCCAAGGAGGCTTTGTACAGAAAAATACTGTCAAAGCGAGAGGGATCCCCCCTCTCACCCATATAGCACCTTAGGGAGTGCTACACATAGCAAAATAAACACACTCACTATAATTTAGTCTATTTATTTAATTCACCTTTCACACATACTCACTTGGTCCTGAGGAAAGCCTGTTTTAAATTAAGAAAGGCCAGGCTGAAACATGTAGACCACACAGGACACTGGAGGTCATAATCCATACTCCAACGCGTCCGTCTGCCTTTTAATATACCAACAGAGGCCCAGTAAATTAAAATATTGTTTTACCCTCGGGTACTGGGACCATCTGTATGGTTTTTTAATTTTCACCTTCACACTCACTACACTGCACACTCAGCAAGTATACCAGCTCCGCAGTAATCTGGCGTTGAAGCACACCCGGGGCACGTTAGGTGTCACTGTGGTGGGCCCGATGATGAAGCATGCCACCAACTAGGTTGGTGGGTGAGGGCTTTCTAAAAAACCTACTGGTTTGTTTGACACACGTACTCCATTGAGTCCCCTCTCATGTAACTTAGCTAGTCCTCTTTGATTTTGACATAAGAATGAACTTAGACACTGTATGGGGTATAGGGCTCATGCACCTGTACCCTCACCACTGGCATAGGGCACCCAGCTAGAGGGGTGACTGATCTATGCCAGGGCAGTGGGTTGTAGGCATGGCACACAGGTATGTGTGCCATGTCGACTCTTCACTTTGTTCTGCACCAAAACATGTAGCCTGCAAAGACAGTGTGTGTGCGTAAAGGTACAGAGCCTCTAAGGGTGGCACAGTAAGTGCTGCAACCCTTAGAGGACTTCCCTGGTCATAGTGCCCTCGGTATCTGTGGTACCATTAACCTGGAGCTGATCTGTGGCCAGAGATGCCAATTGGGTTAGTTTTGGGAAAAGAACACAGGCCCTGGGAACCTAATTGGCAGGGATCCAGGTCACAACAAGTAAAAGGGCATCAGTAGTCTGGCAAAAAGTTGGAGGGGGTTACTGCAACAGAAACCCACTTTCCGACAACTTTCACAAAAACTGTCTGCTCGAGGAGACTGCTACTCCGCTTTGAGCTGAGGTTTTGGAAACAAGCCTGACATGACCCAAGATGGGTTTGGGAGTGTATTACACAGTGAGATTGTATGACCACACTCTATAATAAACTTCTTTCCTCACAGTCAACTTCTAACTATAACGCCTTTTTAAACATTGTCTTTTTAGTGAAATTCTGCGAAATTTTAAAACAAGTTAAGATCTTAGCACCTAATCTAATGATGTCACTTTTATCGTTTTTTCAGTAAAAAAAAAAAAAAGAATAGAAATATATATTATATACCTACACACATACACATACATACATTTGTCTAACAAAATGTTACAATTTTAAAATTAGGGAGCTGTTACGTGATTGAGAAGGCTGAGAAAACAGATAACGACAAGGGGATGCTGTACTTATGCAGACTCTCTATTTTTACCACCTTTAAAAATGTATTATGCCTTGATTTGCTAAAAATCCACACCTTCGGTCAAGTTTTTGACCCACTGGTTTCATACCTACATTAACATCTGAACGCTCATTTACTCCTATTCCAACAAAATGGTGTTCATTTGTGTTTCAGTTTTGTCTTGAATACAAAATATTAGCGCTCTAGTTGTTCATTAGAACTCTGTGGTGATGCTGTTTTTGATAGCTAGGAAGCTAGGTATTTGAGAAGTCATAGAAAAGGTGTCCTCATTTTAGCTTTCTAGAGCACGAACTATAATTTCCATGAAAAACAAACTGTAGTGTCCAGTAGTATCCTCTGTAGGATACGCCTTCAGTTTTTCAGCTTTGATTCCATCAAGATGGCACCACAGTGTGCCACACGTTTATGATAATTAAAGAATGTCATCGCTGTAGTTGTTAATTAGAACACTGTGGAAGCTGCAGTAAAACAAAATGGAAGTAACAGAAAGGCTGCTGGTGCTGTTGGAAGCACATGTTGTACTCAGAATATTGGACTTCATTCTCATATGGCTAAAGAAGAAAGTGTGAACTTGAAAAAAAGGTGCTCTCATCTTAGCTTCTGGTGCACCTTCCATAACCAATATGAGCAAACCATGAGAGAAAACAGTTTTCTCTCAAAAACGGTTCATCAATCCCCAGTAGGGTCATCATTTTTCCCAGAGTAAAATCACCTGAGAACCCACCAGAATTTCTAAAATGAGTATAACACCACCAACAAATGATTTATATAGTGATTAAGATATGTTACCACCTTTCATATACGCTCTTTTTGTGACCCTCAAAACCTGGCATTCATTACAATGTATTTAAATGGGAACCATGTCCCAGACTCCTGTAATAGCTGCGACAACATGTTGTGGCCAACCAATTAAGGGGGTCCACATGACCTGGGAGGGGCCAGGGTGTGCTCATCCTTCATTTTCAGGATGCAGGGACCATTTGCATGAGTTCTTTGGCTTACAAAACCAAGTGTTCATATTGAGGCCAGCCATTTAGGATAAACTTGTCCCCTTTAATTTGGCCACTTAGAGAATATCTTGGCACCAATGGCACAGATATGGCAAACTTTTTCACCCCTTCATGCCCAACCGGAGCTCCTGTTTAAATGCAAATTTATATTCCCCGAAAATAGCTAAGGGATTCAAACAAAATCACACAAGGCATGCTTTCTGAATAACGTGCTAATTTTTTGCCAAATGTGGTGTAAATCCATTCAGCCATTTTTCTGTATTGGAGAGTCAAGTTTCACATGGGAAGTACAATGAGAAATCAACATTTTGGACCCCCCTCCTTTCTACTTATCCCCTACTAAACGGATCAGCACGAAACTTTTTGTGAAAGGGCAGAGGTAGATTAACTGTTTCACTGCCCCAAAGTTATTACTGTAACAAAAACGATCACCCTATAGAAACTCTGACCTAACAAGAATATAAAGAGGATACTCCTATATATATGCACACAAATAAATACTTGCGGATAATGAAGTCACTGCTGTACGATCGCAGTTCCGACTTTCCTGAGCTACGGGTCACAAAAAGATTTTTGAGAAGTCGTCTCACCCTTAATTCATCAGGCTTGCTTCATCATTTGGCAACCTTTCACACTAGAATAACAACAGTGCCTTGTCATGTAGCTCTTACAAATCTATATAGGATCTGCGCATTTAGACAACATAAACTAAGGAATTGGTGTTCACACTGACTCTAGACAACCCCAAAGGATATGTTAGCCCATAGACCAGCTAGCTCACAGTGCCACTATAAGCACCACAACCTTACCATGGAGCGGACAGTTTCTGGCAACTATCAAACATGACAACTCTGTCCCTTCAGGGATCCTGGAAACAGTACAGTACTTTTCCCTCAGGCCCTCGTGTTCACTTTGTTTCAGAGAGATTCGCAGAATAAACAGTGGGGACGTTTTCAATAAGTATTTATTGAACCAGCGTCATTCAAGTATAAAAACGTGTGCTGCAATAACCATTAGACAGAAGGAGATATAAACGATTACAAGTACCAACAGAGTAAATAAAAGGTAGAGTTCTACCATGGTGATAAAACAGTGAATATATATGCAGGCATCTAGATAGAAGGTAATAGTCACGCTTACTCCTAAGATGCTAACCCTAGCATGTATGTAGGTAGAAAGCCAAGAATCCCCTTAGGAAAGAGCCAACCCCATTGCCCGATGGGCGCGAATGAAGGACCCCATCTTGGTCTCTAGTTGGACACTCTGCAAGGCATGTCAGACCTCTGCGTGCTGGAGCATCTGTCAGCATGGAAGTTTCTCCTCTGATTTGCCCAGCGAAGATGTGGTACTTATATACCCGAAAGGTACCCTCAGGGGTTCTATCTACATGTGTAATGGTACTGTGGGCATGTTGGCCAAAGGTGACGATAGTGGTGACTTTTGCCCAGAGTTATTATGCAGAAGATGATAATCCTGCTGTGATACTAAGAATCCTCATGCATAATTGTGAGAGGTTGGCCTGGCATATGCTGACCACTATTATAGTGGGCACCTTGCACCAGTCCAAACTACCCTTATTGATGGTAGGTTTAAGACAACCTTTCTAGAAAGCAATCCTAGTGGTAGCTGGGGAGAGCAGCCTTCAGGCTAAGTCTTAAAGGAATGTAAAGCAGCTGGTTTTACCAGTCTATAATCTCGTGAATGACCAAATAAAAGGAGAACCACACCAGGTATATATATAAAATATATGTATTTATTCTAAACACATCCCTCTAGTCTCTTTATGAGGCTAGAGGCAAAAGTACATTCAGTAAACTTAATGAGCACACAGTAAATTATCACAATATACGTTGAGCCCTAGGGGCGTACCTAACCATATATTAAGAAAGTTGTATAAGAACCACGACTGACAGAGATCGGACGTAGAGCCTGTAGAACCGCTGGGGCCACCAGGAACCACCCAAGGTAGTGAGACAGGGGACCCACGGGGGACGCGTGCAGTGTCTGAACACAGCTGCGAATCACCATTAACTTCTATGGGGAAAGTCACGGTTGGAATTTTAGAGATAAAGGACACTTAGAAGAGGACTTAGAGCAAACCCCTTTAGAACTAGAAGGTTCTAGAGCCAACACCCACAGGAGCACCGGAGTACTCGAGTTACCTCACCCAGGGAAGCCGGGTGCATAGGTGTCTTTTTGTGTCAGGTTTTGTCGTCAATTTCAATGGCAATCTGCTGCAAAGTGCTGCTGGCGTCCAAGTGGAAAGTGTCCGGATGGATCCAAGGCTGGATCGGAGATGTGAAGAACCTGAAAGCAGAGGGGACAGAGTTTGGGTCACTTGCCAGTGACCAGGAAGGCGATGAGCAGATGCCCACCGATGTCGGGTGCTTGCAGGTGAAGAAGGTGAAGCTTGACTCCTCAGCCACGAGGACCAGGAGGCGTTGACGACGACCAGGCGCTGGATTCGAGCTGTCCCACGAAGAATGTCGAGTGCTGCATTGTCGGTTTCCGTATTGGACCCAACAATCCTTGGCAACAGCAACTCACACAGAAAGCAGAGATTGGCTTTGGTGCAAACCAGCAAGATCTGAGGGACTAACCACTCGGTGGGGAGTTAGGGCATGTCTGGAGCAACCAGGGAAGCCCAAAGGAAAGTAGAGTTACCTTTGTGGGGGCCCACCAGTCAACGGACCAGGGATTGCGAAGGAGCCTAAAGCAGAAATGCTAGAAGTGGGCTCACGGAATACTCGTGGAGGTTAGGCCCACAATCTTCGGTGCAGATGGTGCTCGGGCTTGGACTACAAGTAGCCCAATGCACAACTTCGGGAAAGCTCGGGAAGTCGATGCACTAGCAAATGTGCACGGTGTCCAGGAGTTCTGTTTCCACGTCACTCTTGAGGTCTGCAGGTCTCAGCTTTGCTGGGATCTCGTGTCGGCCTCTGAGAAGTCTGGAAGTCCGTGTCCTGAGTAGCAAATACTTTGGAGTCTGGCAGGAGCTTCGGAAATGCAGACCGGCAAGATGCATCTTTGGTGCCTGTTTGGAAAGGGGAGTCAATCCTTGACCCCAAGGGAGATTCTGCCGTCTTCTAGTCATGTAGAATGTCGAAGTTCCAGGATATATGTATAAGAGTTTCGTCCAGGTGTAATCTAAAGTCCTGTTGCCCGGGGTCCCTTACTTATACTGAAGAAAGGGGTTGGACATACTCTGGGGACCCACCTATGGGAGGGTCTGGGGAGAGGGGTGGCTACACCCCTTTCCCTTTGTCCAGTTTTGCGCCAGAGCAGGGGCTGAGCGCCCCTGCAACCGGTCTGAACTGGGGTATGCACAGGGACACCAAGTGTGCCCCCAGCACTGTGTTAAAAGCATTCTCTGAATGCATCCACCTAGCCCCAACACACTAAAGCCTGTCTGGGAAGTGGTTACACCTCCCTTTGACAGAAAACCTATTGTCCAGGCCTCCCCTGCCGGAGTTTCATCCAGCAGCAGGAGGTCAGACCCATGCCTCTGGCTGCAGCATCCATTTTGTGATGCTAGGGTTCTTTTAAACTATTACCGGTTAGGTCACTGTGTACATGTCTCTCCCTCTAGAAGGGTGGGATTCTACCCCCGCCCCCAGGACTGGCGGGGGGATTCCAAACACAACATGTTTCCACGCAGCCATTCCAAAGTTAGCATTTACCGCGAGGTTCCAATGCACTTAAGAGTATATGGTGGAGAAGTGTGGCTCACTGGTTAGAGGAGGTAGACCCTGAAGCAGAGGTCAGACCCGGGACCAGGGTTCAATTCCCGACGCGGCAGGGTCTTGAGCCCAAAATATCCACGGACTCGATAATTCTCGTTTCGGTGCCTACTCGAATCACGGGTTCACGCTCTGCAGCTCCGGCATCAGTCTGCTTAATCTACACTACGGCCCCCCCCCCCGCGGCGGGATGCCTGGCTTTCACCTTGGGGATGCCCAGTATGGGTATCTCACAGGGAAAAAGCCAGGACGGGTTCCCAACGCAAGCGCCGAGATGCCTACGGGTAATCGAGCGCTATATAAGAACGCATAATAATAATAATAATAATAATAATAATAATAATGATGGTGGTCTGGCCGCATCACAGAGCAGCCTCAGAGAATAGGCCCTAAAAGCTGCAGAGGGGCCCAGCTCATGCATGGGCACCCGCTCAAACAAAACCAAGCACTCTGCCTTCAGGATTGATAAGGCCTGCCATAGGAGTGACTTATAGGTTTATATGTGTCCGTGATTAAAGGGAGATATAGGTAACCTATTTCTTAGTAAGGGGTGAATGCACCACCTTACCCAGGCTACAGTAGCAGACCTGTGGTGTCATTTTGGAAGGCTTCCCAGGGGTGGCATACTACATGCTTCAGCTCCTGGTAGGCCTCTGGGGTACCTATGCCCTTAGTACCTAAGGTACCATATACTAGGGACTCACAAGGGTACCCCAGTAACCAATCTGGAGTGTACCTAAAGTACATGCAATCATTTTAGAGAGGAAGCAGCTAGGCTGGGGTCTTGGTTAGCAGGGCCCCAGCAAGACTAAAGTCGAGAAACAGTGAAACACCAGCAAAAAGTGGGGGTGACCACAGTAAGCAGATCTTACTCTCCTACAATAATAAATGAGGCTAGTTTTTGAAGAAAACCACACAACATTCATTTGGCACCTAACTAGGTAAAATGTCAGCGTCAGAACCATTATGTAGAGCAAGGTAGGACCAATGTAGGTAAAAGGTCATGAAACTACCTAGGCCTATACTGGGGTACATTTGAGCTCATAACAGACTCTCCAGCGGACTCAACCGAGTGAAGCTATTCTTAACCCTGGGAGTTCCTATAAATGTGTTTTCAGGACAATACCTTGGGTCCTGTTATTTTGAAAAGAAAAGGGACTTAGAAAACAGTTCTCCATTCCCCTGAAAAAGACCCAAAACCTGTATAGGCTGCCATAGGGGTTGAAACATGTTGGTAATTGCAGTAATTTTTGAGGTACAGTGATTCATTGTTTCTTGCGTCATAACCAACAGGGTATGTTTTTAGCCATACCAGAGGTACTCTGTAATAAATTAATGCTTTGAGTATTATTTTTAAACCCTTTCTTTCTCTCTTATTGGGGACGATACACATATATATCACATGCTGTGCATACTCCATCATCTAGTGTTGGGCTCACACGTGTGCAACTTGTTTTTGTTCTAAGATGTCTTTTCGACTCACAAGGTATAGTGACTCTACATATCTTTGGTAATGGGCATGGTCATCGGCTCCATTGTTAGATTTTTTTTTCCGCATGGAGGGTGAGTATGTAGATGGAGCATAGATATCGAAAGGAGATAACCGTGCAAAGTAAAGCTAAAAAGATAACATCATCTGCAACAACCACATGCGAGGGGAAGGAGGGTGGGCACATGTGAATCTACAGCATTATATGCCACAAACCAATGCTTACAGGGTAACACTTTCCATTCGTGGCATGTGTAGTCATACATACAAATGCTGTACACAGACAGAAAAACAGTCCTCCCAAACATGGTGACTTAGCCTGAGGATGTTGCAGCAGTTTGGAAAAGTGTACGCAGGACAGCCTGGCAAACATTAGCTAACTGGCGGACTAAGCCATCCACACAGTAATGTTTGGTAAATGTGTGAGAGGTAAACCATGTAGCTGATTTCCAGATGTCAGCTAAAGGAATATTACCTAGAAAAGCCATTAAAGCCCCTTTCCTACGAGTGGAGTGGGGTCTGGGAGGGACAGACAGGGATCTTTTGGCCTTAGCATAATAGGTCTGTATGCACCTAACAGCCAGCGTTCAACACGTGCTTTAGAAAGAGCATGTCCTTGGTGTGGTTTGTAGATACAAAGAGTTGTTTTGTCTTACGGAAGGGTTTTGTTCTGTCACCGTGGTATATGAATGCTCTTTTGACATCCAAAGTATGCAAAGTGTGTTTCGCTACAGATTGAGGATGTAGGAAATACACTGGGAGTTCTACTGTTTGGTTGAGGTGAAAGCAAGAGACAACCTTAGACATGAATTTGGTTTGGTTCTTAGAACTACCCTATCCTGATGCACGTGGCAGCACGGTTCCTCAATGGAAGAGAGTGCATTCACTGACACGCTTGACGGAAGATATGGCTACAAGGAAAGCCATCTTTCAGGAAAAGAATTGCAATGAAGAGTGAACTGTTTCAAAAGGAGGGCCTTAAGGGTGGTGGCAGCTCCCTGACACTCCCGCTTTGCTTGTGGCCACATATGTTTGAACAGCGGTGATTTTACTACTGAGTGCTCATATTTCTGCACAAAGATCGTATTGTTTTAAAAACTGTCATTTTACTCTGCCTAACTTTTAAAATTGTGCAGGTCCATCGCGGGTGAGTTTTTCACTCACCCGTCTATCTGGGGAAAGCCCCTCCTGGCTCCTCTGACCGAAGCTGCTATCTCGGTTGTGGCGAGGGTTGGCGGCCATCTTGGGGGTAGTCCTTCTCCCCAGCAGAACTGGTGGCAGCGTTCTAGCTGGTGGAGAGAGGACGGGCATAAAATTAGCATGCCTGCACCAACGCGCAGCGGTCGCGCATGGCGGGCGCGCCTTAGGCGCGCCGAAGGTAAGCCAAAGGTCAGCCCGTCTGCGCCCGTCCGCGCCTCGGACGTGGCGGACGCAGGGCGGGCTGGCGGGCATTCATTGATCTTGCCCAGCCCTATTATTATGTATACTCGTGCGACTTTGGTGGCGCTCTGCCCCTCATTAGACAAAAGATCTAACTGTACCATACTGGACCCTGTAAGCCTTATCCCGTGCTCTACCTGCGGTTTTACTTGCTGTATACATGATATGGCTTGTTCTGAACCCGTTTCTGAGCTGGGTTCTATCTCGGCAGCTCTAATAAATGCCCGCTCTATGAGCAAACATGCTTCTGACATTTATGCTATGCTAGAGGAGGGTGCTCTGGACCTGCTGTTTATTACAGAAACGTGGCTAAATGATTCCTGTGCTCCTGATATTGAATTGGCAATCCCTAGAGGGTTCAAAATTCAACGGAAGGACAGGATTGCTGGTAGGGGCGGGGGGCTAGCAATTATTTTTAGAGAATGCTGGGCTCTTAAGGTGGAAGATTCAGATATTTTAGCTGATGGTGAGCTTTTAAATTTTGCCTTGTGTCTATCCCCTCATTTCACACTGGGTGGTTCCCTCATTTACAGGCCTCCAGGTCCTTCTGGCCCTTTTCTTAAAGCTCTCTTGGAGACTCTTGTTCCCCGTGCATTGAGGTATTCACGCTTTTTAATGCTGGGTGATTTTAATATCCACGTTGATGTCCAGGACTGCCATGAAAGAAAGTTGCTATATGATTACTTTGATCTGGCCTCCCTTACCCAATGGGTTTCCTCCCCTACCCACTCTGGTGGTCATATCTTAGATATTGTATGCACTAACTTCCCACTGAAGGTCGAGGCCCCACAAGCAGTTACTTGGTCCGACCATCAGTTGATCAGATTCTCTTGGTCTGCCTCGAGAGATTTTCCTAAGTCCACTATAACAATGGGCCCCCCAAAAATCAATGTGGGTAATTTGATGACCTTCCTTGATTCGAACAGACCCATCTTAGGGGCAGATATGGATTCTGCGTTACAGGTTTTCGACAGATGGATGAAAGCAGCGGTGTCCTCTTCCTCTAAGAAGGCTGATTCAGGCAGAAATAGGATGACTCCTTCTCAACCATGGTATTCGCCCCACCTCCGCACTCTGAAACTTGCTTGCAAGAAACTGGAGCGAGTATGGAGATTAGCTTACTGTCCACAGGCTAAAGCAGTGTTTCGCTCAGCCCAGCGAGACTACTATAGTAGCATTAAACATGCAAAAACAGAGTTTTTCTCCAAAAGAATTGAGAGAGCTAATAACAACAGTCGGGAAATCTTCTCGATAGTAAAGAGCTTTCTCTCTCCCTGTGCTGAGCAGGTATCTATGAGTCCTTCTACCGAATGGTGTGAAAAGCTCTCCTCCTTCTTCCTAACGAAAATTACTAACATTCAACAAAGTTTGAGAACAGTTGGAGGAGGATACAAGATGATGGATAATATTGAGACTAAGGTTCCATCCATCGCCATTATGGAGAGACTTATCCCCCCTTCGGTTGATGATACCCTGGCAGCAATTAAATCATTAAAATCTGGTGCTCCCGGGGATGTCTGCCCGGCCCGGGTGCTGGCCGAAGCAGCCGAAGTAGTGGCTTCAGAAGTCTCCCAAATAATAGGACTATCATTTACTACTGCAACTGTCCCTAAAATATGGAAACAGGCCAAGCTTTTGCCATTGTTAAAGAAAACAGGCGCGGACCCAGCTGTGCCAAGCAACTATAGACCTATTTCTCTTCTGCCAGCTATGGCTAAAATTGGTGAGAAGCTTGCATTCTCCCAGCTTAATGCCTTTGTTGAAACATCAGGGGCGTTACATCCAGCCCAATCTGGCTTTCGTGCAGCCTATAGCACAGAAACAGCGCTGGTAGAGGTTACAGAGGCGATTAGGGGGTGTTTGGACAGTGGCGGCAGAGCGGTCCTGATTTTATTGGACCTCTCTGCCGCGTTTGATACTGTTCCGCATGCACTTCTCTTGGCACGGCTGGCCAATATCGGCATAGTGAGCTCTGCACTGGAATGGGTGAAATCCTTTCTTTCAGATAGGTCTCAGCAGGTTTGGATTCCTCCTTACTCATCCTTGATTAAACCGCTCACTACAGGAGTACCTCAGGGCTCTGCTTTGAGCCCCCTCCTTTTTAATATATATCTCACTCCTCTTATTTTTTTAGCTGAACAAATGGGAGCAAAAATAATAGCGTATGCGGATGACACGCAACTCCTGTTTACGTGGCCCGATGCGAATACTAATACTGAGGTCGTGCGTTCATGCCTTTCCGCTGTGTTCAACTGGTTAGCAGCAGCACAGCTGAAGTGCAATGAAGATAAAACAGAAATCTTGCTGTATGGCCAGTTCTCGCCTAACTTCAGAGAAACTCTGTGGCCTTCCGAATTTCCCCAGCCAGGCTCCGTCAATATTCCTGCTAAAAACGTAGGAGTCTGGTTTGGAGAGGATCTGCGATTCGAAGCACACATAAAAAGACTCACTGGGGTGTGCTTCGGGTCCTTAAAAGCTATGAGGAAGATTTTTCCTTATTTACCGTCCTCAGCAAGAGAGTCGGTTGCGAGGGCCCTTATTTTATCACGGCTCGATTATGCCAACTCTCTGCTGTGTGGATCTCCGGCTTTTTTAATCGCAAGGCTTCAGATTATTCAAAATGCGACTGTTCGCCTACTGTGCAATGTGCCATATAGAGAAAGTACTCGGACTCACATGAAGGAACTACACTGGCTGCCAGTAGCGCAGAGGATAAGTTTTAAGATTCTAACCATAGCCTTCAAAGCAATTCATGACCTTGGTCCTTCTTATCTGAGGGTAAGATTTACTCGCTATGTCCCTACTCGGGCTCTGCGTTCAGCCGACTGTAACTTTTTAACAGTACCCCGATTTCAGCGAGTTCGTTTAGGAGGCCAATCACTTGCTGTCACCGCGGCTAGGACTTGGAATACCCTCCCCCTCTCCCTGAGATTAACTGAAAATTTCTTGACATTTAAGAAGGCTCTAAAAACTTATCTTTTCAGAATGGCCTATTAAATACTAATGGCAAATAGAATAATTTAGATTTCTACTTTTCTTTTCCCTTCGGCCACTTGCTGTTTTTTTCTTTACGCGCCAGGACACTCTGGTAGTATATGAGCGCGCTACAAAACAGCTAAAATAAAATAAAAATAAATTAGTCTAGTGAGTACTATGCTGAGGTTCTACACAGAAGCGGGAGGGGTACGTGGTAGAATGGCCCATTTGTGGCCTTCCATAAAAGCCTTAATGACTGGGATTCTGAAAAGGGAAGTGTGTTGTCTATTTTGCAAGTAAGCGGCTACAGAAGCTAAATGAAGTTTGATAGAAGTAGAGACAAGACGCAACATCTGTAGGTGTAGAAGGTAACATACAATGTCCTGCACAGAGGCTGTGAGAGGGTGAATTTCCCTAGGGAGACAGTAGTATACAAACCATTTCCATCTGGCTGCATAGCAGGCTCTAGTTGTGGGCCTGTGTGCTTCCTTGAGAATGGTGATATACACTCTACCGGGAGGTTAAGGTAGCCAAATTCTAAGACCTCAGGAGCCAAATCACATGATTGAGGTCTTGGTGGCTGTGATGCCCGAGAGTGCCTTGGTTTTGAGAGAGAAGGTCGGGCTGGTTGGGGACCTTCTCCTGAGGGACTAGAGAGAGTTTCAGCAAGATGGTGAACTAGGGCTGGCATGCCCATGTTGGAGTTACAAGAATAAGAGTGAGGGATGCTTCCATAGTTTCTGAACCAAGCAAATATCCATGACCAATCGTTCCAAATTTCATTGCCCGTCGGAGCCTGAAGGCGAAGCTAGGGCATTTTGCGTTTTCAGCAGTGGAAAACAGGTCGGTCTGTGAAAACCCCCCATGATGGTAGTACGGGAGGAGGGCCTGAGATTGGAGTTCCCATTTGTGGAATTGTTGATGCGTCCTGCTGAGCAGGTTTGCCAAGTCTTTGTCCATTCCAGGAATGAACTGAATGAGCAGATGTACCCTGTGATGTATCACCTAGCACCAAATGCTTTGGGCTAAAGCAGACAACTGGAGTGAGTGCATTCCCCTGCTTTTGTAGGTAAAACATGGCAGTTGTACTGTACATCTGGACGAAGACTCCTGAATGCTGGATGAGAGGAAGAACGCCATGAGGGCCAGCGGTATAGCTAACAGCTCTAGGTGGTTGAAGTGGAAAACCTGCAAGACAGGTGTCCACACTCATTTGATGGTGTGGTCCTGTATGTGCACACCCAAGCTGGTGAGTAAGGCGTTTGTGTTGATTGTCTCCTGCGGAACTGGGTTGAGAAAAGGTTGTCCCTGCAACAGGTTGTTTACATTCCACCACTGCAGACAGCAATGAGGAACGGCCCAAAAACAACAATAGATTCTCCCAATGACCATCCATTTGAGACCTCTGCACTAATAGGTACTGCTGTAACTGACACATGTAAAATCTGGTGTGAGGAACGATGGATATGCAGGATGCCATCATGCCAAGTAGTTCATGGAAGTGAGATGCACACCTAGTTTCTTCCATTATTTATCCTGTTTAATCTGATTGCACTTTGCTAGCGTGCAAATCATGCCAAGTAGGCACATAACGGTCCTGACAGTTACTGGACAATCTGACTGAAAAAGAGGCAGTAGTGTTTGGAACACTTGCACCCTTGCTGGGCTGGAATAAGCTGTCCCTACTCCTGAGTCAAGACTGGCCAGAGCAAAGGTTGAACCTGAATGGGTTGGGGGTTGGGTTTGGTGGTATTGATCGCAAAGCCTAGGCTGTGAATGAGCTATATGGTGGTCTGCGTGTGCACTAGACATTACGGTTGCGTAGCGTTCTTGTTAAGCCAACTGTCTGGGTAAGGGAAGACATGGATGCCGCTCCTCCTGAGGTGAGCAGCTACCATGGCCAGACACTTGGTGAACACTCTAGTGACCCTGAAGGGCAGCACTTTGAACTGATCATGCTGATCACACCGCCACAAACCGTAGTTCTTAAATGCACAGGATGGATGGGTATGTGGAAAAAGGCATCCTTTCGATTGAGGGCAGTCATGAAGTCACCTTGCTGTAAAAGAGGTAATATGTCCTAGAGTGTCACCATATGAATATGCTCCGATAAGATGTACTTGTTGATGGGACTGAGGGATTCGTCCTTTTTCAAAATTAAAAAGTATAGGGAGTACACCCCCATGCAGCGGTGTTGCAGAAGTACTGGTACTAAGGTCCCCTTGGCGAGTATTGCATGCATCTCCTCTTGGAGTAGGTACTGATGTTATGGGGTAGTCTGTGTTGCTGGGGGGGATATTTGGTGGTATTTGCATGAGTTTTAAGCAATACATCTGTATGTGGTCTAGAACCCACTTGTCGGAGGTGATTTCTGCCCAGCGGGGTAGGAACCCCTGCAACCTTCCACCGACAGGTGTTATATGGTTATGGGGAAAAACAAGACTGTCACTGTTTTGGAGGGTCAACCCCATTGTGGGCTGTGCCCTTTCCCCAACCATTATTACCCTTATATCCCCCTGCAGTAGCCCCATGAGGGTGGTTGTGGAAGTATTAAGGGTGGGAGTTTTGCATAAGTCGCGAAACTAATAATGGTAAAATGAGTCGCGGGCAGCTGGAGTTTGGGAGGCTCCAAGGGGTCTTGTGGTATCAGAGTCCTTTGTAATTTTCTCTAGCATCTCATTGACTTGTGAGCTGAAGAGACTCTCCCAATCAAAGGGCATGTTAATGTGGTTCTGCTGTACCTCCAGCTTAAAGCCAGAAATGCGTTGTTGCGGAGAATGATGCTAGTGTTTATGCCCTGAGCAGCTGTGTCCCAGGCATCTAAAGCACATCGGATGTTAGTGTCGGAAATGATCTTTCCTTCTGCCACTAAATCCTGCCACCGTTTTCTATATTTGTTTGGGAAATGCTAGATGAAGTCCTCCATCGGATCCCCGGGGGCCCGGTCGTGCCTGGAGAGAAGGCAATATGCTAAAGAAATGCAGAATGTGCGGCAACACGTTTGCCACCAGCATCAACCTTAATCTCCCAGTCCTGAGGGGGCGCATCTCCTGTACTCTGGGAGTTGGCACGCTTCTGGCTATGTGCTCGACTAATGAATTGGGGGGTAGCTGGCCCCTGATGTAGGGCGGGTAGGAAGGAGAGGCCTTGTACTTTTTATACACCTGAGGTGTGACAACAAGCACCTTCACAGACTCCCTAAAAACGTCACCAGCTGGCTTAAGAATACCCTTAAGCATCTAGAGGTATTGAATGAACAGCTGTGTGGAGGAGAGGGCTTCCATGAGGAAGTCTTCTTCCTTGGGTTGGAAATGCATTCCCACCTTGTTGAACGTGACCGCCCTGCACAAGACCTCATGATACCAGGTGGTATCGGCAGGGGGGAGGGCTTTGCGGGGGATAAATCAGTGTCATTGTCAGCTGAGGGTTAGTCAACCCAGAGGTCGGGACTGAGGAATAAATGGTGGGTCATAAGGTGATCCTGGGCTCTACCGTCCCCCCGAATGTGAGGAACGCTGTGGGCAATGTTGCGGGGCCACAGGTAACAGAGAAGAGTTAGGGACTGGTGGAGTTGAACGGTAGGAGGAGGATAGGAAGCAATAAGAGGTAGTGGAAAGTACCTCTGTTGTGACACAGAGGCTTCTTTGACATTGGCTCCACAAGAGGGTTGAGAGCCTCTTCAACCGTCAATTTCCTCCTGTGAGGAACCAAGCCTTCGGATATCTGGGAGGCTTGTTCAGGATCCAGCCGGTACCAGGCTGGATACGGATTTGTTATTGCCTGCTATTGAGCTGTTTTTGGAGCAGTTGTAGAATCGTCTGGTCAAGATCCAAAGGAGCAGGGGAGGGTGAAACTGTGGTGGGCGGTCTGGAGGGAGCAGAAGTGAAGCAACGGCTCGAGGGCACTAAGGGGTGCTTCAGGTCAGTGGGTCTTGACTCTAAAGACTTTGCATCTGAGGGTCTCTGCTCCGAATACTTTAGCTCTGTGAATTTCAGACCCATGTGTTTCGGCTCTGAAGGTGGAGAAGACATCTTCTGGACCGGCACACAACATAGATGCATGAGGCTTCGAGGAGGTCTTTGGTGTCAAATGTGAGGAGGATGCAGGGTTTGGTTCAGACACTCAGTGCCGACCGTGGCTGTGAGGCAGAAGCGGACAGGAGGTCTCTGATAAAGCATGGGAGCTCAAAACTGGTGCCTCTTTGAAGTGAGTGGCTTGTAGGAGAGTGGTACTTACTGTGGCAACCTTCTGCAGCAGTTGCTGAGCTGGCAGGGGCCCCTATACTTTGGCATCAGCCTCTGACTCAGTGCTTTCTGGCCAGGACGCCTTCTCCATCTTGATGCTGTAAACACCCACAAGTTGTAGATGTTCTTCTCATTCTACAAAGAAGTCGTAAGTATTCTCCTCCCGTTGATGTGCCATGGTAGCCGAAGGGATGCACCGGTCGATTTCGAAGCGGCTTCTAGATCTGAAGTGCGAGACACACCGCAAATGATTCCTTCAAAAAATCAGAGGATCAGCAGATATTGCAAACTTTGTGCAGTTATGTCCTCGGATATTTTGTGCAGCAAAGGAACAGAGTCCTTTCTATCACAAAGACATTGTCGTCAAAGTGATGGTGGTTGGAGGGGCTGAGTCCCGTACAACAGAAGTGGTCAACTGCAGAAGGAATAAGAGGTGGTGGGGACTGACGAATAGACAGGATTGTTGATTAAACAGACGAGGAACAGATCCGAGAGCCTGCCAAGGACACTACGTGGCAACAAATCGGAGCTCATAGAGACACGTTGAAACCAGATGGCGGAGAATAAAGTTCAAAATGGAGCCAATGCCCATGTGCATTGCCATATATTGGTAAAGTAACTATATCTCGCGACTGGAAAAGATATCTTTGAACAAAAACAAGTTGCACACGGCTGAGCCCACCATCAGATGGCAGTATGCACAGCATACACATGCCACAAACATAAGCTCTACATCTGAAAGCTTAAGGGTGATCCATAAAGAGGGGAGGCAGAGAAATCCCTTTTTTCTCCATCTAATTTCCATACGTAAAATTAGACAACGGCACAGAGACAGCCCTTCTTGCTGTGGTGGATAAGCAAAACTCTTGAAAAACAAGTGAATCTAATGTCAGAGTTTTGGGAAAATTGGGTGCTTTCCACCCAAACAGGATTTTGTACTTACCACGGTACAGAAACAGACCTTCTTGCTATGGTAGAAGCTATAAGGCTGCTATATCAGGGAGGATTGTCAGCAATCATCCTCCTTGATCTAAGCTCGGCTTTTGAAACTGTAAGCCATGGCATTCTTGCTGACTGATTACAGAGTACTGGAATCTCTGGAACCGCCTTAACTTGGCTGAAGCCCTTTCTTGAGAACATGGGGGCTGTACTTCAGAAATGCCCCACCCCCTGAAATACGGATTTCCCCATGGCATCTCGTTGAGCCAAACCCATTTTAATTTGTACATGAGGCCACTTGCCAATATCGTCCTTCTCTATGCTATCTTACTAGTCTTTTACGCCGACGATAAGCAACTGGTCTGCTCCCCTAATCCGAGTCAAGACTATCTCTGTCCCTCACTGGGTCCCCGCTTAGAGAAGGGGGCCAAGTGGATGAATAGCTCCTGTCTTTAATTAAATGGAGACAAGACAGAGGTTATGATCCTTGGCAACATCTTTAACTCAGCCTTGGACCTGGACTGGCCAAGATGTCTGGGGAACTCTCCTTCTCCAAAATCAGCCGTAAAAAGTCTTGGAATGTGGCTGGATAAATCTTTCAAATTTGACTCCCAAGCAATAAAGCTCGCAGCTACCTGCTGTAGCATGCTGAGAGTGCTTTGGAAAAGTCTACCTATTCTTCCTTTTACGTCAAAAACGCTAGCAGTCCAGGCACTCATTCTTGCTTGCCAGGACTATCGGTAACTCACTTTACCTGGGAGCCCCAAGACCACAGTAGGAAAACTACATGTAGTTTGGAATTCCGCTGCTCGAATATTGTACAATATCCCCAGACACCAATCTGCTAGACAAGCCTTGCGCTTTCTTCCCTGGCTCCCTGTGGCCGAGAGAATCAAGTTCAAATCACTTTGCATTGCCCAAAGGGCACTTCTCAGTAAAGATCCTTTGATCTCATGTTCCCTGGTATCTCCCTACTTCCAGGAGTTCTCTGTGCTCCTCAAATGCCCACTTGTCTAATATTCCCATCATCAAAAGGGTAAACTATAAAGGGAGATCGTTCATACAATGTCGCCAAATAATAGAACTTCCTCCCCCACTTAATAAGACTGATAAAAAATTGACTGGACTTTCAGAAATCACTGAAAACTTCGCTTTTTTAAGACAGGCCCCTCTAAAACCCCTTAATGATTCTGTGCCACACTATCAGTGCTGGGATGCCTATGGGTAGTGAAGGGCTATATATGTGTTGTTTATAGAATAAAAAGAGCCTGCGGGCAACCCCCAGTCACAGACGGCTGAAGGCAATGCACGGCAGTGGGGATGGCCTAAAATGTGTCATAATAAGATATTACTTTAGGTTAAAAAAAATTGATTTCCACTGAAAAAAACAAACGTTAAAATGGAGTTATATGGAAGGTAGTAGATTTAACCTCAGGTCAAAGCACAAATTAGCAATTCATTAAAAAAGCACTACTGTTTTAAACCATGTGATGCACTTCTTTTGACCTCACATATTACATTATTGATGACATCTAAAATCATGGCAGTGCAAGGGGGCGTGGCTTAACACACAACGGAGATGGCTCCTTTTTCTTGAGCTTCGTGCCACTGCCTGTGCGGACACTCATTTATTATGCGCTACAGGTGATTTTTTAATCGCCCTTCAGCCCCGGAGAGCGGCGGAACAGCTGAGGATTGTCAGGGAATATTTTGTTTCCTCATACTACTTCATTTGAGGCTGTGACACGAAGAGAACTGTGTTACGATATTTTTCAAAACGGTGGCTGTCAGTGCACTTCTCCACAAGGGGCGACACAAGGAAGCTGCATTTCATTACTAAAGCTCCTAATTGGTCAATTGATGTTACTTGAGGTACTTTGCTACACCATTTTTGCTTGAAACCACTGTGTTCTTAAATATAGAGGCAGGGATTGACATAGAGCGGATTTGACTGCACTTTCTTGGGCTCTGTGATGCTGCCTGCTCAGACACTCAATTGCTATCTGCTGTGGGTGTTTTTTTATTGCCCCTCAACCTCAATGAATGACAGAACAACTAAGAAATGGCAGGGAGTGTTTAGTTTATACAGGTTACCTTTTTTGAGATTGCGACACGAAAATGAGTTGCGTCACAAGGTTTTCCAAAATGGCGGTCGTCAGTGCAATTTTCCACACAACATGGCATATAGAGGCTGAGTTTCATTATTAAAGCTTCTAAATGTTCATTTGAAACAACCTAAGGTATTGCTCTGCATTATTTCTATTTGTCACAGCGCTATGTACATAGATATCAAGTACTGCGCAGGGCTGCATTCTCTTCATGGTTGGAGGCTTCAAAATGGCGACAACTGACTAAAACTTGATCTCACACTGAGCTCTGCAATAGAATTTCTATAATTTAGTACTGAGCCTGGTTGTAGTGCCGATTGCTCATCACATGTGAGGTAATGTGCCACAATAATATCCTGCTTTTGTGCTCCTTATTGATCTGTCATCACAACTAGAAAGATTTGGCTGGCGGCTAAAGAGTATCTTCATTTCTCTGATCTTTAAAGTTATACTTCGCCTTACTTGCTCTTTCTAACCATAATAAGGTTATCTGGTTGTGATTGCTACGATCTTATCAAATGGGGGAAGGCATGGGTGTTAATACCAAAGACCGAGATTTTAAGGGGAATTTAAAGCGCTCCAAACAGGCCTCACCTACACAGGAATTACCAGCTAAGCGTAGTCTTGAGTCTGCATCAACTTTAGAAGCGATTTTACTTAAGCTCAACACTGTTCATGATATTGCACAAAGTACTAAAACGAACACTGACTTACTTCAGGTAGAGGTGGCAGCAATTTGTAATGATCTTAAAACTCTTTCACTACCGGTTTCTAATGCGGAAAGGAGGATAAGTAGTATGGAAGACTTAACAAATAAACAAGTGAAGCACATCCAAAATTTGGAGTGCTCCATTACTACAAGGCGAGATCTAACATAGCAAGAAGATTGAAATCGAAGAAGTAATCTCCATATTTTTGGATTACCGGAGGATTGTGAAAAGTCTGCTCCTTCAGTAATTGACTTCTTGCTTACTTGGATCCCAAATACTCTGAATATTTCTTTCAATAAGGACTTTGAGATACAGCGTGCTCACAGGGTCACAACATTTAAACTAAGAACGATGTCCTCACCAAGGCCTCTAATTTTTAACCCATTGCGCCATCAACACACGGATTAAATTCTGGCACAAATGCTCAAGACAATACGATGGGAAGTTCACAGAATTTCTATTTCACAATATTTTGTCAGAGACACGGTAATCCGTCGTAAAGGCTTCCTGAATCTACGCAAGAGGCTCACTGATATGAATATTCTATTCTCTTTTTCTGGTCCCTCAAGATTCCAGATTACTTTCAAACGTCGTCAACAGATCTTTGATGAACCCTCAGATCTTTTCAAATTCTTGGATTGTCAATTTGAATCTCACATGGACTCAGATTCTCCTCATGGTCCTTCTTGCCCCTTATGATTTGCATTTATTGACCTGGTCTGCTTTTAATTTTCTTTCACTTATCTAATACACATTCTAGCTTATCTTTTTATTTTGCCAACAGCTTTTGTAGTTTTTGCTGGTTTTTTAACACACTCTACAATGGGTGGTAATTTAATTGCTGTTTCGCTCATTCTAGATTAGTTATATTCTCACAATTGGCATTCCTTTTACAGGTTTATGCAATCCTCTGTACTATATTTAGTTCTATCTGTAGGTATTTGATCCTTGTTTCTATTTTCTTACTTGACTTTTTATTCTACTTCGGACTCTGCTTTCTTTGTTCAGGGCTCTTTTCTAAGTGGTATCTATGTACATGGGTTATATTATCTCATGGCCTTTGATTCCAACTGATATGACAGTTGTATAATTCTTTATATTATAGTTTGATGTTTCACTTATGAAATAACATCTTATGGTAGTTATTCTATTTAAATCATAGCTCATATTTGTTCTAACGAAATGATATTATTCATGATATTTTTACTCAATAACCTTGCAGTTGGTCATTTACATTATATATTATGCATTCCATTCTAGATCTTATTTGAATGAACTCTTTAGATTAATTTTTAATATGCATAGATTTAAATTTATGTCCTTTACGGTTTTGTACGATTTATTTCTGGATACAGGGTTATGCAACTCTCTGTTTTGTATTTAGCTCTATTGGGATTTATATCCCTATAGGGTTTATATGATTGCATGTCTGTATCTATTTTTTGTTTTGACCTATCTCTATTTTTTCTCTCTCTAATCCCTTTGTGATATACTAAGACAGATAAAAATGGGAATGACCCAATATAAATTAGCTAAAAATAAATTAAATTGAAACTGAGAGTCTCTTGCAGCGAATCAACCATGAGTGTTTTAAGAATTTAGAGACACCACAAACTAATAGAGGGGCGGAATCAGTTATTAGGATACGTAGTGCAACCAAATGCCTGCGTGTTCCCAGGCGTTTAAAAAGAGGTTTAAGCCAATGCCTCCTAGGTTTAATGTAGTCTGGGCACTCCAAAAATATGTGTGCTACCGTTTCTAGCCTAGATGGACAAAAAGCACAGAAAGGCGTTCGATGTGCACCATTCCATTTTGATACAAAGGTCCAGATCGGAAGGGTGCCTACCCTGAGTTTAAAATACAGGGACCTATCAGCTGGCAAGGTGATTAAGTCCAAAAAGGGTTCAAAAACAGCCACATCCTTTAATTCCAAAAATGATGCAGTCAGATTACAATGGTGTTGGTTCCTGATAAGTTTACCAGAGACCCAGTCCCAGTATAGCTTTTTGAGGTCAGCCTTTGGTGGAGCAGATTTTGAAGTCCAACAGTCCCCCAGGCCCAACTCCCCCAAAAGATTTTTAGTGTCCCTCAGCCACTTGATCTTGGCCCAGCCTCCCATGTTCATTATCTCTGCCAGGCCGTCGGCATAGGACTTGAGCTCCGGGACCCTCCATATGCGGGACCAAAGAAGCAGTGGTCGGAGGCGAGCCTGGTCTTTGATACTCTTAGAGCCAACGTCCAGGAGCACCGGGACTTCGGGGTACTCGAAGGGAGGGCTAGGAGATCCTTCAAAAGTTTGTTCTCAGCCTTAGTAAGAGACTCCATGTTGCAGTGACCCCAAAACTCTGCCCCATACAATGCTGATGTTGCGCCTCTCGCCTTGTAGATCTCAATTGCAGGACTCACCACTTGCCTCGGTGATGCTCGAAATTCCCTAAGCAGAGCACCTCCTACCTTTTTATGGTTAAGTACCATCTTATCAATGTGGGCGGACCAGTTCATATTGTCCGTTATGCGGAGCCCTAGGTAGTCAAATTCGGAGACTCTCTCCAAGGGGGCGGTGTTCAAAACAGGCGGACTTCCTAATTTCCTTGGGGGGTGCAAAATCAGATATTTAGTTTTGGCCACGTTAATAACCAACCCTCTGGAAACGCAAAAGTCCTGGAAGCGGGTCAATAGCTTCTGTAGGCCCTGGGGAGTTTTTGAAATAAGCAGAGTATCATCTGCGAACAGCAGAGTAGGGATCCGTACTCCCCCCAGACAGGGTGCGTCCGCTGGTTCTTGCTGGAGATAGTCAACCACACCATTAACGTACAACGAAAAGAGTGTGGGAGCTAGCACGCAACCCTGTCTGACTCCCCTACAGACCGGTATCCTGTCCGTTGTTTCCCCATTTTTCCCCCATCGGACCTGGGCATAATTGCTGGTGTGGAGTTTAATGAGTAGGGATAGAATGTAGGGGGGCAGCCCCAGTCCCTGAAGCACCCTCCAGAGTTCCTCCCTAGGAACCAGGTCGAAGGCAGTCTTCAGGTCAATAAAGGCCAAATAAAGACTGCCCTCGCCTAGTTCCACGATTTTCCAATTTAAGAGTGCTAATCTGAAAACCTGCTCAATGGTCCCCGTTCCTGAACGGAACCCAGCCTGGAAGTCAGATAGCACTCTATTTTCTTCCACCCAGTTAAGGATTCTTCCCAAAATTACCTTTCCTGCCACCTTTTGCGTAGAATCGATCAGGCTTATTGGCCTATAGTTCCCTGGGCTGTTTCTACAACCCTTTTTATAAATGGGGACGACCACAGCCCCTTTCCATGATTCCGGTACAGGGCCACCCTTTAAGATGTCATTTAAAAGGGCAGCGATTACTATGCCCCAGTCAGATGAATATGCATGCAGGAGATCACCCGGAAGCCCATCCGGTCCTGCAGCTTTCCGTAGTGCTTCCCACTTTATAACCTCCTCTACCTCCCTACCTGTAAACAGATCAGAAGTAACGTCCCCTAACGAGACGGAGGAAGGGGCTGGATCATTTAGGGGGCCTTCTACAGGAGCATATAGGGACCCAAAGTGTTTCGACCAGCTCTGGGGAGGGATATTACATGTCCTCAGAGTGTCGTCGGGTCTGTTGCGGGCACCCATCAATTTCCAAAACCCTCTTGCGTCCTTGCTTTTACTGGCGGCCAATAGATCCGCCCAAAATTTTTCATCCCAGTCCTTCTTCGCAATTTGGAGGGACCTGGAGTAAGCCTCTCTAGCCTCTCTGATCTTATTTTGAGATTTAGATTTGACTGCTTCTACCAGTCTAGTCTTAGTCTCTCTACATGTGTGGGTATACCATCCCTTGGTTCTTACCTGTCTTTCTTTGGTCCCTCGTCTATTAAGGGGAGCAGTGAACAAGTTAATTAGGGCCTCCGTGAGCTCACTGAAGACCCCACACGCCGTCCCCGTCCCTCCCGTAGAGGTCCCCAGATTACATTGTGCTTGGGCTAACAGGTGTGTTATAACTGCAACCTTCTCCTCCGAGAGGATCAATTTTGTCCACTTTATTTTCCTCCCACACAATGCTACTTGCGACTCGCCCAATTCCACTATAGAGGAGGGGACCAGGCTTCCCCTGTCAACTAACCACCAGAAGTCTAAGGTGAGGGAAAGTAAGTTGTGATCGCTCTCTATTGAGGGGACCACAGCCATGTCCTTCACCGAGTTCCACAAACACACATCAAGCAAGATGTAGTCAATTCTTGATGTGTGGTTGGGCCTATTGTAGGTGTGTGCCCCCCCCTTATCCGACTCTGTCCTCCCATTAAGAGCCCTCAAGTTAAAATCCATGCTGAGGGTGTACACCTGCAGGGCCACCTCGGTCCACCTCTTAATGGGGGCTATTTCTAGAGCGGGGATTCCCCTCCTAGCGTCCTCCTCATCCTGGTCCAGGGAGACATCGAGCCTAGGGGCTCGAATGTGCAATTGATATCACCGGCAACCAGGGTGCAAGCCTTATATGGAGTTGATCTCAAAAGTCCCTCCAGAAGAGCAATTGTAGGGGACTGCCTTCCCCCCTTAGTGCCTCGTGCATAAATGTTGAAGATGTTTAAAATGGCACGACCCCTGGAGTCCTTCAAGGTAATATTAAGGAGGTCCGGACAGCCAGTCTGATGCTCCTTTATCCTACAGTTCAGTGAAGCAGCAACCCAGATAAGGAGGCCTCCCTGATTCTGAGCGAACTGCTGGGATAGAGAATTGCAAAAAACACAGTTGATGGACAGAATGTAGAACAATGTCGTACATTCACCCCAGTACAAGCATCTGGGCCTAAATCCATCGTTTTTTTGCACTCCACACCACCCTGGGTTAGACACTGGCTATATGCAAATCAGCTCTGACCCTGTGCCTCATGGGAACAGTCCAGTCCGAACTACCAAGCCATGTCTTTCCCAGACCGGAATCAAGCATCCAAGAACCGGTTTCTGGCTATCAGCCTTCATCAGCCTGGATAGCTTGACTCCAGTGGTGTGGAGAGCCTGGGACTCACGTCTGAGCATACCCAGCCCACTTGGGGTGAAAATTGCAAAAAACACAGTTGATGGACAGAATGTAGAACAATGTCATACATTCACCCCAGTACAGAGATCTGGGCCTAAATCCATCGTTTTTTTGCACTCCACACCACCCTGGGTTAGACACTGGCTATATGCAAATCAGCTCTGACCCTGTGCCTCATGGGAACAGTCCAGTCCGAACTACCAAGCCATGTCTTTTCCAGACCGGAATCAAGCATCCAAGGACCCTCCGTCCATCATCCCCTTTTGTATCGCTTTGTTCGCCCTAAGTGTGGCAGGGTATGCTCAGACGTGAGTCCCTTGCTCACTTGGCCACTGGATTCAAGATAGCCTGGCTGATGAGGATTATAAATCCGAAACCGGTCCCAGGATGCTTGTTTCCGGTCCATGGAAGACATGGCTTGGCAGTTCGGGCTGTACTGTTCCCATGAGGCACAGGGTCAGACTGATTTGCATACAGCCATGTCTGAAATGGGGTGGCTGAGTGGGCTAAAGAATGGTGGTGGATTAAACCCAGATCAGTTGACTGGGGGTGAGTGTTTGATTTGCTCAAACGCTCCATCCATCATCCCCGTTTGTATCGCTTTGTTCGCCCTAAGTGTGGCAGGGTATGCTCAGACGTGAGTCCCTTGCTCACTTGGCCACTGGATTCAAGATAGCCTGGCTGATGAGGATTATGAATCCGAAACCGGTCCCAGGATGCTTGTTTCCGGTCCATGGAAGACATGGCTTGGCAGTTCGAGCTGTACTGTTCCCATGAGGCACAGGGTCAGACTGATTTGCATATAGCCATGTCTGAAATGGGGTGGCTGAGTGGGCTAAAGAATGGTGGTGGATTAAACCCAGATCAGTTGACTGGGGGTGAGTGTTTGATTTGCTCAAACGCCCCGTCCATCATCCCCTTTTGTATCGCTTTGTTTGCCCTAAGTGTGGCAGGGTATGCTCAGACGTGAGTCCCTTGCTCACTTGGCCACTGGATTCAAGATAGCCTGGCTGATGAGGATTATGAATCCGAAACCGGTCCCAGGATGCTTGTTTCCGGTCCATGGAAGACATGGCTTGGCAGTTCGGGCTGTACTGTTCCCATGAGGCACAGGGCCAGACTGATTTGCATATAGCCATGCCTGAAATGGGGTGGCTGAATGGGCTAAAGAATGGTGGTGGATTAAACCCAGATCAGTTGACTGGGGGTGAGTGTTTGATTTGCTCAAACGCTCCGTCCATCATCCCCTTTTGTATCACCCTGAGGGAGAGGCAAGAAGAGCAAAAATGCACAGCAGCTACAAAAAAAAAAACGATGACTTGCTGCTCGGTAATAAACAAGTTGAATTGTCAGTGTGGACATGTCCTGCTGCGCATGTCATGTGCCAGAAGGGCGAGGTATTGCTCGACCTGCAGGCACAAGCTGCAGCAGTCACATCATTTTAGAGGGAGTGGTGAATTACATTGCCATCTACAAGGATCCTGTTGGGGCGCACAATACAGTGGCCCTGGAAGGAGTTAACAAACTCTATTCATTTCAATGGGAGGGGGTGGCCCAGGCAGCGGCCGAAGGAGACAAAGAGGTAGTTGATTGGTCATCACAAGAGGGGGCGGGGTGTAAGAATAAATGAATGATTTGCTGTAATATGTGCTTCAAACAGCATGGTTTCTCTTTTGTAAACGTTATGAAGGCAGCCTGAACTTTACGCTTCGAAGGGGGCCTCATCTCGTTTCTTAAAGCAGAGGCCCAGAAGGAACCGAAGCTTAATCTGCCTGCGACAGATGCCAGCCTGCCAGCCCATAGCACGCATCAGTAGGGTGACCAACCGTCCGTAAATTTCATGTACAGTCCGTAATTTCGGCCATCTGTCCGTTGTCCGTGAAGGATTCTTTAACGGACGTCATTTGTCCGTAATTTTAACCCTAAACCTTTAACGCTTTAACCCTAAAGCCTGCACAGCTTCCACCCACCTCCCTTCTTGACTCCGATGCTGCTGAGGTCGGGTGTAACAGTCTCCATGCTGTAACAAAGCTCAGACACCCGGCAGCATTGGAGAGGCACATCGGGATGGCAACCCTCACACCTTCAGCCCTTGATGAGCTGTTAAAAGGTGCTTGAAGGTGACTGAGAGGGAGGGGCTGCAGCTTCAGGAGCAGGGACATCTATTCAGATGCAAACAGCCCTGAATGCCTCATGTCTCTGCAATTTGTGTGAGACAAAAATGGCCAGACCTGGCAATGCTTGTTTCTTTTTGTTCACTGATCTGAGCTGTACAGATGTACACAAAAAACAGGAATCACAGAAAAAAACATCAAAGTCAAACTTTTCACTCTGCAGCTCAGCCTGGGGTCGTAGCTCTCCGATCTCATCTGTGCAGAAGCACAGCACCTCTTCTCAGGGTACTAGTGGGGGGTGAGCGCCTCTTCTCAGGGTACTAGCGTGGGGTCAGCGCCTCTTCTCTGGGCACCAGCGGGGGGGTCAGCGCCTCTTCTCAGGGTACTAGCGGAGGGTCAGCGCCTCTTCTCAGAGCACCAGCGGGGGGGTCAGCACCTCTTCTCAGGGTACTAGCGGGGGGTCAGCACCTCTTCTCAGGGCACCAGCGGTGGGGTCAGCGCCTCTTCTCAGGGTACTAGCGGGGGGTCAGCGCCTCTTCTCAGGGTACTAACGGGGGTGAGCGCCTCGTCTCAGGGTACTAGCAGGGGGTCAGCGCCTCTTCTCAGGGCACCAGCGGGGGGGTCAGCGCCTCTTCTCAGGGTACTAGTGGGGGGTCAGCGCCTCTTCTCAGGGCACCAGCGGGGGGGGTCAGCGCCTCTTCTCAGGGCACCAGCGGGAGGGGGTCAGCGCCTCTTCTCAGGGTACTAGCGGGGGGGTCAGTGCCCCTTCTCAGGGCACCAGCGGGAGGTCAGCGCCTCTTCTCAGGGCACCAGCGGGGGGGGGCGCGCCTCTTCTCAGGGCACCAGCGGGGGGTCAGCGCCTCTTCTCAGGACACCAGCGGGAGGGGGTTAGCGCCTCTTCTCAGGGCGCCAGCCGGGGTCAGCGCCTCTTCTCAGGGTACCAGCGGAAGTTCAGCACCTCTTCTCATGGCACCGGAGGGGGTTCAGTGCCTCTTCTCAGGGCACCAGCGGGAGGTCAGCACCTCTTCTCAGGGCACCAGAGGGGGGTTCAGTGCCTCTTTTCAGGGCACCAGAGGGGGGTTCAGAGCCTCTTCTCGGGGCACCAGCGGGAGCTCAGCGTCTATTCTCAGGGTACTAGCGGGGGTCAGCGCCTCTTCTCACGGCACCAGCCTGGGGGGGTCAGTGCCTCTTCTCAGGGCACCAGTGGGAGGGGGTCAGCGTCTCTTCTCAGGGTACTAGCAGGGGTCAGCGCCTCTTCTCAGGGCACCAGCGGGGGGGGGGGGTCAGCGCCACTTCTCAGGGTACTAGTGGGGGGTAAGCGCCTCTTCTCAGGGCACCAGCGGGGGGGGGGGGGTCAGTGCCTCTTCTCAGGTCACCAGCGGGGTGCGGTCAGACTGATTTGCATATAGCCATGTCTGAACTGGGGTGGCAGAGTGGGCTAAAGAACGGTGATGGATTAAACCCAGATCTTTTGACTGGATGTGAGTGTTTGATTGATTCAGATGCTCCGTCCATCACCACCCCCTTTTGTACCGCTTTTGGCCGCCATAAGTGTGGCAGGGTATGCTCAGACGTGAGTCCCTTGCTCACTTTGCCACTGGATTCAAGCAAGCCGGGCTGAAGACGGCTGGAATGCCAGAAACCGGTCCTCGGAAGCTTGTTTCCGGTCCAGGGAAGGCATGGCTTGGCAGTTCGGGCTGGACTGTTCCCATGAGGCACAGGGTCAGACTGATTTGCATATAGCCATGTCTGAACTGGGGTGGCAGAGTGGGCTAAAGAACGGTGATGGATTAAACCCAGATCTTTTGACTGGATGTGAGTGTTTGATTGATTCAGATGCTCCGTCCATCACCACCCCCTTTTGTACCGCTTTTGGCCGCCATAAGTGTGGCAGGGTATGCTCAGACGTGAGTCCCTTGCTCACTTTGCCACTGGATTCAAGCAAGCCGGGCTGAAGACGGCTGGAATGCCAGAAACCGGTCCTCGGAAGCTTGTTTCCGGTCCAGGGAAGGCATGGCTTGGCAGTTCGGGCTGGACTGTTCCCATGAGGCACAGGGTCAGACTGATTTGCATGTAGCCATGTCTGAACTGGGGTGGCAGAGTGGGCTAAAGAACGGTGATGGATTAAACCCAGATCTTTTGACTGGATGTGAGTGTTTGATTGATTCAGATGCTCCGTCCATCACCACCCCCTTTTGTACCGCTGGGATAGAGAAGGCAGAGTAACCCGCCCTATAAGGGGGATCCATGCTCCATGTCTCCTGAAAAATGCATATGGAATGCTCGTCCACTAATGCATTCCAGTCAGGCAATGTCAACTTCCCTGAAATTCCAGCTACGTTCCAGCTGAGGACCTTAAAGAGTGGGTCCGTCAAAGCTGGGACGCACCCGGATTCCAGGTCGTGACTTGGGGACACCTCCTGTAGATCCATCGGTGTTCCAATTATGTCGGGTATCTCTATCATTCCCGGTACATCTAATAATGTAGAATGGATTTCAGATGGGGGCAGCGATAAGGGCTGCATCATGGGAGGGGGCGAAGACTCTCTCAACTTCCCTACCAACGTCCCACCCCCACCCTCGAGTCAGTGACCCCTGGAGCCCCAGATCATCTCCGGCCATCCGGCTTGGGGAAAGACGAGGGGCGCCACAGGATATCGCGGGCCTCCCCTAGGGCCTACACAAGTATCCCCATTAACAGGCCTGGAAGGATTACCAGCAGGCCTAGGGTAGAAGTAAGTCAGGTCCACTGCTCTGACTCCAGGGCCATCCACCTCTTGTTTTTGGCCACAGATTATCTCAGCCACTCTGCTATCCTGAAAATTAATAATAATGCAATCACCCTCCAACCGCTTTTTGCCCTGTCCCACCCAACCAACCCTTCGAACACCAAGAATTAATCCATCCATACCTATCGGGAGTGGTTTGTTTGCTTTTAACCAATGGAGACACTTGTTTTTTAGAGCCTGGTGAGTCTCAGGCTGGTTAGCCTTCAATGGTGGGACATTACCCAGGACTACTACGTAGAGATGGCAGTCAGGGGGGAGGTTTACCGGGGGTATCCGAGTGGTAACCTTTGGGGGAACTATTGCGGCAGCATCAGGTGCCAAGTTGGAACTAGGCACCTTGGCTGACGATGCTGTCCCAACCCCCTTGGTGTTAGCACTCGGCTGAGCAGTTTGACTACTCTTGACCAACCCCACGGCTGCCGGTGTTTGTGTTTGAGATGTTTTATTGGGCTGATTTTTAGAGACCATAAGGGGCTTTGGTCTTGTGTTAGAAGTACAAGGGGCAGAGCCTGGCTTAGGAGGGAGAGGGACCGGGAGGGACTAAGGGAAAATCCCTGCCAGTTGTTGTCTCGGGAAGAGGGGTTGAGCTCGGAACGACCTGCACTGGGAGAGGATTTGGAGGGAGTCCTTTTCCCGTATTCCTACCCCCTGGATCCTCACTTGCTCTAGACTGATGTTTAATAAGAGTCTTAAGTGAGAAAAAATTATCCAGGGTGGATTGTTCGAATTTGTCTACTCTCGCCCCCAAACCCTTAAGTTGGTCAATCAACGGGACAATTAGAGTTTTAATCAGGTCCATAATAGGTTTGAGGGAATCAGATTCAAGGGGGATGACTATACTCTCGTGGGATTTAGGAAGTACTCTGGGCGTGTCTGAAGATGTTCCCGCACCCAGAGACTCCCCTACCCTCCCATTGTGAATTGTAGCTGAGACATTTTCTGCTTTTGACCCAAATCCCGTTTGCCCCAGCTTTCTTGGGCGCTTATAAAGTGCGGTATAACGACCTTTGCGGGAGCTCATAACCCTTTTCCTTTTCGCCTGTTTGAAAGTGCCTTGGGACTGACTGGGCGGTAACAGCTCCGTAACGGAAGCCTGATGTAACAATGGGGAGGTCTGCCCACTAGCGGGACCCGGTGGGGTTTGAGAAGTTGTAACCTCCCCCAACTCGGTGGCAGCCACCACAGGCAATAGGTCGGCAAGATTCTCTAATCTATCTATGCTTGCTCCTATAGCTGACAAACGTGGCTGTACAGTGACATCTGTGGGGTCAACTAAAGGGGCCCTTCCCGATGTTGGAGTCAAGGCCTGGGCCACAGCACCCAGGGAGGAGCGTCTAGGAGGTAAATAGACCTCGGAAAGGCGACGTTCGGTCATCACGATCTCCTTCTCGATGACTGCAGCTACTCTGGTAATAAAACGGTCCATAGTTCCTATTGTGGAACTCCCAGCTGCTCCTCCCTCAGACCTTAGCAATTTCCCAGATCGGGTAGACATCATGGGGTAAACTCCCTCTACCACAGTCACACAACCCACCAGGAGCGTAGACAAGAAGTTAGGGACGTGGCCCACCCCAGCCTCTGTCAGCCCCTGACTGCCACAGACTGCCCGCCCTTTGCCCGGGCTTCGCTCGGCGTCCCGCCGAGCGTTGGGCAAGTCGTAAAATAGGGGGCGTTGCAGGCGGGGGGCGTGTCTCGCTGGGGGGCGCGTCCGTGCGCACCTGTGCAACGCAGGGACTCCTGGTCTTCCGAGTCCCTGCAGCACGCGCCCTTGATGCTTCTCGAGATCAGCTCCCTGGAACAAGCGCCTGAGCAGCACCGCCCCTCACTGACAACCGCGAAGCGGCACCCGCGAAGCGGGTGCGGCGAGCAGCGGCGGGAACAGTGGTCACTCGAGGGTTGAAGGGCAAGGTGCTCCGAGAGACCTCCTCCAGCACAGCTCCCAGATCAGTTATAGAGTTTTGGTGGTGGTGGTGTAAGTATTTTATCCTTTATCCTTTTCTCTTCTCTTCCCTTTATTCTACTTCCTGTTCAACCTTTTTTCCACCCCTTATTTTACTTCTTTCCTTTTTCGGTGCTCTTTCTTGATGGCAATTTATCTATAAATGATATACTATTTAATGATTTCATTGATCACTATTGGTATAATAACTATATTGTTGTTTTATAGTATTATATGTACCAACTTGAAATTATCTGCTTTTTTTCAACGTTGCTTTTTTTAAATTATGTTCAACTTGAAATATATGTGGTTATGGTCATGATGCTTTGCTTACGTAATATTATCTTATGATAGAGTTTATATTTATATTCAATTCTTCTCTTATATTTGCTCTACCTGAATGATATTGACCATGATATTTTTATTCCACAATTTACAGGTGGATATTTATTATATTTAGTTTATATATTGGGTGTACCCTCTTTAGATCTTATTTATATGAATTTGTAGATGGGATTGTATTATCTACGGCTGTTATTTATCTGCAACTACAGTCACGTTTTATTTCCTTATGAAGTTTATCTTTTTTCAAAATGTTTAATATTCTCAAATGTTCAAATATGTTCAAATGTATTATATTCATTCAGTCTTACATTATTTAGTGCTATTAATAAGAGGTATAGGTAATATAATAATGCAACAGAAATACAATACTAGATTCGCTGCTCTGCAGCTTGTTTATATTTCAGCTGTCTACACAGTCATGGATAGCCTCTGCTGTTGCTCCTCCACATTGTCTCCACATACGATCTGTCTCTTACAGACATCCTCTGGTGGGGTTGAACTTTGCTGTTGCTCTGTTTTTTCTTGCAGTACATCTGTTCGTTATCTTCTTCCTCCTATTCTTCACTCCTTTCCTTTTTCTCTACCTTAATTTTGGGACATCTGCTTAATTTTATTTATGGATACATGCTTTATTTCCTTTGGTTTTTGATTATATTGTGATTGCCCTTGTACTCTTCTATCGGAAGCACTCATTCTTAATGTTCCTTGCATATCTATGACAGGTCTAAATGTTAGGGGTTTGAATCATCCTGTTAAAAGGACCAAGATTTTAGACTATTGTAAGAGTTTATCTGGTGACATGGACCTACTTCAGGAGACTAAGATAGGTTTCAAAGAGGCTTTTCTTATGTGGAAAGATTGGGTGCTCGATCTTACTTGCTCCGAGGCTTCTGGGAAAAAGAATGGGGTTATTACCCTTATTTCTAAAAGTTCTGGTTTGTCTATAGTTACAGCTCAACATGATATCAGTGGCAGATGGTTGCCAACTCGTCTGACTAATGGTACGGATGATCTATACATTATGAATTTATACGCTCCAAACATAGATGATCTACTTTTTTGGCGTGCAGTAAACAAAAAACTCACTGATATTCCACAAACCTCAAGAACAATTGTCGGAGGTGATTTAATCTTCCCATTGATCCGATTTTATTACGTTTCGTCCTCCTAGGACACACAAACATATACTTAATATGTACTTGTCTCACCATCTTGTTGATGCGTGGAGATTACATAATCCTACGGGAAGTGATTTCATGTTTTTCTCTTCACCACATTCTAGTTTCCCTCTTATTGATTATCTTTTGGTCGACACCTCTCTTCTAACACATACTACAAATGTTATGATTCATCCAATAGTTGTTTCGGACTACGCAGCAGTTTCTTTAACTATCGTTAACCTTACGAATACTAAAGGTCCTCGTAGTTGGCGTCTAAACACAGGAATCTTGGAAGATAATGATGAAGTTAAAGAGCTTAATGATGAGATTGATAATTTCTTCAAAGGTAACGAATCCTCAGGGCATTCTCCAATTGTATTGTGGGATGCATTTAAAAGTTCTATAAAGGGTCACATTATTAAACATGCATTTGCAATGCAATAGGTCTCGCATTAGGAAAGTTTGAGCTCTTGGTATTGTAATTGACAATTTTTTTATTCATGTGTTGGTTTTGAAAATAGCGAAATTAATAGCTTTGTCATTTACAATGCCAATAGTTTTAACTTTCGCAAATGTGACACCTATAGCATTTGTAATGCAATATGTGTTGTATTTACGTGACTTATATGTATTGATATTACAAATACCAATGGCTTTTAATTTTTTTAAATAATTAATACTTAAATAAAAGTTATTGTAATTTATAAAGGCAATAGCTTAAACTTTTGTAAATAACTTTTCTGAAGATTATGTTCAGTGTATTTTATTGTGACGAAAATCCAAGAACAGAGGTGAAATATTAACATCTTTTTGTGACATATGTAATAAAGCTTGAAACATTGAGAGAACATATTTGAACCAGTTAGTGTTGAATGGTTGCACAGATTGATGCTGTGGTGGCGCTGAGTGATGATGTGGTGGCGACGAGTGATGCTGTGGCGTTCAGTGATGCTGTGGTAGAGCATAGTGATGTTGTGGTGCCCCTGAGTGATGCTGTGGTGGTGCTGAGTGATGCTGTGGTGATGCGATAGAGTGAGAGCGACAGATAGATAGGGTGAGGGCGAAAGATAGATAGGGTGAGGGCGAAAGATAGATAGAGTGAGGGCAATGGATAGAGTGAGGGTGATAGATAGATAGAACAAGGGCGATATATAGATAGATAATGTTAGGGTGATAGATAATGTGAGGGTGATAGATAAATAATGTGAGGGTGATAGATTGATAGAGGGTGATAGATAGATTGATAGAGTGAGGGTGATAGATAGAGGAAGGGTGATAGATAGAGTGAGGGTAATAGATAGTGATAGATAGATAGATAGATAGAGTGAGGGCGATAGATACATAGATAGATAGAGTGAGGGCGATAGATAGAGTGAGGGCGATAGATAGAGTGAGGGCGATAGATAGAGTGATGGCGATAGATAGATAGAGTGAGGGAGATAGATAGATAGAGTGAAGGTGATAGATAGAGTGAGGGCGATAGACAGATAGAGTGAGGGCGATAGACAGATAGAGTGAGGGCGATAGAGCGAGGGAGATAGATAGAGTGAGGGCGATAGATAGAGTGAGGGCGATAGAGCGAGGGCGATAGATAATGTGAGGGCGATAGATAATGTGAGGGCGATAGATAATGTGAGGGTGATAGATAATGTGAGGGTGATAGATAGATAATGTGAGGGTGATAGATAGATAGATAGATAGATAGATAGATAGAGTGAGGATGATAGATAGAGTGAGGGCGATAGGCAGATAGAGTGAGGGCGATAGATAGATAGAGTGAGGGCGATAGATAGATAGAGTGAGGGCGATAGAGCGAGGGAGATAGATAGAGTGAGGGCGAAAGATAGAGTGAGGGCGATAGAGCGAGGGCGATAGATAATGTGAGGGTGATAGATAGATAATGTGAGGGTGATAGATAATGTGAGGGTGATAGATAGATAATGTGAGGGCGATAGATAGATAGATAGATAGATAGATAGATAGATAGATAGATAGAGTGAGGGCGATAGATAGAGTGAGGGCGATAGATAGAGTGTGGGAGATAGATAGAGTGAGGGCGATAGATAATGTGAGGGTGATAGATAGATAATGTGAGGGTGATAGATAATGTGAGGGTGATAGAGAGATAATGTGAGGGTGATAGATAAATAGATAGATAATGTGAGGGCGATAGAGTGAGGGTGATAGAGTGAGGGCGATAGATAGGGTGAAGGCGATAGATAGTGAGGGAGATAGAGTGAGGGAGATAGATAGAGTGAAGGTGATAGATAGATAGAGTGAAGGTGATAGATAGATAGATAGATGGATAATGTGAGGGCGATAGAGTGAGGGCGATAGATAGATAATGTGAGGGTGATAGATAGATAATGTGAGGGTGATAGATAGATAGAGTGAGGGAGATAGATAGAGTGAGGGAGATAGATAGAGTGAGGGTGATAGATAGAGTGAGGGTGATAGATAGAGTGAGGGCGATAGATAGAGTGAGGGCGATAGATAGAGTGAGGGCGATAGATAGATAGAGTGAGGGAGATAGATAGAGTGAGGGAGATAGATAGAGTGAGGGAGATAGATAGAGTGAGGGAGATAGAGTGAGGGAGATAGATAGAGTGAGGGTGATAGATAGAGTGAGGGAGATAGATAGAGTGAGGGAGATAGATAGAGTGAGGGTGATAGATAGAGTGAGGGTGATAGATAGAGTGAGGGCGATAGATAGAGTGAGGGCGATAGATAGAGTGAGGGCGATAGATAGAGTAAGGGCGATAGATAGATAGATAGATGGATAGATGGATAGATGGATAGATGGATAGATGGATAGATGGATAGATGGATAGATGGATAGATGGATAGATGGATAGATGGATAGATGGATAGATGGATAGATGGATAGATGGATAGATGGATAGATGGATAGATGGATAGATGGATAGATGGATAGATGGATAGATGGATAGATGGATAGATAGATAGATAGATAGATAAATAGATAGATAGAGGGCGATAGATAGATAATGTGAGGGTGATAGATAGATAATGTGAGGGTGATAGATATATAATGTGAGGGTGATAGAGTGAGGGTGATAGATAGATAATGTGAGGGAGATAGATAGATAGATAGATAGATAGATAGATAGATAGATAGATAGATAGATAATGTGAGGGCGATAGAGTGAGGGCGATAGATAGAGTGAGGGAGATAGATAGAGTGAGGGCGATAGATAGAGTGAGGGAGATTGATAGAGTGAGGGCGATAGATAGAGTGAGGGCGATAGATAGAGTGAGGGCGATAGATAGAGTGAAGGGGATAGATAGATAGATAGATAGATAGATAGATAGATAGATAATGTGAGGGAGATACATAGATATAGATAGATAATGTGAGGGTGATAGATAATGTGAGGGCGATAGATAGATATAGATAGATAATGTGAGGGCGATAGATAGATAGAGTGAGGATGATAGATTGACAGAGTGAGGGTGATAGAGGGAGGGTGACAGATAGATAGAAGATAGATAGATAGATAGATAGATAGATAGATAGATAGATAGATAGATAGATAGATAGATAGATAGATAGATAGGTAGGTAGATAGAGTGAGGGCGATAGATAGAGTGAGTGCGATAGATAGATAGATAGATAGATAGATAGATAGATAGATAGATAGATAGATAGATAGATAGATAGAGTGAGGGCGATAGAGTGAGGGAGATAGATAGAGTGAGGGTGATAGATAGATGGAGTGAGGGCGATAGAGTGAGGGCGATAGATAGATAGAGTGAGGGTGATAGATAGATGGAGTGAGGGCGATAGATAGAGTGAGGGCGATAGATAGATAGATAGAGTGAGGGCGATAGAGAGCGATAGATAGATAGAGGGCGATAGATAGATAGAGGGCGATAGATAGATTGATCGATAGATCGATAGAGTGAGGGCGATAGATAAATAGAGTAAGAGTGATAGATAGAGTGAGTGCGATAGATAGAGTGAGGGTGTGACGCCATAGGAAACAACAGAACAGAAGGGATCGCCTCTCCAGAAAGGCATCTTGCTCTCACCTAAGTATAGTTTGTATGGATTATTTTGTTCACAGAGTTTAACTCCAAAACAGGCTTCTCGGCGCTATCAATTAGTTTCTAAGCACACAGTGTGCCACAGGAGAGCAGACTACGTTCTGCTGAAAGGAAATGCGATCCTTGTAGCTAAGGGTGCAGTAGAGCGCAGCAGGGGGATGGGGGGGTATAATATTTTTTTTTGTTTGTTGATCAGGACTGGAGTAGCCTGGTAAAGTGCCCTCTATTTTATGAACTCACAGAATAATAAAAAAAATAAAAAAATACGATGCTATATTATAATGCCTCCGCTGCATAAACATCTTCCGAATTTTATTTGTAAGACCATTTTTATGGCCCTGCAGCGTTTTCACTATGTTGGTGCCTCTGTTGTTCTGGGGTTCTCACCAACCAGAGTCTGGGTAGTTTGTTGACATTGTAATGTCCTGTGACCTACGAACAGTGATGTGTACTCATTTTATACCACGACCAAGCACTACGGGCCAACGCTGGCCTGGCACGGCTCCCGGGCCAGGGCCCTGCATGCCCTGGGTCTGAACTTTCTAATATTGGCAGGGACACGTTTGATGTAAAAAGTGCCTCTGAGGCACATGGACGTGATCTTATCTCCGAACCACAAAGGCCCAAATGGTGAACACTTTTGCAAAGTTGCAGAGGGGCTGGGGCCATGCAGTGATGGTAAACAGAGCTCCGGTGGAGCAGGGCGATACATGTGAGGAGCGTAGAACTGGAGTGCGATGTCGGGCACTGGTTGAAGCTAAGCAGCAAAAGACACGACAAAAGAATGCATGTGCCACTCTAGGTTTTAGTAAGACGTATTGGAAACCATAGAATTGAGCAGCAAGAACGCTGACAATATTCTTCGGAGGAGCCTAAAATAGGTTAAAATACCATAGTTACAAGCATGGTTAAAAAGTATATAAATAAACAAGAAATGTCCAGCGCTGAGAGCAGGTAGGAAATCAGGATCACATGTTGGTTTTGGCTCACATGTTCAGCCTCTCTTTCTTTCTCTTCATCTCTCTGGTTTAGCTCCTGATACTTTTTACTGTTTCGTAAACTTGCCCCGTAATTCATACTGTCGGGGAGGGTGTAGTCCGATGCTAAGCATTTGCAATGCAATAGGGCTTGCATTTACGCAAGACCTATTGTTTTGCAAATGGTAGGCATTACAACAAGAGAGGGGGCAGCACAGATAACTTGAGTGCGAAGGCACAGTAAGCATCACAACAACAGGAGGTAGGGCGGGGGCGGGTATTTGAAGCCCTGAAACTGCAATAGGTACCCCTGATCTGTTTTCCCGTACGCTGGTTAGTCATTAAACATCAAGGTGCAGCCTCAGAGGCCCTCTGGAAGTTGTATTCCTAAACAGGCAGACCGCTAGCAAGAGGCATGTGTCTGACAGCTACAACACCAGATTTACTTTTTTGACTCTCCTAATATAAAAGCATTGGCAAAGGCATCGCCCAGACAAGCCTGCGTTTTATAATTTTTTTTTTGTAAACATGTAACGGGCATTAAAAGGCATCACAACAACGTGAGAGACGGCAGGGGAGGGACGGTTATTTGAAGTCACGGACAACACCTGATCTCAAACAGTCCAAAAACAAGCTCTCGGCATTGGGTGGCGGGGGAGGGGGAGCGGCATTGACACCAGATATACTTTTATGACTCTCCTAATATAAAAGCATTGGCAAAGGCATCGGCCAGACAAGCCTGCGTTTTATAATTTTTTTTTTGTAAACATGTAACGGGCATTAAAAGGCATCACAACAACGTGAGAGACGGCGGGGAAAGACGGTTATTTGAAGACATGGACAACACCTGATCTCAAACAGTACAAAAACAAGCTATTGGCAAAGGCATCGCCCAGACAAGCCTGCGTTTTATAATTTATTTTTTTTAAACATGCAACGGGCATTAAAAGGCATCACAACAACATGAGAGATGGCAGGGGAGGGACGGTTATTTGAAGACACGGACAACACCTGATCTCAAACAGTACAAAAATAAGCTCTCGGTATTGGGGGGCGGGGAAGCGGCTTCCTTTGAAGTCTGATGGGGGGCGGGGGAGCGGCTTCCTTTGAAGTCTGATGCCGAGGCATGGTGTGAGATGTGCCTGGCGATGTGCACGCACCTGGCTCACATGAACTATATCGAATCCGCAATTTGGGGAGACTTTTCGGAAGCCTTAAAATAAATCTCGCCCACCATCCCTACGGGATGGAATAGTCTTGATCTAAAAAATGGCCAAACGGAATAGTATTTGTAAGAGTAACAATGGTTTTTAGTGGCCCCAAAGGGGTCCTAGGGAGGATACTTTAGATTATGAAATTAATTCATGAAATTAATTCAGGGAGAAGGTCTTGGCAAGGTACCATATAGGTAAATTTTATTACAATATTATGCAAAAAATAATGATAGTTACTTCCTTTTACAGGTGCTCACATATGTGACAAAATGTGCTCAAAGTGACTTTAGTGAACAAATATTAAAAAACAGTTATATACACTTATATACAAAGATGTCACCACAAGGTTATTCCCACAAAAAATATATACAATGAAAATAGGGAAGTTTTCCTTGAGTTTGTCGACGGCGTTTCGATCTAGAGTATTTTAGATCATCATCAGGACGTGAGCTTCCTTAAGGAAGTTTCTCAACGGTAATTCAAAAGCGGTGGAGAAATTAATTCTGCCGATATGATGAATCACACTATACGGTGTCTGTACAATAGACGTCGGGGAGTGGTGCTCGGAAGAACGCCGAAATACTGAGACAGCGAGTTGCACCCCACGGCACAGAACCCTGCGGTGATTAACTCCCGCCCTGACGCCGCAGCACGACTTAACCGGACAACACATCGCGTAACAGTCCCCTCCTTCAAAACAACGTATGGCTTAAAGAAATAACACAGCCACGATGACCTTCTGGAGACGGAGACTTCACATGTAAATAGTATTAGTCTCTTCAATCCCCGACGTCTATTGTACAGACACCGTATAGTGTGATTCATCAGATCGGCAGAATTAATTTCTCCACCGCTTTTGAATTATCGTTGAGAAACTTCCTTAAGGAAGCTCACGTCCTGATGATGATCTAAAATACTCTAGATCGAAACGCCGTCGACAAACTCAAGGAAAACTTCCCTATTTTCATTGTATATATTTTTTGTGGGAATAACCTTGTGGTGACATCTTTGTATATAAGTGTATATAACTGTTTTTTAATATTTGTTCACTAAAGTCACTTTGAGCACATTTTGTCACATATGTGAGCACCTGTAAAAGGAAGTAACTATCAATATTTTTTGCATAATATTGTAATAAAATTTACCTATATGGTACCTTGCCAAGACCTTCTCCCTGAATTAATTTCATGAATTAATTTCATAATCTAAAGTATCCTCCCTAGGACCCCTTTGGGGCCACTAAAAACCATTGTAACTCTTACAAATACGTTCACCCCAGGTTTTACTAATGGGGTACCCTTGTTTTCTTTAATTACCAAACGGAATAGTGACATTAGGAAGTCTCTTCGATCCTTGGGTGATTACATTGAACGCACAGAGGAGTTATATAGACATTATAACACATTACTATTGCAGGATATAAAACATTTGAAGTATTCCTTTAATTCCATAGTCAGTAAAAGGGCTTATATTGGACTACACACTCATAAATCCCGTCAGTTACTGTTACGGAGTAGAGCTGGTACGTTTGTTGTCTGCCACTCTAAAATATCAGAATACAAATACCAATGCTATTCATAGTATTCACATTACTGATAAAACCGGATCAAAGAAGTTCCACACCCACGACATCCTTGGGGTCTTTCGAGAGTATTATGAAACTGCTACACCTCGGGACCAATGTACTAAGAGTACTTGTCAACAGTTTCTTAATTCGATTCCTATTAAAACTATTTTGCATACTGAACTGGGGAAACCAATTGATACTGATGAGATTATCCAAGCTATTAAGGCTACACACTCTGATAAAGCTCCTGCACCGGACGGGTTTCCTATTGCCTTTTATAAGACATTTACTCCTTCAATAGTCAAATATCTTAAGAGGATTTTTAATAATTATGTTTTTTCTGGTAAAGTTTCAGGTTCGGCTGCGGAGGCTACTATTGTAGTCATCCCGAAAGAAGGTTAGGATCATATTGACACTACAAATGTTCGTCCAATTTTGCCATTAAACATGGAAGCTAAAATCTTCGCAAAAATTTCAGCTAGACGCCTAGAAGGTAATATTCCTAATGTTATCCAGGATTCCCAAACAGGTTTCGTTAAAGGTAGACTTGCCAACGACAGCATTCGGACTTTCTGCCATATTATACAAAAAGCAAAACTCTCCTCATTGCCTTTGGCAGCGATTGCCCTTGACGCCAAAAAGGCTTTTGATAAAGTCTCTTGGCCTTTCTTTCAAGCAGTATTAGAATCCCATAACTTTGGTTATTCCTTTATTAATATGGTTACGGCTCTCTATGCGCAACCAAAAGCTAATATCAGGATTTTTTAATTTTTTTTATAAACCTTTATTTGTACAGAAAGGATATACAAATCTGGGCCTACAACCAGTCCGGCCGGCCACGACACGATAGAGCAGTCAAGAAATCCAGAAGGGAAATATACAGAAGCAATCATAATGGAGCGCAATCAATACAGCCCAAAAAAGGGGAGGGGGGGGAGGATCTGGACGGCCCGCAGACAGGAACAAAGAAGGTTAATTTTTTAATATTACGATAAGGAGTATAACAGGCTCGGTTACAGCATAAATGAATCCGGGTTCCCAAAGCAAACCAGTGGCTACAAGAAAGCTAAAGGGCAGCAATGCGGAGGAATGTCACTACAGTATACATCAGTATGAAAACAGATGCGGCTAACACAAATCAATATTCAATTAGACTCATCCTATGCACATCCACCACCCAGTAGTACATCGGAAACAGAACAAAGGAACCGGAATATTGACATCACTAAAACTAACCCGTCATACTAACCTTTGAGAGAGAAAAAAGGAGGAGGGGGGGGGAAGGAAAAGGGGAAAAAGAAAAATACAGACTGAAAGAGAAGAACGCCGCGCCAATACAAGCACCCCGTAGCAAGGACACATAAAAGAGCAGGAATATTAGCAACGAGGAGGGGATGGGAGTCGCAGTTGAAATGCAGCATAGCCACAAGAAGGAGAGCAGCGACGATACAGACCCCACCCCAATCATACCATGGGAGGCAGGGACAGACGCGGCGTTCCTATAAAGAGACACAAAAGGGCCATAGAACTAAGGAAAATAAAACAGCAGATAAGACCCATCCCACCCATCCCACCCAGCACCCCTGCAGAAGGCTACGGCCTACCCACCCAGCAGCGTGCCTGTCGCCCTAAATCAGAACCCGAAATGTAGTAGAGACAAGAGAGAGAAGAGGAATAAAGAGACAAAAAGAAGGACATGAAGACAGAAAGAAGTAGGAGGGAGGAGTAAAGGAGCAGAGACAAAACGGTCGGCCTCAGCCCTCCGCCCAACCATACAATCGTAATACGTTGAAACGAAAACGACACAATCTCGAGCGTCATAAAACTTACAAGGGGGTCACCCACAGCACTATGTATACGGGCAACTTCGCCATGGATCTGTACACCAGCAATCCACCGGGAGCAATGTATCTCACCCCAGGCCTTTCTTAGCCACAATTACCACCCACCACATGACAGCGGGAAGTAAGCAACTCGGTGCAGGGCAATCACACGAATGAAAAAAATTCCGATAAAAACGTAGGCCAGGGAGGTCAATCCATAGGCAAGAGAACAAAAGTCCGGGTATGCAGTTCAAGTGTCCCAACAATGTTATCAAGGGCAGTAAAAGACAGGAGTTCAGTCTCGCCGTTCGGGAAAGCGGGGGTTCCCCTGCAGTACAGAAACACAACCTCATCAAGGCAAGGATAGGCAGCAGTCCACCATGCTTCTCGGGCACTCGGGTAGGATCGGGCCCCAGCACGATATCCAAGTCCCCAAACTCCAAACATTGAAGCGCAGGAGGTTCCAAAGCCACTTGCTTACAGACCTGTCGACGGACAGCGGTAGTAACCCTCGTCGCGACCGAGGGGGGCGAGGCAATGGCATCACTGAGACGAGAGGAGACCATGAAGAACCGTCCATCTAAGATGGCGGCGGACCGCACCGATCCCCCAGGGGCACTGGGGGCCAAGGCCGCATGCAAGGATCGTAATGCGTCAAGAACGTTGCCAATTGTAGGCTCACGCACACATGTCCAGGCCCCCGTGCAGTCCAGCAACCCAAGTCCGCCGTCTTGAGGATATCCACGGCCTAGTTCGTCGGCCGCCATTTTGTAGATTCAGCCTCGTCACCACCCTCCGCGACTCTCGGAGCAGTCCCACAGATGCGGACCCCCTCAGGTACTAAGGGGGTCCCACTAATGGCAGCCTTGGTGCAGAAAGGAGAGCCGCCAAAGTCGGGGGTCCGCCTGTACTATCGCTGGCGTGTCTGACGAACAGAGCCCGGGCGCGAGGCTCCAGGGTGGATGGACGGAGCAGCGGCGGGGGGACCCCTTCACACGAGCAGTCCTCGGAGCACCGCGCCCCTCACCAGCCTCACGGCCGCCAAGGCAAGTCCGGATCAGGACCACCGGGATGCTCGCACAATGGCCTCTCGCTAGTGGCGCACTCTCTCGGCCGGGGCCGACGTTTACTTCAACGCCAGGCTGGGTCCAATAGGCGAGGCCCCGGTCTCATCACCGCGGAGGCCCCGGTCCCTCCGGGGGCACAACTTCGGAACCGTAGCACGCAGGAGCCTCCAGGTCAGACGGTGAGTAAGAGCAACACGTTACGTTTCTGTTTCTTCTCGAGTGTGTCGTCTCGGGGCAGGATATGCAGCAGGATATGCGAGTCAGGCCGGAAGGCTGACGGAGCTGAGCTACAGAGCGACCATTACGATCGCGAGCTTGGCTCCTCCCCGCTAATATCAGGATTAATGGCACTACGTCTTCTTTTTTGATCTTCGCCAAGGCACTCGGCAAGGATGCCCTCTCTCATCCTTTTTTCTCCTTTCCGTTGACCCACTTCTTCGTCTACTTAATCAGAACCTGGATATTAAAGTTTTTCAATTTGGATCGTATACACTTAAAACGGCAGCATACGCCGATGATGTCCTTATTTTTTCATAGGATATTGTTTCTGTGATTTCCTTTAGCTCTAATATTTTAAGTGATTTTTCAGCCGTCTCTGGGTATAGTCTTAATAAAGAAAATATGGAACTGTTCCCCCTATACTCTCTGTGTTTTCCTTCTCACATTGGTGATTCGGGTTTTAAATGGAAATTGACTTGTATTAAATATCTAGGAATCTGGTTCAGTAAAGATCTTTCAGATACTGTCACCTATAATGAATCCCACATCATATCTAAGGTCAAAGATCTTTTGTCTTCCTGGTCCCCCAAATATATTTCCTGATAGGGCAGATTGCAAACTTAAAATGAAGTTAACACTGATCATCAATTTTTTATCATCCATGCTACCTATAAAGCTTTCCTCTGGTTTCTTTCATGAGATTGATTCAATTTCTTCAAGATTCTTATGGAATGATAACAGAGCTAGAATTGCTTATAAATACCTTAGATAACCTACTGTCATGGGTGGTTGTAATCTCCAAGATTGGAATCTATACCAAATCTCCTTTCTAGCGTCTCTGGTTCTCACGGACTATCGACATTTACCTCCTTGGATTCATATTGAACGGGAGTTATGGCCTCCCTTTTAAACCACTACTCCTTTTCTCACAGCCTCCAAGCATGTTTAAGCTCACTCTCAGCATATTATATTAGACACAGTTAATGCATTTAAATATATTGATAGGAAAGTATCCACACTTATCCATAAATCAAGATGGTCACCTTCATGGTTTAATCCTAAACTTCATACTGGCTTTGACCCTAGTACAGCTTCTTCGTGGGCCGCCAAAGGTATCAGTCTAGTGAAAGACCTCTATGACACTAATCATGATCCTCTTCCTTTTTCAGCCAGGAAATATAATCTCAGCAATATGGATTTTTATTATTTTTTAAACTAAAGGTTAAACTTTCTAAAATACCCTTTTCTACAGATCTAGTTATTATCTCACTTTCATCCATGTGGACACATTCAGGTCATACTGTTTCAAAAATTAAACATGTTTTATCCCCTCCACTGCTTTCGCATTCTACAATAACTCATGATAAGCGGTCTTACCATTTTGAAGACGAAGTTTTCAAGCATATTTCACAAGATACCTGGCAGTTGATCGGGAAATTATCCCTACATAATAAAATTGTTCCTTCATGAATCCAATCTAAATTCTTCACATTAAATGTACTACATTGGACCCCTGCTCGTTTACATAAGTTGAAGTTACGACTTAGTGATCTTTGTTGGAACTGTAATTTGGTACAAAAAGAAGCATTATGGACCTTCAATTTCTAGTAGTGTTTAGCAGTCTCTGGATAACGACATGAACTTGTCCTCTCAGGGGTTGGTAGCTCGATATCCATTTGATTCAATTTCTTAATGTATTTTCTTGTGATGAAGCAGGAGTCCCTTCTGTAGGAAAGTAAGATCTGCTTCTTATGGTTACTACCACTTTTTGCCGGATGTTACACTGTTTTGACTAGTCTGACTGGGATCCTGCTAATCAGGACCCCAGTCTATCTGCTTTCTCCTTGAAATGTTATGCCATGTACGTTGGTACACTCTAGATTGGCTACTTGGGTACCCTTATACGTCCCTAGTATATGGCACACATGTACTCAGGGCATAGGTACCCCAGGGGCCTCCAATGGGCTGAAGCATCTAGTATGCCACCCATGAGAGGCCATGCAAAATGGAACTACAGGTTTGCCATTGCATCCTGTGTAAACCTGTGCTTGCACCACTTACTTTAGATAAAGGTTAACTATATCTATAGGTCACTACACTTAAAACTTATAAGTCACCTCTATAGCAGACCTTAACAATCCTGAAGGCAGGGTGCTGAGTTTTACATACGAAAGTGCCCCTGCATTAGCAGAGCTCCTCTGCAGCCTTTGGAGACCATTCTCCCAGGTTGTCTGTGACTCAGCCAGACATATAGGTCGAGGTGCATTATAACCTCGCAGTAAATGCTATCTGGAAAACGGCTGAAACAAAACATGTTGTGTTTGGCATCAAACATCTTGGAATCACACCTCCACATTGGTAACCGGTGTGGGAGGTATGATTCCACCCTTCTGAAGCGAGCTTCGTGGGGTCACTGGTCTTTCTGATGCCAGCCTTCTCGACCCGGACAGCACAAAATGAATGCTGCCGACCAGAGACACATTTCTGCACTCCTGCTGCTGAGCCAAGTTTGAGCAGAGGAAGGCAGCATAATAGGCATCCTGTCACAGGGAGGTGTGACCACCTCCCAGACAGGATTTAGTGTATTGAGGCTGGGTGGGTGCACTTCCAAAGTGCCTGAAAGTCTGCACCTGGGGCACATTTAGTGTCCCTGTGCATAGTCCAGCTCAAACCAGTTCTGGGAGCCATTGGCTCCTGCTCTGTGTGGTAAAGGAAGATGCACAGTCCAACTGTGTAAGTAGATAATCCTTTATTGTAGATTCCTTCTAGGATAGGTAAGTAGGAGAAGATAGGAAGTATAGATAAAACCCCACTAGGAGCAAGCTTCAAGCAGCTCAGCCTGAGTTGACCAACTGACACTGTGAGCACAGAAAGACACCCAGGCATTCTATGATGTAATGGACTCTTGGGAGAAATACAACATCCCAAATAAAAGGTACAACAGGGGTAAGGTTCAATCTAGATAATCGTAAGAGTGTAACCCCCATAACAGAAATACACCAGAGAAAAACACTCTGGAAAGAAACCAAAAGTTCCCCATATCAGGATAGAAGGCAATCTGACACTGAAAATTAGGATGAAGCTTCTCACTCAAAATCCTACCAACATGAAACCCTTAGCCACGAGTTCCAAGCAGGTATACTTCGACCGGAGCATAGTGTAAAAATGAAAAGGTGCCCAAACAATGTCCACCAAAAATAGGGAACAACGCAGGGTACCAACCTTGTAAAATAACACAACCTCCCCTAAATAGGGTACACCACAGGGTACTCACCCTGGAAAACTCAACAACCAAAAATAGGGAAAAGCGCAGGGTACTAACCCTGTACAATAACACAACCACCCCTAAATAGGGTACACCGCAGGATAGTCACCCTGGAAAATCACATAACATCCCCTGATAAGGGTACACCACAGGGTACACAACCCGGAAACAACACAACCTCCCCAAAGTAGGGTACACTGCAGGATAGTCACCCTGGAAAATCACATAACCTCCCCTGATACGGGTACACACCCCGGAACCAACACAACCTCCCCAAAGTAGGGCACATCGCAGGGTAGTAACCCTGGAAAAATTGAACAACCTCCCCTAAGTAGGATACAACACAATAACTGACCTCCCCATGCCACGGTACAACCTCCCTAAACCGGGGTACACCGTAGAGTAATACATGCACGACATATGGTTACTCACTGTGGAAAACCACACAACCTCCCCTCAGTAGGGTACACAACAGGGTACTCGCCCTGAGAACTGATATGGGACAATGACTACCCCAACAATCTCCCCCCAAAAAATGGGTACACTCTACGTACGAAGACTAAGTCGCGACATACACTGTCCAATGGTACACACACTTGAAATGAAAACTGACTTTGAGGAGTCCACGCACCCACAAATTCTCCCAAAAAAAAACATCCACACATCTATAAAGAATATAGATACATAAATGCAAACAGAATGTTGTAAGAAAACAAAACTGCATAGTAAGCAATTACAAAACCAGTTCCTTAACCACTGATGAGCGAAAACTCACCCGAACCCAACGGCGATGGAACACGTTCAGCTTTATGGCCGGAGAAGAAGGGCTGTGTGCAAACTCCATGAAACCACCTCATCATCGCAGTGAAGAGCTATGTCCCTAAACAGAACACACTTGGCAAACTTGAAAGAAGAGGAGAGCGCAGCGAACAGAACAGGAGACAGTCACCAAGTCCCTCGATGAAACTACATATATGCTGCACTCGGTCTAAAATCACAAACACAGGAAACGTGGCTGGCACAAAGAAAAACATAGCACCAGATTGTAATTTGAGCCACAAGAAACCAGAAGATGGCGGCACGCTTTTGACACGGCGCCGGGTGGCTCATGGCACGTTTGTGCACTAGCGTGTTGATAGGTAGCTGGGCTCCAGAAATGCCGGGACGTCACAGAGGAGAAGATGAAGGCATCACGAGAGAGGTAAGACTGTGCACGTGGAGGGTGTGCGCATGGCAGGTGCTCGTGCCTTGTTTGAAAGGCAGCAGTTCAACTGCCATAAAGCAAACTGCATCATGAGTGCACAACACAGCAAAGAAAAGTGCCCCCCCCCCACTCACTGGCAAAACACAGTCCATGAACAAAACAGGGATAGGAAGGTCCAAGGGAATATTTACCGACCACACACAACTATATTCCCCATGAATACAATATATAACTACAAAAAATAGCGGTGGGTCAAAAGAAACAAAGAATGCCTAACTAAACAACTGACATCAAATCATCAGATGGGTATTTTCTTCAGTCATGAATGAAGTACCCCATAGATCTAAGTGAAATGATGTCACTAGATCGTAGAGAAGAGCACATGTTGTCAGTTGTTTAGTTAGGCATTCTTTGTTTCTTTTGAGCCACCGCTATTTTTTGTAGTTATAAAACACAGTCCAGCCTCCTCAAACAAGGACATCGGCTCACCAGAGACGCCGCCTGTGTGCAGAGTCTCAAATCCAGGGTCCACTTTAGGGCAGAAAAACGGCAAAGTGCACGTACTACAGGAAAAAAACCACAGTCTTTGCCCCCGCAAGAATGAGCACTTACACAGTGCTCACTGCGGAGAAAGACATATGATGCAAGTTAGAATACATCACTATACTCCTTAGGTGTAGCTTGCAAGTATCTGCCAATAACGTCAGACTTAGTTGAAGACGCTGTTGAAAATACACAGGTAGACTCTGCTGGATACAGATTTTAGTTCCAGATACATTAGTAGTTCACTGAGGAAGTAGATGAAACCTACTGTTATACCACGACGCTTCCCACTCAGAATGAAGGCCAGATGAAATAGATAAACACCACAGGCCTCAGGGAAGAGCATTGCTGGAGAGACTTTTTCCAGACAACAGCAGGGTGACTGCAGACTCATCAGTAACAAAAGCCCAGGTTGCAGGCTGTCCAGATAGTACAGGGCCCTGGTGGGGCTAGCCGGGGCGTTACCTTTGGGTTTCAATTGACGTATAGAAAGTCCTTAATGTCTTTATTTCCTTGTCCTTTAGATCCTTGGTTCCTTAGTTGTCCTTACTCCTTACTCCACACGTAGGTTCAAGATCATCGCCAAGTTGTGGTAAAGGAAGATGCACAGTCCAACTGTGTAAGTAGATAATCCTTTATTATAGATTCCTTCTAGGATAGGTAAGTAGGAGAAGATAGGAAGTATAGATAAAACCCCACCAGGAGCAAGCTCCAAGCAGCTCAGCCTGAGTTGACCAACTGACACTGTGAGCACAGAGAGACACTCAGGCATTCTATGATGTCATGGTACATTTTATTCAGTGGAGAACAGTAGAGAAGTAATTTACTACACTCTGGCATGAACTTGGACAAAGGACAGGGGAGTATCCTACCCTCTGTCCTGACCCTCTCCTAGGTGGGTCACCTGAATCTGTCCAACCCTCTCCCGTGGGTACATAAGGGCTTACCTGGCTGTAGGACCTTGGATTTGATGTAGACAAGATTCTGAAACAAGAAACCACTGACCTTCGACCGTCTGGACACTCTTCGCTGGATTTCGACTGGGCCCGACTTTGTCTCCCTCTCCATCCAAAGCATCGTCTGTGCCTTTGCACCATACAGGCCCCGTGCAGGACCTGTGGAGCACCAAGGACAACTCAAGAATTTCCCTTGGGGTTAAGGAGTCACTCCCCTGCATTCGCATGCACCTGTGACACAGCTGACCAGTCTGCTGGCCCTGAGCTCCTGCGGACTCCAAAGGCTCCAGCAACACAGGAGGTGGGTTCCGAAGTTCCTCAAGGTCGAGCTGCCCTTACACTGAGTTTGAGGACAGTATCCCTCGTGGGGACCGCATAACCCGAACCCCTGTGCACTGCATACTTTTGCAAGTGCATATGCTTGTTGTTGGTGATTCCTGAGCTTGTGCAATGGACTCCGTTTAGTCCTGACCCTGAGCAGTATTTCAATGAAAGAACACCAGTCTCCTCACACCGAGTGCTCCGTCGGCTGGTACTTTGTGATCCTGCTCGAGGTCCCCTCGCGACTCCTGGTCATTCGACCTGTGGGTCTTCTTAAGGGTCATCTTGATTTTGATTGGGCTTCCCTGGTTGCTCCAGATGTGCCCCGACTTCCCATTGCTTGGTGAGTCCCCTGGACCTTGCTGGTCCACACAGTAACCTGCTTGACCTTTCTGCGTGGGTTGCTGCTGCCAAGGCTTGTTGGTGCTCCAGCCGGACAGCGACCTCTCAGCATTCGATATCCTGAAAACGACGGCGGTTTCAGACACCACTCCAGACCTATGCACCCGGCTCCACTGGGATAGGTAACTCAGGTACTCCGGTATCCATGGGAGGAATGGCTCTCCAACCTCCTAAGTTCCAAAGGGTTTCCTCGAAGTCCACGGAGAAGGGTCCTTAAACTTTAAAATTGTAACCACGACTTCCCTATAGAATTGTACGGAGCCCGCGGTCATGTTAGCACACTGCATCCGTCCTCGGTGAGGTCCCTTTCTACTCACCTTGGGTGGTTCCTTGGGGTCCCAGCGATTCTACGTGTTCTAAACACTGTCTCGACTCCAGTCGTGATTCTTATCCACTATTTTAGTATATGCTTTGGTCTCACCCTGGAGCCCACTGTGTATTGTACTACTTACAACTGTTTCTTTGCTAAAGTATTGTGTGCTTTGCGTTGTACCCTCATGTTGAGGATACTAGGGAGTGTTATATAAATGAATACATATTTCTATAACTACTGTGTGGTTCTTTTTTCATTTGATTAATACTAAAGGTGATATTCTGGTGAAACAAGCTGCTTTACATTCCTTCAAGATTAAGCCTGAAGGCTGCTCTCCACAGCTACCACTAGGATAGCTTTCTAAAGGTAATTCTTGACCTGATACATCATAAGGGTCGTTTGGACTGGTGTAAGGAGCCCACTTTAATTAGTGGACAGCATATACCAGGCCAACTTCCCACAACTTCCTTTTTTCCCTTCTTCCCCTTTTCTAAGTACTTTCTTCTCTTTCTTTCCTTTTTCCCTTTTTCTCTCCCTGATGTTTTTTATCCATTAAGCAATCCTACTATCATAACACTGTTGTGATATATGTTGCTGCCTCATATGTTCCATACTTCTGGGATCAATATTCAATATTTGATGTATTCATAATATGTATTATCAGTCATGGTATTTAGATGATCATTTTAAAATTATAGTTTTGTCATTCCTCTCATACCAGTTTAGTAGTTTTTGGCAATTACATTCTTTTTTTTAAACTCTTCGTTATTATTTATAATATATTTAATTCGGATTTGCTGTATTGCTACTGTACTACAAATGTATTTATTTTTAAATAAGCAATAATGATATTTGAATAAAGAAAAAAACATGGCAGTGCAAGTTTACATCAGTCAGTCACGTATAACTAATATATATGTGTATACACTCAAAGTACATAATCATACATAAATGTACATATACACATATTACAGAGGTATGCCTATACATGTATCACTTGATAGTGAATCCCGTTTAGTCACCCATAAAAAGTCCCCCTCCTCCACCCCCCCCCCCAAACAATTTGCACCAAGATTGAGGGAACAGCAAGAACCATGGTAAACATTCTTTCATACCCTTATTGGACATGACAGGGAGGCGAAGGTAGGGGTTATTTCCTTTTTCCATCCTTAAGCAAGATGTGGGAGGCTCAAAGCATACAATTCCCCTGGCACTGACCAAGGCAATGGGTATCTTAAAAAACAAGCCACCAGATATGCAAGCAACAACAAAGAATAAAAAGCATTTGCAATGCATAAGGTCTCGCATTAAGAAAGTTTGAGCTATTGGTATTGTAAATGACACATTTTTTATATATGTGTTGGTTTTGAAAATAGCAAAAATAATAGCTTTGTCATTTACAATGCCAATAGTTATAACTTGTGACACCTATAGCATTTGTAATGCAATATGTGTTGTATTCACGTGACTTAGATGTATTGATATTACAAATAACAATGGCTTTTAATTTTTTTAATAATTAATACTTAAATAAAAGTTATTGTAATTTATAATGGCAATAGCTTAAACTTTTGTAAATAACTTTTGTGAAGAATATGTTCAGTGTATTTTATTGTGACGAAAATCCAAGAACAGAAGTGAAATACTAACCTCTTTTTGTGACATTTGTAATAAAGCTTGAAACATTGAGAGATCATATTTGACCCAGTTGTTGTTGAATGGTTGCACAGATTGATGCTGTGGTGGCGCTGAGTGATGTTGTGGTGGCGACTAGTGATGCTGTGGCATTCAATGATCCTGTGGTAGCGCATAGTGATGTTGTTGTGCCCCTTAGTGATGCTGTGGTGGTGCTGAGTGATGCTGTGGTGATGCGATAGATAGAGTGAGTGGGATAGATAGATAGAGTGAGAGCGATAGATAGATAGAGGGAGGGCGATAGATAGAGTGAGGGCGATAGATAGAGTGAGGGCGATAGAGTGAGTGAGCGAGATAGATAGATAGATAGATAGGAGTGAGGGCGATAGATAGCTAGACAGATAGATAGAGTGATGGCGATCAGTATCTAAAAAAATAGATAGAATGAGGGCGATAGATAGATAGATAGATAGATAGATAGATAGATAGATAGATAGATAGAGTGAGGGCGATAGGTAGATAGATAGAGTGAGGGCGATAGGTAGATAGACTGAGGGCGATAGATAGATAGCGTGAGGGCAATAGATAGAGTGAGGGCGATAGATAGATCGATAGATAGAAAGATAGATAGATAGAGCGAGGGAGATAGATAGAGTGAGGGCGATAGATAGATAGTGAGGGCAATAGATAGATAGATAGAGTGAGGGCAATAGCAAGATAGAGTGAGGGCGATAGATAGAGTGAGGGCGATAGATAGAGTGAGGCCGATAGATAGATAGATTGATAGATAGATAGATAGAGTGAGGGCGATTAGATAGATAGAGTGAGGGCGATAGATAGATAGAGTTAGGGCGATAGATAGATAGAGTGAGGGCGATAGATAGAGTGAGGGCGATAGATAGAGTGAGGGCGATAGATAAGCATGGGCGTAAAATCCGTTCCGCTCGCGGATTTTGCGGATTTTCGGTAAATTCGCAATCCGCGAACTCTCGCGAACTTACCGAAAATTCGTAAATCCGTGCGAAGCGTATTTTTTTGCTTGGTCGCACTTGCCAACTAGAATACTATACAATTTCGCGGGAGTAAACACTCGCGAAAACGTAGATGCGGCGGGCAGCAACAATCTCGCAATTGCGAGATTGCAAAATTTGCAATTTCGCACAAGAAATCCACCAGCAGGCAGCATAAACCTTGAAAATTATAATTTTTATTAGAATAACTCCTCAGGTTGACATTTGCCTGCACTTTTTTTTGCAAGGAGTCCATTTTGGGGGGGTTGGGAGGAAGGAAGTGCCCCACAGTCTCCAACTTCCTGTTCCTGTCCAGCAGGCTCCTCTCAGTGCTTTCTTCATGTGCTGGTCACTTTGATTTGGATCTTGACCTGGAAGCACTCAGCAGGTGCAAAAGTTCAAACTCATCATTAGTAACCATTCCCTGTAGTGCTTCCTGAGGGGCCCCTCCAGAGTTCAGTTGCCTACTTGCAACTATTCTATGACCCTGCTCTGACCCTCACAACAGGCTCAGAGAATAGCTACAAGTATACAACAAAGGTCCTGTTAAAAAAATTACACTGCAACAGAAAGCAATTACAGATAAGGAAGCAGGTGCCAGGGATCTTGACATGGAAGGATTACTTTTTGTGGATGCTGCTGGATATTTGGATTTTTGCAAAACTGAAAGCGCTCAGCAGGTGCAAAAGTTCAATCTTATCATTAGTAACCATTCCCTGTAGTGCTTCCTGAGGGGCCCCTCCAGAGTTCAGTTGCCTACTTGCAACTATTCTATGACCCTGCTCTGACCCTCACAGCAGGCTCAGAGAAAGCAATTACAGATAAGGAAGCAGGTTCCAGCCAGGAAGTTAAAATTCAGTAACACATTAATCAGCCCCTAATTCATTTATGTCAGTTGAGGCAGGGCAGGTGTGCTTTTCCACCCATAATCTACAGTGATGAACTAGAGGGTGGCATGGGTGAGCCAGAGGGTGGCATGGGTGAGCCAGAGGGTGGCAGTGGTGAAACAGAGGGTGGCAGTGGTGAAACAGAGGGTGCTGTGATGAACCAGATGTAGAAACAACATGTTCGCGACCGTTGCTACCCGAAAAGTAAGTTCGCGTTTGCGAACTGGTACAAAATCCTCGCAAACTGGCAGAAATCCTTGCGAACACAAAAAAAAAAAGCAGAGTTCGCGGATTTTGCGGATTGCGAATCCGTAAATACGCAATTTCGCGGATTGCCAATTCGCAAAATCCGCCCATGCTTAGCGATAGAGTGAGGGCGATAAATAGAGTGAGGGCGATAGATAGAGTGAGGGCGATAGATAGAGTGAGGGCGATAGATAGAGTGAGGCCGATAGATAGACAGCTAGAGTGAGGGCGATAGATAGAGTGAGGCCGATAGATAGACAGATAGAGTGAGGGCGATAGATAGATAGACAGATAGAGTGAGGGCGATAGATAGTTGTGTGTGTGGTTGTGTGCGGTTGTGGTTGTGGTTGCGGTTGCGGTTGTGTGTGCGTGGTTGTGTGTGTGTGGTGTGTGTTATGCTTTGTTTTGCTATGCTATGTTTTGTTGTGTTTGGTATGCTATGCTATGTTTTGCTAGGCTATGATATGTTTTGTTTTGTTATGCTATGTTTTGTTGTGTTTTGTTAAGCTATGCTATGTTTTGTTTTGTTATGCTATGTTTTGTTGTGTTTTGTTAAGCTATGCTATGTTTTGTTATGTTATGCTATGTTTTGTTATGCTATGCAATGTTTTGTTTTGCTATTCTATGCTTTGTTTTGTTATGCTATGCTATGTTGTTTGCTATCCTATGCTTTGTTTTGTTATGCTATGCAATGCTTTGTTGTGTTTGTTATGCTATGCTTTGTTATGCTATGCTATATTATGTTGTGTTTTGCTATGCTATGCTATGTTTTGTTATGCTATGCTATGTTTTGTTATGCTATGCTATGTTTTGTTATGCTATGCTTGGTTATGCTATGCTATGCTTGGTTATGCTATGCTATGCTATGCTTGGTTATGCTATGCTATGCTTGGTTATGCTATGCTAGGTTATGCTATGCTATGCTTGGTTATGTTATGCTATGCTATGCTTGGTTATGCTATGCTATGCTATGATTAGTTATGCTATGCTATGCTTGGTTATGCTATGCTATGCTTGGTTATGCTATGCTTGGTTATGCTATGCTATGCTTGGTTATGCTATGCTTGGTTATGCTATGCTTGGTTATGCTATGCTATGCTTGGTTATGCTATGCGTGGTTATGCTATGCTTGGTTATGCTATGCTTGTTTATGCTATGCTTGGTTATGCTATGCTATGCTATGTTATGCTATGCTTGGTTATGCTATGCTATGCTTGGTTATGCTATGCTATGCTTGGTTATGCTATGCTATGCTTGGTTATGCTATGCTTGGTTATGCTATGCTATGCTTGGTTATGCTATGCTATGCTTGGTTATGCTATGCTTGGTTATGCTATACTAGGTTATGCTATGCTTGGTTATGCTATGCTATGCTTGGTTATGCTATGCTATGCTATGCTTGGTTATGCTATGCTTGGTTATGCTATGCTATGCTATGCTTGGTTATGCTATGCCATGCTTGGTTATGCTATGCTATGCTTGGTTATGCTATGCTTTGCTTTGCTTGGTTATGCTATGCTATGCTTGGGTATGCTATGTTATGCTTGGTTATGCTATGCTTGGTTATGCTATGCTATGCTTGGTTATGCTATGCTATGCTATGCTTGGTTATGCTATGCTTGGTTATGCTATGCTTGGTTATGCTATGCTATGCTTAGTTATGCTATGCTATGCTTGGTTATGCTATGCTTGGTTATGCTATGCTATGCTTGGTTATGCTATGCTTGGTTATGCTATGCTATGCTTGGTTATGCTATGCTATGCTTGGTTATGCTATGCTTGGTTATGTTATGTTATGCTTGGTTATGTTATGTTATGCTTGGTTATGTTATGCTATGCTTGGTTATGTTATGCTATGCTATGCTTGGTTATGTTATGTTATGCTATGCTATGCTTGGTTATGTTATGCTATGCTATGCTTGGTTATGTTATGCTATGCTACGCTATGCTTGGTTATGTTATGTTATGCTTGGTTGTGTTATGCTATGCTAGGTTATGTTATGCTATGCTATGCTTGGTTATGTTATGCTATGCTATGCTTGGTTATGTTATGCTATGCTATGCTTGGTTATGCTATGCTATGCTTAGTTATGCTATGCTATGCTTGGTTATGTTATGCTATGATATGCTTGGTTATGTTATGCTATGCTATGCTTGGTTATGTTATGCTTGGTTATGTTAGGTTATGTTATGCTATGCTATGCTTGGTTATGTTATGCTATGCTATGCTTGGTTATGTTATGCTATGCTTGGTTATGTTATGCTATGCTTGGTTATGCTGTGCTTGGTTATGCTATGCTATGCTTGGTTATGCTATGCTATGCTTGGTTATGTTATGCTATGCTTGGTTATGCTATGCTATGCTTGGTTATGTTATGCTATGCTTGGTTATGTTATGCTATGCTTGGTTATGTTATGCTATGCTTGGTTATGTTATGCTTTGCTTGGTTATGCTATGCTATGTTATGCTATGCTTGGTTATGCTATGCTTGGTTATGTTATGCTTGGTTATGTTATGCTTGGTTATGTTATGCTATGCTTGGTTATGCTATGCTTGGTTATATTATGCTATGCTTGGTTATGTTATGCTATGCTTGGTTATGTTATGCTTGGTTATGTTATGCTATGCTTGGTTATGCTATACTATGCTTGGTTATGCTATGCTTGGTTATGCTATGCTATGCTTGGTTATGTTATGCTATGCTTGGTTATGCTATGCTTGGTTATGCTATGCTATGCTATGCTTGGTTATGCTATGCTTGGTTATGTTATGCTTTGCTATGCTATGTTATGTTATGCCTGGTTATGCTATGCTTGGTTATGCTATGCTTGGTTATGCTATGCTTGGTTATGCTGTGCTTGGTTATGCTGTGCTTGGTTATGCTGTGCTTGGTTATGCTATGCTTGGTTATGCTATGCTTGGTTATGCTATGCTTGGTTATGCTATGCTATGCTTGGTTATGCTATGCTATGCTTGGTTATGCTATGCTATGCTTGGTTATGCTATGCTTGGTTATGCTATGCTATGCTTGGTTATGCTATGCTATGCTTGGTTATGCTATGCTAGGTTATGCTATGCTTGGTTATGCTATGCTATGCTTGGTTATGCTATGCTTGGTTATGCTATGCTATGCTTGGTTATGCTATGCTTGGTTATGCTATGCTATGCTTGGTTATGCTATGCTATGCTTGGTTATGCTATGCTTGGTTATGCTATGCTTTGCTTTGCTTGGTTATGCTATGCTATGCTTGGTTATGCTATGCTTGATTATGCTATGCTTGGTTATGCTATGCTTGGTTATGCTATGCTTGGTTATGCTATGCTATGCTTGGTTATGCTATGCTTGGTTATGCTATGTTTGGTTATGCTATGCTTGGTTATGCTATGTTTGGTTATGCTATGCTTGGTTATGCTATGCTTGGTTATGCTATGCTATGCTTGGTTATGCTATGCTATGCTTGGTTATGCTATGCTATGCTTGGTTATGCTATGCTATGCTTGGTTATGCTATGCTATGCTTGGTTATGCTATGCTATGCTTGGTTATGCTATGTTATGCTATGCTTGGTTATGCTATGATTGGTTATGCTATGCTATGCTTGGTTATGCTATGCTTGGTTATGCTATGCTATGCTTGGTTATGCTATGCTATGCTTGGTTATGCTATGCTTGGTTATGTTATGTTATGCTTGGTTATGTTATGTTATGCTTGGTTATGGTATGTTATGCTATGCTTGGTTATGTTATGCTATGCTATGCTTGGTTATGTTATGCTATGCTATGCTTGGTTATGTTATGTTATGCTATGCTTGGTTATGTTATGCTATGCTTGGTTATGTTATGCTACGCTATGCTTGGTTATGTTATGTTATGCTTGGTAATGTTATGCTATGCTATGCTTGGTAATGTTATGCTATGCTATGCTTGGTTATGTTATGCTATGCTAGGTTATGTTATGCTATGCTATGCTTGGTTATGTTATGCTATGCTATGCTTGGTTATGTTATGCTATGCTAGGTTATGCTATGCTATGCTTGGTTATGCTATGCTATGCTTGGTTATGTTATGCTATGCTTGGTTATGCTATGCTATGCTTGGTTATGTTATGCTATGCTATGCTTGGTTATGTTATGCTTGGTTATGTTATGTTATGCTTGGTTATGGCATGCTATGCTATGCTTGGTTATGTTATGCTATGCTTGGTTATGTTATGCTATGCTTGGTTATGTTATGCTATGCTTGGTTATGCTATGCCTGGTTATGCTATGCTATGCTTGGTTATGTTATGCTATGCTTGGTTATGTTATGTTATGCTATGCTTGGTTATGCTATGCTAGGTTATGTTATGCTATGCTTGGTTATGCTATGCTTGGTTATGTTATGCTATGCTTGGTTATGTTATGCTATGCTTGGTTATGTTATGCTATGCTTGGTTATGTTATGCTATGCTTGGTTATGCTATGCTATGTTATGCTATGCTTGGTTATGCTATGCTTGGTTATGTTATGCTTGGTTATGTTATGCTATGCTTGGTTATGCTATGCTTGGTTATGTTATGCTATGCTTGGTTATGTTATGCTATGCTTGGTTATGTTATGCTATGCTATGCTTGGTTATGTTATGCTTGGGTATGTTATGCTATGCTTGGTTATGCTATACTATGCTTGGTTATGCTATGCTTGGTTATGCTATGCTTGGTTATGCTATGCTATGCTTGGTTATGCTATGCTTGGTTATGCTATGCTATGCTTGGTTATGCTATGCTATGCTTGGTTATGTTATGCTATGCTATGCTTGGTTATGCTATGCTTGGTTATGCTATGCTTGGTTATGCTATGCTATGCTTGGTTATGTTATGCTATGCTTGGTTATGTTATGCTATGCTTGGTTATGCTATGCTATGCTTGGTTATGCTATGCTATGCTTGGTTATGCTATGCTTGGTTATGTTATGCTATGCTATGCTTGGTTATGTTATGCTATGCTATGCTAGGTTTTGTTATGTTATGCTTGGTTATGCTATGCTTGGTTATGCTATGCTTGGTTATGCTATGCTTGGTTATGCTATGCTATGCTTGGTTATGCTATGCTATGATTGGTTATGCTATGCTATCCTTGGTTATGCTATGCTATGCTTGGTTATGCTATGCTAGGTTATGCTATGCTTGGTTATGCTATGCTTGGTTATGCTATGTTTGGTTATGCTATGCTTGGTTATGCTATGCTTGGTTATGCTATGCTAGGTTATGCTATGCTAGGTTATGCTATGCTAGGTTATGCTATGCTATGCTTGGTTATGCTATGCTAGGTTATGCTATGCTATGCTTGGTTATGCTATGCTTGGTTATGCTATGCTATGCTTGGTTATGCTATGCTTGGTTATGCTATGCTTAGTTATGCTATGCTATGCTTGGTTATGCAATGCTATGCTTGGTTATGCTATGCTATGCTTGGTTATGCTATGCTTGGTTATGCTATGCTATGCTTGGTTATGCTATGCTTGGTTATGCTATGGTATGCTTGGTTATGCTATGCTATGCTTGGTTATGCTATGCTATGCTTGGTTATGCTATGCTATGCTTGGTTATGCTATGCTTGGTTATGCTATGCTATGCTTGGTTATGCTATGCTTGGTTATGCTATGCTTGGTTATGCAATGCTATGCTTGGTTATGCTATGCTATGCTTGGTTATGCTATGCTTGGTTATGCTATGCTTGGTTATGCTATGCTATGCTTGGTTATGCTATGCTATGCTTGGTTATGCCATGCTATGCTTGGTTATGCTATGCTATGCTTGGTTATGCTATGCTATGCTTGGTTATGCTATGCTATGCTAGGTTATGCTATGCTAGGTTATGCTATGCTAGGTTATGGTATGCTCTGCTAGGTTATGGTATGCTATGCTTGGTTATCCTATGATATGCTATGCTATGCTATGCTATGTTATGCTATGCTATGCTTGGTTATGCTATGCTATGCTAGGTTATGCTATGCTATGCTAGGTTATGCTATGCTATGCTAGGTTATGCTATGCTATGTTATGCTATGCTATGCTTGGTTATGCTATGCTATGCTTGGTTATGTTATGCTATGCTTGGTTATGTTTTGCTATGCTATGCTTGGTTATGTTATGCTATGCTTGGTTATGTTATGCTATGCTTGGTTATGTTATGCTATGCTTGGTTATGCTATGCTACGCTTGGTTATGTTATGTTATGCTTGGTTATGTTATGCTATGCTTGGTTATGCTATGCTATGCTTGGTTATGCTATGCTTGGTTATGGTATGCTATGCTATGCTTGGTTATGTTATGCTATGCTTGGTTATGTTATGTTATGCTATGCTTGGTTATGTTATGCTATGCTTGGTTATGTTATGTTATGCTATGCTTGGTTATGTTATGCTATGCTTGGTTATGTTATGCTATGCTATGCTTGGTTATGCTATGCTTGGTTATGCTATGCTTGGTTATGCTATGTTATGCTTGGTTATGCTATGCTATGCTATGCTATGCTTGGTTATGCTATGCTATTCTTGGTGATGCTATGCTATGCTTGGTTATGCTATGCTATGCTTGGTTATGCTATGCTTGGTTATGTTATGTTATGCTATGCTATGCTTCGCTATGTTATGCTATGCTTGGTTATGTTATGCTATGCTTGATTATGTTATGCTATGCTTGGTTATGTTATGCTATGCTATGCTTGGTTATGTTATGCTATGCTATGCTTGGTTATGCTATGCTATGCTATGCTATGCTTGGTTATGCTAAGTTGGACGCAGTCATTACTGCACAAAAAAATAATATGCATAGAGATTTTTTAAGACAATACACACACTTGAAGAAAAAAAAAAGACAGGCGATGATGGTTGCAAGTCTAGAAATGCATGAGACTGAAGACACATTGAAAGCAAAAGTGAAAATGAAACACTCTAATGTGAAGAGAAGACTTAAGAAATGAGGGCTATCCATCTGAATTTCTTGAGTTCCAGCAGTGCGCCCAAAATGAGACCACTCAACATCGAAGGCAAATTAAAGAAAACGTTGCATCCTCTGGTGGAGCCCCATTATTTACTTTACATTTTTGATACTATCTCGCTAATTTGGGGATTTCAAGTTAGAATCCCAAAGGGAGAACTTGTCAGTTGTTTTTATTTTATTTTAAAGCTTTGAGTACCGCGAAGTACAGCACCTCTAAGTATTGACTTCAGAAGGTTGAAAGGCAACTAGGCCCTGCCGAGATTCAAACCCGTGACTTCTGATAGATTTCGAATGCAAATTTCGGAAGCTTGCTTTAAATCTGGTAAGCCAATTTACCAGTTTATGGGCTGATATTGAAGAGAATGGCAATAAAACACCCAGCAGCAAGGGAGAAGGTTTTTAGGGCGGCAATACTGCTGTACAGAGGGAGTGTCCATGTCCGGGGAGAAGGGTGCGGATTGCTCAGGTGTGAGTCAGCAGGGGTGAGACGGATAAAAAGGTTGCAGAAGGTCAGGAGGGAGCTAGCAACGATGTGGAGAAGGGCTTCATCCAGCTGACCCAGAAGCGAGTCAGCCACAAAGGCATGCATTTTTTTTCTCTTCCTTTACTTCCACCTCGTCTAGATTTTTCTTTTTCTGCTATGGATTAATACGATGGAAGACCCCTCTAACTAATAAAGATAGATGGACCAAGGGAAGAAGCAAGAACGGAAAGAAATAGAGAACTATGTAAAGAGATTAAAGAATAAAACTGCATAATAACGTTGTGGGAGTAGGAATACAGAGAGGCAGACAGCAGATCAGTCTTCGTATGCACCCTTCAGTTATAGGAACAAAGCGATGACATCACTCACCTACGAAACCGAAAGCAGCCCGGGCTGAGAGTGAGGGCGGGGGCTGCCCGCGCATGCGAGATCCGAGCCCCGGCGCCAAAGCTGAGTGCGGCATCTGAAGTCCCGGGTCCCAGGAGGGAGCCCGGGTGAAGACCAGCGCTGCGAAGGGAGATCGAGGATCGAGACTGACCCCCTGGCTGACGAGAGACAGAGACACGGAACACGCTAAAAGAGCCCGGTGAGTTTGGGGGGGGGGGGGGGAGAATGTGTGTGCGTGCGTCTGTCTGTGTGTGTGTGTGTTGTGTGGGCCTGCGTGTGTGCCTGCCTGTGCCTGCGTGTGTGCCTGCCTGTGCCTGCGTGTGTGCCTGCCTGTGCCTGCGTGTGTGCCTGCCTGTGCCTGCGTGTGCATGTGTTGTGAACAGCCGGCCGGGATCGGAGCGCGTGACCTGATCCGATTCCGGCCGGCTGCGTGCGCGCGACAGTCTGTTGTCTCTGCCTAGTCCTTGAAAGGGAAAAGGACTGAAAGGATTACAATAGATCGCTTTGCGACAGCAGGGGCTTTCGCCCATGCAATCGCAGGCGCGACCTAAACATGAATTACAATACTTTGCAGAGGGGTTGACACTTTTATTAAATGGCTTTCTTTGCAGCAACTATTTTGAGCTCTATCCTGATGTTTGTAAAATATTGAACTAGTGTCACAAAATCTTCGAAAAAACATTTCTATGCCATCAGTCTCTCACATATATGTCGCCACTCACTAACACAAATTATCACAGGCATGATTACACATAGCATGAAACACTCATCCACTCACAGACCCCCAAGGGTTCCCACACGTACCACCGGATGGGCATCTACCCACCACTATATGTACACACTCATACATGCACAAAAGCACCCATCACATACTCTCCCTCCAGGTCCATACATCCATCACATGTCTACATCCACCACAAACATACACTATCAGGCACCCAGGGACGCCATAGGACATGCAAACACGCCAAGCACCTGTACGCAATCAGGCATCAACTACAACTAAGCCATACCCACCGTCATAAGCTCATACGTCCACTATCATATGCCCACACACAACCATCAGAAGCCCACAAAACCACCATCACATGCCCACACACCTGCATTCTTGCTTGGGATCCCTATCAAAGGAAATGGACACCATTTAGCAGACACAGACATTTGTTTCGTTTCCTACTCCCTATTAAGGGCCACCTTCTGCTAGGAGTGCAACTTGTGGTATGTTGATTCTGTGCCTTCAAAAAATCATCCCACTCATTCATTGATTCTCCTTTTTCCTTCCTCCGAACCCCCTCATGGTGCTACACGTTAACACCCACTCTCTGATACTCATACAACCATTAGGTGCAAACATATTAACATCAGATCCCAACACACACATAGACCACCAAACACGCACACATCGGTAAAATAACACCCTGGCATACTATCACACACCTAAATAACCCATTGGATACCCACAGAAACAACATCAATTACAGCCAGCAGCCCACCAAGAAGGTGGCACAGAAACAGGTAAAGGCACCCAACGTAGCTTGTTTGCAGTTGCAAATAAGACAATGGGCCACCCATTAAACAAGCATTTGCAATGCAATGGGTCTCACATTAGGAAAGTTTGAGATATTGGTATTGTAAATGACAATTTGTTTATTTATGTGTTGGTTTTGAAAATAGCGAAATTAATAGCTTTGTCATTTACAATGCCAATAGTTATAACTTTCGCAAATGTGACACCTATAGCATTTGTAATGCAATATGTGTCGTATTTACGGGACTTAGATGTATTCATATTACAAATAACAATGGCTTTTAATTTTTTTAAATAATTAATACTTAAATAAAAGTTATTGCAATTCATAATGGCAATAGCTTAAACTTTTGTAAATGACTTTTGTGAAGATTATGTTCAGTGTATTTTATTGTGACGAAAATCCAAGAACAGAAGTGAAATATTAACATCTTTTTGTGACATTTGTAATAAAGCTTGAAACATTGAGAGAACATATTTGATCCAGTTGTTGTTGAATGGTTGCACAGATTGATGCTGTGGTGGTGCTGAGTGATGCTGTGGTGATGCGATAGAGTGAGTGCGATAGATAGAGTGAGGGCAATAGATAGATAGAGTGAGGGCAATAGATAGAGTGAGGGCAATAGATAGAGTGAGGGCGATAGATAGATAGAGATAGATAGATAGATATAGAGATAGATAGATAGATATAGAGATAGATAGATAGATAGATAGATAGATAGAGTGAGGGCGATAGATAGATAGATAGATAGATAGATAGATAGATAGAGTGAGGGCGATAGATAGATACAGTGAGGGCGATAGATAGATAGATAGAGTGAGGGCGATAGATAGATAGATAGATAGATAGAGTGAGGGCGATAGATAGATAGATAGATAGATAGATAGAGTGAGGGCGCTAGATAGATAGATAGAGTGAGGGAGATAGATAGATAGATAGATAGATAGATAGATAGATAGAGTGAGGGCGATCGATAGATAGATAGAGGGTAAAAGATGGAGGGCGATAGATAGATAGATAGATAGATAGATAGAGTGAGGGCGATAGATATAGATAGATAGGTAGATAAATAGATAGATAGATAGATAGATAAATGGTTGTGTGTGTGGGGAGTTGTGCCTGTGGGGAGTTGTGCGTGTGGGGTTGTGAGTGGGGGGTTGTGTATGTGGGTGTGTGTGTGTGGGTGGGGGTGTGTGTGGGGGGTTGTGTGTGTGTGGGGAGTTGTGTATGTGAGGGGTTGTGTATGTGGGTGTGTGTGTGTGTGTGTGTGTGGGGGTGTGTGGGGGGTTGTGTGTGGGGGGTTGGATGTGTGTGGGGGTTGGAAGTGTGGGGGGTGGGTTGGGTGGGGGGGTGTGGGGGGTAGTGTGTGTGTGTGGGGTTGTGTGTGTGGGGTTGTGTGTGTGGGGGGTTGTGTGTGAGGTATGTGTAAGGGGTTGTGTGTGAGTTGTGTGTGGGGGGTTGTGCATGTGGGGGGTTTGGGTGTGTGTGTGTGTGGTTTTGTGGTTGAGTGTGGTTGTGTGTGCTTGTGTGTGAACTTGTGGTTGTGTGTGTGGTTGTGTGTGGGTGTATGGTTGTGTGTGTCGGGGTGGTGTGTTGTGGGGGGGTTGTGTTTGTGTGTGGGGGGTTGTGTGGGGGGGTTGTGTGTGTGGGGTTGTATGTGTGGGGGGTTGTGTGTGTGGGGGGTTGTGTAAAGTAAAGTAAAGTCCACATTTGTAAAGCGCACAATCACCCGTAAGGGTCTCTATGCGCTGGGGGCCGTCGGGAAGATTAAGCGAGCTATTGCCCAGAGTCACATGGTGCTGGGCTAACCTGCCGTCGGGGATCGAACCGTGGTCCCCAGATTCCAGCATCAGTCGCCCTGGCCGCGGCGCCACACCTCTCCCTATGTGTGTGGTGGGGTTGTGTGTGGGGGTAGTGTGTGGGGGGTTGTGTGTGGGGGGCTGTGTGTTGGGGTTGTGTGTGTGGGGTTGTGTGTGGGGGTCTGGGTGTGTGTCTGGGTGTGTGTGTCTGGGTGGTTGTGTGTGTGTGGGTGGTTGTGTGCGTGTGGGGTTGTGTATGCATGTGGGGTTGTGTATGCATGTGGGGTTGTGTGTGTGTGGGGTCTTGTGTGTGTGCAATAAAGAAATATAAACAGAAGGAAGACAAGCAGCAGCAAGCTTAAAAGCAGCTTTATGACAGCAAACGGCTTTACAAACCGAGTAGCATGTGTGATTTAAAAGAAAAAAAAGTTGTGCAGCATGCGGAGCGCTTTTACCTGCTTTGCTTGTTGTTTAATTATGCAGCTTGGGAGGAAGCGCTATAGCGCTGACTTCCAAAATAGATGTTCAACCTTTCTTTCTTTCTTAAAGTCTTTATTTCGACATATACACCATAAAAGACAGATATATTAAAAGGGCGTGAACATTCCATCATTTCATATCAATACATTGTAAGACTAGGAGATTTGATTGCAAGTCATTCCATCCATTACGAAACAATTTAACTTAAAAACATCCATAATAACATTACTATTAAAAACGTTAAAAGGAATCCAAGATCAGATTACATTTTGCATCACAGAATAGGTTGTAACTATTACAGTTATTGATGTTTTGTTAAAATCCAATCTTAATGTGGGCTTAATTTACGTGCACGAATAACCCACATCCAATGTAAAAATTTGGCGACAGCAATGGCCACAGGTTCAGAACAATCAGTTTTTAGTATCCTGAGGGCCTCGGAACCAGTGGTAATGCCCATCTGAAGACAGATAGGCTTTATCCACGTGTGCCTGGGAAACTTGTACTCTGGGCAAATAAACAGAATGTGTGCGATACTTTCCCGCTGGTTCGGACAGAACGGACAGCTTGGGTTATTGTCATCATGCCATTTTGCAACAAAGTAATTTATAGGCAGTGTTCCCACCCTAAACTGGTGGTATCGTTTCCTGTCTCCTGGGAGCATAATAAAATCCCAGTATCCTTCATAGGTAACTTCATGTTTGAACTCCATGAAGTCTCTTGAAAGAGAAGGGCCTATACACTTGCTAAACCTTCTCGTAGTAACCATTGTCCAATACAACTCTTTGAGTAACTTTTTCGGCGGGAAAGAGTTAGCAGTAGGGTTCTCCCACAAAGAACTGAAATCCATGGCAGTATAAGCTGCCCTAGCCTCACTCACCCAGGGGATTTTGTGGGTACTATCAGCATCTCTAACTTCAAGGAATGCCCGAGCATACTGGGAGAGCTCTAGAGTTACCCACAGTCTCCTCCAGTAAGCAACTGGTCTGTAACAAGCTATATCCTCGAAGCAATGGCATCCCAGATCGTAATAAAGGTGCAATAATGGCGTCGAAAATGGAAGACCAGTTATACCCCTCAAGAACTTGTTTTGGGCACCCGTTAGTGATGATAGATTACTAAAGCCCCACAACTCTGCCCCATAAAGAACAGACGGGCTAATCTTGGAATCATACATTTTCAGCGCTGGGGCAATAGGTTGGGATGCTGAGGAGTGAAGCTCCTTTATTAGCGCTCCTGTGAGTTGGCCATGTTTGCTAACCAGCTGGTTAATGGGGGGTTTCCAATCCAATTTTAAGCCCAGAGTAATACCAAGGTATGAGAAGATTTGAGTCTGCTCTAACAAAGCACCATTCATCACCACCCTCCCTCTTACAAGCTTGTGCTTATGAAGCACCATAAACTTGGTTTTACTCGCATTGATGGAAAGACCATGGTCCTTGCAGAATACCTCAAAACGCTCTATGGCTTTCTGAAGGCCTTGCTTGCTTTTTTTTTTTTGTTTGTTTTTTTGTAAACCTTTATTGGTATAGACAGGATATACAAATCTGGGCCTACAACCAAACTGGCCGGCCATAATACGTGAAAGCAGTCAAGAAGTCCAGAATGAAGTTACTGAATCAATCATAGAGGAACGTGAGCAATACAATCTTAAAAAGGGGGGAGGAGAGAGGATCCAAACGGCCAGCAAACAGGAGCAAAGAAGGTTATTTTTTATAATAGGACAATAAGGAGCATGACAGGCTCGGCGACAATATAGAGGAATCTTGATTCCCAAATCAAACCATTGGTAACAGAGAGGCTAAAGGGCAGCCATGCAGGAATGTCAGCACTGTATATATCGGTATAAAAACAGGGCCGTGAACACAAGTCAGTATATAATTAAGAACAACTTTGCATCCCCACCACCCAGTAGCACATCGGAAACAGAACAAAGGGGCCGGAATAGCGACAACACCAAGACTAACCCGTCATACTGACCTTGGGAGAGAAGGAAAAAGGGAGGGAGGGGGGGGGTGGGGGGGAGAGGAAAGAAGAGAGGGAAAGGAAAACACAGACTGAAAGAGAAGAATGCCGCGCCTAAACAAGCGCCCCGTAGCAAGGAACACATAAAAGAGCGGTAATATCAGCAACGAGGAGGGCATGGGAGTCGCAATGGAAAGCAGCAGAACTACAAAAAGAAGAACAGCGACATTACAGACCCCACCCCAATCATACCACGGAAGGCAAGGACAGACGCGGCACTCCAATAAAGAGATACAAAAGGGCCATAGAACTGAGGAAAATAAAACATCAAATAAGACCCAACCCACCCATCACCCCTGCAGAAGGCTACGGCCTACCCTCCAAACAGCGCGCCTGTCGCCCTAAACCAGAACCCGAAATGTAGTAGAGACAAGAGAGAAGAAGAATATAGAGACAAAAAAAGGGACATGAAAACAAAAGAAATAAATGGGAGGGAGGAGCAAAAGGACAGAAACAAATACGGTCGGCCACAGCCCTCCACCCAACCATACGATCATATTACATGTGAACCAGAACGACACAATCTCGAGCGCCAAAAAACGTACAGGGGGGTCTCCCACAGCACTAGAAATATGAGCAACTTCGCCACGGATCTGTACACCAATAAACCACCGGGAGCCGTGCATCTCACCCCAGTCCCTTCCTAACCACAATTACCACCCACCACAGGACAGTGTGAAGTAAGCAACACGATGCGAGGCAAGCACACAAATGAAAGAAAGTACGAGCAAAACGTAGGCCAGGGAGGGCAATCAATAAGCAAGTGGGCAAAAGTTCAAATAGGCAGTTCAAATGTCTCAGCAATAGCAACAAGGGCAATAATAGACAGGAGTTCAGTCTCGCCGTTAGGAAAAGCGGGGGTTTCCCTGCAAAATAGAAACACGACCTCATCAAGGCAAAAACAGGCAGCGGTCCACCATTGTTCTCAGGCACCCGGGGAGGATCAGGTCCCCGCACGACATCCAAGTCCCCAAACTCCAAACATCGAAGAGCAGGAGGTTCCAAATCCACCGGCCAGCAAACCCGTCGATGGATAGCGACAGTAACCCTCGTAGCGACCGAGGGAGGCGAGGCAGTGGCATCACTGAGACAAGAGGGGACCATGAAGGAGCGTTCACCCAAGATGGCGGTGGAACAAATCGAGTCTCCCGGAGCACCGGGGGCCAGGGCCGCGCGTAAGGATCGTAAGGCATCAAGAACGTCTCCAATCGTAGGCTCACGCACACACGTCCAGGCCCCCGTGCAGTCCAGCAACCCAAGTCCGTCATCACGAGGAGACCCACAGCACAGGTCGTCGGCAGCCATTTTGTGAATTCAGCCTCCTCACCACCCTCCGCGATTCTCGGAACAGTTCACAAATGCGGGCCTTTACAGATTTCCGGGGGGTCCCAGCAATGGCAGCCTCGGTGAAAAAAGGAGATTCGCCCAAGGCGGGGGGCCGTCTGCAGTATCGCTGGCGCTCCTCTCAAACAGAGTCCGAGGACGAGGGTCCAGGGTCGATGGACGGAGCAGCGGCTGGGGGGACCCCTTCACACGATCAGTCCACGGAGCACCGCGCCCCGCACCAGCCTCACGGCCGTCAAGGCGGGCCCGGATCAGGGTCACCGGGATGGTCTCAGAACGGCTCTCACCAGTGACGCAGTCTCTCGGCCGGGGCCGACGGTCACCACAACGCCAGGTCGGATCCGATAGGCGAGGCCCCGGTCTCAACACCACGAAGGCCCAGGTCCCTTCGGGGGGCACAACTTCGGAACCGCAGCACGCCGGGAGTCTCCAGGCCAAACGGTGAGTAAGAGCGAAACGTTGCGTTCCTATTTCTTCGGAATTATGTTGTCTCTGGGCAGGATATGCAACAGGATATGCGAGTCAGGCCAAAGGGCTGACGGAGCCGAGCTACAAGGCGACCATTACGCTCGCGAGCTTGGCTCCTCCCCCTTGCTTGCTTTTTTAAATTAACAAGGTATCATCTGCAAACATTAGCAGAGGGATTAGTTTACCATCCAACTTGGGGGCGTCAGTGGGATGGTTCTCAAAATACTGAATCACCCTGTTAATGTACAGAGAAAAGAGGGTTGGTGCTAATACGCATCCTTGGCGCAACCCCCCCGAGAGATAGGAAACCTGTCTGTAACATTCCCATGCTGTCCCCAACGAACTTGGGCGAAGTTGGCTTCGTGGAGTTTGATTAAAAAGGCCAGTGCATCCAATGGCATACCCTGCCCTGCAAACACACTCCACATTTTTTCACGTGGCACTAAATCAAAGGACGACTTAAGGACGACAAATGCTGCGAAGAGCGTGCCTCCACTCAATATTACCACCCGCCAATAAATTAAAACAAATCTAAAAACTTTGTCTATGGTACTCGTGTGTGTACGGAACCCTGCCTGTAGAAGTGTCAGAATACCTTCCTCTTCAATCCATGCTTGAATTCTAGTCAAAACAAGTCTAGCTATTACCTTCTGGATGCAATCTATAGGCTAATAGGCCTATAGTTTCCTGGATCAGAGCGATCCCCCTTCTTAAAAACCGGGATTATCTCCGCGCCCTTCCAGGTATCGGGTACGGGTGAACCATTGGCAATGGCATTGGCTAGGGACTGTATGTATAGCACCCACACTCCCTTATCATGTAAAAACAAATCAGCTAATACCTGTTCCAGCCCGGGCGCTCTACCCTTTGGGATGGTATTCAATGATCTTTCGACCTCTTCTTTGCTGAAGTATAGCGGTGGTATATCTTTAGGGATGATCAAAGGGTCTTGGTCTGACTCAATATCGGGAACCGGTAGCGCAAACTGGGTCTTAAAATGCGACACCCAAAGATCAGGGGGAACATAGTTGGTAGGTTGTCCCCTAGTATGCCCCTTGCCCCATTTTACCAGATCCCAAAAAGTGCTCATATTCTTTTCTCTGCTAGCATAATACAGCTCCCTCCAGTGCTCTTCATCCCAGGACCGATTGGCATCCTCTTGCACTTTTTTGTACACCTTCCGTGCATTTTTAATGCGGTCTCTATTTTTAGATCTTATAGCCTTTGCCAAGGCTTTATACGCATCCCTGCATGTTTTACCATACCAGGTTTCCACCCTAATTATAGGACGCTTTAGCTGATTAGAAACCTTTGTAATAAAAAAAGACCCTAAATTGGTTAAAAAGGTTTGTATGGATAGGAATAACCTTGGCAACCATATCTTCCTGTGTAATAGATTTCTGAAGATCCATTTTCGCCTCTACTGCCAACTCCCTCACAGCAACTAAATTATCCTCTTTCAGGAGGCAACTTGCCTATTTTACTCTTCTAGTATCGTTAGAAAGAAGAGTTTCAGTCCCTTCTATGCAATCTTCGAGGGGGTCACATTTAGTCAGCTGAAAGGATAGTACTAGTGGATCACGGTCGCTTTCCACTCTTTCTATTACTGCCATGTCCCTAATAGAAGACCAGTTATCTTTGTTACAAAGAATATAGTCTATACGACTCCTTCGCAGTTCATTATTAAAAGTAGGAGCCCCCTGTAGATCAGATTCAGTTCGACCATTTGCTGCCCTTAGCCCTTGTTCAAGGCATACAACTTTAAGCTGGAGTGCAGCCTCTGACCACTTTTAACAGGGGGTAGGGACAATTATGGAATATTCCAGGAGCGGTCTTCCTCTAGAGTTAGATTTATATCGCTACCATCTAGAGGTTCAAAACAGCAATTAAAATCTCTAGCCACTAAAATGTTCCCTTTCCCATTATAAAAATGAAGGTGGCACTTGTGCACACCTGATTAAGAGGTGTGTTGAGACTCCCTTGCGCCTCGGGGCGCATTAGGCTCATTCTCCCCCTTATCTTTAGCTCCGGACCTGCTCTCGGCCGAGTGTTGACCCCGAGGGCAGGGCCCCGGTTTCGGCGGCCATCTTGGGTCGGGTTGGGCCGGTGACGCGCTGTGGCAGCGCTACAAAAGGGGCGCGTGTCAGACAACCGGGTGATATTGACAACAGCATTTTCCCCTCCTGAGGCGGAAGCCGGGAGGTCTCCTATCTTTTCTTTTGTATTTTAGCTGTTTTTAACTTTAAGCAAACTGTAATCTGCACTATTTGTGGCACTTGTGCACACCTGATTAAGAGGTGTGTTGAGACTCCCTTGCGCCTCGGGGCGCTTTAGGCTCATTCTCCCCCTTATCTTTAGCTCCGGACCTGCTCTCGGCCGAGTGTTGACGCCGAGGGCAGGGCTCCGGTTTCGGCGGCCATCTTGGGTCGGGTTGGGCCGGTGACGCGCTGTGGCAGCGCTACAAAAACAGACGGTGATGACTCCGCGCAGCGGACGCGTACAGCGGACGCGCCGGACCTGCGCCGGAGTCGTGCCAGAGTCCTGCCCGTCTGTGCTCGTCCGCGCTCGATCGGGCTCAGGGACCAGGCACTCTGGTAGGTGTACTATCTACTCTGTTAATGACCTCCTAGCATTGGATTCAGGCAGGCACTTCTTAAATTCCACCACGTGTTCCGTTCTTAAGGAATGCAACATTTTTCGATCTCCTAGTCGTAGAGACACTTGCCTTCCACTTCCATTGAAGCTAGCTACTTTAAATACTAGGTCACTACAGAAACATCACCTGGACATTTTTACCCTCTTACAGGATGAGACCATTGATATACTGACCCTTACTGAAACATGGCTGGGTGATAACTCCTCCCCCGACATCATAGCCGCCCTTCCAAGTGGATATTACATGATCTGGCATAACCGCCTGGGTGGTGTCCGGGGTGGAGGCGTAGCAACTATTTTTAAAAAGCAACTTACAGTGGCAAAAATTTTAGCTGAGACAACAAACTCTGTAGATTTACTTGGGATAAAAATCACCATGAATAATTCCTGTCTCATCATTCTAACAGTTTACTGTCCACCACAATGTACATCAACATTTAACGACCTTTTTTTCCCTATTATATCGGATATATGTACATGATATAAAAAAATATTGGTGACAGGTGACTTCAACGTCCACTGGGATAAGACAGATAAAGATCTGCCAACACGCCAGTTACAGACCTCTATGACTGCATTAGGCCTGGAACAATTAGTGGAAGCCCCAACTCACATAAAGGGCCACACTCTCGATCTAATCTGGACATCTATGCCAGAGGTGGCCCTTATGAGTATTACACCTTGTATTTGGTCTCATCACCATCTACTCCTTTGTGAGGTACCACAAGATGGCCCACAGATCAAACTCCCATTAAAAACTAAGAAGGTGCGCCAATGGAGAAAAGTCAACTCAGTAACTCTAACAGATGCCCTCTCCAAACATGTACATAAATCAACGAATTTATATGACAACCCAGACTTAGATCTAAACTATGACACCATAGTAGCTAGTCTTAGACAATCGATTGACCAGATAGCCCCAGAAAAGATACAGAAAATAAAGGGTGCGGAAAAAGGGGCCCCTTGGTTTACACAGAGCTTGAGGGATCAAAAAAGAAAGCTCCGATATCTCGAGAGATGCTGGAGGAAGTCTAAGAACGGTACAGATCGCGAACTGTATAGAACAGCTTATCAGTCGTATAAAAAACTTATCGTATCAACCAAAAAGGACTTTTATGAAACCTGCATAAAAAATGCAGTAAATGTCCAGAAAGAAACCTTCCTAATCCTAAAAGAATTAAGTAAAAAGGAAGAAAAGGTAGATACAGTGATAGACTGCAACACCTTCCAATGCTACTTTCTTGGAAAAGTAGAAACAATCCTGTCAGACATCAAGAAAGATATTCCTAATATGTCTACTGTTCCACCATCCCCCCAAATTCCCTCGACCTCCATTATCTCTAGATTTCCTAGTATAGAGTTGACAACCCTCAGACAACTTGCTATCTCAACCAAGTCAGGCTCCCCTGCAGATCCCTGCCCCCCTGAAATCTTTCGGTTGGCACTTCCTATCTTGGAGGATCAGATCCTAGACCTTCTAAATAACTCATTAGCCACAGGATTACTACCAGCTAGCTTTAAAGAGGCACGTGTTAAACCCCTGATAAAAAAACCAGGGGCTGATCCAACCAGTCTGAAAAACTATAGGCCAATCTCTCAGCTACCTTTCCTGTCTAAGATTCTGGAACAGCATGTATTAAAATCACTGTCACCTCTCCTGGAATCATATCATCTACTCCAGGAGCGGCAAGCGGGGTTTCGTGCCCACCATAGCACTGAGTTAGTAATGCTGTCGGTGCTGGATGAGCTTAGATGCATGGCTGACAGTAAAAAACCAAGCGCCCTGATACTTTTAGACCTTTCAGCGGCGTTTGATACTGTCAGCCATGCACTGCTCCTGGACAGATTAGCCATGTCTGGGATAGAAGAACAAGCTCTCCAATGGCTAACGTCTTTCCTGTCAGGGAGGACGCAGAGGATCCAATTAGGGGATTGTGTATCTGATGTAGGCATCTTGGAATGTGGAGTCCCGCAAGGGTCTGCACTCTCGCCACTCCTATTCAATTTATATCTGCAGCCACTGATAGACTCTTTGGTAAACATGGGCTGTAAAGTTTTCAACTATGCAGATGATACTCAGCTGTTGCTGAGTATCGATAATACAACATCGGCTCAGTCCATGGCCCAAAAGATATTGCGGTTTACAGTGAATTGGATGACGTCTAACCTATTAAAAATCAATCCAGATAAAACGGAGGTCCTAGTAGTTTCAACTATTGCCTCACCCTGGAACGATCTGTTCTGGCCCCAAGAACTCGGACCTACTCCAAAGCCATGCCCCAGCGTAAAGAGACTTGGTATTAAGATCGACCAGGAGCTCTCGATGACCAGCCAAGTATCCACTGTGGTCGGATCATGTACCAACCTGATTAGGCAGTTGCGAAAGCTAGCCCATTTGCTTTCTACAAATATGCTTCGAACTATTGTTTCAGCTACAATAGTCTCCAGAATCGACTATGGGAACGCACTATATCTAGGTCTTCCAAAAAATTAAATCAACCGTCTACAAGTCACCCTGAATGACGCAGCACGGTTGATTTTTGGACTACCTAGACGGACCCATGCTTCCCCTCTGCTTCACAGGTTACACTGGCTCCCTGTGAAGCAGAGGGTTATTTTATTATTTATTTATTTATAGTGTTTTATATAGCGCGAACAAGACCCGTGGGTATCAGAGCGCTTAACATATAAGATTACAGATTGACATTATAGTAGCAATTATAGCAGCAAAACAGATATGCAGGTAGAAGGCGGTATGCTATCTAGGGTGATTAGATAGAGGATTACAGATTAACATAGAAGATTACAAATTGACATTATAGTAGCAATTATAGCAGCAAAACAGATATGGAGGTAGGAGGCAATATGCTATCTAGGGTGATTAGATAAATATATTCCTAACGCCTGTGCAATTAGCATTAAGAGGTGCATATGGTTTAGCTTGTGTCATAGTCATACAGTCAAGTTCGATGAGGTAGGATTACATATTATTATCAGACCAAATATCAGAGTAATTAGCAATAAGAGTTGAATGGGTATAGCTAGTAGCAACGATCATAAATATTAACAGGTTAAGGTAGAGGTAATATCTTTGGGTGTGAGACATAGTGCAGATATCACCTAAATATGAGGTAGCAATAGAGTGTAAAGCCGAGGCTTGAGTGGAATCAGTCATTTGTCTTATTGGTCTTCCGATTATTCATGATGACTCCAATCCTCTTTGGCGGAAATGTTCATACCACTGGTCTGTGGGCATCTCTATGTAGGGTATTTACTCATCATGTGGCTTTTCAGTTCCCTTTTAAATGCTGCAATATTTTGAATCTTCCTAATGTAAGGAGGGAGTGAATTCCAGACTCTGGTGGCGGCTCCCGAAAAAGCTCAGTCATAGGTCTTTTTTTTCTGGAAGAAGGCCGGCCGCAGTAGCAACTCTTTAGCGCTTCTAGTTGATCTGTTACCTCCCGATAGCTTAATTTTCTTGGCTAGATATCTCGGCGTGTTGTAGTGGACCGCTTTGTCTGTGATACAGGCCATCTTCATTTTAATTCTAGCATCGTAGGGTAGCCAGTTTAGTGCCTTCAGGTGAGGAGATATGTGATCGAATTTCCTCGTTCCCGTGATGAGTCTTGCCGCTGCGTTGAGACAGGCTTTTAGTGGTGCAGTGGATGTTTTCGGTAGGCCAGCTAACGTAGTGCAGCCATATTCGATCCTCGAGATAACTAGCGATTGGATAGCAAGTTTTAGATCTGCTTCTGAGATAAAGGGTTTCAGTTTTCTTAGATAGTTCAAGTGGAAACGGGCGCTCTTGGCCATTGAGTTGATGTGTTCTTTCATGTCGAGGTTCTCGTCTAGTGTAATTCCTAGTGATTTGGCTGAATTAACTAGGGTCGGAGTGCAGTTAAGCGCAGTCACCAATTTCGCCCATTCCTTTGCCTCTGTGTGACTCCTTGTCGGTGAGATGAACAGGAATTCTGTTTTATTGGCATTAAGTTTCAGGTGATTGGCTGTTAGCCATTGCAACGCTCTCTTTAGAGTTTCATTCATAAGGTCAATGTCATCACTGCAGGCAATCTTCATATATATTTGCGTGTCGTCTGCGTACATGTGGTAGGAGATCTGTGATTTTCGAAGAATCTCTGTGAGATGTTCTACATACAAGTTGAATAGATCTGGGGATAGCGTTGAACCTTGAGGGACCCCTATTGTGTTAGGGCACGGAGAAGAGATTGCTTGGTTGACCAGGAATAGCTGAGTCCTGTTCTGCAGGAAGGAGTTAAACCACTTCAGTACGTTTCCAGATAAACCCATCCTGTCTTGTAGTCTGGTCATCAGTATCTCATGATTTACCGTGTCAAATGCTGATGACAAGTCTAGGAGGATCAGTAGGCACGCATGATTTTGGTCAAGGGCTTGTAAGGCGTCATCAACGATATGTAATATCGCAGTTTCAGTACTGTGCCCTGTTCTGAAACCTGATTGGCAGTCATCTAGTAATGAGAACTTAGCGATGTGTTGACTCAGTTGGCCTTGCACGCATTTCTCAATAAGTTTGGCCAGTAAAGGGATGTTGGTCACTGGTCGATAGTTATTCGGGTCTGTTGCATCCGCTGTCGGTTTTTTGATGATGGGAACTACCTGCCCCGTTTTTAGGCAGTCAGGGAGGGTCCCTTGTGCAAGTGAGGCATTTATTATCTCAGTCCAGATCGGAACTAGAGTGTGGCTGATTTCTCTTACACATTTTGCCGGTAGCGGGTCTTGGTAGTGGTTGTTAGGTCTAAGTTCCGCTAGCGTTTTGGCGATCTTTCCCTGGTTGTATAGTTCAAATGTGTCCCAACTTGCCTTATTTTTTGTTAGAAGATCTTCCGTTGTCGCATTCGCCTCATTTTTAGATGAGGGAAGGGACGTGAGGTTAGCCGCTGCATTTGTGAGCTCAACTTCTAGCAGTTTAGTTTTTTCCGTGAAAAATGAGGAGAATTTCTCGCAACTTATGGGATTTTTTGGGTTCTCTTGAGCCGTTTTGGTTAGTTTATTTGACTGTTGTTTTAGGATCTCGAAGAGTTTTCGAGGTCTGTTTATGGCATTGTCCAGTTCAGCCCTTATAAATTCTTTTTTGGCGTTAGTTATCTTTAAGTTATATTGTTTTCTGGTTTTTCTGAGGGCCTTCAGTTCGGGGGAGGAGGGATGTTGTCTCCATTTCCTTTCAGCCATTCTCAGTTTTCGCCTGTCCTCGTTCAGTGCCTCATTAAACCAAGGATTTTTGGGCTTTTCCGAGACTCTTTTCAATTTTTGAGGCAAGGTGTCATTGACTATATTACCGATCGAGGTTATGTAGTGATCAGTCAGCTCATTTACATTCTGCCTGTTGTTACGAGGCTTCAGGTCTTTCTCACATCTTTCAACCAATAGTTCAATATTAGCTTCTTTTGTATCTCGTATCAGTTTTTTGACCTTGCGGGGTTGCATGTTCCTGCCCTTTTTCATTGTAGGTATCGCGAATGTTATAGCGTGATGGTCAGACCAATCACACGGGTCTATAGCGGTGATTGAGGTCTCTTTGTTTCTAGAAATTATCCAGTCTAAAGTCGCTCCTTGTGAGTGAGTGGGCTGGGTGCATACTCGAGTAAGGTTTAGCTCCTTGAGGAAGTCTTTGATCGATTTGACCATTTTGTCATTGCCGTCGTCCCAGTGGAGGTTAAAGTCACCTAGGAATATGTTGTTGGCATCCGGGTTAGAGTTGGCAGTTATGATCTCTATAAGATGCTCTGTGAACTTTGCGTTATCTCCAGGTGGGTGGTAGAACGCATGTAGGTTGTAGCTTTGATTATTTGGTGATCTTATGTTAAGACCAAGGTATTCACAGGATTCTATAGGGTCGGATTGGAATTGGTTGACCTCTATCTCTGAGCGGTGAATGCACGCTATACCTCCTCCCACTTTCCTTGGTCTGTCTAACCTGACAATGTTATATTGGGGTGGTACTAGAAGATCCATGGTAGGAGAGGATGATTCATTGAGCCATGTTTCCGTGAGGATGGCCAGGTCGATTTCCTTGTTGAGGATTAGGGCGGCTATGTCTGATGCATGTTTATTTGCCGAACGACAGTTAAGTAGTAGGCAGTTCAGTGTTTTCTGTGAGTTGACGCTGTTTCCATTTTCGATTTCGGTTGTATTTACCTGGATATGTTGTAGGTTGTGGTGGATTGCTTTCCTATCATTCTTTCTGGACGTTCTATTAGGGTCAATAGGTACAATTTCGATAATCTCTTCCTTTCTCGAAGCCTGTTGTTCATAAGATCGAAGTAGGGCATGAGCTTCTTCGTTTGGAATGGGGTTGGTCCTGTTTGGTCGGTTGGGTCGGAGTACTAGATTCTGGATGTGTGTGATCTTAGAGTTCGTATTTATCGTCATCTCCCAGATTTTCCCAATTGTCTGTGAAACTTTCATCGAGTCTTGTGCCATGTTGCTTATTAGTTTCTTGAGCTCCTTGATTTCTTTCTGTGTTCGGGATAATTTCTTAAGTGAGATAGATCTGGCAGTTTGCGTTCTGCATTTTGCTCTCCTCCGTGAATGGTCTGTTCTCATTGCCACATATCTTATCGTTGTATCCTTAATTTGGTTGTGATTCCTGATTCTATTAAGGGTGTCACCATTGTTTCCTATATTGTTAGGTGTAGGGGGTGTTTTTGTGGGTAAAGATCTGTGGAACTCTAGTCTCGTATTCGAAGGAGGTTGGGGAAGGTGGATAGCCTCTACCATGTTCCTTTCGTAGTCCTCATCATAGGGGGGCTCACTCTGAGCTGAGCTACCCTCTTCAATTGGAGTGGCCACGTGTGATGGCGGCAATGGTTCTTCCATTACGGTCTGGTTCTTCTCTTCGTTTTCAATGATATTATACACCGCTATCCTTTCAGTCTCATTCTCCGGTATTGCCATCGCCGTTTCAGATAAATCTCCGGAGTTAGAGATTTGATTGTTCCGGCGGTCAGTTAGATTGACATCTCTAGTGACAGGGTAGTTGTTGTCAGGTGTGATATCTGGTGGGGTCATGTTTTGTTGGTGATTTGGTCTTACTATATTTTGTTGGTGATTAGGTCCTACTATGGATTCCTTTAAAGTTTGGAAAGTTATCTCAAATTTCTCGAGTTCTTTGTTAGTTGCTTGTATCAGCACTATTCCCGTTTTATACATAGTAATGCATACTTCTGTATTACATCTTTTAGTTATTGAGGTCGTTATTTTTGTGCCATGTGGTATGTTTTTTACAGTTTTTGTGAACAGCATTTTTGTAATGACATTACGCCATTTAGCTGTTTTGTCTGTGTAGAATATCAGGTCATTCATCATGATACCTTTAACTCTATCAAAATATGGGTCAGCGAACAGAGTGTCCGGATTTTTTCTCAGTGTAGTATGTTTGAATTTTTTGGCAGCATTTTTGGATAGAGTGGAAGGATATTCTATATTCTTTGCATGAGACCCGGACGACCCTCGGTATCTTCCCTCCATTTCCGCTTCGCCTTCACGTTGTGGGTCTTCAGAAGCCTTTTGACTATTTTGTATTGTGTAGTTCCCTGCTGGAACACACTACACACTATATATTCTTATATAACTTTAGTTATTTCAATATGTCTACTGATTCCTATAGTCCTTTCTCTATATCCCTTAATTATAAGCTTCAATAGTCCTTTCTCTATTTTCCTCAATACTCAGCTTCCCTTTCCTTCTACGATAGGGGACTGAGACATTCCTTTCTCTGTTTTGTTGTCTCTCTGTGCTAGTCTCCAGTTGCCAGTTCGCTGTTCTTCAATTTCTGTCCGATTTGGCCGCCATCTTAGGGTCAGGCAAGTCGTGGCACTTTCATCGCTTCTGTTTTTATAGACATATTCCCCTGCAGCCGTGAGTGATCAGATGGAGACCTTTCATGTCCTGTCCCCCATTCAGCTAGAATACGGACTGGGAGATCCAAAGCCTATATAGTTGCTCTATTCTCTCACCTCGCCATCGCTAGTCCGTCATTTATGTTTATGCTCTTCTCCGGTGCCAGATTCCCGGTATCACAGCCTGTAATATTCACGCCGTATCAATGTCGCACTCGCGGTTCCCTGCGCCGCTCCCCCGCTCCTATGCCTGTTCTCACTCAGCCATTCGAGTGACGAGCCCAGCTTCAGGTCCCCCGTCGAGGCACTCTCATGCTGCAATTCCTCCCATCGGCAAACCGATGAACCTCCTCCGGATCTGCCTCCCGGCACATCGCACCAGTTTCGAAAAGCGTCCGTGGTCTGTCGCCTGGTCTCCGATCCGCTCCTCAGCACTCCCTTCGCCCGATCCTCTGACCACCACGAACTCGCCGCCTGCTGATCCGCTCCGTGATCGGACAAGAGACCGCGGTAAGAAACGATCTTAATTTTGCATTTGAGGTCTTATGTCGCCAGTTACAGTGTTCCGGTCGAGGAAGGTGGACGGAGGGTAGGGCGGGCTGGATGGTTTAACAGGGATTTACACCCGAAGGTGATCCCAAAACCAAGAGCTCCCCAGTGCAGCTCCTCCTCAGGCGGCCATTTTATCCTGTCCTTTACCTTAAAAGCTTGTGCATCGCCCATAAGGCCATTCATGGGCAGGCGCCTGCCTATATAAAAGAGAGGCTTGAAGTATATAATCCCAAGCGAGCTCTACGATCCGCCAATTCTTTACTGCTATCATGCCCGCGTTTTAAAATGGCGACCAAAGGTGGTAGATCCTTTTCAGTCCAAGCCTCTACCATTTGGAATAAGTTACCGGAGGTCCTCCGTAAAGAACCTGATCTTTTCCGTTTTAGGAAATGTCTGAAGGGACGCCTTTGCATCCCTGTAAGATTGGTCGGTAATCTGTACTCTTCATCATTCTTTTCCTGTTGCTGTATTCTGTCAAAGGCGCCTTGAGACCTGTCGGTGATTTGGCGCGATATAAAACTCAGATACAAATACAAATACAAATACAAGGTGTGATTCTAACACAGCAACGGCATCCGAGGCTTTACCCCCCGGCTTACCTCTAGCATAAATGTTAAAAATAAAAAGGTCCTTAAACTCTACACTCTGAATTCGGATTAGTAGTATATCACAACTCTTGGCATCTAGCTGTTTGACCTTATAATGATCATCCTGTCTAATCCAGGTTGTGAGGGCCCCTTTGGTCTACCCCTCAAGCTTGGAGTAGCTGGCCTGAAAAAATGTAAATAGCCTTGCCTATTCTACAGTTCAATTAACCACGTTTCTTGGAACAATACAAAGCTATTACTATCTATAAAAGTTTGCCAATCATGAGACATCAGTTTGTTTCTTAGCCCTGCAATATTCCAAGAAACGAGAGATGTTACACTACTGCCACAAGTGGAATTAGAGCACGCCAGCTGCCCATTGGCACCAGGAATCTGATTTATTGCAGTATTCCCTATTTCAGGGGATACTAATAGAGGGCCTGAAGCTTTGTTTGGACTAGTTACCGCCCCCAAGTTATCTATTGTCATATTTGTATGAATACTTCTTTGAGGGCAGTCCTTTATCTGAGTCGCAGTCATTCCTAAGCTCATAATGAGTCCAGACGCTATTTTCTCCTGACGGCTTTGGGGTAAAATTGCCCCGGAGCTCGTCGAGTCTATAATTGGGAACAGTCAATCATTTGCATCCAAGCCACTCAATGCCTCAAAACTATTAGTTAACGGTATTGCGCTATTAGCAGGGCCTTGCCGAATCCAATTTTGCCACCTTTCATTACCCCTCTGGAGCATATCAGTGTGATAAAAGTATCTTAGCGGTAAGATATTGATGCCCTTGACGCTAGTCCTGAGCGCACCTGCCTGGTCCAGAATACTACCGACCATATTCGGGGACCTGAAGCTAAGCACAACACAATCACCATCCCAGCTTTTGCGAGAGTGGCCAACCCGTGCCACCCTTCTCACCATTTTGAATTCCCTGAATAGATGTTCCCCGAGCTCTGTTTTACTATTCAGGAAATGTAACGCCTTATTTTTAAGTGAGGACCAATGCTCCTCTTCTTGACTAGGGAGTTTCGGTACATTTGCTAGGACAATGGTGTAAGGGCTCGCCTCAGGTTGTAAATGAAGGAATACTCCCTTTTACATGTGGTTTCCCGATCCCTGTATTTTGCTGTTGGACCCTGGGGCCCTATTCTTCTACTATGCCCAAGGAGTTGGAGGGGATTCAAATATAATGCCATTGGTGCTAATGGAGGGCACGTTGTATCTGTGTTTGCTATTATTGGTACAATATTCTGCTCCCTCCGAACTTGATCAGCAACAGGTCTATCCCCCATAGGGGAGGATCGTTCCAGGTCTATCCCCCATAAGGGAGGATCGTTTGTTACATATGTACTTTTCTAGTTTGATTAATCTATGGTAGATTGCTTCGAGTTTAGCCAGGACCGGATTAATCAAAGCTAATCGCTTTTCTTCCAATTGTCTTATAAAATCAAGTTTATCACAGGGAAGACTATGGCCAGATGTATTTGCAGAGTGATTATCACTACCCTCACCCACCTTGGTAATCTCTAAAGTAATCAAGCTGTCTACATCCACCCCTGACCCGTGTGCGGGGTTCTTATTCTTGGCCTGTTTAGAAATTTGATAACTTGATTTGGGGGCATTCCGAGCTTTCCTTTTTGACGGTGGTTCTTTCCCCTTGGAGGCTTGGGTGCCCCTCAACTGCCTAGTACAAGTAGTTGGTGGAACAATAGGTGGTGTTGGGCAGGGTATATTAGCCAACTGTGAAGGTGGTAAAGGGCTCTGTTGTGGAATAGATATTGCTGACGACCTATGGGAATTTAAGGGGCTTACTGACACTACTGTGGTGGGCTCCGTGACAAATGCAGGATTTACAAACGGGTTTAGAGGGTCTAACGAAAGCCTCCGCTCGCTGAGCTCAATCTCGTGTATAAGCACGGATTCGGCCCGAGTGAGGAAGGCGTCCAAATACTCACTACCCCAGCCCCTGTACCCCCTTTGCACAAATTCTTACTCATATCAGCAGATATACGTGGAAAAAATTGAATTACTATGCCACAATTGAAGCACCAAGCTAAACAGCGCTATACTATAGGAGTGAGAAAATAGACAGCAATACCCCCCTTAAATTCCAGCTTACTTTAGATTAGCTTTAGTCTTAGTCCAGTGTCCACAATTGGAAGGAGATAGAGGACTGGCCCAGCCCAGCCTCTTCCAGCCACTGACGGGCGCAGACGGGCCCGGGCTTGGCTTGTGCGCGCCTGCGTCCCACGCAGCGTGGGGCCTCCTGCGGTCATGAGCACCTCCTGCCGCTAGGCAATGACGCGGTGAGCAGCGCCACAGGGGCTTTTGGATAATGTAGTCCGCAGTGGTCGCGATGTATGGCAATGAGGAGTGATTCATCAGCGCTTCCCCTCCTTACAACCGGAGCAGCGTTACCCCTCAATGATTTCTAGGCGGGAAGAGGCATGAAGGAGAATTCCTTAATCAATCCACACAAACAATTAATTAAAAAATTAAGCCAAAATATGTTGTGTTTCAAAGGCATATGTCTGCCAAGTTCTCACAGAAACAGTCTTAGAAAGTACTGTCTTTTAAATCAAATACAACAGACAGTAAAAATGTCTCGGACTCTATTGCAGCATAGAGGGCCAGAAACAGTCCAATAATAACACAGCAGAGCAAAGTTCACAGGTGCTCACTAGACCAGTCTCTGAGGAGTTGCTCCAATAATTATAAAGAGTTCCGGGTAAGATGCACTGTCCAGTTGTCTCTTAGAGTAACAAAGAGGGAAGTCTTGAAGCGTTGCTATAAAAAAGAAAAGAGGACCAGAAGGCACCGCAACCGTCTCCTGATGCTGGAATGAATAGATCCTCAACAGAACACTCGGGCGCTCACAGGTGAAGGAGGTTGAGGAAAGTATAGCGCAACCTCACGCTAACGACCCATAAAACAAACAACAAACAAAAAATTATATAGCGCTACAGCATGCTAACCAGCGTGAGCTAGAATGAGCCAAAACACACAAGAAGAACGATTGCGTGTGTTAAGAGAAAGTGGGGCAGAATAAAGCAAAACCACTCCCTTTCCGCTCAAACAGCTCCACTAGAGCTGTGGAAGACGGAAGGGTAGGTAAGGAGCAGTAAATATAAAAAATTAAACCCTTCCTTTCAACACAATCCCCAGGTGGCTATACGCGCTGAGAAGCATCAGCAAATGTACAAGACCATATGTAATGTAACTGGTCCTTATGTAAAGCGCTCTGGTACCTTCGGGTAAAGTTTGCGCTATATAAAGTCGCATTAAAATAAATAAAATAAAACACAATCCCCAGATGGCTATAAGTGCCGAGAAGCAGCAGCGAGCTTACAAGAGCTTTGCAACAGCAATAAGATTTAGACACAGAGCAGCATGTGTGCTTTAAAAGTTAAAAAGTGGTGCAGCGTGCGGAGCGCTTTTATCTGCTTTGCTTGTTGTTTATTAAGTATGCAGCTTGGGAGGAAGCGCTCTAGTGCTGACTTCCAAAATAGATGTTCTTCCAGAAAGTGGGGCAGAATAAAGCAAAACCTCTCCCTTTCCGCTCAAAAAGCTCCACTAGAGCTGCGGAAAACCGAAGGGTAGGTAAGGAGCAGTGAATATAAAACAAGAAAGATAGGCAAGAGTGAAACAGAGCAAGCACCAGGATTAGAGTAAGGAACGAGAAAAAAAAAAACAAAGCAAAAGAGAAAGGTGACGAGGAAAAAAGTGAAACGAGACAATAATGTTAAAGAGACAGATTAAAAACAGGAGGGAAAATGAGGAGCGACATTAAGAGGAAGGCAAAAGAGAAATAATCAGAACCCGAAACAGTGGATAGGGAAAACACGCATACCGTACTGATGAGAAGATAGACAGCAGAGAGTATGTGCGGAAGGGAATGGGATAACAACCTCTCGGCATTGCTGTGGCGGTGGGGGGGGTTGGGGCGGGGGAGCTGCAGCCTTTGAAGTCTGATGCCTAGGCACAGACAAATGGTGGTGCGCGATATGCATGCGGGGCGGGGGAGCGGCAGCTTTTGAAGTCTGATGCAGAGGTACAGACAAATGGTGGTGTGTTATGTGGCTTGTGTGCACGCGCCTGTCTCACATGAACTGTATGTGATCCGCAGCCGTTTTGGTAGAGAATTTTCCTTTCCACTTACTATAATTCTCGCCAGCAATGCACAAGCGAATTGGCAGGCGAGACCTAAAAACGGTGTCTTGGATCTCGATACAATCGCCAAAACAGAAATAAGTGGGTGGTATTTGGGTCGAAAAGTTATCACACTCACTTCCCCACTCTATTTCACTAGTGGTTTAGTCTTTCCTCCAATAATATACGAAAAGTTACATTTAGGCATCGTAAGCTGCCACATATAATTATTATTCTTTTTTTTAAATGTGGCATGTTTAGGTACCTTCCAAGCAGAAGGTACCACTGGGTGGCAACTTTAGGGCTCATTGGGGACCCTGCACGGAAACAGTGGCTGCACTTGTGCAAGCGATGAAACCAGCAAAAGTGACCACGGTGTGAACGTCCTAGAACACAGGCACAGGAGTGAAACAAGGACAAAGCATGAGGAACTGAACTGAAAGTGCCACAGGCCGATTACACCACTCTCCACCACAAGAGATGCAAAAACACAATTCATGCACTTCATAAACGTTCGAAACTGAAGTAAGGTTCACGAGGGGAGGGTGAAGCTGGAGACAGTGCACAGAAAGCACGGCAGAACACAGGGAACGCGCTCCACTGAAGCGCAGCAGACTACCTGGGCAACGTGCACTGCCTCGTGAAATGGATAAAAAAAAAACAAGTATCAACATCGCAGTTCCGATGAGAAGCATAGAGTCACCAACAAAGAGAGAGGGCTGAGCATGCTGAACCCATTCTATAATCTGGTATAAAAGTGGTGTCCATGTCAGCTGAGAAGATGCAGTGACATAAACAACCGTGAAGCCTATGCTGCACACATAATAACATGGGATTCCGCAGAAAAAACAAGCATTTGCAATGCAATAGGTCTCGCATTAGGAAAGTTTGAGCTATTGGTATGGTAAATGACAATTGTTGTATTAATGTGTTGGTTTTGAAAATCGCTAAATTAGTAGCTTTGTCATTTACAATGCCAATAGTTTTAACTTTCGCAAATGTGACACCTATAGCATTTGTAATGCAATATGTGTTGTATTTACATGACTTAGATGTATTGATATTACAAATAACAATGGCTTTTATTTGTTTTAATAATTAATACTTACATAAAAGTTATTGTAATGTATAATGGCAATAGCTTAAACTTTTGTAAATCACTTTTGTGAAGATTATGTTCAGTGTGTTTTATTGTGATGAAAATCCAAGAAGAGCAGTGAAATATTAACATCTTTTTGTGACATTTGTAATAAAGCTTGAAATATTGAGAGAACATATTTGAACCTGTTTTTGTTGAATTGTTGCACAGATTGATGCTTTGGTGGCGCTGAGTGATGTTGTGGTGGGGCTGAGTGATGCTGTGGCGATGCGATGGATAGAGTGAGTGCGATGGATAGAGTGAGTGCGATGGATAGAGTGAGTGTGATGGATAGAGTGAGTGCGATGGATAGATAGTGGGAGGGCGATAGATAGAGGGAGGGCGATAGATAGAGGGAGGGCGATAGACAGTGAGGGCGATCAATAGATAGAGTGATGGCGATAGACAGATAGAGTGAGTGCGTTAGATAGACAAATAGAGTGAGGGAGATAGAGTGAGGGCGATAGATAGAGTGAGGGCGATAGAGTGAGGGCGATAGATAGAGTGAGGGTGTGGTTGAGTGTGTGGTTATGTGTGTGTGGTTGGGTGTGGTTTTGTGTGTGTGGTTGGGTCTGTGTGGTTGTGTGTGTGGTGATGTGTGGGGTTGTGTGGGTGGTTGTTTGTGTGGTGATGTGTGGGGTTGTGTTTGTGGTGGTGTGTGTGTGTGTGGTGTTGGTTGTGTGTGGTGTGATGTCATATCAGACCTGAGTGTGATGTGCTCTGCTTTGTGTGATGTGGTGTCAGACCTGAGTGTGATGTGCTCTGCTGTGTGTGATGGGATGTCAGGCATGAGTGTGATGTGCTCTGCTGTGTGTGATATGGTGTCAGGCATGAGTGTGATGTGCTCTGCTGTGTGTGATGTGGTGTCAGGCCTGAGTGTGATGTGCTCTGCTGTGTGTGATGTGGTGTCAGGCCTGAGCGTGATGTGCTCTGCTGTGTGTGATGTGGTGTCAGACTTGGGTGTTATGTGCTATGCTGTGTTAGGTAAGAGAGAGTGAATAAACAAAGTTTAAATGTGTGCGCTGCTCTGCCCCTTACGGTGCCTGCCAGCTGCTGCTGAAAGGGATGGGCTAAAAGGGAGGAGGGAATGCAAGGAGCACAGTTGTACCCGTGATATGATCAACACATTTTATTTAAAACTTTCACAGAAACCACACAGGTGTGCTGGAAAATGTAGTAAAGGGTGGGCGTTGTTATTAAAGAGCCCAAACCGAACCTTTTTTTGAATGTTTACTGCAACAACGCTCGACTATTTTGGGAATGTACAAACCAGGACGCCCAATATAAACATTGTATTTCACCTAGCCAAAGTGGGAGAAGCCAGGTCTGATTGACAGTCGGTGTGATCTTGGGCATGACAGCCTTCAGCGAGCAACGGGGGACGGGGGAACGGATTACTTTGAAGTTTGATACCGGTTGCAAGCAAAACAGCATGAGTGCGGAGAGAGGCTCACAAGCTGCCAAATGGTGTGTTCACCCATTCACTGCCTTACTTCGAACTAAGGCAGTCTGTGATAGAATGAAGCAAATGTCATAAAATGCATAGTCGGCATGCTACGAAATAACGTTAACGAACTGCACTCACCGTAACTGTCTGATCGTTTGCATCCTTGTGCACCGCCAAACACCATGCTGCCAATGCCGCAAGGTTCAACTCATGCCACGGAAACCCCAAACAGGACCAAATGACTACAAAGCTAGCAGCAACACACTGGTGCTGTCTCCTGTTTTCAAGTTGTTGAAGTGAAATAGTAAACAGTGACGGGTACATCACTCAGTGTGTGGTGGTTTAAGATTCACTCCTATACCACCAACACAGTCCAAGAAGAAATGGACTACACAAACGAATGCACATATAAGTACAGGGTCAAAACATAAAACACAGCTTTCTTTTTGTCTCTATCATTTTATCTATCTATAAGTTGGAATGTTTGCTAATGGTGACACAGTAGAGTTATAGTGGCGCAATAAAATTACATGCAAGAAATGGCACAGGTGCGTGCACAGCGAACAGGCAAATGAAGGGATATCGGACTCATGCAGAAATATTGGGCTGCACGTGATGGTATGCAATAAAACCACGGTAGTTGACATCGAGTTGCAGCTTTTGTTAAAATGCGGATTGCTGGTATTAAGACCTCTTGAATTAAACAAACACAGAGCTAAGAAGTATGAAAGAAAATATAAAACGTATTAAATAGAAAGAACGCTGGTTATAAAGCCTCGTCGGATTGTGCATAAAAGAGAGAAAAGTGCCCCATTTCAGGGGAAAAGACAGAGCTATCAGGTTACCACACACACTGCATGTGTTCATACGTACTGTAAAATTATTTTCCCTTTTAAGAAAAGCACAAACAGCATGTGTAGATATGTCATATCATTCCGTAAATGACAACCAGATCATTTCAAATTATGGCTTTATTTGGTTCATATATACATATCTGCAATGCAAAGTTGGAAAAAACACATGGACTAAAAGTCTCTCTTAGAGACCGCACCCACTTTCCATTACAATACAGAAACAGAAATCTTTAACTATCGACCCTGCATTTATCATTCAATTGAACATATCACAAGCTAGCCTGATAGATTTAAAAACACAAATGTGCCTATCTCTTTTTGAGGAGTTAGCACACATTTTTCAGGTACAATAGTATGTGTTAAAATGTACACAAAGATGCCTTTATTTTAACAGTTCACTGCATCTGGTTACCCCCTCCCCACACACACACAATAACAAAAACGCCACTTATAATCGAAACGATGTTGTAAAATAGGCACTATTTGTAAAGGGCGGTGTACGCGCTCACATAAACAACCGAGTACCACAGATGCTTATTTGCCATTGTAATTCTGTAATCCTCTTCGAAAGAATATAAACTCGAGTGCTACAGGCATATTAAAAACGACTCTGGGTAGACAATTAAAATTAACAAATAAAACCACGAGGCATTATACTGAACAAATACCAAGCTGGGTAATGCACACAATGCTGTAAAATTCTACAATGGGTCCCCTCCTTTAGCATGGTGATTAATGGACAAAAAGAATACACTATACTGCTTTTTTCACAAGGACTACAAAGAATTATACTTTATACTTTTGCATTCCCAAGAGACAACGATCATGTGGCAGCTGACACCAAAGCTTCATCGCGGAACAGTACAGTAAATGTGCGCAAATCTATTGCTTCTTGGCGCCTCCGCCTCATGCCCTCCACAATCGTAACACAAAGGTGAGCAAACTGGCTGCTAAACCCTTTCTCCGCCTCAAGTACACATCAGCGCATCGACTGTAATATGAATTGGTATAGTCTCCAGAGCAGATCTTTTGCCGAGCATCTGAGGGACAGAGCGGGCGGTCTGTGCTGAGCTACATCCCACGCGCGCGAGCTGCAGAATTCCCCGGAGATTCGCTGGGGAGTCCCTGCATGACTCAGATAACAAGCAGCGGCTGACAGACGGCCCTCCAGGACCCGGCCGAGGGAGAGAAAATAAACTGAGAGAGCCGCAGCCTGCCGTGCTTCCAACCGCAAAAACACTAGTGGATTTGACAAGCAGGCCAACCACCGTACACATCGCAAATAATTTCCGGTGTACGACCGATGCTAGAATCTTTGAAAGAGGCCAGGGAGACCGCAAGACATCCAACGTGGTGGATGTGCAGCTGGACACAGCCACTGAAGCTATAGGACACCACTTGAGGAGGAAGCCTCCTTCTCATAAGATGGCCTGAGTGTCTGCGCGCTCGAGGCCTCCGCCTACCCTTCCTGCAGTTTCGCTTGCACTTTCTCCGCCGCACCAGTCCCTTTTCTATGTCGGCGCTGCACTGAAGGACACAGTCAGCGGCCGGATCTGACGTCACCTCCGCGGGCGCCGCTGCTTGCAGAGTTAGTGTGAGCACCGGGGCAGGGCCACGAACTTGGTGCCACGTCAGGGCTAAAGCTGGGGCGGCGGAACACCGACATGAACCCGGCACACCACGAGCATCCGTGAGAGCAGCAGCCGCAGCCATGGAAGCCCGCTACAATTTGAAGAGCCCCGGTAAGGATAAGCAAAGCCCCTCCCTCTCGCTCATTGTGAGCCTGGCAGAGGGCAGCTGCCCGTGTCACCCAACCACCGTGTGGGGGGGGGGGGGGGAGGGCAGTGGCGGCGTGTGTATGCGTGCATGCAGAGGGGTGGGGGCTGGCTGTGTCGGTGTGTGTGCGCCGGAGTTCGTCTGCGCAAGCGACGCGCGCTCCCGCGGTCAAAACTGAGACTGCAAAAGCGCGCGTCTGAGTCGTGTCCACATTCCCAAATACGGACAACATTAGTTGTCGAAGCGACCGCAATCAATGCTTCGCATTGAATGCAGGTCGTGCTTCGACCTAAAAACGAGGGGCATGGGAGAGCAAGGCTGACCAGGTGGGAGGAGGTAAAGGGAGGAGGTAAAGGGAGGGGTTACGGCGGACGTGAAAGCGAAAGTGATGTGGGGGGAGCACGCGAGTGGTGTATGTATGTGCCTAAGCAAATCGCTTGGGAGAGCGAGGCCGACCAGGAGGGAAAGGGAAAAGGGAGGGGTTACGGCAAGCAGAGGAGCCTGATTACGGCCACAGCTTGAAGTCTTTGAAGTCTGATGCAGGGGGGGGGGAGGAGCGGCAGCCTTTGAAGTCTAATGCGAGGCACAGACAAATGGGGCAGAGCCTGTCAGGGAAGGCACTCGGACGTGAAGTCGAGCGACCATATGGAGAGGGAGAGGGTGTGCTGCCTGGTGAGTTTAATACGTGTGGCAACAGAGGGAGAGCGCGGCGCGCGTGCAAAAAGGGTCTGGGAGCAAATGGAAGCTCTTAAAAAAATGCGTTTGGTTGTGGCAGCTGTTGACAATGCGCGTGATTGTGTCCACATGAACTGTACGTGATCCGCAGTTGGTAGAGATTTTGAACTGTCTACTATATACTCGCCTATCTATCCCTGCGGGATAGAATAGTCGAGACCTAAAAATATCAAGGGGACGAAGTACCCCCGAAATAGAGGATAGATGACCCACTACTCTCTTCGCAATAATGAACAGGGTGCCAAGGAAGTTGTGAGCTGTCCCGTTTCTGCTAAAATGGGATCATTTTTCACCCCAAGGAGGCCTGGGTCAGGTGCCAGATGGGCCGAAGCCTGCTTCCAGTTACACACATAGAAAGACACCGCGGTCCCAGCCTTTCTTCAAACTGCAACAAATGAGGCTATAGGATTGCCGAACAGCTGATCGATAACACTGCAAGTTATTTGCAATTTTGCAATAGAAAACAGCATTTCGGAGTAAGTTCTCAACTCCTGAAACCTGTTAAGACATGTAAAGCTATAAAAAACAATTACATTTTCTAAATAAAAACTATATTTAAGTGATTATAAGATTGATGACAATCACTGGTGTCCACAGCACAACATCTAAAAAGACTAGAAATTCACAAGCTAGGGTAGTACTTTTTATTAAACTCCAATCACTGCTGTACTTAACTTCTACCATACACACTTACCAATGTATTCCCACCCCAAAGATATTCCGCAATTACCATTTCTATTCAGGGTCCTCGAGATACCTAGTCACACAATCTTACAAACATTTACACTCAAATTAACAACCTATTTCCCATCTCATGACCGTCTTTCAAGAGTGATGGCAGGTATGAATTAAGGTTGAAGTCGTACTGCAGGGTGGGTGATTTGGTGAATGCAGTATCTTAACCTGTGAATTTCTGGTCTTTTTATCGCTGATTTCTGCCCTCGTAGTTCAAAATCAGCCAGAGTAAAATCGCAACTTTTCCTAATATTCAGTATTGGCAGGACTAGAAACTAATCTCCAGTTTAGACTCTACATCTATTAACATATATGAACTTAATCACCATAAATGTATTTTGAGGCAATGCATTAATTGTCATGCTTTTAGTATCCCTCTTAGTTTTCTTATTGAGGTCTATGCATCTTTTGACATGTTATACAATGCAATCTTATTAACTTGTCAGTTAAAGTAAGGCTTGGCAAATTGAGAGAAGAAACACCGTTGTGGTCTATTTATGTTAAAGCTAACGATTAATCAATGTATAGACTTAAGGCAACCATTCAGTGAACAGAAAATAAATGATGATCAAGGAACTGCCGGACTTAATTGCGGAAAAAAGGAACCCCGCATCCGGAGGTTCTGAAACGACTTCAAGAATCCTCCTTGAAACAATCAAACAGAACGATATTCAGTTTGTTTATCTACACCGCATTAAACCCAATTCCGCAAATACAGAAGTAAACTTCGATCATTATCTGACAACACCACGCCATCTCGTTTTCATGGTGACATCCTATTCATCATTAGCCTGTTACACATTAGTCATATAGCAAATCTTTATTGAAATATCTGAGGACCTCTAGTTTCCATCAATTTATGATACATTGAAAGCGTCCTTTTTACCTAAGCCCATAGATCAAGTTCCACAGTGTCTTCAGTAACTGTTTAACACGACTGGTCCTAGAAATCTTCTTTAGCAGATTCATCAATTGTGTCGTCTGTGGGCCTCTTCCTGACGAATGCAACCCTGTAGTGCCGAAACGCATGTAGAATCCCACCAGTCATTTGAATTTGTGCCACACAGATTTACATTGAAACTGCTTTTTATATATTCTGTTAATCCACCATTGTAGATCAAAATGTTATCATACCAACAAGGTTTTAAAATGGTTTTCAGTGTGTCTGTGAGTTTGTATGATGGACATGAAAGTGAATGAAGGATTATTATATTTTTCTCAAATTATGTAATACTTAATAAATGCTCATTTTGTATTTTTTTTTACAACAGATTTTATTGTTTGAAGACACAATATATGCAGAGCCCTGCCATCCAGAGTCTACTGCCACAATCGATGTTTCGAAATTAAAGTCAATGATATTAGAAAGGAGCATTGCCCCCCCCTAAATACACATAGCAGGAATAAAAGGATATGTAACACCCCCCAACACCCGCCCCCTTCCCTTGCGCAGCTGCTGCCCCACTAGGACCTTGAACCAGAATGAGTCATGAGCCATATGCACAATACACCAAAAGTGACATTGCCCAGTCCAGTACATCAGCGAGCCGGAAGGGTGGCCTCCTCAGGCGGCGGGTCCAGGTCCAGACCCCGATAGTCAGCCCACCTCTTCCATATCTTGTAGTGTTTACGGGGGCACCCCCTAGCGACATATATAGGCAGCTCCATACCCATACTGAAATCCAAACCGTTCTTCCAGGCGGCAAGTGACGGGGCCCGGGCGCCTTCCATGCTCTCGCTATGTTGCGCTTTGCTAACGTGAAACCCAGCAACAGCAGGTGTCGCTTATAGCGATTGCCCCCCACCCCAGCCATAACATGCAGTAGCGCCAGCCTGGGGACCCTCTGGAGTTCCCATGCCAAAACCTCCGCCAAGCAACGGTGCACCCCCTCCCAGAATCTATGCAGTGCCGAGCATTCCCAGACCGTGTGCAGCAATGTACCCTCCCCCGAGCCGCATCTGAGACAGTCGGGTGACGCAACCAATCCCGCCCTCCATAAGCGCTGTTGAGTGTAATATGTGCGGTGTAGGTACCGGAATTAAATCAAGCGCAGACGCGTGGAAATCGCCGCCCCTCTAGGGCTCTCCAAGGCCTCGACCCAATCTTCCTCATCCAAGTCACCGACATCCCGTACCCACGCCGCTCTAAGACTGACCAAACCCGATGAACAGTGGCGCACCAGCGTCTGATGTATGCGTGACAATTTCTTATCCGGCAGCTCCCCCAAAAATATCTTGGCCTCGAGAGGGCTGAACTCCGGAAGCTGTTCCAAGCCCACCAGAGAGGGCGATAGAGCGTGACGGAGCTGGAGGTACTTGAAGAACTGGGTGCTGGGCATCCCAAATTCCCCTCATAGATCCGCAAAGGATTTAAGAACACAACCCGACAGTACATCCCCGAGAGTGGAGATGCCAATCGCATCCCACTCCTGGAAGCCCCTCAGCGTAGTCAGCGGGGGCAACCACCCATTGTTCCATAAGGGGGTCTCCTGGGTGAGTACATTCCACCACCCCATTCTCCGCAGCGTCTGTCTCCCTACATGAAAGACCACCTGCGTGGCCGCAGGGAGAGATCTCCGTCGCGGCGCTGAGTAGAGCAGGGCGTGCAGAGAGGTCGTACCCATGAGTATCCTTTCAACGGCGTAGGCCGGATCCCCCCTATCTCCATACCATCAGTCATTCAGCACCAGAAGGTGCGCAGCTTGGTAGCAGGAGAGCACGTCAGACGTGGCCAGCCCCCCAGTGTAGATGGATAGGAAACATGTCCTCAGGGCTACTCGCGCAACGCCCCCCTCCTACTACTCAATGCCGAGTTGAGCTGTCAGAACCAGCGAGACGTGATCACATGCGGGTGGTTCTGCGTGGAGAAGTGTGGCTCACTGGTTAGAGGAGGCAGACCCTGAAGCAGAGGTCAGACCCGGGACCAGGGTTCAATTCCCGACGCGGCAGGGTCTTGAGCCCAAATATCCACGGACTCGATAATTCTCGTTTCGGTGCCTACTCGAGTCACGGGTTCACACTCTGCAGCTCTGGGCATTAGCTTGCTTAATCTCCACTACGGCCCCCCGCGGCGGGATGCCTGGCTTTCACCTTGGGGATGCCCAGTACGGGTATCTCACAGGGAAAAGCCAGGACGGGTTCCCAAGGCAAGCGCCGAGATGCCTACGGGTAATCGAGCGCTATATAAGAATGCTTAATAATAATAATAATAATAATAACTGGTAGACCAGTCGAGGCAGCACCACCATCTTAAAGATGTACAAAAGGGGGTGGTGATGGACGGAGCATCTGAACCAGTCAAACACTCACACCCAGTCAAAAGATCTGGGTTTAATCCATCCCCGTTCTTTAGCCCACTCTGCCACCCCAGTTCAGACATGGCTATATGCAAATCAGTCTGACCCTGTGCCTCATGGGAACAGTCCAGCCCGAACTGCCAAGCCATGCCTTCCCTGGACTGGAAACAAGCTTCGAAGACCGGTTTCTGGCATTACAGCCTTCTCAGCCCGGCTTGCTTGAATCCAGTGGCAAAGTGAGCAAACACTCACGTCTGAGCATACCCTGCCACACTTATGGCGGCCAAACAAGTGGCAAAGTGGGCTAAAGAACGGTGATGGATTAAACCCATATCTTTTGACTGGGTGTGAGTGTTTGATCGGTTCAGATGCTCCGTCCATTACCACCCCCTTTTGTACCGCTTTTGGCCGCCATAAGTGTGTCAGGGTATGCTCAGACGTGAGTCCCTTGCTCACTTTGCCACTGGATTCTAGCAAGCAGGGCTGAAGACGGCTGTAATGCCAGAAACCGGTCCTCGGAAGCTTGTTTCCGGTCCAGGGAAGGCATGGATTGGCATTTCGGGCTGGACTATTCCCATGAGGCACAGGGTCAGACTGATTTGCATATAGCCATGTCTGAACTGGGGTGGCAGAGTGGGCTAAAGAACGGTGATGGATTAAACCCAGATCTTTGACTGGGTGTGAGTGTTTGATTGGTTCAGATGCTCCGTCCATTACTACCCCCTTTTGTACCACCATCTTAAAGATGGCAGATCTGCCCTGAATTGACAATGGCATCTTTGCCCATATCTTAAGGTCTGCACGCGTGCGATCCCAGACCGGGGCCAGGTTGCAGTCACGGGACACCGCTGCATCCTCCGTCAGGTACACCCCTAGGTACTTCACCCCGTCTGAGGCCAACTGCAAACCCGACGCCCAGTCGCCCACTTCCTGCCTGCCACCCACCAGCCACAAAGTAGACTTGCCCGGATTCATGTATAAGCCAGACGTTTCGCCAAAAATTTGCAAGATGCGCAGGAGCCGCGGCCCAGAACGGGCCAGGTCAGTAAGAAAAAACAGCACATCGTCGGCGTACAGTGCGATTTTATCAGTGTGGTCCGCAGACCACCGGAACCCCCTGAGCTGGGCATCAATACGAACCCACGCCGCGAGAGGCTCCATGGCGAGCGCAAATAAGTATGGGGAGAGAGGGCAGCCCTGTCGCGTCCCCTGCCTGACCGGGAACGAGCGGGAGACCACCACCCCATCCGCACCGATGACGTGAGACCAGTATACAGCAACTGGCCGTACTTCAAGAACCGCGGACCAAGGTTGAGGCGCCGTAGCAAGGCAAATAAATACGTCCAACTCAAGGAGTCGAAGGCCCCGTCCATATCCGTCAGAAACAGCGCCACCGGCTCCCCAAGGCACGGCCAAGCAGACACCGCAACCTGGGCTCGCCGAATGTTATGTCGGGTAGCCCTTCGTGGCATAAAACCCGCCTGGTCTGGGTGGACCAAATCAGTAATGTATGGTTTGAGCCTCGTGGCCAAGGCCTTCGCTAGGATCTTCGCCTCAGTATTTAACAGAGAAATCGGACGGTATGATGTGCGACTCTCCGGGGGCCGTCCAGGCTTCAGAAAAACCACGACTTCGGCATGCCGCCAATCCGGCGGAAGCGCACCAGTCTCACACGCCTCCTCAACCACCGGCAGGAGATGAGGGCCCAGCTGGACCGTAGAGCGGCGAGAGAATTCGCACGGAAACCCGTTGGGGCCTGGTGCCTTACCGGGGTTTAGTTCACCCAAAGCCGCCCCCAGCTCCTCGTGCGACAAGGGCTGGTCCAAAAGGTCCCGCACCTCATCCGAGATGGCTCTCGGGGGGAGGTCGTCAATGAAGCGCTGAACGACGTCAGCCGCCAGGCACTCACTGGGTGCATACAGCCCCTCATAATACCCCGCAAAGCTCTCAGGTAGATCCGCAGGCTCGAGGATGGGCTCCCCCTCAGGTGACGCAATCCGAGGTAGCGATTGGGCATGCATAATGCCCTGGCACAGACGGTGCAGCATTTTGCAGGACTTATCCCCCCACTGGTAGACCCGACTACGGGTGGCTAGCCATGCCTGTCGCGCCTCATCCAGAAGGGCCGTGGCATATTGCTGCTGCGCTAGAGCTAGTTGTCTCTGGGTGTGGCCGCCCCGACCTCTCGACTCCTGCACTCCAGGGCCTCCAAGTCCGCCTCGCGCCGCACCAGGTCTTTTCGTTTCTCCCTTCGGGCCGCTGCGCACCAGGAGATATCCACGCCTCTCAGCGTCGGCTTCATGGCCTCCCAAAGGGTTGTCAGGGAGTCCACCGAACCCGTATTAATTGCCAGGTATCGGTCAATTTCAACCATCATGTGTGCCCTATAATCTTCCTGTGACAGATGCCAGGCCGACAGTCGCCAACGAAATGGCCGCTTGGCCGGGCCCACGTTGAGCGTGACCGTCACCGGCGAGTGGTTCGACAGTGCCCGCGGCAAATCTCCACCGATAGTACCCTATGAGCCAGTGCTCGCGGGAGGAAGATGTAATCCAACCTGGAGAAGGAATCGCGTGCCGCGGCAAAGTACGTGTATTCCCTTCGCGCCCCGTCTTTATACCTCCAAGTGTCCACCCAGTCAAGCCTCGATGCTAGCGCCTGCAGCTTGGTGGCAGAGTCCCCCCCCAAGAGCGGGTACCTCCCCCCCAGGGGCCTGGGTCGTTGCTGCACTACGCCATCTAACGCAGCCCCTGTCCAACACGTCGTTCCAATCCCCCCTACTATGGACAGAGCATCTGGCATACCACCCCAAATGGACAAAAGCTTCTCCACCAGCGACCACTGTAGCGGCGGCGGAGCGTACACGCTACCAAAAAGCACTCTATCACCACCGATTTCCCCCTGGAGGAAGATGTACCTACCCTGTGGATCCGACCATGTGCGCCGATGTACGTGGGGCACTCTACGGTGTAAAAGAATCGCTACTCCCCTGGAGCCCCTCGTAAAGCCCGCATGGAACGCATACGTGTAGCCTGCACGCTGAAGACACTGCGCCTTTGTGCCTAGCAGAGGAGTTTCCTGTAAGAGCAGTATGTCCACCCCCACTCTCTTAACGAACTGGAAGACCGCACCTCGCTTCACCTCGTCGAGCATACCCCTGACGTTCCACTCAAGACTCGCAGCGAGCCGGGGCCTATCCCCCCCCGCTCTCCGACAGCTGACATTGTGTTAATAAAGTATGGACAGACCGAGCATCCACCTGGCACATGCGGTGCGGAACATGGCTATTTAGCAGCAGCAAAGCATGCGCAAACCCTCCCCCCAAAGCCCCCATCCCCAACCCCCAACTCCCAACCCCACCCCCCTCCCCGTACCTCCCAAACATGGAAGCACCTGTCGCGGTCAGACTATGGCCCGGTCCCCAACGGGAGGAACAGGGCCATGTCCTCCAATGGTTCCCTGTGTGACCACCCATAAGAACTAGGCTGTCACTCCCACCCACCCATTCTAGTAGGGGCAGAGTCCCAGCCCAACACCATAGTGCACCTGGGCATTAACACTGCGCAAACAATGAATCATGACATAGGTCCCTTTGTAATCAATCGGCATTAGTCTGCTGTTCCTGTGTGGGGTCGCCCTGGCGGGCAGTCGAGCCAGAGCGCGAGCCCCTACTCGAGTGCGATCTTCTGCAACGCCGTTGCTGACTCCTGAGGCCCTCCCGGGCAATACCACTGGAGGATGAGTCCGATTCCCTGCCTCTGGCCGTGTTAACCCGTATCTTCACCGTTTCGTCCGTTAACTGGAAGACCTCCTCCGGGGTGTCGAAAAACAGAGTGCGGGACTGGAAGATCACCCGCAGCCTCGCCGGGTAGAGCAGGGCGTACTGAAGTTTGAGTCCAGGGAGTCGGGCCTTGGCCGCAAGGTACAATTGACGCTGTTGTTGTACCAGCCTTGTGTAATCCGGAAATATGAGGATGTTGGAATTGTCGTAGGATGGCGTGCCCTTGAGTCTCGCTTGCCGCAGGATGGTATCCCTATCAAAGTAATTCAAGAACCTCGCTATAATTGGACGTGGGCGCACTCCCACCGGAGGTTTCTGCACTAGCGCCCGATGGGCCCTTTCCACCACGAAGCAGCGGGATAACGTGTCCGCCGGGATCCAGCCCTCCAGCCATTGGGCCAGAAAGCTCTCCGTCTTATCCCCTTCACAGCCCTCCGGAAAGCCAACAAAGCGGAGGTTATTCCTCCGAGCGCGCCCTTCCGCATCCTCCACCCTCACGGCCAGGCCCTTCTGGATCTTTTCCATAGCCGCAACCTTCTTCTTGAGGACACTGACATCACCTTCTACCTCCGAGATACGGGTCTCCGCTCCGGTGATTCTCTCCACTGCGTTCCGCAGGTCTTGCCTGAGAAGGGTAACGTCGGCCCCAACCGCGCCTATTTTGGCGTCGAGCATGTCCCTCGACTGCGTAATCGCCGCCAGCAGCGCCGCATTGTCATGCGCCGATGCCTGAGAGCCCCCGGGACCCGCCGCCTCCGTAAACTTGTCCATCGATCCCTGCTTGCCCTGGCCCCCTCCGGCCCCACCTCGCGTCATCTCTCCACAAGGCTACCCAGGCAGTGGAGTCCCCGTGTGCAGGGATACTCTCCAAGTACTTCCAAGGGCCAGGAGCGGAAACCCAGGGGTATCCCAGGCAAGCGGCCACGGTAAGTCACCCACTCCAGGGGTCACGCGCAGAGTCACTGGCACACACCCATGATCACTCAAGGTCTCTGATATATGGGACTGCCGGCCAGGGCACGCTCTTTTCCACAGGGCCAGCAATCAGTTACTTTAGGACTACGTCCAGGGCCCCCCTGCAGGTTATCCCCGCGGGTGCCACTCAAGGTCTCTGTTATATGGGACTGCCGGCCAGGGCCCGCTCCTTCTACAGGGCCAGCAATCGGGTGCTCCAAGGCCACGTCATGGGCCCCCCCGCAGATTGTCCCCGCCGGTGCCGGGTGCCGCCTGTCCTCCCCACCGGGGCCTGATCTAGCCCCCGAAGCACCAGGTCCCTAGGCAGTCCCCACTCACCACCACCATGAGACTTCCGCTGGACAGTGTAGTGTCTCCCTCACTATATCAGGCCAGGCCAGGTCCGTCTACCCAGCTGTGGAGAACTCCGCAACATGGGGTCCAATCGGCGCCGCCCGGCTCCCGTTGACCAGAGCAGGCCGAGAATGCAGCTTTCATCCGCAGGAGGTCCCTCGCTGCCCGATGCCTTCCCCGGCCAAGCAGCACCCCGGCGGACAGGGCGACTCAAGATGGCGGCCTCCGCACCGAGGAATCCCCTCCGATGTCCTCTCGTCTGTTCCGGGCGGGGCGCCGTGCCCACAGAGAATGGTGCGACCGCTGGAAGGCGCAGGGGGGGCGCCGATCGTCAAAGCCCCCAGCCGATCTCCAGCGCCGCGCTCACAGCCGCCACCGACTGTCTCGCCCGGCCGGGCGGCACCAAAATCGAGGCCCCGGCTTTCTAGGCCTCGTCTGGCCCTCCGAGCTCAGCTGCTCCGCCGCGTCGTCTCGCTGGCCTCAGGGCCTCCACTCGGCTGATCTCGGCCCCAGTCACAGCCCGCAGGTTCAGCACCAAAATCCCTTAGCAGGGAGCCCAACAGATGCCCAGGGCAAGGATAGTAAATGCAGGATCGAGTTAGGCTGGTCGGAGCTCAAGCTCTAGACGACCGCCATGTACGCTGGCCAAGCCACGCCCCAGCTCATTTTGTATTTTTGATAATTAATTTGTCTTTGGTTCTTCTGGATGCTCATTGTTCCTTGATCAGCATTTATGTTCTGACTAGCAGCCCGTCCCTGTCCGGGGCAGAAATAGAATGTGTGCAAAGGGTTGTAAGGGGGCAGCACCGCTGCAGGAGACGCGCAGCAGAGGGGGCAGCAGAGCCGGGGAAGGAGCGGACTGTAATCCGGAAGAACCGTGAGGGGCGGAGGAGGGGCGAGCGGGGCCGAGGACAGGCAGCGGACGATGCGTCTGAAGGTGGGCTTCGTCCTGCACAGTGTGCTGGTGATCGGCACGTTCCTGAGGCTGGTGCTGCTCTGGGCTTCCATGTCCCCCAAGGTGACGGACGAGTCTGGGCCCCTGTGGCCGGAGAGCGGGTGAGTGCAGCATGGCGACGCAGCGAAGGGGGCTCTGGGAAAGCGGATCTTGGACCGCCGGAGAGCGGGTGAGTGCAGCATGGCGACGCAGCGAAGGGGGCTCTGGGAAACCAGATCTTGGTCCGCCGGGCGCGCTGATGCCGGGCCCCCCAGCGTTTGCACAGGATATGATGGCATGAAGGGCGGAACATACCACACGCCCCCAGCGTTTGTCCCGCCCCCAGCACACGCCCACAGCACAACGCATACACGCCCACGAGGGACTACTTTGCTGGCACGGGTCCTTTATCTTTTAAATGTATATGGCGTCTGCATAGCCTATGTCCTTCTGCTGCAACTGCCCTTTCCAACGCTGTATTGGGTGTTGTGATTGGTGCTGTGGTTACTGAGATTACTCGCCCAAAGGTTTGGTCTCTCTCTCTTTATAATAGTAAAGTATAGATCACTGAATGGTTGCCTTAAATCTATACAATGATTGATTTTTTGCGCTAAAGCTAACGATTAATTCAGAAAATTAATGCATAACCGTAACAGTTAACTAGTTTTCTACTTACGCGAAATGCAAAACTGTTTTTAATCTCCACGCAACAGTGAAAATAAAAAAAAAGAGAAAACATTTCTCTCGAAGAAAACTCTTTACATTTTTAGTAAGTCACAAAATAAATCGGTCGACTTGAAGACATATTGGGTTTTGCCACTCAAACCATTGCATATTTAAATTTTTAGAAACAAAGTGCTTATTCTAAAGAATACTACAATATTCTTAGTCAGTCAAAACATTTAACAACTTCCTGTTTCAGAAGAATGCTGATATGGGTATGTTTCTATGGTTCTGGATTCACAGTGATCAGCTTTTTAATAACTAGCCGATATAGGTAGAACAAGTAATACTCTGAATTGTGGTGTCATTACTTGGTTGCTCAGTACAATATTGTCATTTAAATCTAGCATTAACTTTAGAAGTATGTGCTTCCAACTCTATGACTGTGTACAATTAGCAATTTGTTTGCAACTACTTGCATTCAAACTTTACTTGGCTTCCTCCATCTCTCCTTTCCTTTGTATGTTTATTTGTTTGTATGCCTTTCACTGTCAGTTTCTTGTTCTCTTTTTTTAGCTCAACTGTTTTCCTTCAAATGACAGTGAACTTCCCTTTTCTCAGACTTATGTTTCCCCTATACTCTTGGGGGTCCCATTGCGTATTTGTGGGCAGAACACGTCTCCAACAGCCCTCGATACTCATTTTGCTGCATTAAGTGCAAGCCCTGAACAGTCTTAATTAGTGCTTGGGTTAAGGTTTTTTTCCTCTTTACGGTTCTAACAAGTTGTCAGCAGACTATGCTCTAGAAAAGGATGCTTGTGAGGATGTGGGAAGCTGTGAACGCTGAACATCCTTCAAAATATGAGCAGCAATCTTGCTGGTGCTACACTGTCCTTTTTAGGTCTCGGCCTGGCAAAACCAGCGCATGCGCTGCTCTGCCATGAGAGGCCTTTTGGAATTGATACGATTCCAGCATGAACACGGGGAGACAAACAAGAACAAGCATTGGCATAGCCAATAGGTCTCGCCTTTGGGACCTTATAAGTGTTTAGCCAGAGCTATTGCCAATGTTTTTAAGGTATGTTGTAGAGCAATGTAGCTGTTGTGTTCAATACTGTAAAGTTTGTGCTCTTTACATGAGCACTAGTTACGTAACACAAGGACACTTTAATGAGCCTGTGCACCTCAAAAGGATTCTGGGAAAGCTTGCATGCAGTGGCCAGTTTTTATTATGTATAGGCATTACTCGCATGTTAAACAGCAAATGAACATAATATACCAGTGCCAGCCTGGTATTTCCTTCTGCAACAACACCACCCCCCCCACCTTTACAAACCTTACCTGGTGCATGCACTGCACAGAATTTGGAACATTGTGTGTGCCTCCTCTCGTGCTTGTAGAGCTCACACACATCCACCCAAGCATTGTGTGCGCCTCCTCTCATGCTTGCAGAGCTCACACACAGCCACCCAAGTGTTGTGTGCGCCTCCTCTCGTGCTTGCAGAGCTCACACACAGCCACCCAAGCATTGAGTGCCCCTCCTCTCGTGCTTTCAGAGCTCACACACAACCATCCAAGCGCTGTGTGTGCCTCCTCTCGTGCTTGGAGAGCTCACACGCACTATGGTATGTGTGACAAAGTGTGTTCGTTACCGTGGCTGCCCATGAAGGGCTTCTGGGGATGTTGGTGGTGCTAACTTTTACTGGAGTAAATTAATTGGAAGTATGGTGTAGGTTCTTTTTTCGAGGTAATTACCGCTCATTTAATTTGTCGAGCATATTAAAGGCATCTGCGTACAACAAACCCTAAGTTGTCAAGCACTGCAGCATAACCCACTGACTTAGCTTGAACCATTTACAATACTAAATAACTCGGCCTGAATGCTTATTTCTGCGAGCACGTTCGTCACTTGGGAGTGCGGCTCTATTTGCCAGTGCAACCTGCGAGAAGCGCACAGGAATTCCGACGAACAGCGGAGGACATTCAAGCCTCGCCAATCACAGAGCTGTTTGTACGTAGATTGGGACCGTTGTTTGTCGACCAGCCACCACCCAATGCACAGTCGGTTGGGTCTTGTCTGTACTCACTCTGATGGCAACAACTAAGCTAGGCAGCTTCCTAAATAGGTTTGCGGCAGAACCACCCTTCAATGCCTTTGATGTAACTTTTGTGAGACTCGCTACAGTATTCTATACAACAAAACCGTAGATGTAGCTCATTTATCTTATGAAACTAACAACAATAGACAAAGCCAATAGTCCTGGCTTGTTATAGGTGTAATGTTACTAGTTGTATTATATATCTGGGTGCAATGTCAGAAGCAGAAAATTGCCACTCGTGCCGCACGCTATGCTAAACTCAGATTTTTAGCTCCCATTTTTCAAACCACACCCTAATTACATGAGCCACACCCATTTGAGAGCCCCCACCCCTCTTTAGTTTTTCATACCACTTAGAGCCCTGGGCGCTATCCAAGTCCAGTTACATACATACACACTTCTTGACCCCCACGCTGCGGCAACACGCCCACTGAAGAAGCCAGGGAGTGATTACTAAGCATAACAGCAGGTTAAGACATCACAGTCTCGTTAATCGAGAGGAGGAAGGCTATGCGTCAGACTGTCACTGACAGAGAATGCCGAGCACTCCCCCAACCACACATCCGGTTGAGCAACGACACCTTGGCGCAAGGCTCCGGAAACCAGAACACTGCAGCTGAGGGGGGGCCAGAGGCGCAACAACTGACTCACAGCTCCCTGTCAAAGGAAGGCAGCTGCGAAACCCCGGGTGGACCGAGAACAGACATGCTTTGCAAACACAAGCCCCAGTTTGTGGTAAATGCAAACTATGAAAGTAGTAGTCACCCGTGAAACACAGACAGCAAAAGCCAAACAAGCACTGGCAAAGCCAAATATTTAGACATTTTAGAAAACTGAATGACCGGCTGTTCCCGGATAACGCTTTCCTCTCAGAGCTCCCTCTAAGATGCTTCATTGACTGATTATACAGAGAGAGGCGCTGCAGGGTGGCAAACTAGTGGATGAGCACTCTCACCCTTGAAACAGCCACGTAATACGCTCATGTAGGCCTCAGCACTGAAAGAGCAGATGCTCTCATCTCAGTAAGCGCGCGCATGACGGCGTGCATTAAAGTGAAAGCACGCGTGTTTAAGAAGATGGTGGCAGACTGTCCACTGTCCTTACATGCACGCGCATGCTGTTAGGTTGGGACAAATGGCGAGAGCAGCCATATTTGTCCATCCCGGAGCATGCATGCAAGGCTTTGGCAGAATCGATTGCAAAAGGTCCTCTCTGGCGAGAGCAGCGCATGCGCTGCTTTCGCCAGGCGAGACCTAAAAGGATGTGCACGCGGGGATTGGCCCCTTTACTGGTAGCGTGATACTCGGTGGACTTTTTTTTCTTTTTTCGATGCAGTAAATGCAGTCCCCGCGTGCACATCTTCTGATCTCTTCGTGGCTTAAACAAAACGTGCCCTTTCACACTGCAGCATCTCTTCCTGGAACGTACTGGCCCACTAGTACGTTTTAAACGACATCTTGAAATGCGCCTAATGCTTGGTCTGCTGGTGACAAATCCCAACAGATGAATGCTCCTTCCCGTGTCTCTGTCACGTCTTGGTAATGCACTCCCTTCTTTCATTGCTGTGTCATCTGTGTTTAATTTCCCGCTGATTCTGCCCTTCCACAACCTCCTTTTCTGTTCAACTTCACACAGAAACAAAGAGATGGCCTAATTATTAAGGTTTTCCTGTTGTCACCTTACTAAATAACTCTTTTGACACCTGCCGTCACTGTGCTTCCTAAAAGAAAAGCTTCATAAATAAAGGTGCTAATGTTGGAACGGCGCAGTGCCAACTTAAAAAGAAAAAGTTTTCCTCTAGCACCGCCATGTGGCCAGATACGAAGCACCAAGTTACCTATTGCTAGAAAAAAACAAGCATTTGCAATGCAATAGGTCTCTCATTAGGAACGTTTGAGCTATTGGTATTGTAAATGACACATTTTTTTTTAATGTTTTGTTTTTGAAAATAGCGAAATTAACAGCTTTGTCATTTACAAAGCCAATAGTTATAACTTTCGCAAATGTGACACCTATAGCGTTTGTAATGCAATATGTGTTGTATTTACGTGACTTACATGTATTTATATTACAAATAACAATGGCTTTTAATTTTTTTTAATAATTAATACTTAAATAAAATGTATTCTAATTTATAATGGCAATAGCTTAAACTTTTGTAAATAACTTTTGTAAATAACTTTTGTGAAGATTATGTTCAGTGTATTTTATTGTGACGAAAATCCAAGAACAGAAGTGAAATATTAACATCTTTTTGTTACATTTGTAATAAAGCTTGAAACATTGAGAGAACATATTTGAACCAGTTGTTGTTGAATGGTTGCACAGATTGATGCTGTGGTGGCGCTGAGTGATGTTGTGATGGTGAACGAGTGATGCTGTGGCGAACAGTGATGCTGTGGTAGTGCATAGTGATGTTGTGATGCCCCTGAGTGATGCTGTGGAGGTGCTGAGTGATGCTGTATACTATGCTGTGTTTTGTTTTGCTATCCTATGTTTTGTTTGTTATGCTCTGCTATGTTTTGCTATCCTATGCTTTGATTTGTTATGCTATGCTGTGGTTTGTTATGCTATGTTTTGTTATGCTATGCTATGTTTTGCTATGCTATGGTATGTTTTGTTATATATGCTATGTTTTGTTATGATATGCTATGTTTTGTTGTGTTTTATTATGCTATGATTTATTTTGCTGTGCTTTGCTTTGTTGTGTTTGGTATGCTATGCTATGTTTTGCTTTGCTATGCTATCTTTTGTTAAGCTATGCCATGTTTTGTTGTGTTGTGCTATGCTATGTTTTGTTATGCTATGTGTTGTTGTGTTTTGTTATGCTATGTTTTGTTATGCTATGTTTTGAGTGACTGTTTGGTCAGCCCTCTCTGGCTGCCCAAACCAGTCATGCGCACTTTCCCACTTCTCCATGCAGGCTGCATTACAGCCTGCATGGAGAACAGGGCCAACCCTAGAGCCCCTGGTGCGCTCAACCAGGGGCTCTAGGGTTGGCCCTGTTCTCCATGCAGGCTGTAATGCAGCCTGCATGGAGAAGTGGGAAAGTGCACATGACTGGTTTTGGCGGCGCTCAGACCAATCACAACGCTGCAATTGCAGTGTTGTGTTTGGCTTGGGGGGGAGCCTGGCTGCCTGCTTCCTGTTCCTGAAATTGGAAGCAGGAGCGCAGAAGCAGCGACGCAAGACCGGGTGGTGACAAGGTGATTCCCCCAATCACGACCCCCCCCCGCAACCCTCCTGCAAGCGATCCTACCCCACCCCCCTAACCGCGAGTCATGCCAGCCGCTGCTGCTGATCAGGGCTGAGGAACCATCCAAATCTGACAACTTTCAGGACTAAACTGAATACAGGCTTCTTCAAAGAGGCTGCCCTATCTCTTCAGCAATCCACCGGGACTAGCCCTTTAACAAAACTTGGCCCCATCAAGTGGTAGTTTGACCCCCTAGTGATTATCAGATTTAAATCGGATTGTCTGACTATGCATCCTATAAGAAAGGGACCAGATTTTCCTAAAACTGACTCACCATGGACAGAAGTAATCGGAAGTGATGATAAGCATTTCTAAAACAGATAATTCTAGTAATACCAGTATAACTACCACAGACATGGTCAGCTCCTTATTAGGGTAGTGGTCAGTATCAGGGACACTACCAAGTCCAGTAGTGCCTAGGATGCTTGAAAACAAAGTGAGGGTGCACTGATGAATCAGTATGTGCTTTTAAAAACCATCCACTTCAGTTTTGGAGGACAGTAGAGCACCTTGGGTTTCACCCACCACAACTACTGGCAAAGATGTCACATATTTTAGTGCTATTGAAAAAGTTCCAAGTTGCTTGACAGTTTGGGCTAAGGCAAATGAGTGTAAAACAATAAATGCCCCCCCCCACCCCTGCCCAAAGAAAAGCAATTAATAGAACAGTCTAAGGACTAAGGGGAAAAGAGAACAAAATATAATTTAAAATAAATATCCCCGTAGCCTGTATGCAATGTCACAATAGGACTAAAACACACAGGAAAAGACCCAGATCTTACTCTATAACTTTCTAACATATTTTTTGATTTAAAAAAAAAATCATATTGCATACCATGCTTTCTTTTAAACTATTGTTTTTACAACATGAATTGTATCATTTACACATCACATATATTACCAAAATACACATATTGACATATACCATTTATCACAAATTCCATCTATTGTAGAAAAATCACTGATTAATATTTCTTTTTTTTCAATCTTACCCATTCAGCCTTTCTATTCCAGTCTCTTCTCTAGCACTCCATTCATACCACATACCACACGCTCTACAGCCACCAGTCCGGAGAAACCATACACCCCTCACACAACCCAGCAGCGTCTGTTATTTCTCCTTCCAGTGTAGTGTGAAATTAAACGAAATAATGAATTAAATGAAATAGGGGTTTTATAAAGCGCGTGTATGCCAAGGCATCTTAGCGCTGAAGCTGTCATATCCCAAAACGGAGGGGGTAGATTTGAAAATCAGGAGTTGGGCGCGAACAATCAAGTTTACAGCGCCTTTCTAAACAGTTGTCTGTTTGTTTGGTATCTCAGATTGAAAGGCAGAGTATTCCAATGTTTAGGGGCCAGGTGGAAGAAACTTCTCCCACCCCACTTTACGGTCTTTACCCTTGGGATGACAAAAAACGAGGAAGTCGATGATCTGAGACTGCGTTGAGGCATATACCGTCTAATTCGATTGATGAACTATACATAGGCTTTCCTGTTTTCAGTTTTATTTTTGGTAAATTCTGGTGGTGTTTTCCAGTGATTTCAATACCTGAAAGAAACAGTGCTTTTCAGTGATTACTAATTTTCGCGCCATAAAAAAACAACTGAAACGGTGTTTAACTGGTGTTTATGGAACGCTTCGCTTTTATTATTGCTGGCTTTCTTCATTGAAGCATGGCATATAGACAGTGTACGTACAGTGTATATGAAGTCCAAATACATTTTTACAAGTCAAATTTATTGCAGTACACCATACACAATTTCTTCAGTGATTCTTAAATCATTCACGCTCCCTCTTTCCTTCCCATGTACACTTTTATTTGTGAAAACGCCCTCTCAACATTGGCACTTGAGAATGGCAACATCAAAACAGCCAGTAGCATATTTTGGAAAATGTTAATAACGGTGTTACACTAACAGTCACGTTTACTGTAAGACTGATTTGTATACCTGGTTATATTTTAATAATGTCTTTCATTGTTATTTATCTGCTTTCAAATAAAATGACAAAACAAAAATTGGACATGGAAGCCAGACAGGGGGCCCTTGCTCACGGGCCGATTTAAGCAATAGAATCTTAATTAAAAAAACAAGCATGCCGCCTCTTTACTCGGCACACACCCCACGTTAGCCAGACAGGGGGCCCCTGCTCACAAACTGCAGGTCTTAATGCAAATTGCAGAAGAATGCGCTGGGTTCAATAATCTTTTTTAATTATATAGTTTTTTAATTAAGATGGTATAGAAGAATAAGTGTTTGTTGTGGAGATTCTCCCCATACACTGAACTGCGTCCTGGAGGGGCAACAAGTGAAAGGCACAGAGAGAAGAAACGCCACATGCAGTTGCAAACACTGTCGAAGAGGGGGGTGGGTGGGTGGGGCTAGTGCCTGGGTGAGACTTGGCTGGCGCCGGTAGTGCGGTTATAGAACTAACCTTGCAGTCTAAAATAGAACTGACTGCACTTCATGACCTATGTGGTCAAAGGACACAGAAACCAGAATAAGCGATGGCGACCGGGCTATTATACTGAAGGGGCTCTACGAAGGGTTCAATAACAAAGACTTGTTTATTAAATGGTCTTTTTAAAGACCTGTGAATTAATTGGGGGCGGCCGAATGCTGACAAATGGCAGACCACAACAGCTCCTCTCCCCCACGATATGCAGGCAGAGGGCCTGTTGTTGCTCTGGCTCTTCCCTGCTCACGGGTCGCATCACGCACATTTAGAAACATTTAAGCACACATATTTAGAAATATTTAGGCACACACATGCAACAAACGTGCACGTCCCGCCTCTCCCCCCCCCCCCCGGTCGCTCCATTGAGCTAATTAAAAACAAACGCTCATCCCTGGGCTCGCTGCAGCTAGCCATGTCTCCGCTTCCCAGTGTGCAGGGTGAAAGTAAGGGCCTGGACACATCGTTTGGAGAAAGTATTCCTTTTCTTCTTCGAAATATTACCCCCCCTCCAGATCCAAATAACGATCTGCTTATACATTTTTCTGTCTTCTTAGGTAATATGACGCGGGAAGCAGATACTTTGGTAGATATATCGACACTACCAGAGCCTGTCAAAAAACATAACAAACCCTCTAAAAACTTACGATCACAAGGCCCTCCGCCAAAAAGAAGGAGAAAGGGGGATAGTAGACTACAGCCAATTACGATCAGTACCATAGTCTCTCCCAAACCCAAGAACCCAACCACGAATGCTTCTATACCATCTGAACCAGCAATTGATTTACCTCCCTTTCTGAAAGATCCCTCTAGTAATGACATAATGGGAAATATAGAAAAACTAATTAGATCTTTCATATTGCCCCTAGTAGCAAGGTTACAAAAAATAGCCCAACAGCTGGAGAACCTTGAACAGGGAATTGATGTAATCAAAGAAGGAACTAAGATAACCCCAGCCCCCCCACCAGTGTCCATTAGCACCGTCCCACTTCCAAATGTAATTGATAAACTGGTGGCCAAAACCAAAACTAAAACTACAAATTTAATTAACTCGAAATTTTTAAAACCAACACCTACTAAAACATCTCGGCAAAAGGCTTAAAACACCGACAAAGTAGTACAGGCGGGAGAAAAACCTAATCCCCAAGAAAAACCTAAATCTAATCCCCCAGGAATTTCCCCAAAAACTAACGACCGGGAAGACTTTGTAAGGCCATCCTATTCGAAGAGGGTTATCGTAGATCTACCTCCGGAAGCAGCCCCTCTTGTGGTGGTCCTCACTGGAGTCCCGGTTTTGGAAGAAGGCAAAAATGAGAACCTAACACAATTAAAAAACAAAGTCATATATTGGCTTAGGGAGAATCGCCCAATTCCTCCAAACGTGAATGGTGAAATCCTCAATGCCAGACGTCTCTCCTGGCTAGGTCCTAGTAAAAAGAACATCATAGGGGATATCATCATAATAAACTTTAGAGATGCCAGGGCAGTCAGATACATTCTGGACTGGTATCCCCATGAGGACAGTAACGCAATCACAGCCCGAGATCTGACTTATTTTTACCCGAGAAATCTGATAACCCCTTTTCATAATTCTAGGCCGCCAACTTACCATCATGATGAACATACTAGGACCTGTAATCCGGCATGTGGCGGATTGCTTTAGGCCCCATTTGAATTATCGAGATGACTACTTTAGCCCTTTATTCCGATATCAGGATGTCGGCCCCAGATTCTTACCCTCGCACCAGAACGATTACTATAGACCACCATTTCAGTTAAAAAATGATTACTTTAAGCCTCCAGGAAACCACTATCCCCCATTATGGAATAATTTTCCAAGGCAGAAACTCAATTCTAATTACCAACCGTCTATTAATCCATTCCTGATTTCCACCCAGAATCGTTTTAACATTCTGTCTGGAATGGACGATATAGAATGACTGAGAGTTATCCCAACTTCTCTGGACAACCGTAATTTGTGCCCATCAGGAAACTTGATTGTAGATAAAAACGTACCATCATTGGTGGACCTTCGCGGTAACCACCTGCCCTCTAGTGACATTCAAAATAAGGCCCAGGAAAATAGTACTCTGATTGTAAGGGCCTGCAACCATCTAGAAGACCCCTCACCGATGTCGCAGGACCATTTTGCGGAAATTCAAACACACTCGAATCAGTTGCATCTTTCTCCCAAGGCTTCTTTAGTTAGCTTCCAGACCTTTTCTATTACATTCTGGAATATAGCAGGCTTGCGCTCTAAAGCTGATTAACTAAACTGGCTGGAAAAAATTAGAAACTATAATATAATATGTTGCCAGGAAACTTGGTTGGAAACTGCTATTCACCTCCAGGGGTACAGATCCTATAAGTCAAATGCACGTCCCTCTCCTAGTGGTAGACCCAAGGGAGGTCTGTCGGTTTATGTATCTAATATTCTCTCATTTAAGGAAATTGTAGTAATATCAACTGAAGAGAATTATCAGATACTTAAACTCACAGTGAACGTAGGGTATTCATATCTATTGGTAAATTTCTATAACAATTTGTTATTACCTGATTTTCGGATAGTCTTAAAAAGGTTAACTCTTGCTCTGGATGAGCATATAAAAAAATGTCCCGCTTCATCTTTAAAATTGATTTGGGGTGGCGATTTTAATATTACTCTATGTGAAGAGTATAATAATCTAAGCTGTGGTATTGTAGACGAGGAAGGGAGACCCCTGACGCACTTTGCACACTCAAGTGCTGGGAACATCCTAAACTAAAAGTTTTTTTCATTAGGACTGGGGTTTGCAAACAAACTAGTTGAACCGTCAATTGATTTCTCCCCCACTTTTCATGGTAGGGGCTGTAATACTATTATCGACTTTAGACTGACCTCCAATTCAATGAAGGACGAGCTGCAGTCATTTCTAACTGGAGATGACACTAGTAGCGACCACTTCCCTAATAGTGTTACTATTTCATTGCAAATTGCATGCACTACAATAGGTAATCCTGGATTACTAACCCAAAAGGCCATAAGTATAGATACAAGATCAAATTGTTTATTATGTTTTGGCTCTCAACCGAGGGCCACATAAAATGTACAAAGATACAAGCAATATAATGCATTATACAAACAAAATCTGCCCTAAAAATACCTGAATTGAATACAAGCTAACATACACAACAGAACTGAGAAAATTGACAAGCCAAAAAACATTTCCATGGATTATTAATAAATAGCTAAAAAACCTTTAAAAAATTTAAAAATGTGGAAGCAGAACATTTCATTGGGGGGACAATAAAGTGCATGAACAAAATCATTCAAAGTGAGAATGCCCAGACGGAGACAAATAACTTTTAACCATCTAGTGCGCAATTTACATAGCGCCGGGCAAATCAGTAAAACATGCATACAGTCCTGAGTATTCAAATTACATAGATTGCACAAAGAGGAGGTGCCATACCATTTAGATAACAAAAGATTTAATGGTATTAGGTCGTAGCGTAGCAGAAACCAAAATCTACGAATACCGTGAGGAAGGGACCAACGCACATAAAATTGTGGCTGCTTCATCAGATAAGTGTCGAAAAGGATATCTGCATTCCTTTTTCCACGAATTAACTTTTTATCCGATTGAAAGCAAAGGTCCCAAGAGGCTGCTTTTAAAACAAGTTTTAACTGTAAAGGGGAATACACAAAAAGAGTGGTTTCATCTCATTTTAAAAGAGTTACGGCTTTTCTAAAATTACGAACCAGTTGAGAAAACTCTTTGAAATTACCCAATAATTCACTTTTGAGGAGAGCTCTCAATGTCCCGACTTCTGCTCTCGCAAGACAGGCCACCCATCTTACTAGGGCACATAATCCCTGTACCCAACTGCTCCTTAGACCATAGTCGAGCCTGCAGGCAGACAGAGAGCAAGCAGTATTTAAGGAAGAAAGCGATCTTAAGAGTTTCCCCTCAATCTTATGGCAAAAGTCCCACTTTTTCACCTCTATTAACTCAATACCATAGAGAATAGTTGCGGGGATTTTTGATCTGTACACTTCCAATAGAATCGGAAAGTGCCGTTTCCCCGTTGCATGGTATAAAGAGTTTAAACCTTTGCCATGGGCTAGAGCTTTACGAGAGCAATGCTCTATGTGCAGCTTCTCACTCAAATTAGCCGTAACGATTTTCCCCCAAAAAATATAAGACTTTACAACCTCCAATTTTTGCCCCCCGATAAACCAACCAAAATCTGCCGCTCGACACCTCTTCTTGCCTACTATACACATGACTTTACTTTTGGTTATGTTAATCTTCATGCAATGAGCCACAGCATAACTATGGAGAGCATGCAGCCGATTTGAGAGTCCTTTGGGAGTTAAATCAAGAATAAGAACATCATCGGCATACATCAAACAAGATATTGGGGTCCCCCCCACCAGTGGGGCGATGCCCTCTGTGGCAGATAAAGCGGCGGGCAGGTCAGCCGTATATAAGGAGAACAAGAGGGGGGCTAATAAACATCCTTGTTTAAGGCCATTACCCGATGGAATTGGGTCAGATAGCCCCCCTTCACCCCCGAGCAGGACCCTACACCAAGTCTCTGTATGGAGAGCCCGCACCAACCCCAACAGATGAGGCGGAAGACCAAGCGCAGCCAATTTTCTCCACAGGATTCCACGGTCCACTTTGTCGAATGCCGTGGAGAAATCTATAAAAGCTGCATACACTGCCCCCCGCCTCACCTGTACATATTTATCCGTGACCACATGGTAAGATTATCCAGCGTTCCGTGGTTCCTACGGAAGCCAGTCTGTTCAAGCGGCAGGATATTATTTTCCTCAACCCAAGCGGAAAGGGATACTAAAAGACATTTCGCAAAAACCTTTCCGATTGAATCGAGGAGAGCAATCAAACGGTAATTACTTGGGCAATCCCTAGTTCCCTTCTTAAAAATGGGGACCAGGATACTCCCCCTCCAAGAGGCGGGTACCGTTCTAGACATAAAGCAAGCTTTATACAAAGGGTACAGAATTTACTCCACCTTACAGGATCCTGTTTGAGCACCGTCATGGGGAGTTCATCTGGGCCCATTGCCCCGGAGACACGCATACTTTTTATGGCCATCTCAATTTCCTTTTCAGAAGGATAGTTCATAAGGCCATCTGCAGTTAAACCGATAGTGATATCATCACCTATAATATCATCAAAGGCGATAATATCAGAAGAACAATTCCCTGCATAAAGGTCCCGGATATAAATGGACCATACCTCTTCCGCTATAGGGATAGGGGAGGGGCTCAATCTAGACCCACACCCCTTACCAATTATTGCCCAAAAATCTCTAATCCTACCGTGAGCAACAGATTCCCTTAAGTCAATCCAGACTTTGTCTTCCTTGCCCTTTTTTAGTTTTGACTTAAGTCTGCTTCTCTTTCTTTTTAGCCTGGAGATCTCTTTTCCACGTTCCGTACCTCGATCTAGATATTGTTCCCGGACTAAATTGTTAATTTCTTTATTTAAGATACACAGTGTACTAGGAACTGCAACCCCTCTTCTCGATCTTGAAGATTTATTAGCACAAGAAATAATCTTCCGCAAAAATTCTTCAAAGAATACTATTTCATTTCCACGCCACTCATTTAAAACTAAAAGGGTATCGGATAGCAAGTCCTGCACCCCATTAATGGCTGATGAATTCCAAAATCACCTTCCCGATGAAACATGAAAGGCAGGATCACTGCCTATAAGGGACCACGGTGCAGTAGGCAGGGAATTTAAGGAAATAGTTACAAATAGTATGGTATGATCACTCAGAGGGGTAGGTATAGTCTTAAGGTCAAGAATAAATGGAAACAGGCCATAGTCAGCAATGACATAGTCTAAGATGGAAGACCCAAAGGGAGACTTGTGAGTGCATTTTGCAGGGACGTCCGACGGGAATCTCCCATTTAGTATAAGCCCATCGACAGCCAATAATTCTTTTAACAGGATCTTCCCTCTTTTATTTGTCACTGACTTTTCAGGAAAGAGAGCTTGAGGAACAAAATACGCCTCTTCCTTGGACTTATTCCTAAAGAGCTCCAGACTAACGTTGGAAATCTTACAATTCAGATCGCCCACAATCATAACTTCCAGGGGAAGTGGAACATTTTTAATTTGGTCAACATAACGAAATACCTGCTTCATTAACACATTAAAACGCTCTTCTGGAGGAATATACACATTTAAAATCACGATGGGCGCTTTTATGCCAACATTAAACAGGTTTTCAATAGTTATAGCATGGAAAAGTTTACTGGAATCAATATAATGGGAGAATCTCCATTGGAATTTATTAGATAATAAACAGGCGATTCCCCCCTGGCGTGCCCTTTCTTGGAAGGGGCAGCAGGCACTTCCAAGACATAATAGTCCTTAGAAACATTCAACATATTGACACACCAAGTTTCCTGTAAACAAATCACATTAGCTCCTAACGAAAAAAGGAGTCCAAATTTCTCTGGGCTGCTATGAATCCCTGACGCGTTCCAGGAAATAATTTTCAGCGAGGTGTTAAAGATGCTGAAACAATCTGGGGTTATCTTTAGTTTTTGTAGTTAAGGCACTATGCAGCCAGTTCCACCGATCATTATCCTCTGTAAGAGAGGCAGTCTGCGTTAGCAGAAGTGGCTTTACTTGCAGGACCGAGCGTTTTCCCTTAGAGACCCGAATCTTCAGATCCTCAAGGGAAGAGGCTACCCCCTTAATCTTATCTCTTCCTAGTACCTCCCCAGAGGAGTGATTAATATTTCCCAGGTTACAGATCGGGAGAATATCAATACCTGTACGTTGGAAGAACTCAGCTTGCTGCAGTATCAGGTCTACAATAATAGGTGAATAAAATGTAACCCTTATACTAGAGACCTTGACTTCCCCAAACAGGGTGACCAACTCAATATCCCTAGTTTGGATATGGTGGAGACTTCACTCTCACTGAAGCGCTTAAGTAGCCAAGCTCTGTTTAGGGGAAGGTCCACATCAAATAGAGGAAGAAAGTCTAAAACAAGAGTGTCCACTGGAGCTTTTAATATTATTTGGGGGCGATCCGCTATAAGGCCATCATCCGTCTCTAGAACTATAGAGAAAGGAGGAGCCAAGGGGTTTAGAAGGCCAGATGGACAATAATTTGGATCTCCACTCGCAGGCGGTAGAGTCTGACGTGGAGAATGACCCCCTATTTGGGACAAAACTTCCAGAGATGTTGATGGACACGGTACACTATCACTTTTTAAAGGTGAAGAAATGATGGAGTTCCACTCAGCATCCGCCTTTGCGGATAATGAGCAGGATTCCAAGGCCACTACTTCATTCTCCACTTCGGCCGAACAATTTTGGAAAATTATTCGACGCTGCCTTTTCTTCCTATACTTTCGAATTGGTTTCTTTCTATTCCCTTTATTGTTTCCATGTTTAGCAATTTTTACCTTTACCTCTTGTTTAGTGTCAATCGCGTCTTTTCTATTCTCAGACGTAAAGATGGGAAAAAGATCTTGAACCCCTTTAGACCCAGAGATGGATTTATTTTCTTCCTCAATCTCTAAAACTGAGTTCTTAATACAATTTGGTGCTGCAGTTAAGGGGATAGCTACAGTATACATTTGCAAAGATGCCGCCACATCCTTTGTGTTAGCGACTTCTAAAGGGGCATTTATTTCTCCCACAGGCTGACTATGTTGAGTCATAGGAGAAAAAACACCTCTCATATCAGATGATTTTTGCAACAGAGCCTTCAAGATTTGGGTAACTGAATCCAAGATGCAATCTGAGCTGCCAACAAATTTCCCCAATAGGGCTAAAATCGAGGATAATAATTGTTCCAAGGCAATCATGGATTCAGAAATAGGTTTTTCACACGCCTCCTGAGGATGGCATATACCCGATAGATTAAGACCCAAAGACCCAGAAGCATCTAACAAATTAGACGTGTCCTGACCATTTAAAGAGGGGGTACTACTATACAGCATAAGCCCAGAAGGAGTCGCACCCCCCGACAATCTAATAGGGGCCTGACTTTCCACTTTAGCTGTATTTACATACCGACCACAGAGTGCGCGGTCGTTCGATAGACATAACGAGCCCCCGCCCGACCTATCATTCTGCGGAGTATGAGACAGCAATCGATGGTTCCTGGGATCCCCTTCAGGTTCAACAAGATCAACCCTACTTTCTCCCTTCCCCTCAGCAAGAACAAGAGGAGAAGACACCACTAGTGCAGATTGTAGGACAGAAGGCTGCACCAAAATGGGCGGGGGAGACGTAGAAACAGAGGTAAAAACCTCCTGGGCCGTCACACCAGTGGCTTTATTCGTGGACAGATTAGCGATCTTGTGAGTCGGGAAATCCCAGAGATCAAATAGTTGGCATTGACCCTTCAATGGGGGGTTATTTACAGATTTGTTTCTTATACGAACAGGTTTTGTTTGTGAGGCTAATATGCCTCCAACTTCCCTCCCAGAGCGCAATTTTTTAGACATCTTGTAAAAAAGTAACTCACAAACTAGTGGAACAAAAAGTGCTAAACCTCCAGAAGAGTTAATATAAAATAATTAAGATAGTACTCCACAATAAAACAAATAGTCCTGGAGATCCAATAGAGACTGACGAAATAAACAGTTCAAGAAGATGGCGGCACAATTTCAATAGATAACTCTTCCTCTGGCCGACCAGCCAAAATCATAAAGTCTCAAGAAGACACAATTAAAATAGCGCAGTCAATGTAAGTAACCGGGCCCAGCCCAGCCTACCTCGGCCACTGAGGGCCACAGAGGGCCCGCCCTTTGCCCGGGCTTAGCCCGGCGTCGCCCGCGCGCGTCCCGCGATGCGGGATCTTCTGGAGTTAATGAAGCCAGTTGAGGGGGGCGTGGCAGGGACTGGTCCTGTCCGTCGAGGCTTCTGGTCAGTGTAGTTTGGTGCAGACCTGCCTTTCACTGGCACACCAAGGCGAGTGTTTCCCGCGAAGCGGGAAACGCGAGCTGTAGTTTGAAGATAGCGCTGCCAAAATGCGCTGCCAGGGATTTTCAGAGAGCGCTGCCAAAGTGCGCTTTTTCAATCAGATGCACTGAGGCGGCTACGGCGCTTTTAATTGTTCCGTCCTTCACTCGCTGCAAACTCCCACTCAAAAGAACTGCACACCGGCAACAGGAAAATACTTCTCCACCTCTATGGCGGCTTCTGGAGTTAATGAAGCCAGGTGAGGGGGGCGTGGCAGGGACTGGTCCTGTCCGTCGAGGCTTCTGGTCAGTGTAGTTTGGTGCAGACCTGCCTTTCACTGGCACACCAAGGCGAGTGTTTCCCGCGAAGCGGGAAACGCGAGCTGTAGTTTGAAGATAGCGCTGCCAAAATGCGCTGCCAGGGATTTTCAGAGAGCGCTGCCAAAGTGCGCTTTTTCAATCAGATGCACTGAGGCGGCTACGGCGCTTTTAATTGTTCCGTCCTTCACTCGCTGCAAACTCCCACTCAAAAGAACTGCACACCGGCAACAGGAAAATACTTCTCCACCATAAGTATAGATAAAATTAATGGCTACTCAGTCAAATGGTCCAAAGTAGATCTGGATGCTATTACAAATGCTGTCATCTCCGGAGCCTCCTCTATGTTAGAAACCTGCCTAAATCCGGATACCCAGGCAGAACAGATTTTGACCACTTTCATTAATATCACCAAGATAATTAGCAAAGCTGCAACGAAAGCAAAAGCAGAAATTCCAACATGTTAAGGGGTGGTTTAATTCGGATTGCCGTAAGGCCCTTTCGAATTTAAAAAAAGCTCTGTGTATTTGAATTTTGAATTTTAAAAAATGTGTACAGCGCACATACACTATGCAGTTTCTTGGCGCTAGGGGGTATTTTACAGTTTCCGGAAGAGCACAGCGGGCTAGGGACTAAAGGCTTGTTGAAACAAAAAGGTTTTGAGGGCCTTACGAAACTCCATATAGGAGGAGGAAAGTCTAAGAGGGGGCGGGAGAGCATTACAGAAAGTAGGAGCAAGGACCGAAAATTTCTGACCTCCTGATCTTTGCTTCTTGAAACGGGGGACAACCAAAAGAGATTTGGTGGTCGAACGCAAATCTCTGACAGGACAGTAGTTAGTGATGGCAGAGTTCATAAAGGCGGGGGCCGTGCCCGCCCGGGCCTGAAATGTAAGGCATCCTAGTTTAAAGAGGGCCCGCTGTCTAATGGGGAGCCAGTGTAAAGCCATAAGCAAGGGAGAGGAATGGTAAGATTTTGATAGACCATATAGCAGGCGTGCTGCCTGGTTCTGCACCAGTTGAAGACGTTGGAGTGCGTAGGCAGGGGCACCGCTGTAGATGATGTTTCCATAGTCAATCTTAGATAGAACCATGGCCATAAGGATAAGTTTAAGTGCAGGGGGGGAAAAAACTGGATATTTTCCTAATGATACGCAAAGTAAAAAAACAGGAAGAAACAACAGAACAAATATGGGAGTGCAGTGTCAGATGATGATTAAGTGTGATGCCAAGGAAGAAGTAGAAATTCTTTATTTAGATATAACACAGATATCTTTAAAAGAGGATTACATAGTTCACGTTGTATACAACTTATTAAAAATAAAAACAACAAGACAGTCAATTAGCCAGGCATGATAAAAATAGGGGTCTTCCGCATCCTCAACCTCCTAGGTCCATAAAAAAAAATTATTTTTATAAAGGATAAAAACCAGAAGAAAAAAGAAAAAAAAAGAAAAATAGTACAAAAGTTAAAATCTAATATACTGGGAACTTCACCCCATTTTCTTTACTCTCACTGAGTTGGATATCAAACAACTAAAAAACGACCCAATTCTCCTAGGGGTACTACTCATATTCTTTTCGTTTCATCCCCCTAGAAATTTGGGATGTATCGTAAGGGTCATTAAGTAATAAAAAAGAAAAAGGAAATAAGAGGGAGGATTTAGCAGGACCTCTTTAAGTTAAAATTACGATAAGCTTGCTGGATGAACTTTGTGAGTCTGATATTCAAGTCAGTGTTTTCAGGGTTCAGAGCCACAATGATGGCTTGCCTGCAGGTTCGGGCGCCCAACCTATTCCATTCGGGTTTTAGTTTGCACCTGCGTTGGAGGTTAAAGGCTGGGCAAAGGCAAACCACGTGTAGCAATGTTTCGGCTGTTTTACCGCACCCTCTGCAGGTTAGATCTTCCACTGTCCGTCTCCAAGGAGGTAAATCTTGCAGAAAACGCCAATCACCCATTCTAATGGCTATAAGGGTTCGTTTTAGATACAGTGGATATGTGCAGGAAAAATAAACGGAAAAATAAACGGCGGGGAGTAGCCGACTGTAAGAATTTACAAGGGCCCAAGAATGGCTGCGTTTTGAGAAGAGTGCTTTGTCTGTGATGAGTGATCTCATTCTTACACATTTTTTGATGGCGATTTTAAACGCTGTCTGACTGGGGTTAAGAGCCCATAGGTCACCTGCTGACATTTGTTGAATGTAGTCCTTAAAAAGGCGACCAAACGTTCCACCTGGATTTTTCTGGGAGATTTCCAGCCAGACTAGAGATTCTAGTGAGCCTGGGTTAGCCTGCCTCAGCTTGTGACACAAGTTTAGATATGCACCAATATTCAAAACCTCATAGTTTGGTAGCCCCATCTCCAATCTTATCTGTGCAGCAGATGCAGAAGTTGGCAACTGGAGGACCTTTTTATAGATTTTGGTGGTATGTTGATTTAGGGCCGTATTCAATTTACCCTTGAATGACTCTATCCCGTATGATAGGGTGGGGCCGATTTTCGCTCTCAGGACTTCCAGGAGGGGCGAAAGGGTTGGACCTGAGAGGTTTTTCGAAAGCTTGGTTAAAGATACTGCAAGGGTCGTGGCTTTAACTGCAATCTCGTGACGCTGTTTTAAAAGGTTGCCCCTTGAATCCAGGTGGACACCAAGATATTTATACGATTGACCAATCGCGAGGCTTATGTTGTTGAAAGTCCACCCACCGCAGACATGTCGTTTCTTCCCAAAGGGGACTACTTGGGTTTTCTTTAGATTGACTTCTAATTGATTCGCTATTGTGTAGCGAAGCAGTGTGTCAAGGAGCCTTTGCAGCCCGACCTTGGTGAGGCTGAAAAGAACTAGGTCATCGGCATATAACAGATTGCTGAGTGCCGTGCCGCCCACCTTTGGAGGATGACTATTAGTTTCATCCAGGGTCTGTGACAGATCTGCTATAAACAGATTAAAGAGAAGGGGGGCCAGCACGCATCCCTGTTTTACACCTCTCGTTGTCATAATTTTCCGGGAGAGATGCGTGCCGGACCCTAACTTCACTCGTACCCAGGTACGAGAGTGAAGTTGAATCATGGCCTCCAGTAGTTTGTCAGGGATTCCCCACTTCCTTAGCTTTTCCCATAGGGCCGCCCTAGGAACCCTATCAAATGCTGCTTTGAAATCGACAAAGCAGCATAGCACTGTCCTGGATGTTAAGAGTGCTTTGTCGACGATGGTTGACACTGCTAGGAGATTGGTCATAGTCCCTGAGTTGGCAACAAACCCCGTTTGATTCATCGGGATCCGGTTGTGTTCCGTTGCCCAATGCTTCAGGTCCTCCAAGAGGAGGCCTGCATAGTGCTTAGCCTCAATGTCCAAAAGAGCTATGAGTCTGTAGTTGTTAGGGGCAGCGCGAGATCCTGATTTATAAATTGGATGCCAAGGGTTTTGACTGAGTGTGAAGGAGTAGGGGGTGGACCTAGGGAAGGGAGCCAAAACGAGGGGGACAAGGGGTTACCACTGCCACCAGTCAGAACCAACTCTGTTTTTTCCGGGTTGAGTTTAAGGTGGTTCGCGTTCATCCAATCCTGGATAAACAGCATAACTGACTGGAAGCGGGTAATACCTGAAGTGAGGGGAGAAAAATTAAAAATGAGTTGAAGGTCATCAGCGTAGTTGTACACTGTGACCTTCATTTGTTGGAGTGCAAAAATAAGGGGAAAAATGTAAAGATTGAACAAAAGAGGGGAAAGGGAAGATCCCTGAGGGACACCACATTGCACCATGCGGGGCGGGGCAGAGAACTCGGCAAGGTGGACTGATTGCGTACGGTCGGACAGGAAGGAGTCGATCCAGGCCAGTATCGGTCCCCCCATGCCCGCCGCCTTGACACGGAACAAAAGAATGGAATGGTCCACGGTGTCAAAAGCGGCGGACAAATCGAGGAGGACAAGGGCCTGGGGGTGTTAGTGTCGAGCCCCTCCCTGAGTTGATCCATGACCGAGATAACCACCTTCTCGGTGGAATGCCGAGGGCGAAAGCCCGCCTGGCAGGGTGCAAGGTAGTTGCTATCTTCTATAAAAGAGCTAAGCACCTGAGTGACATAGGACTCAGCGACCTTTCCCAAGAACGGGAGGAGAGATATAGGGCGGTAGTTTGCCGGGGAGGCAGGATCCGCCCCGGGCTTTTTTAATATAGGGATGATTGTAGCGGTTTTGAAGGGGGCAGGGACAGTGCCATGTGTGAAGGAATCATTCAGGAGAGTGAGGGCAGGAGAAAGGCAATCAGAAAAGATCTGACAAAGGATGCGGGCCAGGCAAATGTCGGCTGGAGAGCCTGACTTGACACGCCTAAGTAGGGGGAGAAGGGATTCTCTGGTCAGGGCGGGATGTGCGTAAGAAGTAGGTTGTTAGCAGGCGGTTGGGGATCCGTGAAGGTGGGCGAAAGGGGAAGAATATTGGCCCTAATGCGAGCTACTTTCTCGATAAAGAACTCATTGAGTGAGTCACATAGGGCCTGAGAAGGGGGAATCCTAGGCAGAGTTCTGTCCGAGGAAGCCAGCTCGTGGACGGTGGCAAAAATCTCACGTGGCTGGCTTTCCGCAGCTAGAATACGCCCCGAAAAGTATTCGGTCTTGGCTGCTAAAATGTCTTTTTTATATTCGCTAAGGGTGGCGATATAGTGTTGTCTGCGGGTCGGGCAGTATGCTAACCTCCAAGCCCGTTCAGCCTGTCGCACCTCCAGTTTTTTGGCTTTAAGGCCAGAGCTGAACCACTTGTTGGCATTGTGGGTGTGGTTGATGGTGACCCGTTTCAAAGGGGCCACCAGATCGCAGGCTGTACTAAGCCAGCGGTCTAAGATGATAACCTGGGAGTGAGGAGCCGAACCCGATAAATCAGGGCAGGTGGTAGTTAGCGATTTACATAGAGACGGGATATCAACTCGGTTCCTGTTCCGTACCCAGGTGTTTTTGGGAAGGAAAGGTGTTTTATGGGATTCAAGTCTAGAGAGAAGGCCAATAGGAAATGATCGGACCATGTGCAGGGGGAAATAGTTGGGACAGAGATCGGGATGTTTAATGTCCATATTTGGTCGAGGATGTGACCCCGGTTATGGGTAGGCCCATGAACGTGCTGGGTAAAGTTAAGACTGAGCAGTAATTGGGTAAAGTCTTTGGACATAGTGTCCTCAGCAGGGTCATTAGGCCAAAAATTAAAATCTCCCAGAACAAGGACTGAGGCGCTATTAACCGCCAAGGTGGCCAGCAAGTCCTGAAAAGCGGGGAGGAAACCAGGGGAGTATAGAATAGTGGGGCGGGAGGGCCGCCAGGACGCAGGGTAAGGAATCCGGGCGATACCATGTTTCAGTTAAAAACAAAAGATCTGGAGAGTTGGAATCCAAGAGACCAAATATTTCTATTTGGTGCTTGACAGCAGACCTAGTGTTCAAAAAGAGAGCAGAGGTGGCAGGGGCGGAAATGGGGATAGAGGGGCACGGGGAGAACCCCGTCGTGAAGGGAGGAGGGATCTTTAAAAGTGGCAGGGAATGGGCAATACCAAGAGCTTGAACACGAGACAGTGTCTCCGGGTTGAGCGGCCAGTAACATTGGAGGAAACGCAATTGCGCTGAGGAGTATGTTAAAAAGGGAGCATAGTGTTGTGCCCCTGGCCTCGGTCGGCCGCGGACGGGCGCAGACGGGCTTAACTTTGGCGCAACTTCGGCGCGCCATCGTCGCGCCCGCTGCGCTTCCGAAAGCACATGTGCGTTTTATGCGGGAGAGCCTCGGACAACTAGACCGCCTAGTCTGGTCTCCGTGTCCTTCAGGCTCTCCCAAGATGGCGCCCGCTTTCCACCCGACCGGCACAGAGAGCCGTGGGGGAAGAGCCGCCCTCCATGCAACGGCAGAGGAGCCGCGATGGACCGGGGCGTGTGCAGCCACAAGAGATGGTAAGCCACAATAATGCACAGTGTTAGAGTACACCAACCATTTAAAATAATACAAGGCGCCTGCACCTAATCGTACAGAGCGCCAGGAACTGCAAATGCAATGTTTAAAAGTTACAGCAGTGTTAAGAGTACAAGGCACCTGCACCTAATCGTGCAGCGCCAGGAATAGCAAAAAAGAAAATGCTGCGATAAAAATTAGCGGGTAGCAGGAGCGAACACAGAGCACACTGTGGATCCTTTAGCCTGAAAAGCCCCCAGTGACGCCAGGAGCTGCCACCACCCTGACGAAACACAGGAAGCTCTGTGAGGTATGCCGCTTTATGCGGGAGAGCCTCAGACAACTAGACTGCCTAGTCTGGTCTCCGTGTCCTTCAGGCTCTCCCAAGATGGCGCCCGCTTTCCACCCGACCGGCACAGAGAGCCGTGGGGGAAGAGCCATCCTCCACGCAACGGCAGAGGAGCCGCGATGGACCGGGGCGTGTGCAGCCACAAGAGATGGTAAGCCACAATAATGCGCACCCGCTGATACCGACCACATCGACCATCATGCTCCGGGGTCACACGCTGATGGGACGAGCAGTGTGCGACCTCATTCGGACACAATAATGCACAGTGTTAGAGTACACCAACCATTTAAAATAATACAAGGTGCCTGCACCTAATGGTACAGAGCGCCAGGAACTGCAAATGCAATGTTTAAAAGTTACAGCAGTGTAAAGAGTACAAGGCACCTGCACCTAATCGTGCAGCGCCAGGAATAGCAAAAAAGAAAATGCTGCGATAAAATTTAGCGGGTAGCAGGAGCGAGCACACTGTGGATCCTTTAGCCTGAAAAGCCCCCAGTGACCCCAGTGACGCCAGGAGCTGCCACCACCCTGACGAAACCTGAGAGGGACCAACCTGAAGTCAGGAGGTTGAGAAAATGTTATAACTTGGCCAAAAAAGAATGTAGGAAAGACAGGAAAAAAACCCTGTGGGAGAAGCTTCACGAGAGCTGCAATAAAAAGGATGGTTTAATGTTTTGGAAAGTGGTTAACTCACCGTTCCTGAATGAGGGGAACACTGGACCCAGCATTGAGGTAGCAATCACAGCCGAGGGGTGGGTCTCTCACTTTTCAAAAATATTTTCAGTAGAAGGTGATCATCCGAATGAAATAGGAGAGGAAACTAATATATACACATCACCCTATCCTATTGATCTATCCTTTACCCACGAAGAAGTAACAAATGCTCTGATATCCTCAAAGTCTGGTAAAGCCCCCGGGCCGGACGGCATACCCCTGGATATATATACTCATACTCAGGAACTCTGGACCCCAGTGCTGACCCGAGTTATTGAATCAGCTCTAAAAGAGGGACTTATAAAATCCTGGTCGAGCTCTATATTGTTGCCCATCTTTAAGAAGGGCGATCGTAACAACCCCGCATGCTACAGGCCCATTTCACTCCTGGACTCTCTCGGAAAAGTTGCTGGCCGTTTGATTCTATACAGATTGCAGGCCTGGTCCGAGGATAAGAACATCATGGCAGACCTGCAATACGGGTTCCGGGAGGGTCTAGGCACTGTGGGCAGGCGCTGAATCTCTCCCTACTTATCGGGAAATACACCCAGGCCAAGAGAGGCAACCTCCATCTAGTTTATGTTGACTTGACCGCAGCCTTTGATTGTGTCCCTCACTCAAGGCTGTGGTCAATTTTAACAGAACTGGGTGTAGCTCCCCCGATAATATCATTTTTACGCGAGTTGTATTCGGAAGCATCGGCCAGGGTGAGATTTGGGGTAGATGGTGAGCTTACCCCCCCTTTTGCAGTTACTAAGGGAGTGAGACAGGGGTGTGTCCTGGCTCCCTTCTTATTCAACCTCTATACCAATGGACTTGAGAAGGCCATGTTAGAGGGGAGCCAGGACTTGCCAGCAATCGCCCGTCGTCCCATCCCCGCGTTACTTTACACGGACGACGTGGTGATTATGGCACGCACCCCACTGCAACTCCAAAATCAGCTAAACTCCTACTGCAAATTTATGACCTCATTGGGCTTAATGGTAAAAATCAAAAAAACTTTTGTCATGCACTTTGGTAAAAAGGCAGCAAAGAAAAAAATCGATATATATTGATGATGCCAAACTAGATAGCACTAAAACCTATCCATATTTAGGTATCCTATTTGATAACATCTCTACTTGGAAATCGGCTATTGTTAGCAGGCACCTCCTGTTTCTGAGAGCTACTTCGGCCCTTATGGCCTTTGCACGTAAAATAGGGAAGCCCCCCCAACAGAACTCATACAAATATACAATGCAAAGTGTCAAAGCGTAGCTGTATATGGTGCTGGGGTATGGGGCTACGTACCTGTGGATATTTTACAGAAGGTTGAGAACAATTTTATTTGTTATTTGTTGGCCGTTCCAAAATGCTCTCCAACGTTTGCCTGTCACGTCTAATTGGGAATGGAGTATATCGCTGACTATATTACAATACAGCCAATATTACTGTGGCACCGTGTTTGGACCACGAAGCAATGCACTTTAACACGAGGGTTAATTTTAGACTGTCTGGGCCTAGATAACTGGTCAGATATTCCGTGGCTGTCCTTCGTACATAACTTCCTTAAAGATCTGGATCTTTCTATTTATTTTAACGAACCTTCAATTTTAAGTACCATTACAAGAAAGACTCTGAGGACGCTTTGCTTGACACATTTAAGGGAGTTACGTATAGCCAGAGAAATACATAAAGTATCAAATCGGCATATTCTAACAATTCAATGTACCCAGGGCATACAACCGTATCTGACCTTTTGTCTGACCAGTTATGAAAAGTACCTGTTGACACGATTTAGGTGTTAGAAATGGGATCCCTGGCTGGCCAGGGCTTTCGCCAAAGTCAGTCAGAGACCACCACTCCTAAGTCAGGGCAAGGGAGTTACACGCCAAGATAACCCCTGCTCACCCTCTAGGTAACGTGGTGCGAGCAGCAAGGCTAAACTTGGAGGCGATGTGAGTTAAGTATTTGCGCACGCACCCCCAGCAACAACACCCAAAGGCCCACCACAAAGGAAACTCCACACAAGGTTATATAAAAATAGCCTTTGTATTACACCAAAACACATTAGATAAAAACACACACTTTACAATGTGCCAACAGGCACGGGCAGAATTTACAGGGGATATGTACAAGACAGGGCCACCTGGACCACTGTCAGGAATCAGCACTTTTAGAAGTAACAATACAATACTTGTAGGCCTAGAACTTAGAACATAACAGAAAATCACCGTAGCACCAAATAGCACACCACCAGTAACTACTGGTAATCAGGTAAATACCACCTACGCAATCCTAACCACCTTAGGAACAGGTCACGCAGGGAACCAGGACCTCACTAGCACCACCTGCACTAGCAAGAACATCCACCTAAGTATCACAATACCTGTAGGGGCCTAGACCTGGGGACAAAACACTTGATGCATAAACATTCAGAGGTGTAAGGAACAAGGCACATGATGCATAAACTACACATTCAGAGGTGTAAGGAACAAGGCACATGATGCATCTACAACACATTCAGAGGTGCAGCAAAGAGCACTTTGCAGAAATCACATTAACATGAACTTAAATCAAAGTCCAGGGTCCAGGTTGCGCCACTGCGCCAAGACCTAAACGTAGCAGCTGCCCACAAAGTGCTGGGCAGCTGAGGGACAGAACAGGGGGCCTAAACACTGTAGCTGGCACTAAGTGCTGCACAGCTGGGGATAGGCCAGGGATGAAGGAGTGCGTCTCTCTCCTAAGTCCATAGAACATGTCCCTAGGAAGGAAAAACCTAAACGGTGCAGCTGCCCACTAATTGCTGGGCAGCTGGAAAACAAATCTGCGACAGGGGCCCTCACTGGCCCCTCAGGTACAAAGACTGCGCCATAGATTGGAGCCATCTGGCTCTTGCAATGCATTTTGTGCATTTTTTGGAGCCCTCCAGGCTCTGGAAACAAATATTTCCCCTCAAGAATGTGGAACGAACATGGCATGTGTGAACCCTCGGGCTCTCAACATAACGGGAGGGGGGGGCGCCTCTGGAGCCATCCTGCTCCTCAAATCAACAAATACCCCCATCGTTGAGCAGCCCCACTGTCAAGCGGGGGCTGCTTAGGAACACAGGGACTCCAGCGCGTGGGGCCTTAAGTAGGTGCTCTCTCCTCCCCCGCCCTCCTCCCAGGCACCTCTACTCACCGGCTGCTTCTCCGGGCGGGGGGGGGTGGGTGCACCACGCTTCACCCGGTCCCCCATCTCGGGACCGGGACTTCGGGAGGCGGAGCCCTCGTGGCTCCGGGCGGACTCCTCGGCGGGGCTCCCTCCATTCCATGGGAGCCCCGCAACACCGGCGCTACACTTTGCTGGCTGCCCCGGGGCTCTCTCCACATCATGGGAGCCCCGGGCGGCCATTGCTCAGCCTCATTCTCCTTCCGGTCGGCAGGCAGCCAATCGTGGCGTGGTGGGACTTCCCTCCAAAACCGGAAGTCCCGCCCCGCGTCAGGCACCGCAGTGCCTGGCTTCCTGTTTTGCGGCGCTCGGGCCGCGGCGGTGAAAACTGGGGGCACTCTCGAATTAAATATAAAGCGAGGTGGGCACTCGCTCGCTTAGATTAATAAAAAGGGGCAAATAACGCCGGGTGGGCACCGGCTGGGATCAATAGCGCTCCCAAGCGCTAGCAGGACATCAAGCGCTCCCAAGCGCTTAGAAGGGCACCAGGTGGAGCACTCTCCAGCGCTATGTCAAAGATGAAGCGCTCCCCAGCGCTAGAGAAGGAATCCAGGGCCCCCAGGCGCTAGAGGAGCCAACAGTCCAGCAAAGTCCTTCAGCAGTCCGGGGGCTGGGCAGGGCCCAGGGGGGGCAAGCCCTCCCCTGGGCCCAAGCAGCAGCACCCCCCTGGTAGGATTCAAGTGTCAGAACAAGAACATTTTACAAGAGGTCACAGCCTCCTTTTATACAGAGCAATCCTTTGTTTAAAGGTGCAGGGTGGGGGAAGAACCAGTCGCAGCTGGTCTGGGAGTACTGTTGATGGGCTCAACCACCCTCTCTATTGACTGGCAGGGCTAGGGTCGTTAGACGCACCACAGGGGGGCGGAGCCAGCATTGCCAGGGGAAAACCCAGCCTCTTCAGGACACAGGTACACTCCTCCCCAGCCATCAGCATGCTAATCTCCCACTCACCACCGGGCAGACCCATCCAGACTTCCTGGAGCCTGGCATGCCAGCCAGCTCCAGCCAATCACGCTCCAGCACCCTCACAGCACACGTACAGCCATGTCTAGGAATGGCACTTCCCCACTAGACACATACAAGCCGCACATACCGTTGCGCAGCATTCACTCCCACGAGTTCACACATACCAAACTCGAGCCTGCACTCCCCACGCATCAGGAACTACCAAGGACACATACATTCCCCATCCATTCCTATGGGAGGGGAGGCCTATCTCACCACAAGCACTCAAAGTGCGCACGCACTTTACACTGCGCCACAGTGTCAAAGTGCGCAAAGACCAGAAATCACTATAATTCAAGGCAAAACGTTCAGGGGTGAACCTGCAAGAAGGCCCAAGTCCAACAAGGTTCAATACATTCTTTCGTTTAGTTCCATTCCCAAATAGACAAGAATGGTCCAATACAATTATTCGGTGTCCTTACGATGGTATTTCTGAGCAGACTACCATTCATGTTTTGCTGTTTTGTAAATTTTATAAATTACCACGCAAGAGCTGGATCATTCCATTACTGCAATCCCAGGGTTTACGCAGATGTCGCCCTGCCCTTCTGGCATTACAATATCTTGAATCAGTATCGAATGCTAAAAGCATAGCAATGTTTCTTAAAAACTGCCTGAAAATCCGCTGCAAACACGACTAACTGTAGTTTTCGAGTGGTACAAAGTCTAATGTCTTATTACTGAATTGTATACAGCATTCATGCCTGGAAATATATAAATTACTAGCTAAAGCATAATTATTAGGTCTCGCGACCTATCGATGCGCGCATGCGCATCGAGCGGAGCGAGAATTCATGTCGGCAAATCCTCTTCAAACTAAGGGCTTTCAGCCCGGCGTTTTCTTGCAGTTCACGTGAACATGCACGAGCATTCACGGCCAGGGCTTCTCCTCCCCTAGCAGCACTCCTCCCACACCAGCAACTCCCCCCTCCCACACCAGCACCTCCCCTCTCTCTCCCCGCAAACACAGCCTTGCCGTAGCAGCACTCCTCCCACACCAGCACCTCCCCCCTCCCACACCAGCACCTCCCCTCTCTCTCCCCGCAAACACAGCCTTTCCTTTCATTTCTCCTAACCCTCCCCAGCCCGTAGCAGTTGCCGTAGCAGCACTCCTCCCACACCAGCACCTCCCCCCTCCCACACCAGCACCTCCCCTCTCTCTCCCCGCAAACACAGCCTTTCCTTTCATTTCTCCTCCCCCTCCCCAGCCCGTAGCAGCACTCCTCCTGGACATTGAGATCAGAGTATACACCAGGCATTCCGCAGATGGACCTACATCTCACGCCACTGCTGGTCTTACACCCTGCATATTGTCCCACATTTCACCCGACATATCAGCCTCTCTCATACTACCTCACCCCGCTGCTGCCCCAGTGACTGTGGGATCTTACACCAGCACATCAAGCCAGTCTCACCTCACAGATCCAATACCCCACCTCACCGCACAGCACACCCGTCAAACCTGCAGCTCACCCGTCAAACCTGTAGCTCACCCGTCAAACCTGCAGCTCACCTGTCAAACCTGTAGCTCACCCGTCAAACCTACAGCTCACTCGTCAAACCTACAGCTCACCCGTCAAACCTGCAGCTCACCCGTCAAACCTGCAGCTCACCCGTCAAACTTACAGCTCACCCGTCAAACCTACAGCTCACACGTCAAACCTGGAGCTCACCTTACACTTCGAAACCCAGAGACCAATCTGTGCTCTCTCACCTATGAGCTGCCGAACTCGCCGATCACATCTAACCCACAGCTCACTCACCCGTAGCCCACCCCACACATCATCTCGAAACACAACTCACCCACCCGACCTAGACACAGCTCATTCCGCACCACGTCTCTCACACTTAACCCACAGGCCTCATACACTACGCAAGTCACCTTAAAAGCCACATATAATCCCTCTCTCCGCGTAGGGGCGTAGCTATTATCCGTGCACAATGTGCAGTGGCACCATGGCCTTAGGACGGGGAAAGGCCGATGCATGGCCGCACACCTCAAGTCACGCACTGCGCTCTCCGCATTTCCCGCCAGAGCCCGGCGTCACGCACGCGGTGCCTGGATGCTCTGTCACTTCCCGCAGTAACATTAAAGCACAGATGCTGGTAAGCATCAGTAGGGGAGACACCGGCCTGCGAGGACCCAGGAGCAAAGGCGCGTTAATATCAGGCGCTGTTTGTTTATCTTGAGCAGACAACTGGCGGCGTTTCATTTCTGGAGGTCCCTTTCTAATAAAGATAAGCAGCAGATGGGGCATACATCAGCCCCGTCACTGGGATGCGCAGTTTACAGCCTCTACCGGGCACTATAATTACCGCCGCTCCTTTCCCACCAGGAGCAGACGTGCACATTATGTATGCCAGGGTTTAAACTGAGTCCCCTGTGTCCTTCCATGCCCTTCAGTGCTCTGTGGGGGTGGGGTGGCCATACAAACAGCCCTAATATGTTCAGCCCATTGCCAGTGTTGTCCAATGGTTGTTGCAAATGCTGGCATCTCTTCATATTGTTTCATTTGCCATTCATTCATTCTGTGGATTCCGTGTACTTCACCATTTTTGCCTTGGCCAGGAATCGCGGTAATTGTTTTCACCGCTATTAGCCGTTTTTCCTTGATTTGGTTTTCAGCGAGCCGGCCTTGTAGTTGCTGTAATTTCACACGAGGAGCCGGATTATTATGTTTTGCGAGTGACAGTGAAGTGGACGCTTTCCTTCCTGCATTTGGAGGTCGGGAAACCGTGACCTCAGCTGATATCGCCGCGGCGCTCACATTCTTCACCCAATTGTTGGGGGACTCAGAGCTCACGCTCCCTTTGCCTTTCTTACTGTGCCGGAAAGGTTCTCCTTTTGTTTCTGCCTGCAAAGAAGTCATTTGTAGGGAAGCGGTGAAGGTATTCATGTACGTGACATTCAAGGTAAGGTGTAATTACCTAGTGTGTATTGTGCTCTGAGCCAGAAGATACGTTTCCTGGATTTTTGTGTGTTCTGGTGGAACCCCTGCCTTCGCTGATAAATCATTCTCAGTTACCTGAAGTGGGCAGCTGGTAGGGATTTCATCTACTGGTCTGCGCCCTCTCTTTTATTTTTGGTTATTGAAGTACCACTCACCGGTTCTCTGTTCACTCTGAACTGCTGCTCATCTGTGCCTGACGAGGGATCTGTATCCCTAACTGCTGATTGTATCCCGCTTCTGCTGCCAGAGCTGTCGCTCGTGTTCCTTTTGTGCCCCGTGGTGCGCCTCCCCTTGACTCGCTGGTGTGAGCGTGAGCTGCAATCTGCAAGCTCTGCCCTTCGCTCCCAGCTGGAGTCAGTAGGGTCGAGGCCAGGGTAAAAGAACTACAGCGCGTCAAGCCCGGGGGACTGCGAGGACCAGAAATCCCAGCTGGGGTCAGCTGGTTCCTCTTCCCCCAGGCGACACGCCCATCTGAGTTACAACCACTAACGAGGCAGGATAAAGCTTCGTGACACCCGCTTCGCGGGCGCCACTCACCGGTTCTCTGTTCACTCTGAACTGCTGCTCATCTGTGCCTGACGAGGGATCTGTATCCCTAACTGCTGATTGTATCCCGCTTCTGCTGCCAGAGCTGACGCTCGTGTTCCTTTTGTGCCCCGTGGTGCGCCTCCCCTTGACTCGCTGGTGTGAGCGTGAGCTGCAATCTGCAAGCTCTGCCCTTCGCTCCCAGCTGGAGTCAGTAGGGTCGAGGCCAGGGTAAAAGAACTACAGCGCGTCAAGCCCGGGGGACTGCGAGGACCAGAAATCCCAGCTGGGGTCAGCTGGTTCCTCTTCCCCCAGGCGACACGCCCATCTGAGTCACAACCACTGACGAGGCAGGATAAAGCTTCGTGACACCCGCTTCGCGGGCGCCACTCACCGGTTCTCTGTTCACTCTGAACTGCTGCTCATCTGTGCCTGACGAGGGATCTGTATCCCTAACTGCTGATTGTATCCCGCTTCTGCTGCCAGAGCTGACGCTCGTGTTCCTTTTGTGCCCCGTGTTGCGCCTCCCCTTGACTCGCTGGTGTGAGCGTGAGCTGCAATCTGCAAGCTCTGCCCTTCGCTCCCAGCTGGAGTCAGTAGGGTCGAGGCCAGGGTAAAAGAACTACAGCGCGTCAAGCCCGGGGGACTGCGAGGACCAGAAATCCCAGCTGGGGTCAGCTGGTTCCTCTTCCCCCAGGCGACACGCCCATCTGAGTCACAACCACTGACGAGGCAGGATAAAGCTTCGTGACACCCGCTTCGCGGGCGCCACTCACCGGTTCTCTGTTCACTCTGAACTGCTGCTCATCTGTGCCTGACGAGGGATCTGTATCCCTAACTGCTGATTGTATCCCGCTTCTGCTGCCAGAGCTGACGCTCGTGTTCCTTTTGTGCCCCGTGGTGCGCCTCCCCTTGACTCGCTGGTGTGAGCGTGAGCTGCAATCTGCAAGCTCTGCCCTTCGCTCCCAGCTGGAGTCAGTAGGGTCGAGGCCAGGGTAAAAGAACTACAGCGCGTCAAGCCCGGGGGACTGCGAGGACCAGAAATCCCAGCTGGGGTCAGCTGGTTCCTCTTCCCCCAGGCGACACGCCCATCTGAGTTACAACCACTGACGAGGCAGGATAAAGCTTCGTGACACCCGCTTCGCGGGCGCCACTCACCGGTTCTCTGTTCACTCTGAACTGCTGCTCATCTGTGCCTGACGAGGGATCTGTATCCCTAACTGCTGATTGTATCCCGCTTCTGCTGCCAGAGCTGACGCTCGTGTTCCTTTTGTGCCCCGTGGTGCGCCTCCCCTTGACTCGCTGGTGTGAGCGTGAGCTGCAATCTGCAAGCTCTGCCCTTCGCTCCCAGCTGGAGTCAGTAGGGTCGAGGCCAGGGTAAAAGAACTACAGCGCGTCAAGCCCGGGGGACTGCGAGGACCAGAAATCCCAGCTGGGGTCAGCTGGTTCCTCTTCCCCCAGGCGACACGCCCATCTGAGTCACAACCACTGACGAGGCAGGATAAAGCTTCGTGACACCCGCTTCGCGGGCGCCACTCACCGGTTCTCTGTTCACTCTGAACTGCTGCTCATCTGTGCCTGACGAGGGATCTGTATCCCTAACTGCTGATTGTATCCCGCTTCTGCTGCCAGAGCTGACGCTCGTGTTCCTTTTGTGCCCCGTGGTGCGCCTCCCCTTGACTCGCTGGTGTGAGCGTGAGCTGCAATCTGCAAGCTCTGCCCTTCGCTCCCAGCTGGAGTCAGTAGGGTCGAGGCCAGGGTAAAAGAACTACAGCGCGTCAAGCCCGGGGGACTGCGAGGACCAGAAATCCCAGCTGGGGTCAGCTGGTTCCTCTTCCCCCAGGCGACACGCCCATCTGAGTCACAACCACTGACGAGGCAGGATAAAGCTTCGTGACACCCGCTTCGCGGGCGCCACTCACCGGTTCTCTGTTCACTCTGAACTGCTGCTCATCTGTGCCTGACGAGGGATCTGTATCCCTAACTGCTGATTGTATCCCGCTTCTGCTGCCAGAGCTGACGCTCGTGTTCCTTTTGTGCCCCGTGGTGCGCCTCCCCTTGACTCGCTGGTGTGAGCGTGAGCTGCAATCTGCAAGCTCTGCCCTTCGCTCCCAGCTGGAGTCAGTAGGGTCGAGGCCAGGGTAAAAGAACTACAGCACGTCAAGCCCGGGGGACTGCGAGGACCAGAAATCCCAGCTGGGGTCAGCTGGTTCCTCTTCCCCCAGGCGACACGCCCATCTGAGTCACAACTATATACTACAACCGGGTCAACGCGTAGCGGGACGCGTGCGGGACCAAGCGCGGGGCTAAGCCCGGGCAAAGGGCGGGCCGTCTGTGGCCGTCCGGGGACGACCGAGGACGGGACGGGCCACCCCATTTACGCTTGGCCATTGAGGATCTACCAAACCTATACTCCGAAACCAATTCGTAAATACATCTTAAGTTTGACGGAAAATTTTTCTATTAGACATCTGAAATAAAGATCCTATAATTAAATAAAATCAACTGCGGCTAACATACCATTAATTAGACCTCTGATCCCAAATATGAGGGCTGTAAAAAAACTTCGCTCACGAACAATTTATATGAGGCGTATGGGGACTGAAACAGCTGTTAGAAAGACTGCAGATAAATCATTGAAACCTGGCCAAATTTCAAGTACTCCAGCTATAAACACGTATTTTTATACCCTTTCTAAGAAAAAAACTGTATCTTCACTTTCAACTGAAAACCAAAATAAGCTAGAACCTTCTATAAATAAGGAAAATTACGATTCTCTACCTCTCTTCGTCCAGATTATTGACAATCAAGGACAGACAAAATCTGAAAGTAATTTGGCAAATATTTCTTTCACTGGGAAAGGCCAAAATCCTCCCGTAGATACGGCTCAAATAACCCCTATAATACCAATAAGTAAACAGGATTATGAGTTACCCTCTGATGTGTTTATAAGTATGAATATGAAGCCAGAACAAGATAAATCTGAAATAATATTGAGCCAAATACATCCTTTAACCAGCTCACCAGAAAAATCCCCTATCCTATACCCTAACCAGGCCAACTTTACTGATCCAATTTTTTCACATTTAACCTTTGGAAATACTACTTCTCCTCTCTCAAAGGCGCTTTTTACACTGCAAGAAATCTTGGAATCAGTGCTTACTCATCTTGGTCAAATTCTTGCTAATTCCGATGACACTTTGGACGTGCAAATAGGAATACTGAAATACTTGGTTGAGGAAAAAAAGAAAATATTCCAAAATAAATACATATCAAAAAAACCTGATTCACTCGAAACATTAAAAGATGAAGATCTTCAAAACAATGTAAATATAACTCCAAAACAGCGAGAAGCTAGTACACAAACGAATAACATAGCAAAAATTGTGACCAAAACAAAGGAACTAAGAAAGAAGAATAATCCTCTTATTACATATTCTCTTAAAAAATTGTTTAAAGAAGAATCGGAAACCATTACTGGAAATAGTAATAAGCATTTTCCTATCTTTTCGTACAAAGTGTCTAACAACAAGCAGGATCAGGGTATTAGGGACAACAAAGTAGAGCCATTGGGCGTTACTGCTGAACAGAAAAATAGTCAACAAGAACAGTCTGAAAAAAGAAATGAGAGGGAAAATGCTAGGGGGAAGAAGAAGAGAAAACCACTAAGGAGAATACAGAGGAAAAAAGGGAATAAACTGAAATTTCAAAAATTCACTCCCAAAATCTTGATGAACTCTTCAGAAATTCAAAAATCTCCGCTGTTAACACATCTGAACCCAAAAGCTGAAGAATTCTGTCCAGTGGTAGAATATAGAACAACAGAACGAAATTCTAAGGCTACTGAAGAAGCGAATAATATTATTACGCAACCATGGGAAGGAATTCCATCTAAGCACTTAATTATAGAGGAACTGTTTCCTATTGACAAGATGCCATTGAATCGCGGTAGAATACTGAATCTTTTACAAGAAATGCCACCTCTGATCTCTCTGACAAGCAATTAAATTGATCTAGTTCTCTTTCCAAATAAAGAGAATAAGAAACTAGCACAGGTATCCTTTTTTTCGCCAGTTCTGCCTGGAATCATACTCAGAGAGAAGGAAATTCTTCATAAAAACGGCTACGATGTAATATCCGTAGTGGAACCCACACCTACTAATAATTTAAACAAAGGTATCCTAGGACAAACTAACCGAAGAAACGAAATCACTAGTACACTCTGGGGAGAAACAGTATCAAATTCCACAAGAAAAGACTCGCTAAAAATACAAGTAAAGCAAGGTGAGAGGTCAGTATGGTCAAGGGATTTAAGACCTACCGATAATGAGAACTCAACAAAATCTTGGGCATGGTTATCAGAAACCTTAAATAGTAAAAAATCTGTTAAACCTCAAAAATATCAAGTTTAGCAAAGGTCTGACGCTACTGTCCTGGAATTTGGCTGGGAAGACGGACAAAAAAATGAAGTATGTAACTGAAATCCTCCCTGACATTATTGGTTTACAGGAAACGTGGAACATTAACCCTTTTAAACAAAAAGGATACTATGTATTTGAAACCTTGGCAAAAAGATCTAGAAGGGGCCATGCCAAAGGCGGTCTAGCAATCTTATTAAAAGAAGATTACTCTTGGTCACAGGAAATAATTAATACAAATACGGATAATTTACAATGCTTAAAGGTATCTCTTAAATCCCAAATATCAGCCACTTTTTTACTACTCTTCAACATCTATGCGCCTCCCAGCATCAACTGCGATCTGTTGTTTGAACGCCTAATGGAGACCATCTCTCAAATTATTGAAGACCAACTCAATTTGCCTTATATTATAATGGGAGACATGAATGCAAAAATGTCAAACTGCGAAATAAAGAAATGGGCTCTCCTCTTCAATGAGGAATCTTTGGAAACATCACTCCCTGTACTCCCAAAAGGAATGAAATCTGATAGGAGAGGTCGCGCATTATTATCATTTCTCCCAAGAATCAACGGGACAATTTTAAATGGTAATATACATGGTGATAAACCAGCATCGTATACGAGGCAGGGTAATGGATCTCCCTCTATCCTTGACTATTTCATATGTGGGATCGGAGAAAAAGATCGAATGAGTCAACTTTCGATCACATTCAATGAGGAAAGTGATCATGCTATCCTATGTCTATCAACTGAATGGATTGTACAAGCCACTTTCCAGTATCAGCCGATATTTCATCAAACCAAACTGGAAGTAAACGCAACGAGGGGCCGAATTTATTGGGGGACAGAAAATTTGGACCACGTGAGGCTATTGGTCTCCCAAACTAATCTGTTGACTACTACATACTCAGCTGATCTTATAAAGAACTTTGACTGCATATTAAATAGGCTGAAATATGCACTACAAAGTAAGTTAGAACAAACAAAATTAAGGAAAAGCAAACGAAGTAGTAAACATAAAAATTCAAAAAAACCAGTCGTAAAACAAATCAACAGGTTGATACGTGCCCAGTTTTTGAATTTCTCATTTACAAATAAAAAGGAAATCAATAGATTAAAAAATCAAATACGACGAGAAAAAACTAAACAGAAAAAACTGAAGCAGGACACCAATTGGATTGAAATCCAACAAGCAGCTAAACAAAAGAACCAGCGCAAATATTGGGCCCTGATTGCAATAATGACTGGAACCAAGAAAAAGTTAGAATCAACTCCTGTTACAGAAGAAGACTGGGAAATTTACCTTCGAGAGCTATATAGTCCAAACAAGTTGATTAATAATGGTGAGGCTGAAGTACAATGTTTGGGAAAGAATGACATACAAATTAATAAAACGTCGGCAGTGTCTGTCTCTACGATCATAAGAAGGGCAAGAAGTACTGGTGCGTCGGGACCCGATCAGATACCTATCAAGGCCTATCAAATTGACCACAAAGAGTGGGGACGGCTGCTCTCGCCACTATTTAACTATATAATCGATAGTGGCAAAATGCCAATCTCCTGGAAGGGGAGTATAATTATCCCGATCTATAACAAAAGGAAAAAGAAGCATTCCGGGAAACTATAGGCAAATTGCCCTCATGGATGCTGTCGGGAAGATTTTTGCTGCAGAAATATTGGATAGGCTGAAAACTTGGGCATTTTCCCTGGGTTTAATCCCTAAGTTTCAGTCTGGATTTCGTCCAAACCATGCAGTGACTGACAATGTAGCGATCTTCCAAACCATTCTGGATAAATATGTATCAGGGAAAAAGCAAACCATCTATGCAGCGTTCATAGACTACTCGACGGCCTTCGATCGAGTAGATAGACCGACCTTGTGGTCAAAACTGAGAAGAATGGGCATACCGGAACAGCTATTGCTTTTAATAGTGAATCTTCACAGCGACACCTGGTGCCGTATCCAAATGGGAAGCGATAAGGGTCTATCAAGGGTATTTCGCACATCAAATGGCTTAAAACAAGGGTGCCTCTTGGCTCCAATTTTATTTTCTTTGTACTTAAGTGATTTACCATCCAAACTACAACAATGTTTAAGTACGCCGCCAAAGATAGCCAATGAGTATATTCACTCCCTGCTGTACGCGGACGACATTGTCTTGTTCGACCTAACACCATTCGGACTTCAAAATCTCCTAGACACTTTACATCAGTACTCCAGGAAAAATTTCCTAATCCCAAACATAAGTAAGACCAAAGTGGTTGCTTTCTCAAACCAGAAGAAAAGGGTGAGATACGAATGGAAGTTGGGAGGGGAGAAAGTAGAGCAGGTAAAGGAATATACTTACCTGGGCAGAATTTTTTCGCAAAACACGAGTAACAACAGTCAAATTGAACACTTAAAAAGGAAAAGTGACCTACATGCTGGGGCTTTGTCCCGCCTATATTCTGCTACTGGACATAGGCACTTTTCGGCACTAATTCAAGTTTATCGAGCGAAGATTCCGCCGGTCATTTCCTATGCTTCGGAATACATTCCTATTAATCAATGGACATATATGAACTTAATTGAAGGTAAAATACTAAAAAACTTACTGAAGATCTCCACATCTACTCCAGTACAGGCGTTGAGACTGGAATGTAACATCACGAGTGCCTATGCTACAGCTGTAGCTAGTATCATAAGGTGGGCTTATAACCTTCTCCACTCTAAAGAAGGCACTCTCCGAAGTTTACTAAAAACTGAGACATTTAACATCGGTTCTACCAATCTCACTTTTTCAAAAAACATGCGAGAGGCCTTTCAGCTTGCTAAAGTAAGTGTGGAAATATTGTCTACATGGTCTCCAGCCCAACTCAAACTATTTTTAAAAAAATTCACCCCTAAATTGAGTTATGACATTGACCACTCACATTGTGTTAGTTTATCTTTGTATAAGACCTATGCAGACTCCCATGAATATAAGCAATATCTGCCCTATCTAGACTATACCCTCATACACGGTGCAAGGCGCGCAATTATGATGCTGCGTCTGGGAACCCTTCCTGTACTAACTTTTATCTCTTCCTGGAGATCAGATAAGACAGCTTTATGTACCTTTTGTCAAGGGGGCAATCAGAATTTGGAACATCTTCTTTTTATATGTCCTAATACAGTAATTGTGAAGGCAAGGTTATTATGTCTTATACCCATTTACCGATCATGTAGGATCGTAAACTCAAAGGACTTTTTATTAATTTGTAAAAACCCCCCAAATGAATATGTTTGCTATAGAATTTTTAAGTTTTTGAAAATTTCATTGAAAATGTATTAAATGAGAATGTATAATGTATATATTTTATTTTGTGGTCCTCAATAGAGTACCGTTACAAATAAACTTTTTTTTTGACTTTGACTTTGACTTAATTCAGTTCACAAACTACCGCTCCAATGATAGGGGCTTATTTATAAGTCGCTTGCGCCGCCGGTATGTCACACGGGGCTTGTGAATAAGCCCCATAGTACGGAGAGCGAGCCGAAGAGAGGTTATGGCCTTCCAGCCAGAGATGCCGACTTTGGATCGGCGGAACCAGGTTCGAGCCTGTCCTTGGTCAGCTTTCAGTCAGTGATTCTGGGCATATCGCTTAATATCCCCGTGCCTACTTAGAAATGAATGTGTCCTTGTGTAAGGTAACTTAGTGCGTATGTAAAGCGCTCCAATACGTTCGCCCTATATAAATCAGCAGAAAAAAATCAATAAAAAAAATGTGACATCTGCTATTTACTGTGCCTAGAAACAGTAGACGTGTTTTATGAGGTATTCAATGAAGAAAAAAAAGGTTCGCGATAGCCACGATGCTTTCCTGAAGTCTATCTCTTGCTGCGTTTTCAATGTTGACAGATTACACCTATTGCCAAAAAAAGCCACGGCTGGGGTGAAGCACATGAAAAACAAGCATTGGCATAGCCAATAGGTCTCGCTTGTGGGACCTTAAAAGTATTTAGTTACAAGGATATTGTGCTGCAAAACTAAATACTTATAAGGTCCCACAAGCGAGACCTATTGGCAATGCCAATGCTTGTTTTTTGTTGTTGCTAGAAATCAATTTTAAGTTTTATCTAGAAACCATAGTTATTGTAGACTTTATTCTGCCAAAGCAATTAATTGTTTAATAATATTTTTAAATGCATTTTGAATGATTGTGTATGAAATTGTATATTATGATTGTTGCTTTTATGATTTTTATCTGTTTTAAAATCGAATAAAGCTTTCTACTACTACTAAATGGTCTTTTTAAAGACCTGTGGATTAATTGGGGGCGGCCGAATGCTGACAAATGGCAGACCACAACAGCTCCTCTCCCCCACGTTATGCAGGCACGTTATGTTGGTTCTCTGGCTCTTCCCTGCTCACGGGTCGCATCACGCACATTTAGAAACATTTAAGCACACATATTTAGAAATATTTAGGCACACACATGCAACAAACGTGCACGTCCCGCGTCCCGCCCCCCCCCCCCGTGCCCACCCTCATGTTAGGCAGGCAGAGGGCCTGGTTTTGCTCTGGCCCTTCCCTGCTCACGGGTCGCATCACGCACATTTAGAAACATTTAAGCACACATATTTAGAAATATTTAGGCACACACATGCAACAAACGTGCACGTCCCGCGTCCCGCCCCCCCCCCTGCCCACCCTCATGTTAGGCAGGCAGAGGGCCTGGTTTTGCTCTGGCCCTTCCCTGCTCACGGGTCGCATCACGCACATTTAGAAACATTTAAGCACACATATTCAGGAGAAGCTCTCCAAGTCTGGAGTTATAGTGACTACTGCAGCAGCTGATAAAAGGCTGGTGCGGATTTTGGAGGTTGCCAACTATCGTCTGTTTTACGTCATTGATTAGATACTGCAGCAAGGAATGCACAGAGGCACAGAGGGATTGATTGCCTGGGCTGTTTAGCAGCGTCAGTAGTAGTGCAGTGTGCTTGCTTTTATCGCGTCCCTGGTTAACGTGGATATTTCTCACTAAGGGCCTTGTACCTAATGTTTAAGTAGGGCATTAATCTACTCATTTGCACTAGATGGACGATAAAGCCAGGGAAACCTTGAATCAATGCAGGCCACGACGCGCACCAATTGCCCTTTGCACTTACAGTAGATCGCTTTTACAATCCTCCCACGGAGCAGGAATGTTGTGGCCCCTGCTCACGGGCCGCATCACGCAAATTGCTATCTCCTTATGCCTACCCACATTTATAATTTGGAAATTACAAATTGTGAATGTGTGATGATCTAATGTAATGTACTAATTGTATAATATAAAAGACAAACTCTAGCGTACTGTTTCTACTACCCTTCCTGCGTTCTGCAATCTGGTTCAGATCGAACCAAACTTGCACCCTACTGCTCCATGTGAAGCACCTCATGTTTGAGATGCTCGTGTTGTGATAACTGCGCCGCAGTGAATCCGGACCGTGCCCGCAGCTTCCTGAACAGTGTGTGTGGACGTGAACTTTGGCCTTGGCCGTGGCCTTTATTCGTATACAGGCGGCGGGCTGTCAAACTCCTGCAGTAACACCGATGGGCCGGTGCGTTCCCCCTTATAATGAAGGTGTAATCTGAGGTGCCAAGGATCGTAGGCCCGTTCATGGCTGCACCAGAGCCCGGCAGACTCTGTGAAGGGAGTGAAGGGGAGCCCAAGAGCCCCTCTTCTTAAGAGTGACTGCTGTAACTGGACTGTCTTCCTCATCACTGTTTTGGGGGTCTTGGAAGCCGCTGGAGGTCGTGTTGAACTAGTGGCTGGACGTGTGCATCAGAATGCCCCCTTGGTTTGCCTGTGTCCTTAAACACCTGGTATGTAGCAGCCAGGCGCGCAACACCCATATTGGAATCAAAGGGCTTCAGGCCCATCCGAACACCCCCCCCCCCCCCCCCGTCGTGTGTGGCTGCCCGGACTCAGACAGCTCCCGGGCATGCACACAGCCGCACCCGAGCACTTCACAGGTCTTTAAAAGACCATGTGCATGTTAATGAGGCTTTGTTGTTGTTTCACCCCTTCCAAGAGCCCCTGCCCCTCCACTCTGCCTATTTCTTAAAGTTTCAGCCCCCCCCCCCCTGCCCAGGTAGGTGTCATGGAAGAGAAAGGGCTAGTCTATGGGAGATACCTTCTGCTGCAGTAAAGAAGGATATGCTTGTATGCCATTTCCTCTCTTGCCACATTTCACTTTGTCTGGAGGGTGATCATCATGTATCAAAAGAACTCTCCTCATACAAATAATTCCAACACTCATCTACAGCTCAATTAAATTTGGTATTCCTAAGCCAAATAGAAGAGGAAGCACAATGATCTTTGCCAACGAGAATATGCTTCCTAAGAAAGTTATGGATTTTGAAGCCTCTTTTCAATTGCAGAAACTAACTGAGCACTAGGTCACACAAGTCTAACTGAGCTGATGGCATCTGTTGACCTCAAGGTTCTGACACAAATGTCTGGTTTTCCCACAGTGATTTCAACAGGGGAAACTGAAAGGTAGCTCAAGTAAAGGCCCATACACATTTCTATGAAGGGTGTAGCTGGTTTTAAAACAGACATTAACCTTTTACCAAAAAAGTGTATTGCCATTACATTTGAATCATGAAATCGGTCTTGGATTGTTTTCATGTCAATCAATCAATCAGGTAATTGTAGAGCGCACTACTCGCGTGAGAATCTCAAGACGCTGGGGGTTAAGTGGCATTCGGGCAGCTCCAGTCATCCGAAGAGTTAGGTCTTGAGGCTCTTCCGCAATGCTTGTAGTGTAGGGCTTTGTCTGATGCTGAGGTCTTGGCTGCGATGTAGGAGATCTAACTGCTTCCCATTTTGGCTCAGTGGATACAGGGGGGTTTTGGCCAGGGCTAGGTCAGTGGAGCGGAGGATTCTCTTGGGGGTGCAGAAGGGGACTTTTTCATTGAGGTATTGCGGTCCGGTTTTGTGGAGGGCTTTGTAGGTGTGAGTGAGCAGCTTGAAGGTCACTTTTTTTCCAAAGGGGAGCCAGTGGAGGTCTTGTAAGTGCTGGGTGATGTGGTCTTGGCGTGGGATGCTGAGGACGAGTCTGGCTGTGGCGTTCTTGAGTTTGTGGAGTAGAGTTTTGTTGATTCCGGCGTAGAGGGTGTTTCCGTAGTCCAGCCTGCTGGTGAGAAGTGCGTGGGTGGCAGTCTTCCTGGATTCGGAGAGGATCCATTTGAAGGTCTTGTGGAGTGTGTATAAGCATGTGGAGGACACGGCGTTGATCTGTCAGTTCATGGTGAGGGAGGAGTCGAGTATGATGCGGAGGTTTCGGGCGTGGTCCTTGCGTGTGGGAGGGTTGCCAAGGGCAGGGGCCACCAGGTGTCGTCCCATGCAGAGGGGGTGGAACCGAGAATGAGGACCTCTGCTTTCTCCGGGTAGAGCTTCACTTCAAGCAGTTGCTGCTTATCCAGGATGCAATGTCCTTTATTCCTTTCAAGAAGTTTTTCCTGGTGAGGAAGAGGATGAGCTGGGTGTCGTCTCGTCGGCATAGTATCCTATGCCGAGTCCGTTTTTTGTAACAATAGTTGCAAGGGGGGCCATGTAGATGTTGAAGAGCGTGGGGCTGAGGGAGGATCCTTGCGGTACTCCGCATCCGATTTCTGTGAGTTTGGAGAGGAAAGGCAGGAGTCTTATTCTTTGAGTTTGGCCAGCGATGAAGGAGCGGATCCAGTCTAGGGTAGTTCCCTGTATGCTGGCATTGTGGAGCCTGGCAGCTAGTGTGCGGTGGGAGACAGAGTCGAAGGCTGCTGAAAGGTCTAGTAGAATGAGGGCTGCAGTGTGGCCTTGGTCAAGTAGTGTGTGGATATTGTCTGTGGCGGCTAGGAGGGCATTCTCTGTGGTTTGGTTGCTGCGGAAGCAAGATTGAGATGCGTTAAGGATGTTGTTGGTTTCTATGAAGTTCGTTAGCTGGGTGTTGACCATCTTCTTGGTGACTTTGGCGGTGAAGGGGAAGAGGAGGAGAGAGATGGGCCTGTAGTTCTTGAGGTTCGTCTGGTCTGTGGAGGGCTTCTTGAGGAAGGGTTTGACTTCTGCACATTTCCAGTCATCCAGGAATGCGCTTGTTTCAAGGGTGCAGTTGTATGTCCATCATAGTTCTGGAGTGATGGTGGAGGCGGCGCTGTGGAAGATGTGTGGCGGGTAGGGGTCAGTGGGTGCACCGGAGTGTGTGCTCCTCATGGTCTTTATGGTGTTTACTGTGGTGACAGTGGTCAAGGCGTGGATGGTTGGCGGAGTGGTTTTGCTGGTGGAAGGTGTCGTGGTCCTTGGTCGTGTTCGCCGAAGTTCTCATGGAGTGCCCTGATCTTGTGGTGGAAGAAGGAGCTAAGTTTGTTGCAGAGGTCCTGGGAGGGGGGATGTCAGAGGTTTCGCTGAGGGGTCTGATAAATTCTTGTATAATGTTGAAGAGTTCCTTTGAGTTGCGGGAGTTGAAGAGGATTCTATCCTGGATGAAGTGCCTCTTCTCTTTGTAGATCTGACGAGTTGGTGGTGTGCTGTAGTGGCACTCCTGAAAGCGGTGGGAGCTTCTGTGGTTTTGCTGTTCCTCCATGCTTTCTCGAGTCATCGGCATGAGCGCTTTAATTCTCAGAGGTCCATGGTGAACCAGGTGGCTTTTGTGGTGTGTTGTCTGCTGGCGTCCTGGAGGGGTGCGAGCGTGTAGGCGCAGTCGGCGATCCATTTGTGGAGTTTGTTGGCTGCAGAGTTGGCGTCGGTCATAGTGGGGGAAGGAGTGGGGCTCAGGGCAGAGGCGAGGTGCTCTTCAGCGATCTTGCTCCAGTTTCTGCGCAGGGGCATGGTGTTGGCTTGTGTGCGATGGGTTTCGAGAAGGAGAAGTGGACGCAATGGTGGTCCGTCCAGAGGGGTTGTGTGGTGTAACTGAAGTGGATGTTGATTCCTCCGGCGAAGATGGGGTCAAGGGTGTGTCCCGCCTTGTGGGTTAGGGTTTCCTCTGTATCTTGTACCAATCGGGGATAGCGGTTGCGATGCCTGTGCGGAGTTGGCGTTGGTCCAGGTCTCTGTGAGGAAGGCGACGTCGGGTGAGTGGGTGTTGAGGAGGTCACTGCGTGGCTGTGCAGGTAGCGTACGTTGATGGTAATGCAGCTCAGGGGTTTGGGTGTGCTGGCATCCAGTGGGTTGGGGGTAGCGGTCAGGGACCGGAGGTGGGTGAAGGTGCGGCAGGAGAACATGCCTTGTGTGATGCTCGGCGTCGAGAGCTGGAAGTTGTTGTTGTGTCCAGGGGTGAGTTCGTGGAGGGGTGCTGGGTCATATAGGCGGGAGGTTCGGGGGACCAGGGTCCCTGGCTGCAGACGGGCTTGCCTTTGGCACGCCAGGGGCGCGGCCGCACAGCGCCCACATTAAGTAGGGGGAGGGAGAGCAGCCTGGAGGCGGGGAGCAGGAACAGGCACAGGGGAGGGGCAGCAGCAGCAGGAAAGGGAGAGAGAAAGGCAACGGGAATACAAAAAACAAATAGACAAAAAAGGCACAAAGAGACAAAAAAGACACAGAGAGGCATAAAAAGGCAAAGAGAGACATAAAAGGCACAAAGAGACAACAGTGGCACAAATAGACAAAAAAAGGCACAGAGACAAAGCCAGTGAAAACAGGAAGACTGGCTGAGCAGACCAGCAAATGAGCAAGGCTCTCCCACTGGGCCACCAGGGTTGAGGCACAGGCAGGAGCCTGTGGGTGGAGGAGGACCTCAAACACCTACCTGAACCAGAGAGGTGCTGGGGGCAGACGCACCGACTGAACTGAGCGAGGGGAGAGTAGATTCCCTGTCAAAGTCTTCTTCAGTGTTCTCTATCATCGAAACGTCTGGAGAACACTCAGTTTTTATTTTGACAGAACCAAAGCCTTCTGTTAATCTTCCAAACTGTGTGGTAATTGTAGGGGCTATACATCCCCTACCCCCAAAACAAGCAGCAAAAGGCACAGTGTGGTAAAGCTAAAGCAAGTTCCCACTGATATAATTTTCAGGGCAGAAACCTGGCATTTATCCCATGCTTCCTTTAAACATTATGTACTGGATGTTAGTTCCACTGCATTTTTGGCTAGAATGCATAGTGTATAGCACGCCTCTACTACCCCAACACGTTTATCATTTGGAATGAAAGGGGCTTGGCAACAAGAATAAGCAAAGGTTACTCACCACAGTAATTGCTGCAAGCTTAAGTCACCTTAGTCACCAAAACCCTCATCTTTGTTACAGTAATACAATGTTCTCACATATCGGCTTAAAATACAATTGGAATAAGGAAAGGTAGATGAGAAGCCTGAGACAAAGCTTGGGAGTGGGTGGAATCAATCGCTTTCACAATTTTGAGGTTAGCGAAGGTGAAATTCAGTACGCTCCAGTCCTGTGATCCACAAGACATCCCACTCTTGGCACAGAATATGCTCAAGGCCAAAAGCTAAATTAGTTTTCCAGGGTGGATTTCATCCTCAAATTCACATACTGGGGGGCGGGGTCTCTCTACGAATGGAGTGAGACGCACGCTACGAGAGCTCCGGCTAGCCGCTGCCTAAAAACACATTTAAAGCGGCATTAGGGCTTTTTCTGGCGGTCCTGCCCGAAACGCTTGGATCGCAGAAGGGCTCAGACATCTCAGACCTGTTCGCTGCCAGGCGAGGACCGCTGTAGACGACATTGGTGGAGGCCCGGGTCCGGACCCTGGCATCTTGCGCCTCCCGGGGCCCGCAGCAACTCCAGACAGCATACATCGCCGCCACCGACACAACGCATCAGGCGGAGGCCGTTCCTGAAGCCTGGAGTGCAGGTGCAACAGTTGGGACCCCCAGCCTCGGCGCCCAGCGGGGGTGTCGTCCGGTAGCTGAGATCGCTGCCGCCATCTTAGGCCACCCGGCACCGTCTTCGGTAGCAGGTGGCGGAAGCCCAGCTGTATCTCCTGGAGCCCCCCAACGACCTAATATACAAGCCGGGGGGCAGGGGCCCCGGGGTACCGCTGATGTAACCGGAGTGGCCCTTCGGTCGTCGGCAGAGGGCTTCGTGGGCCAGGAGGGAAGGCCTATCCAAAACCCTGCAGCCGCCATCTTGACGCCCGCTACACCCTATAGTGCTGTGGAAGACCGGGACCTCTATCGTGCACTTTGCAACGCTTTGGAGCGCTTGCCTCTGAGGCTATTGAGGGGGGGCCTGGCGACTTGAGCCCTTTGCCTGGGTGCACGGTGGGTCCGCTGCTGCACCGCTGGTGGGGCTAGGGGGCTCTGGCGGGCCTACCTGCGCAGCATTCGGCCATCAAACTCTTGGCAGGCCGTTAAATTCAGCGTGGCCCCCTGGTAGACCACCAGGACACTGTCTCGCTCAGAGGTGAGCGGTTGTGCCCACTGGACCCCTGCTCTGCGCACCGACCCCTCCATGGGCCCCTGATGCTTGTTGAGGTTGGATCCTGAACGGTCCACAACATCCTACTGCCCATAACCTCCCGAAGACCTACCAGAGGGACCCCTCTCCTTCTCCACAATATCTAGTGACTCTCACCCTATATAGATTGGAGCGCGCATGTTGGGGCCCCTTTGCTAACGCCATCACTGCTTAGAACTTTATCGCCAAGATACGTCGGAGCACCCTGGGTCCCCGCCTGGGGGGTACGACCTGAAACGGGCCTCACAATTGGGCTTCCCTGTAACACCCATCTCTGAAGTGCCTTCGCTGACGACTCCTCAAACCCGCACCACACCTGGTCCTGACTCGGGGGAAGGGGGGGGGGGGGGGAGGGAGTGCGAAAAGCATGGTACCTGTGGGGAACCCCCTGCACTCTGCTGGTCCCCCTGACTCTCCTCGTGCGGCGGTGGGGGGACCTTGAATGTCGAGGCCCACACCTGCAGCACCATCTTCCAATTTGGGCATGGACATCGCATCTCCCGCCATTGGACGGCCTTCTCTCCCGGCCTTTCCCTGGGGGACTCAGCGCCATCGCCTCCTGACCTGGGGAGTGTGACAATCCTGGGTTTGCGTCAAAGGTAATTGATCTCCTTCTCCACTGGGGCCCGGACGGAGTAGGTGGCTAACTCCAAAGTGACCCAACAGACTCAGCGGAGGGGACCCTGCCTGCATAACTTGCCTGGCCCTAGCTCAGACGCCTGGAGGAACTACACTGACCCTGCCAGCGACCGTGACCCTCGTGAGTGGCTGGTGGGGGCCTGGGGGACTTGGAGCAGTGGAGGACAGCTCCCCAGTCGCCTGCACCTCACCTGGGGAGTGCTCTGTCATCGCCTACAGTAGTGCTCTCTGGTACTCGTTTGGGGCACCACCCGGCCTCCTACGGCACCCTCTGGCCTTGACCCCTACCTGGCAAGTGGGCTCCCGGGGTTCATGAGTCGATCAAAGGTGGGGAAGGACTCTGCAGCATCCCAAAAGACAACCCTGTGACTGCCCTGTGGAATAAACCGGGATCGGCGCCTGTCGAGGGGTTGGCTTCCTCGGCGATGGGACCCTAGGATCCTGTCAGCCAATCCTTCATGGCCAATTTCATGCAGGAACTCAAATCTGAAATTGGTTCCCTTCGAACAGAGGTACAGTCCTGCGTCAAGGAGCGCCGGAGGGATGTAGTGGAGTTGGGGGACAGAGTGGATGGCCTCGAAAAAACAGTTGATACTCGCACGGAGGACCAGGAGCAGTTGTGTCAGTGCTTGGCATCCCTGGAGGACCAACACATTGAGCTCCAGATCAAGCAGGAGGACCTGGAAAATCGGGGCTGCTGCAACAACTTGCGAATAAGGGGGGTCCCTGTCGGGGCGGAGGGCTCAGACATTATGACCTTTGTCGCTGATCTGCTCCACGAAATAAGAGGGGATGAAGATGCCTCCCCGCAGGCCCTTGACCGTGCCCATCGAGTATCTGGTCCTCCTGGTCGCCCTGACCTCATTCCTGATATTCTGACTCAGGTCCACATTTTTACAGAAAAGGAGGCCATCCTCAAGGCAGCGCGCTGCAAGCCGGAACTCACCTATAAGGGCGCCACCATCCAGTTGTTCCAGAACCTCGCCACTACCACGCTACGTCGCAGCAGGGATTTCAAACCCATCACTGACAAGCTAAGGGAGCTGGGTGTCCAGTATCAATGGGGCCATCCATTCGCGCTCATCTTCCAATGGGACTCAAAATGTCAGATGCTGTGGTCCTTCAGGGAGGCTGCGCAACTGCCTCAGCTTCCGGTCACCCCACCATCGAGCCCCTCCAGGCTACCATCCTTGAACCGGCAAAACCTCAATGGGCCAGAGTGCACTGATCAAGACGCCCGTCTCATCGAGGGGAACGTACCTCCTCTCAAGTAAAACAGGACATCATCCAACACCTTTGCGCATTGGAGGGTGGGAGATCCCCATCTGGCTCCCAGACCTCAGAAACCTAGCTTTTGGGCACCCCTCTATGCCTTGCAGTTCTTCATCGGCCTCACCATCACTCCACGAAGTTAGGACAGCTCCCCCACTCCCTTTGCTTGCTCACCCCTTGCCCGGACTTGATCTTGGCAGCAGCTCTGGAGTGTGCTTCTCAACGGTGGTGCTGATACTCTGAGACCCACTTACCCTCCTATTCCTCCGAGAGGGACATCTCTTGGATGGCTGGTGCCCCTGTGCCTGGTTTACCCCTGAACTGGAATAGGTCTTGTTGGCCACCCTGGCCGCTGTCGCACTTGGACGTTTTGTTTCTCTTCATTTGCTCTTTCCCCTTTCCTCTTCCTTTTTCCTAGTGGTGGGGAGGCTCCAACTACCGTGGGTGCGATATCTTACGCGAAAGCTGCTACTCTTCCTCCCTGCTTGGCGATGGACCCTGTGATGTGCCTCCACTCCACCTGCCTGACCCGGGGGTGGAGGGGGGGTTGTTGGGGGGGGGAGGGCTGCGCTCCTCCCTCATACCTCTGCCTGCCACTTATGCATAACTTACCTGTGCCATGATCGGCATTCCATGTCTGAAACTCCTTTCCATTAATGTAAAGGGCCTTAACCCCTCCCCCCCCCCAACAAGCGCCACCAGATCTGGTGCTATCTACTACAACAGAATCCAGATGTCATATTCCTACAGGACACTCACCTGCTGAGGGTAGATACCTTTCGCATGGCTCATCCCCGATACCCCCTTCAATTCTGGGCCTCTGCTCCCACTAAATCAGCTGGGGTGGCTATCTTATGTAGGGCGGGCACTAGCCAGGGTGATCCCAGAGTGGTCCGTAGTAAAGATGGCAGGTTTCTCAAGATGATGGTCAAGGTCGGGCAGCGGGCTCTCACCCTCTGCAACGTCTGCCCTCCAAATCAGGCGTAAGACCTCTTTCTCAGGGACCTCTTGCAGGCACACTTAACACACAATGACACTAACCTCGTCCTGGGGGGCGACTTCAACCTGGTCTGGGACACGGGCCTTAACCGTAGTGGCGGCTTGTATCATAGGGACGGGGCTATGTCCGCCGCCTTAAAGAGGCGCTCAAATGACCTTGGTTTAACAGATATTTGGTGCTATCATTCTCCAGCTGCTCGAGAGTATTCCTATTATTCACATGTCCATCGCTCTTATTCGCGCATTGACTATAGATTTGTTTCCCACTCCCTGATTAGCGTCACCCTCTCGGGGTCTATGTCAGACATCTCGGTCTCCGATCATGCTCATGTGGAACTTCTCATACAGGGCCTATCCTCTCGCCCACGCCAACCCACCCCTGATGGCGCCGCACCCCCCCACTTATCCGGGACACCGTAGATGTGGAGGCCATTCAGGGTGCTATCACCTCCTACTTTGCGTCCAATGACCTCCCAGAGAACCCCTTCCCTGTGGTCAGGCATGCGTTTAGGGCCACAATCTGTGGCTGTATTACATCAATCGCCATAGCCCTGGATCGGGAAGCATGTCTCTTCAAAGATAATCTCTTGCGGGATATAAAAGCACTTGAAAGACGGGACCAGGGACGCATACTAGCTCTCCATAAGAGACGACTTGCAATGCTTCGAGGCCCACTGCAGGCACAAAGAAACAACAAAGCAGAACTCGCTCTTTTGTCCTTGAAGCAACGGTATTAGGAGGGGGAGATAAGGTGGGCGTGATCCTGGCCAGGCGCCTGTGGGCCCGGCCGCTAAGGCACACATCGCCAAACTTAAACTGGAAGATGGCACATGGGCAACCACCGAAACCGCTAAGTTGCAAGCTTTCCATGACTTTTACTCATCCCTCTACACCAGGGAATCGCCCAGCACAGAAGTGATACAGGCCGCGCTGGAAGAGTGTGCCTGGTCCCCGATTGGATGCTATCAAGCGCAGCATCTGGAAGACCTGCTAACCTTGGAGGAGTTATCTGGTGCCCTGAAAGACCAACCCCTTGGTAAATCTCCGGACTGGATGGCCTTCCAATCTCCTTCTATCGCGCCTTTCTCCCGCAACTCAAACCGCACCTGCTCAGTCATTTGAATTACTACTCGGACGCCGAGGGGCCCTCCACGTCTAAGGCCATGGCCGAAATCGCCTTTATTCCCAAACCTGGGAAAGATCATACACTATGTTCCTTTATCCGCCCTATTGTGCTCTTAAACACAGACCTCAAAATTTATACCAAAATGCTAGCCAAGCGACTTGATCCACACCTGTCCGGGTTTATCGAACCTGACCAGGTTGGCTTTAATCGACATCGGCAGAGCGCTGACAATGTGCGACGCATTGTGCACTTAGTCGCGAAGGCTCAGCACTGGAGGATACCCTCCTGCCTGATGTCGCTAGATGCTGAAAAAGCATTCGACCGGGTGGATTGGCTGTTTATCCGGGCAGTCCTACACAAAATAGGGCTGGGCCCCCAGATGATCGCTAGGATCATGGCACCATATCTCTCTCCGCTAGCCCAGGTACGGGTCAACAGCCGGCTCACAGAGCCCATCTCGATCTAAAGAGGCACCCACCAGGGGTGTCCCCTTTCTCCCCTCTTGTTTGCCTTGGTGGTCGAACCCCTTGCGATTATGATTCGCCGATCCCCTGATATACCTGGCATACACTGGAAGGGCTGGACCATAAAATCGCCTTGTTCGTGGATGATCTCCTTCTTACAATCCCTCGTCCACGAACCATGCTGCCCGCTCTCCATAAGGTGCTCCAATCGTTTGAGCTAGCCTGAGGCCTTAAAATTAACCATGCTAAATCATGGGCCCTAACTCTCACAATCCCGGAGGCGGAGCTCCCTGTGCTCCAATCTCTTGTCCCATATCAATGGGCCTCCCATTCATTCTGATACTTAGGCCTCAACTTGACCCCAACCTCACCTCGTGGTCACAAGCTAACTGGTTAGAGTGTAGAAAAGCCGTACTAGACAACCTGAGAGCGTAGAAATCCCTTTGTCTGTCTTGGCTGTGGCGCCTGAACACAATCAAGATGTCGATACTCCCAAAGATTCTCTACCTGTTCCAGACTCTAGCCACACCTTTCCCTCAGCACCAGATCCGGGGCCTTCAGCGTGAGCTCACTACGTTTATCTGGGGAGGGCATCGGGCGCGCTTCTCCAACAAGATTCTTTTGTTGCCACAAGACAGAGGGGGGCTGGCTTGTCCTTATCTGCTCGAGTATTATTGGGCCTCTCACCTCCGTTTTATCTCGGAATGGATTGCAAGGGAAAGTGAGAAAGTCTGGTTCCACTTGGATAGGGCGGTGACCTGTCAACCCATTTGGGATCTCGCCTGGCTCCCGCGGGAGGCTCGCTCTCTAAGCGCCTATATAGCTATTCCTACAAAGACGGTGCTTAACATCTGGGACAAGGTAGCATTGTCTAAAGGCCTTACCACTTTCCCGTCCCCACACACCCCCATCGCTAGCAACTCCCATTACCTCTCCACCCACACTCTTTCTCGGACTGGTCTGATGGGGGCTGTCAAACGATTCGGGATCTCTTCTATGGGGACTCTTTAAAAATTTTTGATCAATGTAAGCAAGACTTTCAACTCTCAGAGGAGGCGAAATATCAATATATTCAACTTCGACACTGGGTCAAGGCTTCATCTTCGGCGCGGGCGGCCACTCGTCCCTTTACCCCTTTTGAACGGCTGGTGTGCTCCTTTGATAACTCCAGGGGTTTAATCTCTCACACATTTAAAATTTTCAATACTCTCCGCAGATCACTTCGCATGCTTATCAGTCAAGGTGGCAATCGAACACAAGCAGTGACATTGCGCCCACGCAATGGGACCACTTGTGGCGGGATATCCTGAAGGCCTTCCGTAGCATCTCCCAGCGGGAAATCGTGTACAAGGTCATGACGCACTGGTATTACACCCCACTCAGGTTACACAAAATGTTTTCTACCGCCTTGCCTCTCTTCTGGAGCTGCACAAACGACCCAGAGTACTTTCTTCACAGTTGGTGGACGTGCCCACTCTTGACCAACTACTGGAAGGAGATCCTCAGCCATATCAGACTGGTACTTGGTTACCCGTTGCATGAAAACCCGGCCACTGTCATTTTAGCGCTCCGGCAAGGGAACCTGCGCCTCATGACCCACTGCGATTGGCATCCAATCCTCCATATGCTTGGAGCAGCTCAGCAAATCATTGCTCTCTACCGGAAAAAGGCGGAAATGCCGCTGGTTAAAGTCTGGTTCACTCGCCTGTGGCACACTATGGCACTGGAGTTGCTCGCGGCGCTTCTACAGCTTTGCGACACCAATTTCACCAAACTTTGGCAACTGTTAGTAGATTACTTTTGCAAGATGGAGCATGCCCGCCTTCAGCCCCCGAAGCTCCGGGCTGTATGCCTAACTGAAGACGCCCTGACCCCCCCCGGATTCTGACAGCATCTTGGGAACTAATGGTGGAATCGCTCGCCCTCCCCCCGGGTGGGGCCCTCCCCTCAGGCTCCCACCACCCCGTTCCCTTCCCTACCTCAGGCAGAATAGCCTTCCCTTCGACTGTCACCCATGGCCGCACTGACCATGTATAACCTGGTGTCCTTGCATTACTAGCCCATGTTGTCTGTGAAGATTGGACGCTGGTTATCACACGCCCCACCTGTTCTCCACTATCTCACTATTGTCTTTCTCTTCTTCTTCCTTGCTTTCCAACTTCTTAGTTTTGTTTGGCTTCTGTTGATTATATTGTTCTCAAATGGCAATGTTGTCCCGACGAGCAGATTTGAAGCAAAAGGCATTGCATGGAGGGCCTCTCTGTGGGATTTCCTACTTGCAATAAATGGAATTTTATGCTTCTTGTTGCCACGCCAATGTTTGGAGATTAAGTTGTAACAGATGCACTCCTATTACCACAACAGAGTCTAGGAACCTTAAACTCTACTTTCTGTAAGGCATGTAATGTCGCCCCTGCTGCATCTGGTGGACACTGAAGCTGTACGTTATGCCGTGGACTACAATACTCTACTGACGTGTTGGACTGCAGTACATGGGAGGATTGGCGGATAACATTGCCTGCATATGCTCATATGTGATTTCTTAAAATGCCAATAAAAACATGTTTAACAAATTCACATACTGAGGATAATTCACCACTGCCATTGCAAGAAACTTACAAATCCAAGGAAGCCCAAAATCATTTATAGTTAAAAATAGTTTAGTCCAAGCATCTCCCACAGAATAATATTCTTAAAATGGTTCCCTGCCGGTGGTAAGTAACCTGAGACCCCACAGGCCCATTCCACAATGCTTCCTCTTCCACCTCAGTGCATACACCGCCCCCAAAATGTTTCACTCATGTTCATGGAGTATACACCCTTATAAGCAAGGCATCATCTACTTCCACAAAGCGTAAACTTAATTTACAAACCTTCCATAACCTGGAGAGCCAGAAAAATTCACTGTAATCTTTTCATCCACAGGGTCACACCTCACAACAATTTGACGTGAAGTCCCGAAGGTTCAACTCCACTTAATGTAGGTTACAACTCCATCTTAGATAATGAAGGTTGGTGTCTTGCCAATTTCAAACAATGGAAGTCACCATCTTTTGCCATCTATGCAGAATCATTGTTAAGTCTGCCATTTGATGCACATGTTGTCTAACCCTATCTTTCCAAGAACTGTTGAAGCATCAAGACATTCGATTAATGACGTTGATAGAACATCTGATGCGACATCAGTCTGGGACAAGTGTCTACTTACCACTAACTCAAGGTCAAATAACAGTAACTATAGACATAAAGCAAAAACAGTGTAGTCTGAATTGACGTCTTTTCACCTTATATGTTCATAAGGAACATCTGGGATGCACACCTTGACACACATAGTTTATGTTAAAATATTCCTAAATTAATGTCAGAAATTCCAATCTCTGATAAGATTTAGTGTATCAGGACTGGCACTTGACCACTTGGCAGAAGAGGTCCTTCACCCAGAAAATTACAATAAACTCTGCGGTCTCACCTAACCTAATGCCAGTGCACTTTGAAGATGTTAAATCTCTCCTAAAGCAGTTAAAGTCGAGTCCTGAAGAAAGGCCACTTCGGCAGCGTGGTTGCCCTTCGCGGGGAACAAGGTCTTCACAATTTCACTGATAAAGACAGTTTTTGCTGTCAACAAAGTATGCAGTGCGCCTCTTCTCCCTCAAAAACTCTAGACTGCAGTTGCTCTACTTTGAATGCTGTCTTAGTGTAGTGCTTAGAAGTAGGTGTTGAGTGCTAGACAACATTTTAGCTATGTTAGAACTATTCATTTAATTCTTGTGAATCAGAACGTGCCTTCTTGCAGTTTTTATAATATTCTGTGTAGATGTTTTAGACATACTGAGAAATAGGTTATTCCTGTAGTAATAAATACCTTTACTTAAAAGTGTTAATTCCTCTTGGACCAGTGTGTGTGAGTGTGTCTGATACTGTGAATAACAAAATAGGTTTGTTACTGTTACCACTGGGCCCCTGATCCCTTCACAGATAATTAGTAACCCAAAAGCATTAACTCTACTTCAGCAAGGCACAGAATAGGTTCTAGGGGCTACAATCTGTCTTTTACATTCATAGTTGGTGCACTGAACAAGGATTATCCGTGGATGGGGAAACAAACCTTGTAGAACTATGCCAAAGCCATAGTTTATGCAAATTGGTGCCCAACGTGGAACCTATATCTTATGCCTTGAGTAGTTTTTCACTATTCAAACAACTGTGAACCATTATTACGTCATAGCGGAAATGTCCGTATAAGGGAGCACCTATTTACCTAGGTTTGTCAAGCCTGACTAATAAAAGGTTATTCCCATTCTGTGAGGTTTCTAATTCTTTGATTCTAATTTTCAATTGAATGTGTTCACTATAGTGGCACCTATTGTGATACGGGCCCATTACAGGAAAGCAGTAACTCAGCATCTCAAAGCTCAAGGTGTTCCCAATGGGGGGGACAGTACTTTTATATTAGCTGCACATACGGCACATGCCTTTGAGACATTTTACTCATCGGTGGAATTTGAGCCCATTGATGCTGCCTCAGGGCACTTTCATGCCTATACAAAAGTAGATCTGCCTGCATACTACAGGGCTTACCAAGATTAACTTATCAGAAATACCAGAATTAGTTTAACAGTCAATTGCCACACCTGCACAAACATTTCTCTTTGGGGTCCCTGAGTAATGAAGGGCTACGTTGCCATTCTTGGCTGGCTACACCTTAGTTCCACATTATACAGGGGACGTGTACAGTTCATACAAAGTACGTTGAGCTCTAGACCTACTCTCCTGCCGCTCCTACACAAGTACAAATGATTAGTCCACAGACGATAAACACTATCAAAATACTAGAAAAATCTTAGATCAGGGAGGATCAGTGGCAGTGATCCTCCTTGATCTAAGCGCGGCTTTTGATACGGTCAGTCATGACACCTTACTGAACCGGTTGTCCTGTGCGGGAATCAAGGATAAGGCCTGGGCATGGTTTAAATCCTTCTTGGACAATAGATCCTTCAGGGTCTTTGACGGTGAAGCCATGTCCTCCAGTAGACCCCTAAAATGTGGGGTCCCTCAGGGCTCCTCTCTGAGCCCCGCGCTTTTCAATCTATATATGAGACCGCTGGCCGATGTCGTCCGCCCTTTTGGAATTAAGATCATCTCCTATGCGGACGACACGCAGCTAGTGGTCTCACTGGCGCAGGAGGTTAATCGAACTGCGCCAGGCGGGCTTAGAGAGTGCCTGGAGGAGGTGAGGAACTGGATGTCGTCATCATCCCTGAAGTTGAATGGGGATAAAACAGAGCTGATGCTCTTAGGCCCATCAGATCTGGCCCTTCCCCCCTCTCTGTGGCCCCCTTGTCTAGGTCCTCCTCCAACACCCAAAAAGACTATCAAGAGCCTCGGAGTGTGGTTGGACAGCTCACTTTCTTTTAATGCCCAGGCCACTAAACTCTCAGCCACTTGTTTTGGTAGTATGAGGGTGCTACACAAAATATTTCCCCTCCTCCCCCTGGAAGCAAAACAGGTAGCCATTCAAGGTCTCATTCAATCACGCCTTGATTTTAATAATGTACTCTACCTTGGCGCCCCAGAATACACCCTTCGCAGGCTGCAGATTGTACAGAATTGCGCAGCGCGCCTACTGCTCAAAATTCCCCGCAGGCAATCAGTGAGGGCCGGACTGATCAGCCTTCACTGGCTTCCGATCCGGCAGAGAGTTTTGTTTAAAACACTATGTATAGCTCATCAAGCCTTCTGGGACTTAGGACCCAGCATCACACGTGAGCTGGTCACCCACTACACCCCTAACCGTACTCTTCGTTCCAGCCAGACCTTCCTGGCAGTGGTGCCAAGAATAAAAAGATCCAGATCTGGCGGAAGGACGTTCACATACAACGCATCCAAGACCTGGAATACCCTGCCACTCCACCTTAGAGCGAACCCTAACCTCACGGAGTTCCGCAAGCAATTAAAGACCTTTTTGTTTGCATCCTCGTACTAACTGTATGCCCCCCTTCCTGTCCCTGGTAAACTCTGGCTATCCTAGCGCTTGGACGCCCCCGGGCAACAATTCGCGCTTTATAAATTCACAAGTTACAGTTACTATCAGGGGAAAGGCGCCCACCAAGAGAGACAAAATGGCTTTTGGATTGCTCATAAAACCAATCAGATGGAAACTGTGTATCGATACACTACACCCCAAGACAAACATACAATATTGACTATGTGTCTTCCTCTTGCAATGGTGCAACTTGTAGAAGAGTAAAACATATCGGGGATGCATCTTTGCATGCATTTACGCTAACCTGCATGGCATGCCTTCATTGGCAGTTTTCCCTTATGTACTTAAGTACAGAATGAGCACGGAGCTGCATTAGCTCTGGGGTTAAGAAGGAGGCTAATGGCAAACTTCTCTACAGTGTACTCTATCATCTTAAGAAATATTAAGGGAGAGGCTTTGGTTCTGGCTATGCGTCAGAGACTGGAAGCAGTTCCAGTTCAAGATTGTGAATGAGAACTATCAAAAATCTTATTGGAAATGTATACCCCTGTAGGTAGAGATACTTTGGGTACTCAATCCGTTAAACCCCATTTAAAACCTAAAAATTAAATTGAGTGCCCTGTAAAAGAGAAATCTGTAATGGAAAGATAAAAAGAAACAGAGGGACAAAGAAAAAAAGACTGACTAGATCAACCGCTTCTCTGGAATATAGTTGGGGTAATTAAACCTTAAGAAACCGTGAAAGAAATTAGAAAACCTGAACTATATCAGTATTCAGAGTGCTGCTCCTTGTGTTTTTTTCAGAACACTGCAGGAAAAAGAACAGTGAGAGAGGAGCTGATCCATGTACCAAAGAAAGGAGGGGTGCAGTGGGAAAAGTGAAGCAGGACCCAAGACTGACTTCAGTCTAAAGAGGGAACAGAAAGGATTGGACTCTTAAACCCTAGTATAGAAGAGGAAAGTAGAAGGACTTTCCAAAAAACATGCAGATACAGTTGTGAGTCCTCCTGTTAAACAGGACTTGAATGAGCGCGCTTCTAGACTGCACAGCAGAAGTCACAATAGTGCATCAGATGCTTCAGAGGTTGCTGGATGTGAATCCAACTGATTTTATATATAATTGAGACTCCAGACCAACGTTTAAATCCTCCTAAGCATGTATGTAGTGTAGAGCCAAGAATCTCTATAGGATAAAGTCAATCCCATTACCTGAAGTGAGAAACTGTGGGACCCCCATCTTGGTCTCGAGATGGCCACCCCGCGAGGGATGTCAGACCACTGCGAGCTGGAGTGTCTGCATGCAGGAACCTCAGCGTCTTGCGTCAGTGTGTCAGCATTGAAGTTCTTTTTTCCTCTTCCAGCCTCAGCAAAGATTTTTTTTGTAAACCTTTTTATTGGATTTTGCATTTACCATACAGGGGATACATCAATCAATAGCTTTAATCATTGCGTAACATTCATTGTCTACATTAATATGGCTGGAAATTCGTGTCCACCAAGGAAGCACCTGTCTAGGCGCATGGGGTATGCGTAGGTGTGAGCCTGTTTGGGGAAACTGGGTGACATATTGGAGTGTCCAGTTCTCAGGTGTAACTGTTGTACCCTTGCTGTCCGCTTGTGATGTTGGAAAGGAATAATCCGTATGTGCAACCGAACCGGGGAGACATAACTCAGAGAGATGGGACAAGGGATAAGGGCGTTGCTCTTCGCAGGTCCGATATCATCCAGGGGCGATCTCTCATCGGAACGAGTGTACTGTTCCACTCGGGGCAGTAGGGGGATGACGTCGCTCAGGGGGTTCTTGTGGGGTTCGAGGCGTGCTTGGGTCTGGCGCCTCCTGGGTGGCAAGTGGGATTACTGTGAGGGTGTCTTGTGCTTATGTGAAGCTGTGGAGGAGCAGCGACCATTCCATGGATTTTGGATGTTGCCGCTTGCCACGCGTTTCCTCTGGTCTGATAGCATCTTCCTCAGCAGCGCCCCATTTCATGACCGCCATCCACCATGCTGCTATCGGGGGACCATCTGTTGATCGCCATTGTAGTGTAATGCTTCGCTTTGCCAGGAGTATGGCTAAGATCGCAAATCAGGTCTCCACTTTTCTCTGTTTGTGTCGTTGCAATATCCCTAGGGCACTAGCCTCCCATGTGGTAAGTTCTGTCAGGCCCGTGACTGTCCGCAGTGTGGCGTGCACTCTCGCCCAGAAGGCTTGCAGTGTGGGGCAGGTCTATAACATATGGATGAATGTGGCGTCAGGCGTGTGGCAATGGGGGCAGTCAAACTGCGTCGCAGGAAAGAGGCGCTTGAGCTGCGCTGGCGTGAGATATGCGCAATGTAGTATGTTAAATTGGATATTTTTGAGTCGCTGATTACGTGACACTTTTTTGTGGTGTAACAGTGCAGTGAGCCATTCTTTATCATGTACTGCACAACCAAATTCCTCCTCCCACTTAAGTCGAAGCCACATGAGCTGTGTGCATGTAAGATCGACTTGGATATCCAAGAGATTAGGGGCCAGATGTAGGTGTCCAAATACCGGTCTGAAACGGCCGAAAATACCGCTTTTCGCCCGTTTCCGACCGGTATTTGGACAATGGTATGTAGGGGTTTGAAAAACCTACAGATTCAGTAATTTTACTGAATCGGTAATTTTACCGAATCGGTAAAATTACAGAATCGGTAAATTTACCGATTCTGTAAATTTTACCGATTCGGTAAAATTACCGATCGGTAAAAATACAGAATCTGTAATTTGCTATGTAGGTAGCACTGTTAACAGTGCTACAGGCCATTCAGGATTCGGTATTTACCATGTAATACTATTACATGGTAAATAACGAATTCCTGTGTACATGCATATCTGTGCATGTACACCTGTGCCATGTGGCACACAGACATGCCCTAAGGGCATGTATGTGTGTCACATGGCAGACAAGCCTGAAACAGGGGTGCAACAGGGTGTCAAAGTGACACCCTGTCCCCCTTGTAAAATCGGTAAATTTACCGATTCGGTAATTACCGATTCGGTATTTGCTATGGAATCCTATGGGCTTCAAGGCCCATAGGATTCCATAGCAAATACCGAATCGGTAATTACCGAATCGGTAATTACCGAATCTTACCGATTCAGTATTTTTACCTACTTAGCAATTAACGAATAGTGAATACCGAATCGGTAAAATTCGGTATTTACCATTCGGTAATTTGCTATTACCTACATCTGGGCCCAAGTATTTCCCTGGTCCCATGTTTAAGATCGTATGCTGTACCGGGTGTGTTTTGGGTTCTCCATCCGTGAGATTCCACGTCTTACTACAGTTGACTATCATTTGCCTGTGTAATAGGACCTGTCCGGCCGGGAGCTCACTCCCTTCTGTCAACCCCACGAATGAAGTCAACTGACCATCAGTGAACAGAGCTTCTATCTCCTTGAGTGCACTGTGTAATAGGACCTGTCCGGCCGGGAGCTCACTCCCTTCTGTCAACCCCACGAATGAAGTCAACTGACCATCAGTGAACAGAGCTTCTATCTCCTTGAGTGCACTGTGTAATAGGACCTGTCCGGCCGGGAGCTCACTCCCTTCTGTCAACCCCACGAATGAAGTCAACTGACCATCAGTGAACAGAGCTTCTATCTCCTTGAGTGCACTGTGTAATAGGACCTGTCCGGCCGGGAGCTCACTCCCTTCTGTCAACCCCACGAATGAAGTCAACTGACCATCAGTGAACAGAGCTTCTATCTCCTTGAGTGCATGTTCCGTCCACACTCGCAATTCTCCCTGTATGTAGTGCCCACTTCCTTTATGGAGACCCGCTAATGGTAACAGTGGGGAGTACATGGGTGCTGCTCTAGAGAGGCAATAGATTTGCAGCATACCGGATCTGGCCACCTTCACCAGGAGGGGGTGTGCCGGGTTGGGTTTGGTCCCTGGAAGGAGCATCCGGGTTACCACTGGAATTGTCAGAGTCCCCACCTGTGCCTCCATTGTCTCTAGGTGCCGTCCAGCGTAAGAGCCATTGCAGCTGCGCTGCAAGGAAGTAGGCCTCGAAGGTCGGGGCCCCCAGCCCTCCCCTGTCTGGCAATAGCTGAAGTGTGGTCCAAGCTACTCTACGGCGACTCTTCCCCCAAATCAGCGAGATCAGTAAGGAGTCTAGCTCCTGAAAGAAGGGTCGCGGGGGGTTCACCGTGACATTTGCAAAATAATAGAGAAGCCGGGGCACCATTATCATTTTTGATAGAGCTACCATTCCTATTGGGGCCAGGGGCAGCGTTCGCCAGAAGGCGATTTGGGTTTTTAACCCTCGTAGTGCCCTGTTATGGTTACATTCCAGGAGATCTGTAGGTGTGTGATAGAGTCTAATTCCCAAGTATCTTGTGGCATCCCCATTCCAGGACAGTGTGGCATCCCCTACATTGATCTCCCATTGGGGTGTATTGGGATGTAGGGGGTAGATGGTGGATTTGGCCCAGTTCACACTCAATCCTGATGCCTCCCCGAACTCATTGAGTGTGGCTCAAAGAGAAGAGAGGTCTGCTGTGATGTCCCTGATGCAAATTAGGAGGTCAACTTGTGTATAGGGACACACTGTGCGTACGTCCATCGAGCAGTATACCCCATAGTTCGCCCTTCTCCCTTAGTCTTATCGCCAGCGGCTCCATTGCGAGGGTGAATAATAACAGGGAAAGGGGACATCCCTGGCACGTTCCGCGTGTGATAGAAATGGGGGCGAGGTATGCCTGCCTATTCGAACCCGACTGGTCAACCCGGAGTACAGCAGCTGAATGTGTGCCCGGAGTTGGGGCCCAAGTACCACCCGTTTCAGAACCTCGAATAGGTACTGCCACGCTACAGTATCAAAGCCCTTTTCAAGGTCCAGCACAAGGCATGCGACACGTGGAAATCTTCCCCGCACACTGTCCTAGACCTGAAATAGCCTACGTATATATTGGGAGGTGTTCCTTCCTGCCTCAGCAAAGATTTGGTGTTTATAAACCCAAAGTGTTATCCTCAGGGGATCTACCTTGCTGTGTCATGTCGGACTTATAATGACAGAAGGAATGACCCTTATACATAGTTATTATGCAGGAGATGGTATTCCTGCTGAGTTTCTAAGAATCCTCAAGCATAATGAATGAGGCTAGTTTTCAGGGAACACCCCACGTCCTGTAAGCAGTACCGTATCTAGGTAAAAGGTCAGTCCCAAAAACAGTTATGTAGTGTAATGGCAAGGGAAAATATAGGTGAAAGGTTAGGTTGCTAACTGAGCCAACATTGGGGTACCTATATAACAGGATTACAATAAAAACATAAAAATGAAAGGGGATGTGCCACATATTATCACAGCAGTCTTTTGGTCACAATTATTTGATGATTATAACATCCTTATGGCAGAAGAAGACATGCCTCCAGTCTTCATTAGGGAAGAACCCCGGGGGAGGAAGTCATAAGGGTAGCCTCCTCTCCCATAGAATCTGAGGCTATCAGAGAAATTTACACTGGCGAATGGGCCCTGAGACAGGCACAGGGCTTATACAGAAATCAAGCGTGGTAGGACGAACACTCCAGTCCACACAATTCCCCTATGCAGCGAGCCTCAACCACAAGCACAATAACCTTTAAAGCCAAAAGCAAAATGTTTTATAAAAGCAATATTAGATCAATTGCAGTACCAAGACATAAGAGTGCCTTGTCTTTCACCATGAACGTACCCCTTTTTCCTGTCTCTAAATGAGACCGCTCCTATAGAATAGTTTTAGACTATAGGAATCTAAACTCGAATATGCAAACCTACGCAGTACAAAACGTGCAAAGCACAGGTTTATTAACCGACCTGATGTGGAAAAAATACAAACCGACCCTGGATATTCCAAATTTGTTTTTTGTTTGTCAAAACATAGCGCCTGAAAGTGAGTATCTTACTCCATTCATATCCGACGTGGTTCATTTCTCGTTCCGATCCTTGGCCATGGGCTATAAGAACAGTCCTGGCTTATTTTCAGCACGTATCATGGAGATCTTACAACCAGATTCTCAGGTATTGTCATATATGATGATGTCTATCTTACCAATGATTTAGCTCTACACATAACTAGGGTAGACAGAGTGATAAACATATAAACATCACATGGTTATAAAATTAATTTAAGGAAATCAATGATTACCTACTTGATGGTGAACTTCTTAGAGTATGAGTTATTCAATGATGGCAAGGGTCTATCTCTGGACTTCTTTTGGTAGTGAGCTACCTTGTAGACTCCCAACACACTAAAAAAGTTGCAATACCTGTTCAGATTTCTTATCTTTGGACGTACTCATTTGCCTCACTATGCTGAGAGAGTGAAGGCCTGGTATGATCTGACTTCTCCCACGTTTACATCTAAACAATGGATGAGCGCCCACAGCAAAATCTTGCGTGCTCTACATGCAGACATTCTTGAGACTAAACATTTACAGACTTGGGATAATAAAACCAACCTAGTTATCAGTTATACCCAGTTACTATGATTTTACCTATGTGACTAGCAAAGAAGGACAAAATGTTCTTATTGCATTCAAGTCTCACTTGTATTTCTTTGCTGAAGCATGTTTTGCTTCCACTGAAAAAATACTTACAGCTGTGCAATCAGATATTTTTTAAGGAAAGCCCCTTGGCGCGGATAAAACATTTAATTGTATTTCTCTCGTACCAGCACTAAAAGCGGCTACCAAGGCAAGCATTCCTAATGCTCACTCCTACACCCTAGATGGGTACAGTGGGCCTCTTCTTTAAGTGCAGTGTATGTAAAGTTTCAGTATGATCCTACTCTTAGTACCCAGGTTTTTCACCAATATGAACCACATATTGCTCCAACTCCAACCACTTCATCCAATTAGACTTACCAGAGCATATTCTATATGCATTGTACTGCCCAACCTGCAGTAGGGAACAAAATATAATTACTCTGCAGTTTGTGCGGCAGTGTGAATTCATTCCACAGCACACCCACACTAAAATACTAGGTGATAGCACTGCACAGCATGCAGAATTACATGACCTGTTACTTGCGCTGCGAAAGACTGACTTGTACACCTCCCACACTTATTGTGGCAAACTTAACCTTTTGTGTGCAAGGTTACAATGTTGACCTACAGCATTGGTGGTTGAATGGATTCAAGGATTCAAAGGGAAAACCTATAGAGAATTAACAGCTTTGGGGGAATGTAGCTTTCTTACAAGACAAACTTCCATTGGTCCATGTGAGGTACACTTTGGCCCATCAGAATGATGGCATTCACACCAAAGGGAACTGTGTGGCCGACCTACCAGCAAAGGCTTCAATTCAGATTGTTAGAGTAGCAACCCTAACCAGATCTCAAATGAAGATCAACACAGATATCTTAACAGCCATTAACACAACCAAGCAAGGTGGGAAACCTCCTGCAGGCTTTACTCCCAAATACTCCTATATCCTTAATTTAGATAACATTCCTATAGTCACAATACCAGGAGTGGGAGACAGATCAATACCTAATAATCTGTCCAGATTAGATTTAAGCAGAGAAACCCATGAGGAACTGGCATCTACTCATGCAGGGATTAAAGCAACCATAGCAATGCTGCAGCAACCCTACTGGTGGCCTAGTTTATATGAACAGACTAGGGATTATGTTAGACAGTGTAACAATTGTCCTAGACCTTCCAATGTCAGAAAACCTTGCCAACTCCCCTTATGATCTCAAGCATCTCTTTCCGGGTGATTTATTTGGATAACATTGGTCCATTCCACTCAGCCAACCGATAAGTAAATATTGTTGGCAACCGATTCATGTTCTCGATTCCTATGGTTTTGGCCACAGAGAAATGCAAGCACTTCAGCAGTAGTAAAAGATTTGCAGTATCTAGTAGTGCTTGAGGCAGGTCATTCATTTCATTCACATAACTGTCCTGCGCTTAACTCCAATGGTTACAGGGATTCAATGTCTGTTCTGGGAGTTTGTCTGCAATTCAGCATTCCATTCAAAGCTGAATCGAATGGCGTTGTGAAATGTGCTAACGGCATGATTAAACAAGCTTCGACTGTTGGGGTGCTACGTTACGGTCTTAGTTGGTACCATAATCTGTATGGAGTTTAGAGAGCATTAAATAACTTTCTCAGATGAGTATTGGGAGGACGCATTCCATATGAGGTTCTCTTTGGAATTCCTACATATGTGCCTGGCTCCTCTGAAGCGAAGGTTTTCACTGCTGCTGACGAGTGAGTCTCAAAAGTTGACAAAGTTGGGGTCCTAGTTTGTGACTAAAACCACGACAAGCAAGTATTTGAACCATCCTATTGCATACCTATCACTGTTTTTCTGTAAAAGGCAACAGATTTGGCATTCTGCCTCTTTTGCCTGGCTCAAGGAGAAACAGACAAGCGTCAATCGACCATGTAAAGAAGAACTATGTGGCCAGTCCTTTACAGCAGACCTCCGCATACAGCAAGAAGGATTCAGAGTAGTGCCTCTCCGACCTCTCCCTACTTTGAAACCCTACAACCTGAACAAAGCAGTAACATTTCTGTCTCGAGTTCCCTGCAGCGGACATTTGAGCATAACACTCAACACAGAACATTGGGTTCATCAAACACAGCTGATGTTGTCATGATGACTGTGGCTACTGCCGAACGCTTTTCCATAGTTTACCATGAAATTCCACCTGACGCTGCGTCACTTGAACTGGTACTCTTTCAAGAGCCTCAAGACACCAACCACATCAAGGATGACTCTGGATATTTCGCAGAGGATTTTTCAGCCCCTTCTACTGTCACTCACGCCAGAGACTACTTTGCAATTATCGGTGGTTCCATGACAAGTATCTGATTCCTCTGTGGTCTTATACCTGGATTACTCTGGGAACTTTTTCCTCCTGTGGCTGTCAGCGATACTCATCATTCTACTGGTACTTATTGGACATTTTATCCCTGCAAGAACAGTTGGATCGTGTGTGGTTCGTGACCTACAACCATTCTCCTCATCCCACAGAGTCCGAAGAGGTACCTACGCAGCTTATCCCATGCCTGAGGGCATAGAATGGAAAAAAGTTCCATCCGAGATTATGGGACCCACTGAGACATTGCAATTGCCATATATGATAAAAGTTTAAATGAATGATATTAAAAAAACCTGCTTCTATTTCACGTGGTTGGTACACTGAGACTGTTAAAAGAATTATGTCTGATGGGGGGAGAATTCACCTGCTTTAGGGTCACAGCCTTACAGCTCACCGCCTCGCAAGAGGTCCACGGCCAGCGTTGCTCGCCCCCGCCGCCGCAGCACATCCGCAGCCGCTGAGAGGGGTAGAGGCGACGGACTACATTTCCCAGCGTCCCCTGTCTGACGGGGACGCCGCCTGACAGCAGACACTTCCGCCCGGAGGCACATAAACCCCAGCACTTCCTCCGGTGGAGCGGGGGAGAATTTGCCTGCTTTGGGGTCACAGCCTTATAGCTCACCGCCTCGCAAGAGGTCCACGGCCAGCGTTGCTCGCCCCCGCCGCCACAGCACACCCGCGGCCGCTGAGAGGGGTAGAGGCGACAGACTACATTTCCCAGCGTCCCCTGTCTGACGGGGACGCCGCCTGACAGCAGACACTTCCGCTCGGAGGCGCATAAACCCCAGCACTTCCTCACGCGTTGCAGGACGCGCGCGGGCGGTGCCGGGCTGAGCCCGGGCAGAGGGCGGGCCATCTGTGGCCATCAGAGGCAGGAGGAGGCAGGGCAGGGCCAGCCCTCTGACAACGTAAGATGGGTAAGCGCAAGAAAGTCAATGATGTAGAGGAGGGTGGAAGTAAAGCGAAGGTACCAAGACATTCGAACTCTATTTTGACGTATCTCTCTTCTGCTGTGGGGGCACTTACAAAGGAGATTGAAAATGCTGAACAGGAGCTCGGCCTGATACCCTTTGCCCAACCCACTACCCCCAACACTCAGGACATCCAGGGCTCTGCCATCGCTTCCCATATTCCTCTTGAACCTGAGGTGATAATTGCTAACCCCATTCCACCAGCCATTTCTGGCGCTGGTCCACTTTCAGACAGTACCACCACGCTTCCCGTTTCTCTAAGTGCCCAGCAGTTTGACCCATCTTCAAAGCGGAAACGGGGAAAACCTAAAAAACGCCCCTGTTGTGCCCATTGTGGCTTCAGACTCATTGGGAGACCAGATGGAGGCCCTTTTCGTTGCCCGGATAGAGTCCCTGCTTCTGGGTATTGCAAAGGACATTGTGGACACTTTGAACACTTGCTTGGAAGGTCTTTTAAAGAAATGTTCACTTCTTGATAGACTTGTGCACGAACATACCTCGCATTTAAAAGCACATAACGTGGGGCCTGAAAGGCATGGAAAAAGTGGTAATGAGGGGGTTAAAACACGGGAACTGGGACCACTTTGTAGTGAGGTGGCTCAAGCTAATGATAGGTTGAGGGATTCCATCGCCTCCCACAAAGGCCAGGGGGTAATTTCACCACACCTCAGCATCCCCGCCCGCCCCATTGAACAATCTAATGCACCCATTAACAAGAGGGTAAGGGCTAGTCAGGTCAACTTGGATCTACCCCCTGAAGCTGCCCCACTTGTTGCCATTCTTATTGGGGTCCCCCCACTCAAAGAGGGAGAGCTTGAATCCGTCCCAGACCTTATGGTAAGGGCCCGTTCCTGGTGTGATGATGCTTGCAGCGGGGCGAATATCTCCAATAGGATTATCCTTGCGAGGAGGGTGGGTTGGATAGGGAGGCGTCTGAAGTCCGTCCAGGGGGACTGTGTCATAATTAATTTTGACAGGGCCAACTTGGCCGATAGACTGTTCTGGGATGGCTCATACATATCAGAAAGAGACCAACTGAGACCAGTCCCCTTGGGTTATTTTTATCCCCCCACAGTAAAGACCTATGGTGTCCAACTACTACGAACAAGGAGGTGGGGGTCGACTCCAGCACCGGGATGAGCAAGTTCAACTGTGCATGACCGCATCTATACCCCAAGGACAGACACTGTAGCCCTGGTACCTAACTCCTATCCAGTATCTAGTTCCGCTGTGGGTTGCGGGCCGGCTCTGAGTAATTGTTTTGCCCCTTTGTCGGGCCTAGAAGAGATTGATTGACTGGCGGATACGAGGCTTGCGCCTATGGATGGGGCCCCCATTTCCGATGAGGTTGCAGCTTGTAAAATCCTTAGCTGGAACGTGGCTGGTGTCAGAGCCAAAAGGGGAGATGACGCATGGGTTAGCTTTGTCGTCAGTCACGATATTATAGCACTTCAGGAAACATGGGACACCTCGCCTGGTTTCTGGCTGGTTGGTTTTACAAGCTTTGCCGTCCCGGCAGTCCCTAGTATCACCGGTAGAGCCAAGGGAGGTCTCATTCTCCTTTTTTCTTTAAAACTTAAGGGGGCATTAAAATTGATTAATAGCTGCTCATCAAATTTTTTAATTGTGGAAAGGGAGGTTTCCCCTAGCAGGAAAACCTTCTTTATTAATTTTTATAATTCCTGGAACAGGGAAAATAGAAACGATCATATCGCCACCCTGGAATCCTTTTTACTTTCAGTCGGTCAAGATAAAAACACTAATGATGAGTTCGTCCTACTGGGCGATTTTAATATTCACTCCTGCAATAATATGTGTAGCACAGGCGACCCAATGGGCCCTCCTGGGTTGGAGGCCCCCCATTTTGAGCACACCAAGGCCGGAGAGGCATTGGAAGAGATGTTAGCTAATTTTAATCTACTTGAACCAATGACCCCGGAGGGGAAGATGAGACTAATTACCTTTAAGGGCTCAGACCCTGGTTCCATCATACACTATATATTCGTGATCCAAGGTATCCTACACGGGGTTGTTTCCTACGCAACAATTGCTTCCCCATTCAGTGACCATAATCCTGTTTTACTCGAGGTGAAATGGGGGGATTCTATGGGACCTATGTCTTGCCCCGTTAAGATAAGGCCAGACCTACGCTCTGTGGATCAGGGGAGAAGGTTAAAGTGGGCAAACGTGGTCCCGGAAACCTTTTATGCAGACCTCCTCCCAAAAATAGAGGGTTATATGGCAATCTGTGAGGACCCTAGTGCGGTAAATCACGAAAAAATGGGGGCATTTGAATCCATATGCACTCAAATTTCAATAGACCTGACGGCCAAACTAGGGCAGGGAGTAAATTATCACCGTCAATGGTTAGACACTAAGTGCTCGAAAGCACACAGAGCACTCATGTCAGCTCTAAAACACAACCCGAGAGACAAGGTAGTCATCACACTGCTAAGGAGAGAGTACTAGCTAGCTATTAAACAACGGAAGGACGACAAAGGCAGCGGCTTGGGATAATCTACTTTCAGTTGACGTTCTCCGTAACAGCAGCAAATTCTGGGCTATTATCAACGAGCATTTTTTCTCGGATCTGGACAATAATGTCACGGACTGCGTCATCCCCAATGACAAATGGTTGAGCCACTTTAGAGCAGTATACGGTGACTCGGACTCAGAAGCCTCTGGCTGTCCACGAACAGTCCCTGAGGCTGGACCAGTAATCTTCAATGAAGCAGAGGTGGAGTTAGCAATTTTAGAGTCAACTAAAAACAAAGCCCCAGGGCCGGATGGGGTGCCAGCAGATTTTTATAAACATTACCCAAAGCTTTGGGCAAGAATCCTGTCTAATATATTTAATGCTGCTAATGGCAATCTGTTTCCTACTTCTTGGGCCACCTCAATAATAGTACTGATCTTTAAAAAAGGCCAGCGCGATGACCCAGGGTGTTACAGACCCATATCCCTTCTAGATTCTGCAATCAAAATATTAGGCAGAGTCCTCCTGGTTAAGCTGAGGGATAGTATTGAGGGATGTGGGCGGCTATCAAACATCCAGTATGGGTTCAGGGAGAAAAGAGGCACCCTGGAGCAGTGTTCCAATTTGCACAAGTTGATTGCCAAGTACACGGTAGCCAAGGAGGGGTCGCTATTTCTGGCCTTTATGGACCTCTCCTCGGCCTTCGATCTAGTGAACAGGGCCAAATTGTGGGCAATCCTTTTGGAACTTGGTATAGATGGGGAACTGGTTAAATTTATGGCATCCCTCCATCAAGAGCTGTTGTCTCAAATTTCCTTTTTACCATCTACATCAATGGCCTGGGTCGTGATCTGGAGGAGGTGGATGGGGACGTCCCGCGTATAGGAGATGCAAAGATTCCTGCTCTCCTATACGCGGATGACGCTGTCCTCATAGCCCGCACTGGCAATGGTCTGCAGCTTTCACTTGATGCCTTTGGGGCATTTATGGATAGGCTAGACCTAAAGGTGAATGCTAACAAATCACACACCATGGTGGTCGGATTCCATAGGAACGGGGGCAAACCAAAAAATGTTTTAAGTGGTTACTAGAGTGGCAGTGTTCCCATACCTGGGGGTGCTCTTTGACGAGAGGGGCTCTTGGGGCCCCCAGGTAAGGGCAAAGAGTTTATCTGTGGCTAGATCAACTGCAGCACTTATGGGGTTCACAAAAAAGTTGGGGGCCAGGCCAATGGAGGCCCTGCTAAAGGTCTATAATGCTAAATGCATCTCATTCGCCATGTATGGGTCAGCCCTATGGGGCTATGTACATCTAGAGACAATCCAGAGGGTAGAAAACAGGTTTTGTGTTCCTTGCTGTCTGTGCCCCAGTCAACCCCTATTTTTTCGACTCATGCGGAGATGGGCTTAACCTGGCGCCGTTAATATTCTGGCTCAAGATGTGGCTTAACAAGGAACTAACCCTTAACCACGCGATTCTAGCAGATGTAATGTCCTTAGACCACTCCTATAAAGTGCCCTGGTTGGATCATTTGAGAAAGTCCTTTGAACATCTGGGACGCCCGGACCTCTTCCTATTACCATCTTGTATTAGGAAGGTGGATGTGAACCTGGTCAAAAAACACTTTATGTAAATGTAAATGTAGGTGTACTTATATAGCGCAAACCTGTCACCCAAAGGGCATCCTGGCGCTTGCTTAGGGAACCCGTCCTGGTATTCCCCTGTGAGAAACCCCGGCAGGGTGTCCACAAGGTGAAAGCCAGGCATCCCGCCGCGAGGGGCCGTAGTGGAGATTAAGCAAGCTATTGCCCAGAGTTGCAGAGTGTGACCCGTGATTCGAGTAGGCACTGGAGCGAGAATTGTCGAGTCCGGTGCCTACTCGAATCACGGGGACACACTTTATGGAAAGGGCCAGACTAGCCCAGGAGGAAAGGGAGTTGTTGAAACCCACAGTGCGATCTCATTATATGCTATTAGGTTCTACCTCACTCGAGCAATACCTTATGACTGTTAAAAAGCCATTTCATAGGTTTTTATTGGTTAATTTTAGATTTAATTTGATTCATTTTTATTTGGGCAACTATCCAACTTGGGTCAAACCAGATTTAGCCACCCCTTGCACTTGTGACCGATTTTCAACCCAAGACACAATGCATTTTGTTATGCTTTGCGGGCTCTTCTCGGATATTAGAAAAAAATATCTGATGCCTATTTTGAAGGAGGCTGGCTTTACGCAAGTGAGGCCGGCATTAGTTTTCCTCCAGTCTTTGAGCAGCGACAGCATCATATTTTGTGTGGCTAATTTCTTAGTGGCAAAAAACACAGTTGATGGACAGAATGTAGAGCAATGTCATACATTCACCCCAGTACAAGGATCTGGGCCTAAATCCATCGTTTTTTGCACTCCACACCACCCTGGGTTAGACACTGGCTATATGCAAATCAGCTCTGACCCTGTGCCTCATGGGAACAGTCCAGTCCGAACTACCAAGCCATGTCTTTCCCAGACCGGAATCAAGCATCCAAGGACCGGTTTCTGGCTATCAGCCTTCATTCAGCCTGGATAGCTTGACTCCAGAGGTGTGGAGAGCCTGGGACTCACGTCTGAGCATACCCAGCCCACTCGGGGTGAAAATTGCAAAAAACACAGTTGATGGACAGAATGTAGAGCAATGTCATACATTCACCCCAGTACAAGGATCTGGGACTAAATCCATCGGTTTTTTTGCACTCCACACCACCCTGGGTTAGACACTGGCTATATGCAAATCAGCTCTGACCCTGTGCCTCATGCGAACAGTCCAGTCCGAACTACCAAGCCATGTCTCTACCAGACCGGAATCAAGCATCCAAGGGCCTGGATAGCTTGACTCCAGTGGTGTGGAGAGCCTGGGACTCACGTCTGAGCATACCCAGCCCACTCGGGGTGAAAATTGCAAAAAACACCCCTGAACTGGGGTGGCTGAGTGAACTAAAGAATGGTGATGGATTAAACCCAGATCAGTTGACTGGGGGTGAGTGGGTGAGTGGTTGATTTGTTCAAACGCTCCGTCCATCATCCCCTTTTGTATCGCTTTGTTCGCCCTAAGTGTGGCAGGGTATGCTCAGACGTGAGTCCCTTGTTCACTTGGCCACTGGATTCAAGATAGCCTGGCTGATGAGGATTATGAATCCGAAACCGGTCCCAGGATGCTTGTTTCCGGTCCAGGGAAGACATGGGTTGGCAGTTCGGGCTGGACTGTTCCCATGAGGCACAGGGTCAGACTGATTTGCATATAGCCATGTCTGAACTGGGGTGGCTGAGTGAACTAAAGAATGGTGATGGATTAAACCCAGATCAGTTGACTGGGGGTGAGTGGTTGATTTGTTCAAACGCTCCGTCCATCATCCCCTTTTGTATCGCTAATTTCTTAGTGGCGGCATCCAGGATCAAATTACATAATGCGCCACGGTTTGTGACATAATGAACCTTTAATCATGTAATTTATGTAATTCTTTTTCCATGACCCATTGTATTGCACATGTTGAAAATGTATCAAATATTTATATACGTGTATATAAATGTTTTTATGCCTTTTATGATTTTTATAAATCGAATAAAGTGTATTTGACTGACTGACTGAATTATGTCTGATGCACAGCCATATGCTATGTTGAATAATGAAGATCCTTATTTGAATTTAGCTAATTACAAAAAAAGTATTGCTATCATCACTATGGATATTTTATATACATAGGACCAGCTAGCCCAGAGAAATTCATAACTACACACAATGGGAACATTTTGAGGGTCTGCCTCCCAATAGCCTTCTACATCATACAGAAGCCACAAAAGCTTCACCAAAATCTAATCGCTACCAACAAGCTGATTTACTCCACTGAGTTTAGTCAAAATCTGGCTATTTAAGAGTTTGAGTATTGGAAAGCATTTTTTGATGAGAAAAGTATTTAGGGAACTTGTGGCTAGATGTAGGTAATTGTAATTTACCGATTCGAAAATACCGAATTTTACCGATTCGGTATTTTCGAATCGGTAAATGCAATGTAGATAAAAAGTCGGTAAAAAAAACTGAATCGTTAACATTCGGTATTTACCGATTCGGTAATTGCCATTCATTCCTATGGGCCTGGAGACCCATAGGAATGAATGTCAATTACCGAATCGGTAAATACCGATTCGGTAAAATAGGGAAAGAGTAAAGGGTGGCAGGGTGTCACTTTGACACCCTGTTGCACCCCTGAATAGTGCTGGTGTGCACATGTGGCATACATACATGCCCTAAGGGCATGTATGTCTGTCACATGGCACAGGTGTAAATGCACAGATTTGCATTTACAGAGAAATTCCTTATTTACCACCAACTAATAGTTGGTGGTAAATAACGAATCCTTAAAGCACAAGAGCACTCTTTAAAGTGCTTCCTACATCTCATTTACCGATTTGGTAAATACAGAATCGGTAAATGCTGATTCGTTATTTACCAAATCGGTAAATATACCACCTACATCTGAAAAGGCTATTACCGGTCGGTAACGGCCGATTTCGGCCGTTACCGACTGGTAATAGCCTTTCTACATCTGGCCCAAAATCTTTGCAGATCCAAAGCAAAGTAGCCTTGTCTCTGGACAGCATAGTACAGAAAGAAATGATCTTTCTAAACAAAACTATGAGATAGACTACCTAACCGCAGCGTAAGGTGTGCTTTCTTGCTGTCTTTGCCCTTGGGATTCCTCGAAGCGCTGGGAGCTTCTCTGATCCTGTGCGAGACCTGTGGTGGCTGTATACCGAGAACTAAGTGCGGGAGAGACGCGCTATCAGCAGCGCGGCGACTTAAACTCCCAGAACCGACTCTGCCTCACACCTGCAGCGGGGGTTCAAGCACCGCCCCCTGCCTATGCTATTTAACTTCCGGTTTATACCGCTGCGCGGGAGCGTCCCGAAAGAAGCCCGGGACAAGGTCGGGACCGTCTGTGGCCATCCGAGGTCGGCTGAGGTTGGGTTGGGCCACCTCCCTTGTCCTGCTGATCCTGCCTTTCTTTACTTTTCCTGGGAGGTATTGTTGTTCATCTTTGGCTCCCATTATAAACTGTTGGCCTCTTTCGTCATCTTGACTCATGCCCTTACGTTCGGGAAAGGAAAGATCAGTGCAATTGCAGACTTCTAGCGGGGTGGTAACCGGTCCCCTGGACGCCTTTATAATCAAGGCGACCGGTATTTTGGAAAAGGAGATAGCCTTTGCTGAGAAACGGCTGTCACTAGATCTCATTACGGGGAAACGCTCCTCTATTGGTCGAATTGCATCAGTGGTTAGCCCCCACGCATCCACTATGATTCCTAACTAGATTCTGGACCTTGTGTTGGTAGATGTTCACGCCGAGGTTGAGGGATCGCTTTTTTCACCTGATGGTGGCTCACAATCTAGTGTCTCTTTTGGTAGCGGGGGTGGGGAAAGTGAGCTAAATGCTAGCCCAGCTCAACTCGATTCTACTTATGGAGAGTCCCAAAGGAATATGCCCTGCAAGAGGAAGAGAAGGAAGGGCCCTCAGATGGGGGGTACTCCTAAAATTCCCAAAATAAATAGTATACCCCAGCCCATCCTTGCCCCAGAAACAATTATCTGCTCCCAGCCCCCACTGGTCACAAGTAGTTCTCCCCCTCCCTTCCCCCCCCTCCAAGTACCATTTAGGAATTTAGCTACTAGCCCTGAAGGTATTAGCATAGATGATGACCTTTTAAGTAAAATGGAATTATTAGTAAAAACACTTATGTTACCCTTATTAGAACGAACTAGACTTTTGAATTTGAAACTGGATTTACTGGAGAATCTTGTTAACGGTAACACTTGCATATTAAATAAGCTAGTAAATGCTCAAGTTACACCCTCTATTCCACCTAGAATTCTCAACCCCCGGGAGCTGTTGTTACAACCAAGCAGCCACTCCAGGCTTTTGCTAAACAAACTAATACTCAGCCTGCCACAAATAATCCTGTAGGGGTAACCTCTAGGGGTGGGAGCTTGAAAGAGGATACAATACTTAACACCAAGTCTGCCACTGTTGCCCAAGCTTTGAACCCTGCGAAGGGTAGTTCCAAATTAACCTCTCGGACTAAGCCAAGCACCAGAGTATCGGGGAGTCAAGACAAAAACTCCATCGCCTCAGCTCAGAAGGTATAAACAGGGCCCCCCTTGCACCGACTTACCTCCTGAGGCTACTCCTTATATGATTGTCTTAACAGGTGTCTCAACCATTAGGGACGGCATACCAGAATCCTATGGGGATCTCAAAAACAAAGTTGTTTTCTGGTTAAACAAAAATAGACCCCTTCCACCCTCTTCTGCCACGGAGATATTGAATGTCAGAAGAGTAAACTGGGTGGGACACAGCCCGAAGGACCTGGATGGGGATTGCATCATAGTAAACTTCAGGGATCCTTGGGTGGTGGACTTTATACGTAGGGATGCTAGATTTGGGAGGATGGGCGACGTGCAGTCATTGGGTCTCAGGTATTTTTATCCCAAAAGAAATAATGTGCCCTTTGCCAACCCCCTAATGCCCAGAAGAACTTATGGGAGATTCCCAGCAGACAGGACCACATACACCCCATGCATTCCCCAATTGTTCAACCGCTTTGAACCACTCTCTGGTTTGGAGGGCATTGACTGACTCCGTCCCGTATTCGGCGGAGAGAGCCACTCTGGCAACTTTGTAAATGGGGAAGTTGGATCATACAGTATGGCTCGTCTGGCCAGTCAGGAGGGGGGGAATTCGAAGATGGACGAGGTTGCTGGGAGCATTATAGTTGGTAACTCTCTGGTTGGTTTTCCGTCTACTGTGGGTGGGGATTTAGGTCGAGAGCTGAGGGCTTTGAATCAAGATGCTTCTTCTATTCAGGATATGGTACTTAAAATAGCATCATGGAACATTGCAGGGCTAAAGGGGCGAATAGGTTCAGAAGACTGGGCAGATTTCGTAGATTCTGTTGATATTTTATTATTTCAAGAGAGCTGGGCCCCCGAACCAATCTTTCGGGTAGGATTTCTTAACTTTTATAAACCAGCAATCCAGGGTACCAAGGGTAGAGCGTCAGGGGGTCTAGTAATTTGGGTTAGGCAGTCTAACAGTTACAGACCGGTAGAAATTTTAGTGAATAATCCCGATATTCTGGGGATTAAGTTATGTAGGGAAAATCATCAGGATATTATTGTTATCAATATATATGCTTGAGGCCTTCCCGGCGGGCGATGCCCGGCTATTATCGATGAGTTGGACTCCTAACTTGAATTGATTGGGAGAGATGATCCAATACTTATAGCGGGGGATCTAAACTGCCCCTTTGAACCCCTGTTGAGTGAGGCAGAGGACTTGTGTTCTGAGGAAGATGCTGTGTGGAATATCCCGAATTTGACACTGAACCATATTAAAAAAGGGTACAGAGGCTGCTCTGCACTGGTTAGGGCTGTGCTTAGAGTGGGGTTTGAGAGCGGCCAATGGTCGATTTACGATAAAGCTGGTCATCCCACTTTTGACAATGGGGTTAGTAAAAGCAGAATTGACTACATTTTGGTTAAAATGGAGTATTGGTCTCTCCTGGAAGACATGGTAGTCGTGGTTCGTCCTGAGAGTGATCATAACCCGTTGTCTCTAAGTTTGAAGCTTTCTGGTAGCCTTGGCAGGTCTCTTGCAGCTACGTGCATTACTGCAGAGGCTGTTTTAACCAACGATAGAAGGAGGGTCAGAGGGTGCAGGGTCGTGGCGGATCCCGCCCTGTTAGATAGCATATCTTTGGAAGTCTCATCTACCTTGAATGCCATACATGATCTATCTTCTAATATGGAAGTAGTCCATCAGATCAGTGACCTACATAAGCAGTGTTTCAACAAGCTGAAGGCCCTCCTTACCTTACCTCTAAAGCACGGGAAAGAGATAGTAACTGGCACTAGCAAGAAATGGTACAATAAAAAATGCAGGGAGGCGCATAGTGGGCTCATAAAAGCTATCAAATCTAGGGTAACCCTTGATATTAAACTGGCACGGCAAAAGTACAAGAAGGTTCAGTGGGAGGCGAGGAGAGAGTGGGACGAGTGTTATTGGTCTGACCTGTATGAGGCCTGCCTATCCTCTAACCAGATTAAGTTCTGGTAAGTTGTGAAATGGGGCAGAAACCCTGACTCGCAGACTCCAGTAAATTATATCTCCGCGGAAGCATGGGTGGACTTTTTTTCGTCCCAGTTCAAAGACCCAGAGTATGAACTCCTCAATGCCCCGGTAATTCGGGCTCCATTGCCTCCTTCTCCCCGTCATTCTCTGGTGTTTACGAATCATGACACTGAGTCTGCTCTCCGTTTGGTTCAAGCAGGGAAAGCTCCTGGGATGGACTGTATCCCGGCAGACTTATTCAAAACTGACCCCCAACTCTGGGTTCCTTATATTACACAGATTGCTAATGCTATTGCCAAGGGGGCAAGGATCCCAGAGTCTTGGAAAGGTGTGGAAATTCTTCCCATTTTTAAAAAGGGGGATCGTTCGGTCCCTGGAAATTATCACCCTATTAGTCTCATAGATTCCCTGCAGAAAATCGTCACTAGGATGGTCCTTGCCAAAGTCCAAGGGTGGATGGAGATGGAGAGTATTCTCTCACCACTGCAGGCTGGCTTTAGATCAGGCACCAGCACCATCGACCAGGTCTTCAGATTTATTCTGGTATACTGGAAGGTGGTGCTGTTGGGCGGAGGGTCCATCTACGCTGCCTTTGTGGACCTTAAGTCCGCCTTCGATCCTGTGCCTAGGGCAAAATTGTGGGCTGTCCTGGGTAAGCTAGGACTGCCGTACGAACTCCTAGATCTTATGGTAAGATTGCACAAGGGCAATTTTGCTAAGGTGAGGTGGGGGAGACCGGGGTAGGTGACGGACAGCTTTCCTGTAACGAGGGGTGTCCGCCAAGGGTGCGTTTTGGCACCTACCCTTTTCCTATTATTTATAAACCAGGTGGTGAAGTTTTTTTCAGACACCCCCACTGATGCACCCACATTGGGCGGGACCAAGTCCCATTGCTCATCTTTGCAGATGATACATTAATCCTCTCCAAGACACGTAGTGGTCTTCAAATGGCGATTAACAGATTTGAGGATTTTTGTAAATTAAATGATCTGCAAATAAATGTGAGCACGACAAAATGTATGGTTTTAACTAAAAATCGCCCCATTAAAAGCCACGTTTGCATGAATGGAGTCAGCCTCGAACAGGTGGATGTTATGACCTACCTTGGAGTGACCCTAGACTATCGCCTACGCTGGAAGCCTCAGGTTGATGCTCTCCACTTAAGATTAGTACGCCTTACGGGATGCCTAATCCAGGAGCATAGAATGTCTTTAACTAAAAGGGTAACACCTGCATTAAAGATTTATGAAGCAAAAATGAGTTCTGCCATCTTGTATGGGGCTGACCTGTGGGGTTTTATGGACCTAACCTCCTTGGTAAAGAGTCCAAAATAAATTCCTGCACAAACTGGTAGGACTACCCCAATCCACACCAATTAAACCTCTTTTGTTGGATATGGGCTGTAAGCCGATAAATGAGATGGCACGGTACCGGCTGGTAGCATTGTGGAGACGGATTTGGACGTCGCCGGATTTAAGCCTCTTTGCCAATGAACTGGCGGAAGTGAGATCAATCTTGGGTTCTGGTAATATTCCATGGCTCCGGGAGGTGAAATTAATCTTGGAAAGTATGGGTCTTAGCCAATTGTGGGCTAACCCGGGGTCTACTGCTTTCCCCCCCCCCAAAAAGAATTTAAAATGCTCTATTGGGCATCTGTTAGATACCAATCTGTTGTGCTGTCAGATGCTGCCACCCTAACGGGTAGATTCCTGGTGCTCAAATTGGATCCCCTACTGGAGAACTACTGGGATGTTATTACTAGGAGCTTGGACAAAAAATTATACCACCAGTTTAGAGTTGGGTCTTTGCCAGTAAGGTCCTTTTCCAAGACATGGCATGGCCATTCAACTGAGTACTGCCGCTGGTGTAATGACCAAAAGGAGAGTGTGGGTCATTTCTTCTTTGCTTGTCCTGCCTATTCAGCTCCAAGGAATAAATGGATTAGGCCCATTTGTCGTCAGATGAACATTGGAGGGAGTGCAGAGGCATTATGGGCTCTAAGAACAAATACCTCAGATATTGTGGTTATAGGTGTAGCTAAGTACCTAGGGTGGGCTTGGGTTATCAGAGCTAGACACCTTCATGTATCTTGATATCAATTTTAATTATGGGTATTTTCTTATACTGCGTCTTTAAAACTACTGTTTAATCCTTTTTTTTAAATGATGAATTGTGTTGGATGAAATATGGTGTTTTAGAATTATATGTATGTATGATCTGGTTTTATTCTTTTTATGTAGACTGTCTTTTATGATGTAAAAAATCGAAATAAAGACGTATGAAACTGACTACCTAACTAGGACTTGGAACAATGAAGGACTTAAAGAAACCTTCTATACCAAAAACCAATTTGATCGTGTTCAATAATTGGCAATTTCAAAAGAATATGGCTGAATCAGACATAAATGATATGATACAAAATGGAACTTATGATTTGACTCAATTACCTATTAAAGATTTAGACTTATGGCCCTTTAATTCTGACACCTGTATTCAGTATTTCCTTTCTAACACTCCTGGACCTATAATTAATCATATGGACCAATGTGATAATACACAAACACCTGTAGTAGTTGCCACATATAGCATAGGTAAGCGATGGCTAGAACATTCTAGTCTTTCAACTGTAAAAGAACACGTTTCCTTAATTAGCAAAAACATGGATGTTTCAGAATTTCTTCTAGGACGACGTCCTAAAAGAAATAAAAGACTGCTCCCTACAGGAATATATGCTATTTATAATGAATTAAACAAATATTCCGATAAAGAAGCTCCAGAAAAAATTAGGCAAATAGATTAAGAAAACATGAAGCAGTCTTTAACGTTCTTGAATATGGAATGCAGAAACTTTCCAACAGAGTGTGCTCATTGAACCACATTCTTTCCTTTGCCTTAGACCTTATAAAAGGAGACCTGTGATGGTTACAACACGGGCAGGCTCGACTAAGAGTAATTGTTCAATTAAACTGGGCACTATACAAACAGTTGAATCAGGGTTTGTGCCTGGGCAGCTTCTCAATTAAACCATGTTTGAAGCATATAATTTAACACTAACTCAAAAAGCAATGGCAAAGAAAGAATCCACACTAATGCTATTGAGTACAGGACAAATGGAAGACATCCCATTTACGGTTAGTGATATTACGCCTATTACTTGGTTTATACATGACATAATTTCTTTGCCCATTGCAACGCTGCATTTTCACAACTACCAAAAATATAAATCCATTTGTTTCTATGAAACTATGCACAATTCAGAATTGTTCCATTTATGTAAATTTCCTTTTTCCTACATCTGTTTAGATGAAAATGAAGATGATCCAGTGTATAAAAGTACAGCATATAGCAGAAATTCTCCTTGGTCACTCCCTTCTGTGTGACACCACATCATTACATGGAATGTGTAACACGTTGACGCCAGGGTTAAGTTGTGCTTTATCTGTTTCTACCATTGCATCCATTTCCACACAACATGAACTCCCAAATAACGGTTCTCATTTATTTCTAACAAATGTTGTTTGCTGTGGATTGGAATCTAGTCAGCCAAACCAGATAACAGTTTCGGAAATAATACAATGTTGTGGAAGGACTTTGTACATGCTAGCTCAAAATATAATAAGAAAAACCCCTTGGCCTAGTATAGACATGAAATCTATGCATTTTGCCCAGCTAAACGAGCTATTATCTGTTCTATAACAAAAAGAAATACTGTTGACTACAGCAGCTGAAAATTATAGCGTGCAGACAGCCACAACTGGTTCAAAAATTCAATTCAGAGGTTGTTACACATCCAATACCAAATACAAACAATATTTCATTCATATTTGATGACTGGTATTGTACATCTTCTTAGGAACAATGGGTCTGGTGACTGGATTTAAAGCAGTTTTTGGGCTGATTCCATCATTTTCCCCCCTTTGTTCTCTAGCCTCTTTGGAGGGTTTCCAATCGTCATACTGCTAATCGGCTGTGGTATCATCATCTTTCTCCTGTTCTGACAAGAAAATAAAAAATTTGGAGTACACGTATCAAGCTGAATAACGATGCAGAGACTCCAGCACGCTATGTGGGACATGCTTGCCTATATGAACTCAGTGAGCAGTGAATGCTCATATTTTGCTAAGTGAATGCTACAAACCAGTGTTTTTGGTGCATAAACTGTCTGACTGAAGTCATCTTGGACTTACAACTAGAACAGCCCCCAGTGGCTAATCTTGATATGGAGGCGAACAATTAGATCTCTACACGAGCATCAGAGATAATGCTGAGCAATGCCTTTATCCGTTCTACAAGATGCTACTTATGACCGATCAATATCACCAGTAGCACTCTTCGATGCAGCTCTGGATGTATAGTTTGATTACTGTTATCTTTCAAGCCCCCTGGAGAGGAGCCACAATTACCACAGAGAGATGATTCAGAAAAGGGGGTGGTGATGAACAGAGTGTCTGAATTAAGCAGACCACTCTTACCCAGTCCAAAGATCAGGGCTTGATCCATCACCGTTATTTAGCTCACTGCCCCATCCCAGCTCAGAACCTGGCTATATGCAAATTAGTCTGTCCCTGGCCCAGTGCATCATGGGAACAGGGCAGACCAAACTACCAAGCCAATTCTTCACCAGAAAGGAGACAAGCTTCCGGGGACCGGTTTCTGCCATTTCAGGCGTCGTCGGCCCGGCTTGCTTAAATCCTGATGGAGCAGTGAGCAAGGGACTCATGTCTGAGTATACCCTTCCACGCTTATGGTGGACAAAATGATTCAGAAAAGGGGGTGGTGATGAACAGAGTGTCTGAATTAAGCAGACCACTCTTACCCAGTCCAAAGATCAGGGCTTGATCCATCACCGTTATTTAGCTCACTGCCCCATCCCAGCTCAGAACCTGGCTATATGCAAATTAGCCTGTCCCTGGCCCAGTGCACAGAGGGCTTTAGAAAAAGCAACCAAGTGCTGGTCAATCGAATGTGCAGATTACTAACAATCAACAGGCATTGTATGATTTTCTTAAACATCACACGTATGCTGCATGTGCACCTGATGTCGACACGTCCTTTGATGAGGGATGAACTCAATATGTAAGTCAACCGACGATATGTATTCACATACCACAAAGACTGTATGAACTATTTTAATCGACTGATTAATGTTTGCTTTTTACCACATATTTTTAATCTGGCCTATTTTATATCATCACTGGTATATTTAATCCCAACATGCATAAACCACTTTAGATAAATTATAACATACATAATCATCAATTACCTGTAACAATGCAAGGTTTAAAAAGTATTCATGCTTCGCTATACTTGCTATCGATGTCATTTTTGCTATTTACATACATGATGCATAGATTGCCTTTGTTTTATGTTACAAATATATTACATATTAGAAATATATCTTATTTTAGGTACTTTCCCCCTAGGTTTGACTCAATTTTATGTAGGTTTCTACTCCATCTTAGCAAATGAAAGTCGCCATGTTCCTGATTTCAGACACCGGAAGTCCCCATCTTTTCCCATTAATGCAGAATCATAGTCAAGTCTGCCGTTTGATGCAGACATTGTCTGACCTTATCTTTTCAAGAACTGTTAAAGCCTCAACTCATTCTGATGCGACTTCAGTATGGGACAAGTACCTACTTACCACCATGTGAAGGTCAAATAAAACCAAATGCAGACAAAGCAAAAATATTATAGTCTGAGTTGAATCCTCTTGTCTTATATGTTCATAAGAAAACGTCCGGGATGCACACCTTTGATGCACATAGTCCATGTCAAACTTCCAAAACTTCTGTCAGAACTTAAAATCTCTGATAAGATTTAGTAGATAAGGACAGCCACTTGACAACTTGGCAGGAGAGGATTTTCGTCCAGATTATCACAAGATACTCTGCCAACCTTTGAGAGGGTACATCTCGCCTAAAGCAGATAAACCCAAGTCCTGGAGGAAGGCCGCTACCGCAGTGGGGGTTTACCCTTCGCAGTGAACGCAGTCTTCATACCTCCACTGATAAAGACAGCTTTTGCTGTCAACAAGATATTCAATACATCTCTTCTCTCTAAGAAACTCTGGATTGCAAGATGCTCTACTTTCTAGGCTCTCTAACTGCAACACATAGAAGTAGGTGGTTGGGTCCATTTTAACCATGTTAGAAATGTCCATTTTATTCCTGTTATTGATAATGGACTCTATTGCTGTTTTTATAATATTCGGTGTAGTTGCTTTACAAATATTGATTAACAGGTTATTCCTGTAGTGATACACTTAAAAGTGCTCATTCTTCTTGGTGCAATGTGTGTGTGATATTGTTAATAACAAAATAGGTTTCTTACAATTACTAGGCGCCACTGATCCCTTCACAGGGATTGTTAGTACCCAATAGCAACAACTCTACTTCAACAAGGCACTGAATAATGTTTTATGGGCCTACCATAATCTGTCCTTCACATTCATCGTTGGTGCATTGGACCAATGCCAACGTCATAGTTTGTGCAATAAACACACCCACCAACGTAAAGGAAACACTCTCCCTACAAGGCCTCCCCTATGCCACACAGAAGACATCACCCTATTAAAAAATGTCATTTAACAGACACATCTCACTCCAGTGCAAACACCTCCAGAAGTCCCTACACTCAAACTCAGAGTGGCCTCTTTCCCCGCAAGGTAAGCTATATCTGCTAAGAGCAAACAGCTTCCCAGAAGGCTGCATCTGCACCTTCAAGGTATAATTAGGCTCCCCATGCCTTATATAGCCTCACCTGACCAGGAGGAGGATGGGTATGATTAGCATGATGAGCAGCGTGTTTCGCGGTGACAAACCAGCCCAAGTCAGTCCCAGGTAGGAGAGTGCACCAAAGATGCCAGCCCCGCCAGTTCCTGACGACCACCAGGAGACCACATCACTGTGGGGGAAAGTGAGGAGGGGATAAAACAGGAGGAATGAACAATAATGAGGTACTGCTGTAGTATGGAGATGTTTTCTGCACAATGAAGACAGCATTTCTGACTTGAAAAATCTTCCATGAAACAAAAACATTTTGCCCAACTCAGTGCTTGGTAGAGAAATATTTTTAGAGTGAGAGCAAGTCACTGCCCAAGAATAAAATACATTATTTGAAATATATTGTTAAATGACAAATCATCACTGAATGGTAGCAGCCTACAACAAATATTTCTTATCATGGTGTAAAATGTCTTGTTAACCGCGGATGGGAGTATGGACACATTTTGCATAATTGGATCTCCTCAACACCCCAAAAAATCTCACTTAAGGCAGTGCATGCGCTATCTGTTTCGAGACATTTTGTTAGTTTACAGTGGGCTTAGAGCTAATCCATTGTTTACCAATTGTTGGTCTCATTGTCACTCTCAGTAGCCTGCTTCTTATTTGATGGTTTGTGTTGGCTTTCCTTCCCAGTCTTGACACATTACTGTGCCCATACACTGCTTGTTTTTGGTGCTACTTTGTTTTCTTTTTAGTTAAGTTTCTAACAGAATGCATGCGTTTTCCTGCTGTCTCCCTCATATATTTCCCTCCCCCAGTCTCCATGTTGCTCTGTCTTGGCATGTGTCGCCATCCCCACTTCTCCATGTTGCTCTTTGACTGTGTGGTTCTCACCCCCAGACTAACAGTCTATTCTGCACCAGTTCCAGCACACTTTGATAGTTACAAGCCTGTTGAGGTGGTGCATAAACAGACAGAGCAGGCCATGTGGTGGCCAGAGACAGAAATATACAGAAAGAAATCATACAAAGCAGGTATTTATGTAAGTAACAGACACATATCCTGAGAGTGAAGGAGACTCAGTTACCTGTGAAAAAAGGATGTCAGGCTAAGGAAAGTGACCTCCCCAAGGCCGGACGAGACACTGGCAAACACCACGCCTAGAGAGGAGAGAACAGAGACAAAAAGGAACAAGTTGCACTGCCAGGACAATGCTGTACGCAAGGACTAACGGTCACTTTCCCAAAGTGAAGCCTTATCAGCCATGCCTCCCAATATGCCCTCTATACAGAACTACAGACCTCGCTTCCCAATGGCAACATGCACATGACTACGAGCACTCTGGCCAAATGACACATCTTCACAGAACTGAAGGTTGCTTTATCCTCACATAGAACCACCTGCCCTTTCTTCCCAATGGGTCTCCGCACAGCCATATGGCCTGCCCTCCCATTGAGGCCTCTGAAGAGGGCTACTGACATCTGAATGCAAAGGGCTTCTATACAGAGCAATGAGCATTCTCCGCCCAAAAGGCCCTCTGGTATATAAAGCGCGAAACTCACATCTAGGTACAACTAAGCCACTTCGGGACAATTCTTTATACAGCGAAACCGTGATGGATGAAAACGTATGATGCAATATGAACCATTGTTAATCAATTAAATTGTTTGCTGTCCAAGAAAAACAGTTATAACAGATTAATTAGTGTTTACCAAATGATTGCCTATCTGACCTAACCTGAAAAACGTTGTTCCCTCAAATGCTGCACACTGGTAATTTTTTTGAGTGCATCTAGGATTGGTATTGTTGGTAAGAATATTAAAAATAATTTAGAGTGAGGACTCTTCAGACTGTAGATCCTTTACAGACTTGGTCTCATTCTTGAGGAGGTTCAGGCAACACCACTTTGACCCAGGTAGCTTTAGGGTTTACCTGAAAGACTCATGACAATTCCAGTAGAGAAGGAGACAATGAGGAAGCTTGCTGCCGCTGTCAGTATGCAGAGTGTGACCCTGAAACTGGAAGGCAAACAGCAAGTAAGTAACCACAGTGATTAAGACATTTTTACAGCCAGTCTCCTCTATGATTTTCCCCCAAGATAGAATAAAAGGGAAGGGGACTAGGGACATGAAAGAATGAACAGGAAAAGGCACAAAAGGTACATAAAAAAGGGAGAAGAAGCAGGGGAGTACTATAGTGGGGAAAGGACAAAAAGAGGAGGAAAGGAAGAGTAAAAGGAACGCGTGGAAATGGGATGATAAAAAGGAACAAGGGCGTAAGGAAAGGTGAAGGAATAAGTAAAATGTAAATCCAGTATTTGTAAAGTGCGAACAATTACCCAAGGGCGTCATGCCGCTGGGGTCCATCGGGAAGATTAAGTGAGCTATTGCCTAGAGTCACATGGTGATGGGCTGACCTGCCGCAGGGGATTAACTAAGCTCCCTCAAAGACCGCCTGGATAACAACGCACACAACAGCAAAGAGCTTTTCAGCATCGTAAAGGAACTCTCCAACCCCAACGCTAAAGACATACCGCCCTCACAAGAACTGTGCAACTCACTGGCCATCTTCTTCCACCGCAAGATCGCGGACATCCATGACAGCTTCAACACCATAACCGCCACGATTACGCGAGACCCCACCTCCCCTGTGAACACCACCAGCGCCAACAGCCTGACCTCCTGGTCCAACGTCAACGATGACGAGACACGCAAGGTCATGAACTCCATCCACTCAGGATCTCCGTAAGACCCGTGTCCACACCACGTATTCAACAAAGCAGACGCTGCCATGTCTAGTCTAGTCTAGTCTGGATACTTGTATTGCGCAGCATATCACATCCCGAGGGAGTCTCATGGCGCATGCGGGAAATCCTGAGGAGGGAGAGAGAACCAAAGGATGAAACTAGCAGAAGAGCCATGTTTTCAGTTTTTTGCGGAAAGTCATGTGTTCTGTTGTTGTACGTAGGCTGAAGTTGCACCCCAACTACGGAAGGTCATCAACATCTCATTCGAAACAGCGACATTCCCGGAAAGCTGGAAACATGCAGAAATCAACGCCCTCCTCAAGAAGCCCAAGGCGGACCCCCAAGGACCTCAAGAACCTCTGGCCCATCTCCCTGCTCCCGATCCCGGCGAAGGTCATCGAGAAAATCGTCAACATGCAACTGGCCCGCCACCTGGAAGACAACAACATCTTGGACCCGTCCCAGTCCGGGTTCAGACGAAACCACAGCACCGAGACGGCCCTCATCGCCGCCACAGACGACATCAGGCGGCAACTAGACAATGGCGAAACATCAGCCCTCATCCTCCTGGAACTGTCAGCTGCCTTCGAGACGGTCTGCCATCACACTCTAAAGACACGCCTCCTAGAAGCCGGAATCCAAGAGAAGGCCCTTGACTGGACCACGTCCTTCCTCTCCGGCAGAACCCAGAGTGTCCGCCTCCCGCCCTTCCGATCCGAGGCCACCGACATCATCTGCGGCGTCCCCCAGGGCTCATCCCTCAGCCCAACGCTGTTCAACATCTACATGGCCCCCCTCGCACAAGTGGCCCGCCAACACGACCTCAATATCAACTCCTACGCTGACGACACCCAGCTCATCCTCTCCCTCACCAAGGACCCGCACACCGCCAAAACCAACTTCCACGAGGGAATGAAGGCCGTTGCCGACTGGATGAGGAACAGCCGTCTGAAGCTGAACTCGGACAAGACGGAGGTACTCATCCTCGGACCCACACCCACAGCCTGGGATGACTCCTGGGGCCGACCACACTGGGAACAGCACCGACACCCACTGACCATGCACACAACCTAGGATTCATCCTCCACTCCTCCCTCTCCATGCCTAAACAGGTCAACGCCATCTCCTCCTCCTGCTACAACACCTTCCGCATGCTCTGCAGGATCTACAAGTGTATCCTGACCGAAACAAGAAGAACGGTGACACAGGCCCGCGTCAGCAGCAGACTAGACTACTGCAACGCACTCTACGCAGGAATCCCAGCCAAACACCTACGACGACTATGCCTACTGAGCAACGTCACAGCACAGATAATGGGCCTCCTAGCAACGACATACCACATGTCAGAGAAGAAGGACATCCTGTGAGTGTATCCAGGAATTCTACATGGATTAGGGAAGCTAAAAGGACGGCAAATAACACTGCACATCAATGAAGCAGTAAAACCAGTGGCTCAACATCACAGGCGAGTGCCACTAGCTACTAACCGGAAGTGGGCACCAGCAGAGCTGTAGTGCATGCATCCCCACCCCCTCCCCTCTTAATCCAGTGCAGCTCACAAAGGCACGCCTCAAGGGGGTGCAGCCAGAAAGCTAGACCCCCCCAGTGAATCTCAGGGCAACCATTCAAGCACACAAAGGCAACACCTTTTCCAGGATCTAGAGTAGACCCTCTCTGGGGGTAAGGAGGGGGGCAGCACCCAACCCTCTGGCCGAGGAGGCTTGCATTTGAATGGATGCGACAGTGCTTCAGGGCTGCGCCCGGCGGTCCCTTTGATTTCCTTCTCTTTTAACCTGCACTCCGGGAATCGGGGGAGGAGGGGTGATGGAAGAGGGGGTGGGAGGGAGACGACAGGTATCTGAACAACTGATGAATTAATGCGCCAGCAAAACAATTTAAATGAATATTTATTTAAGATCACACGTTTGTCTTTGCCAAGCATATTATTACAGATGGTGCGAGTATTCCATATGTTTACGGTTAGGTTACAAAACTATGCTAACCACCACAATCACTGCTGTGTGCACCCTTTCTGCTTGAAATACGACTACATTACATACATAAATAAATTATACATGTGACTTTAGAGATAATGAAAAAGGCAGGAAGTAACTGGAGGGACGCGTGGAAATGGGATGATAAAAAGGAACAAGGGCGTAAGGAAAGGTGAAGGAATAAGTAAAATGTAAATCCAGTATTTGTAAAGTGCGAACAATTACCCAAGGGCGTCATGCCGCTGGGGTCCATCAGGAAGATTAAGTGAGCTATTGCCTAGAGTCACATGGTGATGGGCTGACCTGCCGCAGGAGATTAACTAAGCTCCCTCAAAGACCGCCTGGATAACAACGCACACAACAGCAAAGAGCTTTTCAGCATCGTAAGGGAACTCTCCAACCCAAACGCTAACGACATACCGCCCTCACAAGAACTGTGCAACTCACTGGCCATCTTGCAACTGATGAATGAACGCGCCAGCAAAACAATTTAAATGAATATTTATTTAAGATCACACGTTTGTCTTTGCCAAGCATATTATTACAGATGGTGCGAGTATTCCATATGTTTACGGTTAGGTTACAAAACTATACTAACCACCACAATCACTGCTGTGTGCACCCTTTCTGCTTGAAATACGACTACATTACATACATAAATAAATTATACATGTGACTTTAGAGATAATGAAAAAGGCAGGAAGTAACTGGAGGGGTGTGTAGAGGGAGACGACCACAGAAATTTCACTTTGATGCAAGAGTCCCTGGGCTGCGGGAAGGCAGGGAAGCTGTGGCATGATATGTATTCCCCAGTTAAGTGGAGAGAGGAAACTGACAACATGACTTCATCCCTGAGGAGATATTATCAATGTATTTGTAAAACGCTTACAACGAATCCAATGGGCCGCTTAGCACTTTGGGAACCGTGGTGCGTTTAGGGATGTGGGCTATTTGCAGACTGGAGACAATCTGTCTGTTGACACAAAACATAATTGTATTAATTGAAGCTCCTCAAGACCTGGCTCATCGAGCAGTAGTGGACCCCTCCCCCCCAGCGCCTTGAGACACCACCGGGTGAGTAGCGCGCTATACAAATGTCCACGATTGATTGATTGATTGATATTTTGTATAATTTTGAGTTGAGTCAGAAGCTCCATATGTCACCGGGCGACATGGAGCATCCACTCACCGGGGCTCCGCAAATGTGGGGAAAGCGTCGGGGCAGCCCTCTGCCAAGCGGGGATGCCCTGAAGAGAGGCACCAGAGTGGTGCTTCCCTGCAACCCCCTCCCAGCCGGCTTCACTTACCGGCTCGGGGGGGGGGGGGGGGAGAGTCTCTCTCTGTTGCGTGGCCAGACACCCTTCCTCGCTGGTCGGCCCCCTCTTCAGAAGCGGCGGGGGCAGGCACGGTGTGCCTCGCGCTTCTCCGCAGCAATAGGCGGCGGGTCTCTCTCTATTTCCGGGGCTCCTTCCAGCGCATGGGAGCCCCCGGAACACTCGCGCTGCTTTGCACGCACTGCCCATGCTGTATTTGTGCTGTGAACCTCGAAACGCTGGGGTCTTTGGGAAACCTTTCATTTGTATTTTACTAGAGCTTACGTAAAGCTTTACACTACACAAAAGCCAGAACGCTTGGCTTTGCTAATGCTTGCTCATTTAGTTGGCGACTGTTGCGTCGCCCACTGCATGTTTTGAAGGGGTGGTGGGGCGGACCGGATGAATAAATCTCGGTCAATACTGCACGTTTCGGTTAGCGATCTCGGAGTCAGACTTCGATTTAAATGTCCTGGTCGTGCACAGTGGCTCGCATGCCGTGGTCACAGAGGAATAAACAGGGACACAATTAAATAAAATAATTAATGGCGCTAATTAAGGCGGCTGAGAAGACCCAGCCGTGTGCGTCTGCCGATCTCGCGCTGTTCTTTCCTGAATGCGGGAGGGGGCACGGGGACAGCACCCGACTCGCTCGCCTCCGTGGTCCTGTGCTGCGGAACCACAACCAACCGCACTACCGCACCACCTGGAGGCGCCGGGCATGTTAGAGCCACTGAGCACCCCCTCGCCCCTCATCCCCTCTCGAATAGGGAACGTTACGAGTAGCGCAGAAGACAAAAACGCTGCACCCTCACACACACTCCCCACAGTGAGAATCACAAGTAGCAAGCGGGGGGGGGGTCCACTAGTATTCTATTCAGTTAAGTTATGTTTCACCGACTTGCAATGCGCCAATATCTACTGCGACCTACACTTCAAGAGCTCGAATCCTGGCATGGCCTAATCAGCATGCCATCCTTCCGAAGTCGGTGTATAGAGTACCATTAAATGTAGGAGTCAGAATTTACTCGGGGCTGCGTGCAGCATTCAGGAATACCTTGCCTCATGGCACAGACATGAGAACGAGGGGGCGTAGGCTTCCTCGCTAATCTGCCCCCCCATGCGTCAAATAGGCAGAACGCGCAGCTCAAAGATTGCAGAGGGGCAGCTAGGAATGGTGCACACCCCCATCCCAAAGTGAGCATAATGTATGAATGGGTCAAGAACAGAGGAGTGGGCGTGGGTAGAGAGCCCGATCAGCCTTGGGAAAATGTGATGTACACAGTGAGGCAGCCGGGGGCCCAGGGAGGAGCACTCTGCCTTGATGACACTAAACGTCAATATACAGATTTACAGGACGCTGCCCGGTGAGAGATGTGGTCGGAGGGTGGGGACAGTCTCGGGGAATACAAGAGCGCAGCTGGTGCCCTGGGAGCGCGGGGGATCAGTTTGTGCATCTGGAGGTGGGGCGATCTTTCAGGCGCTTTGGAGGACAGCCTGGAGCCTGGGGGAGAGGGCTCAGCCGTAACTTGCCCATGGACGGCAGCTGGAGGGGTGCTGGCAGTTGGGGGGCCTGAGAGATGAGAACTGAGAATAAGTGGATAATGATAGGAGGGCAGCCGAGAGCCTGGGGAGAGAAAGTTCAGCACAGAGCAGGCGAGATTACAGGCAGAGAGAGGAGGCGAGCCTGCGGAGAGAGGGCAGATCCGAGGGATGTGTCGCTGATGGAGCCTCTCTGCCCCAAGCCTCTGCGGAGCATGCACAAGCAAGCTCCGGCTGGAAAGCAGCCCATGCCATGACACCACCATGTTTCTCCGAGGTCCAGCAGAAATGGGTCGGAGAAACGCCCCGTCATTTTCCGACTGGGGGGCGTGTTTTTCTTTCTCTCCTTGTCCCATTGGCTTGTTGTTTACATTACAGCCAATGGGAAGAGGAGAGAAAGAAGCAAAAAAAACACGCCCCTCAATCCGAAACGGGCGGGGCTTAAAGTGACGGATAAAGCTCTTCTCCAATGGCTGGCCGCCGTTTAGGAAGCCAGCCAATGGAGAAGAGCTGGCTTGTAAGCCATACTAGAAAACATAAAATCTCGCCAGCGAGACTGCACAAGTGCAGCCTACGCAGGCTGAGACCTAAAAATGAATGTAGTGCCCCATATACCTATAAAACGTTCATTGCAAATTCAAAACTGCCTTGTTTGCAAATATGGGCCACTTTATCTTACTATGTGTTTCACTAATGGGGGCCGCTGTTATTTTGGTGCACAGGGCTATGTCCTGCCCCAAAGGCGGCGGCGAGTTACCCTGACCTGCACAGACAGGAGATCGCTCTTCCGGTGAGGCATTCACGCCTGACTTGTGCAGCCGGAGCGCACAGGGTGTCTCACGAGCTTGGCTGTACATGCGAGGCGGGCATAAAGTTTTCGGGGTGGAGAAAAACAGCCGCACGACACCGAACAAAGCCCAGAGATGCACAAGTGAAGGCGTCCATGAGAAAACGGTGATGCAGGGATCTGGGAGCTGAAGGTGCGGGGGCTGAATCGAAGTCAAAAGCCCCCTATTCACCCCCTCTCCTTGTGCCAGGATCTCTTCAGCACCGCACGCCAGAGAAGAAAGGAGATTTTGAGGTGACGGGAGGGGGGATGAGAAGAAAGGAGGAATCTGGGCTCCAAAGCATTTATATAAACTGATGGCCTGTCACACGGATGCTGATGAATATTTTTACAGGTAAAAAATGGCAACCGATGGGCTAAAAATAGAGCATTCTGCCGCAGAGCTGTCAGGCTCAGCGACACCGCTGGAATACAAAATCTCCCAAGTCTGCGAGGCTCCGCGGAGGAAGAGGCTGGCAGACACCCGGGCACAGCAGGCAGAGAAGCGACTTAGCATTCTTTGGGCTTCCACACCCGCTATGGGGGTACCCCTCGTAGGCGGACGCGCAACACCCATTGGACTCACAGGGCTTCAGCACCCCCCCCCCCCCGTCGGTGTGGCAGCTCAGGATGAGACAGCTTCCCGGGCACACACACAGCCGCACCCGAGCACTTTACAGGTCTTTCAAAGACCGTTTATGTTAATGAGGCACTGTTGTTGTTTTTCCCCTTCTAAGAGTCCCTGCAGCTCCACTCTGCCTATTGCTTTCAGATTCAGCTCCCCCCGCATTTTTTTCTTAGCCCCGCCCCCGAAATGTGGCTCTAGTAGCGCCTCTGCTCATAGGTCACCAAAATATTCGAATTAAAAGCCTCACCGGTGCACGGATCGGTGTCTAATACACAGTGTACAAGTGCACCCTGACTGATGCGCCAATATGCGCACAGAGCGGGTCTGAGTAGGGTAGGCGCTAGGGGTACCACATGGCAGTGGCCCTTTCACGTCACGTTTTCTACCCCATGTCTTTTGCTGAATTGACGTCCAGACTCAGAGCTCCGTCCTCCTTTCAGAAACCCTATGTAATCCCAGGCGAACCATGTGACCATGCTTCGAAATAAACACCGATATCTGGCCATGACCTATTGTATTGCACACGCTGAAAATGAAAATGTATCAAATTATTTTATATGTGCACAAAAATGTTTTTTATGCCTTTTATGATTTTTATAAATCGAATAAAGTGTATTTGACTGACTGACTGACCAATAAAAACTTTACATGGCTTATAAAACAAGCATTTCCAATGCAACAGGTCTCGCATTAGGAAAGTTTGAGCTATTGGTATTGTAAATGACAAATATTTTATTTATGTGTTGGTTTTGAAAATAGCGAAATTAATAGCTTTGTCATTTACAATGCCAATAGTTATAACTTTAGCAAATGTGACACCTATAGCATTTGTAATGCAATATGTGTTGTATTTACGTGATTTAGATGTATTGATATTACAAATAACAATGGCTTTTAATTTTTTTTAATAATTAATACTTAAATACAAGTTACTGTAATTTATAATGGCAATAGCCTAAACTTTTGTAAATAACTTTTGTGAAGATTATGTTCAGTGTATTTTATTGTGACGAAATTCCAAGAACCGAAGTGAAATATTAACATCTTTTTGTGACATTTGTAATAAAGCTTGAAACATTGAGAGAACATATTTGAACCAGTTGTTGTTGAATGGTTGCACAGATTGATGCTGTGGTGGTGGCGACGAGTGATGCTGTGGCATTCAGTGATGCTGTGGTAGCGCATAGTGATGTTGTGGTGCCCGAGTGATGCTGTGGTGATGTGATAGAGTGAGTGCGATAGATAGAGTGAGGTTGATAGATAGATAGATTGATAGAGTGAGGGGCGATAGATAGAGTGAGGGCAATAGATAGAGGGTGATAGATACAGTGAGTGCGATAGATAGAGTGAGGGCGATAGATAGATAGATAGACAGACAGATAGATCGATAGATGGATAGTATAATTATGTGGCGTGCAATTATGTGGCACTGAGTGGTATTTAGAGTGTAAGTTGCATTGAGTGCAGTGTAATTATGTGGTGTGTTATTATATGGCACTGAGTGGCATTTGGAGTGTATGCTGCGTTGAGCGCAGTGTATTATGTAGCATATAATTATTAATTATGTGGCACTGAGTGGTTTTATGAGTAGTGTATGTTGTATTCAGTAGAGTGTAATTGTGTGGCGTGTAATTACGTGGCACTGAGTAGTATTGTTTGGAGTGTATGTTGCATTGTAATTATGCAGCACATAATAATGTGGCACTGAGTGGTATTGTGTGGAGTGTGTGTTGCATTCAGTAGAGTGTAATTATATGGTGTGGAATTATGTGGCACTGAGTGGTATTTGGAGTGTATGTTGCATTGAGTGCAGTGTAATTATGTAGCATATAATTATGTGGCATTAAGTGGTATTGTGTGGAGTGTATGTTGTATTCAGTAGAGTGTAATTATGTGGCGTGCAATTATGTGGCACTGAGTGGTATTTGGAGTGTATGTTGCATTGAGTGCAGTGTAATTATGTGGCGTGTAATTATGTGGCACTGAGTGGTATTTGGAGTGTATGTTGTGTTGAGCGCAGTGTAATTATGTAGCATATAATTATGTGGCACTGAGTGGTATTGTCTGGACTCTCCTTTGCCTGCCTTCCATCATTTGCCTGCCAACTTGCCTCGGTGGGACAGGAGTCCCTAGGCCATTATCCAGTTGCTGCCTCCACAGCAAGCGTTTCCTCATACTAGCGCCACCGGGTTGTTGCTGCTTCCAGGGGGACTACAAGCCCCAGAAGCCCCTGCACCAGTTCCCCAGCTGCTGCTGCTTGAGAGGGGGAGGCGCCATCATCGCGCTATTTAGCGCTGACTCTCCCCCCGCAGCGTGGGACGCTCGCGGGCGAAGGCCGGACCAAGGGCGGGCCCGTCCTTGCCCGGAAGAGGCTGAGCTGGGCAACCTCTCGGACGCATGCACCACAAATTAAACTTAAAATTCTTGGGACCAAGGATCAAAAAACCTGGTTATGTCAGTAAATGTTATTCACAACACTCAATAGTGTTGGAATAGCTTTGATAAGCCAGAGAATGAAAAATGATATTTCTTTCTTGTGTCCCCCCTCACGCACCAGGGTTTCCCCATGGTGACATGCTTCATCATTGGGGCCATCCCAGCCCTCTACGGACTGGGGCGTGCTGCGACTAGCGGACTACGCAGGAGCACTTTCATTTGTGGACTATGTGTAGTGCAAAGTGTATTGTGAAGGTGAAGTGGTATGTGTATTGTGGGTTAAAAAACTACCTCCCTAGTGAGCTATAAATGATTTATTCTTGCTCCCAGGTGGTACATTTAAAAATGGGGTTCTAGGGATCCTACTAGCAATGAGTTAGGTGTGCCTAGAGGTTATTGTCAACATGTTTCGAGCTCCCCAAGCTCTTCTTCAGGACTACGCAGGGACCAGCCCTTTGTTCGCCACTCCTTAAAGTGCTCAAGTGAGAAACTAGAAAAATTAAAGCAATTTGTTTACTTTGGAATGCTGCAAATTAATAAGGCATGCATTAGTACATACTTCACGCTAATATTGGTCACGCAGTATCTGTAAGAAATAGAAAACACTGTGCGGTTATGGGGTACAAGCCCACACGGTATAAAAATATAATGCAACATACACCATCCTCAAATACATGAGTGGGCTTTGCCTTCGAATCCATGCGTTTGTAAGATAAAAACGTGTGAAGTGCCCAGTGATTAAAATCAAGTGTCAAAACTCGCTTACATTCGTACTCGTAATTATAACATGCACACCACATGAAAAAAGGCGAGACAGACTGTTACATACATGAAAGAAGACCTAACTCGGCCCCCTTGGTCACAGAGTGTTGTTCGTATCCCCTCCAATCTAGGGGGAGAAATCAGGACAAAAGCGACTGTTTTTAGTATGACGATACTTTGAAATACCAAGTGCCGTGGTCGGGTCTCACTGCCAAAATAAAGGTTTGTTATGCTTGGTAAAGGATTGAGGATGTCCTCTCACATGCAGGGATCTATAAGAAAGAAAAACGCTTACTTGGTTTTTGGGATCGATCGGCTTAGTAACCTACACTCCAACCTCCGGACCGCATCTTGAGAAGTGTGCGTCCGGGGGTTGATTATATGCTGCTAACTTCCGCATTGTCATCGTGTTAGTGTGTGGGCCATAAGCTTGTATCCTGTCAGAAGGAGCATTTCGTCAGCCATCTTGGGGCAATAATTAATGAAACGGGTTTTACCACCATTGTATTCCTGGGGCTTAGTTTCTAAAAACGGGTGAATTTACTGTGTAGAGCTCAGAATATTATTACCGAAAAAGTGATTTGCGTTATTTATCGAAAAACATATATATATATATGTCACGGGCGGGTCACCGGGAGCTTGACACCGAAGTAGACCCCGAGGCAGGCAAGGACTGGTGGTCGACTGGTGGTCCCCCCCTTACACCCCTTTCTGTTTCTATGCTGCAGTCCTCCTCATCATGGCCGGAGGCGTGGTACCTGAAAGACACTAGCGCCCAGTGGGGAAACGGAGACGAAGATCAATCGACATACGGCCCCTTTAAGTCTGACCGCGAGGAAACTGAGACTCCGCCCACATGGTTCGTCGCGGAACCAAAAGGAGACACAACCCGGAAGGCGACGGACGGCGTTTCCCGAGGTGAAGGCGTGAGAGACCTGAGCGTGGAGATCGAGACGGAGGACGACGGTGAAGCAAGTCGGACGAGCCCAGCAGCTGACAACAAGCCAGGAGGCCACCGTATCTGTGATTCGCCCCGCCAAGTTCCCGCGGGAGGAGCGTGGCTCACAAAGGTACGGGGCAAGGTGGCGGGCTGGGTTACAAGGAGTGACAGCTCGAATGTGTAAATAGACCAGTGTACATAGTGTCCTGATTCCAGAACCCCCTCATCCCTCACGAGCACGTGAAGCACAGGAGCGGGTGTGTTAAGATTGCACTCAAGCACTTGGTGTCCCTCACTCCCCCGGCCCCGATACGTCAGTGGGACGAACAACGGAGTAATCTCCCTTTCTTTTGTTGTTTTCGCTTTCCTGGGATCGCCTCCCCTGCATCGAGAGAGAGGACCCGACCCCTACGCGAACCTGAGAGCTAGAGGACTGGCGGGCTCCTACAGCTGGAGGGACCGAAACACCCTGGATCGTCCGGTGTTCCCCAGAGGCGTCAAAACGGAACCGGATGAATTTACCCGACTACGAGTCTCTAGTAGAAGACGTAAAGCATATCTAAAAATAAAACCATCGTTGAAAGCTCTACTGCAGGTGTCTGACTCAGTCCCTTCCGCCCCTCCACCTACCGAACCCCTAACAATATATATTTGTTATTGATGAGTTATCCTCCTGGCGGAGACGTAGTGATACCTGCTTTTTTGATGGGGAGGCAGAAAGGTCTACTTCTGCTTATCTGCTTCTTAACATGCTTATTCCAAGGTTAGTCAGTGGGGGCCATCTTAGAGTGGGTATGGTTGAGGACTCGTAATATTTTTTTGTGGGCACTATCTCATGCATCGGGGTAACCAATTTTAAATATCATAAGTAAATGACATTTAAGCACAAAAGTTACGTGTTAGAAAACGAACATGACATGTTAGAAAACACATTACAAACGTACATAACATGTTGAAACATCCATAATAAATATCAGCACTGTCATGATGCGAATTGCCCCCATGGAATATCATCATTGATTCCTTGGGTATCCGAGTGCAACTTAAAAACCCATCGTTGTTCTTTTTCTAGCAGTTTCTTGTCCATATGTGGCTGGTTCTGCACAATTTCTAAAACTACCCACCTTATATCATTCGGTGTGTATTTTTTCCAGGAAATGTGTTGTCATTTTGGTGTTGGTGCGTTTGCACCTGATGTTACTCCTGTGTTCAGTGATGCGTGTGCTGACCTTCCTAGTGGTCATACCTATGTAGTGTAAGTTACACGTACATGTGATCATATAGACCACACCAGTGACGTTGCAGTTTGAAAAAGATCTTAGGTCCCATTTCAAGCCATTGTTGCAGTGGACTTGTTTAGTTGCAGTGGTCAAATGGCAGACGCTACAGTTTGTGCAGGGATAATGTCCTGTTGGTAGGGGATGTAGGAGGCGAGCTGCGGCCACAGAGCCATGTGGTTCTCTTGGCCTCGTGTGGACCACAATATCTCTCAGATTTTTCCATTTCCGATGACTGAACATTGGTTTTTCGAAGGTCAATTCTCCACTGTTAAGTGTTCTCCAATGTTTTTTCACTATTTTTGCTACTTGATCAGAAGCCACATTGTAAGTTGTGATGCAGATCTGGCGTTTTTTGGTGTTTTCCGCATCTATTTTGGGTTCTAGAAGCGCTTCCAGGTAATTATTTGAAGCTCTTTTTTTAGCTTTTTGCACAATATGTTTGGGGTAGTTTCTGAGTAAGAGCTTTTTGCTTAGTTCCTTGGCCTGGACACGAAAATCTTTATTTTCAGAACAGTTTCGTCTCAGGCGCAAGAATTGCCCAAAAGGTAAATTCTCCCTCAGTTGTCTCGGGTGGAAACTATCGTACCCGAGAAGACAGTTCCTTGCTGTAGGTTTGAAATGTGTGGTAGTGATGAGTCTGCCACCCTCTGCTTGTATGTTCAAATCTAGGAAAACCTATTTGGATCTACTCATTGATGATGTAAATTCCAAGAAAGGGTCTTGTAGGTTGAGCCATTGTAGGAATAGTGTGACACCCTCCTCGTCCCCCTCCCAAATCAGAAGCACGTCATCTATGTATCGTTTCTATAGTTGGACGTGACTAAGGTGGGGATTGTCCGAATGTAGGATCTTGTGTCTCTCAAGGTGGTGAACGTACAAACCCGCCACACTCGGCGCGAAAGTACTCCCCATACTTGTGCCATGCTTCTGGCGGTACAGGTTGTTTTGAAATTGAAAAAAAAGTTCTCAGTTAATGCAAGCCGACAACACTCAAGTACCACGTGTCTAGGGGTGTGGTATTCCCACATTTCTTCAAAAAGGACCTCTTCAAAAATCTCAAGGGTCTCTTTATGTGGAAGACTCATGTAGAGGCTTTCTACATCAAGGCCCACTAGGATGTGGGTCATAGGGTTGTACTGTAAGTCTTTAATTAGGCACAAGACCGCTTTGGTATCTTGCAGATAGGTGTCAGTCTTTTGTATTAGGGGTCTCAAAAATGCGTCAGCGAATTTGGACAGGGGTTCTAATATCGAACCAATCCCCGAGACTATTGGTCTCTCCGGAGGTTTTATCATAGTCTTGTGAATCTTGGGGATTGTGTAGCAGTAGGGGATGATAGGGTCTTTGTTTTCAAGGAAGTCAGACTCTTTTTTGGACATCCAGTCATTGGTGATGGATTCCTCTACCAGACTGGCAATCTCAATGCGTAAGCGTTATGTGGGGTTGATGTCAATGATCTCATAATTACGGTCATCTGCTAGGAGACGGAGGCATTCAGTATTATAGTCTGTTGTGTTTTGTACCACAATGGCGCCCCCCTTATCAGTTGGTTTAATTGTTACTGTTGTTTCGTTCGACAGTTGTTTTATTGCTTTCATTTCTCTTTTGCTAGTGTTATGGAAAACTTTTGACATTCTTGGATCAATTTCTGAGACTTCTTTGAGAACTGCTTTTCAAAGGCTAGTAGCTCAACTGGCATACTGCTTGTTGGTGGTGTGAACTTTGATTTTTTTCTTAGTCTTGTGTCTCTACTATTGTTACTTTCCTGTGCTTTGTCACTGAAGAAAATTTCCAGTTTGATTTTGCGAATAAATTCCTTCAATTCGCAACATAATTTGAATTTGTCCATAGTAGCTGTAGGCACAAAACCTAAACCCTTTTCCAGTACCATAGTTTGGTCTGGCGTTAGTCTTGTATCTGATAGGTTTACTACGAGACTCAATGGTTGCTGGTGCATTCGGGGGGCCCATGCTGCGTGTGTGTCTCATGTTGGTTTCTAGAGGTTGTGCCCATTGCACTTGTTGTCCGCGTTTTTGTCTTCCTCTTTGGGGAATTTTGTCTCTCCCTAAAAAATGCTGCTGTTGTTGAGCTAGGGATTGGGTGTTATCCCAGAAAGGGTGGGGTTGTTGTTGATACGGTTGATTAAACAGTTGCGGTCCGTAGTAATATAGTGGAGGAGGGCAGAAGGGTGGAGTACCTTGGTATGTGTGCCACCCGAAACCTCCTCTGTTCTTCATTCGGCCACCCCTTGGTCTCCTATTTCTCATTTGATTGCGATTGGAACCTGGATCAGATCCATCGGATCCAGTTTCGGACCCCCCGCTATCTGTATTGTAACCAGGGTTCCGTCCTGAGAAGGCGTAGTCGTCTTTTATGTAAGGGTACACCTTTTCATGTGAAAAGGATTTTTTATCCTTGTGAAATTTCACATATTTAGTGTCCTTGAGAGTGACCTCGAATTCGCTCATTGTTTTATTCAGTTCTTCTAGCCTCTTTTTGAGTTCAGCAGGACTCTGGTATGTTTTTAGTTTGATCTCCAGATCATGTATGCTTATTTTCATTTCCTCTGACAGGCGTGCCGCAGTTTTTATAATTAGCACTAGCCAGTCTCTAGTACAGTGCCAGCTTATGAGGGACCAATCTTTCTTAAAAGTTAGATCATTTTGGAAAATGAATGGTTCATTTTTAACTAATAATCCCCGTGGAGCTGCATTCGCTCTCAGGTATTCGCTCATCATAATACCATGAACTATTGTTTTTATTTGGTTGCTTTTAAGTTCGGTAACTTCATCCCAGGATTGGCTAGCCTCACTCGTGTCATTGTTAGTTGCGCCCACTAGTGGGAGCATGGATGCTATTATCCTGTCAACTTCTTCCGTATAGGTGAGTCCTGTTATTTCTGCCATTTTGTATGATTGTCTATCTCAAATTTTATGTGGGTGTATGCTAATTATTGAGTGCTTAAAGGATTTTGATCTCCAAAGGGAGATACTCCCACAGCTGCGCGCTGCACAAGACGTATCAATCAGAAGGGGGAGGAAGAGGAAATAGAAACCAGGTTTACCCTCCTCAAATTACAATTTGAACATAAAATCCTTGGGTCCAAGGATCAAAAAACCCGGTTATGTCAGTAAATGTTATTCACAACACTCAATAGTGTCGGAATAGCTTTGATAAGCCAGAGAAAGAAAAATGAAATTTATTTCTTGTGTCCCCTCACTCACCAGGGTTTCCCCATGGTGATATGCTTCATCATTGGGGCCATCCCAGCCCTCTAAGGACTGAGGCGTGCTGCGGATTACGCAGGAGCACTTTAAATTGTGGACTATGTGTAGTGCAAAGTGTATTGTGAAGGTGGAGTGGTATGTGTATTGTGGGTTAAAAAACTACCTGCCTAGTGAGCTATAAATGATTTATTCTTGCTCCCAGGTGGTACATTTAAAAATGGGGTTCTAGGGATCCCACTAGCAATGAGTTAGGTGTGTCTAGCGGTTATTGTCAACATGTTTCGGGCTCGCCAAGCTCTTCTTCAGGACTACGCAGGGACCAGTCCTTTGTTCGCCATTCCTTAATGTGCACAAGTGAGAAACTAGAAAAATTAAAGCAATTTGTTTACTTTGGAATGCTGCAAATTAATAAGGCATGCATTAGTACATACTTCACGCTAATATTGGTCACGCAGTATCTGTAAGAAAAAGAAAACACTGTGCGGTTATGGGGTACAAGCCCCCACGGTATAAAAATATAATGCAACATACACCATCCTCAAATACATGTGTGGTCTTTGCCTTTGAATCCACGCGTTTGTAAGATAAAAACGGGTGAAGTGCCCAGTGAATAAAATCAAGTGTTATAACTTGCTTTCATTCATACTCGTAATTATAACATGCACACCACATTAAAAAAGGCGAGACAGACTGTTACATACATGAAAGAAGACCTAACTCGGCCCCCTTGGTCACGGAGCGTTGTTCGTATCCCCTCCAATCTAGGGGGAAAAATCGGGACAAAAGCGGCTGTTTTTAGTATGACGATACTTTGAAATACCAAGTGCCGTGGTCTGGTCTCACTGCCAAAATAAAGGTTTGTTATGCGTGGTAAAGAATCGAGGATGTCCTCTCACGTGCAGGGATCTGTAAGGAAGAAAAACGCTTACTTGGTTTTTGGGATCGATCGACTTAGTAACCTACACTCCAACCTCCGGATCTCATGTTGAGAAGTGTGCGTCCGGGGGTTGAATATATGCTGCTAACTTGCGCATTGTCATCGTGTTAGTGTGTGGGCCTTAAGCTTGTATCCTGTCAGAAGGAGCATTTCGTCGGACATCTTGGGGGAATAATTAATGAAACGGGTTTTACCACCATTGTATTCCTGGGGCTTCGTTTCTAAAAATGGGTGAATTTACTGTGTAGAGCTCAGAATATTATTACCAAAAAAGTGATTTGCGTTATTTATCGAAAAAAAAAATATATATATTTGTTATTGATGAGTTATCCTCCTGGCGGAGACGTAGTGATACCTGCTTTTTTGATGGGGAGGCAGAAAGGTCTACTTCTGCTTATCTGCTTCTTAACATGCTTATTCCAAGGGTAGTCAGTGGGGGTCATCTTAGAGTGGGTATGGTTGAGGACTCACAATATTTTCTTGTGGGCACTTTCTCATGCATCGGGGTAACCAATTTGAAATATCATAAGTAAATGACATTTAAGCACAAAAGTTACGTGTTAGAAAATGTACATGACATGTTAGAAAACACATTACAAATGTACATAACATGTTGAAACATCCATAATAAATATCAGCACTGTCATGATGTGAATTGCCCCCATGGAATATCATCATTGAGTCCTTGGGTATTCGAGTGCAACTTAAAAACCCATCGTTGTTCTTTTTCTAGCAGTTTCTTGTCCATATGTGGCTGGTTCTGCACAATTTCTAAAACTACCCACCTCATATCATTCGGTGTGTGTAGTTTTTCCAGGAAATGTGTTGTCATTCTGGTGTTGGTGCGTTTGCACCTGATGTTACTCCTGTGTTCAGTGATGCGTGTGCTGACCTTCCTAGTGGTCATACCTATGTAGTGTAAGTTACACGTACATGTGATCATATAGACCACACCAGTGGTGTTGCAGTTTGAAAAAGATCTTAGGTCCCATTTCAAGCCATTGTTGCAGTGGACTTGTTTAGTTGCAATGGTCAAATGGAAGACGCTACAGTTTGTGCAGGGATAATGTCCTGTTGGTAGGGGATGTAGGAGGCGAGCTGCGGCCACAAACTCAGGCCTGATCAACCCACTGTGTGGCAAAGGTACTTTTGATCGACACAGTTGGAACTATTTCAATTGATAGCGCTTCTGGAACTCTCCCTTTTTCCTTTTCTCTGGTTTTCTTTTTTTTTCTTTTTATTTCTCTTCAATACAGACTATATTGCAATCAACATTTGTTAAGGGGTAGGTGTTTGTGTTTAGGGGGCTTGTTCCACCTATCTGCCTATCTGGGTAAAAGGAAATCAATGGATCTTGTGGGGGGGGTCCCTTGCCCGAACGGGGGCGGTTAAAGGGAAAAAGGCCAGGAAAGTTTCTAAAAACGCCTGCACCTCCCATGTCCTCGATAGAATTGAGACTCTGGTCGATGACTGCGAGGGTGTTCTGGTGCAAGATCCTATTCTTCCTTCCGCCCCCATGAGTAATATTGCCATAAGTCGCCCCCAAATCATAAGCCCCACCCGACCATTGACCGTACCGTTGACGTTCCATAAACCTTTAGCTAAACATGTTGAAACAAGGCCTGAGCTTGGTTGCCCTGCACCCGTCCCTAACCATATACCGCTAGAGCCCATAGTAATTTCTTGTACAAATCGTTATTCTGTATTGGCTGATGCCATAGACTTAATTGAAGAATCACGGGAAGAGGCAGAAGCCAAAACCATCATGCTGGATGGAATTACAGGGGAACCCACCAATGCAGGGACTTTACATGATGTTGTTCAATCTATTGCCTCTCTCTGTTCGGAATTAGGTGAGATAAGGTCGCTGCTGCAAGAACTTCTAAGTGTTGCTAAGAACTCAACAAGTAACTCCCCACCCATAGATGTTGGCAATAAGGCTCAAAGAGAACTGTTGGGGGAGTCAAATCAGATACCCCATAACATTAAAAGCACTGAGCTGCCTACTCCAGCACTCTCCTCTGTCCTAGGTAAAGACCATAGACAGTTAAGCAGACCAGTTGACCGTAACTTAAATGAATCTACAAACCAGCCCTTAGCTGAGAATCCCCACCACTCTGTCAGTTATAGATCTGCCTCTCATCCAGCACACATTAACCCTGATCCCGATCTTCCACCCCCAACATTATATAATGCCCGATGGGCAGACAACCAAGAGTTTACATGGTTAATGTACCCAAATCACATTCACGAGAAGATGAGGGTTCCTTGATTAACAAGGCTATACATTGGATTTGCCATGTAAGGGGGTGTCGGTCCTTGATAAGGGAGGACATAACCAGGGCCCAAAGAAGAGGGTCTGGGGATAATTGTACAGATATCATTGAGTTAACTCTTATCAACCATGTGCTTGCTGAGGGCCTACTGGCAATCGACTTGAGAACCTTCCCTCCAGGTCTCTCTGCTATTCAGTTTAGGCGGTTTCCCATTATGGGAATTACCAAGAAAATTGACCCCGCCCATGCCCCAATCATGGTGGGGCATTCTGTTTTGGACTCAAATGATCGACTGTCTCATAGCAATAATTCGTTACCAATGCTGTTGAAATTCATGATGTGAGCATAACATCCCCTCACCCGTCTTCTCAACTTGAAGATGAATACATGGTATTTAACAACAAATATATAGTTGATTCTGCTAGAGTTGGGGACTCCCCTTTCCCAGCTACAGTCCCTGGTGGTTTAGCTTCTCAAAGGGCTACTCCAGCAAATTTTAAAATAATTTTGTTGTATCCCGAGTCTCCCTGCTGCTCAGCTTGTGTGCATGAGATGTGGAATGTTGGATGTATGGAATGTTAGTGTGTTATGAATGCGAGTTGGGTGAGGGCTGAGCAGCAGGACAGCTGCTCCTGATGGGGTTGTCGTTATAACATATAATGTAACATCTTAATAATAAATAAAGTAACCATTTAATCAACAAGGAAGATCCAACTTCTAATTGATTACATCATTTGGCGACATTTTTGGGAGAATCTACGCGTGCAACATAAATGAAAACTAAAAGCTAGGAGTACTGATAAGGAAACAGGCTGAGAAAATCAAGCTTGAAGAGAAAAGTACATGAAAAGAAAAGAAAATCGAAACCAGGTTATCTCGAGGTAATTGAATCTTAATTTAAGTGTGTGTGACGTAGACTGGCAAACTAACCCCATCAGTGACCCGTACATCGGTCGCCCTAAAAGCGGAGTTTGCAAGATCTATCACCGTGTTGTTAGTTGTGTTCGGGGGCAGTAAATCGAGCCTCGGTGTTAAGCATTTACTCTTTGACAGCTGCTGTGTCATTGTGTGTGGATCGGGGGCGGATAAATCGAGCCTCAGTAGAGTGTGAGGAAAACTACAGCTTTGCTGTTTATATGTAATCGGAAGTGAAAAACACGCCCCAGAGAAAAGTGTGAGCATATGAAGTGTGGTGGATTAATGACTGCCGCTTTGCCGTTTATTTGTACACGGAGGCAAAATCAGGACTCAGTGAGAAGCCTATGCACGGTTCAAAAGGAGCAAGGATCGGGGGCTGAATTTCGAGCCTCGCTGTTGTGCCTGATGATAGCTAACTATCGTGCGTACAAAGACTCAGTCGTGTGTGTTCAAACAGTGTTGTTCATCAGATTAACACTTACTGACCTTCAACTAGTTTGTACTTCGGGGGCAGAGTATCGAGCCTCGGTGTGGTAGTGAGACCGTGGAGAATGAAATTAAAAACGAGTGACCGTGATGGTACATACAGTGTGTGCCTGAAGAACAATTGTTAAAAAAAAAAACCAGTGAATTTGAAGGGAAATACAGTGGTTTAGTGTTTGGTATAATTAGTCTTGGGCGAGCGATCTTACTTAGCTCCAACTGTCAAGTGCTGTGTTCTTCGTACTCAGAGAGAACGACATCGCTCCAACTGTCAACTGCTGTGTTCTTCGTACTCAGAGAGATCCTTTCACTAGGAAATCGTCTGTAGTCTGATGACGTGTCAGATTGTTCGGGACTCATGGTGGACAAGCTGCGTGTCCTACGTCACGCGTTTTCTTCTGTTCCTCACGTTGCCTAGCTGCCGAAGTCTGCATTGTTACTAGCTTCTCGTTGCCTAGCTGCCGGAATCTGCCTAGTTACTGGCTTTTTGCCCGTGATTGGTTTTCTGCACGTTTTTGCGCTTGTCGTCAAGCGCATGACAAGTCTGTCCTGCCAACCGTGTTTGTTGTGTGGGCAGTCGGAACGGTAACAGTGCCTGATTCAAAGTTAAAGAACCCGAAAGAAGAGCAAAAAGGACAGTTCTTCAACTGGAAGTAGGTCTTTGGGTCCAGAAGGTGTTAAGTAATGGAAGTGGATCTGTGAACCTAGTGGAAGCCGTGACAGTACGTAGCTCGTAGTGTTGGATAGGGTTTGAAAGTCCATGTTGGTGAAGATGTCCCCAGAACTTGAAACGCAAAGGAGCCCATCAGGGGGACAAGACTATCAAAGCTTGATTACTTCTGGCTCTAGGATAACTAACGTGTTATTGTGTTTAAAGTGGACAAAGATTTTGGTATGGTCTAGCTGGTCTGAGAGCACAATAGATGTGGTAATAAGACAAAAGTACCAATGTTGGACGAGAGTCTGAAAGACCATGTTGTGGACAATATCCCAGTTCTGTAATGCAAAGGATAGAAAGGGGGTCAAGGAGCTCAGGTTGGGGACACAGGTCCTAGAATTTGACCACAATGTAGGTGATGTACATGAGTGGAGTTGGGTTGTTAGGTCACTCATTGGTTTGGGTTGTGTATGAGATGACTGCTGTTTAGTCTCTCAGTTTCAGTGTAGTTTGATATGTGTTCGTTCTGGTGCATGGATGAGTTATGTAAGTGCTCGTTCTAGTGTATGATTGAGTTATGTAAGTGCTCGATCTGGTGTATGAATGAGTTATGTAAGGGCTTGTTCATTTGTGTGTGAATGAGTTATGTAAGTGCTCATTCTGGTCTATGAATGAGTTGTGTAAGGGCTTGTTCATTTGAGTGTGAATGAGATATGTAAGTGCTCGTTCTGGTGTATGAATGAGTTATGTAAGGGCTTGTTCGTTTCTGTGTGAATGAGTTATGTAAGTGCTCGTTCTGACGTATGAATAAGTTATGTAAGTGCTCGTTCTGGTGTGTGATTGAGTTATGTAACTGCTCGATCTGGTGTATGAATAAGTTATGTAAGGGCTTGTTCATTTGTCTGTAGCGTACACATAGATTCCTAATTTTTGGTGTTATGGTTTGTTCCTGTGAGTGCTGCTTGTTGTCCTGGTATGATTTGTGGCATTTCGGGTTGATGGTGTATGATGAAGGATAGTGCTTTATTTCAGGGATCTTTTGTGACGTTCTGCTCAGACTGTGGTGTGTGAGATGAGGCGTTACATAGCGCCTCGGGTTGTTTTCCTTTTGTTGTCAGGTGATTAGTGGTATAGCGATTTGGGATGTGTCTTCTTTATAAGTTGGTTTATGGAATGGTATAGCGTATATTGCATATTCAGTTTATGTGCGTTGTTTTAAGTTTGTGACTATGTGTACTTTTCATATGGTCATTCTCTTCATCTGTTATACTATACAATGCAATTGTTCCCATAACGATGGGAGATATGTTGTATTTCATTATCTTAATTATTTTATCAGTCGCAATGCTATTGTTCCCATAACAAAGGGAGATATGTTGTATCCTGAGTCTCCCTGCTGCTCAGCTTGTGTGCATGAGATGTGGAATGTTGGATGTATGGAATGTTAGTGTGTTATGAATGCGAGTTGGGTGAGGGCTGAGCAGCAGGACAGCTGCTCCTGATGGGGTTGTCGTTATAACATATAATGTAACATCTTAATAATAAATAAAGTAACCATTTAATCAACAAGGAAGATCCAGCTTCTAATTGATTACATCAAATTTCATGGAATGTAGCTGGTTTACGAAACAAATTATCATTACCAGACTGGAATAGCTTCATAGACGGCTACGATCTATGCATTTTCCAAGAGACATGGAGTTTAGTGCCACTATACAAACCTGGCTATTCGTGCTTCTTTATACCTGCTATTTCTGTAGGGCGTGGCCACCCGTCTGGGGGGCTCTTGGTTTGGGTTAACATCGCTCTCAATTGTAAGGTCACCTTTCATCTCTGTCCCAGTCCGGATTTAATGAGATTAACTCTGAGGGGGCCAACTGGCGGTACTATCATTGAACTATTTAATGTCTATGCTAGAGGTACAAGAGGAGGAGTTAAATCTCTAATTATTTCTATCTTATCTAATGAACTTCTCTCTTGTCCTACTAACTCCCATATCATGGTGGCCGGTTACTTGAATTGTACATTCGAACAGCTGGCCTCTGATGACCTCACATGAATGGAGGATGAGGACGCCAGATGGCGTATACCATCATTGACCATACCGCCAGTTAAGAGATGGTCACCTGTGGTTATCCAACTGAATGCTTTAGCATTGGAATTCGGACTACGGGCTGTTAATGGGCGCACCCTTTCGGATGTTCTGGGAACTAACATTTTTAACAGGGTTTCGTGTCCCACTAGAATAGATTATATACTGGTTGACAGGAGACTCTGGAGATATGTGATTGATATGATTATTGTCCCCTCCACTGATAGCGACCACAACCCACTATGCCTTTCTATGATGGATGTATGGCCTAGTAAGATATGTTGCCCCATCACTGGCCCTAGGATGTTCACAAAAGAGGTCTTACCATCCAATTGCAAGAGGTTCGTTAAATGGCCAAAAGTTGCTGTCAATTAACGGAAAACGCTAGTCCTTGGGGATATCTTAAGTGTTCAGACCACCAAATTGTCCAGAGCATGTATGGAAATGGACGGGTTCTCAACTGCTGGGAACATCTATATTGATACTGTGGACCAGATAGGCTCCCTCTTCCTAGAATCCTTTCCCTCCAATAAGCGACCTATGGCTCGAAAATCGCCGGAAGGATGGTACAATAGGGAGTGCAGACAGAAAAATACCTCTCTGATATCTGCTATTAAAAGCCATAACATTAGTGAGGTTCGATTCACTAGAAAGGAGTACAGACGGGCCATGGTTGAGGCTAAGAAGGCTTGGGAGGAATCCCATTGGACAGACTTGATGGCCGCTAGTCTGTCAAAAAATGGTGATCTGTTCAGGAGCCTGGTCAGGAGATCCAATGGACGGGATCCCGACCAGATTCCAAACCATATTACCAATCGGGAGTGGCACGGTCATTTAAAAAAAACTCTATGCGGGAGATGACGACCTCGAGCCACGAGGGCTCTCTAGTTGCCCTCTGACTTCCCTCCCCCTTGAACCCTTTGATCCAATAGCAGTAAGTGAGGTAGAGGCTGCCATAAGCAAGATTGTCCCGTCGAAGGCCCCTGGCCAGGACGGTCTACCGGGCGATCTATTCTGTGCGAACCCCAAAAAGTGGGCCATATATTTTGCCCTTTTGATTAATCAATCAATCAATCAATCAAAGCATTTATATAGCGCACTACTCACCCGGGGGGTCTCAAGGAGCTAGGGGGGGGTCCGCTACTGCTCGAACAGCCAGGTCTTGAGCTGCTTCCTGAAGGCGAGGTGGTCCTGGGTCAGGCGGAGGTGGGTCGGGAGGGAGTTCCAGGTCTTGGCGGCGATGTAAGAGAAGGACCTTCCCCCTGTGGTGGCTCTTCGGATGCGGGGGACGGTGGCGAGGGCGTGGCCGGTCGATCGAAGCTGGCGTTTGGGAGCGTAGAAGTTGAGGCGGTTGTTGAGGTATCCTGGGCCTTCGTTGTGTAGGGCTTTGTGTGCTTGGGTGAGGAGGCGGAAGGTGATGCTCTTCTGGAAGGGGCTTCTGTCCCGGATTCATGGAAGGGGGCGGAAGTAATTACTATCTACAAGAGGGGCTCCAGGGGGGATCCTGCCAACTATCGCCCTATCAGCCTTATAGATGCTGGTCAGAAGGTGGTTGGCAGGGTCTTACCGGAGAGAATCCTCTCCTGGCCCAATGAGAATAATATTCTCTCACATTATCAGGCAGGGTTCAGGGCCTGTACAAGTACGATTGACCAGGCCTTTAGGCTGGCCCTTTTGTATTGGAAGGTGGTGACTATTGGCAAGGGCAGTCTTTACCTCTCTTTTATCGACCTAAAGACTGCCTTTGACCTGGTCCCACAAGATCGCCTATGGTTGGTCTTACAGGAGATGGGGATTCCCCCACCCATTCTAAGACTCCTGATCCGCATGCATGAGGATAATTATGCCCGAGTCAGGTGGGGTACACAGGAACAAAAAACAGATAAAATCTATGTTGATAGAGGCGTCCGTCAGGGCTGCGTCATGGCTCCTACCCTCTTTTCTCTTTTTGTGAATGGGGTGGTTTCCTATTTATTAGAAATAAATGCTGATGCCCCAGTCCTGGCGGGCGATAAGGTGCCCGCCTTACTCTTTGCAGATGACACCTTATTGATATCCAAAACCCCTGCCGGACTGCAAAAACTGTTAAATAGGCTCCACCTTTTTTTGTAATTTGAGGGGCTTAGTAATTAATACTTCCAAGACCAAGCTCCTCTATTTTAATACTAGTAGGTTGGTAAAGCCCACTTTCAAACTTGAAATGTGTTAAAACGTTTGATTACCTGGGAATTAGAATTTCAGATAAATTGAGCTGGAAACCGCATATTGGCAAAATGGCCCTGAATCACAAGCGGGTTGTGGGTATGATAGGAAGAGAACATCGCTCCTCAAAATCTAGGCCAATTGCTCCTGCCTTTGTGATCTATGCTGCCAATGCCGTAGGTTCAGCATTTTACGGTGCTGAACTTTGGGGCTTTGAGAAAGTTGATGATATTGTAAAGGCAGAAAATAAATTCTTTAGAGAGTAAGTCTCACTCCCACAAGGAACACCCACTAAGCCACTATTGAGCGACCTGGGACGCCGCTCATTGAAGGATCTTGCCACTTTACGCCCACTTCTCTATTGGGCCCGTCTTTGGCGCACACCTGAGTTATCTAAATACGCCGATGGCCTAAGAGAAGTGATGAGTCTGGAGGGATCCTATAAATCAGTTGGTTATCTAATATAAAAAGTTCCTTTTAGCTTTGAGATTCAGAGCAGCCTGGGAGTCAGGGACCACGTTGAATAAGTCAGATATCAAAGGTGCCTACTGGGAATGGATTGACATCCAGGAAAATAGAAATCCCAGCCTAGGTAGACTGACTGATGAGTTTCATTTGCATAAACAGGTTTCCAGCCTGGAGTCTTATTTAGACTTTATTCAGAAACCCAGGGATAGGGCCCTTTACATAGAGATCAGACTGGGCATGCTTCCTGTCCGTGAACACACCAACAAATGGAAGCCTCCCCATCAAACACACTCAACTTGCCCACACTGTGAAGGAGTGGATGAAAGTGTCCCGCATTTTGTGTTTACATGCCCTGCATACACCAAGCCAGGAATAAAATGGTTAAAACCTATCTGTTGGCAACTAGGAACCAGGAATCACCGAGAAGTACTTGGAATAATGCAAGCAGATAATAACACAACCCTGGCTTGCGGTGTGGCCAAATTTCTTAGCTGGCCATGGGTATTAAGATCAAAAGCGTTATGTCCTGGTTGAAGGTTTTTTAAACTCTGTTTTTACTCCGATTCAAAGCTGATACAGTTTAATTCATTTTTAAACTTTCATGTTGGGGTATGTAGCGTATTAATTACTAAATACTCAGAATAAGTATGGTATTATTCTTGTAGAGCAATTTGCATCCCCCAACTGTGTTTTTTAAGACTTTTTTAACCTGGTATCTTTGTATATATTTTATGATTTGTACTCTTTTACGCAATTTGTAAAATGCTTTTATGATATATTCATATCGAAATAAAGCTTTGATTGATTGATTGGTATTGTCTGGAGTGTATGTTGTATTCAGTAGAGTGTAATTATGTGGCGTGTAATTATGTGGCACTGAGTGGTATTGTTTGGAGTGTATGTTGCATTGAGTGCAGTGTAATTATGTAGTATATAATCATGTGGCACTGAGTGGTATTGTGTGGAGTGTGTTTTGCATTCCCGTAGAGTGTAATTATGTGGCGTGTAATTATGTGGCACTGAGTGGGATTTGGAGTGTATGTTGCATTGAGTGCAGTCTAATTATGTGGCATGTAACTATGTGGCACTGAGTGGTATTTGAAGTGTATGTTGCATTTAGTGCAGTATAATTATGTGACATGTAATTATGTGGCACTGAGTGGTATTTGGAGTGTAGGTTGCATTGAGTGCAGTGTAATTATGTGGCGTGTAATTATGTGGCACTGAGTGGTATTTGGAGTGTATGTTGCATTGAGTGCAGTGTAATTATGTGGCGGATAACTATGTGGCACTGAGAGGTATTTGGAGTGTAGGTTGCATTGAGTGCAGTGTAATTATGTGGCGTGTAATTATGTGGCACTGAGTGGTATTTGGAGTGTATGTTGCATTGAGTGCAGTGTTATCATGTGGCGTGTAATTATGTGGCACTTAGTGGTATTTGGAGTGTATGTTGCATTGAGTGCAGAGTAATTATGTGGCGTGTAATTATGTGGCACTGAGTGGTATTTGGAGTGTATGTTGCGTTGAGTGCAGTGTAATTATGTAGCATATAATTATGTGGCACTGAGTGGTACTGTCTGGAGTGTATGTTGTATTCAGTAGAGTGTAATTATGTGGCGGGTAACTATGTGGCACTGAGTGGTATTGTGTGGTGTGTGTGTTGCATTCAGTAGAGTGTAATTATGTGGTGTGTAATTATGTGGCACTGAGTGGTATTTGGAGCGTATGTTGCATTGAGTGCAGTGTAATTATGTGGCATGTAATTATGTGGCACTGAGTGGTTGTCAAGCACATACGCACTTTATTGGAAACGCACATTTTTAGCCCTGAGGATGGGAGAATGGCTCTTTCTGATGAACCTCCCGGAATGGCGGCGGCCGAGTAGTTGCACGAAATGCAGATTGTGCGGCTACCATTCAGAATCAATTGAACATATCGTCTGTGCATGCCCCGCACTGCTTACAGCCAGACGGTCACTGTTGCGAGGCCAATGTATCCAGTTGGAAGTTCGATCTTGCCGCCAGGCAATAATGGCCGCTCTCGACCCTGACAACGTCAAGCTAAACATTGGGCTTTCAAAATTTGTCCATAAAGCGATAAAATCCCTCAAAGCCACACTCCATCCCAAAGTCTCCACATTACAGCAGACGGTGGTGTTAACAGACGCAATATCCGAACCAGTTTACAAGTAATCCAGATTTAAGTACTGTACCGGGACATTACTAGAACTCATTGGACCCCTGAATCCCAAACTATTTTAAATTAACTGTTTTAAACTCATTTTATCAGATTCGTTTTTATTAATTTGTTTGTCATGTTGCAAATTGCAAATGGTTTTTTTAACCAATCAATAAAGAAAGACTACACTGAGTGGTATTTGGAGTGTATGTTGCATTGAGTGCAGTGTAATTATGTGGCGTGTAATTATGTGGCACTGAGTGGTATTTGGAGTGTATGTTGCATTGAGTGCAGTGTAATTATGTGGCGGATAACTATGTGGCACTGAGAGGTATTTGGAGTGTATGTTGCATTGAGTGCAGTGTAATTATGTGGCATGTAATTATGTGGCACTGAGTGGTATTTGGAGTGTATGTTGCATTGAGTGCAGTGTAATTATGTGGCGTGTAATTATGTGGCATGTAATTATGTGGCACTGGGCGGTATTTGAAGCGTATGTTGCATTGAGTGCAGTGTAAATATGTAGCATATAATTATGTGGCACTGAGTGGTATTTGCAGTGTATGTTGCATTGAGCGCAGTGTAATTATGTAGCATATAATTATGTGTCACTGAGTGGTATTATGAGTAGTGTATGTTGTATTCAGTAGAGTGTAATTGTCTGGGGTGTAATTATGTGGCACTGAGTGGTATTGTTTGGAGTGTATGTTGCATTGTAATTATGTAGCATATAATTATGTGGCACTGAATGGTATTGTGTGGAGTGTGTGTTGCATTCAGTAGAGTGTAATTGTGTGGCGTGTAATTATGTGGCACTGAGTGGTATTTGGAGTGTATGTTGCATTGAGTGCAGTGTAATTATGTGGCGTGTAATTATGTGGCACTGAGTGGTATTTGGAGTGTATGTTGTGTTGAGCGCAGTGTAATTATGTAGCATATAATTATGTGGCACTGAGTGGTATTGTGTGGAGTGTATGTTGTATTCAGTATAGTGTAATTGTGTGGCGTGTAATTATGTGGCACTGAGTGGTATTGTTTGGAGTGTGTGTTGCATTCAGTAGAGTGTAATTATGTGGTGTGGAATTATGTGGCACTGAGTGGTATTTGGAGTGTATGTTGCCTTGAGCGCAGTGTAATTATGTAGCATATAATTATGAGGCACTGAGTGGTATTGTGTGGAGTGTATGTTGTATTCAGTAGAGTGTAATTGTGTGGCGTGTAATTATGTGGCACTGAGTGGTATTGTTTGGAGTGTATGTTGCATTGAGTGCAGTGTAATTATGTAGCATATAATTATATGGCACTGAGTGTGTGAGGGTGCAGTGTGTGAGGGTGCAGATTGTGTGAGGGTGCAGAGTGTATGAGGGTGCGGAGTGTGGGAGGGTGCGGAGTGTGGGAGGGTGCAGAGTGTGTGAGGGTGCATAGTGTGGGAGGGTGCAGAGTGTGTGAGGGTGCATAGTGTGTGAGGGTGCAGAGTGTGTGAGGGTGCAGTGTGTGTGGCCTAAAGTAGTGTGAGGGCGCAGTGTGTGTGGCCTAAAGTAGTGTGAGGGTGCCGTGTGTGTAGCCTAAAGTAGTGTGAGGGCGCAGTGTGTGTAGCCTAAAGTAGTGTGAGGGCGCAGTGTGTGTGGCCTAAAATAGTGTGAGAGCGCAGTGTGTGTGGCCGGTTCAGTGTGTGTGTTGTGGCACAGTCAAATGCATGTTTATGCCTGAATGGTCTTTTTTTAATAAGGAATGTAGCAGTTTGTTTCTTTGTTTAGTGATTGTATTGTGTAATAGTTCTATTTTATGTCCGTGAAAAATACAGGAACCTTTTGTGATAAATAACAGTGAAAACTGCAGACAGGTGTTTTCAATTGTGTGTAAATTGTTATTGTTAAAAAAACGAGGGATATGAGTGAAGTAATAATGAGTGCGGTAAACAAACAGGGGTGCAGTGTGTGAGGGTGCAGTGTGTGTGAGGGTGCAGTGTGTGTGAGGGTGCAGAGTGTGTGAGGGTGCAGAGTGTGTGAGGGTGCAGAGTGACAAAGTTTAAAGCAGGAAATTTGGAAGGGGCACAGCCTTCGTGTCTTTAAAAAGTACAGAGCAATTTACAACAAGAAAAAATCTCTCCATCCTGTCCCACAAGTACGGGATACTCTGATTATTATCCACTAGAATACACATTCTGCTTTCACCCTCACCCAGTGCCCAACTGCATCGTCCATTTAGCTAGAAACTACGAAGCTATGACATGCCCTAAGAGATCAAAAGATATTTAAGATCGGAGGGGCCTGAATTTGAAAATACGAAGCTGGCACACCACTGTCTTGGATGTGGGGTGACAGACAGTTAAAGAAGTGTCTGTAGAGGCCCACTGTGTCGCACTAAACTCAAAAAGGTTAATTTCTAGGGGTAACGAAGTATAAACAAAACCCATGCATACAGGAATACAGTTCCAGAACTCCACAAAATAAGGCTTCGCACGGATCACCAGAGTAAGGGGGGGGTAGAGTGACGAGCGTAAATGGGTGGGACAGCAATGCCGTAAAAAGCATCACGACCCTGGAGTACATCGCGGTGCCCCCGCTCCTGGGACAACCCAGCCGACAAGTTAGAGGTGCTGACTGCTTAGCAGGAGGCAAGTGTGGCAAATGAGGGGGGCTATATTAACTAAGAAAATAAGAAGGGTGGACAAACAATCAAAACACCGTAAAGGGATGTTTGGAGACCGAAATGGAAATAACGGGTCACTGAGTCAAACAGTGGTGATCAAACTGCATAAGGGACAAAGGTCATACAGGTGAGTGATCCAGAGGAAGAAATGGAAGCGATGTGCACTTAGCACATTTGTTGTTATGGGTGGAGGTCAGGGGGCACATGAGCAGCCGGGGGTACACGTCGGGGACACGGGTCGACACGCAGGAAAAGGATGGGCAGGAGAGCTTACTGTAAATGAAGAGGTGGAAGGGGGGGGGGGGTGTCCGGTACACATGGTGCCAACATAAGGGGGCGCATGGAGGAGCATAAGGCACAGCGACAGGGAGCCGAAAGTGCCGAAAAGCACACACGCAGTACGTGCTGTTGGGATAGGGTAGCCAAGCGAGAGAGGTACAAATCGGACAATTCATGCACGCATTTTCGCGTTCTAAAGTCCATTTGCTCGTTGTTTTAAAATCCAGCTAAAGTTTAAGCTGGAAACGATATTAAGGGAACTTACTTACAGAAAGGTGAAGAGCGTACTAGCGTGGAGACGTCGTCTAGGCGGAACCGCGCTGGTATAGCCAAGTCACGTGACTTGGCTATACCAGCGCGAAAATGCGTGTATGAATTGTCCGATTTGTACTTCTCTCGCAAGCAAATTGCGTTTCATGCTAAGGTTTCAGTGTGATTTAAAACAAAAAGTACATTGAACTTCAGAATGTAAACAGATGTTCATTAATAATTGCTTGAACTATTGACAAAAATAAGGGTGCATTAGCGACTGAGTGAAAGAAGAGGTTTCTTTTTTAGGTCTCGCCTGTCAATGCGCTTGCGAGAATATAGGGGCTTAACGAGAGCTTAACCATCGGGCGATTTGATGCTGTGCCCGTGAAAAGCAAGCTCAATGCGCAAGCGCATTGACTTAAAAAGCGCGTGCACATGAAAGCCAGCCTTCTGCCACCAGCAGCTTCACTTGAAAGGGATCCGCTCCGCCCCCTGCTGCATCAAAGGCTGCTCTGTTTCTAAATCTTGTTGCTGTTGTAAAGCTCTTGTAAGCTTGCTGCTGCTTCTCAGCATTTATAGCCATCTGGGGATTGTGTTTTATTTTATTTATTTTAATGCGACTTTTTATAGTGCAAACTTTTCCCGAAGGTGTCAGAGCGCTTTACAAAAGGAGCAGTTGCATCACATATGCTCTTGTAAGCTTGCTGCTCCTTCTCGGCACTTATAGCGATCTGTGGATTGTGTTTTATTTTATTTATTTTAATGCGACTTTATATAGCGCAAACTTTACCCGAAGGTACCAGACCGCTTTACATAAGGACCAGTTACATTACATATGGTCTTCTAAGTTTGCTGATGCTTCTCGGCACTTATAGCCATCTGGGCATTATGTTGAAGGGAAGGGGTTTCATTTTTTTATATTTACTACTCCGTACCTACCCTTCAGTCTTCCGCAGCTCTAGTGGAGCTGTTTGAGTGGAAAGGGAGAGGTTTTGCTTTATTCTGCCCCACTTTCTGGATGAACATCGATTTTGGAAGTCAGCGCTATAGCGCTTCCTCCCAAGCTGCATACTTACACAACAAGAGTGGAGCTGTTTGAGCGGAAAGGGAGAGGTTTTGCTTTATTCTGCCCCACTTTCAGGATGAACACCTATTTCGGAAGTCAGCGCTATAGCGCTAAGCTGCATACTTAAACAACAAGCAAAGCAGATAAAAGCGCTCCGCACGCTGCACCACTTTTTAACTTTTAAAGCAGACATGCTGCTCTGTTTCTAAATCTTGTTGCTGTTGTAAAGCTCTTGTAAGCTCGCTGCTGCTTCTCTGCACTTATAGCCATCTGGGGATTGTGTTTTATTTTATTTATTTTAATGCAACTTCTTATAGTGCAAACTTTACCAGAAGGTACCAGAGCGCTTTACATAAGGACCAGTTACAATACATATGGTCTTGTAAGTTTGCTGATGCTTCTCGGCACTTATAGCCATCTGGGCATTATGTTGAAGGGAAGGGGTTTAATTTTTTTATATTTACTGCTCCGTACCTACCCTTCGGTCTTCCGCAGCTCTAGTGGAGCTGTTTGAGCGGAAAGGGAGAGGTTTTGCTTTATTCTGCCCCACTTTCTGGATGAACATCTATTTTGGAAGTCAGCGCTATAGCGCTTCCTCCAAAGCTGCATACTTAAACAACAAGCAAAGCAGATAAAAGCGCTCCGCACGCTGCACCACTTTTTAACTAAATCTTGTTGCTGTTGTAAAACTTGTGTAAGCTCGCTGCTGCTTCTCGGCACTTATAGCCATCTGGGGATTGTTTTTAGGTCGACCTCTGCCAATGCGCTTGCGCATTGCAGATGGTCGATCTATAGTGCCCAAAAGAGGAGCTGAACCAGGCGGGCGGATTTCGGCAAGTGCACGTGCTCGTGCACAAGCTTGCCATTTGCTCCCCAGCCGCATTTCAAAGGAGCTCTCCTCTGCCTCCTCTCCCCTGCCCCCCTCTGCGCAATGCCTTCAAAGGGATCACCTCCCCAGCCCCCTGTCGCCAGGCTTCCCTCCCACTCGCTCACTCCCCTGCTCCTTTTGGCTCCTCACACTTTTCACGGCCACTAGGCCGTGTCTCGCATTTCTCCTCCCCCCCTCCCCACAGCAATGCCAAGAGCTTGTTATTTTGGCTTGTTTTTCTGTCAAAAATTAATGGCTGGTAGCGCGTTTCATGAATTGTCCTTATGATTATTAAATTATGTTGCATGTGAGGCGCAGTGAATTAAATATAGCATGAATTGACCACTTCATACAAACGTTTCTCTCCATTCCAAACCATGTCACAGCCAACAGAAGTGTTGTTTCCATTTCAATAGCCGCATGTTTTTTTTCTTCTTTTTATCTTTGTGGCATGTGCATACAATAAAAAATATTTAACTATTACAGCAGCTTGTAAAGGCCTACGCTTGCTTCTTTTGTGATCCGACAGCTAATTTCCAGAGTAAGAGTAGGTATTTGCTCCAATTTTAAGATCTAAAGATGAGCTCCTTGTTGGCGTCTGAGGTAGGGTTTGTATGTATCCGCCTGGTCGGAGTTTGTCTGGACAGACGAGCTGATAGCAAGGAACCCAACCGCTGTCATCAGCAGCCTCACAGATCATTGACTGGCAGAGTTTGGCATGTTTCTGTCGGGTTCTTTTGTGTTTGGCTGTATTTACAAGCGCAGGCGTTGCAGTGCTCCACCCGCTGGCGGTCGGGTAGCTGCCTTTGCCTGGCTTTTGAATGCATCCTTTCATGGCCGTAAGAATGCACCCCCCACGTCTTGCACAAGCAGACAATGCACAATTATCGTGCATATTAAGTGGGTTGCTAAAAATGGCACCAGCCTCATTTGCTAGGTGAGTGCACATGTGTTTGTGGAATTCGAGAGAAATTACGTGATGAATTGACATTCTGAGCGTGGCTCTTCCGGTACTAAACCCTAGAGAAGCTTCCATAATGTGAAGTACTTAAGGTGGCTTAGGTTTCTCTTTCTGTATCACTCAATTTCTTTGCTCCTCATTCTCTCCCAATCAATCTTACGTGTTCACCCTCTCTGTCCCTCTTCAGCATTCCCTTTCTCTCTCTCTCTCTCTCTCTACCTGTTCTCTCTCGCTTCTTCTGTTTTTAACTCATCTTCTATTTTTCCCTCCCTCTTTATTACTTTTTCTCTTCCTCTGTACTTCCCAAGCTCTTTGTCACTGTCTGCACTCTCTCTTACACTGCCCATTCATCCATCCATCATCCATCCATCCATCCATCTATCCATCCATCCATCATCCATCCAGCCAGCCACGCCACACAATTACACTATACTGAATACAACACACACTCCACACAATACCACTCAGTGCCACATAATTATATGCTACATAATTACACTGCGCTCAACGCATCATACACTCCAAATACCACTCAGTGCCACATAATTACACTGCACTCAATGCAACATACTCTCCAAATACCACTCAGTACCACATAATTACACTCCACATAATTACACTGCACTCAATGCAACATACATTCTAAATACCACTCAGTGCCACATATTTACACGCCACATAATTATACTGCACTCAATGCAACATACACTCCAAATACCACTCAGTGCCACATAATTACATGCCACATAATTATACTGCACTCAATACCACATACACTCCAAATACCACTCAGTGCCACATAATTACACACCACATAATTACACTGCACTCAATGCAACATACACTCCAAATACCACTCAGTGCCACATAATTACATGCCACAAAATTACACTCTTCTGAATACAACATACGCTCTCCAGATTACCACTCAGTGCCACATAATTACACGCCACATAATTACACTCTACTCAATGCAACATAAATACACTCCATATAATACCACTCAGTGCCACATAGTTATATGCAACATAATTACACTCTACTGAATACACCATACACACCTCATACCACCACCCAGTGCCACATAATTACACGCAACGTAATTACACTCTACTCAATGCAACATAAATACACTCCATATAATACCACACAGTGCCACATTATTATATGCTACATAATTACACTGCACTCAATGCAACATACACTCCAAATAATACCACTCAGTGCCATATAATTATATGCTACATAATTACACTGCACTCAATGCAACATACACTCCAAATACCACTCCGTGCCACATAATTACACGCCACAAAATTACACTCTTCTGAATACAACATACACTCTCCAGATTACCACTCAGTGCCACATAATTACACTCTTCTCAATGCAACGTAAATACACTCCACATAATACCATTCAGTGCCATATAATTACACACCTCATACTTACACTCTACTCAGTGCAACATAAATTCACTCTGTCTATCTATCTATCTATCCCACTCCCTCTATCTATCGCCCTCCCTCTTTCTATCGCCCTCCCTCTTTCTATCGCCCTCCCTCAGGGCGTCCGTCAGGGCTGCGTCATGGCTCCTACCCTCTTTTCTCTTTTTGTGAATGGGGTGGTTTCCTATTTATTAGAAATAAATGCTGATGCCCCAGTCCTGGCGGGCGATAAGGTGCCCGCCTTACTCTTTGCAGATGACACCTTATTGATATCCAAAACCCCTGCCGGACTGCAAAAACTGTTAAATAGGTTCCACCTTTTTTTGTAATTTGAGGGGCTTAGTAATTAATACTTCCAAGACCAAGCTCCTCTATTTTAATACTAGTAGGTTGGTAAAGCCCACTTTCAAACTTGAAATGTGTTAAAACGTTTGATTACCTGGGAATTAGAATTTCAGATAAATTGAGCTGGAAACCGCATATTGGCAAAATGGCCCTGAATCACAAGCGGGTTGTGGGTGTGATAGGAAGAGAACATCGCTCCTCAAAATCTAGGCCAATTGCTCCTGCCTTTGTGATCTATGCTGCCAATGCCGTAGGTTCAGCACTTTACGGTGCTGAACTTTGGGGCTTTGAGAAAGTTGATGATATTGTAAAGGCAGAAAATAAATTCTTTAGAGAGTAAGTCTCACTCCCACAAGGAACACCCACTAAGCCACTATTGAGCGACCTGGGACGCCGCTCATTGAAGGATCTTGCCACTTTACGCCCACTTCTCTATTGGGCCCGTCTTTGGCGCACACCTGAGTTATCTAAATACGCCGATGGCCTAAGAGAAGTGATGAGTCTGGAGGGATCCTATAAATCAGTTGGTTATCTAATATAAAAAAGTTCCTTTTAGCTTTGAGATTCAGAGCAGCCTGGGAGTCAGGGACCACGTTGAATAAGTCAGATATCAAAGGTGCCTACTGGGCATGGATTGACATCCAGGAAAATAGAAATCCCAGCCTAGGTAGACTGACTGACGAGTTTCATTTGCATAAACAGGTTTCCAGCCTGGAGTCTTATTTAGACTTTATTCAGAAACCCAGGGATAGGGCCCTTTACATAGAGATCAGACTGGGCATGCTTCCTGTCCGTGAACACACCAACAAATGGAAGCCTCCCCATCAAACACACTCAACTTGCCCACACTGTGAAGGAGTGGATGAAAGTGTCCCGCATTTTGTGTTCACATGCCCTGCATACACCAAGCCAGGAATAAAATGGTTAAAACCTATCTGTTGGCAACTAGGAACCAGGAATCACCGAGAAGTACTTGGAATAATGCAAGTAGATACTAACACAACCCTGGCTTGCGGTGTGGCCAAATTTCTTAACTGGCCATGGGTATTAAGATCAAAAGCGTTATGTCCTGGTTGAAGGTTTTTTAAACTCTGTTTTTACTCCGATTCAAAGCTGATACAGTTTAATTCATTTTTAAACGTTCATGTTGGGGTATGTAGCGTATTAATTACTAAATACTCAGAATAAGTATGGTATTATTCTTGTAGAGCAATTTGCATCCCCCAACTGTGTTTTTTAAGACTTTTTTAACCTGGTATCTTTGTATATATTTTATGATTTGTACTCTTTTACGCAATTTGTAAAATGCTTTTATGATATATTCATATCGAAATAAAGCTTTGATTGATTGATTGGTATTGTCTGGAGTGTATGTTGTATTCAGTAGAGTGTAATTATGTGGCGTGTAATTATGTGGCACTCAGTGGTATTGTTTGGAGTGTATGTTGCATTGAGTGCAGTGTAATTATGTAGTATATAATCATGTGGCACTGAGTGGTATTGTGTGGAGTGTGTTTTGCATTCCCGTAGAGTGTAATTATGTGGCGTGTAATTATGTGGCACTGAGTGGTATTTGGAGTGTATGTTGCATTGAGTGCAGTCTAATTATGTGGCATGTAACTATGTGGCACTGAGTGGTATTTGAAGTGTATGTTGCATTTAGTGCAGTGTAATTATGTGGCGTGTAATTATGTGGCACTGAGTGGTATTTGGAGTGTATGTTGCATTGAGTGCAGTGTAATTATGTGGCGGATAACTATGTGGCACTGAGAGGTATTTGGAGTGTAGGTTGCATTGAGTGCAGTGTAATTATGTGGCGTGTAATTATGTGGCACTGAGTGGTATTTGGAGTGTATGTTGCATTGAGTGCAGTGTTATCATGTGGCGTGTAATTATGTGGCACTTAGTGGTATTTGGAGTGTATGTTGCATTGAGTGCAGTGTAATTATGTAGCATATAATTATGTGGCACTGAGTGGTACTGTCTGGAGTGTATGTTGTATTCAGTAGAGTGTAATTATGTGGCGGGTAACTATGTGGCACTGAGTGGTATTGTGTGGTGTGTGTGTTGCATTCAGTAGAGTGTAATTATGTGGTGTGTAATTATGTGGCACTGAGTGGTATTTGGAGCGTATGTTGCATTGAGTGCAGTGTAATTATGTGGCATGTAATTATGTGGCACTGAGTGGTTGTCAAGCACATACGCACTTTATTGGAAACACAAATTTTTAGCCCTGAGGATGGGAGAATGGCCCTTTCTGATGAACCTCCCGGAATGGCGGCGGCCGAGTAGTTGCACGAAATGCAGATTGTGCGGCTACCATTCAGAATCAATTGAACATATCGTCTGTGCATGCCCCGCACTGCTTACAGCCAGACGGTCACTGTTGCGAGGCCAATGTATCCAGTTGGAAGTTCGATCTTGCCGCCAGGCAATAATGGCCGCTCTCGACCCTGACAACGTCAAGCTAAACATTGGGCTTTCAAAATTTGTCCATAAAGCGATAAAATCCCTCGAAGCCACACTCCATCCCAAAGTCTCCACATTACAGCAGACGGTGGTGTTAACAGACGCAATATCCGAACCAGTTTACAAGTAATCCAGATTTAAGTACTGTACCGGGACATTACTAGAACTCATTGGACCCCTGAATCCCAAACTATTTTAAATTAACTGTTTTAAACTCATTTTATCAGATTCATTTTTATTAATTTGTTTGTCATGTTGCAAATTGCAAATTGTTTTTTTAACCAATCAATAAAGAAAGACTACACTGAGTGGTATTTGGAGTGTATGTTGCATTGAGTGCAGTGTAATTATGTGGCGTGTAATTATGTGGCACTGAGTGGTATTTGGAGTGTATGTTGCATTGAGTGCAGTGTAATTATGTGGCGGATAACTATGTGGCACTGAGAGGTATTTGGAGTGTATGTTGCATTGAGTGCAGTGTAATTATGTGGCATGTAATTATGTGGCACTAAGTGGTATTTGGAGTGTATGTTGCATTGAGTGCAGTGTAATTATGTGGCGTGTAATTATGTGGCATGTAATTATGTGGCACTGGGCGGTATTTGAAGCGTATGTTGCATTGAGTGCAGTGTAATTATGTGCCGTGTAATTATGTGGCACTGAGTGGTATTTGGAGTGTATGTTGCGTTGAGCGCAGTGTAAATATGTAGCATATAATTATGTGGCACTGAGTGGTATTTGCAGTGTATGTTGCATTGAGCGCAGTGTAATTATGTAGCATATAATTATGTGTCACTGAGTGGTATTATGAGGAGTGTATGTTGTATTCAGTAGAGTGTAATTGTCTGGGGTGTAATTATGTGGCACTGAGTGGTATTGTTTGGAGTGTATGTTGCATTGTAATTATGTAGCATATAATTATGTGGCACTGAATGGTATTGTGTGGAGTGTGTGTTGCATTCAGTAGAGTGTAATTGTGTGGCGTGTAATTATGTGGCACTGAGTGGTATTTGGAGTGTATGTTGCATTGAGTGCAGTGTAATTATGTGGCGTGTAATTATGTGGCACTGAGTGGTATTTGGAGTGTATGTTGTGTTGAGCGCAGTGTAATTATGTAGCATATAATTATGTGGCACTGAGTGGTATTGTGTGGAGTGTATGTTGTATTCAGTATAGTGTAATTGTGTGGCGTGTAATTATGTGGCACTGAGTGGTATTGTTTGGAGTGTGTGTTGCATTCAGTAGAGTGTAATTATGTGGTGTGGAAATATGTGGCACTGAGTGATATTTGGAGTGTATGTTGCCTTGAGCGCAGTGTAATTATGTAGCATATAATTATGAGGCACTGAGTGGTATTGTGTGGAGTGTATGTTGTATTCAGTAGAGTATAATTGTGTGGCGTGTAATTATGTGGCACTGAGTGGTATTGTTTGGAGTGTATGTTGCATTGAGTGCAGTGTAATTATGTAGCATATAATTATATGGCACTGCGTGTGTGAGGGTGCAGATTGTGTGAGGGTGCAGAGTGTATGAGGGTGCGGAGTGTGGGAGGGTGCAGAGTGTGGGAGGGTGCAGAGTGTGGGAGGGTGCAGAGTGTGTGAGGGTGCAGAGTGTGTGAGGGTGCAGAGTGTGTGAGGGTGCAGAGTGTGTGAGGGTGCAGAGTGTGTGGCCTAAAGTAGTGTGAGGGCGCAGTGTGTGTGGCCTAAAGTAGTGTGAGGGTGCCGTGTGTGTAGCCTAAAGTAGTGTGAGGGCGCAGTGTGTGTGTGGTCTAAAGTAGTGTGAGGGCGCAGTGTGTGTGGCCTAAAATAGTGTGAGAGCGCAGTGTGTGTGGCCGGTTCAGTGTGTGTGTTGTGGCACAGTCAAATGCATGTTTATGCCTGAATGGTCTTTTTTTAATAAGGAATGTAGCAGTTTGTTTCTTTGTTTAGTGATTGTATTGTGTAATAGTTCTATTTTATGTCCGTGAAAAATACAGGAACCTTTTGTGATAAATAACAGTGAAAACTGCAGACAGGTGTTTTCAATTGTGTGTAATTTGTTATTGTTAAAAAAACGAGGGATATGAGTGAAGTAATAATGAGTGCGGTAAACAAACGGGTGCAGTGTGTGAGGGTGCAGTGTGTGTGAGGGTGCAGAGTGTGTGAGGGTGCAGAGTGTGTGAGGGTGCAGAGTGACAAAGTTTAAAGCAGGAAATTTGGGAGGGGCACAGCCTTCGTGTGTCTTTAAAAAGTACAGAGCAATTTACAACAAGAAAAAATCTCTCCATCCTGTCCCACAAGTACGGGATACTCTGATTATTATCCACTAGAATACACATTCTGCTTTCACCCTCACCCAGTGCCCAACTGCATCGTCCATTTAGCTAGAAACTACGAAGCTATGACATGCCCTAAGAGATCAAAAGATATTTAAGATCGGAGGGGCCTGAATTTGAAAATACGAAGCTGGCACACCACTGTCTTGGATGTGGGGTGACAGACAGTTAAAGAAGTGTCTGTAGAGGCCCACTGTGTCGCACTAAACTCAAAAAGGTTAATTTCTAGGGGTAACGAAGTATAAACAACACCCATGCATACAGGAATACAGTTCCAGAACTCCACAAAATAAGGCTTCGCACGGATCACCAGAGTAAGGGGGGGGGGGGGGCAGTAGAGTGACGAGCGTAAATGGGTGGGACAGCAATGCCGTAAAAAGCATCACGACCCTGGAGTACATCGCGGTGCCCCCGCTCCTGGGACAACCCAGCCGACAAGTTAGAGGTGCTGACTGCTTAGCAGAAGGCAAGTGTGGCAAATGAGGGGGGCTATATTAACTAAGAAAATAAGAAGGGTGGACAAACAATCAAAACACCGTAAAGGGATGTTTGGAGACCGAAATGGAAATAACGGGTCACTGAGTCAAACAGTGGTGATCAAACTGCATAAGGGACAAAGGTCATACAGGTGAGTGATCCAGAGGAAGAAATGGAAGCGATGTGCACTTAGCACATTTGTTGTTATGGGTGGAGGTCAGGGGGCACATGAGCAGCCGGGGGTACACGTCGGGGACACGGGTCGACACGCAGGAAAAGGATGGGCAGGAGAGCTTACTGTAAATGAAGAGGTGGAAGGGGGGGGTGTCCGGTACACATGGTGCCAACATAAGGGGGCGCATGGAGGAGCATAAGGCACAGCGACAGGGAGCCGAAAGTGCCGAAAAGCACACACGCAGTACGTGCTGTTGGGATAGGGTAGCCAAGCGAGCGAGGTACAAATCGGACAATTCATGCACGCATTTTCGCGTTCTAATGTCCATTTGCTCGTTGTTTTAAAATCCAGCTAAAGTTTAAGCTGGAAACGATACTAAGGGAACTTACTTACAGAAAGGTGAAGAGCGTACTAGCGTGGAGACGTCGTCTAGGCGGAACCGCGCTGGTATAGCCAAGTCACGTGACTTGGCTATACCAGCGCGAAAATGCGTGTATGAATTGTCCGATTTGTACTTCTCTCGCAAGCAAATTGCGTTTCATGCTAAGGTTTCAGTGTGATTTAAAACAAAAAGTACATTGAACTTCAGAATGTAAACAGATGTTCATTAATAATTGCTTGAACTATTGACAAAAATAAGGGTGCATTAGCGACTGAGTGAAAGAAGAGGTTTCTTTTTTAGGTCTCGCCTGTCAATGCGCTTGCGCATTGAGCTTGCGAGAATATAGGGGCTTAACGAGAGCTTAACCATCGGGCGATTTGATGCTGTGCCCGTGAAAAGCAAGCTCAATGCGCAAGCGCATTGACCTAAAAAGCGCGTGCACATGAAAGCCAGCCTTCTGCCACCAGCAGCTTCACTTGAAAGGGATCCGCTCCGCCCCCTGCTGCATCAAAGGCTGCTCTGTTTCTAAATCTTGTTGCTGTTGTAAAGCTCTTGTAAGCTCGCTGCTGCTTCTCAGCATTTATAGCCATCTGGGGATTGTGTTTTATTTTATTTATTTTAATGCGACTTTTTATAGTGCAAACTTTTCCCGAAGGTGTCAGAGCGCTTTACAAAAGGAGCAGTTGCATCACATATGCTCTTGTAAGCTTGCTGCTCCTTCTCGGCACTTATAGCGATCTGTGGATTGTGTTTTATTTTATTTATTTTAATGCGACTTTATATAGCGCAAACTTTACCCGAAGGTACCAGAGCGCTTTACATAAGGACCAGTTACATTACATATGGTCTTGTAAGTTTGCTGATGCTTCTCGGCATTTATAGCCATCTGGGCATTATGTTGAAGGGAAGGGGTTTCTTTTTTTGTCAGAGCGCTTTACAAAAGGAGCAGTTACATCACATATGCTCTTGAAAGCTTGCTGCTCCTTCTCGGCACTTATAGCCATCTATGGATTGTGTTTTATTTTATTTATTTATTTTAATGCGACTTTATATAGCGCAAACTTTACCCGAAGGTACAAGACCGCTTTACATAAGGACCAGTTACATTACATATGGTCTTGTAAGTTTGCTGATGCTTCTCGGCATTTATAGCCATCTGGGCATTATGTTGAAGGGAAGGGGTTTCATTTTTTTATATTTACTACTCCGTACCTACCCTTCAGTCTTCCGCAGCTCTAGTGGATCTGTTTGAGTGGAAAGGGAGAGGTTTTGCTTTATTCTGCCCCACTTTCTGGATGAACATCGATTTTGGAAGTCAGCGCTATAACGCTTCCTCCCAAGCTGCATACTTGCACAACAAGAGTGGAGCTGTTTGAGCGGAAAGGGAGAGGTTTTGCTTTATTCTGCCCCACTTTCAGGATGAACATCTATTTCGGAAGTCAGCGCTATAGCGCTAAGCTGCATACTTAAACAACAAGCAAAGCAGATAAAAGCGCTCCGCACGCTGCACCACTTTTTAACGCAGACATGCTGCTCTGTTTCTAAATCTTGTTGCTGTTGTAAAGCTCTTGTAAGCTCGCTGCTGCTTCTCGGCACTTGCAGCCATCAGGGGATTGTGTTTTATTTTATTTATTTTAATGCAACTTCTTATAGTGCAAACTTTACCAGAAGGTACCAGAGCGCTTTACATAAGGACCAGTTACATTACATATGGTCTTGTAAGTTTGCTGATGCTTCTCGGCACTTATAGCCATCTGGGCATTATGTTGAAGGGAAGGGGTTTCATTTTTTTATATTTACTGCTCCGTACCTACCCTTCGGTCTTCCGCAGCTCTAGTGGAGCTGTTTGAGCGGAAAGGGAGGGGTTTTGCTTTATTCTGCCCCACTTTCTGGATGGACATCGATTTTGGAAGTCAGCGCTATAGCGCTTCCTCCCAAGCTGCATACTTAAACAACAAGCAAAGCAGCTCTAGTGGAGCTGTTGGAGCGGAAAGGGAGAGGTTTTGCTTTATTCTGCCCCACTTTCTGGATGAACATCTATTTTGGAAGTCAGCGCTATAGCGCTTCCTCCAAAGCTGCATACTTAAACAACAAGCAAAGCAGATAAAAGCGCTCCGCACGCTGCACCACTTTTTAACTAAATCTTGTTGCTGTTGTAAAACTTGTGTAAGCTCGCTGCTGCTTCTCGGCACTTATAGCCATCTGGGGATTGTGTAATATTTTATGAGACTTTTTATAGTGCAAACTTTTCCCGAAGGTGTCAGAGCGCTTTACAAAAGGAGCAGTTACATCACATATGCTCTTGTAAGCTTGCTGCTCCTTCTCGGCACTTATAGCCATCTGGGGATTGTTTTTAGGTCGACCTCTGCCAATGCGCTTGCGCATTGCAGATGGTCGATCTATAGTGCCCAAAACAGGAGCTGAACCAGGCGGGCGGATTTCGGCAAGTGCACGTGCTCGTGCACAAGCTTGCCATTTGCTCCCCAGCCGCATTTCAAAGGAGCTCTCCCCTGCCTCCTCTCCCCAGCCCCCTGTCGCCAGGCTTCCCTCCCACTCGCTCACTCCCCTGCTCCTTTTGGCTCCTCACACTTTTCACGGCCACCAGGCCGTGTCTCGCATTTCTCCTCCCCCCCTCCCCACAGCAATGCCAAGAGCTTGTTATTTTGGCTTGTTTTTCTGTCAAAAATGAATGGCTGGTAGCGCGTTTCATGAATTGTCCTTATGATTATTAAATTATGTTGCATGTGAGGCGCAGTGAATTAAATATAGCATGAATTGACCACTTCATACAAACGTTTCTCTCCATTCCAAACCATGTCACAGCCAACAGAAGTGTTGTTTCCATTTCAATAGCCGCATGTTTTTTTTCTTCTTTTTATCTTTGTGGCATGTGCATACAATAAAAAATATTTAACTATTACAGCAGCTTGTAAAGGCCTACGCTTGCTTCTTTTGTGATCCGACAGCTAATTTCCAGAGTAAGAGTAGGTATTTGCTCCAATTTTAAGATCTAAAGATGAGCTCCTTGTTGGCGTCTGAGGTAGGGTTTGTATGTATCCGCCTGGTCGGAGTTTGTCTGGACAGACGAGCTGATAGCAAGGAACCCAACCGCTGTCATCAGCAGCCTCACAGATCATTGACTGGCAGAGTTTGGCATGTTTCTGTCGGGTTCTTTTGTGTTTGGCTGTATTTACAAGCGCAGGCGTTGCAGTGCTCCACCCGCTGGCGGTCGGGTAGCTGCCTTTGCCTGGCTTTTGAATGCATCCTTTCATGGCCGTAAGAATGCACCCCCCACGTCTTGCACAAGCAGACACTGCACAATTATCGTGCATATTAAGTGGGTTGCTAAAAATGGCACCAGCCTCATTTGCTAGGTGAGTGCACATGTGTTTGTGAAATTCGAGAGAAATTACGTGATGAATTGACATTCTGAGCGTGGCTCTTCCGGTACTAAACCCTAGAGAAGCTTCCATAATGTGAAGTACTTAAGTTGGCTTAGGTTTCTCTTTCTGTATCACTCAATTTCTTTGCTCCTCATTCTCTGCCAATCAATCTTACGTGTTCACCCTCTCTGTCCCTCTTCAGCATTCCCTTTCTCTCTCTCTCTACCTGTTCTCTCTCGCTTCTTCTGTTTTTAACTCATCTTCTATTTTTCCCTCCCTCTTTATTACTTTTTCTCTTCCTCTGTACTTTCCAAGCTCTTTGTCACTGTCTGCACTCTCTCTTACACTGCCCATTCATCCATCCATCATCCATCCATCCATCCATCTATCCATCCATCCATCATCCATCCAGCCAGCCACGCCACACAATTACACTCTACTGAATACAACACACACTCCACACAATACCACTCAGTGCCACATAATTATATGCTACATAATTACACTGCGCTCAACGCATCATACACTCCAAATACCACTCAGTGCCACATAATTACACTGCACTCAATGCAACATACTCTCCAAATACCACTCAGTACCACATAATTACACTCCACATAATTACACTGCACTCAATGCAACATACATTCTTAATACCACTCAGTGCCACATATTTACACGCCACATAATTATACTGCACTCAATGCAACATACACTCCAAATACCACTCAGTGCCACATAATTACATGCCACATAATTATACTGCACTCAATACCACATACACTCCAAATACCACTCAGTGCCACATAATTACACGCCACATAATGGCACAGCACTCAATGCAACATACACTCCAAATACCACTCAGTGCCACATAATTACACACCACATAATTACACTGCACTCAATGCAACATACACTCCAAATACCACTCAGTGCCACATAATTACATGCCACAAAATTACACTCTTCTGAATACAACATACGCTCTCCAGATTACCACTCAGTGCCACATAATTACACGCCACATAATTACACTCTACTCAATGCAACATAAATACACTCCATATAATACCACTCAGTGCCACATAGTTATATGCAACATAATTACACTCTACTGAATACACCATACACACCTCATACCACCACCCAGTGCCACATAATTACACGCAACGTAATTACACTCTACTCAATGCAACATAAATACACTCCATATAATACCACACAGTGCCACATTATTATATGCTACATAATTACACTGCACTCAATGCAACATACACTCCAAATAATACCACTCAGTGCCATATAATTATATGCTACATAATTACACTGCACTCAATGCAACATACACTCCAAATACCACTCCGTGCCACATAATTACACGCCACAAAATTACACTCTTCTGAATACAACATACACTCTCCAGATTACCACTCAGTGCCACATAATTACATGCCACATAATTACACTCTTCTCAATGCAACGTAAATACACTCCACATAATACCATTCAGTGCCATATAATTACACACCTCATACTTACACTCTACTCAGTGCAACATAAATTCACTCTGTCTATCTATCTATCTATCGCCCTCCCTCTATCTATCGCCCTCCCTCTTTCTATCGCCCTCCCTTAATCTATCGCCCTCCCTTAATCTATCGCCCTCCCTTAATCTATCGCCCTCCCTCAATCTATCGCCCTCCCTCAATCCATCGCCCTCCCTCAATCCATCGCCCTCCCTCAATCTATCGCCCTCCCTCTTTCTATCGCCCTCCCTCTATCTATCGCCCGCCCTCCCTCTATCTATCGCCCGCCCTCCCTCTATCTATCGCCCGCCCTCACTCTATCTATCGCCCGCCCTCACTCTATCTATCGCCCTCACTCTATCGCCCTCACTCTACCGCCCTCACTCTATCGCCCTCACTCTATCGCCCTCACTCTATCGCCCTCACTCTATCGCCCTCACTCTATCGCCCTCACTCTATCGCCCTCACTCTATCGCCCTCACTCTATCTACCGCCCTCAATCTATCGCCCTCCCTCAATCTATCGCCCTCCCTCAATCTATCGCCCTCCCTCAATCTATCGCCCTCCCTCAATCTATCGCCCTCCCTCAATCTATCGCCCTCCCTCAATCTATCGCCCTCACTCTATCTATCGCCCTCACTCTATCTACCGCCCTCACTCTATCTACCGCCCTCACTCTATCTACCGCCCTCACTCTATCTACCGCCCTCACTCTATCTATCTACCGCCCTCACTCTATCTATCTACCGCCCTCACTCTATCTATCTACCGCCCTCACTCTATCTATCTATCGCCCTCACTCTATCTATCTATCGCCCTCACTCTATCTATCTATCGCCCTCACTCTATCTATCTATCGCCCTCACTCTATTTATCACCCTCACTCCATCTATCTATCTATCGCCCTCACTCTATCTATCTATCGCCCTCACTCTATCTATCTATCGCCCTCACTCTATCTATCTATCGCCCTCACTCTATCTATCTATCGCCCTCACTCTATCTATCTATCGCCCTCACTCTATCTATCTATCGCCCTCACTCTATCTATCTATCGCCCTCACTCTATCTATCTATCGCCCTCACTCTATCTATCTATCGCCCTCACTCTATCTATCTATCGCCCTCACTCTATCTATCTATCGCCCTCACTCTATCTATCTATCGCCCTCACTCTATCTATCTATCGCCCTCACTCTATCTATCTATCGCCCTCACTCTATCTATCTATCGCCCTCACTCTATCTATCGCCCTCACTCTATCTATCGCCCTCACTCTATCTATCGCCCTCACTCTATCTATCGCCCTCACTCTATCTATCGCCCTCACTCTATCTATCTATCGCCCTCACTCTATCTATCTATCGCCCTCACTCTATCTATCTATCGCCCTCACTCTATCTATCTATCGCCCTCACTCTATCTATCTATCGCCCTCACTCTATCTATCTATCGCCCTCACTCTATCTATCTATCGCCCTCACTCTATCTATCTATCGCCCTCACTCTATCTATCTATCGCCCTCACTCTATCTATCTATCGCCCTCACTCTATCTATCGCCCTCACTCTATCTATCGCCCTCACTCTATCTATCGCCCTCACTCTATCTATCGCCCTCACTCTATCTATCGCCCTCACTCTATCTATCGCCCTCACTCTATCTATCGCCCTCACTCTATCTATCGCCCTCACTCTATCTATCGCCCTCACTCTATCTATCGCCCTCACTCTATCTATCGCCCTCACTCTATCTATCGCCCTCACTCTATCTATCGCCCTCACTCTATCTATCGCCCTCACTCTATCTATCGCCCTCACTCTATCTATCGCCCTCACTCTATCTATCGCCCTCACTCTATCTATCGCCCTCACTCTATCTATCGCCCTCACTCTATCTATCGCCCTCACTCTATCTATCGCCCTCACTCTATCTATCGCCCTCACTCTATCTATCGCCCTCACTCTATCTATCGCCCTCACTCTATCTATCGCCCTCACTCTATCTATCGCCCTCACTCTATCTATCGCCCTCACTCTATCTATCGCCCTCACTCTATCTATCGCCCTCACTCTATCTATCTATCGCCCTCACTCTATCTATCTATCGCCCTCACTCTATCTATCTATCGCCCTCACTCTATCTATCTATCGCCCTCACTCTATCTATCTATCGCCCTCACTCTATCTATCTATCGCCCTCACTCTATCTATCTATCGCCCTCACTCTATCTATCTATCGCCCTCACTCTATCTATCTATCGCCCTCACTCTATCTATCTATCGCCCTCACTCTATCTATCTATCGCCCTCACTCTATCTATCGCCCTCACTCTATCTATCGCCCTCACTCTATCTATCGCCCTCACTCTATCTATCGCCCTCACTCTATCTATCGCCCTCACTCTATCTATCGCCCTCACTCTATCTATCGCCCTCACTCTATCTATCGCCCTCACTCTATCGCCCTCACTCTATCTATCGCCCTCACTCTATCTATCGCCCTCCCTCAATCTATCGCCCTCCCTCGATCTATCGTCCTCACTCGATCTATCGCCCTCACTCGATCTATCGCCCTCACTCGATCTATCGCCCTCACTCGATCTATCGCCCTCACTCTATAGATCTATCGCCCTCACTCTATAGATCTATCGCCCTCACTCTATAGATCTATCGCCCTCACTCTATAGATCTATCGCCCTCACTCTATAGATCTATCGCCCTCACTCTATCTATCTATCACCCTCACTCTATCTATCTATCACCCTCACTCAATCTATCTTTCCCCCTCCCTCTAGCTATCTATCGCCCTCACTCTATCTATCTATCGCCCTCACTCTATCTATTTATCGCACAACAACGGCATCACTCAGGGGCACCACAACATCACTATGCGCTACCACAGCACCACTGAACGCCACAGCATCACTTGTCGCCACCACAACATCACTCAGCGCCACCACAGCATCAATCTGTGCAAACATTAAACAACAACTGGTTCAAATATGTTCTCTCAATGTTTCAAGCTTTATTACAAATTTCACAAAAAAGTTGATATTTCCCTTGTGTTCCTATATTTTAGTCACAATAAAATACACTGAACATAATCTTCACAAAAGTTAATTACAAAAGTTTAAGCTATTACCATTATAAATTACAATAACTTTTATTTAAGTAATATTTGAAAAATCAATACTTCTTACTCACGTAAATACAAAACATGTTGCATTAAAAATGCTATAGGTGTCACATTGTCAAAAAAGAATAGTATTAACATTGCAAATGACAAAGCTATTAATTTCACAATTTTCAAAAATAACACATAAATAACAAATTTGTCATGTACAAGACAAATACCTCAAACGTTCCTAATGTGAGACCTATTGCATTGCAAATGCTTGTTTAAATATCTGTTGCCAGCATTCACAGTGTTTCCGCAATCTCGCCAAGAGGAGTTGGCGCTCAAATCGAGGATGTGTCCACTTAAGATTGTGGTTACAATATTGGCATTTCGTTTTTAAAATCACTTAGTGAATTTTATTGAATAACACGATTTGTTTCACCACTCAATACGATGTAGTCTGCATTAAATAAATCTGGCGGTACTACAAATACAATTACTGTCTATATCGGGTTTGGTATAAAGAGTAAAACGCTTAGCCTACATTTTCTGAACCTATTAGGCGATGGTTATCCACATATGCGGCACTAGCATTGCTTAACAGCATGATTCGAATATGCCACTGGAAATAAAGATCGTTAATTTAAATCTTTACAGATTGGCAAGAATAATGAAATTGAGCTACCTTATTGAATAAAACTGGTCGTGAGAAGAAGAACCATTCACTGTAGCGTCCAGCTTACAAAACGCTGATTATCCAGGTAAACATATGTTGCACTAAAATAGAGGCAATTGCTTTTTTTCTCAGTGGCGCAATGACTTGACAAGTGTTTTCTCACTTTAGATCAGCAAAGACTGTTGCTGCAAGTCATCTTTTGTCTATTTCATTGATCCTGAAGTCAGAAAGGATTTTTAGAAAAAGTAAGCGATTGAACTTCATTACCTGTCTTTTTATTAAAATTAATGTATTCACACTAAAATTAAACAATCTACAGGTCTGGCAGCCTAGCAATCACAAAGCTTAATATCTGTGTGATGTCAGAAAATGTTTACTAAATCAACAGAGACATGTTGGTCGAGTTTTGCACACGGGTTCTATGAAATGTCTAAAATGAGTAGTTGGGACATATAGATAACAGTTTATTTTATGTCTGTTTAGGGGGTCACAGTCACAAATTTATTATAAGTCCTGAAGATGGTCTGAAAGAATTATTCTATACAAGACCAAAACGTCGACGACAAAGTCCATTTCCTTGCCTGCTTTTCATTACACACGTGATCTTGATTTTGGCAAAATAGGAGTCACTTGTCTTTTTATTTGCATTGGTTTGGGCTTTTTACACAAATGAATTTTAGAAATAAGTTTGTATTTTCTTGTTCATTTGTATGAGTTATGATTAATTCTCATTTGTACCCTATGAATTTTTGGTCTTGAAATCAATATAAAAGAAAATACTTTTTTATATAAAAACTTCCCGTGTTGCTTTCCTTTTATTGTCTACTTAAGTAGCTTCATAATAAATGTTTCAGACACCAATTCAATTGGAACAGATATATACAGGTATCTAAAAAAACAATCTGTGATAAACACCTTTAAGTAAAATCCCTTGCTGGCACTTTTTTATAGTTACTTTTCGATTAGCACACACTTAATTATCATTGAGGAAAACATTTAAAACGTCACCATTTAAACTGTATTTGGAACAGAAGTGTACAGGCCTCCGAGCTCGAAGCCCATCTGAGGTGTCTCACCTAAAGCTGTGCTAGATTATTGTATACTGGTCGCCACTTACTTCTGAATGCCGATAAATGCTCCGAATGCGTTCTTACAATGTACAGCTCACCTCTGCTTTTGGGCGTATTTATTTCATTATAAATATGTGAACTAAAAGGATCCAATAAAGTACCGGAAGAATATGTTTGTGAGAGAATCAGCGTGACCCTGATTAAGTTAGTATTACTCCCTAAAAAGGAAAATAACGCTTCGGGCTGGGCTCGCAGGCTGGTGAGGGAGTTCAACGTGGTGCGTGTATCCCCAACCCTCTCCCTGGCACCATTGCCCTCGCCCAGCCGCTACAGTCTGTAATGAAAAGAGTTAACAAATAGCGTTGGTAGAAAAGCAGCGCAGCTTAATTCATTTACAAATGACAGCTACATTATAAAATGACAGCTACATTTTACATGTCCTTTTTTGTGCGGCTTACTCGTGTTTCCGATATGACAGGCTCGGAGTGAACCCTTTAGCAGTGAGCTGGGACACGCCATCTTTCTCAGTGCAGATGTTTCGGGCGCATCTTCAATTGTGAAAAGAAAGGAGATGGAGAATTGAGGGGGGCGTGGGGCCCTAGTGAAGGGGAGCGAATGACAGGGGAAATGCCATGAAATAAGGTGATTGACGTGTATTAGGGTGCGGAGGGACGAGACGTGGAACATGTCAAAGAAACGAAAAATATGGGCTGGTGCCAATGACTTCAAAAACAAGCTCTCTGCATTGAGTGGCGGGGGGGCGGGGGAGCGGATTCCTTTGAAGTCTGATGCAGGGGGCGGGGGAGCGTATTCCTTTGAAGTCTGATGCCGAGGCTCACAAGCTGACAAATGGTATGTGATGTGCACGCGCCCTGCTCACATGCACTGTAAGCAATCCGTCTTTGGGTGCACTTTTGAAAGCCCTTACTTTAATCTAACCAAAGCATCTCTAACGGGTTGGCTTCAGCGAGACCTAAAAAAGCAATGGAAAAATGAAACCAACATCTGCGAAATTTTTCAGGCAAACTCAACTCTGGGCTTCCCAGATGCTTCTAAGGCTTAACTAGTGGTGCGCGCGTACCACAGAGGAGCGGGGGGAGGGAGCACGGTAGCAAGGCGAACGCGCGCTGCTGCGCGTGCTGGCCACCGTCGGGAATGGGCGGAGCAAAGGCGGGACATGCGCCCGCCTTTGCCCAATTGCGTGCTGGCTTTTGCAAAAAAAGCACGTGAAAGCCAATGGCAGCCGCGGATAGCTGCTCACATGCACAAGCGTGTGAGCAGCTTTCGAAAATCCCATACAAAAGGGCGCGAGCCCTAAAAAGGAGGGTAGGAAGGATAAAAGTGGAGAAAGCATATGACTGGAAACAGGAGAGCTAGAACACTTAGAAACTGGAAGATTTCGATAGACATGCGAGAGGGTCGAATGTCAGGACACATTAGGAAAAGGGGGAAGGGATGCAGTGCAAAAGGGAACACATGAAAGGGCACAATGTAAAGGAGGGAGGCTGAACAAGGGTGTGAGCCTACAGGGGCACAAAGAGAAAAAATACATGGAAGACCAGGGATAGGAAAAGGAAGATTTAATAAGTTGCACAAGAAGGAAAGGTATGACGTTGCATGAGGGGGGAGTCGAGTAGATGGAAGTGCATTTATGACAGGTGGGAGAAAGAAGCAGCACAAGGGAACGAGAGATGTGAATAATATAAGGGTATGGAAAATATTAAAGATCATGGGGAAGAGAGATGTGAGACGACGTGGAAGTTATGAAAAAGAGAAGATATGAAGATATGAAAGTGCAGAAGAGAAGGTATGAAAGGGAGAAGTTAAACCTGGGAAGGACAGCTGCGAATGGGTAGGAGAGATGAAATATGAAGGGGAGTAGAAAGGAGAAAACATGAGACAAAAGCAGAAGGAAGGAGAGGCAGTGGAGGTAAATAAATGCAAGCACAGAGAGGCAGACAAACGTATTTGAGTTTTCCTTACTGGTACGGCAGGAGATGGATGTAAAACGGTGCAGTGAATTTAATGAGAAGAGTCGGCAGGATATCTGCTAATAAGATGGCCTGTAGGATACAAGAGATATAAGACAATCTACATCAGTATAATAACTTCCTGCAAATAAAAGGCTTCAACTTTTTCCTGTAGCTAGAACGACACAAATAGTCCTGCTCCTACCTGTTGGATGCTAGCAAAGATCCATTACCCCACCATTCTCACGTGTCCACAACCCCACTTTTGACCTGTGATTCACCTAAACTACATTTTATCAGGAGTCCCGAGATCCAACTGAGTGGGTGATTTAAGGAATGTAAAACAAAAATGGAACAAAATGTGCAACACAGAAACACAAGACAAAGGGGCAAAGAAGAGTGTAAAATGTGAAACGAAGAATTAAAGTGAGGCAAAAGGGATAGAAAGAAGAGAATGAAATGGAGGTGGGAAGAGTGTTAAGGGTCAGGAAAAATTACCAAAGGCAAGTAAGAAAAGGAAGGTTTTTCAAGAAACAAAGAATGGAGGAAGCAGGGGTGAGAGACAAATGGGATAAAAGCACAACTCTATGGAGGTAAAGGAAATGATAAAGCCAAGAAGAAGAATGTGCATACAAAGAAGGGAGGATCCTAGTCTTTAAAGATTCTTCTCAGCAGTTATGTAAGGCAGTATCATTATCTGGTATCTGCTCCATCTTGCGGAGAAATGCTGTTGGCTGTCTTGCTGAAAAAATGGGCGTCACACTTGGGGCCTGAAGCCAACACTTTTCCTTCTTTGAAACTCCCAGTTGTTGTTACAGGAAACCTTTGGGCAGTGGACTAGCAACTCTGCTTCCAGCTGCAGCTTTCACTACTGAAGTCCCAACCATGATAGCATCCAATCTGAGCAACTAGGTGTGCATAATTCTACCAATATCTCTCATGATCTAGCAGTTTATCCCCACCCTCCTCATTTTAGATGCATGGTGATTGAAAAAAGTCCTTGGAAGCTAGTGCTTCTTTTGTTGGAGCCTTCAAAAAACACGAAAGTATAAATGTCTCACACTCTGCTTTGCATTGAGCCGTTATTAGTAGCTCTCACTTCGATCAGCCAACTCTTCAAACCATAGACTAATGTGGAAATTACATTTCTGAGAGCCCACCCATAACTAAATTCCATTCTGGAAAATACCCCCTTTCAGACACCGCTATAACTATGGAAGGCAGTATAGGAACTATGGTTAAGACAGGAGGAGGGCATTATCGAGGTGTTCTACAAAACCTCATAATAAAATGAGGTGATAGATACAGAGAGGGGATAGAATCTAGAGTATCCCCCCAAAAATGGGGGGGGGGGCAATGAGAGAGGCACCAGAAAGGGAAACAAAGACATGGAGGGGAGAAAGAATTAGTGAAAAGTAAGACTTGCAGCACTAAGATAGTGAGTGGAAGTCATGCGGTGCCAGGGAGCAGAAACAAGAGGACATCCATTTCGGAAAGAAGTGGGAGGTAGAGACAGCAAAATGGGCCGAAAGGAAGTGCGAGGGACAAAAACATGAAATTGGAGAAAATGGAAAAAGCAAGAAGCCCGAGAATGAGCAAGTCAGAAAGGCATAATGTATCATAACAGAAGATAATAAAGAAGTAAGGGATACTATTGACCAGAGATGAGAGAGGTAAATCACTGAAAACAACCAAGAGAGGGAGTGTGATAAAGGTTATGAAAGTAGGATAGAAGACACAAAGAGAGGATATAAAGGGAAGTGAAGAGATAGAAGAAGGAGCATTGATGGTCCCCCATGACTCACTGCTGTAGAAACAGGGTTGCAGTCGTAGCGGCTGCTGTTGGAAGTGTTTCCCGCCTCTGGTGACATGGTTGTAGCCTTCATCAACCAATCCTTACCTCCGAGGTCCTTCTAAAGGAAAAGGAAAATCAAAGAATCAGTTAGCATAAAGGCAGCAATGACTGAAATGGGCAGGGCAGCTGTTACTGAGCTATGCCTCGTGCTGTTTGTGAAGGAAAAGGAACTGAGAGGACCCAACTTCTTTAACAGGAATCATCCTACTGGAGTGTGGCATGACTACCAGGGTGTTACAAGGTGAACGCCAACAAACTCTGGAGAAAGTATGATAGACTGGTTTTAGAGTCTTCCGGTAAGGAGATTCACTATAGTAACCCGAGAGAGGGGTAGAATAACAGAGTTAGTCTCAATCTGAGTCAGGTGAAGAGAATGAACAGTGACCATACTGAGAAGCTCCGTGCAGAAGATACAAAAGAGCCCAAACCGACCAAAATATGTACATAGAACACAGTTGGCTGGGTTAGCATCTATAATCAAGGGTGCAGCTCCTTAAGGCTGTTTTTTTAAAGTTCTTCTCAGGGCTGCACTGAGGTTACCAATGGGACTGGATGCAGTTTTAAACAAAGTAACAAAGGCATTGTGTAGCGGACCCAAATTACAAAGAAGTATTAAGCTATGCTCGTCTGGCACAAATTCCACATACTGTTCTTTTTTTGTTTAAACATGCATTTCACGAGTTTGACGAGCTGTGTAGAACTGTGCTCAGATTGTAATGGAGCTTCAAACGGGTGTTCTGAAGTAATGTGTCTTGGAAATGTAATGTACTTACTCATTAAGCCCCGACTGCCCTAAAATTTTATGTGTGATTAGAGATTGGACATGAGATTCTGTCCTGCAAACCTTAAGGGTATTTGCATGTTGCCATGCTTTTAATAGACCTTGGCGTGAAATTCAGCTTGTGGAGTTTTTCGTACTCTGCGCTCCATGTAGCACGCTGAGTCCCTAAAAGCTCCACTTCGCATAGCTGAGTTTTTTCTTCGCTCAGGCACGTTAAGTTGGCAAGCGCGAGCGTGGACAATCTTACTCCAGATTACCTCCATGCGAGATTTCTCAACACGGGAGATCTTATGGTTTGCTACAGCTCGTGTTGAGAAAAATTCCGTTTGCATTGAGGAAGCTACCACTCCAGTAGAACATCTACTTGAGTGGCAGAGAGGCAGAGTACTCTTGCGCTGCATGTTGTGACGTTCGTGCTGATTTTACAGCGCAAGACAAACATCCGGCGCAAAAAATATGCGGCTACAAAATGCACTCCGCTGCTTGCAGAACTCCGGGTAGCACAGCTGAGTTTTTGGGTCACTTTGCGGAGTTCTGCTTAGCGGAACTGCACCCAGGCATAGCTTTTAATCTATGAGCCAGGCCCTTCAGCCACCTCTTTCTACAACAGTTTGTACATGAAAGATTTAGGAAACAAACTGATCTACTACCTGAGGGTGCCAGATGCACCAGAAGATGAGATTCCACAGCATCAGTTCTGGAAATCACAGGAGCGAAGAGAGGAAGTTAACAAGTAAAAAATGTAAAGAGGCGGAGCTAGACATGCCTGCTAATGGCCGCTTTGTAAGCAAGCTTGCGCGGTTACTTCAAAATCCTTTAATTATCCTGCACGGATGGCCCGTCTCACGTGATGAGACATACAGATTTCGACACCGGAAGTGCGCAGCGACAAGCTACACCAAAGAAAGGCGGTGAAATAACTCCTGAACCCCTGAAAACTGCCTTTAACTTGCGGCCGGCGTGAGGCCTGGGAGGAGCGCATGCGAGGGCCCACGACCCAGGTGGCATAGCTGCAGAGATGAAGTGCGGAACCTTGGGATCGCATCGGCGGCTGCAGTCGTGCAGCGAAGGCAGTGCATTGCTGTGTGAACCCACGACCATCCTGAGCTGTGCCCCCGGAGAGAGGAGTTCCTGTTTGAGCCACAGAGGCTGTTGCGGAGGTCGAGCGGCTCACCTGGACGGAGGTTGGCGCCATCAGGCGCATGGGCCCAGGCCCGAGAGGCGGCAGCCGCGCAGTGTGCGTGTGAATACCCGGGAGTAACTGCGATCGGCATGCTGTGGCAGCGCCAGCGGGAGACTGACTGCTGCAGGTACGTGACGCGCTTAAGAACCGCATCACTTTAGGAGACCCCATAAGCCTGAGATGTCTGTTGGCACCAACGGGGACCCTCTATCTCACTACACCAGCGATTCCCACCTGCTTGAAGCCACACATAGAGGGGGAGACAGCTGCGACTTGCGCTGGGCTGCACGACCCGGAATTGTGACCCTTCCCAGTAACTTGGTCTATCAGCTGCCACTACTGAGGTGCGCATATTGGGGGAGGCTTATCATCGTGTTGCAGAGGGTTCTCCATCTGTCTCCCCACCTCGCCTGCAACCATGACTGTATATATTGCTGGGGCCCATGTTAATCGCACCGGGAGAGCGGCAACGTCCACGTGCGGTGCCTGTGACCCAATGGGCGCTGCGAGGTGCGGGCAAGCCGCTGATCTGAACTTCTGGCAGCCCTGACTTCTCAAAAACTGGCTGCGCACTGCCTGAACTCTGGCGGGTGGCACAGCGGTGCCTAGTCTGATACACACGTGCTAATCGAGGGCTCCCTAGCCTCCACAGCGGCACAGACTGCGCTGCAGGTGCTGCCCACGCCACCAACCAGGTTGCAGTGCCTTGCTTCTATGAGACGCATACCGCCAGTATAGCCTTAGACGATGGGGAAACCAGATAAATCTCAGCCAAAAATACATTTTGAACACGCCAAGAAGACAACAGACACTGGCACAGCGAAACAGTCCTCCACCCAAGTGCCGGTGACTTTTGACCCTGTCGAAGGGCAGGTCGCTCCTCGCACCGCACGGCTCCTCGTGAGTGCGCCCAGGCTTCGCCGCTACTGCCGAGTTAGCCGCTTCCTGTACTTTTGTGCCTCCTGTTCTTAGAATCGGTATTTCTACTTGTGATTGTATACTGTGCCCTGTATTTGTACCTGCTATATTGCCTCTGTTTCCCTGATTGTGCCTTTCCTCTCCCTCGCCGCCCCTCGACATCGTTTCTCCCGCCAGCGCACCCCCCCCCGCTCCCCGATCCCCGCCGCTGCTCTCCTGCGGCCCGCCCCCTTTTCCTTTCTGTATCCTCCCCTCCCTTCCCATTCGCCGCCCCGCTCCCGCCTCCCAGCTGCTCCTCCCTCCCACTTCGCCATTTATGGCAGAGTCCACGCGTACGCGCAGCGCTCACGCGCAGCGGGCGCACTGATGGCGCACCGAAGGCATGCCAAAGGCAAGCCCGTCTACGCCCGTCCACGCCTGGACCGCGCCCAGCGCCAGGACCCCTGACCCCCCAACGATGCCAGCCAACACGACGGACTTACGACGCCGCCACCCTCAACGCACTCAAACCCGACCGGAACCCCGCCTGCTACCGAGCCACCCCGAAACGCACCCACGGACCCTTCAGCTGCCAAGCCTGCAAGTTCACCTGCCTCCGGACCTGCACCGCACCCAAAAGGCCAGACACCAGCAACAACCACCTCAAGTGCATCCTGCTCAACACCCGCTCCGTCCACAGACACGCCGTCGAACTCTGGAACCTGCTCGACACAACATCACCAGACGTCGCCTTCCTCACGGAAACCTGGATGAACGCCTCCTCAGCGCCCGACATCGCCATAGCCATCCCGGGCGGATACAAGATCACCCGGAGGGACCGCGTCAACCAGACCGGAGGAGGAATCGCCATCGTCCACAGGAACACCATCCGCATCACGACCAACTCCGACGACACCTTCACCGCCGCCGAGCACCTCCACTTCCAGATACACACCGACCCCAAGACCACCCTCAGAGGCACCCTCATCTACAGACCCCCGGGACCACGCACACAATTCAGCGAAGACATCGCAGACTTCATCAGCCCGCACGCCCTCCCCTCCGCTGTCTACATCCTCCTAGGGGACCTCAACTTCCACCTGGAGAAAAACAACGACAGCAACACCACCACCCTGCTGGACAACCTCGCCAACCTCGGACTCAAGCAACTGGTGAACACCCCCACCCACTACGCCGGCCACACGCTTGACCCCGTCTTCTCCTCCAGCAAGCACATCCACCGGACTTCATTGAACTGATCACAGCTGCGTCCACTTCAACTTCAGAAGAACCACGACCCACCACCACCCGCAACAGGTTCCTCGCAGGAGCTGGAGCAAGATCACAGCCGACCAGCTCACCACCTCCCTCAGCCAGAACCCTCCGGCCAGCACAACGGACCCCAACGAAGCAGCCCGCACCTTCACACAGTGGCTCACCAACTGCGCCGACGACCTTGCACCACTGAAGAACCCTCCCAGCAGACCCGGCAGCAAGAAAGCCTCCTGGTTCACTGACGAACTCAAAACATCCAAGAAAACTGCCGCACCCTTGAAAAAGCCTGGCGCCACGACCAGACGACAGAAAAAATGACTGCCCTCAAGAACGCCACCCGCAATCACCACCAGCTTATCCGCACCACCAAAAGGACAAGATTCAAAGAACGACTGGACAACAACACCCACAACAGCAAGGAACTCTTCAGCATCGTGAAAGAGTTCTACAACCCCAACGCCGGAAACAACGACATCACACCCTCGCAAGACCTCTGCGACTCACTCGCCACCTTCTCCCACCGCAAGATCGCCGACATACACAACAGCTTCGGCGCACAGACCACGCACCCAACCACCGAACCAACACCCCCCACCACCACCCTCTGCAACTGGACCCCGGTCAGCACCGAAGACACCACCCGCACGATGAACAACATCCACTCCGGATCACCAACCGACCCCTGCCCCCACCACGTCTTCAACAAGGCCGACTCCACCATCGTAACACCAACTCCGGGACATCATCAACACCGCCTTCAACACCGTCACCTTCCCGGAGAGAGCTGGAAGCATGCCGAGCTCAGCGCCCTCCTGAAGAAACCAACAGCGGACCCCACCGACCTCAAGAACTTCCGCCCCCTCTCGCTCCTCCATTTTCCTGCCAAAGTCATCGAGAAGACCGTCAACAAACAGCTCGCCGCCTTCCTCAAGACGAACGGATTCCTCGACCCCTCACAGTCCGGCTTCCGAGCCAACCACAGCACCGAGACCGCCCTCATCGCAGCCACCGACGACATCAGATCCCTACTCGACAACGGGGAAACAGCGGCCCTCATGCTCCTGGACCTCTCTGCAGCGTTTGAAACGGTCTGCCACCGCACCCTAGTACAGCGCCTCAGCAAAATCGGAATCCAAGAGAAGGCACTGGAGTGGATCATCTCGTTCCTCGCTGGAAGAACCCAGAGAGTCCGCCTCCCCCCGTTCAGATCCAAGGCCACCGAAGTCATCTGCGGCGTACCACAAGGATCCTCTCAGCCCCGCCCTCTTCAACATCTACATGAGCCCCCTCGCAGCCATCGCACGCCAACACAACCTTAACATCATCTCCTATGCCGACGACACCCAGCTGATCCTCTCCCTCACCAACGACCCCGCCACCGCCAGAACCAGCCTACACGAAGGGATGAAAGACGTCGCCGAGTGGATGAAGAACAGCCACCTGAAACTGAACTCAGACAAGACGGAAGTCCTCATCCTGGGATCATCACCCTCCGCCTGGGACGACTCCTGGTGGCCCCCTGCCCTGGGCACCACTCCCAAGCCAACGGACCACGCACGAAACCTGGGCTTCATCCTGGACTCCTCCCTCTCGATGACCAGACAAGTCAACGCCGTCTCGTCATCGTGCTTCAACACCCTGCGCATGCTCCGTAAGATCTTCAGATGGATCCCTACCGAAACCAGGAAGACGGTCACCCAGGCACTCGTCACCAGCCGACTGGACTACGGGAACACCCTCTACGTGGGAACCACTGCCAAACTACAGAGAAGACTCCAGCGCATACAGAACGCCTCCGCGCGACTCATCCTGGACATCCCCCGCCACAACCACATCTCCGGCCACCTGAGAGACCTGCACTGGCTCTCCGTCAGCAAGAGGATCACATTCAGACTCCTCACCCACGCACACAAGGCACTCCGCGACCTGGGCCCCAAGTACCTCAACAACCGCCTCACTTTCTACACGCCCACCCGCCAGCTACGATCGACCAGCCTCGCCCTCGCCGTCGTACCACGCATTCGCAGAGCCACCGCCGGAGGAAGATCCTTCTCCAACCTGGCAGCCAAGACATGGAACTCCCTCCCCATCCACCTATGGCTGACCCAGGACCATCTCTCCTTCAGGAAGCAACTCAAGACCTGGCTTTTCGAGCAGTAACGGACCCCTCCCCCCAGCGCCTTGAGACCCTACCGGGTGAGTAGCGCGCTATACAAATTATTTTGATTGATGGGTTCAAATCCCACTGCATCAGTAGACTTTCAATCAGTGTTTACAACCATCCAAGCTACGCTGACTAACATAGATGGAAAGATCGATTCCCTGACGTATAGAGTGGATCGTAAGTCTGAACAACTGGATCGCCACACGGAGAGAATAGGCATGGCAGAGAGGCGGATATCGGAGTCAACGCCAAATGGAAACAAAACAGGAAAAGGTCGAGAAAACATTAGCTGCTATTATGGCATGGTCTGAAGATTTGGAGACGATGTCCCGCCGTAATAACTTACGCATCATGGGCATAGCGGAGACGACAAATACGGGAAATATGGAGCGTTATATCGAAAATCTACTAGTGGCCCGATTCGGCAAAGACACGTTCTCAGATGTCTTCATCATTGAAAGAGCACACAGATTACTTGCCCAGCCGCCTCCACCAGGGGCCAGACCGCGCCTGGTAATGGCAAGACTCTTGAACTATAGAGATCGAGATGCAGCACTTCGGAAATCCAGGGAGTTGGGAAGCCTAACACATGATGGGATGAGCATTTTCATAAATACGGATTTCACGCAACAAGTCCAGGAGGTGCGGAAAAAGTTTGTAGCAGTCAAGAAAACACTGCGGGACCAGAACATTCCGTACGCAATAATATACCCAGCCTGGCTCCGGATCACTGACGGAGGGAAAAACAAGATTTACAATGACCCTAAAGATGTCCTTAAAATTTTGCAGTTGAAAGGAGCCCAGGTACCGTTAAGAAAATCGCCGAGAGGTCCACAGGAGGAACAGGGACACACCTCAGACATTAAATAATCGACTGTTTCCCCTGAACTTTGGCCAGTACTGGGACACTGCTTAATGACTGCAGCCGACAGCATACTGCACGGTCACAGATAAGTGCACAACTCGAACATGTGACATGATGTATGATTCCTGAAAATTAACTGTAGGGGAGGGTTCATGCGCACGATGCAGAGATTTGCTTAGTACTATGGTCTTCATTTTGGATGATAAATGGTTTCGTCACTGAGATTAGAGGGCTGTAAAGGTGAAATTAGATAATTAAGCGACCCCCCCAAGTGACCAAGTAACTGGGGTACCCGGCGGGCGGCTTCTGCCTCCATGTGTGCACCACATTGCCTTCTTGTTTCTTTAAGGGTTTACTTGGAGGGTGGGAACAGGGGTCTAGAGTTTGTTTGAGGGATGGCTTTAGCAATTTTGGGATGCTGAAGTGGGTGGGGGAGGGGGGGATGGCAAGGTACAGAAGTTGGGTTTGTTAATGTGATTGAATTACCAGAGCAGCTTGAAATCCTACTGATTGTTTACTTAGTCCTTAGCTGCAGAATACGGACACATTTACGACTAACATGTCATGGTGAATACGGGCGAGAAGTATAACTGTGTGACATGGAATGTCAGAGGGCTTAATACCCCCCAAAATTTCAGACAAGTGTTTGCCTACTTAGATCGCCACGGCGTGCAGATCGCCAAAGGAGACAAATCTGACTATGACTTCTGAGGTTACTATCGCCTGAAGATGGGCAGGATATAAACTGGCCTCCTCGTACTCCTCATATGCAAGGGGGGGTAGTTATACTAGTGAAAAGAGGCATTACATTCACGCCTATTTAAACATATATAGACAGAGAGGGGTGATGCGCCATGGTACATGGTAAACTAGGACTCTCCCTCATCACCATTACATACACTTATGGTCCCATAGCGGATGAGCCAGAAACTTTTGTGAGGCTGTACGTCAGTCTGCGAGAATGGCCGGAGGCGGCCATTATGTGGGGGGGGATCTAAACACATACCTGGATCCTCAACTGGATAAATAAACTCCACAGGCAGTGCATCAATGATGCTATATTCGAATTTGGTCTTGTAGATGTCTGGAGACTACGTAACGGTACAGCTAAAGAGGGTCCACATGCTGCACCTGCACATAATAGCTGGTCCCGCTTGGACTATTGGCTCCTCAGAAAGAGGGCCAATGACTGGGTAACGGACATTACGATCCTCCCACGAACGCTGTTGGATCATAACCCGGTGCTGCTCTCCTTTAAAGTTATGGCTAATGTTCATCGCCCATATCTATGGCAATTTAGATCAGATTTATAATAACACTGTCAGGGAAGCCATTGAACAATATTTTCCTGTAAACACAGGTACGGTGGACAGTGCATCAACATTGTGGGAAGCTTTCTAAAGCGACTATAAGAGGGGTTTGCATCAGCACCACAGCTGGCATCCTTAAAGACCTTCGAGGTCAACTAACACAGACTGAGCTAAAACGAACAGATTTAGAACGTTAATACACAGACACCCCTTGTCCTGCAACCCTAGCCCGTATACATGAACTAAAAATGGAATACAACTCACTGGCAGAATCCGAGATCAAATATATCGCATGCAGACACGTGGCGGGGGCTTATGGAGAGGGAGGGCGCCCGGGCAGTAGTTTGGCCACCAAAATTAAAGTTTGTGAGGACTATTACCACATAACTAAGATCACGGACCAGCAGGGCACGGAGCACTACGCCCCTGAGGCGATAGTAGAACAGTTTCACGGATTCTACTCTGACCTATACACATCACTGGGGAATCCAAAGCAAGCAGATTTAGATGCCTATCTATCCGACATAGCCTGCGCGTGGATGTCGGATGGTCACCGACAATATCTTATCAAACCCATAGATGAAGTGGATATAAAGGCGGCTGTGTGCACATTACCAAACCAAAAGGCACCAGGGCCAGATGGGCTTGAATTCTACAAAGGATATATTGATTTACTTGTGCTGTATCTGCTGGAAATGTATGCAGAAGCACACGAGGCCGGAGTGCTGCCGCCGTCTCTCCCACAGGCCCTGATCATTACGCTATTGAAAAAAGGTAAGAACCCGGTCAGGTGCGAATCATATCGATCGCTGTCTCTGATAAACGTAGACACTAACATACTGGCGAAAATACTAGCCACCAAGCTTCAGCCTCTCATGCCTAACGTGGTCCTCCCGGACCAATCGGGATTTATCCCAGAGCGCTCCACGTCTAATAATCTGAGAACCATCTTTGCCATGTTCCATGTACTAAACCCCGTACTGCTAACCGCCGCGGTCCTTCTGGACACGGCAAAAGCATTTGACTCCATTGAGTGGTGTTACATGTTTCATATATTACAACGCATGGGCTTCCTGCCACTGTACTTGGGTTGGATACTACTTTTGTACAACAGCCCCACGGCGCTGGTGCGAGTGGGGGGACTGACATCACAACCATTTCAAATATATAGAGGCACCCGTCAGGGGTGCCTACTCTCACCTCTACTGTTTGCACTGACCCTAGAGCCACTGGCTTGCATCATATGGCAGCGCCACAGAGAACCTGCACGCAATTTCTTACATCGTCCGGGGGGTATATCACTCTATGCAGATGACATGGTGTTATTTGTGAGGGAACCGGGTCGGTATCTAGCACAGGTGTTAAGGGAATATATCCGTTTCTGACTCTTTTTGGGACTACAAATAAATTGGGATAAATCAGTTGTTATTCCACTAACAACAAACACAACCCGCAAGTATGGATTACCCTTTGGTATGGACCACAGATCCGGTGATATACCCGGGGGGGTGTATACATCGGGACCCCGACCTAGTGATCAGGGAGAACTATGGCAGAGCATATGCCGCTCCCGAGCAGCAAGTAGACAGATGGAATAAGTTGCCGCTCTCAACGGCAGATTGAATAGCGATCATTAAAATGGTCGTACTTCCACGCTTTTTGTATCTATTCTGTAACATCCCAATTAAGCTGACACTCGTTTTTTAGGGACATCCGAAATTCACTCACTCGCTTGATTTGGCGGGGAAAGCAGGCCAGGGTAAGTTGGACTACACCAGGGGAGGCTTCAGTGCTCCGGACCTCTTTATATATTACCTTTGTGCTCAAGCGCAATATGCCTACTATTGGTTTAGACCGCATGCTTACAGTCCACATGTCGCAGTGGAAGATGGGGATGCACCCCCAACCCCGTTATCCCGTGTCATCACACACATAAACAGAGGAATGCCATGAACTGAAATCAACACGATAGATATGACAATTGCAGAATGGCAAGCTATAGGCAAGATGAGTAATAGGCTCCCAGTTTATGCACCGGCACTGCCACTTGCACATCATGCAGCATTATTACTAGTTCCAAGGAAAAGGGCGCACACAGGGCATTGAGAGAAGCGGGCATGGTGATGATGTGAGACATATACCCAGATGGGCACTTCCTTACAGCAGAAGACCTGAGTTACATAACTTATCCCTTGCCCCCGTTTACATTCACCATTCACAGACTGAGACAAGCGATCAAGGCCCACTACCACTCATATCCATTAGAACCCCCAGTGCTGCCGGCGCTGCAAATGCTACTGGTTGCACCTACTAGAAGTAAACTGGTAACAAAACTCTACAGAGAGGTGCACGATGGGAGAGATCTTAGATCGGATAAGAGTCTGGCCCGCTGGAATAGCAGCTTAACTCCACCACTACAAGAAACAGAATGGGCCAATATATGCAAGCTGACCAGTGCTCTCATGCCTAATGGCAACTTGAGCATCATACATTTCAAATACATTCACCAAATATACCACACGCCTGTTAAATTGCACAGATGTGGCCTCAGAGAAACTAGTAATTGTAAACGATGCAGACAACCTGATGCAGACTTTTTACATCTGATGTGGGGGTGCAGACAAGTGCTGTTATTTTGGGAGGGGGTATTGAAACACCTACAGGAAATGACTGGTATTGCATTGCAGTGTGTGCCATCGATATGCTTGCTATGTCATGTACCTCACTTAAGAGGTGTGATGGGTAAATTTGTGCGCATAGCACTATTACTGGCCAAGCGCCGGGTCGCACTGCATTGGAAAAAGTGCGTTAGCCCCAAGACTAAATGTTGGGCAAAGGATATGATATATTGTAATGAAAACCTTATGTTATATACAGGAGAACTGTAGTGTAGTTCCTATATTCCCAATAGGCTCTGCGCATTGGAATAACAAACGATAGTTTAGACGTAGGACTGAGGTCAACTAGGTCTCTATTGAATATGTGACACTTAATTATGAATGCCAGCTAGCTCAGAGGTCACTAGAAACTTTCCCGAGTACACAAGAAGGGATTAGTTTCTGACAACCGCATAAACATGACAACTTTGCTCCCTCCAGAATAAGGAGTATACCTCCAGAGTCGCGGAAACAATAGATAGCTATTTTACTCAGTCAATCGTGCATGCTTAGTTTCACCAGAAGTGCAGAGAAACAGAGAGACGGGCGTTTTGAATAAAAGAGGTTATTTATTGAACTCATGCAAGAGAAGTGAATTGCTACAATTGCAATACTTGTCGTAAAGTAAAGTGCGTACAGTGAAAAGAGTATTACAAAGTAATACTGTAAAAGCATGGTATGGTTTCTAAGCCATACTGTGTTTAAAATGGTTAAAATACTTACAATGATAAAATAATGACTAACAGTACTCAACTGGTGCTTCTAGATACGCCTACCCCGGTGTACCTAACTTAAGCCTAGTACAGGGGAGGAGTTAGTGAGATGGAGTTTGAGTTAAGATAGTTTTCTGCCAAGAATCTGAATCAAGAATTCTCTAAGGGTCTAATCAGCTCCGTACCTTGGTTATAGAATGAAGGAGGTCTTGTATCTCTCTCTCAGGACTCGATCTCCCAGCAACCCGCAAGGGTGACAGGGAAACACTGGAGCTGGATTTCTCGGCAGGAGAAAAGACAGCGTCTCTCTCAGTGCGTCAACGGGTCGGCTTCCTTCGGCACTTGCTACAGCAGGGCGTCAGGCAAGTATATAGTCGATCTGCTCCAAACCACTGTGTGTTTGCTAGGGCAGATGCTGGTATATTTATACCTGGAAGATGCCGAGTTTGACGTAAGGGTGGACATAAGACGTCACTAAGAACTCGCAGTTCTTTCAGGACTCCAGGAGTTCTAGGACAAATCAATACAGAAGCAAGGGGAATTCCCGGGCTGCTGAAGGCTTGGTTTGCTTAAGAACATGTTGTGCTTTCTAGGAGTCTATGGGAGTAGCCTTGCCGTATTTGGACTGCATTGGCTATGTCTTAATATGGGTATGATTCTTATGCCTATATAAGGATATGATTTGATATAACCACATAAGGGTATGAATCTGGAATATTTAATTAGAGTCCTAGATTCGTCTACAACACCCACTCCACGTATAATGTCCATCATGACTAAATACTAAGCAATTTTAAACATATCTATAGCATAGCATGTGTTTTCCATCCCACCCCAAAATACATAGGATGCATTTGAAATGGTATATACACGAAAAATAAGTGTTATACTGTATGTTTTCAGGCAGTGGTATCATTCAGATAATGCATATATTGTACATTGGAATATTGACTGAATGAATCACGAAATTTACATTTATGAAATGGCTCTTAATACAGAAGAGAAGGTTGAGACCATTTCATCACATATTTATACAAGATTGTACATGTGCTAGAGGCGAAGTCAAAATATTGTCTCTAGAGTTTAAAAAATAGAAATCTTGTTCTCTAAGAATAGTTCTACTTTAAGCAGAGTATCATGTGCCAAAAAAAGTAAATATTTTGGGAACGGGAAAAAAATAATTTCGCTTTTAGGGAAAAAATAGTTCCAATAGTTTTTCAGAAGTTCTGTTTATCAAAACTGAAGGCCGAATTCAGAGTTCAGGGAACGCTGTGTGCTCGTGTTTTCAAAAGTTATTCTCGTTGTTAGGGGAGAACATTAACTCAGATAGGCTGGCAAAGAATTAGTCTACAACAGTAGGTGAAAGTTGGGCCATGTCCGAAAAAGTTGAAATAGTGCATATGTGAGATGCATTGCCGTCATCCGTGTCTAGATCAGCAATGGTCACAGAAGGTTGTACCTGTGTGCCGCTTTCATCTCGTACCTCACCGCCACCTCGTCGTAATGGTGAGGTCTCAACGAATGCTGTCATCAGAATAGGTAGCCGCTGGGGACAACACGTTGCATGAGTCGTTACCGAACCAAGCAAAGTATCGATATCCATAGGTACTGCTGATGGGAGTGTGAGATAGACGTCTAACACGCATTCTTCTCCACAGAGCAGGCATCGTAGAACAGGTTGGATGCAATCTTGCCAGATTGGTCTGAATGAAAGAAACCAGGTAGTATTCAGATCTCTTAGCCGAGCCAAGCCGAGGACTTTAGTAATCCAATCTCGGTATCGCATTGCTAGGAGCGTTTCTTCCATTGTAGCCTGAGTTTTGTCTGTGACTGTACTTGCCATATCAGAGCAGAAGGAACAAAAATAAGATTCCTGCTACGAGTCCCAAGATGAGAGGCAGGCCGCCGAACACAGAGTACACGAAATTCGGGAAGATGTTCAGGACTGCTTCGAAGGGTGCTAACAGTTCAATACATGTGCGATGCCACTGGTATCAGACCTGTTTAAGATTTGACTTAACATTTCTACGAAACGCACGGGGCAATTTGTTGATAATAATGCATGTATCTCTGCTGCTGTCCTTGCGACTTGCAGATCATACGTTTCTCTAGACGAGGTTAAAGGCACAGTCGTTTGTAAAAGAATAGACTTCATTCTGCTTAAAGTATCAATTTGAATAGAAGAGATATTCAGAGAAGGCCATATCGTTGCCTCCTTGTCTTGTTTGCTGTTTGGATACAATACTTGCATACAGCAAGTGACCCTGGATGTAACACTGACGAGATAGGCCGTTCCTGGCACCATGCCACAACAGCTGTGGTCACTTAACATAACGTAACTGCCGTTGGAAAGTTGTCTGAAAAAAAGCTCTATTTGTGTAGCAGGGGTGCCGTGCAGATGACATGAAAGGTTATTTGATGAACCTTCGCAGGCTCCATGCAAGTTAATTCCTTGACACAGAAGTGTACCGCTTAGTGAATTTTTACAGTTATTACCACTAAGAAATACCTCTTTTTTTCTCCCCACTCCAACATCTATGTGTGTAAGGTAAATTCCAGGTTGACTTGATGTACCCTTTACCCAACCTTTCATACAGGCCCGCTGGTATGTGCTTTTGGCAATATTGAAACTGAAAAGTCGTTATCGGAATTGTAATGGTGCCATGTATTATCCATTCAATGACAGGTCGTTCAGAGATTGTCAATGGTAATCTCTCAATTTTTTCAATGCTCAGCACCGTATAGTCTGCCCCTCTTTCAATGCTCAGCACCGTATAGTCTGCCCCTCTTTGTGCCAAAGAGATTTGTTTATCTGTAAGGTTAAATACAGAAAACAATGACGTTGCGTTGTGTTGTGATGGTGCCATTGCCCATTTCCTAGCCATTACTCAGGTTGTGCCCCAATCTCGTCGTGTTAGGCTTTTGGCTTGCTGCCATTTTGTTGTTTGTTTGTTGTGACTCCCAGCCCAGCTCTCCACCCCGCTCCCGCCTCCCAGCTGCTCCTCCCTCGCCCCTCCCCACTCCACTATCCACATATGACAGATGCTTTTGCGCGCAGCGTTCACGCGCAGCGGACGCGCACTATGTGTGCCAAAGGTAAGCCCGTCTGCGCCTGGACCGCGCCCAGCGCCAGACCACTGGTCCCCACAAGACCCACTCCGCCCGCCTTACATACGACGCAGCCACCCTCTCAGCTCTTAACCCCGGCCGACTCCCAAACTGCTACCAGGCCGCCCCAGGTCACACCCATGGACCCTTCACCTGCCGCTCCTGCAAGTTCGACTGTATCAGGACCCACACCAAATCCACAAACTCCAAACAGAGCTCCGACACTAACCACCTGAAGTGCATCCTGCTCAACACCCGCTCAATCCACAGACACGCCATTGAACTTTGGAACCTACTCAACACCACATCGCCGGAGGTCGCCTTTCTTACAGAAACCTGGATGAACACCTCATCAGCTCCCGACATCGCCATAGCCATCCCGGACGGCTACAAGATCATCTGAAAGGACCGTACCAACCAAAAAGGAGGAGGCATCGCCATCGTTCACAAGAACGCCATCCGCATCACGACCTGTTCAGACAATAACTTCGCTAACGCCGAACACCTTCACTTCCAGATCCACACCGACCCCAAGACGACACTCAGAGGCACCCTCATCTACAGACCACCAGGACCCCGCACACAATTCAGTGAAGACATCACTGACTTCATCAGCCCACACGCCCTCCCCTCCGAGGACTACCGTCTACTGGGAGACCTCAACTTCCACCTGGAAAAGAACAACGACAACAACACCAGCACCCTTCTGGACAACCTCACCAATCTCGGACTCAAACAACTTGTCGACACCCCCACACACTATGCTGGGCACACGCTCGACCCAATCTTCACCTCCAGCAAGCACATCTCCTTCAATCACACCACAGCTCTCCATTGGACAGACCACAGATGCGTTCACTTCAACTACAAAAAGACTACGACCCACAACCACCCACAACCAATCCCCCGCAGAAACTGGAACAAAATTACCACCGACCAGCTCTTCACATCGCTTCACCAAAACCCTCCTGCTAAATCATCAGACCCAAACCAAGCATCCACCAACCTCACACAATGGATCACCCACAGCGCGGACGAATTAGCACCCTTGAAAAAACATCAAATCAAGCAAAATAGCAAAAAAGCCCCCTGGTTCAACGATGACCTTAAGAAATTCAAAAAGCTCTGTCGCACCCTCGAGAAAGCCTGGAGAAAAACCCTACCACTGACAACCTGACCACCTTCAAGAACGCCACCCGCAAACACCACCAACTGATCCGATCCACCAAGAAATCAGCATTCAAGGATCGACTCGACAACAACGCCCACAACAGCAAGGAACTATTCAACATCGTCAAAGATTTTACCAACCCCACCGCCGACACCAACGACATCACTCCGTCCCAAGACCTCTGCGACTCCCTAGCCTCATTCTTCCACAACAAAATCGCCGACATACATAACAGCTTTGAAAACCAGCCCGGAGAACAGTCCACTCCACCCACCGCCGAACCCAAACACCCCTCCAACAACCTCTGCGCCTGGAACACAATAACCACTGAAGACACCATCCGCCTGATGAACTCCATCCACTCAGGATCGCCAACCGACCCATGTCCCCACCACATTTTCAACAAAGCAGACTCCATTATCGCACCCCATCTCCGAGACGTCATCACTGCCCCCTCAACTCTGCTACCTTCCCGGAAAACTGGAAACATGCCGAACTCAGCGCACTTCTGAAGAAACCCACAGCAGACCCCACTGAACTTAAGAACTACCGCCCCATCTCGCTCCTCCCATTCCCTGCCAAAGTCATTGAGAAAGCCGTCAACAGTCAGCTCGCCGCCTTCCTCGAATCCAACAAATCCCTCGACCCTTCACAGTCCGGCTTAAGAGCCAAACACAGCACCGAGACCGCCCTCATCGCAGCAACAGACGACATTCGAACACTACTGGACAACGGAGAAACAGCTGCCCTCATCCTACTTGACCTCTCCGCAGCCTTCGACACAGTCCGTCATAGCACCCTTATACAACGCCTCAGCAACATCGGAATGCAAGGAAAAGCATTGGACTGGATCATCTCGTTCCTCGCCGGAAGAACCCAGAGAGTCCGCCTCCCCCCTTTTAGATCAGAGGCCACCGAAGTCATCTGCGGCGTACCTCAAGGATCATCACTCAGCCCCACCCTCTTCAACGTATACATGAGTCCCCTCGCATCCATCGCGCGCCAACACAACGTCAACATCATCTCCTACGCAGACGACACCCAGCTGATCCTCTCCCTCACCAAAGACCCAAACACCGCCAAAACCAACCTACACGAAGGGATGAAAGAAGTAGCCGAGTGGATGAAGAACAGCCGTTTAAAACTGAACTCGGACAAAACGGAAGTCCTCATCTTAGGTTCATCCCCTCCGCCTGGGACGACTCATGGTGGCCACCGGCCCTGGGAAACGCACCCATACCTACGGACCACGCACGTAACCTGGGATTCATCCCGGACTCCTCCCTCTCCATGACCAGACAAGTCAACGTCGTCTCATCATCATGCTTCAACATCCTACGTATGCTCAAAAAAATCTTCCGTTGGATCCCCACCGAAACAAGAAAGACGGTCACCCACGCACTGGTCACAAGCCGACTGGACTACGGAAACACCCTTTACGCCGGAACCACAGCCAAACTACAGAAAAAACTCCAACGCATCCAAAACGCCTCAGCCAGACTCATACTAGACATCCCCCGCCAAGCTCACATTTCCGGTCACCTGAAAGACCTCCACTGGCTCCCCGTCAATAAGAGAATAATGTTCCGTCTCCTCACCCACGCACACAAAGCCCTCTACGACCTTGGACCCGAATGCCTCAACACGCGACTGTCCTTTTACACCCCCACCCGCCAACTACGATCGTCCAATCAAGCTCTCGCCGCAATTCCATGCATCCATAGATCCACCATGGGAGGAAGATCCTTCTCCTACTTAGCGGCCAAAACCTGGAATTCTCTCCCCACCCACCTCCGCCTCACACAGAACCACCTCTCCTTTATAAAACAATTAAAAACTTGGATATTCGATAAATAAAATACCCCCCTCCCTCAAGCGCCTTGAGACCCTCTGGGTGAGTAGTGCGCTATACAAATGTTAAACTTGAAACTTGAACTATTAGACGCCATTGCACGTAGCCTAAACGGAGGTTTTGTAACGTCCAGCCTTACTGTACAATAGAACGTAATTGGGACTGGCCATGTTGTAACATTAGCATGTCCTGTTCTATTATATCAATAGCAGATGATACAATGCTGTCCAGTGAATAAATTCTGGAAGACAGAGTCATTAACCCATTGTCCACTACAGACAGTGTTTTTTCTAAATTAATACGATCAATTTCTCAATTTCTCGTATTTTTTCAGCAGTTTCAATTTGCTTTACTTTCCAATCTTCGTTGTAAGCAGCATATATACCGGCGTATATGAAACGTTTTTGACGCTGTTTGGGAGGTCCCAGTAAGAAATCTCGCAAGTCAGCACCTTTAAGTAAAGTTAAGTGTTGCTTAATTTCAGGTAGTGTGGATTTCTGTAGCCATTCGAGGCATAGTTTTCCTACACTGTATGTTGTTATTATCCCTGGATGTTGTCTCTGGCAATATCTTAGGTCTGGCCTGTTGTGTTTGAACCCCTGTATTTTGTTCAGGAATCTATCTTGACAGTTATTAGTGTCTGTGGGCAGGTTCAACCATTTTCTCCAATTAGGATTAGTTCTATTTTGGTGTAAAATATGGGATACGTCTATCTCCACATCCGTAGTGCTATTACTATCAGGAATGGGCTTTGGTATAGACGGTTTGTTTAAGTCCTTTATCCTGGCTAGGCCAAGACAGGTTGTTTGTTGAATGGTGTCATTCAGGAACAATATCTGTTCTGGGATCATGCAGGCTCTGAATAATGATTCTAAACCTTGTACCTGCCAGTCTTTTGTACCCCAGATGGTTTTTGTCTCAATGTTGTTTTTCCAAAATTCAAAACCAAAAGTAGACAATTTTTTCATACAATTTTGCAGAATATATCAGTTTAGGATTTGTCAACATGTTTTTCATTCCTGTCTTATTTACAATCTTAAAATAAAACGTTTCTGGATCAGTGTCATTAAACCCTGAGAAGTATGGGAATTTCTCATAAAATGTTTTCGAGCTGCCTCTTGGTGGTGTCGGACAATGTTACCATTGATTAGAAGTAAAAACATTTCTAGGATTAGCAGATTTATGCAAATAGTGGTGACCATAATGATTATAGCAATACATTTCTTCATAATCTGATGAACCTTCTAAATAAAAAATGTTCTGTAACTTTTGCTGACATTTCTAAATCTGACATCATATTATTAATCGATTCAAAGTACCAATCATCAGAGAAAGTGCTAGGTGATACAAAGTCACTTAAAGAAACCTTGAACTGATGTGGATATTTCAAGAGTTCAACCGGGCCATAGATGTCGTAATCAGTAGCATCCCATGCTACACCACCAGGTATATGAATGGCTGTGATGTTCACTGATGATAGTTCTCTTTTTTTCTACGTGAGAAGATCTGTGAGGCTTTAGAACCAAGTTGATTTTCTGACTTGCTTTGTCCATTGTACTATATTTTCCATCAATAAATCTTCCCAAGCTTAAAACCAAAATGAGCCAGAGTAGGAGGAAAAGTACACCTAACACAATCCACAATTCAATCCATGGTGAAATCAGATATGTTTCTCCAAGTTGATGAAAGAGTTCAGTTATTTTTTCTATGAAAGTTTTATTTGCTGGCTTTTCTTCATGTTCACTTGGATCTTCAGAAAAGTCACTGAAATTGATGAAGTATCCAGATGCACTTCTGTCAATTGTTGGAATTGCTTCAGAATTCTTATTAATCTTTGCAGTTGCTTCTTCTTTTTTCATATTAGTATAGTCAGAGGCTACATCATTGTAGACAGGTGTTTCATGATGAACTGTTGCAATTTGGGTTTCAAGAGGCACAAGTTCCATAGCTTTGTTGCATAGTCCTTTTATTCACTGCAGGTTTATCAAATGTGATTAGTCTTTCAGTTTGAACCTCTTGAATTGCAGCAAGGTTTGGTCTTCTGCTACATCTTGGGAGTCCACTGGGCCTACTACTTATTATTGGCCACATGATTGTGGTTTTACCAGGTCGATTGATACAACTCTGTTCTCTTTTTTACCAGCAAGGGGCGGTAGCACTACTGATCTTGTTCCGCTGATTGCCAAGACAGGTACTGCTTTCCTGTAAGAAGGCCCAAATTCCTTCTTCACCGCGATCTTTTCTCTGACCAGATCCCCAATCTTTGGATTCCAGACAGGTCTTGCTGGGACAGGTGGTTTTTCTTCAGTGGCCGTTGGCTTTATGTTACTCAGACTTCTTCTTGTATCATTTAAGTCCTGTAAGACAGCCAAACGATCTTTGATATCAAAGGTTTTTTGTTTCACCACTGAAGTCTGACTATCGAGATCTTCGATTATCATTCTTGTACCAAACAAAAGTTCATACGGAGTGATTCCACCCAGAGAATTTCTTGGCAGATTATTAAGACTACGTTGGACATTTATTAGATGTTTGACCCACCCATCACCCGAACCTAATACCCTTGCTGTTATAGATTGCTTTATGTCACGTTTTTTTCTCTCCACTACAGCATTTCCCTCAGGATGGAAAGGATTAGAGTACCGCAATGCAATGCTCAAGCTGGCCATGGCCTCCTTGTAAGCTCGAGAGCTAAACGCAGGACCCTGGTAGAATGTAGCATGCCAATTGCGTATGTGCAGAATAAGACTCGCAAATCTTTTATAACAGTTCTGGCGTCAGCCGAGCGCTGGGGTCACATCCAAATGAATCTCGTCTTAATATTTATGGGATTGCTTCTTTCCTTGTGGACGTCTGCGTGTAGATAGCCTAATGCTGTCTAATAGCGGTATCTGGGCTGGTACCTGGTCCGGTTCACAACTGCGATCTCTGTTGCAGTCCTGACAAGCTAATGCAAACTTAAAAAATATGCACGCTCATCCCCGGCCACCAGTATTTTGAATGCAATTCTATTAGAGATTTCAAGATCTCTTGGTGCCTCAGACCCATTCCCATGTGTGCTTCTTGAATCAAGTAAGCCCTTCGGTTCGTGTTTGGAATTACTCTGTCCCCCACTCCAGGGATTCGAGCAAAAGGAACGGAGTTCGCATCAATTATGTATGTATGATTGAGTGGATAGTTTAGAGGTAATGCCGCATAGTCACCTTTTAATGAGGCTTTCACTCCCAGCATGGTTTCTCCATCTATTTGTTTTTTATTTTTATTTTGAAGTCTGTTTTTATTTCACCCCCGAAGAAGGGAGTACGCAAAAAAAGGTGACATATACACGGCGATAAGCCTACAACCCCACAGGGGCCGGCTGCATCAGAGGAAATGCAGTAAAATAACATCGGAAGTGTGTTTGCTTCTCAACAGTATACACAGCGTTCCGCCTACAACCCAATAGGGCCGGCCGCGTCGTAAGATAGAAATAGCATTCTGTCATGCCCAATAGTCACTGCCAATAAAGCCTGGCCTCAAGGGCCAAGTGTAGACCAGGAACTAGAACTAACAAAACCACCAGACCGGAATGGTCCAACTCACAACCAGGTGCCTAGGAAAAGGCAGTAGAACAGCAAGGGTAGCAGAAGAGAAGAAAAGGAAAGAATCAGGAAAGAGGAGAGAAAGGACCTAGAGAACAGCGAAGGGACCAGCGGGAAAAGAGTCCTCACAGACCCCTTCAGCAACAGGAGCACCCGCCACGTGCCACAGTACGGACTCCAGGGCTATTACACCACAGGCCTGCGTGAGGTAGGAGGAAGCACAGCATCGTCCACTAGATGCAGCGCCCTCAGATTAGGGGGCATGTTTCACGCATGTTCAGTTTTGCACAAGTAGGTCACCAGAGGTTGCCATACCGCCTTGAAGCGTGTATTACGAGACTGCAGTCTAGCGGAGAGTAACTCCATGGTAAGGAAATGCCAGAGTCTCACAAACCACGCAGCAATAGGGGGCGCCTCCGTTTTCTTCCAGTACAGGGCAATGAGTTGTCTGGCAGAGCCCAGCATTTGTAGCGCTATAGTCCAATCACTCCGGGTCAATGCTGACAGATTCGCAGGTTTGATTCCCAGAAACAGTGTACTAGCGGCATCAGGCAGAGGAAACCCCAGGACCCCCTTAATGTGACTCAGGACCTCCTTCCAGAAGGCAGTGATCAAGGGGCAGGTCCACCAGATGTGCAGGAAATCCCCAGGCACGGCTCGACACCTCCAGCAGTCGGGAGAAGAGGTTGGGAACATTTTATGTAAGCGCTGGGGCGTGTAATACCACTGAGTCATCATTTTATATGCGTTTTCTTGTTGCGGTATACTTTAGGGATATCCCGCCACAGACGAAGCCACTGCGCCGGTGTAATATCAGTCCCTAACATCGTGTGCCACCGCTGTTGATTGGTCTGCGAAGGCGGCACCTGAGGGTGTTGCAGAATCTGGTATATCTTGGAGACCAAGCCCTTCGTTTCGGCACAAGTACGGGCTTGGCGCTCGAACGGGGTAAAGTCTCGGGTCTCGTATGTTGCATCCGTCAGGACCCAGTGTCGCAGCTGGAGATATTGCATCTCGGCCTCCGGCGGGAGTCGGAACTCCGCCCTGCAGTGGGCAAAAGACTTAAGGGTGTCTCCATCAAAGAGGTCCGTAAGGACCCTGCAATCGCCCTGAGACCATCTACGAAAAGCTCTAGTACAGAAAGCCGGCAGAAACCACGGGTTACCCTCAATAGGGGTGTGCGGAGAAGGAAAAGTCGTGAGACCTCTACGTATCGCAATTCTGTCCCATATTTCCAATACTGTTTTCGTGGGCACCGCCAAGTAGGCGCTCGGGGAACACCCTGCCTTATGGTTCCACGCTAAGTCCCAGATGGTGTGGCCGGTTACAGCCCTATCCATGTGGAGCCACCCCTTTTCACTTTCTCTGGTGCCCCACTCAACCACGAAGCGCAAATGGGACATGCCAGCCCTCCACGGTCTCGTGGCGCCATAAGGAGTGCTTGGGAGAAGCGTGGCCTCTTTCCCCCCAGATGAAGTTGGTTAATTCCCTCTGCAAACTCCGAATATTATGTAAGGGGATGGGTGTAGGTAGACACTGGATCAAATAAAGGAGTTTGGGTAGGATGGACATCTTTACTGCATTGAGTCTACCCAACCATGATGGTATCAGCGACTTCCATCTCCGCAGGTCTTCAAGGACCGATCTGCGGCAGTCCCTCCAATTAACTTGCGACCAACCATCTAATGAAGGGGTGAGGTATAAACCGAGGTACCGAATGTGGCGTTCTGTCCAGCGATACGGGCACATCTGCTCCAGTGGGAGGATTTCGGATGTGGGGATGGTAAGGTTAAGTGCCTAGGATTTGCTGTGGTTAATTTTCAGACCAGAGACCCGTTCAAAGAGGCAGAGCGTAGAATGGATTGCTGGTAAGGACTCCCGGGGTCAATTGAGGGTGAGGATGAGATCGTCCGCATAGAGCGCCACTTTATGGTCCCGACCACCCAACGGGATGCCGTGGATGTCCGGAGCCCGACGGATCATATCCGCCAGGGCTTCAATCGCCAAGGCGAACAGCAAAGGCGAGAGTGGGCAGCCCTGCCTGGTCCCTCTCCCTATGCTAAACGGTTCCGTTAGCTGTCCATTCACGCGGACCCTGGCCTTTGGTGCAATATAAGGTGCCATGATTCTAGTGATCATCTTCGGGCCAAGTCCCATCTTGCCGAGGACCGCCCGGAGGAATGACCAGTCCACCCGGTCAAACGCTTTTTCAGCGTCCAACGAGAGGAGGCAGGCCGGGATCTGCCAATGGTGCACCTTCCCCACCAGGTGAGCCACCCGTCGCACGTTATCAGCCCCCTGACGGCCTCGTATAAATCCCACCTGATCCGGGTCAATCAGGTCAGGCATATGGGGGTCCAGCCGCTTCGCCAGCACTTTGGTGTATATTTTAAAATCGGTGTTTAGTAGTGCTATCGGGCGATATGACGAACATAGTGTGGGATCTTTCCTAGGCTTTAAGACTAAGGCTATTTCCGCCATTCCCATATCCGATTTCCCCAGGTGGAGCTCACAAAGAGCCAAGGTCACCTCTTCTTGTGTTATCGACTCCTCCAGGAGCTCTGCCGAGTGGGGGCACAATGTCGTCCCACCATATTGCTCCAAGACTTCCTCCACCAAGTCAGGAGGCGGCGTCTCCGAAGTGTAAAGTGAGGCATAGTAATCCCGGAACGCCTGACATCATCCCGGACAAGGTCGTGGGACACAAACATATAATCGATGCGAGAGTAGGAGCGGTGAGCACTCGAATAGAAGGAGTACTCACGTTTATCCGGGGAAAAATACCGCCACGCATCAAACAATCCTAGGTCACCAATCTGCTTGCGAAGCGCCAGAGACATTGCTCCAGCCCCACTGAAGGAGCCCTTGCCCCGATCCATCTTCGGGCACCACACCATGTTCAAATCCCCCCCCCAGAATTAGCGAGGGGCCGCCCTGAGGTATCTGATCCCGCAAGAGGTCCCGTAGCTACGGAAGCCGGTTGACCAGCTGCCGTTGTGGCTCCGTTAGCCAATGAATTCCCTGCAACGTGAACGCCAGCACGTCGAAGACTCTGCGTATGTATCACGTGAGTCTTTTGTAGTTCTTTCTGTAAAAGAACTACTTGTTCCCATAGTTTCTATGCTTTATTGTGGCACCTGTCTCATCTTTGTAACGTTTTTTTTTTTTTTTTTTTTTAAACCTTTATTGACATTTCAACCAAATACAGGTATGGGCCTATAACCCCCGGGGCTGGCCGCTAAGCAGTTAGATTAACAGAGAGCAATTTTTATTCACATGCAGCACCTCGGGGAGCAGAATCACCATGCTAGCGTACTCTTGGTCACTGAACAGCACAATTAGAAAAACAGGATGTAAAAGGTTTACATTTTATAGTATAGGATGGAAGGATCAGGTGCCGAACAATTTCCCAGCAACGAAAAATGGCAGGCAGAATAGTAAACGTGTCAACAGTAAACAGTATTCGGTCAAATCAATGGCGCTGGAACAGGCGGTTCAGGATGTGAGGGAATATTACGGTCAATTTGCGCCTGCTAGTCACCCGCCCTAAGACCCAGAGAACACCACGAAAACTGAGGCACAGGTGAAAAAGCAGTGATTGATACCAAAGGAAACCCACTGCACTGACCCAGAAAAAGGAAAAAGACAAAGAAAAATAAGAGAAGAGAAAAAAAGGCCATAGAAACAAAATAAAAATGAAAAATCCCCTCGTTCCGATACAGATTATAGTGTGGGCCAACAGTGTCCAGGATGGGGGAAGCAGTGAAATGTTCCGATAACTGTAGGACCAATGTTTCCGAGAACGCAAGAGAGTCACCAATCTCAGCACACACAATGAGATCCATTTCTTTGGGGGCAGGCACAGCTTCCAGCACCGGGTCCAAACGCGCCACTAGGGCGCCCAACAGGAGGCAAGTCGGCTGCCAGGTCTCAAAAATCAAGTCAGGGCTTGCTCCCGGTCCTATGATCCCATCTGTTGCCGAAAGTAAATGATTGACCTGGGCCCTCACCGTCGCGTGAAGCGCCGCAAGTTCCGCCATTACCATCCGCAAGGAAGGGCCACATTGGGTCCGTTCCGCCAAGTTCCATACGTCCGCAGGCATAACGATCCCCACGGAGAGGCGCCTTCTCCGGGGCAGGATACGCCGGAGCAGAAACAAGCCGTGAGGGACGGGCCAGCAGCACGCAGCAACGCACGGCGGGCCCCCGGGCCGGGGCCCCCCGCGACGCAGCACCGCGCGCCACCCGCCACCTCACCTCAGGTACAGCACCAGGCAGCAGATGGTTGCAAAGTAGTCCAGAGAAATTTTCAAAAGTTCCAAGGACCGGACCCAACCACTCTCCTCAGTCCGATGTTGTTCACTTTGGACCCGGGTAGACCAGCAATCGAGTCCCCGGCTTCCAGTCTGAGTTAGGCCTCAAAACATTTTCGATGTTACTTCACCCCAGACCATCAGAAAAATTCCGTGGTCACACCATCGGGGTGCCGACTAGTTCACCCACACGAATCCGGGGCAGGAGATCAGGATATTCGACAGGATAAGCGAGCGTAGGACGGAGGTCAGCGGAGCCGGGAGACTAGGCGGCCATCTTGGTCAGTGTCGTAGCTCCTCCTTTGTAACCGTTTTTAATCCCGGTCTGCATGAAATCATTGTAAGACCGGACGCAGAAATGCGAATCGCACACTATTAGTGTGGGGAATTCGCGATCGCCAGTCTCAATCGCCATCTTTAAAGCTCGTAGTTCAGCTCGCTGAGCTGTACATTTTCTGAGTGATTCAGTTTTAGTGACTCTAGGGCAGGTACCGGTGTAACGATTATTATACGTTGACCTTGTGTGAGGGCTCTTTCTTTTGCTACAGCAGTTTGGACCGCAGTCAGAATTTTTTCAGTAGAACTGAATGTCATTTCAGCTTGTGTGTACAAGTGTGATTTATAAGCTATTGGTACCGTTTCTCCCTCATTAGAGGTCAGGTACGTAAATCCGCATCTTCCTGGGATGACTCGGATTACAAGGTTGCGTTTGTTTGCGCGTGTTTGCGTGTTTGCAGTTTTGTTTTAGTTAACATGTCTGTTTGTATTGATTGTAAAATTTTTGGGTGTTTCTGTGTCCAATTAATTGGTTTGAAATCAGGTTTTATTAATTCGTAGAGGGGTTTAACCCTCTCTGCGTAGTTTAGAATGTAAGTTCTTCCGAAATTCAGGAAACCTAGAATTGATTGTAAGTTTTTCAGCGTTTTGGAGCTTGGAGTACTGCACACTTCTCTAAGAAGTTGTCTGCTAGGCTTTTGCCTTCACTTGATAACACATATCCTAGAAATAGGACTGTGAGGTGGGCAATTCGTGATTTTTTAAAGTTGAATTTGTACCCTTCAGATGCGAACCCAAGTATAATGGTGTTCACTCTTTTCAAGTGAGTCTCCAGGTCATTGTCTGTAAGATAGATGTCATCGACATAAGATAATGCCTCATCATCATACATTTCTAGTAATGCGGTTACCCTTGCTGAAAATAATCCTGGGCTGTTCTTGAATCCCTGGGGGAGACGACAGAATTGCCCATGAGCCCCCATACTGGAGAAAGCGGTAAAATACCTGCTTTAGAAGAAACCATTTGTAATATCTAATGTTGTTTTATAGTTTTTGCGCACAATGTTATTCATTAGTGCTGCACTGTGTGAGTTTTGTACTGCAAATGTTATGCAACAGGAGTTTAGGTGTCTGTAATCCAAAACTAGACGATATGAATCGTCTGGTTTGGAGACCGGAAACAAGGGGTTGTTCATTTGTGAGGTGCATGTTTCAATCACCCCCTGGTATTCAAGTTGATCTAAGATCTCCCTGACTTGTTTTTTAGCTTCTTGCTTAACAGGATACTGCCTCTGTGAAGTAGGTTGATTTTTTAACTGAATTTTATGGTGAGGAGAATCCTCAACTCATCCTACATGATTTTTATATAATGCAGGGGCTTGGGTCACTGCCTATTTTCTAGAATATGTGTATTTTTTATGAATTGGAATGTGATTTGAGAAGGCAGGCATAATCATTTCTTCGCCATGTGGGCACTCCCTGACCAACTCTGGTGGCCAGTCTTTCTCTGCTAGAAGGATATCATAGCCTTTAGATAGATTCTCCCAAAAGAGAGCTCTTATTTTCCTAGTTTTGTCCCCTTTTATACATAATGTTATTTCATATATTTTATGGGGTACACTAACTCTGGTGTCTGCAGTTTCCACCTGAATGTATTCATTCGTGTCCACTGTCTCCAGAAAATTCATCAGGATCTTGCGAGCTATGGTCACTTCTGCTGCGCTGTCTAGTCTGGGCCCATTCTCCGTTCTTGAGTTGTGTCCTCAGAATCCTCGGCATGTTTTATTTTAATACTAGCTACCTTCTTTTTGGGAAATTGTAATTTTTTACTTTGATGAGCAGGTTCCTTGTCTTTGGACTCGACGCGCTCTTCTTTATGTTCTGACCGTCCTCATCTTTCCGATTTCTGTGGGGAAGTCTGAAAAGATCGAGAGAGACATGTATCATTATCTTGATATCTGTCAGGTTTTCTTAAAATTGTCCCTATTTCTAAGGTTGTATCTTTTTTCAGAGGGCTCCCGTTGTGGAGACCTGTCCCCTCGTCCTGGAGATCTATTTCTCCGTTGGGGAGACCTTCCTCTGGACTGAAACTGTTTTTCTCTGGGAGTGGTTTGTTTATTACCCTCCCACTTCTTTTTTGGAGTATTGAGATTATTCTTAATAAAGATTTGTTCAGGATTTTCAGTTAGTTGTGGTTTTAGTGGTTTCCCACCCAAACTATCTCTACCTAATTGTTCATAGCACTTTTCAATTATTCTGGCAAGTTCAAAAGGTTGCTCTGTTACTTCTGTTTCTTTTAACTTTTGGCGATCGCCACAGATGCTGCTTCTCCTTTTATGTTGGTTAGTAGTATTGCCGAGACTTGCTTAAAGTTTTTCAGTAATTTCATACCTAGATTTAAAGCAGGTTCTGGACCGTATTTATTTTGAATCTGTCTTAGTACGTCTGGTATAACCGCCATAGACGGAACATGTGTTTTTGTGTATATTGAAGCAAAGACTGTTCCCCAAGTGTCACAGTCCTCCACATGTGGTGCGATCCCCATCGGTAGACAGATTGTTAGAATTCTGTGTTTTTCATGAGGTGTAGTATCAGGAAATACTGCCTCTATTTGAGTATTTTTTTGAGCTAACCAAAACGGAATTTGTTCCCGTTTTACGGGTAACTTGCCAATGACTGATTGTATAGTCTGTGGTTTAATTTTATTTGTGTTCCCCTGGTGAGGGGTGTGCTGTGGAATTTTTATTGCTGGTTGGACTGTTAAAGTCCGCATGACATATTGGACCAATTGTCTATGTATTTTAATTAATTGTTTTAGCTGAACTAAAAGTTCTCTGTTTGACATTTCTTCAATGTGGTGTATAGCTGGCTAGAACCGGCCATGTGGCTCCTGGTCTACCTAGTGGACCGAGCCTGGTAATGTGATTTTGATGTTTTAGGGCCCCATTAAACAGAGCTGATGCTCTTGGTAGGTTAGTGGATTTTCAACGTCCTCGAAAGGAACGTATCCCTCTGGAGATTCCTCTGCTTTGTAGTAGTGGAAATCGTGTGTCACAGCATTTGCTGCTGGAAAATGTATCCATGAATAGAATACCTCTGTCTGCCCATTTTCATGTGCCTCTACTACAAATATAACTGTACCACCTCTTGATGAGACTCCATTATTTTTAAGTTTGTAAGTTACACTCTTCCTTACATTGACTGGGATGAGTATAGCATCCGGGTCATTTTGTTGAAGACGTGTGTCTTCAGCTAATAGTTGAGTTGCTAACACTTCTCTTTCTCTTTCCTCTTCACTTTCAGGCATTTCTGCTGACAGAAAGTTTGCAGAGCAAGTTTCAAGGAAACAAAGATTAGGTGCACAATATTTTGGAACACTGTATCCTTCAACGTTGACTAAACCGAAAACTAATTCATAGGGTTCTCATCCTACTTAGCTTAGGCGGATATTAACCTTTCACCCACTCCAGACGTCTATTGGAGTTTTTACGGTAAAAAGGGGTCTGTGTGAAAAGCACGACTGAGTTACTCTAGTATCTAGCGTTAAATTATCGCCTTACCAAACGTTGGGCGCCATGTAGTGCAGTTCCTATATTCCCAATAGGCTCTGCGCATTGGAATAACAAACGATAGTTTAGACGTAGGACTGAGATCGACTAGGTCTCTATTGATTAATTATGAATGCCAGCTAGCTCAGAGGTCACTAGAAACTTTCGAGTACACAAGAAGGGATTAGTTTCTGACAACCGCATAAACATGACAACTTTGCTCCCTCAAGAATAAGGAGTATACCTCCAGAGTCGCAGAAACAATAGATAGCTATTTTACTCAGTCAATCGTGCATGCTTAGTTTCACCAGAAGTGCAGAGAAACAGAGAGACGGGCGTTTTCAATAAAAGAGGTTATTTATTGAACAGTCTTCTTTCTCATGCAAGAGAAGTGAATTGCTACAATTGCAATACTTGTCGTAAAGTAAAGTGTGTACAGTGAAAAGAGTATTACAAAGTAATACTGTAAAAGCATGGTATGGTTTCTAAGCCATACTGTGTTTAAAATGGTTAAAATACATACAATGATAAAATAATGACTAACAGTACTCAAATGGTGCTTCTAAGATGTGCCTACCCCGGTGAATCGTACCTAAGCCTAGTACAGGGGAGGAGTAAGTGAGATGTAGTTTGAGTTAAGATAGTTTTCTACCAAGAATCTGAATCAAGAATTCTCTATGGGTCTAATCAGCTCCGTACCTTGGTTATAGAATGAAGGAGGTCTTGTATCTCTCTCTCAGGACTCAATCTCCCAGCAACCCGCAAGGGTGACAGGGAAACACTGGAGCTGGATTTCTCGGCAGGAGAAAAGACAGCGTCTCTCTCAGTGCGTCAACGGGAGGGTCGGCTTCCTTCGGCACTTGTTATTGCAGGGCGTCGGGCAAGTAGATAGTCGATCTGCTCCAAACCACCATGTGTTTGCTAGGGAAGATGCTGGTATATTTATACCTGGAAGGGGCAGAGTTTGACGTAAGGGTGGACATAAGACGTCACTATGAACTCGCAGTTCTTTCTGGACTCCAGGAGTTCTAGGACAAATCAATACAGAAGCAGGGGGAATTCCCGGTCTGCTGGAGGCTTGGTTTGTTTAAGAACACGTTGTGCTTTCTAGGAGTCTATGGGTGTAGCCTTGCCGTATTTGGACTGCATTGACTATGTCTTAATATGGGTATGATTCTTATGCCTATATAAGGATATGATTTGAAATAACCACATAAGGGCATGAATCGGAAATATTTGAGTCCTAGATTCGTCTACAACAGAACTACCGACCACATCTAGACCCAGAGATAAATGGGAGCCTCTAGGTCAATACCTAAAACGACTGGCTTCCACTGACACACGGACTGAGTAGCGTCACTATTAATCTATTCAAAATGATGTACTGCTGCAAGTTCTGTTGTTTGAGGAATATGATGACATTGGTAAATGCTTAGATACTGTTGGGGTAAGAACAACCACAAATGGTTGTATGGTTTATTTATGTTGTGCTGCCTTGCAAGGCAGTAAAGTGTATGTATTATCGCAAATACCAATAAAAAATTTAAAAAAAGTAAAAAATATAAATCTAGCAATTACCCAACAAAACTGCCTCAGAGAGACTAGAAGAGCGCTGCCTGTCACAAGCAAGACCAGCCCGAAATGTGCCTGAACCATGCCCATCTCTACACGCCATTTAGAGATTCATATAATGCCACTGGTAAAGCCCAACACTATCAGGCTGTTAGAACTAAGCCTTACAAAGCACTTCAAGTAGAACCCTTCCGGGTCATTCAGAGGCAAACCTGACACGAATTAGACAGCCCAGTCTAACTTCCAATTCTGAATGCCACCCTAAAATGCAAATAACTTTGTCCCATTTATAAAAGGCTATTAGAGGAGTTCACATGTGAGTGTCTATACTACACACCTACTGAACCTTTAGAAAATGTGGAAAATGTTCCCACAGGCAGGACCCTACTTACAGTCTTGAAACCACTGAACTGAACTATGAGGCAAAACAAATTTATACCCAAAGTTCCTGACATATCTAAAGAAGAACCTTGCACAGCACTGTGATCACATTATTATGTTATTTATGTACAGTTAAAATTCTGCCAAGTATTACACACAAACCAAACCGACTCATTGAGAGGGGCGTTCCTGCTGTATGTGGAGCAGTTTACAGTTTTTTAGTCTTTCTGGAGGTGCTCAGCTGTAGAGTCCTAGTATTATCATCTCCCAACAAACTAGTTTAAAGCTAAAAGGGAATCACTCCTGTCCAGTAGCTATAGCAGCATGAAAAGAGTAAGCCCTCCAGATGGTGAAGCATGTGACGATGTCCTTCAAAAGCCAACATAGCCAAGTGTAGGACTCCAAGTGCATCACTAGGAAATTAAATACAATCACATCAGCAGTTTCACACAATGACCTATTACATGAAGAATGGATCTTAGAAGAAATGGAGGAGGAGAAACTGAGTTCTCTCAAATAAGGAACCATGCACACAGCTGATGTAATCAAAACGTACCTCAGACAGAATAAATCAGATGGGCTCCGATTTGCATTATCTGATTCATTCCAGCCATGAGACAACAGTTGTTTTTAGCGCTGTTTATCTGAGAACTTTTTGTCACAGATAATTAGCCACCTTAGTTAGGCTGACCTATATATGAACATTTAAGCTGCTCATCCCTGGTGTAGAGAGACTGCTTTCTTCCTAATTCATAAATTCTTTAGAATAAGGAATGTCAAAATCTCATCAATATATTACAAATCTATGTGTAGTTCTTCATACTGGTTCAGGCCATGTGGAGTGAGAGAACGTAGTTTCAAAATGTGCTATGAGCCACGTGGTCTTAATTTGCGTTCACATGTTAATTCTTGGGTATTAGCCTAGCTTTAATCCTGCTTGATACAAACAGATGACCTGTTGAACATCTGGCAAAATGATTCAATATTACAAAGTACATTGATCAGTAAATTGCACTTTATATTAACGCAGGGATTTACATTTGATGGACAAATTATTTTGTAAAAATTGAAAAGAACAATCTCTGCGCTTCAACATTTGAGTATTATAGGGTTTGCACATTTGCACTTTATTTTCCATGTGAATTACACATACCAGAATCCCATGGGAGTAACTAACAGGAAATTAGGTTATCTCAATTGATATTTAACAGCTGTTCAATATTAGTTTACATTCACCCGTGACCAAGGTCTTAGCTAGACAAAACGTGTAGGGATCTGTTGTTCAATTTAAGATGAAATAAAGGCAACTATTTACCAGACTCATGAGTGCGATCTGACTTCTTTCTGAAGGTTTGTCGCTGATATATATATGTATATGTCCCACACAGCAGGATTGCTGAAAATGTGTCAAAGGCCATGCCCCCTTTCTTCACCACTCTGCTGTGCCTCCTGGCAAACTACTATTTATCGGATTATGTCCCCTTGGCTCCAGAGAAACCTGGGGGGCCAAGAAGCCCTCCTGGTACCTCCTGTAAGTCCTATAAAGCGGAATTACTGAGAGCTAGTCGGAGACTCAGCCCCTTTCTTCATCACTCTGCAAACATGATTGCTAGTTAAAAAAAACCTTAAACAATCACACAAAAAAAACAAAAGTTGGAGGGATGTTATAGTTGGGAATTAGCATTAAAAAAAACTTCGAGGGGGCGTGGCTTGACGGGCGATGATGGCGGTCGCAGCTTTGTAGAGCTCCCGCCGGCCCGGCCTTAATTCGTTCACTTATCCTGGTCCCCGAGCCTGATACTGCTTCCCGGCGACTGGTGCGGAGCTGGTGGAGTCCCCCGCCTGCTCCGGAATACCGATCCTGCACTTTTCTCTCTCCTGTGCCCGTGGGGAGGTGACGGCGCCCTGCGGCCTGGTGACCGGCTGGAGACCGGGGTCCTCGAGTTTCGGGACGCCCGGCGGCGGTCGTGGGCTCGCGGGTGGTGGTGGCTTCAGCTGCGCCGCTACTGGCTCCATCCTACTGCTGCAGCTGCCCGCGGACCGCGGCGGCGTCCTTCATCCTTGTGCCTCGGGTGGCCGCCTCTCTCCCCTGCAATCGGGGGGAGGCAACGACGGCGTGCGGCCTGGTGACCGGCTGGAGACCGGGGTCCCCGAGTTTCGGGACGCCCGGCGGAGGTCGCGGGCTCGCGGGTGGTGGCGGCTTCAGCTGCGCTGCTCCTGGCTTCATCCTATTGCTGCGGCGGCCCGCGGACCGCGGCGGCGCCCCTCCTCCTTGTGCCTTGGGCGGACACCTCTCTCCCCTGCAGTCCGGGGGAGGCATCGGCGAGGGGCGGCCTGGTGACCGGCTGGAGCCGGGGCTCCCAAGTTTCGTGACGCCCGGCGGCGGCGGTGGGCCTGCGGGTGGCGGTGGTGCCCGCTGCCCCGCTCCTGACTCAGTACCCCTACTGCTACGGTTGCCCGCGGACCACGGCAGCGCCTTCCCTTTCCAGCACCTTGGGCGGACATTTGTGGAGATAAACGCGGGGACGGCCTGTCCCGCCTATGTGAGGCCGGTCCTCGGGTTTCGCGGCCTCGGGCCTGGGCTGGCCTCTTGGGATTCTTCCACTGCAGTTCTCTCCAGGGGCCTGGGGCCTCCAACGCTAGTGGCAGTACCTGGGGGGTCCTGAGCCTTGTTGGGAGGAGTGCCGGCCCTGCCCGGCGTGCAGTCCCGGCGAGCCCGCGTTGGGCCATGACCAGAACCGGAGGTGGCGGCCCGCCTAAACATGGCCCTATTGATAAATTCACGGGGCCTAGTGGTGGCTCCGGGGCGGCCGGTGGCAGCGGTGGCCCTGGGCCGGACAATGCGGCGATCCTGGCGGCCATCACCCAATCCCGGGATGCACTTGATGCCAAAATCGGAGCGGTGGGAGCGGATGTCGCGCTGTTGCGCCAGGACCTCCGGAATGCGGTGGGTCGGATCACCGAGGCCGAGTCCCGGATAACGGTGACCGAAACAGACATTGGCGCCCTGAAGAAGCGGTTGGCGGAAGTAGAGGGAGTCCAGAAGACGTTGGCGGCCCGCGTGGAGGATGCCGAGGGGCGCGCACGGAGGAACAACCTCCGCTTTATTGGCTTTCCGGAGCGGTGCGAGAAGGACGACATGGAGGGGTTCTTGACCCGGTGGCTGGAGAGTTGGCTCCCCGAAGGGGTGCTGTCCACGTGCTTTGTTATCGAGAGGGCGCATAGGGCCCTAACCCAGCGGCCACCGGAGGGTGAGCGTCCCAGGCCAGTCATAGCCCGGCTGTTGAACTATCACGACCGCGATGTCATCCTGCGGGAGGCGAGGTCCAAGGGCTCGCTTACCTTTGAAAATCGTACCATCATGATTTTCCCCGACTACACGAAGTTGGTGCAGCAGCAGAGACAATCCTTTGTGGCCGCCAAGGCCAAGTTGAGGGGCTTGAAGCTCCAATACTCTCTCCTGTACCCAGCCCGTCTACGAGTGGTGCACCAGTCCAAGACACATTTCTTTGATTCGCCTGAGGAGGTTTTCCGTTGGACCGACGAGACGGTGCGGCTCCGGCCGCATCCCCAGCCAGGTCTGAATCCGGGCGGGTCCCAGAGGTCATCGCCGGAGCGGACGAACCACCAGAACCGGAAGGGTCGACACCGGAGGTCCCGGTCTCGGAGGCGGGCGGCCTCTGCAGGTGCATCGCAGACAGGTGGTGCGAGGGACTCGGAACACTCTGATGCCGACAGTTGAACTCTGATGGGACTGGGCCTTGTTGCTGAGTGCTGATTTACCCTTCATAGGCTGGTGAGACTGTTCTCTTTTGACTTCCCTATGCCAGTCTGTTCCCGGTTGCTGACTCTTATTGCTTTTAGCGGGAGCGCAGTAGGGCTCGGGAGGCACCTTTTATGGGCCTCTGACCCTCACGGTTGTGAGTGTAGTGGGGGGGGTGGTGTGTGTGTGTTGATTGGGGTGTTGGGATCCTTTGGTATGGCGGGCCCTGGGTTCTCTGTTCTGGACCCGGGTCTTTCCATGCCGCGACAGATGCTTCAATGTTCTCTGAGGTATTGGGGTGGGGGGAGTGGGGCGTGGGGGGATGTTCTTTGGTTGCTAATGGTTGGGGGGGTCTGGGTCTGGGGGGGGTTGCTGAGTATTGGGGTGGGTAGGGGGGGACCACACGTGCCTATGATCGTTGATTTTATTGCTTTGTGGGGTACGCCGGGGTGGTGTGGAGGGCCGGGTGCTGGTCCCTGTATCGATTATGGCTGATGATGTGACTATGTCTCCTCATAAGGCCCTGCGTGTTGTGACGTGGAATGTGAGAGGAATTTTGGACAAAATCAAGCGAGGGGCTGTGCTACGATGGGGGAAGAGGGAGATGGTAGATGTGCTGTTGCTTCAGGAGACCCACATGCTGGGTTCCAAGGCCCTTAGCCTCCAGAGGTTTGGATTTCAACAAGTGTACCATGCCGGTTTTACAAGGGGCTCGCGGGGGTGGCTATCTTGGTGCACCGCAGGGTGGCTTATGTGCATGAGAAGCAATGGATAGACCCTCAGGGCCGCTTTGTTTTCATCATGGGCCTGCTGGGTACCGAACGGGTGGTGTTTGGTAGCGTGTACGCCCCCCCCCCTCTCCAATGGGCCCTGTCTGAGCGGCTGTTCGCGCTGTGGGATGAGATTCCGGAGGTGCTGACCATGGTGGGGGGTGACTGGAATGAGGTTATGGATGTGGGCCTGGATCGTCGGAGGCGGGCGCCTGTTGTGGTGGATCCCCCCCCCCGCTGCTGCTCCCACCAGATTGAGTGCGACTGCGAGTGGCCTGGGATGGGTTGATGTGTGGTGCCACTTTCATCCTGCTGCGCGTGAATTCACATTTGTGTCGGCGGTGCATGGGTCCTTTTCAAGGCTGGACTATCTGTTTGTGCCGGGTGCCTGTCTGAGTCGTGTCAGGGATGCAGTGATACTCCCCAGGGGCCTGTCTGATCACTCCCCGGTCCTGGCAACCATGACTCTCCCTTCCAAACGACAGCCGTTTAGATGGCGGATGTCGTCCTGGCAGCTGCAACGGCCCGAGTACGTGCATCACCTGCGCGAGGCGCTTGATCATTATTGGCGTGAGAATCTTGTGGGTGATGTGGATGCAATTGTGGTGTGGGAGGCGCTGAAACCCACGTTGCGGGGTATTGATATTGCTTGGTGCGTGGCTGCTCGGCGGAGGCATCGGGAAGCCATTGTGACTGCTGCCGCCCGTGTGGAGGAGCTGGAACGGCGTGGTAGTCTCGGGAGCGACGACGGCATGGTGCGGCGGCTCCTACAGGCCCAACAATCGTATGCCTCCGTCTTACGCGATGAAGCCCGGCAGGCGTGGCTCGCCACGCGCAGCAGGGTATACCAGTGGGGCGACAAGTCCTGCACTATGCTACGCAGGTTGTGCCAGGCGACCTTCCAGCCTCTTGTGCTGCCGGGTCTTACGGCTGAGGACGGCTCAGTTATGACTGGCCCGGCCCTATTGGCGGCTAGCTTTGCCCGCTATTACGAGACGCAGTACGCCCCTTGTGACCACTTGGAGGAGGATGGGATCTCCGCTTACCTTGACGACCTGCTACCGCGGGCCGTTCCGGATGAGACCAGGACTGCCCTGGACGCCCCGCTCACGGCTGAGGAACTTGGGGAGGCCCTTGGTCAACTGAATACCGGGAAGGCGCCCGGCCCGAGCGGATACTCGTGCGAATTCTATAAAAAGTTTCACGTCCAGCTGGGGCCCCACTATCGGCGTGCCCTAGAGGCGGCGCGGGCTCAGGGGGAGCTGCCGCCGGACTGGCGCCACGCCGAGATCGTGGTCTTCTTAAAACCGGGCAGGGAGCCGGACAGGTACGACTCTTACCGGCCTATTTCCTTGTTAAACATCGAGGCTAAGATCCTGGCTAAGGCCTTAGCGAACCGCCTGCTACCCCATATCACTGACCTGGTCCACCCCGACCAGGCTGGATTCATGCCAGGGAGGGCTACCCGACATAACATCCGACGGGCGCAAGCGGCAGTGGATGCTATGGGTGCTAGCGATGAGCAGGCGGCACTCTTCTTGGCGGATATGGACAGGGCCTTTGATTCTGTGAGCTGGGTTTACCTGTTTGCCCTCCTAGCCCGCCTCAACCTGGGGCCGGTTTTCTTGTCATATGTCCGTCTTCTTTACACTAACGTGACGGCCTCGGTCCGTGTGGCCGGAGCTACCTCTGGGCGTTTCCATATAGGTCGTGGTACTCGGCAGGGCTGCCCTCTGTCCCCGTATCTGTTTGCCCTTGCCATGGAGCCCCTGGCGTCGCGGGTACGAGTGGATGCCCGATTGTGTGGCTTTGTCTGGAATGGGGACCTGGCGGACAGAATTGCGCTGTATGCGGATGACGTCCTCTTCTTTCTCACCGACCTGCAACGCTCGGGCCCCCGGGTCTTAGAGATTATGCGTGCGTTCGGCGAGGCATCGGGCCTCCGTCTCAACCTTAATAAATCGACCCTGTGGGTGCTGGGCGGCGGAGTGGTTGTCGACCCCTGGGCTGCGGAGTTGCGCGTGGTGACGGGTGGCCTAAAGTACTTGGGCGTTTTCCTATCGGAATCGCGGGTTGTGGCCTGGGCGCGTGGAGTCCTGCCGGTGTGGGAACGGGTACAGGCTGATGTCAAAACTTGGTCCAGGATGCCGCTAACTATCTTTGGTAGATCGGCCATCTTCAAGATGGTGGCGCTTCCGCGTCTACTGTACCAGCTCCAGAATTTCCCATACCCCATCGGCTTGGAGTGGTTCCGTCAGGTTAACTCGGTGTTGGGACGCTTCCTGTGGGATGGGGGTGCGGCCAGAGTAGCACTGAAGACATGTTTTCTGTCCACATACTGTGGCGGCCTGGCCACCTCGGACCTCCTCTCCTACTACCAGGCTTCCCAGCTACTTGTTCTTAATGAGTGGTGGTATGGTGATAGAAGCGATCCGGCCTACGCCCTGGAACGGTCGCTCATGGGTGATCATACGCTCCACACCATCCTGTATTCGGCTCGCCTGCGTCGTGGGTTACCTTCGGTCACAAGGGTGGTCTTTGCCGTGTGGCGACAATCCTTGCGCCGCATGGGATGGTGGGGCAAGTTGACGGCTGAGACGCCGCTTTGGCATAATGGTCTACTCCCAGAGCTGGCGGCTCTGGCCGGCTTTGAGGGTTGGGAAGCCATAGGGGTTACACAACTGGGTCAGGTCATGTCTGGCACCACCCTCAAATCCTTCGAGGAGCTCCGCACGGAATTCCAGATGCCTCAGTCCCAATTCTTCCGCTACCTTCAGCTGCGCCATGCCCTCGCCCCGAGCATCGCCGGTCTCGACTCCTTGCCAGAGTTTAGCCCGGTCGAGGCTAAGGTGTTTATGGGAGACTTGGGAGACAGGAAGGTCTCCAAGATATACCAGACACTAATTGTCCACTGCTCCTCCACCCTGCACTCTCTTCGGGAGGCGTGGGAGGTGGACGTGGGTCCTCTCGACGAAGACGACTGGAGGGAGGCGCTGGAGTCCCCACGTGGAACTGCCATTGCTATCCGGCTCCGGCTCATTCAATTCAAATACCTGCATCGGGCATATTATACGCGTGAACGATTGTGGAAAGCTGGTTTGATTGCATCCCCGGAATGCTTGCGCTGTGGGTCGGTGCCTGGGTCCTTAATGCATACTGTGTGGACGTGTGGCCGGCTGACTGGGTTCTGGAGGGGTGTGTGGAGTTGCCTGGCTGAGGTGCTGAGCTGGGACCTTCCTCGTACCCACCGGTTGGGCCTACTGCACATCATGGAAGGGGTTGGGGGTAACATATATAAGCGCCATTTGCTGTTATTGGGGCTGGTTGTGGCCAAGCGAGACCTGGCCCGGGCATGGAAAGCGGTGAGGGCCCCCCCCCCTTTCTGCTTGGAAGGCGGGGCTGGATTACTTCATGGGTCTGGAGAGGCCGGTCTTTGAAGCGCGGGGCTGTCCTCACAAGCACTTCAAAATTTGGAAGCGTTGGGCTGACTATCGTGGTCTATCCCTGGACCCCCCAGCGGAGCGAGAGGAGGACATTTGATCACAGTGACACTGTTGGCCCGAAGCAGCATTGCCCTGGTGGCGCTGCACCTACTTGCTTTTCTTTATTGCTTTCTGTGCACGTGTGGTGGGGGGGGTCGGGGGGTGTCCGGGGTTGGGGGGGGTGGAGTTGTGGGTTAGGGTGGGTCGCTGGGGTGTTTCTATGCTGAGCATATTTTCTGAGTCTACTCTAGCATTTGCTGCCTTTGTAATTGCTGTTTTGATACTGTCGTGGTGTTCTTCGGTTGTGGAGATGCCACATTCTCACTGCTCATTTGCTCAATAAAATTGGTTGTGAAAAAAAAAAAAATACTTCGAAATTCACTGAAAATACCAAAGGCTACATGGACGTTATAGTAGGCAAATAGAATTTTAAAAAACCTTAGAAATTCACTAAAAAAACAAAGGTTACAGGGATTTTATAGTTAGGGTGAGATTTTACTCATAGAAAACCATAGAAATTCAGCCGTTTTAGTTACCTGAGTTAACTAGAACTTGCGCCCTGCTGATATTTGATAGCAGGCCACGCCCCCTTTCCCCAACACTCTGCAAACGCACCTCCTGACGCACTACTGGTAGGGGGACGAAGTCACCTTGGCGACAAAGGGTCCTTGGGGGCCAACTACCCCTCCTGTTACCTCCAGCAAGTCCCACACGGTGGGTTGCTGAGACTTTTCGGTGGCCACACCCTCTTTCTTCTTCACTCTGCAAACGAGCCTCCTATCGCACTGCAATTTGGGAGATAATGTTTCCTTGGCTCTTCGGAGTCGTTGCGGGCCAACTAGCCCTCCTATTACCTCCAGTAAGTCACACATTGCTGAGAGGTGGTCAGAGGCCATGCCACCTTGCTTCACCACCCTGTAAACGCACCTCCAGGCACACTGCGGCTTGGTGGATGAAGTACACTTTAGTCCTGAGGCCCTCAAGAGGCAAGAGACTTCATCCCCCCACCAGCAGTGCACTGAGAGACGTGTTTGTAGAGTGGTAGAGAAAGATGCGTAGCCGGCAACCACCTCTCATCAACCCTAATGTGTGGGGCTTACTGGAGGTAACAGGTGGGCTAGTTGGCCATTAAGGACCCTCAGCAGCGAAGGAGACTTTATCCCCAACCAAGAGCGTGCCAGGAGGCGCATTTGCAGAGTAGTGGAGAAAGGAGGCGGGCCTCCAGCGAGTTGCCAGCTTCTGATTTTTCTTTTTTTTTTTGGGAAGGGGGACTGTGTGGTCCTTCTTTCCTTGACCCTTTTGGGCCCCAGGAATCCCATCCCCCAGGGCCAGACCCATTGTTTCATCTTTTTTTATTAACTGGAATGGGAGGGGGGCTGCGCTGCCACCCTCCCGAGGATGATTTCTTACAAAAAAGGGAGGGGGCAGAGTGCCCCCCCAGCCATTTCCGGCCTCGGGGACCCCATCCCCTGGGGCATGGCCATATCCTTGGGGACCACGGGGATGCCTAAAGCCCATGATGTCCCAGCCGACTGCCGCCTCCTGTGGGAGCCGGCATTGCTTTATACACTCAGGAAGCTGCTAAGATGCAATTCTCTGGATGTAAAAAGCAAAGTGTGCTTCTCTTTGACCATGCAAGAGCAAAATGCTCTCGCTTGGTCAAAGCAGAGCACACGGTTTGCTATGGGATGGTGGAAGCAGTGCTCCTGCCATCCCATAGCAAACTGCAATGTCCTGGGGTGGGCATCCCAGGACTTTGCCAAAGCCGGCCCTAAGGGGTGTAGGTCTGCAGGCATATGCAGGGCTCCAGGAGGGGAGCTGCGCGGCACCCCCTCTCATTTGGAAAATAGCCCTGGGGAGGTGGCAGTCCCCTATGCTGCGGGAGTTAAAAAAATGTGCGCCGGAGAGGTGGCGGTCCCCAGGCTGCATGGAGAGCAGAAGCCTACCCCCTGCATTTTTTTAAAGCCCTGGAGATGTGGCGTTTTCCAGGGCCGGCGGGGGACCGCTAGGGCTCCCGCATTATTTTTGGATAATTGCCCCCAGGACCTGGCCCACCCAGGGCTTAAATAAAACGAAGGGCAGGAGCAAGAGCTTTGTTTTTACATTTTTGGCCTGATTGGCGCACCCAGCGCAAATCCCTCAGAATTGTTTTTTTATAAATGCTTTTTTGGCATTCTTGGTCACTGTGGGACACACTGAGCAGGTCTAGGGAGTCAGGGTGATTTTACCCTGCCCCCCTTTTCTTTATTTTAAATGTTTTGAACCTTTTTCCTTGAGGCTCCGGTCAACCGAGTTACAAAATGGCTGCCAACACTTCCTTATGGAAATTAACATGGAGAAAATGCGTTTTGAGACCCCCCCTTTTCCCGGCCCCCGCTTGAATAAGCACCCTGAAACTTTCAACACAAGCAGCTGAAGTGAGTGGGATATTACTTTAGATACTTTCACATAGATTTGTCAAAGGGTGCCAAAGATATTGGCAAAAGGAAAATGCTTTTTGAATAGAAACAAGGTCCTAACTATAATTACCTACTGGTGACTGACCCAAGCAGGGCGGCTTCATCAATCAGGAACTAAGAAACCTGCTGTTTATTCAAACACATTTCTTCACTGGAAACAGAATGACTATGGAGAAGTGTGGCTCAATGGTTAGAGCGGCAGACCCTGATGCAGAGGTTTAGCCCGGGACCAGGGTTCAATTCCCCGCCTCGGCGGGTCTTGAGCTCAAAAAATTCCACGGACCTGATAATTCTCGCCTCGGTGCCTATTCCAATCATGGAGTCCCACTCTGCAACTCTGGGCAATAGCTTGCTTAATCTCCACAACGGCCCCCACAACGCTAAGGATGCCTGGCCTCCACCTTGGGGGTGCCCACAGGGAAAGCCAGGATGGGTTCCACAGCGGTATTCGTACAAGCGCCTTGAGACCCTTGCGGGTGAGTAGTGCGCTATACAAGTATCAATTTACATTTTTTTACAATTTACTCCAGTGCAAAAGAAAACTCCTAGCAATTTATTTCAAACATTGGAGACAGGCAGGCAGTCCACCATTAACCACTTGGCATAAGTTCTTATACGTTTCGGCTTTCTCTCAAGCCTTTATCACAGGTAGGTATTCATCATATTGAAATAAAGATCACATGCTTATTTAACATAGGTCAGACTACCGGATTGGTTGTAATCCACCAATTACACTGTTCTTGTTTGATGAGCACATTATCAAACTATTAAAGAAGAGATTTCCTTAAACTGCATTCTTGTTCAATCGTTTTCACAGTTTTTAAAACTACAGTTAATAATGTCATTAAACATGATGAAAAAAATGTGCAAATAAATCAGTGCAGTAAAATTGCCTCAAGCAATTTCAATCTCCAAGTGCATGCTTGAATCTTTTAAAGACCAGCAAGCAGAATGGAATATTATGCCGGCATCCCTTGCCCACCTCCTCTTACAATTTGACTTGCACACAATCCCGTTTTGTTTGTAGAGAGGGGGCAGGCGGTTAGGGCTCCTCTCAATAAAGCCACACACATTTCCTTGTTTAAAGAGCCCCAGACCCAAGCAGGACGGCTTCGTCAAGCAGGAACGAAAAATCGAGCTGTTTATCCAAACACATTTCTTTTCCAGAAACACAACAACTCCAGTGTAAAAGCACTTTCAGATGGCAAATTGCAAATCGACATATTTAACTAATCAACAGTTGTGCTCCAGACTTCTGTTCTAACCCTATACCTCTTTACTTCTGTCTTTAACTTAATTAAATATAAAACTAACTATTTGTCTTCCCTACTCTCTCTTAAAGAGGTATAGGGTTAGACCAGAAGTCTGGAGCACAACGGTTGCATAGTTAAATATGCCGATTTGGGAGGAGGAGCTTGGCGGGCATCCGAGATGGCCGCTTGAGCACAGCGCTCTCCGGACCCTCGCCGCCCCCGGCATTTTATCCTGACTGAATCCTGATTTCTTACAAGAATTCGTGTGGAGGACGTTTGGCTGATCAGCCTGGCACCTTTCAGAAATTGATTTGGATCTCTTATTCCTGAGATATGATGGTCTGAACTTTTGGACTCCGCCCTCGAGGTGCGCCCGGGACGGGGTGCGGTTCTGTAGCCGTCCTGGAATTGAACAACAACGGCAGGAGATCTGGCCTTGTGGGTCCCCCTTCCTAAGTTTCGGTTTCGATTCTGTTCCGACTTGGGCCACGGGTGTGACTATCGAGTTGCGGCTGAGACCTGGAGGCGGATCGGCTGTTGGGTTTACCTGCGGACTATTTGCTGGCTTGGCGACCTCTACCCGAGTTGTGCCCCTCATTTTTGTGTACTTTTGATCCTGTGCTTTGGGTGTCGGGCCCGTCGGCCCTGGTGGCTTGTCCTGTGACGCATCTTCAAAATGGCGGGCAGAGGGGACAGAGAGACGCGCAAGACGAAAGCACCACTGCGCGGAGCCCCGGTTCAATCAAATGTCATGGACCGCTATACTCATTCTAAGGGGTCCCCCGGAGCTGCCCTGCCTGGTTCTAGTACAGCGTCCGAACGAGTTTTGGAAGAGTCGGCGGAGCCCTCCCTACAGGACATCATGGGCGCCATCTCGGGCGTGAGGGAATCCACCGGCCAACAGTACGAGGCCTTGGCCCATAAACTTGACACCGTGGCTATTGAGGTTAATCTTATTCGTGCTGATCTCGGCAAGACGAATGAAAGGGTGCAATCGTTGGACATTAAATCGTCCAGCCTCACAAAGGACGTCTCGGAGCTCCAGACAGAAATCGGCAATCTCCGTCGGGTGCACGACTTCATGACCCGACGTCTGGAGGATTTTGAAAATAGGGCACGTCGCTGCAATGTTCGCCTGGTTGGTGTACCGGAGAACCCTGAACCCCACTCGGTGGATCTCCTGGTTGAGGATCTGGTCTTGAACCATCTTGCCCCTTCCGGCCTTACGAAGTTCTTCACGGTGGAACGCGCACATCGTGTTCCAGGGGGCAGGGTTCGGCCGGGAGCCCCGCGAGACCCATTGTAGCGAAACTTTTTCACTATAGAGACCGGGACGCTATCCTGCAGGCCTCACGGGTGAAGGGCCCGGTGGCCTTTGAGAATGCTACGGTGAACTTTTACCCGGACTTTTCCCAACAAGTTCAGAAACAACGGATGGAGTTTCGTGGGGCCAAGAAACGTCTTCGGGATCGGGGCTTACGTTATGCTATGCTCTATCCCACCAGACTTCGGATCGAGTATAATGAGCGTACCCTTTTCTTTGATCGCCCAGATGCTGTTAATGACTGGCTAGACTCCTTGCCTGACCGTGCTCCTGAGACTGAATCCGCCGCTCACCCTGGTGGTGCTGAGGGTGGTGTGGAGATCTGACTGTTTGGCTCACATGTTTTATTTTGAACACATTTTCAGGATTGTTGACCGGCGTTCCTCTGCAGTGTGATTATTTCATCTTTCTTTTGTTACTTTTCGTTCTTGATGTTTGTCAGGGGCGGGTGGAACGGAGACCTTTCCTCCTCCGGGGTCTTTGTGTAGACTAGGGGTTATGGGGCGACAGGCACACTGCAGGTTGGGGTGGCTCTTTAGCTTTTTGCAGGGGTGCAGGGTGGGGGGTGTTTCCTTTCAGTTTGGGGGAGGGGGGCTGGGAAGTTCTTTCTTTTTTGTGTGTTGTTTTCAAGGCGAATTGCTCCTGTGTCTGTTGCTGTTTCTGGTGTCTTGCTCGTGGATGAGGGGTCTGGGCTCGGGTGGTTGGGATGGGGGGTAGGGGGTTGAAATTTGTTTCCTGGAACGTTAATGGCCTGGGAGATCGTATTAAGCGCAGTGTGGTCTTGAATTGTATACGACGTTTGTCGCCAGATATTGTTTTCATGCAGGAAACCCATTTGATTGGTAATGTTTGTAATGCGATGAATAGATGGGGCTACCGCCTTGTGGCGCACTCGGGGTTTACCTCCGGATCTAGGGGTGTGGGTATCCTTGTTCGAACCTCCCTCCCCCTGGCGATTGACGAGGTGATTCAGGATGACCGTGGGAGGTATACTGTCTTGGTGGGTAGATATGAGGGCCGCACCCTATCTCTCTTTAATGTTTATGTTCCCCCGGGTTTACAGACTTCTACTTTCACTGATTTGGGCCGTGTTTTGTTAGATCTCCCTGAAAGTACTCTCTTCCTGGCCGGAGATTTTAATTCGGTGCTTTCCGGCCTTCACGATCGCCATCCCCCTAGGGATACTCCGCAGGCTCAGCAGTGGTTGGGTGGGTTTCTAGATACCTTTGGCCTTGTGGACTGCTGGCGACTTTTGCACCCCACTCAGCTCCAATACACTTTCCATTCTGGGGCTCATGGCAGTCTGTCTCGGCTGGATTATTTCCTGATGCCCGCGGCCCAGTCGTCAGCGGTTCGCGAGATTTTGCATTTGCCAAGGGGTATTTCTGACCACTCGCCGCTTTGGCTTCGTTTCGAGGTTGGGGTGGAGACAGCGGGCCGAGTGGCTCCAATTAACCCATGGTATCTTTCCTCTCCTGAGACTCGTACCCTCTTGCTCAAGTCCATAGATGCATATTTCCTGGAGAACGAGGGGTCGGTCCCGTCGGCTGTGTCCCTGTGGGAAGCCTTTAAAACTGTGATTCGTGGACAGGCCCTCTCCTTGATTGTTGAAGCCAAGAAAGCCGGGAGGAGGGAGGTGGTGGACCTTGAGGGGGAGATCTCTGCTTTGGAGGATGAGTTGGAATCTGGTGTCACGCCTGAGAAGCTCCATGCCCTGGGTCTAAAACAGTTTGCATATAAATCCCTGGTCACAGACGCTGCTAAGGTGATGTTTCGTGAGCAACAAGGCAGATTGTACGATGTGGGTGATAAGGCGGGCAAACTCCTAGCGTGGTTGGACAAGAAGGAAAGAGTTAATCGTGTGGTGCCTGTGATTCAGTCTGCGAGTGGTGAGAATGTGACTGAGCCGATTGCCATTGTTGATCGTTTTGCGGAATATTTCCGTGTTGTGTATGCTCCCGTGTCTGAGAGGGACGTGGCTGACTCCCGCTTACTCTTGCGCGATATCACTTTGCCCTGCGTCACCGACCTGGACCGTATTGCTTTGGACTCCCCTTTTACGAATGATGAGATAGCGACTGCTATCCGTTCGCTCCGTTCGGGCAAAGCGTTGGGCCCGAACGGGTTGCCCATTGAGTTGTACAAGCTACGCCCCGATAAGATGGCGCCGTATCTTCGCGCCATGTTTCTAGAATCTCGTGAACGTAACATCCTTCCCTATGATCAGCGCCTGGCGACAATTGTCGTCATCCCTAAAGATGGTAAACCACGTGATCTCTGTTCCTCATATAGACCCATATCCCTGTTAAATGTTGAACCCAAGGTTTTGGCAAAACTTTTGGCGACTCGTCTCCTCTCGGTTCTCGGGGATTTGGTCCATCCGGATCAGTCTGGCTTTATCCCGCATCGCAACACTGCTTTGAATCTGCGACGCCTTCACGGCGTGATGGCGAGGGCGGGGCTTCTGACTGAGCCGGCCATTTTGGCGTCCCTGGATGCCTCAATGGCCTTTGATACTGTGGAGTGGCCCTATCTATGGGCGACTCTTGAGAAATTCGGATTCGGGTGCGAGTTTATTAGCTGGATTCAGTTGTTGTATGCGGAACCTTTGGCACAAGTTGTGGTAAACGGTAGAGTGTCGGCTCCCTTCTCCTTGGGCAGGGGTACCCGTCAGGGTTGCCCCCTGTCCCCGTTGTTGTTTGCGCTCGCTCTTGAACCATTGGCGGCCTGGCTCCGGTGGGAACCGTCCCTTAAAGGGATTCGCTGGGCCCCGGACTTCGAAGACCGCGTCTCGCTTTATGCGGACGACATCCTTTTGTACCTTACTTCCCCTCGCAAGTCTTTAACTGTTTTATTTGACGTTCTTGTGTCCTTTGGCGCTAACTCAGGCCTCGTCATCAATTGGACTAAATCCTGTGTGTATGTTTTGTCTGGTGTCTTGCCTCCGTTGCCGAGCAGACTTCCTCTTCAGGTGGCCAGGGATGGCTTCAAATACTTGGGGTTTTTTTTTACCTTGGACTCGTCCCTTCGTTTTGATCGTAATCTCCTTCCCCCGTTACTTAGGCTACGTTTGGACGTTGCCCGTTGGCGCAGACTTCCCCTGTCTCCCCTGGGTCGGGCGGCCCTGTTTAAGATGATGTCATTGCCACGGTTTCTCTATGCTCTCCAGAATTATTTTGATCCTATCCCCAAGTCCTATTTTCGGGAGATTGAGAGCCTTCAGAGGCAGCTTATTTGGGATGGGCGTCCGCGCATTGCTCTCGCGAAACTTTCCATCCCGTGGTATGATGGGGGCATGGCGCTCCCCGATATTAAGAGATATTACTGGGCTTCCCATCTGTCCGCTATCAATCACGCTATGTTTTCGCCAGGTCGTAATCCGGCGTTTGAAATGGATAAACTTCAGCTTCCGGGAGGTGACTTTAACAGAGTGCTTTATTCTCGCTCCGCTGGGCGCCATCTTGTGGGACCTACATTGACTGCTTTGACGGTGTGGCGTGCCGCGAATGTGAGCTTGGGATGGGAGGATCGCTTGACGTTGGCGACGCCGCTTTATGCTTCAGAACGTCTGGGCGGTCTTTGGTCTTCCAAGGGTTTCGACCGTTGGGACATGATTGGGATTTCCAAGGTGGGGGATGTGTACTCTAAGGGTTCTGTGCGTTCGTTTCAGGCCCTCCAGGCTGACTATGGCCTGAGTGGTCGGGAATTCTTTCGTTATTTACAGCTCAGGCACGCCCTGACTTCGGTGTTTGTTCCTGGTGAGATTCCACCTGACTCTTCCCCCCTTGAGGACCGTATCCTTGATGGACATCTTCCTGATAGCACTATTTCCCTGATCTATAAAAAGTTGATTAACAATCGGTCCGACTTATTGGCCCGACTTCGGGAATTGTGGATGGGAGATGGGTTGGAACTTGATGATGAGGATTGGCAATCAGCCCTCTCCTCCCCGAAGGAGGTGGCTATTCCGGCTCGTCTCCGTCTGGTTCAATTGAAGATCCTTCATCGGGTGTACGTGACGGGACCGCGACTGGTGGTGATGGGCTTTTCCTCCGATGGACTGTGTAAGCGTGGGTGTGGATTGCGTGCTACTTTCCTACATATTCTCTGGGAGTGCCCGATGGTGGCTGCTTATTGGGCGGCCGTGCTTGAAGTGATGGCTGTGGTGACAGGTGTGTCCTTGTGTCCGGAACCTCGTCGATGTCTTTTGAATGTTTGGGAGCCCACGGACTATTCGGTGGCGCAGACTAGATGGGCCACCCTGGGATATATGGTTGCGAAGCGAGACATTGCACAACTCTGGGGGGCCTCCAGGCCCCCTGACCTCTCGAAATGGGAGGATAACATGGATTGGTCCATGTTCCGTGAGAAAACTGTCTATGTGGCCAGGGGCAGACCCAGGGCATGGGTGAAGATGTGGGGTCACTGGAACGACTACCGTGGCGACATTTGTACTCCTCCCCTTGTGGGCACTGTTGGGCTTGCCCTGTCTCCATAGGCAGGCGTTCTTGGAACCTTTCATATAGGGGTTGTGCTGGTGTCTCCGGCCCTCCCCCTTCCCTTTTTTGTACTGACTTCTGGGTCCCTTCCCCCCCCCTCCCTCCGAGCTCCTCGGTGCTTGGTGTTTTGCTACTGTACTTCTGTTGCTGTCCCCCCCCCTTACATCCATTGAGCTGACCTTCGGTACTATACTTTCGCCTTTTGTGTGTGTTTGTTCTTCATATAAATAAAATCTGTTTTTGTCCTGTAAATAGAGCTGAGTATTGCATTGTTGATTGACTTTTACCTCTGCGGGCATATATGATATGTGTCCACTCCTCTTTTAGCGGCCGGCCCGTGTGGTTGTAGGCCCATCCTTGTACTTTTTTGCTTACTCAAATAAAGGTTTTTCAAAAAAAAAAAAAATATGCCGATTTGCGGGGGAGGAGCCAAGCCGGCGTAGGGACTCGGCTCCGCCGACCGCTGTTCCCTGCCCACTCATCCCGTCATCTATCCTGGCCCAAACCCGACTCCCTGACTCCGGAGCGGAAGCGGTGCCCAACGCTGCTTCCGCGGGCCGGATCCGTGGCTGTGAGGCGCTGGGGCATCGCCCAGAAGTAAGAGGCCTGGTCCGGAGTGAAAGCCGGGACCTCGAGTTGCTGAGTGGCCGGCCGTGAGTGAGACAACACCCGGGAGCACGGATGGTGCGGGAGGGCGCTCCCTGAGCGCTGTGTAGGGTTGCATTGCAGGCATTGGGGCGGCACAGATAATTAGAACCGCTTTGAACCGCATTGCCGGTAATCACGTCTTTGAAGGTACACGCTGACATGGATAGACCGCACTGCGGTTGACTTGTAAGGTATGTGAGGCATAGGTGGACGCACTGTGAGGGGCCTTGAGCCCGTGTCTTAATAGTGTTGTTTGCTCTATGGCCGAGAGGTGGTTGCAGCTATTTTAATTTTGTTTTTCAGTTGTTGCCATCTATTGGAGCGGCTCGCGTTTATCTAACCTCATTTTTCGTACAACAATGTAAGTATCAGGAGGCTCTTTGACTGTCAGCACACTAGTTGTAGCCCCTGTATTTTTTTCACATGTATAGTACCTGGTTTTATTTATTTCTCCGTTTCCCACAGAATTTGCATCGATATGATGACCGCACCTTAGTAATTTATGTCCTTTGGTGATACAGTTTGGTGTATTGGAGTGAGTACACGCTTCAATGACTGTTTATTTTGGCATTTGTGCACCCCAGTGATACCTTGAGATACTTATAGTACCCTTGTCTCTTTAGATTGTCTTGTGCTTACTTCGGATTTGGAGCGTCCTGGCCCAAAACCTCCAGATGTTCTACTCCTGGTAAATGCCCTTGGGCCCCCCCATTTTTTAACTATTATACGATCAAGGTATTTTTCTTCTGTATTTGAGTAGTGCATTCATTACCCTTCATTTTTTCTTAGATTTACCCGCCCCGCCACACACCTTCACGTCCTGATGAAGACCCCGCTTTAAGGCTGAACTGTTGCCTATCTTTGTAGTGGGGTTGAAACGTCGACTTTGTTCCCTCCTAACTAACAGCTTGCGCTAAAACTGAATCTGATATGCGTACCAGCACATTTAGCATGTTGTTGCATTAAATATGCTATGAACATTCTATGTCCTCTGTTGTAAGCTGGCTCATAGTTGAAGCCAGGGTGATTCATATATTTCTTCATAGATTGTTGAATTTACTACTATACTGAAGATTGTACATAGTTTTGTCACTATTTATTCTCACACTCCACTATCCCGCCCCTGACCTGGGGCACACCCTTTTTATGATGATGATTGCATGTTTCTGTTATTTTGTATTTTTTGCTTTATATACACACTGTGAGTAAAACAAGTGTGGTGAAAATTTTCAAGCAACTTTGTGTTGAGTTCTTTGTATGTTTGTATAGACTTTTCAGTTTCATGTACTGGGACCCCTTCTTATATGTATCGTTTAAATACCCAGGTCTCAGTCACTCTATTGGGTTAACCCTTTCTTATGAGAGTGGAGAGTGGCAGCGGCATTGGTGACCTGATGGGCCGCAAGAGTTAGAGGACACGCCGGTGGCTGACTAAGGAATAGGCCTGCCTGGCCTGGCCCATCTTGGGAGCGCCACAAACGGATGGCGTGCGTTGCCAAACAGTTTTGAAATAGCGCCGGTGGCAATTGTGGTGTGCCTACTGGTGGCCCCACCCGTGTGGTGGGAAAAAAAGAGCGATATGGTGGTGGAGAGACCTGTGTGGTCGTGACGTACTCTCTGACTTCACGGGAGGGCACAGCGGTGGACGTTCGCTGTCTAGAGGTGCAACATAGGGGGGCTCTGTGAGCTATAAGGTCTACAACGCTGAGAGGGTCGAGAGAGACTTACAGTGAGGTGTCCAGCCCACGCAATAGTTGTGTGGACTGGGAGCTCGGCGGTGGTACCCTGGAAGGGAGGCGTGACTCTTGGACTGTCGAGCACCTCCCAGGAGTGATGCAGACTGACCGGAGACGTTGAGACTGTATATACGCGATTGGTGGACGGCGGAAGCAGACAGCCGACCAGAGGCGCTGACCTCGGGACCAGATCACGACTTGGTCCGGCTCTGGGGGTGGGGAGGCGGTATGGCGACGAAACCAGAAGTGGACAAACCTCTGCCCCGGTCCTCCAAGGGATCCAGGAACGTCCAAACGAACCGTCTGGATCGCTACACCTTCCCAAAGGGGTCCCCGGGGGCACTGACGAAGGCCCAGTCCGGGAGCGAGGAGGTTGCTCCTGCCCCCACAGAGCAGACGTTGACCGACCTAATGGCAGCCATCAATGGGGTTCAGACAACCCTTGGCCAGAAGATGGAAGTCATGGATAATAAACTTGACACAGTCACGATCGGGGTGGGGCTGCTGCGGGAGGACCTCATAAAGGCCAACGAGAAGGTAAAGACACTGGAGGTCAAGACGGCCAGATTAATAGATGATGTGAATCAGCTGCAACAGGCGGTAAGGGACCTTAAGGCCTCCGGCGTCCTCGTGGCTCGCAAGCTGGATGATTATGAAGGCAGGGCCAGGAGGAACAACGTCCGTATCCTTGGGGTGCCCGAGAAATCTGAAGGGCAAACACCGGATCTCTTTGTTGAAAATATAGTCCTTAACCACCTCAAACCTAAAAGCCTTAGTAACTTTTTCACGGTAGAACGTGCACACAGAGTCCCCAGCGGCAGACCCAGACCAGGTGCACTTGAAAGACCCTGACACCAAGAAGGAGGTGATTCAAATCACGGAAAGATACTTCCAAGAAAATGTGGGGACGGTTGTGTTGGTGCGGTCCCTGTGGGAGGCATACAAGACGGTCATCAGAGGGGAGATCTTGTCGCTGGTCTCGGGAAAGAGGAGAAAGAGTCGAGCAGAGATTGATAGAATAGAGGCAGAATTGATAGCATTGGAGGGAGGAGGTCTCGAAAGGCGCTGACCAACTGAAACTTCTCCGTGATGAATATAAGAGTCTAGCTCGGGATAGAGCTAAAGTTCAGATCGCAGACACTCAGAGCAGGGTCTATGAACATGGCGATAAGGCTGGAAAATTGATTGCATGGTTGGAGAAAGGGGAGTGGGCAACACGGTTAGTGCCAGAATTGCAGAAGGAGGATTCGGGAAGGGTGACAGACCCGCAGCTGATCGCAGATGAGTTCTCAGCTTATTATAAACTAGTATATCAGTCAGCAGGCACATATACGGAGGCCGAAAACGCGGTCATGATACACGACATCCCAATGCCCAGACTCTCAGAGGAGGACATCAAGTATCTAGACTCCCCCTCACAGATGACGAGGTGGCGCAGGCTATTAGGGGGGTTCATTCTGGGAAGGCCTCTGGCCCGAACGGAATCCCCATTGTGCTCTATAAGCTTAATGTGAATAAATTAGCACAGTTTCTTCGCGCCATGCTCGTCGAAAGTAAGGAAATGGGCCAGCTCCCATATGATCAACGAGTAGCTAATATCATTGTTATCCATAAAGATGGCAAGCCCAAAACATTGTGTTCCTCCTACCGGCCGATCTCACTAATTAACGTTGAACCCAAGGTGTTGGCTAAACTACTGGTGACCAGGCTGGTCAAGGTCATCACGACCCTGGTCCACCCGGATCAGTCTGGCTTTATACCACGCAGAAATACAGCCCTGAACCTGAGGAGACCGCATGGGATTCTGGGCGGCGTGTAGAGCATACATGAACCAGCAGCTCTGTTGTCATTAGATGCAACCATGGCCTTCGATAGGGTCGAATGGCCCTACTTGTTCGCAGTCCTAGGGAAGATGGGTTTTGGTAAGGAGTTTATCGACTGGGTCCGTCTCTTGTATTCTAGTACCCTAGCCAGGGTTGTGGTATATAACCACAAGTCCGTAGATTTTCCTTTGGATAAAGGCACCAGACAGGGATGTCCCCTTTCCCCACTGCTATTTGCGCTGGCGCTTGAGCCGCTGGTGGCATGGGTCCGCTGGGACCGATCGATTCGTGGATTATGCTGGACGCCCGAGTGGGAAGACAAGATCTCGCTGTACGCAGATGACATCCTGCTCCATCTTACCAATCCCAGGGACTCTCTGATAAACTTTATGGACGCCATGGCCATATTTGGGAGATATTCTGGTTTTGCCATTAATTGGACGAAATCAGTGCTTTTTGTTGTTAGCGGTGACCCTCCAGTTGTCCCCAACTCCTGCCCACTACAGATTGAGCGGGTGGGTTTTCGATATCTGGGCATATTTGTGACCAAAGATCCGAAACTGAGATACGATAAAAACCTGGAGCCGCCACTGGCCAGGCTCCAAAGGGATGTGGTGAGATGGAAGTCACTGCTGCTCTCCCTGTTGGGTCGCGCAGTGTTATTTAAAATGATGGCTCTCCCCCGATTCTTAATTGTGCTCCAAAATACTATGGATCCAGTACCCCCCCCCATATTTAAAAAAAATAGAGTCCCTCCAGAGACAGCTTCTCTGGGAGGGCAAAACCCGTATTGCTTTCTCCAAGCATACTCTTCCCTGGTACGACGGAGGGATCGGTTTGCCGGACCTCCGGAAATACTATTGGGCTTCTCAGTTGGCGGCAATAAATCACGCCATATATGGGTCTCCCTTGGACCCCGGATACGTAATGGACCGCGGACAGATGCCAGGGGGAGATTTTACTAGGGCGCTGAATGCTAGAAATGGTCGATTTTCCCTTGTTGGGCCGACGGCGCACGTGATTCATGTGTGGCATGCTGCTAATCGGTGTCTTCAGTGGGAAGGGAGACTTACTATGGCGACTCCACTGTGGAGCTCGGAGAGATTGGGTAGCCTGTGGTGGACGAAGGGCTTTGATAGGTGGGACCTCATTGGGATCTCACAAATTAAGGACATGTGGGGGAAGGATGGGATACTTACGTTCGCCGCCCTACAGGAAAGACACCAGATGCAGGAGTGCGAGCGTTTCCGATACCTGCAGGTCAGGCATGCCCTACTCGCAAATGTTCCGAGTGATACTGAGCTTCTGGAAGCCTCCCCATTGGAGGACCGGGTATAGGACGGTCTTCTTCCCGCAAAAACTATCTCACTGATATACAAAAAGCTGATCAACCACATGGGAGATCCCCTGGTGACTATTAGAGAGCAGTGGGGTGCAGATGGTCTAGTTTTGGACAACGAAGATTGGAGGGAGGCGGTTTCATCCCCGAAAGTGGTAGCCATCAAAATGCGACTTAGATTGGTCCAATTAAAGATTTTACACAGAACCTACATTACAGGTCCACGGTTGGTACGTATGGGTTTGGCGGAAAGTGGCGAATGTAGAGAGGATGTGGAGAGACTGGAACGTTCATGCATGTTCTGTGGCACTGTGCGGCAATACAGAAATACTGGGTTAAGATTCACGAGAAAATCTGAGATGTATTGGGGGTGGAGTTGCTGGTAGAGACCCGGCGATGTGTATTAAATGTCTGGGAGCCAACCGATCTGAATTCACATGGGAAGCAGTGGGTGACCCTGGCGTGCATGATAGCAATGCGTAATATAGCTCAGTTGTGGGGCGCCAGCCAGGTGCCGTAGATTGGGAAGTGGATGGAAGGTCTAGACTGGTGCATGTTCAGGGAAAGATCAGTGTACGTGGCCAGAGGGCGTCCCGGAAAATGGGGGAAGATCTGGGGAGCTTGGAATGTATACAGGGGAGATATATGTACTCCACCAAATGTTGGCGAAGAAACTGTAGCGTTGGAGTCCCTGTGATCCCTAATTTTATCCTAAATTATTTTGCTACTTGGAAATGTATAATTGATAATTGTGAAAGTGATGCATGTCATCTGATGCTTCATCTTTTTTTTTTTTTTTTGTAAGACCTTTATTGATAGAAATCGCAGATACAACACAACTAAGAGCCCGAGGGCTCACATATACAGTACGGTGCAATACAGGAAGCGCAAAGGATCCGATTCAGGAATATTGAGGTCTAATTTTTTAAAGTTCTTGTTCCGAAGGATAGACAAGAGCAGGATATCATATCACATCAGGTTGGACGCCGGTCTATTACGATCAGGATAGATAAATGCACATTGTAACAAAAAAACAGAATCGCTGCGTACCGCCTAGGAGATAAACGTCTAAACCCAGAAAGAAAGAAAAAGAAAAAGAATAGAAGGCCCATAGAACCAAAAATAAAAAACAACCCCCCCCCCACCCACTCCCCACCCTGCACCCCTGCAGCTGGCTACGGCCTACCCCCCCCTAGCAGTGTGCCTGTCGCCCAGTAAAAGGAGTCCCGAAATATAGAGAGTAAGAAAAGAGTCCTAATCTAAAACTCTCGTAAAAGAAAGAAAGGCGGGGAGGAGTCCACCACCCGTCCCTCGGCTCCACCCTCCCGTAAGGGCAATAACAGCGCAAATTATGGCGTCTAGCGGTGGCAAGCAGTACAAGCAAAGAAGTCGGAAACACATATGCAGCCCACAGCATAAGCAAGGGTAGCAATCCACAACCCACATATCAGTCCCCGGTATCACCCTCCCATAGTTCCAATAATGGCTTGAAGCGTAAAATCCGTTGACAAAAAACATTACTAGCAAAGCAATTATAAAGCACGAAACCGGCAGATTGTATAATCAGAGAAATCAGCATGTCGCATAGCCAGCTCGGTCAGCAACGAGGAACCCATCAGTCAATGATGGGAGGCGTTCATCCCTGTCCCGTTTTATCTCGTGCACCACTGCCTACCAAAGTGTCCCAAAAGAACACGAACAGTAACCCAAAAATGTCAAATCGATTCAACCACCCAAACGTGTCAGCTGCGCGCAAGTCCAATGGTCCCAGCCTGGGCAAGAAATGAACCATCTCCATGGTATATTGCGGAGCCGAGCCAGGAAGGAAATTGTCAACATCCAACAACAACCGAGGCGGCCCCCGGGCAATGGGGAGTATGGCTTGGGGCGAGCACTCCCGTCGCGATACCAGTCCGAGGTCTTCACATCGTCCCAGACATGCAACATCCTCAGCATGGTATATTTCGAGGTTCGGAGTCTCAGATCCGCCATTTTAATGTAGGGCAGCCATCTTGTTGGAGACGGACGTGGAACAAGGAGAATCGCCATATACCTGTAAATCTTCCATTCTCAATCTTCCCAGTGCGCTCACGATATCATCCACCGCGTTGATCAGGGTTTGAACAGAGTGAGCCATGAAGTGACGGAGGGAGAGAACAGCTGCCAAAAGATCGCCATAACCCAGGTCTCCTCTACTCTCCCCTCCGAGTGCGTCCCCCTGCGCCACAATTCCGCCATCACACTGTAGCCCAGGCTCCCCCAGGCTGTATTCCATCATGTCCGTTGTAGGCGTGAGTGTGGACACTCCGAGTCAGGCCAGGGTACTCAAGGTGGGAAGCCAAAGTTCCGTGCACTATGATAGTGGCAAACGATGCCAGTATGTTGCCACAAGCTAAGACCCATAGAGACGTTTTCCTGCAAAAAGTAGCGGGAGTAGAAATCCGGGAGCCTCCCGCCGATTGCGGGACATTACTCAAGCCGTTTCTCGGCGGCCAGCAAACAGGGCACTTGCAGCCGTGCGGTTGCCCCGTACAAAGAGCCAGGCACGATTAAATCCGTACCTACAGTCCAACGGGGTTTGCGTGCTGAAGTTCGGCCGTCTCGCACATGAAATGATCCGACCGGCTCACCGCGATCGTTGGCATCCCGTGTTGTGCACTTGGTAGCCGGCCTCGCTGCCTACTCGGGGCCCCGGTCTCAGAGCTGCTGCGGGCCGCAGAGTTTAATCGGTCATTTCTCCCGCTTGCAAGGGTGTTACAGCCTCAGGATTTCTCCGTGGGTCGCCGGAAGTCATCATCGTCCACAATTCGCCACTGCGGTTCAGGATAGCCGGCAGGATTGCTGCAAAGGAGGAGATGGTCCTCGGAGCCGAGGGACTGGACGTCCTACCCGGACGCCATCTTGGCTCCTCCTCTGCTTCATCTTTTTTATTTATGTTAATAAGATTTAAAAAATAAATAAATGCAGATTTGCAATTTGCCATTTTAAAGTGTCGGGATGAGACAGGGAACAGCACAATCGGGAGGGTCGTTTTTAAGATTAACAGTTGTAGTTATCGTTAAGCTCAAAGGATACATACTTTCATATGTACTGCATCCTGTATCAGATAACACGATCTGGTGTTTGGGCTTTTATTCATTGTAGGAGCCATTAGAAATCAAATAGTTAAAGTGGGGCAGATGCCCATAGAGCTAATGGGTATAAGAGACACGGAGCATGATTTATCTCATAGTGAGGGATGTTGGTTTGCTAGCAACATATTAGAAGAGAAAAGAACGATTACAGTGCACCGAGGAAATATAATTTACAGATGCATAAACTTAGTCCTAATACTTGAGCTTGACAGTTTTTAGTTAAGTAGGCAAGTTTACAAATGTTAATGCATTATAATGAACGATAAAAACCTAAGTAACATTTTCTCTTCAAACGGGAGTGTTGCTCAGTGGGGTGCACAATACGAATGAGGGAGGGCTTAATTTTCCTGATTTCAAACTGTATTTTTGGTCTGCTTTTGTTATTCGCCTCCGCTCCCTACTTAACAGAGGAGGGGCGTTATTTTTCCACTTTTTTATGTTAAAATTCGATTCAAATATGTTTTTGTTTAGAACAAATGACCCCAACTACTACAAAAGGGTTAGATTCAAGACCGCAAGGGACATAATAAAGATCTGGGGCAACATATTAACTTTCTGTAAAACCAGCTTTTTCCACTCAAAGCTACCGCTGTGGGGCAATCCGGGTCTTCCAGGCATCTTTAATGACAACATTGCACATGGCTGGTCTAGGTTAGGAATTAGCGTTTTAGGGGATCTATATGGCACACAAGGACTCTTAGACTTCAACACTCTTAAATTGCTATATGACCTACCTGCAAACATGAGGTACAAATACTTACAGCTACATGATTACCTGATTAATAAAAAACAAGTTCTGGAGGTTTTTGACTGTGATATTTGGACCTGTTTATATTCCATAAAAAATAAGTCAGTAATAAGCGAAACATATAGACTTCTAATCGACCTCAAATCAAACGATTGTACTAAATTAGCTGACAAATGGAGTAGAATGTTGGGTTCAAATATTACATCAAAACAAATAGAGTGCTCCCTGATAAATATCAATAAGCGAGTACGATCATCTAGTCTAAGGCTCCAACAATTTAGAACAACCTGCATGCTATACTATACTCCTGAAAGAATCTCCAAATGGCCTTCTAACAATTCCTACAGCGATCGCACAAAATGCCCCAAATGTTTCGCCGATGCAGCCGATCTGGCACACATGCTGTTTTCCTGTCCTAATTTTAAGGCCTTCTGGGGCGATAGTCAGAAGGTTTTGAAAATGAAGCAGATCCAGCTGCCTATATTTACGGCTGCTTCAGTTTTGCTAGACATCTATCCCGTTTTATTTCCACATGCAGCCTTGGTTACTATACTCATGTCTTGCGCCAAGCTAACTTTGGCCAGAGCTTGGACCTGCTCCGAATCACCCACGGTCTGGGACTGGTGGGCACTTGTAACCGAGATTCATTCCATGGAACTAGCCTTAGCGAATATTAGGGGAACACGCTCATTGAGTAAACATGAAAAAAATTGGGGAACTTTTGTGGAATGATGACGCTCTATCTCTTTATCGGGTATAGGCAAATATCATGCTTTAATGAACTGATAATCAGCGTCTCTAGGATAACATATTTTGTCCGACTATTGAAAGAAACTGTTATAACCTTTTCATATTTGTATTAGTGAATTAATTTATTATTTTCTTTTTCTATTGTATTTTTCCTTTCTTTTTTCATGTCCTGTTTGCTTTATCGTATCATATATACATGTCTGTTAACATACGCATTAATGATTTAATGTATTTCTTCCTTGTCTGCCTGTTAACAATAAAAAGTTTTTTTTTTAAAAAAGCAATGGACTTAGGATGTATAGTAGGGTTAAGATAAAAGTTGACGGAAACATTTTACAATTCAAAACAAATTGACCCGTGTATAGAACATGTCAACAGATTATAAAAGGTCAATTGATTGAGCACTGTCATATGCAGCATGCAGAGAAGGAAGGCTATGTTTCAAGTTTCTTTAATGAAACTGAAGTTGCCCGAAAGCCATGGTGTGAGAAGTTAGCCTGGTATATGCTGTCCACTAGTTAAACTGGGCACCTTGTACCAGTCCAAACACCCCTTATGGTCATTAGTTCAAAGATAACCTTTATTGAAAGATATCCTAGTGGTAGCTATGGAGAGCAGCCTTCGGGCTAAGTCTTGAAGGAATGTTAAGCACCTTGTTTTACCAGAATACAAACTTATAGTTTTGTTTAAACGAAAGGGAAACCACACAGTAGTTATAAAAATGGGTATTTATTATCTATAACACTTGTGAGTATCCTCTACATGAGGAAAGAACACAAATCAAATAATACAGTTGCAAAGAATCAAACGTAAGTAGCAAAATACACAGTGGGGTCCAGGATGAGACCAAACCATATACCATAAGTGGTATAAGAACCACGACTCGGGACTAGACTTAGTCCAGGAGTGGATAATTGTGGGGACCCCAAGAAAACACCCAAGGTGACGTAAATAGGGACCCCACGGAGGACGGGTGCAGAGTGAGAACACGACTGTGTGCTCTGTACAATTCAATGGGAAAGTCGCGGTTGGAAAATCAGAGATTAAGGACCCTTCCCAGCAGATTACGAAGACAACCCTTGGAATTTAAGAGTTTGAAGAGCCACCCTACCCGTAGATACCTTTGTACCGGAGATACCTATCCCAGAGGAGCTGGTTGCATAGGCACGAAGTGGTGTCGAAAACCTTCATCGTTCTCTATGGATGTCAACAAAGAAATGCTGCTGCTGGCAGTACGAAAAGTGTCCAGTGGAATCCAAAAGTGGATTCTAGAAGAGAAGAACATGAAAGCAGAGGGGACTGAAAGTGGGTCACTGTATAATGACCAGGGTCTCGGTAGACGAATGCCCACCAATGTCGGGTGCTTCAGGTGTGTTGACGTGATCCTGACTCTTCAGCTGTGAGGACCCGGAGACGTCTAGGACGACAAGAAGCCGGAGGCGAGCTGTCCCACGATGGATGTTGAGTACTGAGGGGTCAGTGTCCAGCGGGAGCACCAATAAGCCTTGGCAGCGGCAAACAACAGATTATCAAATTCTGTGTTGATCTGGCCCAGCAAGGACCAGGAGACTCACCACAGCAAGGGGAGTCAGGGCAGGCCTGGAGCAACCAGGGGAGCCCAAATAAAGCAAAGTTGACCCTCAAGTGGACCAACAGGCCAAAGGCACAAGAGTCGAGAGGGGACCTCAGGTGGTTTTGCAGGATACCAGCTAGGGGCACAGAGTGCGAGGATGCCGGAGTACTTCTCAGAAAAGATGCGGTAGGGTCAGGGCTACAAATGGCCCAATGCAAGGAATTGTTGCACGACAACAAGCATGTGCCGCTGCCAATGAACGCGGTGCACAGGGGTACGGGTATACAGTTCCCACGAGGGATATCCACCTCAAACTCAGTGAGAGGACGGCTCAACCTCGGAGATATTCAGAAACCCAACTCCGGTGTTGCTGGAGTCTTCGGAGTCTGCAGGAGCTCTGGAGCAGCAAACCGGTCAGATGCGTTACGGTGCCTGCGTTTGCAGGGGAGTGACTCATTCACCCCAAGGGAGATTCTTCTGTGTTATTGGAGGTCCACAGGGTCCAGCACGGAGCCTCTAAGGATCACGGACAGTGGCGAGACTGAGGACGGCAAGGGAATACGAAGTCGAGCCCAAGAGAGGTCCAGCGTGTCCAGACGGTTGAAGTGTAGTGGTATCTTCTTGCAGAATCTTGTCCACGTATAATCTAATGTCCTCTAGCCAGGTAACCCATTTTATAACCACAGGAAAGGGTTGGAAAGATTCTAGGGACCCTCCTAGGGGAGGGACAGGACAGAGGGGTGGCTACACCCATGTACTTTGTCCAGTTTCGCAGCAGAGCAGGACCAAATGGTTCCCAGCACTGATTTTAGCTGGACTAGGACAGGGACACCAAATGTGCCCCTCAAGCAGACTTTCTGGCACAAAGACCTTGCACCTACCAAGCCCCAATAAACGAAATCCTGTCTGAGAGGTGGTACACCTCCCTGTGACAGGATACCGATTGTCCGACCTTCCTCTGCTCAAGCTTGGCTCAGCAGCAGGTGGGCAGACTCGGGTCTGTGGCTGGCAGCATCCATTTTGTGCAGTAATGTTAGAGAAAGTTGGTACCGATAGACTTAGGTACCCCCAGAACCTCGGTTTTGAGGAGAGGAATCATACCTCCCACACCAGTTACTGCTGTGGAGGTATGATTCCAAGGTGTTTGACACCAAACACTACATACTTTGTTGCAGTCGTTTGAGATAGCATTTACAGCGAGGTTATAATGCACCTCTACCTATATCACTGGCAGTATAACGTACAGCCCGGGAGAATGGGCTCCGAAGACTGTGGAGGGGCCCTGCGCATGCAGGAGCACCCTCTCATGTAAAACCCAGCACCCTGCCTTCAGGACTGTTAAGGCCTGCTATAGGAGTGACTTATAAAGTTTTAAGTGTAGTGATATATATATAGTGAACCTACAGCTCTCGTAAGTGGTGCAAGCACCAGTTTACAAAGGCTACAGTAGCAAAACCTAAGGTTCCATTTTGCATGGCCTCTCATGGGTGGCATAATACATGCTTCAGCCCATGGAAGGCCTCTGGGGTACCTATGCCCTGGGTACATGTGTACCATATACTAGGGACTGATAAGGGTACCCCAGTATCAAATCTAGAGTTGTACTAAAGTACATACCTATCAATTTAAGGGAGAAAGCAGGCTGGGGTCCTGAATAGCAGGATCCCAGCAAGACTAGTGAAAACAGTGGGTGCAAAAAGTGGTGGTAACCATAAGAAGCAGATCCTACTTTTCTACACAACCCCCACACGAAAGAATATGAGACTAACCTTGCCCTGTTGAGTCTTCATGTTCTATGTGGAAATATCTTGAGAGTCCATCTGCATTGGCATGGTTATTCCCAGGTCTATATTCCACTGTATAGTCCATCCCCTGTAGGTAAATGGACCACCTCAAAAGTTTAGGGATTTCACCCTTCATCTGTTTTAGCCACAAGAGGGGCTTGTTGTCAGTCTGAACAATGAAGTGAGTTCCAAACAAGTATGGCCTCAACTTCTTCAGAGCCCAAACCACAGCAAAGGCTTCCCTCTCAATAGCAGACCAACGTTTCTCTCCGGGGTCAGCCTTCTGCTAATAAAATATACTGTCTGATCCTGACCCTCTGCATTCAATTTCAATAACATGGCCCCTACCCCTTACTCAGATGCATCAGTTTGAACAATGAATTGTTTGGAACAGTCAGGACTTTGCAGAATGGGAGCAGTGCGCATAGCCTGCTTGAAGTCATCAAATGCCTTTTGACAGCTAACTGTCCTCTGAACTTTCTTGGGCAATCTCTTTGATGTAAGATCATTCAAGGGAGTCACTATGGACCCATAACCCTTTACAAATCTATAGTACCCAGTCAGGTCCAAGAAAGCTGTGACCTGAGTCTGGGTAGTTAGAGCAACCCATTCCATGATGGTTTGGATTTTGCTCTGCAATGGTTGAACCTGGACTCCACCCACAAGGTGGCCCAGGTAAACAGTTACCCACAGATGGCAGTGGAGAGCCCGCCACTTTCCAAAAGAAGGGGTGAGAGAGGTGGGAGTGAGGATACCTCCTCCCAACTGAAAATATAGTCACAAAATTGTATCCAGACTCAAAAGAGGCTCTTTAAACGACTTAAATCCTTACGTAGCGTATACCACAAAATGCGGGAAGGAAGCAAATCCTTTTTGTTATTTAACCCTCACCCACCCTATTAGTGTCATGCTTCATCATTGGGTCCACCCTGACTCCTAAAGGTCAGGGTGGGCTCAACCATATTTCAGGGAGCTCTTAAGAGATGTAGGCCTGGGGGACTTAAAGATAAAAATCCTACTACAACCCCAGGTATCCTTTCTATTCACGGGGATGTAGTGGACGTTAAAAAAGATTAAGAAGGGTCTTCTTGGAGGTTATGGTCCTATGACCCTAATAGACTGCCAACATGTTTCAGCCCAAAAATGAGTGGCCTGAAACGGTCCTGGGCTTTTGTCATGCACAACAGATATTCCCTCCGTGGTGTTGACCAAAATTTAGCCTATATATTAGTGTTGAAGGTACAGAAAACTGTAACCTTTGTGACAATAACAAAAACAATGGGGAGAATACTTATCTCCCTTCTTTTGTACATGAAAAATTCCACCCAATTAGAGGGGAACTATCACTACTCATGGATCACAGGAGGGGAGCCTTGTAATCAAACGTACTGGACCAGAAACAAGCATCCTAGGACCGGTTTCAGGGTTTTACCCCTCTTCAGCCAGGATAGCTTGATTCCAGTGGCACAGTGAGCACAGGACCCATGTCTGGGCATACCTGGCACACTTAGGGCGAGAAAGCAAGACACACAATTGATGGACGCAGTGTAGAACAAATCATAACATTCACCCCCAGTCAAGATATCTGGGTTAAATCCATTTTTTTGCTCACCATGCCACCCCAGTTTAGACCTGGCCATATGCAAACCAGTCTTGACCCTGTGCCTCATGGGAACAGTCCAGCCCGAACTGCCAAGCCAGGTCCTCCCTGGACCGGAAACAAGCATTCTAGGACCGGTTTTTGGGGTTTCAACCCTCTTTGGCCAGGATAGCTGGATTCCAGTGGCACAGTGAGCCCAGGACCCACGTCTGGGCATACCTGGCGCACTTAGGGCAAGAAAGCAAAAGACACACAATTGATGGACAGAATGCAGAACAAATCAAAACATTCACCCCCAGTCAAGAGACCGGAGTTAAAGCCATCATTCTTTTGCTCACCAGGTCACCCCAGTTTAGACCTGGACATGATGCTTTCTCGCCATAAGTGCCCCAGGTATGCCCAGACGTGGGTCCTGGGCTCACTGTGCCACTGGAATCAAGCTATCCTGGCCGATGAGGGGTGAAACCTCGAAACCGGTCCTAGGATGCTTGTTTCCGGTCCAGGGAGGACCCGGCTTGGCAGTTCGGGCTGGACTGTTCCCATGAGGCACAGGGTCAAGACTGATTTGCATATGCCGGGTCTAAACTGGGGTGGTATGGAGAGAAAAAGAATGATGGATTTAACCCAGATCTCTTGACTGGGGTTTGAATGTTTTGATTTGTTCTGCATTCAGTCCATCAATTATGTGTCTTTTGCTACATCTCTTAAGAGCTCCTTGAAATACAGTCGAGCCCACCCTGACCTTCAGGAGTCAGGGTGAAGCCGATGATAAAGCATGACACCAATAGGGTGTGTGTGTGTGTGAGAGAGTTAAAAAACAAAAAGGATTTGCTTCCTTCCCGCATTTTGCGGTATACACCACGTAAGGATTTAGGTAGTTTAAAGAGCCTCTTATGAGTCTGGATACAATTTTGTGAGTTTAGGTCCAGGTACACAACCTGACTCTGCCCTATCTTGTTTTTACCAGCCTTGATAGTGAGTCCTTTCTTTCGCAAGGCCTCCAAAACATTTCTCAGGTGGACCAGGTGATCCTCCCAGGTGGAGCTAAAGACAGCAATATCATCTAGATAAGCTCCACTATAGTCTTCCAGACCTGTGAGAACTTTGTTCACCAACTTCTGAAATGTGGCAGGTGCATTTTTCAAGCCAAAAGGCGTCACCACAAATTGGCAATGCCCACTTGGGGTTGAAAATGCTGTCTTTGGCTTGGCATCCTCAGCTAGTCTGATTTGCCAGTAGCCGGCTGTAAGTTCAAAATTACTCAGAAACATGGCTGAGGCCAACGTATCTATAAGTTCATCTGCCCTTGGAATAGGATGAGCATTAGTCCTAGTGACTGCATTGAGTCCTCTGTAATCGAAACAAAACCTCATTTCTCTCTTACCATCTTTGGTGTTAAGTTTTGGTACCAAGATCACTCAACTAGCCCAAGGACTAGTTGAGGGCTCAATGACTCCCAATTCCAACATCCTTTGGACCTCAGTCCTGATGCAGCCCCTGACATGTTCAGGTTGCCTGTAAATGTTGTTCTTCACAGGTAGGTTTTCACTTGTGTCCATTTCATGGGTACACCAGGTGGTCTGACTTGGAGACAGTGAAAACATGTGCCTAAACTGATTGAGGACCTTCCTGCAATCAGACTGTTGCTGCTCAGTGAGAGTACTTGCCAAAGCTACACCATCTACTGAGCCATCATCAGGGTTCTGTGAGAGGAGGTCAGGGAGTTGGTCACTTTCTTCCTCCTGTCCCTCATCAGTAGCCATGAGCAAGCCCATGTCTGCACTGTTATCACTAGTCTTGAGCCTGTTCACATGGAGAACCCTATGGGGGCTCCTGGGGGTTCCAAGGTCCACCAAGTACATGACCTCTCCCTTTTTCTCAAGTATGGTGTGGGATACACTTCCTCTGTCTTAGAGAGCTGCTGGGGCTACAGGCTCAAACATCCCCACCTTCTGTCCTCGCTGGTAAACAGTCACAACAGCCTTTTGGTCATGCCAGGTCTTTCGCAATCCCTGGCAAGCCTCAAGGTTTTTGGATGCTTTCTTCATATACTCAGCCATCCTGGAGCGGAGACCAAGTACCTAGTCCATAATATCTTGTTTGGGAGGTTTGAGAGGTAACTATCAGCCCTCCTTCACCAAACACAGTGGACCCCTAACTGGGTGGCCAAACAAAAGTTCAAAAGGGCTGTAGCCAACCCCCTTATGTGGCATCTCTCTGTAGGCAAAGAGAAGGCAGGGCAACAGAACATCCCATTTTCACCTGAGCTTTTCTGGGAGCCCCATTATCATGCTCTTTAGGGTTTTGTTGAACCTTTCAACTAACTCATTGCATTGAGGGTGATAGGGTGTGGTAAATGTGTAGTTAACTCCACACTCTTTCCACATTGCAGCTATGTACCTAAACAAAGTTTGTTTATCTGTCTGTTAATACCTCCTTAGGAAAACCCACCCTGGAGAAAACCCCTAGGAGGGCCCTGGCCACCACAGGTGCTGTGGTGGTCCAAAGGGGAATAGCTTCTTGATGCCTGGTAGCATGGTCCACAACCACCAGGATGTAAGACTGTACAGATGCAGTTGGAGGGTTCATGGGACCAATTGTGTCAATCTCAACCCTCTCAAAGGGAACCCCTACCACACGTAGTGGTATCAGGGGGACCTTTGTAGTACCACCGTCCTTACCACTGGGTTGGTAAGTGATACAGAAGCAACAAAACTCCATGTAAGGCCAGTGAAAAAGAGGGACACGCCTGTCCCAAGTCTTGCGTTGGCCTAGGTGTGCTGCTAGAAGAATGTCATGTGCTAGGGTGAGTAGGAAGCCCCTAAACTTCAGAGGTATAACCAACCTCCTGGTGGCACCAGGCTTTGTGTCTCTACTCTCTGAATATAGGAGTCCCTCGTCCCAATAGATATTGTGAGGGCCACTGAAATTCTCTGCAGCTTCAGCAGCAGCTTGCTGTCTGAGGGGTTTAAGAGAGGGGCAGGTTTGCTGCTCCTGGCTCAGATCTGCCCTAGAAGGCCCCCCTGTCCCCCAAAACTCAACCTGATCAGCTTCAAGTTCATCTGAGACAGTTCCTTCCACATGACTGGAGTCATCTTCCTCAAAAGACTGACCCTCACTCTGAACCTGGGGGGAAGATAAAGCCTTAACCCTCCTACCCCTCTTCTTGGAAGGCACCTGGTCCATCATTTCAGGATCCAGGGCCTGTTCAGTGGCTCCCTGTTTGGCCTGTGACCTAGTCACAGCAAACACATATGCAGTGATGCCCAACATTGCTGCATGAGTCCTGATTTCCACTTCAGCCCAGGCTGAAGTATCCAAATCATTGCCCAACAAGCATTCCACAGGGAGGTCTGAACTTACCACAACCTTCGTAGGGCCAGTTACCCCTCCCCAGGTGAAATTAACAACTGCCAAGAAATGATCTGTCCTGACATTGCTAGCATTGGTCACTTGGTACATCTCACCAAGTATGATCTGGGCAGGGTCCACAAGATCTTTTGCCAGCATTGTGACACTTGCACCTGTGTCCCTGTATGCCATGCCCTCCTTGCCATTTATTAAAGGCTGTTGCCTGTATTTGCCCAGGTTACTAGGACTAACAAATAAGGAGGCAATATCAATGCCTCCATCACAGACTAGCCAATACCAAACTGGGTTTGGGCTCAAAACAGTAAGGCCAAGCCGCAATCTAATAAAGAACGAAACAATTGCCAATACTGATTGATACCTTATTCCTGCTCATTCAATTTCAAGAGGCAATGTTGAAAGTCCAACAACATATATCATAGACCACCTTTTCAGTCTGAAACTAATCCTTTTCTTTATTTAGTTTGTTTTTACATCTCAAAATTGTACATTCTATGTATCATCAAATCATTATACACTGCACCTATAAACATTAAAATGCATTCTCTAACTCATCAAACATTCCTCCCACTTCATCCCATCCCATTCCATACATTCATATTCTGTTCCCATTCATATTCTGTTCTCATTCACTCAACACATCACCAGCATTCACCCTATACAAATTAGTTCTTCTTTTTATAACCGTTCAAATACATGCCATAGAAGACGAATTATAACACAAATGTACTATATTGAAAACATTCAGCTTTGTACACAATCCTCATGGCAGAAAAAACAGTTATACGCGTTTCAAACTCCTTCAATTCGTGGAGTTCTCCTCAGGACCTAAATGCTGCAAAACAAACACAAAAAACTTTTTCAGTCACTATAGATGCCTATCACCTCCAATTGCCCTCTATGGCCCTTTGGTCGGTGTTGCTTACCTTCACTTTAACCAGAACCTCCAATCTACCTGGCCCAAAGGATGTTACCTGTATTACAACAAACACATAAATAGAAATATATCTTCTTTTAATGTCTTTTAGCAGTGTATACGCGAAAATAGCCGGTGTTGTCCTACTCGGGCGGTGGGTTTGTGTCAACTCCACTCGTCCTTGTATATTTACTTTCTAGGGGTCTTTTTTTCCTGGAGGCGAGCCTGCAATGTTAAAGGCATCTGTGTCAAAAAAGCCTCCGGGGTTCAATGTACTGTCGATAGTCTGTACAGGGGTTTGTTTACAAAGCTTGTTTAGAAAGCTTACCTCCTTCGTTGCGGAACAAGTCCGCAGTGTTACTGGGAGCTGCTGTGGATTCTGCGGTCGCGCAGTAGGTGCTGTTCGATACAGGGCGCGGCAGTCCGTTGGTTTAAATGCGCCGTACTTCCGGTATTTTTCTTTTCAGGAATTGTGGTGGTACTGACAATGTTAATTGCACGGAGCACTTTTTAGGTCTCGTGACCTACAGGGATCGAGAATTCAAGTAGCCAAAAACATCGTCAAACCAAGGGCTTCTTGCGCTGCGGTTTTGTTTAAGTTCACGTGAACCACGTGACCAAACAAGCACGCGCATTCACGGCCAGGGCTTCTCCTCCTCTAATTATTCATGGCCGGCCACAGGCCGGCCTTACCTCCCCAGCCAGCTTCCCCCAGGCCGTATCAGCACTCCTCCCACACCTTTGAAGTGAAGCTTAGCTTCACTTCAAAGGCCCCTGCTGCTTCACACGGTGTCGCATTTCTCCTCCCCCTCCCCTTCTCTGCCTTCCCTCCGTCTTATCACTTTTATCCTTTCGTTATTTTTTCTTTCCTCTCCTCTCCCACATCACCGATTTTCTTCCTTCTTTGTTCCTTTCTTCACATTCCTTCTTTATTTTTCTTTCGTTATATTTTCTTTCCTCTCCTCCCCCACATCACCGATTTTCTTCCTTCTTTGTTCCTTTCTTCACATTCCTTCTTTATTTTTCTTTCCTTCCTTTTGTTTCTTTCTATTTTAGTTCTCAATTGTTATTCATCTCTGCTTCTTTCTTTCTCATTTTTTCTTTTCCTTTTTATTCCACCCCTCTCTCCTTCCTTTTCCATCTGCCTTACCCTTCTAGCGGGCCCCTCATCCGTCACATGCTGCCCTGTCACCCCTCTCCCCTGCCTCTGCTCCGTGCAGATCTTACCCCTGCGTTCCGTCTCTCACGGCCCGTGATGCTGTGATGCGTCCCTGACTCACTCTCAGACTTCACAGAGACTGTTAGGTTTCTTTGACTCACTCTCAGACTTCACAAAAACTGTTAGGTTTCTTTGATTCGAAAGGGGATTGTTGGGGGCGGGGTGTTTGCAGATGACAGAGAGGCGCTTACACTGCTGTCTAGTGAAATAGATGGCTTGCACGCCATGTGAAATCTCCCATTCGGCTCCGCGGTCCCTTTATAATCTTACATTTCCGATATGTGGCAGTCTTCTCTCATTCTGCCTGCATTGCTCTTAGGTCTCTTGGAGTGGCGCTACTGCTACAGCAAGAGGTTTGCTTGAGGGGCAGGAACGTGGCGGGACTGGGAGATGATGCGGGCTTTACTCCTGCCTACGGAGTTTCAACAAAAATCTTTACATTTTTGGAAGATCGCCTCATTTGCTCGTGCATGTAAACGTGAATGTAATATGCATGTTTGCTAAGTGCACGTTCACCTCTGGAGCTTCTTGGCGCTGAATAACAGAGGTTTACTGTTACCCGCCGCAGTGATACTCATTTTATGTTTCATGTAAATATGTTATTTAAAAGCTATTGTATTTTTACTGTCCCAATCACACGTACACCCCTCCGTTTTGTGTAATCTAATTCACAGCACTGCGCTGCGCCAGATATACAGGGACGTGTCTGTAGAGCTCTTTTTGTCACTGCAACAAGATCTACGCTGTGTCGGTCAGGGGGTTTGCTGCAGAGGCAGTCTTCTGAGGAACTGCCTCAGTTGTGTGATCCTGGGCAACTCGCTCTGTATCACTGCGGGCAGTCATAATTACATTAAACGCCGCCGATAACCTCCCCCGGAGCTTTCGAGCTACAGTGTCAAATTAACTGCTTGCAAAACGCCCCTCATCTCCCGGCCCCAGGTGGCTCGTGCGGAAGCGCCTGCTTCAAGCTTTACAATGCGCGATCGCTTTCCCAGTACCTTGCTTTTATCTGCTGCATACTGACCGCAGGAATACTGCAGGCAACGACTCGGAGGGCCGAGTAGACATGCCTACAGCTTTATGTTGTTTCCTTTGAACCCAGGAGGAACAACTCAACAGGGATTTATAGTGCATGCAATTGAAAAAGAATTCCGTGCTCATGTGACCCACAAATATGGAACGATAGACGTGAATTGCTATCTAGAGAAGACGGTCGGAGCTGGATTTAGGGACACATTTTATGGATTTAAGAACACATTTTAATCTACTCAAAATAACCGCGTGTCTGCATATAGTATCACATGGGTAATATAGTTGCCACAAATATCTGTAATTTCAGGGCATAGGTTTGCACGATGCTGAAATAGCTCAGTGGGTTAACTTGCCTGTTATAGAAAATTGCGTGTAACCTGCAGGCCACAGTTCTGTGTAAGTTAGACCTGTGGGCTAATGTATTTCTTTCAGAGATCCCTATGTGCCTGTTAAAAACAGCTGCATGTAACCTGTCAGACAAACACATGAATTCACAGTAGATTTTCACTCACTCTTTCTTGTTCCCAATCAGGTACCCAAGTAGATTAATCCATATACTTCAAGAATCTGCATTCTACCTACAGGTCACAGGATAAAATCCAGGTGGCTGTCCTCAGTCTTTCCAAAGTCAGTAAAATGAGTATCATTGAGTTGGGTAACAATAAAAATGTTTCCTTTGTTTGCCAACTTGGCAAGCTATAAGCAGAGCTTTTGTGTGGAAGACAGTTGATGTCAGCACTGCATTAATCAGTTGCTCTTCAGTAGCGTTTGCACAAAGACAAAAAGTCTTCTTCGTTGTGAAAAACACATGAATCCAGGAATGAGAACAAAACAGAAATGTTCAGGAGTATAGGCCAAATCATGTAAACAATATTGTCTGAGATGTCTGAAATTTAGTTCAGTTTTCCATTGTTTTATTTAGCACTTAGTAACGCTCACAAGGCATTGAATTGGTTTTTGACGAGTAGCAGGCATCTATAGCAACCAAGATTTAGAGGCTAGCTCAAGATTAATGAGCTTTTGGTTTGTACTCTTCAGATATAATCCAAATCATACCTTAGTCGAAGACTCTTGCTGTTGAAGGTCTTGCGCACTCAACAAGTTTCTACGTCATGCATTTCATTTACGATGATTTGTTATTGAAATTAATCATTTTTTGTAATGGATAGGTTAGAAATTACAGGATAGCTTCGAGTTAAAAAAATTCAGTGGTTGATTAATCATATTAGGGAAGATGAAATGTCATTGCTGGTTGGAGAATTGTATTGTATTTTGTTGTATGGATAATAAAAACCTTTAGAAAAGATAAAATAAGTGAAAATGCAGACAAGCACTTGCGTTGCCAATAGGTCTCGCAGTAGGAAAGTTGGAGCTATTACAATTGCAAATAACAATGCCTTTTATTTTTGTTTTCATTTTAAAAACATAAAGGGCTTTGTCATTTACAAAACCAATAGCTCCAACTTTCCTATTACGAGACCTATTGGCAACGCCAGTGCTTGTTTCACCATATTCTGTTGTATACATGTCTTAACCGATAGTCGCACATGGATGTATAAAAGCCATTGTTTGAATTGGGGGTTATTTTTACGAGTGTGTCAGACGATGGTTATTTGGAGCGTTTCTGGGTGTTGTAGTTCCTTTCTTTTTTTGAAAAAATGAACTTTATTTATACGTCCATTCTTCATCCACAAATATGAATATTAGTGCGGCCTCTTGTTCTTAGAGTTCAATTACGGCCGTGAGCCTAAATCTGCAGTATCTTCCATCATGCTCCCTGTGGCAGACGCGTCTGTATTCACTTAATGGAACTCACAAGTACTTGTGTTGAGCACTCTATTGTTTCATTCTATCTGTTTTCACTCATATTTATACTTGCTTGCAAGAGGAACTCTTGTAGTAAAATTGTCTTCACTGCCAAGATGTAATTCGTTATCTTAGAAACATTCTCATTACTTTTTTCTTATATTAGGAATAGTGCTTTTTTCTTTATGTTTGACTGCGCAATCTTTGGCATTTTATTACCCCTTCAATATAGAGTCCTAGTACTGCCCCTAATTTCTTGAGTTTGTAGCAGTGTTGTGTGTTTGATTACACCGTATTCTCTGATCATATGTGTGTTCGCTTTTGCAGAAGAACAAATCAGCTTTAGTTGGCACGACTGCCTCATCGATTTTCATGGTATGTTTGTGAACCTCCTGATGTATTAACAATGGATGATGTAATCTCTTAGCTGACTTGTACCCGACTTGATTTGAGTATAGATTTCTGACAGTTCATTAGGCACATCAACTGCTGTTTTAAATTTTACTATGAGCATGGCTTCTCTCCTTGAAAGTTTTGTCTCTATGTCTCCACCTCTGGGGTCTGGTTCGACTTTTGATGATAGGCCATATCAACTCGCTTTCTGTGTGGTTGTTCAGTCTCCAATGATTGACCAGCGGCGCTGTTTGGAGGTTCTTTTTAATCCCTGATTTCGGCTGTGAGATTCTAAATCTCACCTCCTGATTAGTTTTGCCTATGTACAGCATATTACATGGGCATTTTATTCCATACACGACATTTCTAGATTTACAGTTAGTAAATGACTCACGTTTCCAATAGGTTGAATTGTGTGTGAACAAAATTCCCTCTTCTGTGGTAGCACAACAAATACAAGTGCCACATCTGTTATATCTTTGCACTGGGGGAGGCCTACATAGTTCCTCGCTGAGACCTGTTTTGTTTGAGGCAGTGCTGCTCTGACTATCTGTTTGGCACTGCTACAGTCTTTTTTTAATGCAAACAGAGGGTTGTTATGTAATGTCTGATTCAAATTTTTCACTAAGTGCCAATTCTGGTTTATCACTTTTTAGGTCTCGACTAACCGACCTCTTGTCGGCGTGTCTGCTTTCCAGGAGACAATCCTGGCCGCGCGGAGGCGATTTGAAACTGGCACGCGCACGCGAACGCGCTCGCTGTGGCCAGCTGCTGTCGCGCATTCACACAGACACACACACACACACACACACACGAGCGCCCATGCACGCACATACAGACACCCCCCCACACATACACACGCGCGCGCGCACACACACACACACACACACACGAGTGCCCCCCCCCGTCGCACACAGACACACACACAAGTTTACCAAGACCCCCCCAGCCCTTTTTAACTTACCGGGCCAATCTCGGGGGACTCCGCCACTGCGGATCTTGCCAGCTCCTTTCCCGGGGCTCCCTCTTGGTCAAGGGAGCCCCGCAACACTTGCATAACCTCCTGCTGGCGGCCCCGGGGCTCTCCACCGCTCACAGGAGCCCAGGGGCCGCGATACGCATTTACTCCGCCTGCCTCCTCTTCCGGTCCGGACGCGGCCCCACCCCTGTCACAGGCGACATTGCCTGACTTCCGGTGCGTGCGCCAATGGAGACACAAGACTGCAGAACGGTGTGTTTTGAAGGAAGTTCATGTTACCCTTATTTTCCAGTCTTTTCATTGTCAAGTAATGTAGCGGTATTTGCTAGGGATAACATATTTTAAAAGTGTGAATTTAGTTTCAACGGAGGCGGCATAAAGAATGTAGCTTTGTATTTTTCTTCATGCCCAGTACCAAACAATATACTTCCTGTATTACAGTCTAGAGGCTAAGATTATTGTGTATCCAAATGCAGTGTTGTCAAAGTTGTTTTTTTGGTAGAATTATAATTAGTTATTTGTGAAAGTCGAAGGATACAGGCTTTACATTGTTTTTTAAGCCATTATATTATGGTGAATGCTTAGCTGTAAAAGCATTTTTTTAAACAGAACGCAAAAACCTTTTCCACAGCACCTCCCGATATAGAATTAAAAAACTGTACTCTGTGTGCCACAATGGCTTCACCTGGTAGCGAAGAACAACACTTTCTGAGACGATATGTCCACAATCTGTAAGTTGTAGCAAACTTTTGTGATCAACCTACCAGCCCATATTAAAAAACATTTTCTGGTTCGAGAGGGTTTGGATGCCTAAGAAGGGACTATAAATAAGGCCTGAACTTTGTAAATACAGCCACACATAACCCACCCCCACAACCACTCACACGCACAACCCCACACCACCCCCACAACCCCCCCCCCACACCCCGCACCCCCCCACACACACACACATCCCCACCCACCCACAGACACACCCACACACAGACACACCCACACACACCCCACCCACACACACACACACACACACACACACAACCCACCCACACACACACACCCACACACATCCACCCCCAGATAATGTACGTATGTTTGTATGGATCTGAAGAAAACCCACATGGTTGGCAACAAAGCATGAACAGGAGATTTGCACATTTGTGATATTACATTTTATATATTTACAATCACGTTACATTCAACACATATTTACAATTTTATGCACAGGGGGGTCAAATAATTTGCCCAGAATCATGATTTTATTTTTTTAATAAAAATTGGCACAACTGCCGCGGCACTTTATCTTCGGCAGCTGCGTGCCTTTGGTGCCTGGTGACATTCTTACCGAAAACTAACTCCCTTAGAGCCAGCCTTTTACTGGTAAGCATGGCACCTAATTTACAAAAGATATTTACAAAATCTTAAGCTATTGTCATTATAAATTATAATAACTTGTATTTAAGTATTAATTATTTAAAAAAATTAAAAGCCTTTGTTATTTGTAATATCAATACATCTAAGTCACGTAAATACAACACAAATTGCAATAGAAATGCTAAAGGTGTCACATTTGCGAAAGTTAAAAATATTGGCATTGTCATACACAATACCAATAACTCAAACTTTAATGCTGCGAGACCTATTGCATTGTAAATGCTTGTTTAAAAAGATTTGAATTTGGACAGAATGTTGACACACATACAAGTCTGTCTGCTGAGGGTCTTGTTCTTTTTTCTGAAATGACTTCTCTAAGGGTCCACCATGCTCTCTTCATTGCCCTTTTTGATAGTTTTTTAGGATATCCACGATCTTTCAGGTTCTCTGACAGCTTTCTGGCATGAAGTATGTATTCGTCTTTGTAGAAGCAGTTCTGTCTTACTCTGAGGAATTGCCCATGGAGCAAATTTTCTTTCAGGTTCTTGGGGTGGTTGCTTGAAAAATTTAAAGCTTTGTTGCGGTCTGTTTGTTTTTTGAAGAGGGTTGTCACTAAGCCTCCTTCTGCTGGATATACCTCAACATCCAAAAAAGCCATTTTTGTCCTGGAGTGGTTTATACTGAACTTAATGTCTTCTGCTCGATTGTTCGCCATTCATGAAATTCAAAGATTTTCCTCATCACTGGTCCATACAATGAAAACGTTGTCTATACAACGAGTCCAATTCCCGATGAACTTTGAAAAAGGATTATTGTTATAGACGAACTTCTCTTTGTGTTTTGCCATGCATAACACTGCTAGCTCAGGGGCAAAAGGACACCCCGTTGCTACTCCTCTCACTTGGTAATAAAATTCACAGTTAAAATTAAAGTAATTCTTTTTTAGGGCGAAGGTGGCCAATTCCATAATGAATTCAGTTGGTACCTGTATTGGCCTTTCTCTGGTTTCAAGGTAGGAGGCAATGACTGCTAGTCCTTCATCCTGGGGTATCTGGGTGTATAATGACACCATGTCCAGTGTTACTAAATGATGCGACTTTTCATCAAATTGAATTGGTGTTAGTTTATTAATGAAGTCTATAGTATCTCGCAGGAATGATTGAACCTGAGGCATGAATGGTTTTAGAAAATAATCTACAAATTTTGAAATTGGCTCCATCAGTGATTCACACCCGGACACGATGGGCCGTCCAGGTGGAGATGTTTCATTTTTATGTACTTTCGGAAGCACATATAACAGCGGGATCCTCGGATTCCTACTCTGTAAATATTCATATTCCCGTTTTCCCAGGAATCCTTGGTTGAAGCCTTTTTCCAAGATCAATAGAAGTTGACTTTTAAGGTCTGATGTTGGATCCTTCTTGACTTTTTTGTAGAATTTGTTATCTCCTAGTTGCCTCATAACTTCTGAGGTATATTCTAGAGTATCCCAAACAACAATGGATCCGCCTTTATCGGCCTGCTTTATTATAATGGAATTATCATTCTTGAGATTAATTAGGGCTTCCATTTCAGATTTTGATGTATTGCATTTGACCCATCTTTTCCATTTCTGCAATTGCTGATAAGATGGTTTAATCAAATATTATGACTTATTTTGGAATTTTATAAGCTGAAAGAGTCTAGTAAAGATTAGAAAGGCTAAAAGAAGATATATTTCGATTTATGTCTTTGTTGTGATACAGGTGACATCCTTTGGGCCAGGTCGATTGGAGGTTCTGGTTAAAGTGAAGGTAAGCAACACCGACCAAAGGCCATAGAGGGCAATTGGAGGTGATAGGCATCTATAGTGACTAAAAACGTTTTTGGTGTTTGTTTTGCAGCATTTAGGCCCTGATGAGAACTCCACGAATTGAAGGAGTTTGATACGCGTAAACCTGTTTATTTCTGCCATAAGGATTGTGTACAAAGCTGAATGTTTTAATATTGTACATTTGTGTTATAATTGGTCTTCTATGGCATGTATTTGAAAAAAAGAAGAACTAATTTGTATAGGGTGAATGCTAGTGATGTGTGGAGTGAATGAGAACAGAATATGAATGGGAACAGAATATGAATGTATGAAATGGGATGAAGTGGGAGGAATGTTTGATGAGTTAGAGAATGCATTTTAATGTTTACAGGTACAATGTATAATGATTTGATTATTCATAGAATGTACAATTTTGAGATGTAAAAACAAACTAAATAAAGAAAAGGATTTGTTTCAGACTGAAAAGGTGGTCTATGGTATATGTTGGTGGACTTTCAACATTGCCTCTCGAAATTGAATGAGCAGGAATAAGGTATCAGTATTGGCAATTGTTTAGTTCTTTATTATATCGATCACAGACTAGAGCGGCCTAAGCTGGTGTTCTGACTAGGCCAGAAACTATCTCAGAGCCCAAGGTTAACCCCACGATTCCCTTGTTCTGTGTACCACCACTTGAAACTGTGCTAGGGGGGAGTAGTTGCCTTAGGCGCAGTGGTGGTAGGAGTAGATTTCTTGGCCCTTGGACAACTGGCATCTTTTGTCCAATGGGTCTTCTCTTTACAGATATGACACCAAGGTTTCCTTTTGCCTTTTCGCTTGTTAGATTGTGACCCACCCCCCCCCCCCCATATGCAGGTTTTTGGGGCCCTGATGAAGCCTTTTCATCTTTATTTTGTCCCCACCCTTATCTGAGTTCTTAGAGTCTGGTTTCTTTTGGTCACCACCATTGGTCTGAGTTTTCTGCTTCACCCTGGTTCTGACCCACTTATCAGCCTTCTTTCCCAATTCTTGGGGAAAAGTCAGATCAGAGTCCACCAGGTACTGATGCAACAACTGGTTTTTGCAATTATTAAGGATCTGCTCCCTAATAATCACGTTGTACAATCCTTTAAAATCATGCACCTTGTTACCAAGTAACCAGCCTTCCAGAGCCTTAATGGTACAATCAACAAAGTCTATCTAGTCCTAAGTCTGTGCTTTCTGGGTGTCTCTGAACTTAATCCTGTATTGTTCAGTGGTTAATCTAAACCCTTCAATGAGAGCACTCTTCAGGACTGATAATTGTCAGCATCCTCTTCTTCAACAGTGAGGCGCTTATCTCTACCCTTGTCAGCAAAGGAGAGCCACCAGATAGCTGCCCACTGCTCTTGAGGGACCTCTGCACTTAACACGCCCTCTCTAAAGCAGTTATCCATTTCTGGATGTCATCCCCTACATGGAAGGGAGGGTCTATCTTTTTCAAGTTCCTATGATCAACGGTGTGTTCCTAACCCTAGGGACACTATAGTTGCCACCATGGGACTCTAGTCCTAATTTCTTTCTAGTCTTCTGAACTTCTAGAGACTCTTTATCTAGGACCAATTGCTGTTGCCTAAGCCTAATAGTAGCTCTCTCAAGCTCTAGAGGTTGACACTCCCTGTCATAAGAGTTATCCCTCTTGCTAGAAGCAGAGGGCCCTTCAGAATGTCTAGAATGATCTGACTCAGTAGAGGGAGATTTAGATCTTCTTGGTAAACTCTGAACTCTCCCTGGAGGAATAAAAGGATGGTCGTCTTGACCCTCTTCCTCTGGACGGGTTCTGAGTGGTTCAGGGGTGAATCATTTTGATCCTCCTGTTCAGGGTTGGACTCTAGGTCATAGAAGGTGTCCCCCCCTGACTTATCCTCTTCCCCTGTACCACCCACTCTATCCTGCTCATCTGCCCCAGGAGTCTTCCTAATGTCATCTAGCAGTAATGCATCTAAGAGACGTTTCTCCCTGTCTTCAGCTTAGTAGATACACACATGGCTTTCAATTCAGTGAATGCAAAGCTATCATATTTAGTAGGCAGGATGCTACCAGTGGCATTCCCAGTAGAAGACATACTAAGTGAGGTGTGGAGTAGGCACCTACCTAACCTAGTGGGAACTAAACTCTCTTAGGTTAGAAAAAAGGTGTGCAAGACCCTTGACTTAACCAACCCCAAGTTCAACAGAACTTACTATCTTAAGCTAGTATTATATGTTCCTAGATACTAGTGATTTTTCAGTTAATAAATGCAAAAGATTTTTCATGGTAAAACAATGCAGGCTTGAATTTCACCACTGCCACCAATGTGAGAAGTTGGCCAGGTATATGCTGTCCACTAGTTAAAGTGGGCACCTTGTACTTGTCCAAATAACCCTCATGGGGATTAGGTCAAAGATAACCTTTATTGAAAGCTATCCTAGTGGCAGCTATGGAGAGCAGCCTTCAGGCTAAGTCTTGAAGGAATGTTAAGCACCTTGTTTTACCAGAATGCAACCGTATAGTATTGGTTAAATGAAAGGGAAACCACACAGTAGTTATAAAAATATGTATTTGTTATCTATAACACTCTCTAGTATCCTCTAGACGAGGATAGAACACAAATCAAATAATACAGTTGCAAAGAATCAAACCTAAGTAGCACAATACAAAGTGGGCTCCAGGGGGAGACCAAACCATATACTCCTTTCATTCATTATTCCTTTATTTCGATCAATTAGATCATAAAAGGTAGCGTCAAAACAGTACGAAAGGTTATTACAATTCTATCAACAATGATTAAAAAAGAATTTACAATTTCCATCCTGGCGGACAAAACAGACAATAACAGAAGTTTACCTATCGTACATCACACATTAAGTTTTTTTTTTTTTTTTAAAGATGACAAAGATTGCATGTACTAAGTGTCAATTTAAAAATCAGAAATACATATTACAATTTTAAAACTGGACCAAATCTATATCAATGCATACAGCGGGTACGAATATGCCACATCGCAGTTAAAATTGTTGCTACCGCAAACACAATTGGAGGCGATACATCCGTTTTTAGTATTCTGTAGGCAGGCAAGTAGTGCCTGAACCCCAGATTTTTAAGTAAGGGAACAAGCCAGTACTTTCTTGGTTTGTGGTAAGACTTACAAAAGAAGATGACATGCAAGTCAGTTTCCTGTTGATGCGAGCATGCTGGACATAAGTCTGAGGTGGGGGGATGGGACCAGGTACAGCTAAATATTTTGAGGGGAAGTGTGCCATACCTCCACTGTAAAAATAATTTCCTTGTCAAAGCAGGGCTAATTTTGTCAAGGACAAGTTCCCGTTGATAGGAGTCTTTAATTTTGGTGAATGAATGTGTTAGGGACCCCATACGTGAATTCTGTAATAATTATGTTATTTTGAATTCGTAGTAGTCTTTCGATAAAGATTTACGGGATACCCTGTTACAAGCGTTGGCTGGGTCCAGCCAAAGTTCCGGCCTTCCCAGGCTCTCACATGTATATTTTATATATTTCAGCCAGGGAATGTTCTTTGATTTTGATAGGGATAAAATCTCTTGCAACTCCTTCCTGTAGAACGAGAGTTATGGGGTACTCCAGATTCTGCGCCAGAAAGTTAAGGGTTTTAGCCCCAATTCTTCCTCAATGGTTCTTAAGCCCTGGTCTAATCTGAGCGGCAGGAGTGGAGTACTTGGTGGTAAGGCCACCATCAGCCTGATAAATTTGTTCTCCGTGATTGTCAAATTTTGGGTAGGTATATGCCCCCACGATTCCCCTCCATGTATGACTGCCTCCGGGCCTGCATTTTATAAATTTGGAGCACTTGGAGCAAGTATGGGTTGATCTATTTGCCATCCTTGAGATACCACCCGTTAACTGGGCTAATTTGGTGTTAGCCTTTGTCCGATGTGTATCCCAAGTCCGATTTTGATTGATGGTCACCCCATGGTATTCAAATGTGTTAACCCTCTCTAGTCTCAGTGTGCCTATGGTAGGGTTGGGGCGTGTTGAGGGAAGAGGACTGAGAATCATATATTTGGTTTTCATCGCATTGATCTCTAGTCCCCGGTCAACACAAAATGCTTCAAACCCATCCAAAACCCGTTGGATTCCCATCGGCGATTTAGACAGCAGCAGGGTGTCGTGCGCAAACATAATGGCAGGCACCCTGCTGCCGCCGAGTTTTGGAGCATCAATGTCGGCTATCCTTGTCAGGTGGTCAACTACCCCGTTGATAAAGAGGCAGAACAGGGAGGGTGCAAGCACACAACCCTGCCTCACCCCCCTGTCAACGGGGAATCTTCCTGAAAGCATCCCGTTTCTACCACACCTGACCCGTGCATAGTTATCTAGGTGCAGTCTTATCAGGATGTTCATGATGTCCGAGGGGATGCCCATCTCCGCCAAAACTGTCCAGAGTCTAGATCTTGGGACCAAATCGAAGGAGGCACGCAGGTCTACAAAGACCGTGTAGAGGCTGCCTCCTTCGATTATAGCGGTTTTCCAAAACAAAAGATTGAGTCGGAAGATCTGGTCTGTTTTTGAGATCTTCCTTCGAAAACCAGCCTGATAGGGGGAGAGAATAGAAAACTCTTCCATCCAGTTTTGGAGGCGATCAAGTACCAGCCTACCAAAACGTTTTTGGAAGACATCAATGAGGCTGATGGGCCTGTAGTTGGCTGGAAGCAGAGGCGATCCCTTCTTAAAAATGGGAACAATCTCCGCTCCCAGCCAAGTACAGGGCACTTCCATGCCCCTTAAGATGGCATTAAATATTGTCAACAGGTAGGGGGCCCAGATGTCCGGCTCCTGTTTGAAAATGTCGCCCGGGAGCCCGTCCAGGCCTGGCGCCTTGCCAGAGGCCAGACCTAGAAGGGCCACCCGTACCTCGGCCTCTGTGAATAGGTCCACCTCCTGCTGCATTCCAGTGGTTGGGAGTACCTCATTTGGGGTCCTGTCACCATCTGTGTACAAGGCCTGGAAATGATCTTGCCAGACCTTGGCTGAAATATTGGGCTCAATCGCAGGAGGAATGTCCTCCGACCAGGCATTCACCAGGCTCCAGAACTTCCGGGAGTCCCTGACGGCTAGTGTGCTGGTCAGATTTTCCCACCTATCATAGTCCCATTCGGCCTTAGCATGGGTAATCAGCCGCTTGTAGTCTTTTCTCCTTTCCTGTACGAGTATTCTACTTTTGCCCTCCTTAATGCTCGTCAATAAGTCTGATTTGGCTTTACGACATGCGGAGTTATACCAGGTGGGTTGTTGTGGCCTTACTCCCCCCTTCCCTCCCATAGAGAAGAGAACATCTGCCAGGAATTTAATAAGATCTTCGTGTGCCAACCAAAGTTTTGTGTGCACATCGCCATTTTTGGGGTGTTCCGTTAATGCGGACACCCTTTCAAGTATCGGAATAACACGGGCATACAACCCCCTGACCTTTTCCGGATTCACTGCTAGCTTTTCCCACCTCACTCTCCGTCTGTTGTTTGACAGAGATAAGCCCATGTCAGGCACTTCTGAAGCAGCCCCGTTTGCTATATCTGTACCCGGAAGGGAATATTCTAATTCTAGCTCATTATGGTCGCTATCCTCCCTGGGTATTACCTTGAAGTCCTCGATATACGACCAGGAAGACAGCTGAACGAGGATGTAATCCAGTTTTGACTCCCTTCCCACTTTATTAAATGTACATTTTGGGGGGATGTCAGACTTGGTACGTCCATTACAAGCCCTAATACCGTGATTAAGGGTTAAAGTCGTAATCTGGACTGCAAGGGGTGTCCAAGCTCTGGGGATGGGGGGCCGCAGTGGAGGGAACTCACCACAACGCTTCCTCCTCCAGTGATATTCCATCTACTAGGCCTGGAAGGGGCTCGAAATGGGAGTTTAGATCACCTCCTACCAGGAATGAAGTGCCATGTGGGAAATCGCTCAGAAGGGCGGAAAGTTCCTCAATGGTACTTGATTCCCTGGTTACATTCACCGGCCTGTAGTAGACATTTACCAGTGCCAATTTGCTTGAATTTCTCCACTGTAGGATGACGCATTGGATATCATCCGAAGCTGTGGGGTATGATGCTGCTTTGCAACTTAGGTGTGTAGCCACCCAAATTGCAAGGCCCCCAGATGGCCTCCCCTTGCCCCCCCATCTCGCGAGTGTGGAAAATACCGCGAAACCTGGGCGGGTGTGTTCCTCTCGCGCCCAGGTTTCTTGGAACAGGCAGATATCTTTGCTTCCCACAAAAGAGCTCCAATCCGGGCAATCAAGCTTGTTTCCAATACCGGCCACATTCCAGGAAAGCATCTTTAAAAGATGAAATCCCGGATTGGATGCGGGACAAGCGAGAATCCTCTCGACTTGAGGGCTGGGCGGGGATGTTATAGTTTCGACCTGGTCCCCTCCAGTGCCTGGGAGGTCCCTACGGATGAGCGAGGACCCCATTAACGGGTATTGCCCTTCCTGGTCTTTTTTCTGGTCAGCACGTCTCAGAGTCTCTGTGGTTCGATCAGTGAGATCGTTTGATGAGCTAAAATTAAAGTTGCTGTCCAGACCACCCCTGGGTCGCTCATGTCCGACCCCCCCGCCCCGATTCGGGGTATGTCAGTCAATCATGTCCAGGCAACTAAACCTGTTATATGTGTTAAACTGGGCAGGCTGTCTATCTATGTGACGATAGAAATCTCCTCTCTCCCAACCTCCCCTACCACCTCGCCTGGGAAATGTCTCCCATCCCTCCTCATCAAACGGGTTTATCCTGGTTGGATAGAAGAAGGAGAGAGGTAAGGGTCGAATGGAAGTCCCCTGGTCAGGTTGTGGCCAGCCACAAATGTGGGATACAGTCCTGAGATCCCTAAAGTTAATCACGGCGCAGTCCCCATTGATTGTTTTCCATGAATTGCCAACCCATGGGACTCTTCTTGCCATGAGAACCTCACTCACTATTCCCTGGGGGAGGGGTTGATTTAGAGAAAGCCAGTTGGCCACCTTGTTCTTTAGGGAGGTTGATGATTCGCTGGTTTCGGGTTTTAACTCTGGTATACCAGCCAATATAACTATATAAGGTCCAGCCTCTGGGGGAAGACTCAGCGGCCTAGGTCTTTGTGACGTGACTGGGGCTCTTGTAAGTGCTGGAGTGTTAGAACCCAGGAGGGTCGGTTTGGGCGCTCCCTCAGTAAGATGTGGGATTGTGGGAAGGGCAGTGGGCGGCTCGCGTTGGATCGTTTTTGACGGCTGTCTAGTATCCTTCACTGTTGGAACTGATGTGCCCTTCGAGTTCTTAGGGTCTACCCCGCCCCTAACAGCCTTGTTTCCAACTTTGAGGACGTCTGCTAGTTGGACCATTGATTTTTCTATGGAAGATAGCCTGGCCCGATCTTTAATAAACGGGCTTCTAAAGGGCTAAGGAGAGACTTCAGGAGAGCGACAATATTAGTAATAGAAATGTCGCCCCCTTCGGTCAAACTAGATTTGGGGTTCGCGTGTTCCATTACCTGCGAGGGTGAAACCACTATAGGTGTCGATGGGGCATTTTCAGTGAGTGTTGGTGCCGATTTACTAATTTCTGCTGGGACTGCCTCCAGTAAGGGGTTGAGCTTGGAAGCTTTCGCCTTGCGGCTACCTGGATTTTGGGTCGCTCTTTTCCTTTTCGGGATAGCTCCTTCCCTGACTCCCTGATTCGAGCGGGTGTCTCTGGTTTTGGGGCTTTCAGTATTGACAGTGAGGGGGGGGGCTAGATTGTGTGGGGCACTGGGATGGAGTAGATGGGTGCGGTAGGTCATTGAAAGAAATCGAGATATCTACATCTGACATAGCTGTTACCCCGCTGTTCCCAGTGACCCCTAAGCCAAGTGGAGCTTGGTCAATTTCCTTTACGGGAGTCCTAGCTTGAGCAATAGTTCCCATGGAGTATCTTCTTACCGACTCAATTTCCTGGGAGATACGTTGTTCCAGAACTGTGATTTCGTCAATCAGGAGGGCGCCAGCGTTTACGAAATAATTGTCCAAAGTACCAGTATGAGCACCTCCGGCGAGGGCACTTTTGCTCCTGGTTTATCTAGCTGACATGGTCCTTTCTCAGCAACCAATAATTTTGTTTAGGTGTGGGGGAGAAGAGCCAAGGGGGGTGGCCCGGTCCGGTCCCGCCCGTGCTCGAACGGCCTCAAACGGCCCGCCCTTTGCCCGGGCTTCGCCCCGTGCTCCGTCCCGCGATCCGTGGGAGAGGGCGTGGATAAGTAGAAGGAGCAGGGGGCGGGAAGAGACACCAGCTGCGCTGAGTTGGAGAAGCGCTGAGGATGCTGGATCTCGCAGTCCCGGCCCCTGCAGGTGTTGTTGGTTTGCCCTTGGTCGGCTCGCCTTGGTCGACTTATGGCCAAAGTCCTCAGTGGCAATGTCCGTGGAGAAGACAGAAAGGTCCCAGGAAGAGCTTTCACAATAAAAACAGCTTGCGAGCGGCTCCCGTGGAGCGGGGGCCGCGAGCCGTAAATAGCCTGCGGGGGAGCAGGGGCGGGAAGAGACACCAGCTGCGCAGAGTTGGAGAAGCGCTGAGAATGCTGGATCTCGCAGTCCCGGCCCCTGCAGGTGTTGTTGGTTTGCCCTTGGTCGGCTCGGCTTGGTCGACTTATGCCCAAAGTCCTCAGTGGCAATGTCCGTGGAGAAGACAAAAAGGTCCCAGGAAGAGCTTTCACAATAAAAACGGCTTGCGAGCGGCACCCATATACTAAATAAGTGGTATAAGAACCACGACTCGGGACTAGACTTAGTTTAGGAGGTGTACAATTGCGGGGACCCCAAGGAACCACTTAAGGTGAGTGAATAGGGACCCCGCGGAGGACGGGTGCAGAGTGAGAACACGACTGTGTGCTCCGTATAATTCAATGGAAAGTCGCGGTTGGAAAATCAGAGATTAAGGACCCTTCCCAGCAGATTACGAAGACAACCCTTGGAACTTAAGAGTTTGAAGAGCCACCCCACCCGTGGATACCTTTCTACCAGAGTTACCTATCCCAAAGGATCCGGGTGCATAGGCACAAAGTGGTTTCTGAAACCCTCGTCGTTCTCTATGGATGTCGACAAACAAATGCTGCTGCTGGAAGTACTAAAAGTGTCCGGTGGGTTGGTTCCACACCTGGTGGATCTGTTCCACCATTTGGTGGACACTGGGTCCTTCCCCCCCAGAGACCGACGTGGCCACTATTGTGGTTCTTCCGAAGACACAACCGCCTTCCCTCTCCTGCGCAGACTACCGACCCATTTCCCTCATCAACAGAGAGGTGCCTGCCCCTGGTACTCGCTTTGCATATGCTGTCTCCACCTCGCCCTCGCACACCGCAATGAGCTCACCGCATACTTGGCCTTGCTTTTCATTGATTTTGAAAAAGCTTTTGATACAGTTGACTGCAGCTATCTGGAAGACGTGCTGGAGGCGATGGGATTTGTCCTCCCATTCAGGTGTTTCAGCCGAGTTCTATATTCTAGCCCTAAAGCACGGGTCCTAATTAATGGCATGCTTTCTGAGGCATTCCCCATCGAGAGGGGCACTTGCCAAGGCTGTCCACTCTCGCCGCTTTCATTTGAGCTAGCAATGGAGCCCCTGGCCTCTCTCATACGCCAAGATCCCCGCATCCGGGGATGGGCTTGGGACCCCTACCAGATCGACAAGGTCGCCCTTTAAGCCGACGACGTCCTCCTATTCCTAGCGGATCCCGAGGACTCTGGCCCACGCTGCTTGGACGTCCTTTCTGCCTCTGAACAAGTCTCCAGCCTACGGCTCAACCCGTCGATATCCACTCTGGTTCCCCTCCACCCGTCACGTGCCTGTTTCGATTGGCAAACAACCATTCCCTTGCATAGGCAGTCCTTCAAATGCTTGTGAGTCTGGGTCACCTTGCTCCCAGAATTTGAATGGGCCCTTAACCATACGCCCCTGGTTATCAAGGCCAAGGCAGACCTCAAGCAATGGCAGTCCCTTCCTCTTAATCCCCCTTGGCAGAAGTGCGCTTTTTAAAATGATGGTTCTCCCCGGCTTTTTATATATTTTTCAATACATAACCTTTCACCTCCTGGGGAGCTGGTTCCGCGAAATTGATGGTCTCCTAACCGGTTTTCATGGAGAGGCGGGAGGCCGCGTATGGCCCTAGCTCACTGTTGGATACCTCCTTATGATGGTGGCATGGGTGTGACCAATCTTTGTAGTGTAGTTCCTATAGTCCCAATAGGCTCTGCGCATTGGAATAATATCTTCAGTAGTGTAGACGTAGGACTGAGGTTAACTAGGTCTCTACTGACTATATTAGACTTAAGTGTTTGCCAGCTAGCTCAGAGTTCACTAGAAACTTTCTCGAATAAGCGAGGAGGAGTTTAACCTCCCTGGATAGACAAGAAGGGATTTAGTTTCTGACAACCATAAAACATGACAACTTTGCTCTCCCTGAATAAGAGTATATCTCTAGAGTCGTGTGAAAACAAAAGACAGCTATTTCACTCAGTCAATAAGTGCGTACTTAGTTTCACCAGATTGCAGAGAAAAAGAGAGACGGGCGTTTTCATTAAAATATGTTATTTATTGAGCAGTCTCTTTCCTCATACAAGAGAAATGAATTGCTACAATTGCAATACTTATGGTTAAGTAAAGTGCATACAGTAAAAGCAGGAGTATGAAATAATACTGTAAAAGCATGGATATGGTTTCTTAGCCATAAGATACTTTAAAATGGATAAAATAGATACATACATATATACATTGACTAATCGTACTCAACTGGTGCTTCTAACTACGCCTACCCCGGTGTACCTGACCTAAGCCTAATACGTGGGAAGGAGTAAGTAAGTAGCAGTTTAAGTTAAGTTTGTTTCGCCAAGAATCTGACTCAAGAATTCTCTGTAAGGGTTTAGTCAGTTCAGTACATGGGTATTAGAAGGCAGGAGGGCTGGTATATCTCTCTCAGGACTCGGTATCCCAGTCACCCGCAAGGGTAGGCTGGAAACGACGGAGGCTGGATTTCTCGGCAGGAGAAAAGACAGCGTCGTTCTCAGCGCGTCAAAAGGGAGGGGCAGCGTCTGTGGGCTCTCGCATCAGCTGGGCTCTTCAGAAGTAGATAGCTGCTCTGCTCCAGGATTACCACTGTGTGTTTGCTTAAGGCAACGTTGGTATATTTATACCTGAAAGGTGCCGGGTTTGACGTAAGGATGGACATAAGACGCCAATAAAGATGTCACTAAGAACTGGTCGTTCTTACAGTGCTTTACAGGAGTTCTCGGACGAAATCAAAATAAAGCAGCGGGGATTTCCCAGGTTGCTGGAGGCTTGGATTTGTTTAAGATCTCGGTGTGCTTTCTAGGGGGCTGGAGGAATAGGCTTGCTTAATGTGACAGCATGCGCTATGACTGAATTATGAAAAGGGTTTCTATGCCGTTGTAGGGATATTATTGATTTATAACCGGACAAGGGCAAAGAATAGGAATATCGATTCAGGTACCTAGATAAACACACTACACCCACTCCACGAATTCATATGCATATGCGAAATACACTAAAAATGAGTACAGGTACAGTATTTTAAGCAGTGTAATCACTCATTAAAAAGGATGCACATATATATCAGCATGAATGATTTGCGAAAATTACACATGGAATGGCTCTTAATACAGAAAAGAAAAGTGCGAGACCATTCCATCACATATAAATACAGTTTTTTGTAAATATGCTAGAGGCTGAGGTAATATATTGTCTCTAGAGTTCCTAAAAAAAGAAGCTCTGTTCTCGAAGAATAGTTCTACTTTAAGCAGAGGATGAGTGCCAAAAAAGTAAATATTTTGGAATCGGGGAAAAAACAATTTCGTTTTTCAGGGGAAGAAGTCAAAACAGTTCCCAATATTTTCAGAGGCTTTTGTTTTTCAAAGCTGAAGGCCAAATTTCAGAGTTCAGGGAACGCTGAGTGCTCGTTTGCTTAAAAGTTTATTCTTTTTGTTCAGAGGAGAACATCATTTCAGACAGACTTTCAAAAAAGCAGTTTACTGCTTCAGGTGAAAGCTCGACCAAGTTGGAAAATGCTGCAACTGTGCAATCGTGAGAATGAATGCTATCATCGATGTATTGATCAGCATTGCTCACAGAAGGTCGTACCTGGTTGATGCTGCTCTCATCTTGCACTTCACTACCCTTTAATCGCAGTGGTGAAGTTTCCACGAATGCCGTCATCAGGATGGGTAACCGCTGGGGACAACACGATGCATGAGCCGTTACTGGACTTAGCAAAGTATCTGTATCCATTGGTACTTCTGATTGTAGTGTAAGACAGACGTCTAACACGCATTCTTCTCCGCAGAGCATACATCTTAACACAGGTAAGATACAATTCTGCCAGATGGGTCTGAATGAAAGAAACCAGGTCATATTCAGATCCAATGCTAATCCAAGGACTTTAGTTATGCGGTCCCGATAGTGTATAGCTAGGATCGTTTCTTCCATTGTTGCTGGAGTCTTGTCTGTGACATGGCTTGCCATAACGAAGCAGGAGTATCAAAAATAAAATGCCTGCTACGAGTCCCAACAGGAGTGGAAGGCCGCCAAAGATTGAATGGACAAAATTAGGAAAGATGCCCAGGACTGATTTGAAAGGTGTCAACAGTCCCGAAAAAATTGACTTAAATACACTCGCGATACCATTCGTATCAGAAATGTTTAAGATTTCGTTTAGCATTTCTGCGAAGTGTAAGGGGCAATTTGTTGATAAAAGGTTATGTATCTCTGCCGTTGTCCTTGCAACTTGGAGATCATACGTTTCTTTTGATGACTTCAAGGGCACAGGCGTCTGTAGAAGAACAGACTTCATTCTGCTTAAAGTATCAATTCGAATAGAAGAGATTTTCAAACTGGGCTAAATTTTTCCCTCCCTGTCTGGAGTGTCGTTCGGATACAATACTTGCATACAGCAAATGACCATGGACGAAACGCTTACTAGATAAGCTTTTCCTGGCACCAAGCCACAACATCTGTGGTCCACTATTAGAATGTAGCTCCCGTTAGAAAGCCGTCTAAAGAATGGCTCCATTCGAGTTGCAGGTGTGCCAAGCTGGTGACATGAAAGGTTATTTGAAGTCCCCTCACAGGCCCCATGTAGATTTATACCCTGACACAGAAGTATACCACTTAGTGATTTTTCACAATTATCACCACTAAGAAATACATTCTGTCCTTTTTCACTATAACACGTGTGTGTGTAAGGTAACTTCCATGTTGACTTAATGTATCCTTTACCCAACCTTTCATACTGGCCTGCCTGTAAATACTTTTGGCAGTATCGAAATTGGAAAGTTGTTATCGGAATAGTTATTATTTTGTGTATTATCCATTCAATGACAGGTCGTTCTGACATTGTCAATGGTAATCTCTCAAGTTTTTCAATGCTCAGAATTGTATACTCTGCTCCTTTTTGTGCCAAGCTGATTTGTATATCAGTAAGGTTAAAGATGGAGAACAGTGACGTTGTGTTGATTAAACGCCAAGGCACGTAGCCTGAACGCAGATTTTGTAACGTCCAGCCAAGCTGTACAATAGAACGCAATTGGGACTGACCATGTTGTAACATTAGTAAGTCCTGCTCTATTATATCGATTGCAGATGATACAATACTGTCCAGTGAATATATTCTGGAAGACAGAGTCATTAACCCATTGTCCACAATAGAAAGTGATTTTTCCAAATTAATACGGTCAATTTCCCGTATTTTCTCTGCTGTTTCAATTTGAGTTACTTTCCAAGCTTCGTTATAAGCTGCATATACAGAGGCCGCTATGAAACGTTTTTTTTTTTTATATATATTTTTATTAATTATAACACAAGAGTAAAATATACATATCGGGTGTCATTTGGTGGAACATATTACAGCAGTGAACGGGCCAAGGAGTTGAGGTAGTACACTACCATTATAGGCATCCGAGAAATATCAATACCAGCTTAGAGCTGGGGCAAAACAATACAATACAGATAACCATAAGCAAACATTATCAGAACCCGCCCACCAAGGGTACAGGATATGAAGATTGGACATACGACACCCAGATATGAGGAAAAAAAGGCTCAGGAGAACACGCCACATCTCTTGTGAAGAAGGGAAAAGGGAAATAGAAAGGTCATAGAACAAAATAAAGGAAAAATTTTAAAAAAAACACAACCCCCCACCCTGCACCCTTGCAGATGGCTACGACCTAACCCCACTAGCAGCGTGCCTGTCGCCCCCTAAACTACACCCCAAGGAAGGGAAAAGATGGAGGAGGAGATGTAGTACAAAACGATACGGACTCCCCCCCCCCCCCCCCCGCCAAAAGCAGACATCCCCTACCGTGGTATTAAGCGAGTTATAGCAGACTGATAAGCAAACCGATAGGGGAGCTACCGACGGAGAATAGGCCATCCCGCCCAGCCCCCGGCACCACAGAGGCAGCAAATCCCTTTTCGAACATAGCCGTCACACCAAACCCAGACAATCAGAGTTCCATCTGGCCCTCACTCCCACAGAGACAACCCAGCAGAGCCAAAAGAAAATCACAGTACCGAATTCAATCAGTCAAATTCAGCCCTGGCCCTTACGATCCATTGCACAAACCCTATCCAGCAGGACCAATATAGTAGCAAAAGAGTCAAAGCGTTGTTGAAAAAGGAGATCGATATAGCCTGAAAGGGTCAAAAAGGTTAAGTCTCGAAGTCTATCAGATACACGAAAGTCAATCCAAAAAGTATTTATGGAGGTCTCCAGAAAAGAAGGAAGAAAGGAGTCCTGTGCGGGCGATAACTTTGCCGATCTTGCTAGTTGTTCAGGGGCTCCTGTAATGTACCGCTGTAGCTGCGCGGATACAATTGGCACCAGATTCTGATTATCTCCGGGGTCCTCCTCTCGAGGTAGATCAAGCTTCGCAGGGGTCATCGTATGTTGCAGGTCTGACACAAGGCTGGAGTCCGGTCTCAAACAAACAGTCTCAATGCTTGCAATCAAATTGTGGAGAGCAGCCTTCATTTGCAGGCGAAGAGCCCCGATGGCAGCCATTACGGTCCCTAGGGTCGGTCCACACATCGTCCGATCCATCTCCGCGTGAACGATTACAAAGCAGATCTTCAACCCCGGAGGCCGGCTACTCCGGGGAAACCAACAGGCGCGGAGTGGACGGAGGCGACTGGCGATTCACAAGCTTGGCACTCTTTACACCGCTGCCGAGAGCGGGGGCCCCACCCGCGGACCCCGAGGGCTGCAGCAGGGTCCCGGGACCTGGCCCCCCACCCACCGTGGCAATCACGTCTCGTCGCCGCTCGTCTAGTATTCGCCGGGACCAAAGACCACCACCAGGATCCAGAATATGTTCCACTGCGAAGAGACCGGACTCCGCCGGGTACCCGCGGCTGATGTTGTTCAACTGAAACCCGGCTGGGTCAGTACTCGAGGCCCCGGCTCACACACTGGAGTAGGCCCGAAAATGAAAGACGGCGTAACTTCGTCAAGAAAAGCGATAAAGACTCCGGGATTGCCCCCCTGAGCTCAGCAACGATTCAGACACACGGGAGTCAGGCGGGAGGTCAGGATGAAGTTCAGGATAAGTCCGCCAGTGACAGAGGCCGACGGAGCCGGGAGCTTATGCGGCCATCTTGGTTGCTTGCGTAGCTCCTCCCTATGAAACATTTTTTACGCTGTTTGCGTGGTCCCATAATGAAATCACGCAAGTCAGCACCTTCTTTAAGTAAAGTTAAGTGTTGCTTAATTTCTGCCAGTGTGGATGTCTGTAGCCATTCGAGGCAGAGTTTTCCTACACTGTATGTTGTTACTATCCCTGGATGTTGTCGCTGGGAGTATCTAGGGTCTGGCCTGGTCAATTTGAACCCCTGTATTTTGTTCAGGAATCTATCTTGACAGTTATTTGTGTCTGTGGGCCAGATCAACCATTTTTTCCAATCAGGATGTGTTCTGTTTTGGTTTAAAATATGGGATACGTCTATCTCAACATCTGTAGTGCTATTACTATCAGGTGTTGGCTTTGGAATAGACGGTTTATATAAGTCTTTAATTTTGGCTAGGCCAAAACAGGTTGTTTTTTGAATTGTGTCATTCAAAAATATAATTTGCTCTGGGATTATGCAGGCTCTGAATAATGATTCTATACCTTGGACTTGCCAATCTCTGGTACCCCAGATCGTTTTTGTTTCAATGTTATTTTTCCAAAAATCAAAACCAAATGTATTCATTTTTTCAAAAAAAATTTCTGAATAGATTAATTTTGCATTTGTCAGCATGGTTTTCATTCCTGTCTTATTTAACACTTTAAAATAAAACGTTTCTGCTTCACTTGTGTTAAACCCTGAGAAGTATGGGAATTTCTCATAAAATGTTTTTGAACTACCTTTTGGTGGTGTTGCACAATGATCCCTGTGAGAAGTTGACTTGATATATGATGTTTCCAATTCTGGAACCACCTTGTATCAGTCCAAATATCCCCTTATGGTGTCTGGTTGTAAGTCAACCTTATAGACAAGCTATCTTAAGGGTAGCATAGACTAAGCAGCCTTAAAGGCTTAACTCAAGAGGTCGTGTTAAGGGAGCTGTTTTACCAATCACAGTCCTGTAATATCAAATGAAAGGACACCACACAAGTATATATTATAAAAATATATGTATTTATTACTTAAAATAATCCCCAGTACTCTTTATGACTAAAGGGGCACAAGCGTTAAATCAAAAGCACAATATAACATACAAAGTTGCACAATTATGGATGAGGGCGGGGGGCCACTCAAACCATATACTAAACAAGTGGTATAAGAGATACCAATCGAACAGTGGTTAGGCCTAGGGCCTAGGGAATCGCTGGGAGCAGTCGGGACAAGCAATGCTGAAGTCGGGAAAAGCCCACGGGATTCGGGTGCAGCGCTGAAAGCGCACGCATGCACCAATGTTAGTCAATGGTGCGTAAAAGTTACACAAATAGAAGTTAAGGACACTTCCGCTGAACCTAGAGGGATAAAACTTAAGACACAGACCCTAGAGGTGTGTACCAGTGTGGGAACACCGGCGTTGCAATGTTACCTCACCCACAGGAAGCGGGTGCACAGGGTCGAAGTAGTGTCGGGTTTCGTCACGCTGGTTCTTGGTGCTTGAAGCTGAAGAGGCTGCAGGCGCTGGGAAGGAAAAGTGTCCGGTGGGATCCAAGGGTGGATCCAAGTTGAAAAGTACCTGAAAGCAGAGGGGACAGAGTCTGGGTCACTCAGCAGTGACCAGGGTGGAACCAGGATGGAACCAGGCAATGTCGGGCGCAATCAGGTGGTTGTCGAGGAGCTTCTCTCCGCTGTCACGTGGGCTCTGGGGCATCTACGAAGTCCAGGAGCAGGTCGCGATCTGTCCCACGCAGGCTCTCGCCGTCGGCGCTGTCGGCTTCAAGATTGGAGCAAACAACCCATGGCAAAAGCAATTCACGCGGAACCGGGAGATTGCTTCTTACTCGGACCAGGAGGGTCAGAGTGGGGGCTCCTTTTTAGGGGAGCTGGTGCAAATCTGGAGCAACCAGAATCACAAGTTGTATTTCGTTTTTCGTCGGCACAGGGGCCACAAGCCGGGTGGCAAGGGACTGGCCAACGCGTTGAGCCAAAAGAAGCAGAAGGGCCCCACGCAGCACTCGTCGAGTGTGGAGGGCTGAACTTCGGTGCAAGAGTGGCTCAGGGTTGGGGCTTCTCAAACCCCGGTGTACAGCTTCGAGGGTCACTCGTGGGCTGCACGGTCAGCGTCTCGTGGTCTTTCCAAGATGGCGTGCCCCACGCTTCCGGTCGCCTCCACGGGTCTCAGCTCTGCAGGGACTGTGGATCGGGCTGTTAGAAGGCAGGCAAGCTTGATCTCGTCGATCTCTGTCGCTCGAGTTCCGGTGGGAACTGCAACAAAGCAGACGTCGATGGCTGGATGGTGCCTGTTTGCACAGGGTGGTCACTCCTTGACCACAAGGGAGTTTCTTCAGTCTTCTACGTCGAGTAGGATGTCGAAGGGTCCAGAGTTTCGTTTCTTATGTTTCATCAGGATAATCTGAAGTGCTTATACCAATCTAGGGGGCTGGATTACCTGCTAGGTCCCCTCCTATGGGTGGGACCCAGGAAGGGGGTGGATACACCCCTTTCCTTTGATCCAGGCCGCGCTGGGACGGGGGCTGGTGTGCCCCAGAACCGGTTTGGCCGGATTATGCAAGGGGCAGCCTTGTGCTCCCCATGCAGTGTCTGGTTTCTTTCAAACCTCCCTGCTACAATCCACTATCTTCTGTCTGGGGGGGTGTAACACCTCCCTGCGACAGGAAACCCTTTGTCCAGGCCCCCTTGGCTGAGTTTCGGTCAGCTTCAGGGGGTCAGACTCGTGTCTGTGGCAGAAGCATCCATTTTGTGGATCCAAGGTCCTTTTAGAAATTAACCGCATTTAAGTAAAGTAACATGTCTTACCCCTCTAGAGGGGTGGAATGCTATCCCCGTCGCCAGAACTGGCGAGGGGATAGTATTCCAAATCGTATGACACCTTACACGACATGTTTTGATAAAGCCAAACCAAAGTTGCTATATAACCGCGAGGATTATAATGCACTTAAGAGTATATGGTATGGCATTATCCTGAAACAGCTTAGGGATTTGTTCCCGACGGCTGCAGACAGGCTCAGCTCATGCTAGAGCTCCAGCTCACATTAAACCACGCACTCTGCCTCCAGGATTGATGAGGCCTTCCATAGGAGTGGCTCACAGGTTTATATGTGTCCAGATATAGGTTTAGATATAGGTATACTATACCTAAGCAAGGGGTGATTACACCACCTTGCCCCAGCTGACTGATCAGCCAGTTGTGTCAATTTAAGAACCAGCCAGGGGTGGCAAAAGATATGCTGCAGCCCCTGGTAGGCCTTGGTGGCACCTATGCCCTGAGCACCTATAGTGCATGGTACAGGGGCTGACAAGGAGTCCATTTCCAATTGTGGTATGTGCCTATAGCACATGTATTATTAATTTAGAGAGAGAACAGCAGGCTGGGGGTCTGATTAGCAGGCCCACAGCCTCAGTTAGTCTAAAACCAGTGAAGCAAAAAGCAAAAATTTGGGGTGACCATAGGATAGCAGACCCTACTCTCCTACATTCCCATTGATTATAATTTAAAACATTTCTAGGTTGAGCAGATTTATGCAAATAATGGTTAGCATAATGGTTGTAGCAGTACATCTGTTAATAATTTGATGAACCTTGTAAATAATCATGTTCTTTAAATTTTGCTGACATAACTAAGTCTGACATCATATCATTAATACTTTCAAAATCCCAATCATCAGAGAATGTACTCGGTTTTACAAAGTCAATTAATGAGACCTTAAATTGATGAAGATACTTCAAGAGCTCGACCGGGCATATATATCGTAATCTGTTTTGCCCCATGCTACCCCACCGGGTATCTGATTGGCTGTGAAGTTTACTGAAGAAAGTTCTCTTTTCTCGATGTGTGAAGACTTGTGTGGCTTTAGGACCAGGTTGATATTCTGGCTTGCTGTGTCCATTGTAACATATTTTCCCTCAATGAAGTGTCCCAAGCATAGCACCATGATGAGCCAAAGCAGGAGGAAAAGTACACCTAGCACCACCCAAAATTCAATCCCTGGGGAAATCAGATAGGTTTCTTGTAGTTGATGAAAGAGTTCTTTAGTTTTGTCTTTAAAAGTTTTTGTTGTTGTTGGCTGTTCCTCAGGTTCACTCGGATCCTCAGAAAAGTCATCGAAATTGATGAAGTAGCCTGATGCAGTTCTGTCAATTATTGGAATTGCTTCTGGATTTTTCTTTGTTTTATTAGCATAGTCTGTGGCTACGTAGACAGGTGTTTCTTGACGAATTGTTACAATTTGGGTTTCAAGAGGCATAAGTTCCATGGCTTTGTTGCATAGTCCTTGTTGATTCACTGTAGGTTTATAAAATGTGATTAGTCTCTCAGTTTGAACCTCTGGATTTGTAGCAAACTTTGGTGTTCTGCTATTTCTTGGGAGTCCACTTGGCCTACTACTTATTATTGGCCACATGATTGTGGTTTAACCAGGTCGATGGATACAACTCGGTTCTCCTTTTTACCAGCAAGGGGCGGTAGTACAACTGATCTTGTTCCGTTGACAGCTAAGACAGGTACTGCTTTTCTGTAAGAAGGCCCAAATTCCTTCTTCACCGCGATTTTTTCTCTGACCAGATCCCCAATCTTTGGAATCCAGACAGGCCTTGCTGGGACAGGTGGTTTCTCTTCAGTGGCTGTTGGCTGTTGTTTCAACTTTATGTTGCTCAGGTCTTTTCTTGTTTCATTTAAGTCCTGTAAAATAGCCAAACGATATTTGATATCAAAGCATTTTCCTTCTACCACTGAAGTTTGACTATCGAGATCCTGGATATGCATTCTAGTCCCGAACAATAGTTCGTACGGACTGAAACCTTTTAGAGAATTTCTTGGCAGATTGTTAAGACTACGTTGGACACTTATTAAATGTTTGACCCACCCAACCCCCGAACCTAATACCTTTGCCGTTATAGATTGCTTTATGTCTCGGTTTTTTCTTTCCACCATCCCATTCCCTCAGGAAGGAATTGATAAGATTACCGCAATGCAATGCCCATGCTGGTCATGGCCTCCTTATATGCTCGAGAGCTAAAAGCAGGACCCTGGTCAGAGTGTAGCATGCCAATTGCGTCTATGCCGCTATAGACTCGCAAATCTTTTATAACAGTTCAGACGTCAGCCGAGAGCTGGGGTCTACATTTTAAGTGAAATTAGTCTTAAATAATATTAATGGGACGCATTTTTTCTGGGTATTTCGTATTGATATTCTTGTGATATCTAAAAGAAGGGCATTGGTAATACTCCGGGCAGTTCGCCACTGCGGTTTCTGTTGCAGTTTTGACAGTAAAATGCAAATTTGTAATTTTGCAGGCTCATTCCCGGCCACCAGTATATTGATTGTAATTCTTTCAGAGATTCCTTAATCTTAAGGTGTCTTAGACCCTCACCCATATGTGCGTCTGCTAATAATAAGTTTCTCCTGTTCGTGTTTGGAATTACCCTATCCCCCACTCCAGGGATTTGAGCAAAAGGAACGGAGTTTGCATCCATTATGTATGTATAATTGAGTGGATAGTTGACGGGTAGCGCTGCACAGTCGCCTTTTGATGACGTTTTTACCGCCAGCATCGTTTCCCCGTCTACGTATTTTCCTGAGCGCTTTTTTGTAGCTACGGAAGCCGGCTTAGTTGCTACCGCTGTGGCTGTCTCAGCCAATGAATTCCCTGAAACGTGAACGCCATCACGTTCATGACTCAATGAATGTATCACGTGAGTCTTTGGTAGTTCTTTCTTTAAAAGAACTACTTGTTCCCAAAGCGATTTTTGCTTTATTGTGTCATCTTTGTAACTGTTTTGAACCCATTTCTGCAAGTCGTTATTGTATGATTTGCCGCAGTAATATGTATCGCACACTATTAGTGTCGGGAATTCGCGATCGGCATTATCTAGCGCCATTTTTAACGCTATTAATTCAGTTTGTTGTTCTGAATTATTTTCTACAGAGTGTGATATTGTTACCAGAGGTCTCAATTTACCTCCGCGCCACACGTATTTAACAATCTCGCATGTGGCGTTATAGGCTTGTTTTCCCCCAAATCGAGGGTTGTCCATTTCCGTCTGTATATATTACACAGGTGTACTGTTGTATGGGCAGAATGTCGATTGGCAGAGGATATTCTCTTTCATATTCTAGATTTTTTTATTTTTTCATGTTTGGGCCAAAATAGTATTTCACTTTGTCTGTAGCAAGAGAATTTTCCCATTGTATCCATTTTGGATTTAATGCCACGGTAGGTAAATTACATGGGCTTGTTAATGCCTCAAAGGCTGATTCTGCTGTTATAACAGTAATCTGTCTGCCATCAGCTTGGTCTCTTTCTTTTGCTACAGCTATTTGAACCGCATGAACAATGTTTTCCTTAATGCTGAATGTTTTTTCAGCTTCTGTGTACAAATGTGATTTGTATGCTATTGGTACTGTTTCTCCCTCATTAGAGGTTAGGTATGTGAATCCACATCTTCCTGGGATGACCCGGATCACAAGGTTGCGTGTTTCTCAGTAGGGGTAGTATCCGGAAATACTGCCTCTATACTAACCAGAATGGAATTTGTTCCCGTTTTATGGGTACTTTCCCCAGACATGACTGTATGTTCTGTGGTGTGATTTTGTTTGTGTTCCCCTGATGAGGGGTCAGCTGTGGAATGTTAATAGCTGGTTGGACTGTTGAATATCGCATTACATATTGGACTAATTGTCTATGAATTTTAATCAGTTGTTTTAGCTGTGCTAAAAGTTCTGGTATTGATTATTATGTTTTAGGGCGCCTTTAAACCAGAGCAGGTGCTCTTGGTATTTTAATGGGATTTCCACCTCCTCGAAAGGAGTGTAGTTATCCGGTGGTTCCTCTATTTTGTAATAGTGGAATTCATGTGTGACAGCGTTTGCTGCTGGAAAGTTTATCCATGAATAGAATACCTCTGTCTGCCGATATTCATGTGCCTCAATTACGAATATGACTGTACCACCTCTCGATGTTAGTCCATTTTCTAGGAGTTTAAGAGTTATAGTTTTTCTTATGTTGACCGGAATGAGTATTGCATCCGGGTCGCTCTGCAGGAGACTTTTGTCATCCTCTAGGAGACGAGCTGCTATTCTAGCTGTCTCCCTCTCTTCTTCAGTTTCTGACATTTTTACTGACAGAAAGGTTTTGTTGCAGATCAAGTTTTCAAGGAAACAAAGATTAGGTGCACAATATTTTGGAACTCTGTATCCTTCAACGTTGAATAAACCAAAAACTATACATAGAAATCTCTTCCTACTAAGTTCCGGCGGAATTTAACCTTTGACCCACTCCAGACGTCTTTGGAGTATTTACGGGAGAAAGGGTCTGTGTGAAAAAGCATGACTGAGTTACTCTAACGTCATGCGTTAGATTTATCACCTTACCAAACGTTGGGCGCCATGTAGTGTAGTTCCTATAGTCCCAATAGGCTCTGCGCATTGGAATAATATCTTCAGTAGTGTAGACGTAGGACTGAGGTTAACTAGGTCTCTACTGACTATATTAGACTTAAGTGTTTGCCAGCTAGCTCAGAGTTCACTAGAAACTTTCTCGAATAAGCGAGGAGGAGTTTAACCTCCCTGGATAGACAAGAAGGACCTCCCTGGATAGACAAGAAGGGATTTAGTTTCTGACAACCATAAAACATGACAACTTTGCTCTCCCTGAATAAGAGTATATCTCTAGAGTCGTGTGAAAACAAAAGACAGCTATTTCACTCAGTCAATAAGTGCGTACTTAGTTTCACCAGATTGCAGAGAAAAAGAGAGACGGGCGTTTTCAATAAAAGATGTTATTTATTGAGCAGTCTCTTTCCTCATACAAGAGAAATGAATTGCTACAATTGCCATACTTATAGTTAAGTAAAGTGCATACAGTAAAAGCAGGAATATGAAATAATACTGTAAAAGCATGGATATGGTTTCTTAGCCATATGATACTTTAAAATGGATAAAATAGATACATACATATATACATTGACTAATCGTACTCAACTGGTGCTTCTAACTACGCCTACCCCGGTGTACCTGACCTAAGCCTAATACGTGGGAAGGAGTAAGTAAGTAGCAGTTTAAGTTAAGTTTGTTTCGCCAAGAATCTGACTCAAGAATTCACTGTAAGGGTTTAGTCGATTCAGTACCTGGGTATTAGAAGGCAGGAGGGCTGGTATCTCTCTCTCAGAACTCGGTATCCCAGTCACCCGCAAAGGTAGGCTGGAAACGCCGGAGGCTGGATTTCTCGGCAGGAGAAAAGACAGCGTCGTTCTCAGCGCGTCAAAGGGGAGGGGCAGCGTCCGTGGGCTCTCGCATCAGCTGGGCTCTTCGGAAGTAGATAGCTGCTCTGCTCCAGGATTACCACCGTGTGTTTGCTTAAGGCAACGTTGGTATATTTATACCTGAAAGGTGCCGGGTTTGACGTAAGGATGGACATAAGACGTCAATAAAGATGTCACTAAGAACTGGTCGTTCTTACAGTGCTTTACAGGAGTTCTCGGACGAAATCAAAACAAAGCAGCGGGGATTTCCCAGGTTGCTGGAGGCTTGGATTTGTTTAAGAACTCGGTGTGCTTTCTAGGGGGCTGGAGGAATAGGCTTGCTTAATGTGACAGCATGCGCTATGACTGAATTATGAAAAGGGTTTCTATGCCGTTGTAGGGATATTATTGATTTATAACCGGAAAAGGGCAAAGAATAGGAATATCGATTCAGGTACCTAGATAAACACACTACATCTTCACCTCTACTACCTGGCCACAAGACTTATCGTGGTTCATGACTGGTTCACCGGCGGCTGGTCCAACCCGGCGTACCAGGTTGAGCTCTGGTCTATGTACTTTCCACAGCTCCAAGCCTACTTGTACAGGGCACCCATACCAAAAATCAACAACTGATCTTGTTCCGTTGACAGCTAAGACAGGTACTGCTTTTCTGTAAGAAGGCCCAAATTCCTTCTTCACCGCGATTTTTTCTCTGACCAGATCCCCAATCTTTGGAATCCAGACAGGCCTTGCTGGGACAGGTGGTTTCTCTTCAGTGGCTGTTGGCTGTTGTTTCAACTTTATGTTGCTCAGGTCTTTTCTTGTTTCATTTAAGTCCTGTAAAATAGCCAAACGATATTTGATATCAAAGCATTTTCCTTCTACCACTGAAGTTTGACTATCGAGATCCTGGATATGCATTCTAGTCCCGAACAATAGTTCGTACGGACTGAAACCTTTTAGAGAATTTCTTGGCAGATTGTTAAGACTACGTTGGACACTTATTAAATGTTTGACCCACCCAACCCCCGAACCTAATACCTTTGCCGTTATAGATTGCTTTATGTCTCGGTTTTTTCTTTCCACCATCCCATTCCCTCAGGAAGGAATTGATAAGATTACCGCAATGCAATGCCCATGCTGGTCATGGCCTCCTTATATGCTCGAGAGCTAAAAGCAGGACCCTGGTCAGAGTGTAGCATGCCAATTGCGTCTATGCCGCTATAGACTCGCAAATCTTTTATAACAGTTCAGACGTCAGCCGAGAGCTGGGGTCTACATTTTAAGTGAAATTAGTCTTAAATAATATTAATGGGACGCATTTTTTCTGGGTATTTCGTATTGATATTCTTGTGATATCTAAAAGAAGGGCATTGGTAATACTCCGGGCAGTTCGCCACTGCGGTTTCTGTTGCAGTTTTGACAGTAAAATGCAAATTTGTAATTTTGCAGGCTCATTCCCGGCCACCAGTATATTGATTGTAATTCTTTCAGAGATTCCTTAATCTTAAGGTGTCTTAGACCCTCACCCATATGTGCGTCTGCTAATAATAAGTTTCTCCTGTTCGTGTTTGGAATTACCCTATCCCCCACTCCAGGGATTTGAGCAAAAGGAACGGAGTTTGCATCCATTATGTATGTATAATTGAGTGGATAGTTGACGGGTAGCGCTGCACAGTCGCCTTTTGATGACGTTTTTACCGCCAGCATCGTTTCCCCGTCTACGTATTTTCCTGAGCGCTTTTTTGTAGCTACGGAAGCCGGCTTAGTTGCTACCGCTGTGGCTGTCTCAGCCAATGAATTCCCTGAAACGTGAACGCCATCACGTTCATGACTCAATGAATGTATCACGTGAGTCTTTGGTAGTTCTTTCTTTAAAAGAACTACTTGTTCCCAAAGCGATTTTTGCTTTATTGTGTCATCTTTGTAACTGTTTTGAACCCATTTCTGCAAGTCGTTATTGTATGATTTGCCGCAGTAATATGTATCGCACACTATTAGTGTCGGGAATTCGCGATCGGCATTATCTAGCGCCATTTTTAACGCTATTAATTCAGTTTGTTGTTCTGAATTATTTTCTACAGAGTGTGATATTGTTACCAGAGGTCTCAATTTACCTCCGCGCCACACGTATTTAACAATCTCGCATGTGGCGTTATAGGCTTGTTTTCCCCCAAATCGAGGGTTGTCCATTTCCGTCTGTATATATTACACAGGTGTACTGTTGTATGGGCAGAATGTCCATTGGCAGAGGATATTCTCTTTCATATTCTAGATTTTTTTATTTTTTCATGTTTGGGCCAAAATAGTATTTCACTTTGTCTGTAGCAAGAGAATTTTCCCATTGTATCCATTTTGGATTTAATGCCACGGTAGGTAAATTACATGGGCTTGTTAATGCCTCAAAGGCTGATTCTGCTGTTATAACAGTAATCTGTCTGCCATCAGCTTGGTCTCTTTCTTTTGCTACAGCTATTTGAACCGCATGAACAATGTTTTCCTTAATGCTGAATGTTTTTTCAGCTTCTGTGTACAAATGTGATTTGTATGCTATTGGTACTGTTTCTCCCTCATTAGAGGTTAGGTATGTGAATCCACATCTTCCTGGGATGACCCGGATCACAAGGTTGCGTGTTTCTCAGTAGGGGTAGTATCCGGAAATACTGCCTCTATACTAACCAGAATGGAATTTGTTCCCGTTTTATGGGTACTTTACCCAGACATGACTGTATGTTCTGTGGTGTGATTTTGTTTGTGTTCCCCTGATGAGGGGTCAGCTGTGGAATGTTAATAGCTGGTTGGACTGTTGAATATCGCATTACATATTGGACTAATTGTCTATGAATTTTAATCAGTTGTTTTAGCTGTGCTAAAAGTTCTGGTATTGATTATTATGTTTTAGGGCGCCTTTAAACCAGAGCAGGTGCTCTTGGTATTTTAATGGGATTTCCACCTCCTCGAAAGGAGTGTAGTTATCCGGTGGTTCCTCTATTTTGTAATAGTGGAATTCATGTGTGACAGCGTTTGCTGCTGGAAAGTTTATCCATGAATAGAATACCTCTGTCTGCCGATATTCATGTGCCTCAATTACGAATATGACTGTACCACCTCTCGATGTTAGTCCATTTTCTAGGAGTTTAAGAGTTATAGTTTTTCTTATGTTGACCGGAATGAGTATTGCATCCGGGTCGCTCTGCAGGAGACTTTTGTCATCCTCTAGGAGACGAGCTGCTATTCTAGCTGTCTCCCTCTCTTCTTCAGTTTCTGACATTTTTACTGACAGAAAGGTTTTGTTGCAGATCAAGTTTTCAAGGAAACAAAGATTAGGTGCACAATATTTTGGAACTCTGTATCCTTCAACGTTGAATAAACCAAAAACTATACATAGAAATCTCTTCCTACTAAGTTCCGGCGGAATTTAACCTTTGACCCACTCCAGACGTCTTTGGAGTATTTACGGGAGAAAGGGTCTGTGTGAAAAAGCATGACTGAGTTACTCTAACGTCATGCGTTAGATTTATCACCTTACCAAACGTTGGGCGCCATGTAGTGTAGTTCCTATAGTCCCAATAGGCTCTGCGCATTGGAATAATATCTTCAGTAGTGTAGACGTAGGACTGAGGTTAACTAGGTCTCTACTGACTATATTAGACTTAAGTGTTTGCCAGCTAGCTCAGAGTTCACTAGAAACTTTCTCGAATAAGCGAGGAGGAGTTTAACCTCCCTGGATAGACAAGAAGGACCTCCCTGGATAGACAAGAAGGGATTTAGTTTCTGACAACCATAAAACATGACAACTTTGCTCTCCCTGAATAAGAGTATATCTCTAGAGTCGTGTGAAAACAAAAGACAGCTATTTCACTCAGTCAATAAGTGCGTACTTAGTTTCACCAGATTGCAGAGAAAAAGAGAGACGGGCGTTTTCAATAAAAGATGTTATTTATTGAGCAGTCTCTTTCCTCATACAAGAGAAATGAATTGCTACAATTGCCATACTTATAGTTAAGTAAAGTGCATACAGTAAAAGCAGGAATATGAAATAATACTGTAAAAGCATGGATATGGTTTCTTAGCCATATGATACTTTAAAATGGATAAAATAGATACATACATATATACATTGACTAATCGTACTCAACTGGTGCTTCTAACTACGCCTACCCCGGTGTACCTGACCTAAGCCTAATACGTGGGAAGGAGTAAGTAAGTAGCAGTTTAAGTTAAGTTTGTTTCGCCAAGAATCTGACTCAAGAATTCACTGTAAGGGTTTAGTCGATTCAGTACCTGGGTATTAGAAGGCAGGAGGGCTGGTATCTCTCTCTCAGAACTCGGTATCCCAGTCACCCGCAAAGGTAGGCTGGAAACGCCGGAGGCTGGATTTCTCGGCAGGAGAAAAGACAGCGTCGTTCTCAGCGCGTCAAAGGGGAGGGGCAGCGTCCGTGGGCTCTCGCATCAGCTGGGCTCTTCGGAAGTAGATAGCTGCTCTGCTCCAGGATTACCACCGTGTGTTTGCTTAAGGCAACGTTGGTATATTTATACCTGAAAGGTGCCGGGTTTGACGTAAGGATGGACATAAGACGTCAATAAAGATGTCACTAAGAACTGGTCGTTCTTACAGTGCTTTACAGGAGTTCTCGGACGAAATCAAAACAAAGCAGCGGGGATTTCCCAGGTTGCTGGAGGCTTGGATTTGTTTAAGAACTCGGTGTGCTTTCTAGGGGGCTGGAGGAATAGGCTTGCTTAATGTGACAGCATGCGCTATGACTGAATTATGAAAAGGGTTTCTATGCCGTTGTAGGGATATTATTGATTTATAACCGGAAAAGGGCAAAGAATAGGAATATCGATTCAGGTACCTAGATAAACACACTACATCTTCACCTCTACTACCTGGCCACAAGACTTATCGTGGTTCATGACTGGTTCACCGGCGGCTGGTCCAACCCGGCGTACCAGGTTGAGCTCTGGTCTATGTACTTTCCACAGCTCCAAGCCTACTTGTACAGGGCACCCATACCAAAAATCCTTCTCCCCATCACTAGGACAGTCCTATTGGCTTGGCGCACGGCCCTGCGCCACACAAAATGGGATGGGAAGCTTACTCAACATACACCCTTGTGGCATGGTACTTGGCTGCGCAATACTTCCACTCTCCGGGACTTCCATCAATGAGACCGCTTTGGGATTTCGCTTCTTGGAGACGTCTGGGCTGGGGACCACATCAGAGCCTTTGCAGATGCGCTACGCCCTCAACTCTTCCCAGTTTTACAAATACCTGCAGTTTCAGCATGTCCTCAAGCGCACATTACGTCCCCCACCTTCCTCCCCGAATTCGGTCCCCTCGAGGCTCAAGTGATGATAAGGAACCTCGGTAAAGGAGGGGTGTTGCAGATCTACCGCTTCCTAGTGAACAACGGCCCGCGACCCTAGACTCACTGTGCGCCCGCTGGGAGGGTTGGCTGGGCTCCTTGGAGGATGCAGACTGGCGAGACGCTCTGATGGCTACCAAGACCTTGATGACCTCCTCCAAATTGCATCTAATTCAACTCTACTACTTACACATGGCATATCTAACCTCTGTGCATTTGTATAGAGCCCGACTGCGGCTCTCCCCGACTTGTACACGATGCATCACGCTCCAGCAGACTTTTACCATATGATCTGGAAATGTTCCGTCATTGCGTCATTTTGGGCGGGTGTGGAGCTGGAACTTACACAGACCCTGTGGTGGGCGGCTCCCCACTACCCATTACGCCTGATGTTAGGTGTGTTTGATGGCCTGGACAGCTTCGGGCCAATAAACGCTTTCTTGGGACTGCAGTGGCGGTAGCGAAACGTGACATTGTGGTACTCTGGTCTCAGGCCAAGCCACCTACTGTACAGAGGTGGAGATGGGGAGTGGATCGGTGCGGGACCCATGAGAAATCCCTCTTCGAAGCCCGGGGCTGCCCTGAACTATTCGAAAAGATTTGGGGTAAATGGTTCAATCTATTGTCTTGAGTGGTGTGTGTGCTCATATGTATCGTGATAACCTTGCATGAAAATCTACTCTGAAGCATGATGCACAGGTCTCTGTCGGCATCTTTGCTTTTGTTCATCATCGACATAATGGGCCTGATTTTGCTGGCAATGTAATTCTGTGGTTTCTATTAAATATCAATAAATTTGATTATCTAAAAAAAATTAAAAAAAAGAGTGTCTGGTGGAATCCAACATGGATTCTAGATGAGAAGAACCTGAAAGTAGAGTGGACAGAGGCTGGGTCACTTTGGAGTAACCAGGGGCTCGGTAGACGAATGCCAACCGATGTCGGGTGCTTCAGATGTGTTGATGGTGATCTTGACTCTTCAGCTGCGAGGACCGGAGACGTCTTGGACGACCAGGAGCTGGAGGCATGCTGTCCCACGAAGGATGTAGAGTACTGAGGGGTCAGTGTCCAGCTGGAGCACCAACAAGCCTTGGCAGCGGCAAACAATGTAGATGGTCAAATTCAGTGTCTATCTGGCCCAGCAAGGACCAGGAGACTCACCACAGCAAGGGAAGTCAGGGCAGGCCTGGAGCAACCAGGGGAGCCCAAATAAAGCAAAGTTGACCCTCAAGTGGACCAAAAGGCCAAAGGCACAGGAGTTGCGAGGGGACCAGCTAGCAGGGCACAGAGTGCGAGGATGCCAGAGTCCTTCTCAGAAAAGATGTGCTGGGGTCATGGCTAGGTATACTGTCTCCACAAGTGATATCCACCTCAAACTCAGTGAGAGGGCAGCTCAACCTTGGAAACCTTCAGAAACCCACCTCCTGTGTTGCTGGAGTATTCTGAGTCCACAGGAGCTCTGGAGCAGCAAACTGGTCAGATGCGTTACGGTGCCTGTGCTTGCACGGGAGTGACTCCATCACCCCAAGGGAGATTCTTCTGTTGTCTTGGAGGTCCACAGGGTCCAGCATGGAGCTTCTATGGATCACAGGCAGTGGCGAGACTGGGGATGGCAAGGGAAGATGAAGTCGAGCCCAAGGGAGGTCCAGCGAAGTTCAGTGTGTCCAGACGGTCGAAGTGTAGTAGTATCTGTGAGAAAGTGCCATCTTTCTTGCATGGTATGCCCCCACTTTTTGCTGAATTGCTGATGTGCTTTGACTGAGTGTGCTCTGGGCTCCTGCCAATCAGGTGCCCAGGGCCTGTGTTCCTTCCCTAAAACTGTATTGAAGCTAAAACCCAATTGGCATCTCTGGCCACATGTCAGTCCCTGGTAAATTGTACCATAGGTACCCAGGGCATTGTGACCAGAGAAGACTCCTAAGGGCTGCAGCACCTATTGTGCCCTTAGGGGCCCTGCACCCTGACACACACACACTGCCTTTTCAGGCTGAGTGTCCGGGTGCAGAACTAAACAAAGAGTCGACATGGCACACATTCGAATGTGCCATGCCCACAAACCCACTGCCCTGGCATACATCAGTCACCCCTCTAGCTGGGTGCCCTATGCCAGTGGTGTGGGCATAGGTGCACGAGCACTGTGCCCTTACAGTACCCAGGGCCATTCCTGGGCACTGTAAGTGCAGTGATGCCATTAAGAGTATAAGGTGCTAAGAGGTTGTCATTACAAACACCACAGCACCATAATGGCTACAATAAAGACTGACAAGTTTGATATCAAACTTATCAGCACATTAAACACATACTGATGCCAGTGTGGGATTTAATGTAAAATGCACTACAGAGGGCATCTTAGAGATGCCCCCTGAAACCTAACCGACAATCCACGTCTTGTCTGAGAGGCTGCCTAGGCTGCCACACAGCAGACATGTTGCTGGACCCCTGGGTGGAGAGCCCCCCGCTCTGCCGGGCCTGCAACAATGCACATCCTGCCGAGGTGCTAGGTCTCCTCCCCCAGGATGGGCAGGGGGAAGCTTCAAAGGCATGCTGTCTTTGTGAGCTTCTCCAGGCCACTTGCTGTACTCAGCAACTGGCCCCCAGAAGTTCTGACCCCCTCTCTGGCGGGAAGACTGGCGGGAAACCCTACGTCAGGAAAGGGGGTGTACCAGCCTGTGCCAACTCCACCCCTCAGGTTGGAGAGGCGAGGTGAAGCACGACTCCGGGCTCCAACATCTTGAGGATGGGGAGCCCTACCCACTCACAGCTAGGCACCTGCCCCCCTCCCACAGGAGAGGAGCAGGATAGGGGGTGTACCCACCCAAGGACAGGGACCCATTGGTCCCTACCCTCACTCTACCTGTAACGCTCCTAAATTTATTATTTAGGGGCACCCTGAACCTTTCTTCCTCAGATCGCGATTTCGAAACAAGAAAGAAGACCAAGAAGAAGACCTGCCGTGCAGCTGCTAACAAGAGGACGACACCAACTGACTTGGCCCCAGCCTACAGGCCTGTTAATCCTTGAACCTGCTCCTGCTAAATCCCGGCGTCTCCCGCGGACAGCAACCTCGAGAACCCTGGAGGACCTGCCTGCCTTGACCCTCTTAGAGACTGGGACTCCCATGAGCAGTGGTTCTGCTCAAACAGCAATACCCTTGGTGCCAGCCAGGAACCGCAAATCCAGCCAAGTCCCGAGTGAACAAAGACCCTGAGGACATCCCCCAGGCGATTCTGACCTGGAATTCAGTGCCCAAGGACCCTCCTCGATGACCCAGACGACGCCTGCAGCCTCAGAACCAGGGATCCCCCAAACCGCGCCCAGCAGAGGGTAAGATTTCCCGACGCCAAAAGACACCCCTGCACCCAGCGCCCCGGCCCCTTGTGCCCAGCTCCAGGGTGCCTACCTACCCTCCAAGATCCCAACTTACCCCTTGAAGTGTTGGTCGCTCAAGAAGATCCTCCGTCCCTGAACCTGCAGCCTTTGTTCCCTTTTCAAGATCTCCATTGAATAACATTGAGCGCCCGACCGCTCAAAAGCACCCTGCACCCAGCCGCCCGAGTGCCCCTGGCAGTGCAACCTTTGTCCTATCCTACTTCCCCATTTGCCCTGAGCAAGTAACCAGGAGCCCAGCTCCCACAGCTGTGTGGCCTGCTAGCCAGCAGCCACCAACCGAAGGCCCCCTGCCTACCATTGTATAATATTGGGCCTAACTACCTCTGCACCAGGCTGTCCCTGTCCCCCTGAGGGTGTACCAACTGTACCTACCTGACCCTGGGAGACCCCTGAGTCTATGCCCAGAACCTTAACTCTGCCAGTCGAGTACTTACCTAAAAGCCGATAACTCACTTTTCTTCCATAGGCTAACATTGACTGGTTTCACTTGGAAATTCTTCTAAGTGTGGAGTTTTGGAACTTCAAAATATTAATCTAAAATCAGCCGAACTACGAATTCCGATTTACTCACCTGCTATCAGGAGAGAACTCAGTGCTGCATCTTTGAGCCCAGTACTGACCCTGAAAAATAATTCTAACCGTACTTACCAGTAACTTGAATTTCCTTCCATAGGATATCATTGCCTGCTTTTTGCTGAAAAACTTTTTAAGTGTCGCTTTTTGAAACTTACAAATATTCTCTAAAAATCGTGCCAACGATAAAAACGTAATTACTTGCCTGTTTTAGATAGAGGTACCAGTGTTGAATACAATTCCAATGATTCGAGGGAGCGGTCCACACTTCTTGAAAAAATCACAGGGCCAAAAATTGTTGATTCCCAAGTTTTTATTCACGTATCAGTCACCAAATGACGACAGCTTCCATAATAAATTTCAACATCTCAAATGAATCCAAATTAATCAAAACATCAAACAGCCGACGCGTTTCGTCCAATGAAGGACATCATCAGGGCTGTTGGAATATAAATCAAACAAAGAAAATACATTATACACTTAAAATTCCAATAAACAAAATTGCAATATTTCCATAACAGTACACATTCATTTATACTGTATACCTCACCCCCTGCCTACTTAACAGTCGGAAGTATTGCAAATAATGCTTTGAAATAAGCTCCATAGATGTGTTTCCCAAACTCACAGAGTTAACAAATGCTATAGTGCGCCCCAAATTTTTTTTAGAAACGCCTACCTTTTAATAGTTATTCGACAGATAAATCTCTCTTATCCCAGTCTACAATAGATATTGACCACAATTCGATAGCTGTAATAAAAACATCCCATTGATATATATGGTACATGTCACATTTTCCTTGTATTTTTCAAAAGAGTCCACTAATGCTGAGCATTACTCTCATGTCCATCAATTTCTGGTTAATCTGCGGGAGAGATAAGCAGGTTCCTAACATGAGTCAAAATTAAATCTCACCTCTTTAATAAATAAGATCCAAGTTAGTAACTTGGATCTTATTTATTAAAAAGGTGAGATTTAATTTTTATCTCTCCCGCAGATTAACCAGAAATTGATGGACATGAGAGTAATGCTCAGCATTAGTGGACTCTTTTGAAAAATACAAGGAAAATGTGACATGTACCATATATATCAATGGGATGTTTTTATTACAGATATCGAATTGCGGTCAATATCTATTGTAGACTGGGATAAGAGATTTATCTGTCAAATAACTATTAAAAGGTAGGCGTTTCTAAAAAAATTTGGGGCGCACTATAGCATTTGTTAACTCTGAGTTTGGGAAACACATCTATGGAGCTTATTTCAAAGCATTATTCGCAATACTTCAGACTGTTAAGTAGGCAGGGGGTGAGGTATACAGTATAAATGAATGTGTACCGTTATGGAAATATTGCAATTTTGTTTATTGGAATTTTAAGTGTATAATGTATTTTCTTTGTTTGATTTATATTCCAACAGCCCTGATAATGTCCTTCATTGGACGAAACGCGTCGGCTGTTTGATGTTTTGATTAATTTGGATTCATTTGAGATGTTGAAATTTATTATGGAAGCTGTCGTCATTTGGTGACTGATACATGAATAAAAACTTGGGAATCAACAATTTTTGGCCCTGTGATATTTTCAAGAAGTGTGGACCGCTCCCTCGAATCATTGGAATTGTATTGGACATTTTTTGGGATCTTAGGACGGTGGATCCATTTGGGGTATTGAGCGGACATCAAACCGGAATAGATAATTGAGTCATTTCCACCTGTGAATTTGGGTTATTTCCTGTGCTACAGTGTGTGATACCCTCACCGTTGCTTCTTTTGAATACTAGGTCCTAGTGTTGAACCTAGGAGTCCAGCACTGGATTACAAAAGTAACGTGAACATACTTTACCTGCAACTTGAATTTCCTTCTATTGGATAACATTGGTAATTTCAACTGAAAAGGTTTCGGTCAACTTTTAAAATACAATAATATTCCTTAAAAATCACTACTGTAACCAAAACGCTTTTACTTAACTGTTTACAGGACATGTCCCAGGACTGAATCTAGGATCCAGTCTTAAGGTTAGAAAAGTAATCCACAAAGTAACATTGCATTTAACTAGAAATTCCCATTGAGCTTAATGTTGCATTGTGTTTGAAATTGTGTTGCCTATTGCCACAAACTGTAACTATTGCATTAAAAAGTCTATTACCTATTTGAAAAATATTTAACTAAAGTAACTCATCCTGGAAAAGTACATTTTGATGCCTTGTTGGTTCTAAAATAAAACAACTATATCTTTTGATACAAAACAATTGGCCTAGAGTTCAGTTCTTGAGTATGTGAGACCATTTGCTGACTGAGTGTGTACAGCAAATGCTTTACACTGTCCTCTGATACTGCCTTACTGCTCGAGAGTAAGGTTATATCTAACTTTAGCCTTTGCCAACCCTCTGGGGACTCTATACACACTGTACCTTACTTTTGTCCAGTATATATTGAGCCACTTTGTTACAGTATCTTCTTGCAGAATCTTGTCCACGTCAAATCTAATGACCTGTAGCCAGGTAACCCATGTTATATCCACGGGAAAGGGTTGGGCAGATTCTAGGGACCCTCATAGGGGAGGGACAGGACAGAGGGGTGGCTACACCCATGTCCTTTGTCCAGTTCCACGCCAGAACAGGAGTAAATGGCTCCCAGAACTGGTTTGAGCTGGACTATGGACAGGGACACCAAATGTGCCCCTCGTGCAGACTTTCTGGCACAGAGACCATGCACCCACCCAGCCCCAATACACTAAATCCTGTCTAGGAGGTGGTCACACCTCCCTGTGACAGGATACCTATTGTCCGACCTTCCTCTGCTCGAGCTTGGCTCAGCAGCAGGAGGGCAGACTCATGTCTGTGGCTGGCAGATCCATTTTGTTCTGTACGGCTCGAGAAAGTTGGTACTGGTAGACTTCGGTACCCCCAGAACCTCGGTTCTGAGGGGAGGAATCATACCTCCCCTACCAGTTACTGATGAGAAGGTATGATACCAAGGTGTTTGACACCAAACACAACATACTTCATTGCAGTCGTTTGAGACAGCATTTACCGTGAGGTTTTAATACACCTCTACCTATATATCTGGCAGATTCACATACAGCCTAGGAGAATGTTCTCCGAAGACTGCAGAGGGGCCCTGCTCATGCAGGAGCACTCTCCCACATAAACCCAGCACCCTGCCTTCAGGATTGTTAAGGACTACTATAGGGGTGACTTATAAAGTTTTAAGTGTAGTGATATATAGGGATATAGTGAACCTATATCTCTCGTAAGTGGTGCAAGCACCAGCTTACACAGGCCGCAGTTGCAGACCTGAGGTTCCATGTTGCATGGCCTCTCATGGGTGGCATAATACATGCTTCAGGCCATGGGAGGCCTCTGGGGTACCTGGGTACATGTGCACCATATACTAGGGACTGATAAGGGTACCTCAGTATCCAATCTGGAGTTGTGCTAAAGTACATACATATAAATTTAAGGGAGAAAGCAGATAGGCTGGGGTCCTGAATCAAAGGATCCCAGCCAGACAAGTCAAAACAGTGGGTGCAAAAAGCAAAAAGTGGGGGTAACCATAAGGAGCAGATCCTACTTTCCTACAAATGGGGAACAGGGAGAAAAGGTGTCACAATTACAAAAGGGTAAGCATGTTGAAAAGCAGTTTGTTGTGTCAGGAGGGGAAAGAAACAGGAATGCGGCAGGGCTGACGTGTATCAGTGTCACGCTTGTGCTCTGGTCTCTTTACCAATTTACAATGGTGGTATCTTTTTTAGCAGGCCTTGTGAACCTTGCTGGGGTGCAGGCATCTGCAACCAGATGAAAGGAAAGAGATCTTGATATGACTGTGATAAAGGGTCAGATTAAACCAATTAAATGCAGATTAAAGAAAGATGCACAACAAAGGAGATTACCAACGTATAACACATACATATATATGCATACACAAATAATAATAATAGTAACTTTGGAACACTGAGTTTCCATTTCCTGCAATGGGGGCCGCAACATTTTTCTCCATGTCTCGGCCAGCCAATCAGATCGCTCAGACTATTAGGTCAGTACCGGTCCCACAGGACTGAAGACGGGCGATGGGAAAAAAAAGCCCTCTCTGACAACAGAATGCTCAATTTGTTAAATTTTCTATACCGCTGGAGTACTGTGGGACACCGGCACAGCCAACTGTTCAGATATCAATATAATTTTAATGCTTATTTATCAGAAATGAATTAACAGATTTACACCAAATCACAAAAATCATGCTTTCTGAGTAAAGATCAAACTTTCTGCCAAATTTCGTGTAATTCTGTTCAGACGATTTTTCTGTATTGCTTACCAAAATCCCTATGGGAATTAACTTGGCAAAAAATAATTTTCGGACCCCCCCTCGTGCATTTCCCCCTCACCCCACCCCTTTTTCTTAGCATCACTTGAATGGATCACCCCAAAACTTTCCTGGGAGGGGCTGAAATAGATGAACTTGTTTTTTTAAGTTTTGTTACGATTTGGCAAAAGGGACCACAATTATTAGCAAAACACTTTCTATGAAAACTACAGAGTGGCAACTGCCACTGAGTAATAATTATATAAATATATGAAAAAACAATCAAAGTTTATTATTTATTTACAGTGCATAAATAAATAAAAAACATGAATTGCTTTTTTATTTATGTAGGCGTTTTAGAGTGCTATTTGTTATCTTCCACTCTGTTTTGCCCTCCATACCTCTCATAGTAAAATCAATCTACAGCATCAAGAATCTAATATGAATGGCTACTCTTTTTCTCACTCAATGTGCTATCTCCAAGCCAGACAAAGCTTTTAGGTTATTTATTCTTAACATTTGACTTCCATGGACCCCCACTTAATCATTACTGGATCCTGGGGTTCCCCCACTGAATCATTACTGGAATCCACAGACCACCATTAATTACTGGAATCCCTAGACTAAGCATTTTCAATGATTTGAACTGCAAAAAATACACAAAGAAATAAACAAAAATACAGAAACTAGAATTCATCAAACAAATATACAAAGGTTAAATATTCTATTTAATTCACAAACAAACACCCCAAAAAATCAAAATTTGAATGGGAAGGTTGGAGCTGTTCAAAATTTAATTAAGGCAATGCATTGTGTTTATTTTATTGATGCACTTGCACTGCTCCTGCATTTAGCCTCCAATTTAAATTCCTAAATATTAACAAAAGGTTTTAAATGTTAAACTTTACATTTTGCTTCTTTATTTATATGCATTTTATTAATATGTTAATATTATTTTATGTTTAGAGCTAGCACAGCCCCCCAGAGTAGGTTTGCAATCGCCCAGGGGTGCCAGGACCACAGGTTAAGAACCACTGTTTTAGATTATACGTTATCCATTGCCTTTCGGTCTCAGGCAAGCAATTGCAAATAAACTGTACTACCCTCTTACCAACTTGTGTGGCATGCCCAATGTCTCACACACCATTTTGATCAGGTGGCTGAGTTACATCTCGCCTTGTCCATCCTCCAATTTGTTTCGTGACAAAACACCCCAAAGTATAATAGACCCTGACAACAATCTAGTGGAGGTCGAAGTCCCCAATGCACAGTAAATTAAATAGCAAAAGACTCAATGAGTTGCCCCGTTGAACATACATTACACAGCTGATCTATTTTTGTTTCATGACCTGCATCAAGCACTCCCGTACTCGCAGACAAAAGCCTGCCAAAAGTTGCTTATTTGTGGTAACTGCTTACACCCTCTTCTCCTAAAAATAATCACTTTTAACCCCTTTCATGCTGGTGACGGAACCGCTCCGTCACCAGCCTCGGTCGCGCTGTGCTGGTGACGGAGCGGTTCCGTCACGGCCTGCTCGGAGCACCAGCGCGGCGCTGATTTCGCCTCTGCGCGGCGCGTTCTATTGAGCGGGCGGGTCCGTGACGGAACCACTCCGTCCCAAGCACAGCGCGCCCGAGGCTCGTGACGGAGCGGTTCTGTCACGAGCATGGGAGCCCCGCTAGGCCCCCCTCCCCCCTAGCGCTGCGGGGGAATTGCCGCCGCAGCAAAGGGGTTAAAGTCATACTCATTCCCCTTCATTGTCCAACTAAGGATGTTGTTGGTGCTCCCTTGTCTTGTCTCTTTTCTCTTTATCCACACCATCAGCTCCTGGCCCCCAAGACAATGAAAACTGTTAACGTCCTGCCATTGAAGCACAGTGCAAGGTATTTTATGATCTAGTCGTATAACTCGTTTATATTCGATTTTTTTATGATAACGTTGGTTTTGCATACTTCTGAAATGTGCTAAGTTGAAAACAAAAAAAACACTTCAGCAAAGAAAATACATCCAGACCCTGAAAAATGAAGAGACTAGAGGAATTGTTGGGCAATGCGACACACAGAGGCAAGCTGGCAGAGTTCAACGCCAATTCCCAGTTCAGACAGAACTGAGAAGGCTTCTCTGGAGTGATCATGGACCCCTTACCAGAGGTCCTCACTCCCTAGGATAGGGAAAAAGTGATAACAGTGATAAAAATCTGCAAAATCAGATAAAGAGTTGGGATAAGCTAAGCACCACTAGGATCACAGCTCAGTTTTAAATACACTTATCACGCCTCTGAGGGACATCGAGAGAGTTAGTGACCTAACTCCAGCGATGCGCTGCTGGTCTACAGAGAAGGATCACAACTGACCGATAGTGATGAATTAAACTAGACTGCCAATAATAACACGAATATTAAACACACATTCCAAGATAAACATTATTTGTGCTCACAAAGCAGGTATCATGCTCATCCAATTGAAAGGTACAGGTCTGTTTTCTAAACCTCAATCAGAATAATTAAATGCTACGTTGACACAGGTTAAAACTTCTGACAGCTGCTTACATGCAGATGTGCTTGCGAAATCTCTTGTAAATAACAAAAATATCTTAAAACAGAATTAGAGCTCACCCTTCACTTGGCACTGGTTGGCTCAGATGTCACTCTCGTTTCCTTGGTTCTGAATGGTCACAGCATCCCAGTTTCATTTTGGCTTCCTGTCTTTCTTCATCGTGGCGCACGGGCCAAGTACAGCTTCCTGTGGGCGACCAGTGTCCTACCACTGGTTCCGCCCTTCTGGACGTATTTTTTTTTAAAATTTACGTTCAGGCTCTTTATAAGAGTGCCTCTTTTTATAGGCCATCTCCCGGTGGGACCCTGCGCCCAAGTTCCCACTCATAGCAGACTATAGGAGATTCCTTTGAGCGATTGTGGGGGTGGTCCATCTGAGTAGACTGTTCTCCCTGTCGCTGATTGTTGGACTCGGCCCTTTCTGCAGGGTCATTCCTAAACTTTTTGCCTTTCTCCTAGCCTTTTCTCTGAAATGGTGTTGGTGGTGGGTTTTAGGCCTCTGGGCACCTTAGAACTGCTGTCCAGTTTAAAGTGCGTGCGCTCTCGGTGTTACATATGGTAAGATTGGTCTACATCTTTTTGGCATATTTTATTTACCTGTCAGTCCCTTGTAAAGTGGTACATCATATACCAAGGGCTGGTAAATTAAATGCTAATGGTGGGCTTGCAGCGCGGATTGCGCCACCCACCAAAGTAGCCTTGCAAACCTATCTCAGGCCTCTGCCATTGCAGGGCCTGTGCGCGCAGTGTTACTGCCTTTGTGACGTGGCACCTAGTGTGTGTGCCATGTCTGTGTCCCCCCCTTTTACTGCATGTCAGTCACCCCTAAGGTAGGCCCTGGCTAGCCCTATGGGCAGGGTGCATTGTAGGTAAAAGATAGGACATGTACCTTAAGTGCGTGACCTGTCCTAGTAGTGACAGACATTTTGGTTTCTCACTACTGTGGGGCTGCCCTCCCATAGGAATGCATTGGTGATTCCCTGATAAGTGTTTCAGTGGTAATTCCGGATATGAGTGGAGCAGAGTGGTCAAGTTTAGTACATTTGGAATTGTCATAATAAATGCTGCGCAATGGGGTGCGTGGATTTATTATAACTATTTTAGAAATGCATTTCTGTGTGCTTTATGTCTGCCTGCCTGATATGAATTGTATGTCTGGCTTGTGAGTGACAGGGGCTGGGAGGTGTGTGTGGCTCCAGGAGGGGCAGGGTGAGTCAGCACTAGGCTGAATGGGACATCTGCATTCGGAGTAGTGAGAGGAGTAGTCCCCTGACCCTGAATAGGATTGTGCCCGCCCTGCACAATGCTGGCTCCACCCCCTGTGGTGTCTGATCACCGAGCCCCCACCTGACAAAGGGGAAGAGCCTGGTAAACAGAGTGCTCCATTTCCCCCCTGAACCAGTTTTTGCTGGTGCCCCCAAGCCCTGTACTGCAGACAAAGGAGAAAATGAGTATAAATGTAGGGGCTGTGATCCCATGATTTTAGTGCTGTTTCTGGACTTGCTGGGGGCTTGCTGCTGCTAGGGGCCCAGGAGGAGCCACCACAGGGGCTTGCCTCCCTGCTGGAGAGCCCTGTGTGGGCCTCCCTGGGCCCAGCTGTGCCCCTTTGGAACTTTGGACATCTAGCGCCTCATGAGCGCTGTGTTTTACATTCCCTGGAAGAGGAGCGCGTAGGCTTTGCAGCGCGGAGCTGCAGCCCTGTTGGAGGGAATCCAGATGTAGGGATTCCCCCGTATTTGGTGCCTTTACGTCGGGAGCCCACCCCGCATTGTGGTGCTTAGCGGGAGCCTACCCAGCTTTATGAGTATTCTAAGCGGCGGGTGCACACCCGCATTGCGATGCCTTTTTGCGGGTGCCCACCCCGCTTATGATAGTAACAGCGGGCCCACTGAGCTTTTCGTTATGACAGCGGATGCCCACCACGCTTTGTGCCGTGGATGTTCGCGGGTGTCCACCCCGCCTAGATGATTTACTTGGTGAGTGGGTGCCCACCCCGCAAATGTCCTTATTTGAAACAGGAGCCTACTCCGTATTGCCGCCGCAGAGAAAAGGTGCCACCGCAGCACGATCAGGAAACCAGGCGAGCTGCCTGACTCTGGGCGGAGCTGTAGCCGGAAGGAGGAAGTCGAGCCTGCCGCCAAGGGCCATCCAGAGCCTCGCAGGCTCCACCGTGAAGACCCGTGTCCCAGGAGAGGGACCGGGTGAAGAGCCGAGATTCCCTCCTGCCGTGGAGGGAGTCCAGAGGAATCCCCAGCAGAGAGCCGGTGAGTGGGGCAGGCCGGAGCCTCGCAAGCTCCATTTCTGACTTCACACAGTCCCCATGGTTTCCAGGAGAGGGGCCAGGCTCGAGGCACATTGTCGGTGCCTGAGCGGACCTGCCAGAGAGCGGGCCGCTCTTACAGTTGGAGGCATTTGGTTTGTAAAAGTCCTTAGTGGGACTTGGGGGCAAGTTTAATTTAGAGAGCCCCAGAGCAGGGCTCCAGAGCGCCGCTGCCCATTTTCTTTACAGCTGCACCACACCAGCGCAGACAGCTGCAACGTTTTGCATATCTGGTCTTTGGGCCCCAGTGGCGGTCCCGAGGGCAGAGTGGTGCCTTCTTTTTTGGCTCTTTTCACAGCTGCCCCACCTGTTAGAGGGCAGCTACAGCGATTGCACATATTTGTTACAGAGTCCCAGTGGGGACCCTCCCAGAGGGCACAGTGAGTGCCCATGCCCACATTTTGTTTCACAGCTGCACAGCAATTAGTGGCAGCTGCAATGTTTAGGCCAGCGCAGTTGTGCACTTTGGATACTGCTGCATTGGCAGCACGCCCTGACATTATGGACATAGGGCATTTGAGCCCTCTGAGAAGGCCAGTTGGTCAGGGTCAGTAGGTTGGTAGGGCGCCAGGCCCTGTTGTGATTTATGTGCTAATATGCTAAATGTGATTTATGCACCCTGATTCATGAGTCTAAAGTGATTTATGATTATGAGAATATTTGCATACTATGTTTTTGTTTAGGAGGTTATTCCCTAATCTGAGGTTTAGGCGTATGAGGTTATTGCGTAATGTGATTTATGCTTGTGAAGATATTATGGTCTAATATGTTTAGGCTTATGAGTTTGGCGCATAATGTATTTTACGCCTGGTGTGATACGGATTGCATAATATGATTTCTGTTGCAGGATATAATGTGGAGTACAGTGTTTTGCCAGTAGTTACTGGTTGGGTTCTACATTTACTATTTTTACTTTGTGATCGTTCTGACAGTGGCCCAATTGGCCCGGTCATGTGTATATAATCCCCTGTAAATATTGCCTAGTGCCAGTTGGCACAGTGTATATTGTGTGATTACTATTCTAATGTGTTTATGATAATACAAAGGCTATATTTATATATAACCTTTTGTGGAGTTCCTTTTGTGGTGTGCTTAGTGTGTTGCTGCTGTGTGAGTGTTGCGCAAACGCTTTACACATTGCCTCTGGGATAAGCCTGACTGCTCGTGCCAAGCTACCAAGGGGGTGGGCAGGGGTTATCTTCAGTGTGTAACTCCCTTGCCCGGACTAGAGTGGTGGTTTCTGCCTGGCTTAGGCGCAAGCACTAACCAACCAGAAATCCCCTTTCTAACAATGCCACATAGGCCTCCATCATAACAAAGCCCTCGTCTTGTTGCAGTTGCTTGTCCCAATGCTAGGGGAGTTCTCCCTAGCCGTTCCTGTTCTTTGCATTAATGCAAACAGAAAATTACTTACAGGGAATGTTTCAGGGAGCTTTAAGAGTGTGATCGAATGTGAGCAACTGGGAGTCGGACGCTGTTGGATAAACACCTGGAGAGCTGCCGCATTAGGAATGTTTTTTTTCAAGTAGCCCCACTAGCACATTTCCAGCCAGCCATGAATCCATCCCTTAACAAATATAACATTTTTTTCATGGACAGACGCGGACTGCATTGGGCACTTGTACAGAAGTTCACTGTTGTGTACACAGTGTGTAAGTGGCTTTAATTTCCAAGTGAGCCCCATCCAGTGCAGCGAGTCCCGGTTTGTCAGCTCTACCTTCGAACCTAGGGGCGTCACCCCTGCACGCAGTACTACTTTCAAGCCTTGCAGCCTTAGACACTGTTGCACTTGCAACCTAGCCCTACAATGATCTGCTTTACACCCTAATGCCAATGAACCCTGGGGCTTGCAGGAGCACAGCCAGCAAGACCGGGATCTGAGGTAGAGCAGGAAAATCAAACCCTGCAGCGCACGGCTTTCAAACCAGACCCCGGAGCCTGCGGTAGACTGTAGCACGTTCTTCTGCCTTCTAGCCCAGAGACCTGCAGCAGACGGTGATATTATTGTGCCATGTAGCGTTCAGCACTACCACTGAACTTCTGACCCACAGGTAAATGGCACTACCAGTTTAGAGAGGATATTAAGTTACAGCATTACCTTTGACTGTCCTACAACGTTTTCGGGCCGTGGACGTGATCGTAATAGGTCTACACACGGGGAGTCGCCAGGACAATACACATCCGGGCGTGAAGGTTTCCTCTACCATGAGCCCAAGGGGTACTTTACCCACAATTTCTAAATCCGACAGCATCTACATGTTGGAGTGTGTGCACGTGTAATTCTCAGTGCCACAAACTACAACCCAGTTGGTAATGTTTTTATTTCACTTTGTCTATTCCTCCCATGGTGTTTCAGCACCTTAGAGAGTGCTGTCCATGAGGTAAGGATATGTTTGGTCCTGAAGAATGCTTGGCTGAATGGTAGCCGTTGATAGCAAGAAACATGTCGACCCACAATTAGGACATTTGGTTCAAATTAACTAAACCATATATATGTCCGACTTTTTGCACTTGTGTTTTTAATAGAGTTAGTACTACCCCCATATTAAAGCTTTGGTTGGGGAGTAGCCAATACTCTTTTTAACATGGCACTTTTTCTCACTACGTAGTTTTGCACGTACTTACCACAAGAACCCAATGAAGACAACTGGCTACCGACTTTTGTTGGTGCCTGAGGGTTCTTTTTCCTTTTCTGGTATTATTTAACCCTACTTCACCCCTCATTATCATTTCTCGTAATTTTTTGGTGGTGGTAAATCTGAGTATTTCTCTTTACGGTTTCCTTGATTATCGAAGGTACTCTTCTGTTGTTTAGATATATGTCCTACAACTACCACACTTTAATGAGTGCTCCAAGAGGCTCGCTTCCCGAGCAAAAATCTACAAAAGCCCTTTAAGCAGTTACTCATTGGTGCTTCTGTGAAGGGGGTTGTTCTGTTTTTGGTTGTGCTAGCATTGGGAGTACTTAATATCACGCGAGAACTTGCAGGCCTGGTTAGCTGGTGGTCCAGGTCTAGATGTGGGCGAACGTTGTGATCTGGTAAGTCTCCTCACACCAATGACGCTGTTCCGTTTCCCCTCTGAGCTGCTTTGCCTTTTCTTACTGCTTGTAATGCCTTTTCAATAAAATCCAGAAAACGGCACTCGAATGCCAGCCTTCCCAAGAGTGATGCAGGCAATGCTTACTGTACTGGGCAAGGCGAGAGCAACATGGCGCACGCCGCCATTATGGCGGTTGCCCTGGTCCCTGGGATGGGGGAGGCGGGGGAGGTCACCGTGCCAGGTGAAGACGAGGCACCCCTGCCCCCCCCCCTCATGGGAACGTTCAATGAGGAGCTGGTTTGAAGGCGAATCGGAAGCACTTTAGTGCTTCTGGTACGCACGATCGGCAGTCGTAGGGCAAGCCGGAATATTCTGGCTGCCTTTGGTGCCCCCCTTTAAAAAGGGGCTGGGGGAGCAGGAACAGTCTCTCGTTCCTCATCGCTCCCCCAGAACGGAACCCATGCCATCGACGGCCCTTAATCTTGGTTTTATTTTTGTTTTTACAGGTCGAGAAACAGCTGGGCAGAAAAGATTCGGAGGTCGCAGGGTTTTTCTGGACCGAGAAGGACAGCACTAGAAGGAGCCGTTTTTTCAGGAACCAGGGTATACTGTTCCTGCTGCAAGGGAGCGGACCGAGGCATCGATGGCAGTCTGCCTGTGTGTGTAGGTGTGGCAGTTTTGCTTTGTTGTGAAGGACGCACAGCGGACGGTAAGCGCGTATTGGAAGCACGGGGTGGTGAGCACAGGCTGCCTTTGGTTTACGTGAGCCCGGCAGTCTGCCTCATTGTTGGGGGAAGTGCGGCAGCTGGCAGGCGCGTGGGAGACACGGGGTTTTAGCGGTCTGCCCAATTGTTTAGGGAAGCGCGGGACTTTTAAGGGCACAAGCAGAATGGTTTCTGGCACAATAATTTTATCATAATTTGAAAAGTTGATCTGTGTGCCTGGGGACAGCGTCTTCTGCCCCCCCCCACCCATCCCCTTTTTTAATACCGGCAGCAAGAGCGTACTGTTGTCTGTCTGACGCGATCATTTTAAGTACAGGTGGGGAGTTTGATCGGTGGGTCCACAACCAGCGTCCTTGCCCCCCCCCTCCTGCAATATCGGCAGTGTGAGGGTGGTTTTCTGCAGGGCTCAGATTGTTTTCCTCGCCATCATTGATTGTGTACCTAGGTAAAAGCACTACTGTTGTGTTTGGGGCAAAAGGTGGCTGCATTGGGGGACTCCTGTTTTTGCGAGTTTCCATTTGTCAGCAACACAGGGGTTGGGGGCTGCGGAACACGAGATACCCCCTTTTTTGTATCCAACAGCCGCTGCAAGAGTCAGGGGAGAAAAAAGTATACACAGCGGAGGCAGTACTTCCTCAAGATACCAGCAACAAAGGGGATCATTGGAGGAGGCTGTGGATCGCTTGTGAAGGCGGCACCGGCAGGCCAGCATTTCATCGCTTCTGGGAGCCACGCGGGTTTGAGTGGGCGACTCACCTAGCTCATTGGGTTAGCCAGTGGACCGTGGCTCTGGTTCGTGGGTGCAGAGGCTGGCCGGTGGCTGCTACAACTACCAGGTAGGAGCGAGTGCATTCATTGGGGTCGGTGCGCAGGGTCTCATGGTAGTGTGGGTGTACAAGCGCAGTTTTGAACCACAGTGGCCCCTAAGGTGAAGCGAAGTGAGAAACGTTCACGGACTGACGTCATGCTTGAGGTGCTGATGCAACAGGTTCAGGTTATGGGACAGGCCTTAAATCGTTAACAAGAGAAGGTAGATGGTCCTGAAGGGGAGGAAGGGAGGCCCAGGCGGGTTTTTGTGCCTCCAAAATCTTTTTCTCAACTGTCGCCCAAGCGAAGCAGGCCCAAGAACAATGGGAGAAGGGCAGGGGTGCCCCAGGGCTGGAGATACCTATACCTCATCCGCCACTGCCGAACCTGTAAGGCAGTGGAGAGCCTAGTGCTCCGGGGCAAACTGTGCCGTTCGAAGGGCAGCCATTAGGCCCATCGGTTCTTCTGTTGGATGGGCCAGGAGGGGCGGCACCGGATCAGCTGGGAATGGTGTCTAGCCTGGCGGCGGTACTTCCGCGGCTGGAGACGGTGGCGAGACGGTCTCCAGCAGCAGGGGCATCTGGTAACAAGGGTGATGCACTCGAGAGGGCCAGACAAATTATGGCTCAGTTGGGGAAAGATTAGTCAAATGGGGTGGCTCCAACACCGGGGAGTTGTGAAGCACCGGTGGTCACAGTACCTATAGGTAGTGGTGGAGGCCCAGTAATACCAGTAAACACACCACTGCCAAATGGGATACCGGCCTTACCGGCTGTCGGTACAACGCCTGTGGTCACAATGCCAGTAGCACCAGTAGGTTGTGACGGAGGCCCAGTAGTACCAGTGCGCACAACAGAGGATCCAGAAGCACCAACGCCAGTGGATACAGCGGCATCAGCAGGTACGAGTAAGCCATTGCCTACTTTAGGTTTGGGGGAGATGGGTTCAGGCAGGAAATATTCGGGGCGACATTTGTCCCAGGAGACAAAAGAGAAGATCTAGAAGGGGGAATATCTGAGCATTTTTTCCCTTTTGATAGATGAGACGGAAAGGGATGAAGCAAGGAAGAATAAGGAGTGGACACATCATAACGAGTGGTCAAACATAATTTTAAAGTACAGGGTAGAGGAGAATCTAGCCAATTGGATACAAGGTTTCACTATATACATGGCAATCATGCTGGAACGTTCCCAGAAGTTGGGCCTGAGATGGCGTGTTATCAGAATAGGATCACTGTTGCACATGCCACACAAGGGGGAAAAGTTGGAAGGAGTATGACAAGGAATTCAGAAGGGCCAAGGTGCAGGATCCATCATTAGGATGGAATCAGACCAACATGTTTATTCATCTGAGGTATCTGGTTCAGGGGTCATCTGATAATCGGGGAAGGGCACAATACAGCGTAAGGTACCAGCCCTATCGGGCAGGCCCCACGGGAAACACGGGGGCCCCGCAGCAAAGACAGCGGGCACGGGGAGGAAGGGTGTGTGTTTTGACTACAATAAACGGACCTGTAACAGAGCACCAGGTACATGTAGGTTCAAACACTCTTGTGGGTTCTGTGGAAACACATCCCATCCCAAGTCCAAGTGTTTCAAGAAATCTAGAGAGAAGGGAGACAAGAAGCAGGAATGAGAGTCCACCCGGCGACATGGCTAGATCCCCCATAAACATCAGTGCCATGATCCCTTGGTTAAACTTGTGTAGTTGCCCAGAAGCTGCAACGACTATCAGAGAGGGGTTTTTAGAAGGTTTCAGGATCCCGGCGCAGGGCTACAAAGGGGTGACATTTTGCAGGAATCGGCTGTCTGTTAGGTCCAATACAGGTATAGCGGCAGCAAACATTGAGAAAGAAGTATGGTTGGGTTGAGTGGCAGGCCCATTTGACAACATTCCAATGAAGGATTTTGTCTGCTCCCCACTGGGCATGATTCCCAAGAAAGTGGAGGGAGAGTTCTGCTTAATAAACAATCTTTCAGCACCTAGGGGAAATTCTGTGAATGAGGCAAATTCAGATTTTCTGTGCAGTGTGAAATACGCATCTTTTGATCAGGAAGTAGACATGCTGAGAGTGTTGGGTCAGGGGACACTGCTGGCAAAATCTGACATTGAATCAGCGTTCCGTTTACTGCCAGTACACTTTCTGGATTTTCTCCTCCTGGGTTTTCAATTTCAGGGGAAGTATTATATGGACAAGTGCATGCCAATGGGATGTTCAGTCTCTTGTGCTTATTTTGAGAAGTTTAGCTCCTTTTTGGAGTGGGCTTTCATGCGGGACTCGGGTCATCAATGGGTCTTCCATTACCTGGATGATTTTCTCTTCTTGGAAGCACCAGGAACGGGGGATTGCAAGAAAGCTTTGACAAAATTCTGCGCACTCATGCAGGAATTTGGTGTGCCTTTGGCACCAGGCAAGACGGTGGGCCCTAGCACAAAGTTTGAGTTCCTAGGGATTGAGCTGGACTCTGTGGAAGGGGTATCTAGACTGCCAGAGGATAAAGTACAAGAGTTCAGAATAGCATTACAGCAATGTCTTTTGATAGAGAAGGTTACACTACATCAGTTACAGCAGGTAGTAGGTCAACTAAACTTTGCGCGTCGCGTAATCCCGGTGGCACACCCCTTTTCCCGCACCATTGCACAGGCAATGTCTGGGCTCAAATAGAAGCACCACCACACCAGACTATCCAGCGAGGTCAAACAGGCATTGCTCATTTGGAAGGCTTTCCTGAGCGATTTCAATGGTAGGTTGGTGTGGCCTAAGCCGCCCAGGGCTAGTCCTGAGTTAGGCTTGATGACCGACGTGGCGGGGAGCGAGGGTTTCGGTGTCATTTTGGGGACTGAGTGGATTGCACGACATTGGCCAGGCTGGTGGAGAGACTCAGGACTCACAAGTAACATAAGCTTCCTTCAGCTCTTTCCCATCCTCGTAGAACTGTCTGTCTGGCCCGAACATTTGAGAAATCAATCTGTAATATTCTGGTCAGATAACATGGCGGTGCTGGACTGCATTAATAATCAAACAGCAAAATGCACTATGATCTTGAGGCTTATAAAAGAGATAGTGTTACAATGTATGAAATTGAATGTACTTTTTAGAGCCAAGCACGTGCCGGGTGTGTTGAATCATGCCGCTGATGCATTATCTCGTTTTAAAATGCAGGCATTCAGGTCCCACCTCCCAGAAGCAGCGACGCACCCAACACCTTTCCCAGAACAGCTTTGGCAACTTGGTGCCCCCACCTACCGGACCTTGTGGCAGCTAGCCTAGCACCCAGGACGAGGAGAGCTTATGAAGAGGCGTTTGTCATTTTGTCAGTTCTTGGGGGAATAGTTGGAAGCGAACTAGGCATGACCCAGGGTCGGTGGCCGCTTATCCGGGTTTTCTGAGGGATAAGGGGCACCCAGTGGCGCGGGCAAGGCGTCACACTACGGCCATCTCCTTTTTTGCTAAAACAAACGGTGAAGGGGATCCGACAAAGAATATGTAGTGCACCAGGCTTTGAAGGGATGGCAACGTTTGCAGGGTACACAGCCTGACGAAAGGAGACCCATAGGTCTAGAGACATTAGCTAGTTTGTTGGCAGCTTTAGTTTGTTGGCAGCTTTGCTATGGGTTTGTAGCTCCCCGAGTGAAGTCACGTTGTTTCAAGCGGCTTTCTTCCTCGCTTTTTATGGCGCTTTCAGGGTAGGAGAACAGGTGGCACGGAACAAACAAGATTGGCAGGGGGTCCTGCAGGTGGAACACCTAAAAATGAACGGGGATTCCGTTCTGATCTCCTTGCATAGGTCCAAAACTGATCACGGAGGAAGGGGTGAGAGCATAGTGCTTCACAGGGCTGGAGGTAATACATGCTGCCCCGTTGCCAGACTGGAGGCCTTTATGGCGCAGCGGATGGGGGTCACAACAGGGCCACTTTTGTTACATAGTGATGGGTCACCCCTCACTATTTTTCAGTTCAAAGGTGTCATGGTTTTGGCCATACAAGAGGCCGGGTTAGTGTCAGATAACTTTGGGACCCATTCCTTCAGGTTAGGGGGGCCACCGAGGCAGTGGCAAGGGGCCTAAGGGAGAAGCAGGTTAAGAAGATCGGTAGGTGGTCATCTAACTGTTATAAGCGCTACGTGTGGCTGCACATGCTCTAGCCCACCCCCTTTTTTGTTTGGTGCTGGCTTCATGTAAGTCGCAATTGTCTTCATCCTGTAGTACACAGTTACGTAGTATCATGTGCAATGTTTTAAGTTCTTAGCCTCTTAGTAGGGCAATGCACTGATGACTGTTTCCGTTTCCGTGTTTGCTTGCAGTTTCTTCATCCTGTGACTCAGGGGAGAAGTTTGCATCGGTCTACCACCACGATAAGAAGAGGTCTCCTTGTCACTCAAGGGGGCGGCGATCAACAATCAACGAACAAACAGAACAGGTGATGGCAAAAATTCTCTCAGGGGCCCCGGAGCAGCAAGAAGTCTGGGTCATTGGTCATTCATATGTTCGGAATTAAAGAAATGTCTTTGCAGGAGCACACGAGACCAGGGCGCTTAAGCTGGGAGCAACAATAGTTTTTCATGGACAGGGAGGACTGTGCGTGGGGCAATTCAGGGAGCTGGTAAACCGCGCTTTAAGAGAAAGTAAGGTACCAACAGCAATCTGGATCCTGCACCTAAGGGGGAATGACTTGGCATGCCTGGGACGAAGGGTATTAGTTGAGGAATTGCTCACTGAGGGGGAATGGTTAGCAAAGAGGTGCCCCAATGCCATGATCGTCTGGTCTCACATGATCCCAAGGTTCTAACGGAGAGGGGGCGAGTCAGTATGAGCGTTGAATCACGCGGTAAAGCGGATCAACAATAAGGTTGATAGTCTGTTCAGGTCCCCTACATTAATGACAATGGGACATGGGTACATCAGGTGTGATCAATTCTTTTTACAGGACGGGGTTCACCTAACATCCAAAGGCTTTCATAGAGGACATTTTTGCATGGTTGGAGGGCGTGAGACACAGGGCATGACCTTCCAGTGGGCTGACGGGGAGGCCAGATAGTCGGGCAACTATGCTGGCCTGTGGCGGTAAGGTCATGATTGGTAAGCATAGTCTTCGGCCCTTAGAGGCCACCACCCGGTAACTCCAGGGGAAGTGACAGCCGGTCGGTATGCTGTCGGTGTGCGGGGGATGAGGGAGTCACTCTTCCCAGTAGGCCTGTGGCCACCCTCGCACGAGCATCAGGTTGCAAGTATGCAGAATTGCAAACCCCATTATGGAGTTTAAGGCTCAGGGCGTAGGGGGGGCCCGGGGGAAAGTATCCGTCCGACAAGCTGTACCTCCTGCGCAAACTTAATTGGGTGCAGTATTTGTAGTTTACCGCATCTAGGGTCTGCCAGTCATTGACCTTGCCGTAAGCTCTAGAGGGGATACGCAGAAAGTAAAGTATATACATTTCTAGATTACGGTAGGAGTGGACTTTGTATTAGAACATGTTAAGGATAGACAAGTGACATCATGTATCTATCAATGTATTTGTACTTTCTGCATTTACTGTACATAATGTAAAAAATAATAAATGTATTTTAATTATGTATTAAATACGGCTGGGGGGGTCACTCCCCCTAATCCAAAAGAGTGTGGTTTGAAATGCTTGCCTGTGGGGGTGGAGGGAGTACACGAACATCTGAGGGTGGTCTTGGGTCTTAACCAAAGAGGGTACTTAGGCAGTACCAGGCCATATGCATCCTGCTCTCTTCACGGATTGCTTTTCACTGGCACGGCTAAAGATTGATAAGCCCAGGGGGACGGCGCGGATGTTTCCTCTTCTGCCCCCACCCAACCCACCTCCCCCCAGAGTGGCTTGTTCCTGGTGGTGACCTACTTTATTATTTCTGAAATGCTGGTCAGTTGACTTAATATACGTCTACGTTTCCACATCTTCCTTTATCTCTCCCTGTAAAGAATGGTTAAATGAAGCTCATTATTCATAAATCTGCACCCTCTATACGCTTCATTGTTATTTTCCTGAAATGTGTCCAGATGGGTTTGAATTTTCGAACTAGTAAGAAAACATTTGTTGCTCTTGTGGTGAATGACTATTTTACCAAATGAATCCCTTTTCATTTTTTGCTCTTTCAATGGCCTTTGACGTTTTGTCAGTGCTCTGGTAACGAGGAAGGTTTGCTGCCTAGATTTCATGTGCCAAACTGTAGTGGTAGGGTCCTCTAAGCATCTTTCAGTAAAAACTATGTCGGCGCTTGAGGAATTGTGCAAACCTTATGTTAAAATGCTTCAGTCCCCAATGGATCATCATTTAGAGGGGAATACCCTCATGTTGAATGGGAACTGAGAGACTTAGAGCCTTGCGAAGTGTTTTTGAAGTTTTTCTTTGAAATCTTTGGTAGTAACAGCACTTCTCCAAAGAAGACCAAGCAATCCACCCAGCACTCTACGCTCGGTGGTATCAACTATACAGGGAGATTACAACACATAATATTTTCATTGTCATGATAAAATCTTTTCAGAGGAAGCTTGTTGGCTGGTCCATCGCATTTAAACTGTTGTCAATTCTCAAGGAATGCTTTCGAAGAATAGACACATTATTTAGGAGAACTCTGCTGTGTCTTACCTACATAATGGCCAATTTAAATCACATTATTAACTAATTGGTGCAGTGTGCTCCCCAAATTTGAGATAAATGAGTCTGCAAATGCTGGCCAGTTGGCTGTAGCGCATACATTTGGACACACAGCAGGATTTTCTCTTTCTGACAGATTGCCAATATAAGCCAGTCACTTTTTTAAACCTTCTCTTCCCCAACCAGTGGGGTGATTAGGAGGACCCTTACCAGCTAGAGCACTAAAGTATCTAGCTATTTCACTGTGGTATTTAAAAAAAAAAAAATGTACATTTAGGCTCTCCGTAAGAGTGCATCCACTTGCAAGCATTCTCCCCTTTTCCCCCGTGGAATCCCTTCTGTGTCGCTTCTTCTTCTGAATGTCATTTGCTCAGGGAAATTTGAACCGGTGTCAGGCCGTTAGGGTTGTCCCCATCAAGGGATACATTTTATTTTTTTACATGCTTTGCTGTTCTCTGATAACTGCTGGTGAATCTCTAAGGATCCGTTCCTGAATTTGGTTATAAGTTTTTCCCCAGTCCAAGTTTTAATCCTGTAATAAAAGGACTAGTGCGTAAAGAAGGGCAAATGCAATTTAATCACTTTGTCGTACTTCACAGAAGACCCTTGTTTGTTGAAATGCAGATGGTTGTGTAGTTTTGTACTCGAATATAGCCAATGTAAACGCATTTGTAAAATTATATTACTATTAGAGTACAATGTTCTGCAACAAGTAGTGGGGTAGGTAGAACTGTGGAAAAGTAAATTTTGCCATGTTCTGTGTCCCTACGTGTTCCCCATCCTATGTTATATGTGCATGATTAATATGCATATGTATTCCCCTATGATCGATTAAAGACGCAATTCTAGTTGTGTCCAACTCTAGTATGCCAGTTTCCAGTTCTCGTGAAAGCTACGAGTATTAGGCCTATGTAAACCTATGTTGCCACGTTTCACAGTGTGCACGTTAATTCAGAATAAAGTCCCCGTTTCTAGGCCTCAAAAGGGCCTGGACACCAGATTCAGCTCCTGTCTCCTGAACCCTCTCCGAGGAGCGATACAGCCCCCACCTGCATCCCTGACCCTTCACTTACTTCCTGCCTCACAGTGCCCGGCTCGGCCTGGCTCTGCCTGCCAGTCTGCCAAGAGTATGTTATGCTTCTAGTTATCAGTTCAGCTCTCCTTCTCTGCATTCCTAAGCTACTGAATCGCATCAATAGTTTCAGTCATAGTCTAGCCTCTCTGTCTCCATGTTATAGAAATACTGTATAATATTCATAAAATATTCCTTGCACACGTAATACATGTAGAATAATGTATGCACCAGCCTTAGTGTCAAGTAGCCTTTGCCCTGATAACTTTTGGATTCTATCAACATGTTCTCTAAACATCAGATACTAGATATGGTTAGGTACATGTCGCTCTGACTCCGCAGACTTTAGTCTCCTCTTCTAGCGCAGAAGTCATAGCCCCCAGTTCTCCCTAGTAACACGTCATTGCCCGTTTGCGCGCACCACTAGGTTAGAGGTCCCGGATCCTTAGGTAGCCCCCTCCATGTTTCCGCCCCATTCATGACACTTCTGTTACGTTCATACCACATGTCTATGTATACGCCCTGTACACGCCTCTTGTTACACCTACTTTACGCCTTATCTTTCGCGACTGCTACGAACCCCGCCCACTGCTACGCCTATCGTATTGAATGTAATGCAATTGTTTTAGTATATGTTTTAGTATATATATGTTGTGCACTGTTATTAAAGCTATCCCTTTTCCAGACCCTGCTCCCGGCAGCTGCCATCCTATTCCCGTGCAGGTGGTCCTGTTCCTGTCCCTTATGCTTTATTAAACCTGCAAAACTCAAGATACCTCGAATCCTGACTCTTATTTATTGAGCTACCTGTTTATTGATTATTCCGAAAAATAGAACCGGTATTTAATTATTTATTTACCACATAATGGCGCCCGAATAGGGACTTGCCCTTTCCCCACGCGCCGGCGAAGCCACGCAAGCCCCCTGACCCTCTGCAGCCGTGACGGAACCATCCTGCGCAGCGGCAGATATTTCTGCTTCAAGTATCCCTCAGGTCCATGGAGGAGATGGAGGTTGCGGTCCAGCATCCAGACGAGGCGGTGGAGGAACGCGGCGAGTCCCGACCAGAGCCCAAGCCGAGAGTTCAAGGTCCGAGGTATCCGGAGGCCCACCTGTAACTAAAGTCCGAAGTTCGTCGTCCGTCGTCGTAGCAGTCCAGTCCAGTCCGAGGCCTTCCGTTCTTGCTGCCCGGTGAGTACCGTTGCTGGGGTAGTATCTAGACAGGGTCAATTAATTGTCTGGTCCGTGGGTTTGGGTACGCAAATCCAGCACGAAGTGTCCACCTAGGTGGATGCGGGTCCTGACGTGTCTCTTTATGAGACCGGTATGTTTCGTACTGTTTCAGCAGTGCATCTAAGTAATTCTAGTAAGTTCTGTTCTCGAGAAATTCATGTGTTTCTGTTCTCACTATTCCAGGTAATATTCTGTCCGAACTGTTATTTTAAATGTTATTTCAATGTGTATTCAATGTCGTGGTATGAGTGATTTGTTTCTTCAAGTTATTATTGTGTTTATCGTGTATTGTATTGTGTTCAGATTCAGCCTAAAGTATGCCTCTGTTCTCTAAGTTACGTCAGTTAAAAACTAGAAAAGGGCTGCTCGAGGAAGCAGTCCCTGTCCCGCCTAGGGACAGTCCAGGACATTTTATGTATCATAAGCATGGCTTGAGTGCCATAATATATCTAGATTTATGGTCTGATTATACCAGACATCTCGAAGAGAAATATAGATGGCCTGTATCAGGCACATGGGATGCCGAGTGCATCATGCGAGTAGAAGAAGTATTATGGAAAAAGAAAGCCAGACAGTCACAGAAAGATGCCATCGAGTTATGGCGCAAGGAATCTCATAAAAGAACCGAAAAAGAAATCAGAAAAGCAGAATTAAGTAGAGAATGCTCAGAAAGAGCCCAAGAAAAAGAATTAATCGAAGTAGGTGAACGAGTTAAAACCGAACAGTCAGACAGACAGAGGAATGCCCTTATTAAGGGTATGTACCCTCTTCTTGCCGAGGGTTTGCCAAAAGCAACCCCGGAGGCATCCAGTAATTTCCCGCCACCATTAGTTCTGACCAAGCTACGTCATAAACCGACCGCAGCTGATATTTTTCTCTCATCCTATTTGGACGACACAGTCCCAGAGTATGCAAATTCTGTTCCGCCAGCTCCTGTAAATAATGTCATTCCTGTTCCTCTAGCCACCGGGGCACCCGTTACAGCACCTGTTACGGTACCCCCGGTCCAGCCTACAGTACAAGTACCCGCTACATCAGTCACTCTCCCAGCCCGTACAGTACACACCGACGATTCCAGTCTAGGAGCCGCGGGGGGAGGTTCTCCTCGTACCCCGCCTCAACACAAACGTCTAACGTTACTCGAGTTACATGAACGAGCGTTACAGCGCTCGCCCAAATTTCAGTCAGTTGCAGATATCAAGCGAGCCCTTACAGAATGCCGTTATGATCCAGTCCCAGGCGATGATGATATGGTCTTGTATTCATTGCGTGTAAGAAGGGTGACCGAGTATTTGGACACCCTGCCGAATATGAAAAGTTATCTAGACAGAATATATCATTTCATCCGTACAGGAAGAGATCCAGAAAGTATTGGCGACACCATGGTCCAAAGAAAAGTCGAAATTCAGCTCATGATTTTAAAGTTTCTAATTAACTGTTTAATAAGAGAACAAGATTATCCAGGAAAAGATCCAGAAGAAATGAAAGTCCTGACCAGGTGGAGTGACCATATAGCCGAGGGAAGACACAAGACACAGAACAGTATAGAGAGTATGTACAAGAAAATCCGTAAAGAAATAATAAAGTTACACGAGAAACGAGAAGCAACACAAGCAACCGAGAAAGAAAATGACTCTTCTACTGAAGAGGTAGACGACGAGAATCCTTCCAGAATAGCGTATGTAGGTAGAACTAGACTTTCCGACCGACATTCACGTCTAGACTACAAGAAAACTGTTCCTTCTCCAGTACCAGAACAGTGTTCCCTCGAACAAGTATTCCAAGCTACCGATAAAATCCTGAAATCACGAATAGGTTATAGTGAACTTAGTACTATGCATGAACAAGAACTAGCCCGATCAGCAGTCCGATGGACTACTGATTCTACCACTTTTCCAGACGAAATAGTGGCACAAATGTTTCTGAAACTATCCCCAGCCGAGCAGCGACTGGTGGGTATGTATATCATCCAGCACCTCATCACTCTGTATGAGGGTCAACATTCCGATCCAGGTCCGTTACATGATGTATTAAACGAGTTACTACAGTATAGATGGAAAGGTCTAGGTACCGATCTAATTAGTGTCATTCTAGAACAGCGCCACAAATACCGAACGTTTCTGAATCCGCATTTTGTTCATGTCTCACCTCCAGACAGTAAACTATTCTATATAGACAGACAGCATCCGTTACGAGAAGTCCACCCAGTTAGAGGAACGGGTGGCGATCTAGAACGAGTATTTGTTTACACCCCGATTACCAAGATGGAACTCTTAGAGATGAAGAAGTTAATTCCCTGTCACGACAAAGATCCAGCAGGGTTCCACCGTGAATTAAAAGACATGCTCCGTATGGGAGAATACACGTATCCAGATATCATTAAAATGTTAAAGGTCCTGTTGCCTGCGGGCATATATGAAAAACTCAAGGAAAAAGAATGGGAGGTGGGAGAGAAAAAGATAGATTGGACAGCTCTAGAAGCTGAAGATAATGCACGTGTACCAGGTACCGGTCTTGGAGATAAATGTAAAGAATTACCTGAGTTATTGATACAAGTTTTGCCAAGATTACTAGCCACGAAAAAGGAAGACTGGGATGCCATCTCAGCCTGTAAACAGAAACCAGACGAAGATACTAGTGATTTTTATTCTAGATTCGAGAAATGTTTTATTATTAATAGTGGTCTGAAGACAAGTAGCGAGTCATACCCTCATCTTTTTGTTACTAAACTAGTCGAGAATTCAAGCCCACAAGTCAAAAATCGAGTTTTGAAAGTCGAAAGTACCTGGCAAGCTAATACTCCGTCACAAATGCTTCAAATGCTCCAGTATCACCAGAATAGAATCAGAGAAGAGCAAGAACACGAAAGGAAACGTATGAAAGATACGAAAATGAAAGTATTAGTTGCACAATCTGTTCCCCAAGACAGTCAGAAGAGGGGTCCGAATCAAGCCAGTCATACTGCAGTTCCCGTTAAAGGGACCTGCAATTATTGTAAACAGCCAGGTCATTTTATAAACGAGTGTGCAGTTCTGAAACACAACATAGCTACTGGTAAGACTAAAGAAAGACCACGTCCGCCTAGACAAGAACAAGTTACACAGACTTCTCAGTCACCACAGAATGCACAACAGACAGTTACAGTACCGCAGCCTATAGCTGCAATACAGCATGTTACACAACAGATGTACCAGTACGCACAGTCCGAGTATCCAGAGTACCAGCAGTATTCATGAAACAGCCTAGAGAGGGAGGTAGGCTTGCCTCTCATCGAGATACCTGTAGATCAAGAGGGTCCCTATGTTCACAGTCAAGTATTAGGGAAAGACAGAAAGTTTCTGATTGATACAGGGGCAAGTAGGACTACTATCAGTCATGACGAGGTTCCAGGGGCTCCGCTCTCAGGCTCAAGAAATGTTTCCCTTGGATTTTCAGGAAAGCCAATTGTTAACGAGATTTCGAAACCAGTTTCTCTAGAAGTAGGTCCATTGTCCCGAACTACTGATTTGTTACTTACAAAGTCATGTCCAGAAAATTTGTTAGGCATCAAGACATTAAAAGAATTAGGTGCAGTAATTTGTTGCTCCCCAGAGGGAGTTCGTTTGTTTTTAAGGGACTATAAGGGTCATTATGTATTACGTGATTTTGATCCAAGATTACTGAATGTCCCCCAGCATCTATGGGCACATGGTCCAACTGATGTTGGTTGTATGCAAATCACACCCCATCGTGTGACTCTGAAACAAGGTGTTGTCCTGCCACGAATCAGACAGTACAAATTGCCACCTGAGGCTGTAGCAGCCTTATCCAAAATTATTGACGAGCTCATTGTTCAAGGAGTGGTTGTAGAAACTGACTCCAATGTATGTAATTCTCCTATCATTCCAGTCATGAAACGTACTGATCCAAATGCACCTCCAGTATATCGATTAGTGATTGACCTTCGAGAACTTAATAAATGTATCATTCCCCAGTACCCAGTAGTTCCAGATATTTCTTCCCTATTGACAGCCATTGATTCTGAAGCTATGTTCTCCACAGTTATAGACCTCAAGAACGCATTTTTCAGTGTCCCAATTCATCCAGACAGTCAGTTCCTTTTCGGATTCTGTTTAAATGGAAGAAGCTATAAATTCACACGAGCTCCTCAAGGTTTCACAGAAAGTCCTAGTATTTACAGTCAAGCACTTAAGAGACAACTAGACAATATTCACATGCCAACTGACACTGCCCTGCTCCAGTATGTCGATGATCTACTGATCACAGCCCGTTCTGAACGTGACTGCGAGCGTGCGTCACTTACAGTTCTGTATTTCCTAGCCGAGATGGGGCACAAGGTGTCCCCTTCGAAGCTTCAATTCTGTGTCCAGCAAGTGGTCTACTTCGGACACTTACTGTCCAAGAGGGGTAGGCAGTTGACACCTGACCGTATCCAGTTAATAGCGAGTCTTCCTCAGCCCAAGACCCAGAAGGAGGTACGAGCTTTTATCGGCCTCACTTCCTATTGCAGACAATGGATTCCTCAGTATGCATATCTAGCCAAGCCACTGATACAGTTAACGACACAGGAGGCAGCCGTATCGACTGTCCTCTCTTGGACATCCGAACATACACTTGCTTTTAATGAATTAAAGAAAGCCTTATGCCAAGCTCCTGTTCTAGCTACACCGAACTACAGTAAGCCTTTTACACTTTTTGTCACAGAACGTGAAGGTACAGCATTATCTGTTCTCACACAAGATCAAGCAGGACAATACAAGCCTTGTGCTTATTTTTCGAGCACATTAGATCCAGTAGCCCAGGCTCTGCCTGCGTGCCTCAAGTCAGTTGCAGCCACAGCTCTAGCAATCAGACAAAGTGATTCCATAGTGTTAGGACACTCCCTGACAGTACAAGTTCCACACTCCGTGGAAGTTCTTTTAAACCGAACACAGACCCAGCACTTGACTATTGCACGTTTAACAGGTTATGAACTGACACTGTTCCAGCCACACATAGAAATCAGACGCTGCAACGTTCTGAATCCCGCTACACTGTTACCGTCAGTTACTTCCAATCCTGCCACACATGACTGTGTGGAAGTTGTTAACACCATGACAAAGCCAAGACAAGATTTGACAGATATTGCATTACCAGATCCCGACCTGACACTTTATGTGGATGGTTCATGTATGAGAACAAGTACAGGAGAACTAGTAGCCGCGTATGCAGTGACTACTGAAACTGAAGTTATAGAGACACACCGTATTGACACCCTGTCCGCTCAAGCAGCAGAGCTAGTCGCTCTGACCCAAGCCTGCATACGTGCCAAGAACCTGAAAGTTAACATATACACAGATTCACGTTATGCATTCGGAGTCGTACACGACTTCGGAGTGCTCTGGCAAGAAAGAGGTTTTATGACTTCTCATGGAACCAAGATTCAGCATGGTCTTCTTATTCAAGCTCTGTTAGATGCAATACATTTACCGACAGCTATCGCTATCATGAAGTGCAAAGCACATACGAAAGTCACTGACATTATTTCCCAAGGTAATGATCTAGCAGATCGAACAGCCAAGCTCACAACTCAGACTCCAGACATTCCAGTTAACACGACACTGACACACACTCCAGAACAGACAACTTGTATGACAGTTAAGGACCCTACACAAGATGTCATAGATATCCAGTCACATGCTACTCCCGATGAAATCAAGAAATGGTCCGAACAAGGAGGGGTCCAGACAGATCAAGGATGGTTGACGAAGGGAAAAGCCACATGGTTTCTCCCCGACTCAATGGTTCAAGTCATTATTAATACCGCACATAGTCCTGCACATTTAGGAGAAAAAGCTATGCTAGACAGTATCCAGAACATTTGGTTCAACAGGCATTTACGAGCTGCAGCCAAGCAGAAAGTCTGTACCTGTATGATATGTTGCCAGTTCAATCCAGGTAAAAGTGTCCCGGTGGAACAAGGGGGATTCCAACCTCCTGACCACCCTTTTGAGGTCCTCCAGATGGATTATATTCAGATGGAGCGATGTCGAGGTTTCAAGTATGTCCTCGTAGTTGTATGGGCTTTGTCCAGGTGGACAGAGGCATATCCAGTCCCAGATTACACAGCCGCGACCACTGCCAAGCAGTTGGTTCGTGAATTCTTTCCTCGTTATGGACTCCCTAGGGTCGTGTATTCAGATAACGGCCAGCCATTCTCATCTGAGCTTATGAAACATGTGTCCCTTCTGTTAGGGTACCAGTGGAAGTTCCATTGTGTACGCCATCCTGAAGCAGCAGGTCTCGTAGAGAGACATAACCAGACATTGAAAATCCGAATTGCCAAAGTTTGTAAAGAGAAAGGTGTAGACTGGCTAGTAGCCCTGCCAGTTGCCCTATTTTATATGCGCATGGTTGCACATTCCAGATCAGGTCTGTCCCCGTATGAGGTAGTATTCGGCCGCCCCCCAAACATGTGGGGTACACCTAGACCCCGCAGTATTACAGATGTTTCCAGTAATATGCTGACAGATTACCTAGCTTCCTTGATGTCTGCCCTACACTCTTGTCGTTCACAGGTTGCTGCCGCATTTCCAGACAATACCGAGGTGAAACCGCATGAAATCGTTCCAGGAAACCTTGTACTTGTCCGGAACTTTGATCGCTCAAGTCCGCTGGAGCCCCGCTGGAGGGAGCCACGCCTAGTCTTACTTACCACAAGGACCGCGGCCAAGTTGGAGGGCCGCAAAGGCTGGGTACATATGTCCCATATCAAGAAATTCCATGGATTGCGTATAAAAACATTTGCCAAGAACATTTCAAAGGACTACCTTTTTCCGAAAGACTGCCTAAAAATTGACACTGAACTCAAGCCTCCCCTGTTAGAGGAAACTCCGCAGCAGGAGTATAAAAAGAAACTCAGGTCTAGTAAAATAAGTCAGCCAGTTTAATTGTCTAAGTCCCCCTCGGGTGAAACGGTTAGACAGGTTTCTGACATGTATGAGATAGACCCCCATAGTGAGAGAGTTAGTCAAAACTCTATCAAATGTATCATTGTTCTAAGTTTTCTTCTATTTTTGAGTTTAATGGTTACCTGCACAAGTTATGCATTACATTTATGTTTTCCAATTTCTCATGTAAATATGTTTTCTAATGCTACAGTAGAGCACACATTTAGTGATCTGCCTCCTCACGAGCTATCCTATCGTCTTGCTATGCGAAATAATACATTTATCAGAATGTTACACTATTCACACCAGACCAGCAATGCCACTAATTGTTGGGTGTGTGGTCGACTCCCCCCTTTCCAGACACCGAAGGGAGTTCTGCCACTCTTTCCTTATCCGTTTTCACATAATGGTTCATGTGGAGCATGGTCCACGTTAACGTCATCCTCAACTGATATGTCCCTTCTGAATAGTACATGTTTCCCAGACAAGCAAGGTCTCACCCATAGAACAGGGTTAGATCTAGAAAATGAAGTATATGATTTAGGTAATTATTCCTCGAATTTTATGGTCCTGAATGTTCAATCCGATACTACTCCAGATCTGCCTGCTATTTCAGTACTACCAGTCAAAGGCGAATTATGTGTCAGAAAGAATGGTTCCGCACATGTAGGACATAGTGATTGTACTACTATTGTCAAGTATAGTGACAGTAGGAAATCTATTTTCAAAGCCTCACGTCATTCTTATTTTGTGTGTGGTCAGACCGCATATGTTCGTCTGCCCCTCGATTGGGATGGAACCTGTTATATTGCCTTCCTACTGCCACCAGTTTTCCTAGCCCCATCTGATTATCATAGAAACACACATCTAGTACACATTAGACATAGAAGGGAGATCGAGTCCCCAATTGTCGATCAAACTGAAACTACTCTAGAACAGTATCAAGATTTTAATAAAGGTTTCTTCTTTTTTATAGGCCCTGTCCAGAATAGTAAGTTAATACGTAGGTTAACCAGAACCCTTGAAGCAGTAGTGAATGAGACTACTTCTGCTCTAGGTAATTTAACCGAAGAGCAATCTGCTATGAGATTTGTTGTGCTCCAAAATCGTCTCGTTCTTGACGTCATACTGGCCGATAGAGGAGGAGCATGTAGAGTCATCGGATCTAGTTGCTGCATTTTCATTCCTAATAACGCGCCGTCTGTTTATTCAGCTATAACCAGAGTTCATAAAATTGCCCATCAGTTACACCAGAATCCAGGCACCTGGACATGGTCCGGTTGGTTTTGGAGTATTATGTCTGCCTGGGGATGGAAAGTATTGTCATTCCTAGGTATAGCCGTAATGATCATATTCAGTTGCTGCCTCTGTTTACAATGTGGCCCTGCGATTTGCGGCATTTGTGCTACATCCTGTATTCCAAGTCCTAGTCCTAAGTCCCGTTCCAAGCCAATTCGAGACGAGCAAATGATACTGTATGAAATGATAGATGGTATCATGAATATTGATGTTTCCTGAAGGAAACGTAGTGACAAGGAGGGAATGTGGAAAAGTAAATTTTGCCATGTTCTGTGTCCCTACGTGTTCCCCATCCTATGTTATATGTGCATGATTAATATGCATATGTATTCCCCTATGATCGATTAAAGACGCAATTCTAGTTGTGTCCAACTCTAGTATGCCAGTTTCCAGTTCTCGTGAAAGCTACGAGTATTAGGCCTATGTAAACCTATGTTGCCACGTTTCACAGTGTGCACGTTAATTCAGAATAAAGTCCCCGTTTCTAGGCCTCAAAAGGGCCTGGACACCAGATTCAGCTCCTGTCTCCTGAACCCTCTCCGAGGAGCGATACAGCCCCCACCTGCATCCCTGACCCTTCACTTACTTCCTGCCTCACAGTGCCCGGCTCGGCCTGGCTCTGCCTGCCAGTCTGCCAAGAGTATGTTATGCTTCTAGTTATCAGTTCAGCTCTCCTTCTCTGCATTCCTAAGCTACTGAATCGCATCAATAGTTTCAGTCATAGTCTAGCCTCTCTGTCTCCATGTTATAGAAATACTGTATAATATTCATAAAATATTCCTTGCACACGTAATACATGTAGAATAATGTATGCACCAGCCTTAGTGTCAAGTAGCCTTTGCCCTGATAACTTTTGGATTCTATCAACATGTTCTCTAAACATCAGATACTAGATATGGTTAGGTACATGTCGCTCTGACTCCGCAGACTTTAGTCTCCTCTTCTAGCGCAGAAGTCATAGCCCCCAGTTCTCCCTAGTAACACGTCATTGCCCGTTTGCGCGCACCACTAGGTTAGAGGTCCCGGCTCCTTAGGTAGCCCCCTCCATGTTTCCGCCCCATTCATGACACTTCTGTTACGTTCATACCACATGTCTATGTATACGCCCTGTACACGCCTCTTGTTACACCTACTTTACGCCTTATCTTTCGCGACTGCTACGAACCCCGCCCACTGCTACGCCTATCGTATTGAATGTAATGCAATTGTTTTAGTATATGTTTTAGTATATATATGTTGTGCACTGTTATTAAAGCTATCCCTTTTCCAGACCCTGCTCCCGGCAGCTGCCATCCTATTCCCGTGCAGGTGGTCCTGTTCCTGTCCCTTATGCTTTATTAAACCTGCAAAACTCAAGATACCTCGAATCCTGACTCTTATTTATTGAGCTACCTGTTTATTGATTATTCCGAAAAATAGAACCGGTATTTAATTATTTATTTACCACAGAACAACAATATGAAGCTTTTGACAGGTGAATGAAAGTAACAAAAAAGTGTACACCTGCAGAGGAACTCTTGGTATATCGGTCACCATTATAAAATAGCATCCTATTTTAATTCCACATCCCAATTCTTAAAGATGCATGATCATTGCCAGTTTTGTAATCCGAAGCAATCTCACACAAACCATTTTCTTGTGCTTTTTTGCCAATGCAATGCTTTTCTTTTCTTGTTTCCAGTGCTAGCCTCCTCATAGCGCTATTATTTTCTATACTTTCATCTATGTTGCACAGGAGCCCGTGCGGCTGTGCATCACGTCTAAATACCTTAATAAAACCAATAGGGCATGCATAGACGAAAGCTACTGGCCTTGACAATGCTTGTTTAATCTTACCATGTGTGGAAACTGGACCTGTAGAGTATACACAAATCTCTACAGCATTGTACTGCAACGGCATTTATATAGTACTACATGTGCCTGACGAGGTAAAAAGCGCCCTGTGTGCCAGGTAGGGCGCTATTTCAGTAGACAAGCTTGATCACAATGGTTTTTATTCATATTGTGGCATGCTAGGCAAGATTTCCTTTGTCGTGCATTGAAGACTAGAGTTGTGCACTTACCTTTATATTTGTCACTGCTCTAAAACGTGTAGTGGAAAGTAGAAAAAAGTGAAAAATAAGATACTAAATCTTATAAAACATTGACATGTGTAGATAGAAGGGTGAAAAACTGCATTGTGGCCTGTAAGGAGAGCACTTTGGTACTGTGCGTGATGTGAAGAGTCTGCTCATATAATGGGGAAACCTGAATGGTAGGCTGCGATTATAAGTGCAGCGCTAAGAAAGCAAGAGGTAGCTGTGTATAGGCATGTGCCTACCATCCCTGAGAGAGATTTGGTTCCAATACTAGGGAAGGTATGCTCACACCCACACTCGATACATTAAGCGACCAATCTATATAACCAGATGATTATGTCATTTTATATATGCACTAGAAATAAGCTCCAAACATAAGTAAAATAAACTGATATTGTTAGAAGGAGACTGTGGGCAACCCCCAAATACAGTCAGGAGAACACAGCAGTGACCACAACAATACTCAAGCCCTCTTGGGTTGTCATTCTACCTAAACTCACCTCTTTCCCACTCCTTTTACAAGTTAACTACCATTACAACGAATAATATGCCAAGAAACTCCCTCTAGCCATGGAATCATAAAATCAACTAATTTGAAACTTGTGTCACAGACAATGTCTATAAAAGCATTAAGGAAAAATGGGGCACTCTTCAGATTATCTTTCTCTATCCGTCCCCTACTACCTCTCCATTTTCTCAGGATACATCCGGAACACAGTTTTCCATCATAAAACCTATTAGTAAATTCCATTTCGTATACCATTTTTATCTCCTGATGCTTAGACTATCATACGATTATTGGGCACAGTCACAGTTCTAAAAAATAATCTTTAATGCTATCAGGTGTTTTACAATACTATTTCAGATGCCTATTCCTAATTGTTAGACTTGACATCATTTGTTGTGTTTCCCTTGCGTTTTTGCTTTCTGACCTCCCGGTTTTGACTCGGTTTGTGCTGGCTTAGTGTTTCTGCGCACTTTCTCACCGCTGATCAGTGGTAAAGTGCAAGGGCTCCTGTTGTAAATTATTATTATGGATTGGTGTTTCCATGATTGGCCTATTTGATTTATGTTTCAGTCCCAGGTAAAGTGCACTGAGTGTGCCAGGGCCTGTAAATCTAATGCTTAGGTGGGCTGCAGAACTGGATTATTCCACCCACAAAAATGGCCCGTAAATGTAACTCGGGCCAACCATTGCAGAGCCTGTGTGCAGTTTGGTACTGCCATGTCGAATTGGCAAGTGCACCTACTTGCCAGGCCCTAACCTTCCCTTTTCATACATGTCAGTCCCCCTAAGGTAGACCCATGGTACCCCAGTGGGCAGGGTGCAGTGTATGTGAAAGGTAGGACATACTCTTGTGTGTGGCAAGTCCTGATAGTGAATTACTGCCAATTTCGTTTTTCACTATTGTAAGGCTACCTGTTCCCCATAGAACAGAATGGGGAGTTTGTTTATAACATCTTATAAACATAACTGGCCCTGGGAACTAGGTAGGAAAATAAAATTTAGTATGCCTGAACTCAGAATTTAAAGATGCATCTTTAGTGAAGGTGATTTTTACATTCTGTGTTTGAAAATACCACTTTTAGAAAGTAGGTATTTTCTTGCTCAGCCATCCAGAAGGCCTCTGCTTGGTTTGTGAATGGACTGTCTGGGTTTTGGATGACGAGCTGGGGAGCAGTAGAGGCTCCAGATAGTCTAGGCGGGTCAGGAAAGGGCTGAAAAGACCTGGGCTGCATTTGGGGTAGGGGGGAGGAGATTTCTTTGCACCTGATGGATCTGGTCTGTCTCTGACAATGCCGCCTCCACCTCCTGCCACGAAGCCACACCCGGGAGGGCAGACCTGGTTCTGGATGGGCACAGACACTCTCTGCCTGAGAGGAGAAAGGATTTTGTGGCATAAATATTGGGGCCCAAACTCCTGAACTTTAGAACTCTTTTGGACCAAGAAGACTGCCAAGAAGGAGAGCTGGAGAAGCTTTGAGGAGGAACTACCACTTTGCTGAGTGCTTTGCTGTGTTGGCCTGCACGGCTGCTTCAGTTTTGGGCAGTGAAAGGACTTTACTGAACTTTCTACAATCTATTCTTGTAAGTTTCTCAATGGGCTTGAGGTAGAGTTTGCCCCCTGTTCAAGAAGTCTGAGGAACAGCAAAGACTTCAAGTTATTCTGCCCTCAGCACTGGGGACAGTGTGTGTTGTGCTGCAACAGAAGAAAAAGCAACCCGACGCAGTCTACAACGCCGCTGCCGACTCCGCGTCCTGAAGGCACCAAAGAGGGCACCCCCGCAATGCCGCACCGCGACCCTGGTCTCACCAACGAGGCCTGCTGATGCCACCACCGAGCCACTGCTTGCACCGTGACCTGTGGGTATCACACACTGCACCGCCTTACTTCACGACGATGCCTTGGTATCCTAGATGATGTCGCTCCACGCCGAAATCGATGCTCCGGTTTGCACCATGGTTCGAGGGAACTGCTTGTAAGGTTACACGATACACAGCCCTCATCCCGCATCGCAGCCTTGGCCTACCGACGCCAGTGCCAACGACTCCAGTTTGTCAGCTGACGACAGCGCTTCAGCAACGACTCTGCCGCAGCTTGACCTGCCAGCACCGTGACAAGCCCCGCCCCACTTCGCACCGCAACCCTGGTCTCACCGCCGCCACCATCTGATGCCTCCACCAAGCCGCTGCTCGCACCGCGACCTGAGGGCACCGCACGCCACACCGCTGCACTTTGCACCGCAGCACCCAACGCCTGCCGACGCCAGTGCTCCTGAATTCATCCGCGAGGAGTTCCATCTGCTATGCATGGGACTTCAAGGGCCCAACATCTCCTGCACCGACCTCCGGAAAAGTTGCCTGCAGACGCAGTGCTTTCGGAAGCTCAACAGGAGGTTACCAACGACCTGCATTTCTAAAGGTACTGTTTTGCGGGTCTTTGCGACACTGTAGATGGCCCGCGACACCGCAGTCAGCCAGAACTGCTTGGATTTGTTTGTTCACGACGCCATGATAGCCCCAGAGGGAGCTATCAACTTCGAGAAACTGTTTTTCCAGGTTATTTTGATAACTCAAGATTTCTGAATACTGTATTGCGGGTTTTTATCGCTTTAGTCTGGTCCTAAGTATATAAAAATTTAGGATTTTTTCTAAACTGGTGTGGTGTTCTTTTGTAGTGCTTACACTGTATTACTGTTGGTTATGTGCAAATGCTTCACACACCGCCTCTAAGATCAGCCTAACTGCTCGTGCCAAGCTACCAAGGGGGTAAGCAGGGCTTCTTTTAGGAGTGTAACTCCCTTATCCTGACTAGAAGGAAGGGTCCCTATTTGGACAAAGGTGCAAGCCCTTGCCAACTAAAGACACTCACTTTTAACATTGATTGTCAGCAGTGAGGATAGGACTTGCGTTTGCACTTGACTTACAGTGATTGGTGTGCACTACTACCATATCGCAGCTCATTACATACCACATACTAATTTTTGGTCTATTTTTGCCTTTCCATTGGTCTTGAACTTGAACTTTCTAGTACAACATGCTGAATCCATTGCATCATCTGTTGCATCCTTGGAAGTGGCCTTTGAAGAGGAGAGGTTAGAAACCTACAATGTTAAGGAGTTGAAGGCTATCTGCAAGAACCTCAAAGTCCAAATCAGGGGCTTCACCAGAAAAGAGGAGCTACAAAAGGCGCTGAGGGCCTGAGTGGTGGCCAGACATGCTAGTGAGCAGTCTGGGGATCTTGAATTGGAGGTGGAGGAGCCTATTCAAAGGGTGGATGTGCTTTTGGGAGGGGGTGCACCCTCTAAACCAGGCAGCAGCAGTTTGTCCACAGAGGAGCTGGAGAACAGGCGGGAGGCAAGGAGAGTTGCAGTAGAACTAGAGAAGCTTAAGTAAGCCATGGAGGAGAAGAGGATGATGTTAGACCATGAGATCAGGATAAAGGAGCAGGATCAGAGGAGTAGATCCAGCTCAGATGGTGGCAGCAACCCATCAGGACAGGGAGACAGAATTGTGCGCATCCCTAAGAATGTAGGCAAGGAATTCAAGAAGGGGGATGACGTACAAAGGTGGTTTCATTGTTATGAGGCAGCGATACACATTAATGGGGTCCCTGAGAAGAATTGGGGAGCAAGATTGCCAGAAGAAGCAAGGAATACTTTATTAGCCCTGTTTAAGAGATATAACCTCACCTATGTTGACATGAAGGACACCCTTCTCACTAAGTAGGGTCTTACGCCTGAAAGGTACAGGGATCTTTTCAGGTCCAGTAAGAAGTCTGATGCCAACACTTGGTTGGAGTGCGTACATTTGTTTTGCAGGTCACTGGATGGCTGTGTGAAGGGCAACAATGTGCCAGATTTTCAGGGGCTCTGCACTTTGATTGCATTGGAACACTTGTCTAGTCCATGTTTTGCAGATCTGTGTCAGAACCTAGTTGATAGTAAGCTGACTGACCCCAGGAAGCTTGCTATGGAGGCGGACCGCTGGGTGAGTACCCGGGTCCACAAGAAAGCGTTTGGGGGGAGACTCAGCCAAAGTTGGGAAGAGCCCCCAGCAGAAGAGTAGGAGGGACAAAGGTGAAACACAGGAGTTCTCCAAAGGGCCCCAAATGAATACCCAGGGTAAAGGTTCCCATCCCCCAGGAGATAAGAAAGCAGTGGTCTCTTCAAGAAAGCCTGCAGAGACCGCCCCCGCAAGTGTTTTGCATGTGATCAGGTGGGTCACCGGTGGGCAGTCCAATGTGTTGGCTAGTGTCGTGCTTGGGGAGGAAGGGTACCCACAGGAGGGTGAGGATCCCGCAGAAATGACCCTTGTCTCACTAGGGAACAGTGGCATGGTCCCAGGAAACCAGGTGCCCCCTAACACATAGAAATATAGCACCTGGGTGACCATCAATGGGAAAAGGGTAGAAGCTCTCAGAGATACTGGAGCCAGTGTGACCTCAGTCCGTTGTCACCTGGTATCTGAGGAACAGGTAGTCCCAGGGGCATTCCACCAAGTAATTGCTGTAGACAACTCAGAGCGCCAGTGTATGGTGGCGCATGTTGCATTTGGTTGGGAAAGAGGGGGGGGGAGGGTGTCTAAGGTCCCTTGAGGGTGGTTCTGAGCCCTACCATGCCTGTAGATTGTCAGCTAGGTAATGACCTAAAGCAGTCCTTGTGGAAGGATGTTGAGCTCCGCTCTCACTTGGAGATGCTTGGGTTGCCAGAGTGGGCATGTGTGTCTACTGGGTAAATGGAGCCCAGAAAGGGTGATCAGGAGGACTTGGAGCCTGAAACAGTGGCCCAAGTCCTGCCAAGACAAAGGGCAAGGGGCGCGGGAAACCGGCCCCTGAAGTTCCCACGGACCGGGAGGAGGCGGTTCTTGAGGGGTATGCCTCGGGGCCTACAGGGGAGCAGGTAGCTGAACTGGGGGACATCTCTGAGCTAACCCATTGGCAGCAAGAAGGGGGATCCCACCAGGTAGGAACTCTACATGAAGCAGAAAGAATGCCCTTCTCTAGAGGGTCTGCGGCGAGAGGCTGCAGCCCAGGCAGCTGGTGCTCAGTCTGGATCACATTGGCTCTACTGGGAGAATGGTCTCCTATACAGTGAGCCTAAGGTCACTGAGCCTGGGTCCGCCCGTGTGCTGGTGGTACCCCAGTGCTTCAGGACCTTCCTACTGGGTCGGGCTCATGACGTGCCTTTGGCAGGGCATTTGGGGCAGGACAAGACCTTTGACAGGCTTGTCACTCACTTCTTCTGGCCCCAAATGCAGAGGCAGTCAGATGGACATTGCAGGTATGGCCATACTTGCCAGGCAAGTGGTAAGAGTGGGAGAAAGGTCAAAGCTCATCTCCAACCATTTCTAGTTTTTGGAACACCCTTTGAAAGGGTAGGGATGGTCATTGTGGGGCCACTGGATCCCAAGACAGCCATGGGCAAACAGGTACATCCTGGTCCGGAGGACCATGCCACCCGGTACCCGGAGGCAATCCCTCTCAGGACAATGACGGGGCCCGTGGTTGGCCGGGCGTTAATGGGGATCTTTTTCCATGTGGGGTTCCCCAGAGAGGTGGTTTCTGACAAGGGGACCAATTTCATATCCAAGTATATGACATTCCTGTGGAAGGAGTGTGGTGTAACCTACAAGTTCACCACTCCTTACCACCCCCAAGGTAACTGTCTGGTGGAGAGATTCAACCAGACCTTTAAGGGCATGATTAAGAGTCCAACAGAAACCATGAGGTTTAAGTGGGACGCCCTCTTGCCATGCCTTCTCTTTGCATACAGGGAGGTGCCGCAGAAGTCTCTTGGGTTCAGTCCATTTCTGCTTCTGTATGGTCACCCTGTGAGAGGACCTCTGAGTTGGGTGAAGGAAGGCTGGGAGGCAGCTCCCAGGAAAACTCCCAGGATGTGTTTAGTTACATACTGGCCTTCAGAAATCAAAGTGCCCGCTTCAGGAAACTCGCTCAGACGAACCTAGAAGCAAGTCAGGAAGAATTGATGAGGTGGTATGACCAGAATGCCACTCTGGTCGAATTTCATCCTGGGCAAAAAGTGTGAGTCATGGCCCCAGTGGAACCTTGTGCCTTGCAGGACAAGTGGACTGGGCCATTTGAGGTGGTGGAGCGCAAAAGTGATGGGACCTACCTGGTGGATTTGCAGACTACAAGTAACCCTTTGAGGGTCCTGCACGTGAACCGCATCAAGCCCCACTTCGAGAGGTCCGAATTGAGCATGCTCTTGGTGACAGATGATGGGGTGGAAGAGGAGAGTGAACTTCTCCCTGACCTCCTGTCTACCAAGGAGCACGATGGGTCAGTGGAAGGTGTGATCCTCTCCCCTACACTGACCCCAGAGCAGCAGAGCACCAATTGTTGGGACAGTTTGCCCAACTGTTCTGTCTGACTCCAGGTGTTACTCACTGGTGTACTCATGACGTGGACACCAATGACATCCCTCCTGTGAAGCAAAACATTTACAGGTTGACTGACCGGGTCAGGGCCAGCATCAAAGAGGAGGTCTCTAAGATGTTAGCATTACGGGTGATCGAGCCCTCCAACAGTCCTTGGGCCAGCCCAGTGGTCTTGGTCCCAAAGGCTGCTACATTCGGTGCCAATCCAGAACTGCGGTTTTGTGTGGACTACCGTGGGCTCAATGCCATCACCAGTGTTATGTTTCATATAGGGACCCTAATATAGGCCCGGGTAACATAATACCCCTTCACCTACATTACCTCCCCTACACCACACTGTAACAAGCTTTTTTAGGATTGAACCTTTACCTAGTTCTAGTCCTGGGTGCAGAAGGAGGGTTTCTCCTGAACAATAGAGTCCTAAAACTCCATCAATAGACCCACACAGTATGAATAAATATTCATAAGGGATCTTAAAATCGAGGCTGGGGCTACACTACCATCCTCCCCATAGTTACGTACACGGTTCATCCCATACGTCATCCTCAAATCCAACAATGGGTAATACAAGCAACAAGGGAACCCTAGCTACTTTCTGTATAAATATAGCACCTCTTGCTAGTGTTTGTTAGAGGAAACCAAGACTTCCAGGCAGATTTACTGCCCAGAGACGCTGAGGCTTCTGCATGCAGACGCTCCAGCTGACAGTGGTCTAAAAATCCCTTGCTGGGTGTTCAATTCGAGACCAAGAAGGGCTCCTACATTCTTACACTTCAGGTAATGGGGTTCGACTAAATCCTAGAGGGATTCTGGTCTTCACACCTACTCATTTGCTAGGTAAACTTAGGTACATCTAGATAGGCATCGTAGGAGTATGCGCACTTTTATCATCCATTTTATATTCATGTATTTATTCATACTTATTGCAAAATGGTAGAATTGTACTATCCTTTTATATTCATAGTACTGCTTATCATATATCTCTGCTACTGTCTAATGGTTGTTGCAGTACAAAAGGGGGTGGTGATGGACGGAGCATCTGAACCAATCAAACACTCACACCCAGTCAAAAGATCTGGGTTTAATCCATCACCGTTCTTTAGCCCACTCCGCCACCCCAGTTCAGACATGGCTATTTGCAAATCAGTCTGACCCTGTGCCTCATGGGAACAGTCCAGCCCGAACTGCCAAGCCATGCCTTCCCTGGACCGGAAACAAGCTTCCGAGGACCGGTTTCTGGCATTACAGTCAACTTCAGCCCGGCTTGCTTGAATCCAGTGGCAAAGTGAGCAAGGGACTCACGTTTGAGCATGCCCTGCCACACTTATGGCGGCCAAAAGCGGTACAAAAGGGGGTGGTGATGGACGGAGCATCTGAACCAATCAAACACTCACACCCAGTCAAAAGATCTGGGTTTAATCCATCACCGTTGTTTAGCCCACTCCGCCACCCCAGTTCAGACATGGCTATATGCAAATCAGTCTGACCCTGTGCCTCATGGGAACAGTCCAGCCCGAACTGCCAAGCCATGCCTTCCCTGGACCGAAAACAAGCTTCAGAGGACCGGTTTCTGGCATTCCAGCCAACTTCAGCCCGGCTTGCTTGAATCCAGTGGCAAAGTGAGCAAGGGACTCACGTCTGAGCATACCCTGCCACACTTATGGCGGCCAAAAGTGGTACAAAAGGGGGTGGTGATGGACGGAGCACCTGAACTAATCAAAGACTCACACCCAGTCAAAAGATCTGGGTTTGATCCATCACCGTTCTTTAGCCCACTGTGCCACCCCAGTTCAGACATGGCTATATGCAAATCAGTCTGACCCTGTGCTTCATGGGAACAGTCCAGCCCGAACTGCCAAGCCATGCCTTCCCTGGACCGGAAACAAGCTTCCGAGGACCGGTTTCTGGCATTACAGCCGTCTTTAGCCCGGCTTGCTTGAATCCAGAGGCAAAGTGAGCAAGGGACTCGCGTCTAAGCATACCCTGCCACACTTATGGCGGCCAAAAGCTTTGATGGCTGTAATGCCAGAAACTGGTCCTCGGAAGCTTGTTTCCGGTCCAGGGAAGGCATGGCTTGGCAGTTCGGGCTGGACTGTTCCCATGAAGCACAGGGTCAGACTGATTTGCATATAGCCATGTCTGAACTGGGGTGGCACAGTGGGCTAAAGAACGGTGATGGATCAAACCCAGATCTTTTGACTGGGTGCGAGTCTTTGATTAGTTCAGGTGCTCCGTCCATCACCACCCCCTTTTGTACTGCTTCTGGTTGTCAGCTCTGTCAAGGGCAACAATGCTGCCATACCCCTTGACAAACCTCCTGTAGTACCTTCTGAATCCTAAAAAGGCTCTCACCTCTGTCTGGGTGTTGGGGGCTCCCAAGCCAGAATGGTATCAAACCTGGGCAGTAGGGGCGCCACCTGGCTGTTCCCTACCTGGTGTCCCAAGTACACCACAGAACCCTGCCCGATCTGGCACTTACTCACCTTGATCATGAGGCCTGCCCTCGGCAGCGCCATCAACACTTCCCAGAGGTGGCGCAGATGTTCTTCCCAAATGGCGCTGAACACTGCGATGTCATCCAGGTAGGCAGCACTGAAATCTTCTAGTCCAGCCAACACCTGGTTTACCAACCTCTGAAAGGTGGCAGAGGCATTCTTCATCCCAAAGGGCATAACCCGGAATTGGTAGTGCCCATCTGGTGTGGCGAATGCTGACCTCTCTTTTGCCCCATCAGTTAAGGCGATCTGCCAGTACCCAGACGTTAAATCAAATGTACTGAGGTACCGTACAGCCCCCAACAGATCAATGAGCTGATCAACTCTGGGGATGGGGTGCGCGTCAGTCCTGGTGACTGAACTGAGCCCTTGATAATCCACACAGAACCGGAGTTCAGGCGTGGCACCCGGTGCGACAGCCTTTTGGACCAAAACCACTGGGCTGGTCCAAGGACTGTTTGAGGACTCAATCACTGCTAATGCAAACATCTTGGAGACCACCTCCTTGATGCAAGCTCTCACCCGGTCAGTCACTCTGTAAGTTTCGTTCTTTACAGGAGGACTGTCTCCAGTGTCCACATCATGGACGCACCAATCAGTGACACTGGGAGTCAGGGAGAACAGATCAGGAAAATGACCCAAGAGTTGGCGACAGTCATCTTGCTGCTCAGGGGTCAGAGCAGAAGAGAGGTTTACATCGTCCACTGACCCATCTTGCTCTGTTGCAGACAGGAGGTCAGAAAGAGTCTCAGTCTCCTCCTCCATTCCATCATCTGTCGCTAGGAGCATTCCCACTTCGGACCTCTCCAAGTGGGGCTTCAGGAAGTTTACATGCAGGACCCGCAAAGGGTTCCTAGGAGACCACAAGTCCACCAAGCAGGTGACATCACTCTTGAACTCCACCACCTCAAATGGTCCGGTCCACTTATCCTGGAGCACACAAGGCTCCACGGGGGCCATGACCCACACTTTCTGACCAGGCTGAAACTCGATCAGAGAGGCATCCTGATCATACCACTGTTTCATCATTTTCCTGGCTGGCTTCCAGATTCGCCTGAGTGGGTTGTCTGAAGCGCCTAGTTTGGTTTCTGAAGGCCAGCATGTAGCTATATAGATCCTGGGGAGGTTTACTGGGAGCTTTCTCCCAGCCTTCTTTTACCAAACTCAGAGGTCCTCTTACAGGGTGACCACACAGCAGTTTAAAGGTGCGGAACCCTAAGGACTTCTATGGCACCTCTCTGTAAGCAAACAGAAGGCATGGCAAGAGGACGTCCCACTTACGCCTCATAGGTTCCTCAAGACCCATAATCATGCCTTTAAGGGTCTGGTTGAATCGCTCAACCAGCCCATTACCTAGGGGGGGGTAAGGAATGGTGAACTTGTAGGTTACACTGCACCCCTGCCACAGGGACTTCATATACTTATATTTGAAGTTGGTACCACGGTCTGACACCACCTCTCTGTGGAAACCCACACCAGAGAAAATCTCCTTCAACACACGACCCACCACGGGGGCCGTCACCGACCGGAGAGGGATGGCTTCGGGTACCGGGTAGCATGGTCTACAAAGACCACGATGAACCTGTTGCCCATGGCGCTCTTGGGATCCAGAGGCCCAACAATGTCAATGCCCACCCTTTCCAAGGGGGGGCTGACCACAGGGAACAGCTGGAGAGGAGCCTTTTGCTTCCTCCCACTCTTACCACTTGCCTGGCAAGTCGGACAGGTCCTGCATTGCGTATATGTACTTTGGCGCATTTGGGGCCAATAAAAGTGGGTGACAAACCTTTCAAAGGTCTTGTCTTGCCCCAAGGGTCCTGCTAAAGGTACATCATGAGCCATACCCAGTAGGAAGGCTCTGAAGCGCTGGGGTACCACCAGCATACGGGCTGACCCAGGCTCAGCAACCTTAGGCTCGCTATACAGGAGAACATTCTCCCAGCAGATCCAATGTGCTCCAGACTGATCACCTGCTGCCTGGTTTGTGGCCTGTTGCCACATACCCACAAGAGAAGGGCACTTCTTCTGCTCCTCGCAGAACTCTTCCTTGGATGGTCCTCCTTCCTGCTGCCAATGGCTCAGCTCAGGCAGGTCCCCCAGTTTAGCTACTTACTCCCCTGTAGGTTCCAGGGCATCCCCCTCAAGGTCTGCGCCTCCTCCTTGACCATGGGAACTTTTGGGGCTGGTTTCCCGTGCCCCCTGACTCTTCTCTTTAAGGCAGGCACATGGGCCACTCTTTCAGGCTCCTGGTCCTCTTGAATACCCTTACTGGCTGCCATGGACAGAGTGGTCGCACACGCCCACTCAGGCAGATCAACATCTCCAAATGTGCTCTTTGTTCCACCTTAGCCCAAGGGGAGCTTTCCAAATCATTGCCTAGCAGACAGTCAACAGACATGGCTGGCCTCATAGCTACTTGAAAGGAACCTGAGACCCCCCCCCCCCCCCACACACTCAAAGGGAACCTGGGCCACCTTCCAGTGGCTCTCTGAGTTGTCAGCAGTGACGGCAGGGTAAAATGCAATGGGGTAAAATGCAATGGGGATCACCTGCTCTTCAGACACCAGTTGACAACTTACAGCTGTCACACTGGCTCCGGTGTCTCTCAGAGCCTCCACCCTCTGGTCATTGATGGTCACCCACTGCCTGTATTTCTTAGTGTTATCAGGCAGCTGGGTCCTGGGAACCACCTCACAGTCTCCTAAAGAGTCTACAGGCATCTCTGCGGGACCCCACCCACCTTGGGCTCCCATCTCCTCTCCCAGGGCTACACTAGCCATCTGTTGGGGTGGTGCACCAGTAGGTGCTGTCTTTCCTCTCATGGGACACTTAGGATCCCAGTAACAGTGGCGCACCTGACCACAATTATAACATGTCCTGGGCCCCTTTTGAACAGGCTTATTTGTCGGGGCTCCTGACTTCTTCTCAGGGGGAGGCTGGGAATCCTTCCCTTGGTTACCTTGGGGATTACTTTGGGACCCTTTCTGGAACTCCCTCTGTTTACCCTCTCCCCCTCACTCTTCTGCTGGGGACCCTGCGAAGTCTCCCATATGACCCTTGTAGACCCGGGTACTAACCGAGTGGTTTGCCTCCTCAGCAAGCTTCCTAGGGATAAGTCAGCTTACTATCAATCAGGTGCTGGCATAGCTCTAGAATCCAATTGCTGGACAAGTGCTCCCATGTAATCAAATCATAGAGCGCTTCAAAATCATTCACTTTGCTACCCTTCACCAAACCATCCAATGCTCTGCAAAAAAAGATACATAGCCCACCCAAGTACTTGACTCCAGTTTCTTACAATGTCTAGACCTTTGTCAATATAGCTCTGGGGTCATCCCATACCTGGCCATTAAGGCTTCCTTCATGTGGACATAGGAATTCTGGTCCTCAGAGGACAAGTCTAACAAGGTGTCCCACCCATCACTGAGAAACCGCCCCACACCCCCGCTCCCCAATCCTTCTCAGGGACACAGTGGGAGGTCATAGCTACCTCATAGGCCTTAAACCATTGCCCAATATCTTCATGCTTGTGGAACTCCTTAATGACATCTTTGGGGATTAATACTCTTGTTTTTACAGGCACGAATAGTGTGCTGCCACCAGAGGGAGTAATTTCTAAACTCCTGGTTTTCAATTCCAACTCCCTCAACATTCTCCCATGCTCTAAATGCATTCTCTTTTCTTCCAAGGCTAACTTCTTGCTTTCTAATTCCACCTGACCACCCAGTTTGAGCTTGGCTAGCTCCATCCTGTGCATTCTATCCTTCTCCCTGTCCTCCAGCTCTTCTGGGGACAGGCCCTTTGAAGAAATACTGCTGCCTGCCCTGGAAGGTGCTTTCTCCCCGGTAAAGTCCAATGGCCCATCTATGTGCCCATCTGTATTCTCTGCTTCCTCCCTAGGCTCTTCAGGATGCTCAGGAGCATTTCTAGATTCCAACCAGGCCCTTAGCGCCTTTTGGAACTCTTCTTTCTTGGTGATGCTTTTCACATGTTTCACATGCTGTGGCATAGTGTAGGTATCAACCCTCTCCCCTTCAAATTGTAGATCCATGGATGCGTTAGATGCTGCTTTGCTCATGGTAACAAGGACTAGCAGTTTTTAGCAAAAATAGAAGTCCTAAGGAAAAAATCGACCAAAAATGTATATGGTTGCGTTATGGTCTGCACTCACAAGTAGTGTACACCAATAACTGTATATGAGTCACAAATGCAAGTCCAAATCCTCACCGGTGACCACCAATGTTAGAAATGGAGGTCTCTAGTTGGAAATGGCTTGCCAAATAGGGACCCTTGCTTCGAGTCAGTGAAAAGGGGATACACTCCTAAAATAACCCCTGCTCACCCCCTTGGTAGCTTGGCACGAGCAGACAGGCTTATCTCAGAGGCAGTTTGCAAAGCATTTGTGAACACATACAGTAATACAGTGAAAACATTACAAATGGACACCACACCAGTTTAGAAAAATAAGTAATCTTTACTAGACTTAACACAAGACCAAACAACAATAATCCACAAAACAATATCAAGAATATGGCTTTAGAAATGGTAGAAATAGCTTAGTTCAATGTAGATGGTAAATGCAACACTTTACTCTCAAAGTACCTTGGATGCGCCTCGCAAAACAAACAAAAGGGTCGCAGGGAAGGTGATGCGTCGGTTCCTTGCTTCGGGGGAGGTGATGCGTCGGTTCCTTACTGCAGCGCAGGGGAGGTGATGCGTCTGTTCCTTACCGGAGAGGAGGTGATGTGTCGGTTTCTTACTGCGTTCAGATTACAATGCGACAAGATGGCGCCTCGATGCGATGCGACAAAATGGCGGATTTGATGCGATGGGACAACGTGGATGCGATGCGTACCCGCCCGACGGCCGTGCGGTGAAATTGATGAACATTGGAGCTACGACAGGCCCTGCGACACGCTTCTCCGGTGATGCGACAGCAACTTCTGCAGCGTCGGCAAGCTTCTCCGATGATGCGGCACGCTTCTTCAGCGATGCGACGGTTAACAGCGGCAACATGCTGCCTCCTCATTGCGTTGTGCTTTCAGCTCCCAGTGACACCCAGTCTCCAGAGGGCCCAAAACAACAGCAGGCACCTCACTGCAGGTAGAATTCCCAGCAAGGGATTTCAGGGGGAACTGGCGGTGAAGTATTTGTGTCCCTGAGACTTCAGAACAAGCTCAACTTCAAGCCCTTGGAGATCTTCCTCATGATAGGAAAAGTACACACAAAAGTTCCTTTACTCTTTTCCTTGGCAATAAGTAACCATTGCAGGCCAACCGCCAAACAAAACAGCAAACAGCACTGGGACAGTCTCCTCCTTCAGCTTCCTTGGTTGCTCTCCTTGGCAAAAGGGTTTGTCTTGATTTCCAGAAGTGATCTAAAGTTCTGGGGTCTGGGCCCCAATATTATTATTTCTTTTTTTTCCTTTATTTAAAAATTGTCACCGGAATACACAGCTTAACGCCCACAACCCTGAGGCCGGCAGCTTGACAATGTTTTTTTGTTGTTGTTTTGTTTAGGTTTTTTTGTGTCCTCATATACCACCATAGTATGAGGTGAGGTCAAGGGTATGAGTACGACTTGGAGTCTCAGAATGCATTTCTGGCAGGGATAGGATAAGATGGAATACCCAGATCCCTCAGCAATGACGAATCAACCCAAGACAAACACAAAAAAATACTTATTGAGAGAAATACAGAGAATGTCTGGTGGAAATTACAGCCAATTAGGCCCGGGCTTAGTGCCAGGTAAGGGCTCTGCAGCTAGTATACACCACAGTAGAATAATCATTGGACCCGGGGAAAAAAAGAAAAAAAAAACGGGAGTATCAATGCTGCCAGGTCAACAGGTGGCAGAATGCCACTTTATTTTGGTTGCCAGCTCTAGCCAAGTCCAATCTGGAGATCTGCAAGACTGAAGCGTACCAATCAGTGACAGAAGGAGGTAAAGGGTCTTTCCACTTTTTGCAGATCTCCCTTCTAGCCAGCAAGATGGAGTAAAAAAACAGGTTTTTTTGCCAGCTTCTGGGCCGCTTCCAAGATTCCAAAGATGACAAGAGGAAGTTCAAGGATTACTTGAAAGCCCAGTGATGATGAAAGAGTTTTACTAATGGCATCCAAAATAAAAGCAGACTGGGATGAAATCGGGAAAACATGGCGGCCGGCTAGGTAGCGGGTCGCGGATGTCGGGAGAAGTGGCGGTGTTTAAGTGGAGTGTTAGGCAGTTACTGACCATAGTACGGGCATATTGAAAGAAGAGATTGCTCACCGAAGGCATTGGGTCTTTGTGTGTGGAATTTAGGTGAATATCGCTGGGGATTGAAGTGGTTTGTTCAGCGGCGTATGGCGGAGGCTGAGGCAGAGAGCTCCGTACGGCTGTGGGCGGAGGTGGTGGAGGTGGAGCCGCGTCTGCCTGTCGACTCGCGGAGCGGGAGCTGGGAAAGAGCGGCGTTGGAACTTGGTAGAGGACACCGTGCGGTAGCAAGGATCGGCTCAAGAGTCACCGGAGGTCGGGGGAGAGGAGAGGAACCTCTGGCAGGGGTGTTGGAGGTAAAAGGTAGAAAGGGTGCTGTAGAAAGACCCCAAATATTAACTCCAGTAGGTACTGGCTTGGTGGATATACAGCTAGGGAGTAGGGGACGAATCAACAAGGTGGACAATAGAAAATTGGTAGCAGGGCGCCCTAGGTATTCGTTAAGGAGCACAAAGACAGATATAAGTGAATCTTCTCTGGGTAAGCTGAAAACCCTGCAAAAGAATTCTCGAAAGTGCTCAATTAAAGAAGCTAAAAGCGCTAAGGCAGGGGAGCTGGACTTAAGAAAAGATACAAAAAAGGGAAAGCAAAAGGGGCTAGAGTAGAAGGTAGTGACGACCCCCTCACTTAATTCATACTTTAAACCAATTCCTAAAATACTGATTTTGAAGTCACATCCCACACAGTTAGTTCAGGACCCCGACCCTGATAAAGACGGAGAGTCAGTACTGGGTGTACTAAAGGGTACAGAAGACCAGGATTGGTCTCGGCATTTAACCCCCAACCCTTATCAGGCTTTAGCCATTGAGATGGAAGAAGAGGGAGAGATTATGCAAGATATCGCTGCTATGGCTAGTGCAGAGACCCCGCCGCAGCTGAATGCAAAGTTAGTAGCTGAAGGAGTGCTGGAAAGTGTGCTGGAGGTTGGGGAAGTGGGGGTGGGCTGATGATAACAGAGAATTTGTTGATAAATCATGAAGGTCTGGAAAAGACACAGATAGCTCTTGAGGCAGATAACTCAGACTCCTCAGACGTTTCAGTTATGGGGCTTCTCAGAAAATTAGAGAAGGATATTCATTTGGGTTTTGAGGCCTCCAATAAAAATCAGGAACACATAAGAGCCTCGTGTAGTTTACTAGAGGCCAAACTTGATAAATTAAGTGCTTGCACAGAAGTGCTTGAGACAGAAATGAAAGTGATGCGGGAGAGAGTTTTAGATAATCGCAAGGAGATTGAGATTATAAAATTTAAAGAGCGAGAGAACGATGATTGAGTTGAGAGACTGAAAAACATGCAAAGACGAAATAATCTAAAAATCTTAAAATTACCAAAGGAAAGGAGGGGTCAGATATAAAAAGTTATGTAGTACAACTTTTAAAAACTGAGCTACAGCTAGAGGAATCAGAAGAGGTATTGTTACGCGATATTCAGAGGATTCATCGAGATCCTTTTCGCTTGAACCCAAACCGCTCTAAACCAAGAAAGATACTAGTTAACTTCTTGACCTATAATCTGAAAGAAAGGATTTTGACATCTGCCCTTAAGAAGAAGAATATAATGTTGGACGGAATTGCAGTGGAAATAAGGTCAGATTTGTCACCTGCTACAGCAAGTAGACAATGGGAGTTAGGAAAGCGTATGGTGCCACTCAGAGCATTGGGGGCGACAGTCCAATTGAAATTTCCTGCTTTCCTAAAAGTAATGTGGCAGAATAAAATGTACACGTTTCGAGGGGTTGAAGAGGTGGATGCCTTCTTAGTACAATGTCAAGGAGAATAGTGTCTATGTTAGGGGAAGGTGAGCTAGTTAAGGAAGGTCAGATTACTGCCTGGTACCCACGTATTAATGTATAGCAAGAAAGAGATATGTGGTGCACCGCCACTAGGACATCCACAAGGCCTAGGCCATAGGTGTTTTGGTTGGGTTTTCCAGGGAGGGGGGGAGAGTGGTGGGTGGGGGCATGGGGGTTGTGGGGTAGGGGGGAGCTGATGGGGGGGGGAGGGGGGAGGGGAGCGGGAGAAAAGAAAAATATCCTCAGGAGCGTCTTTGCCACCGAAAGGTGGGAATTGTGGGCAAGTTGCTATGAGTGGGGCTAAGGTTAAGGTACTAAGGTTCCTTACATGGAATGTCAATGGCTTACGAGTGAAGTCTAGGAGACAATTAATATTGAAATATCTAAAGGATTCCCTTGCACACGTGATTATTTTGCAAGAGACGCATCTAACTGAAAAGGAAAGTAAGGAGATCTTTTCTGCTTAAAAATGGATAGTTAGTGCTTTTGCTACACCCCAAGAAACAGTTACAAAGGGGGTGGCTATTTTGATTAGAAAAGGGGTTAACATTGTTATGGAAGATAAGAGAGCAGATAAAAGAGGTAGATGGGCGATTGTTAAAATAAGAGTGGCAGGGGAAGTATTGGTAGTAGTCGGCTATTATGGACCAAATGTGGATGATGAAACTATTTTGGATGAGTTGGCAGCGGAATTACTAGATTTTCCAGGTAAAATAATTATGGCTGGAGATTTTAATACGGTTTTGGATTGCAAGTTAGATAGGACGGGAAATAGCAGAGCTGTTGTAAATGGTAAGATGTCGTCTAGGTTAAAGTTGATTATGGCACAGCAAGGTTTATGTGATATTTGGAGATTGAAAGCAGGTCAGCAGTTAGGATTCATTTTTTATAATAAAAAATATAATCATAGATCCCGTATAGACTTTTTTTTTATTGATGTTAGGCTGAAGGATTGGGTAACGAAGGTGATTCACTTAGGGGCACATATTTCAGACAACTCAGCTGTTGGATTGAATTTAGAGTTGGGGACAGAGGGTCTGACTTCAACCTGGAGATTAGATCGTACAATCCTCTTAGATGGGGACTATTTAGAAGTCCTAAGAGATGAAGTACAAGTGTTTCTGGATAAAAATGAAGGGTCAGCCAACCAAGATATAGTATGGGATACGTGCAAAGCATTTTTGAGAGGGAGATTGGGAGCTCAGGGCGCTAAGAAGAGGAGATTGTATCATAGAAAAGTTCTGGATTTAGAGAAAGAAATACGTTCTTGGGAAGCTACTGGAACAGGACTAGGGGGCGATATAACGAATGAGGAAGTAAAAAATACGCTTTTTGAACTAAAAGTAGAACTAACAGCAGTACTGTCACAAAGAGTTAAGGAAAAGTGGGAAGCGAGTCAGTTGGCTCACTTTTCCCATGGAGAAGGTTGTGGCAAATTGTTAGCGTGGAAAGCTAAAAAAGATCTGATGCGTAATCAAATAAAAGACATTAAAAAGATAGATTCAGGAGATAATATAACAGATAGTAAAGGAATTGCAGAAGCTTTCCATGAGTTCTTTGTAAGAGTTTATACGGAAGACCTATGTCCAAGACAATCTGAAATGGATAAGTGGCTACAGCATTCGGAACCTCTTTCTGGGGACCTGGTTGGGGTGTTAAATAGGGAAATATCTCGAGCTGAGGTGGTTAGGGTGATTAAAGAAAGTAAAAGGGGGAAGGCACCAGGCCCGGATGGCCTCCTGGCTGAAGTATATAAAGTACTAGTAGATATGATTGCTCCCACATTGTGCCAACTGTTTAACCAGATCTTTATGGGGGGAGCAGCCATACCCAGCTCTTGGAATGAGGCAACAATCTCTCTGATACCTAAACCAGGAAAATCACCCAGTAGTATGGATTCATACAGACCTATATCACTTTTGAACTGTGATTATAAGCTCTTTTCAAAAATACTGGCAGATAGACTTAGCAGGGTTATCCACAAGTTAATTCATGAGGACCAAAAAGGTTTCGTTAAGGGGCGATATCTGAAAGAACTAACTTTTACTCTTATTGGAATTATAGATATGGCTTCCACACATGAACTTCCTTTGGCAGTGATTGCTTTAAATGCCGCCAAGGCTTTTGATCGAGTTAATTTTGTTTGTTTAAAAGCACTTTTGCAGCATCTTAACCTAGGAAATTTTTTTACTGAATTCCTCCTTTCCTTGTACTGCTCTCCGACATCACGTGTTTTGGTTAATGGTATATCAACTCAGTCCGTTAAAGTAATGCGTGGGACAAGACAAGGGTGTCCTTTGTCACCCTTGTTGTTTAACTTATATATAGAGCCAATAGCCTGTAGAATGAGAAGTTCTGAGAAGATACCCCCTTTTGTAGTTGGCGACTGGTCGAAAAAAAATGGGTCTGTATGCAGATGATATTATCATCTACTCTTCTAATCTGCATCAGTCCTTGGAAGATCTGGTGAGGATAACTAAGGAATTTGGAACAGTTTCAGGCTACCAGATAAATCAGGACAAAACTGAGATAATAGCTTGGAACTTAAATACAGAAAGGTTAATTAGTAAAACAGAAATGAAATATTTGGGGGTTAGGATTACTCAAAGAATCGGGGATCTTACCAAAGTTAATTTTTTTAAGATAAAGAAAGAAGTTTCGGCCACTCTTAAAGGATGGATGAATCTTCCGCTGTCATTATTAGGCCGGACTAATCTAGTGAAGATGGTGATTTTGCCGAAAGTCAAATTTCTGTTTGAGACTATCCCCCTTGGGTTCAAAAAGGAATGGATGGCTAAACTACAGAGCGAGATAGTTTCATTTATTTGGGCATCAAAGGGGTCACGCCTCTCATGGAAAAAGCTAAGGAGGAGAGTTAACAAAGGAGGTTTGGCAGCTCCGGATTTGCAAATGTATGCATGGGCTTTCTGTTTAAAAAACTGTAGGATGCTGCTGGGTACTCTAACTATATCCACAATCAGAGAAATATTTGGTGTGATGCTGAAAAGTTGTGACTATAATGATTTTGGATTTCTATATAAGTTTGCGGACCCTAAATTTTTCAAAAAGGTTAGGCTCAAGGTCCTTCGGGATTTGGCGGAGGTTTGGTATAAAATAAGAAGGCTATTAAAATTACCGTATTTTAGTTATATGGCCCTATTATGGGATTCACCTGGAGCTCCGTCCTGGACAAAGGATTCTTTGGTTCTTCCGCTAAAAAAAGTGGACTCTTTGCAGAGATGGAAGGACTTGTTTCAAGAGGGCAAATTGGCGACTTGGGGCCAATGTCAGCAACTGTGGGGACAGGTTTTTTCAAGATATAAATATCTGCAGATTCAGAGTTGGGCAAACGATTCAGGAAACATAATTGGGAGACAAAATGACTGAGTTAAAACTTGGATCGGAGGGGGTCTTCAAGAAAGAGGTGGCCATGTGGTATTGGATGATATTGGAATTGGAAGATGGCCCTTTCCTGTTTCCGGAGGTTCTGTAGAAAGAATGCTTGCCGAAGATCGCGACAAAGAACCAATGGCAAGTAACAATGGCTATGCTTTACAGTATTATTAAACCTGCAAATTTAAGGCGAAATCTTTTGTTTACGATTCATAGGGCATATTGGTCCCCTCGCAGACTGTCAAAATTCAAAGTTGGTGGCGTAGTGGGGTGCTCGAAATGCAAGACCCCCAACGTGGACGATTTACACATGTTTGTCTTTTGCCAGAATATAAGACAATTCTGGCTGGATGTAAGTAATTGTCTGTCCCAAGTCCTGAATCTGCAAATTGAGGTAAGCCCCGAATTAATAAGAACGGGGAGATTTGATTTAGAGAAAAAATGCATGAATGATAATGTGAAACTTATTTTTTACACTATTTTATTAGCCCGTAGAGAGGTATGCAAGTTGTGGGTCTCACCACTTAGCCCTAAAATAATGGACTGGATATTGGCCATGAGGTGTACGGCTAAGCTTGACATTTCAGATCACACTAAGAGAAAACGAGGATTTTGGGTACCCTTTCTTTTATGTTTTGGGTAAAATATATCAGGGGAGGAGGAGATAAAATACCAATACAGATGCTGTCCGATGATTAAGCCTCCGCCTATGTCGCTGGTAGTTATTATGTGTTATTCTAGGTCGAATACAGAGGAGAAGGTGGACACACTTGTTGAGTCAGATGGCCAAGAAGGACCGGTTGTTCGGAGGTCAGACTCAAAAATAGGTGAGGTTTATGCCTCCTCTCTCTAACCAGCTTATGAGATAAAAAGCCCAGTGGTGGATTAGTTAGTAGAAATGGGTAGCGAGTCGGCGAATAAGGATTAAATTAAAAAAACATTTTTTTTAAAAGCAGACTGGGACATTCAAAAAACATATGTGCATCCGAGGCAGCCACCAAACCACACTTGGCTCAAGCTACAGACTTCCCTTCAGAAAATTTAGAGAGTCCGAGAGGGGAATAATATGCTCTATGTAGAGTAGAAAGGTGATTTCTACGCAGCCAGGCAGGTTTAACAATGTTCCATAAGAGCTCACATGAAGAGATCCAAAGAGTTTGCAAATTGCGATCTACCAAAAGGGAGCCCCACAGCAAGTCTGGTAGCCGAAAGTCACCATCTATTTCATCCTGGATAAGTCTATACCAGAGAGAAATCTCCTTCTTTACAGGTGGATTATCAGCCAAGCGGATATTAGCGGACTATAGCCGCCAAGTGGAAACTTATTCTCTCGTGAGAGGGTAGAAATAAATGAACGGGTCCAGCTAGCTATTTGCATATATTTAAATCTGGCGAAGTTATGGCCAATTGTATCTTTAAGATAGTCCCAGAAGAGTAAGTCACCTTCAAAGAAGAGATCCCCCCACACTTCCAGACCTGCCTCTTTCAATGGAACAGCTAAGCTGTCTCCCAACCATGCTGGGCTTTCAGGAAGGCCCCAAAGAGGAGTCCTGCTACAGAAATACCCCAATTTTATAGACTTTATTAGATTCGACCATGTTTTGGCCATGCTTTGCAAAATCTTCAGTTTAATTTTCTTTAAAAACTTGGGGTTTCCAAATTTAAATAAAAAGCCTGACTGACTAACTAACTCCTTCCCCTTCAAGCAAAGCTGAAAACATTGTTCCAACCCCATAGTCAACAGGCATTTTTAACAGCATTCGAGAATGGGATAGTTGAAACGCCCAAGCATACAGTTTCAGGTCTGGAGCTGCCAAGCCTCCTTTATCCCTACCTCGTCTAAGCTTTTTCCAAGCAATTCTTGCATGATGTTTATTCCAAATAAAGGATGTAATTTCCCCCTGTAGTTTGGATAACAGAGATGGATTAAAATATAACGGAATAGTGTTGAATAAAAAAGTTATCTTCGGCAAGATCGACATTTTGATTAGGTTAACTCTCCCTATTAAAGAAAGAGGAAGGTGGGCCCACGCCTGCATTAATCTACGGCAATCTTTTGCTACAGCAGTAATATTTAGCTCAGCAATTTGGTTAATATCTTTCACGATGTTAAGGCCAAGATATCGCATAGAGGACCCAGGCTTTATAGAAATGTCCCTCACATCATCATTCCATATTAGTATCTCGGTTTTAGCAGCGTTAATCTCATAACCGGACACTCGCCCGAAGTCCATTGTAGTTTTCAATACTACGGGGAGTGCTGTATGAGCCTCAGATGTAAATATAAGCACTACATCCGCGTATAGAGCCACCTTTCTCTCCCATCTCCTATAGATAAAAGGTTTAATATTAACATCCTCCCTCAATAACTGAGCGAAGGGTTCGATATATAAATCAAATAGGAGAGGGGAGAGAGGGCAGCCCTGCCGCGTCCCTCTTGAGATGACAAAGGAGTCCGACAATTCACCATTAGCAGCTTGACAATGTTGAGCGTTCTACACAGCTTCTTAGCCCACATCCCGGAGGCAGGGCAGCGTCACATTTAAGAATTGTAGCTCTCATCTTTGTGTCAGGAGCGTACTCTGCGCACCAGTAATTGGAAAAGTTACACAAATTTTAAACAAACAAAGAGATGTCAACTCTGCCTGCCCCTAACAGGACCCCTACTTCTCACTCAACCTATGGCTGTGGAACCGTTCCATCATCGCCCCACTAAACCTATTCCTTCCTAGTACTTCCCCCCCGATACCGTCTAATTACCATCCAAGGCACCTGTGCCGTCAGTCAGCCCGAACGCCCCCCGCAAGGTATGTATGTCCAGTATTGAAAGAGGACGCAATCTACTGAGAAACAGGGGACACGGTCCCTACTTCATTCGCTGTCATAGTCTCTGCAGTGGTCTCCTCCGCCTTACTATTCAAGTATATTTTGTATAGCCACCAGAAGTCCTTCGGCCTACTCCTGGGGGGAAGCAATTCATTGACGTTTTCAGATTGCTTGCAGCAATGAAGAATATCTTGTGACCACTGGGACATCGTAGGTAGGGGCCCCTCATCCAGCACATAGCAACTCTGCGCTTTGCTATCAGTAAGCCCATGTCCACCAGTCTGCGAATTGCCTTTGGCAGAGCTTTGGAATATCCCAATAGTGCCACAGTCAGGTCTGGGGGGCCCTCCGAACCCACTATTGCGCTAAACTCACAAAATACTTGTCCCCAGTACTGAGACACTCCCGGGCAGATCCACGGCAAGTGCATGAAATCTGATGCCAAAGAATGACATCGGTCGCATTTTGCCTCCTCTCTCAGCCCGTATCTGTGAAGTCTTTCTGGTGTGTAATACACTCGGTTGAGGAATTTGAAATGTATGAGTCTGTGTCTACCATGTAATGAGATTTGTTTCGTGTTGTTACAACAATAAGATCACATGGCATCGTCTATCGTCACGTCGAGGTCGCGCTGCCAGGCCAATCTGTCCTTCGTATACTGGTTTGCTCTGTGGGACATTGCTAACTTATAAATATTGGAGACAAGTTTCCGAGGGGACTCAGTTTTAATGAGGTACGTCAGTTCCCGCATCTCCGGGGGTTCGTCCATGTCATCCCCTAGTTGGTGATGCAGCGCCTTGCGCACTCTGTCAAACTGGAAACGTTGTAACATTGTAGGGGCTTCCACTGTAGCCGTGGCCTCGTCCCACGTCTTTGCGATACCACCCAAGAACAAGTCACCTGCTTTATGTATAGCCAACGCATGCAATGCTCGCACGACTCCTCCATCTCTACAGGGGGCAAGCCAGACCATCCAATTTGTTGGCATTTCCGGGGAGTATAATAAGGCCCTCGCTTGCTGCTATAATAGCCAATGCCATGCGTGCCTTGTTGCATTGAGGGAATCCAGAATCTCCGTCCTATGATATACCGGTTCCAAGATAACAGCTGGTAGTGGGAGAGGGTCGGCGAATAACCTCTCGAGCCGGAGGTATGGAACGTCATCTGCTCCATGTATCCAGCTGTGTGCCTGCGCCCCCTGTGCAGCTCTGTAGTATAACTCCAAGTCAGGCGCTCCAAGCCCTCCCACGTGGTATGGAAGGGTAAGCCCTCGCCATTGCACGCGCCGCGCCTGCCTGCCTGCCCAGGCCAGTCCTATTAATGTTTTATTAAGTCTGACGAAAAAGGAGCGCGGTAACACCATCAGGATATTTACCAACAGAAATAGGAACGTGTGTAACACCACCATCTTTATGATCGAGACCCTACCGATGAGAGACAGTGGCAGACCAATCCAGGTTTCAACGTCGTCCTCTAGTTTGGCTACCGCCGTACCGTACCGAGTCATCTGTTCATTGTAGAGGATATTCCATCTCGAATTGCGTAGTGGCTGTGGTGAGCGGGAAGGCTATGTATTTAGACCAATTAACCTTTAACCCCGATAATGCTCCAAAGTGTACAACCTCTCTGAGGACCGGCAACAGATTGCTTTCTGGGTCCCTCACATATAACGATGCGTCGTCCGCAAACGTAGAGACTACGATACTATAGGTCGGGAATTGGACACCTCTGTGACCATGATATTCCCGTAACGCACATGCCAGAGGTTCAGCGACCAAGGCGTACAGCGTCGGAGGCAAGGGGCATCCCTGCCGGGTCCCTCTAGAGATAGGGATGGTTCCCGTAACCATATTCCCCAGCCGTATGCTGGCAGATGGTACATAGTACAACGCTCCTATCAGTTGCAAAAAAACGGGACCTAGTCCCATCCTTGTCAGCACGTGCCGCATAAAAGGCCACTCCCCAGAGTTGAAAGCCTTCTCCATATCCAAAAATATCGCAATAGCCTTCGTGTCCGTCGGACATGCTGCATAGTGGCAAATACCGTCCGCAAGTTGTAGGTAAGGTTCCTGCCTGGGATAAACCCTGCCTGTTCTGGTGCAGCCAGCTCCGGGGCTAGCAGGCCCAGGCGGTTGGCTAGTATTTTGGCAAACAACTTGGTGTCTACATTTAGCAGAGACAACGGCCGATGAGAGCCGCATTCCTCCAGGGGCTTACCTGGCTTTGGGATAGCCACTAGTATAGCTTCTCTGATGGTTTGCAGCATCTCACCTGTCACGCATAGGTCGTCGAATAACGTTGATATATGGGGGAGCAGTAGTTCAATAAAGGCCTTGTAAAAGCAGACCGTAAGACCATCTGTCCTGGGGGAACTGGCCGACAGCATCCCTGCTAGTGCTTCCGTGATCTCATCTCTTTCTATGGGGTGCATGAGGAACTCTCTATGTGAATCGGGAGAGGAAGGGCAACTTAATATGCTCCAGATAATCATTTTTGCTTAGCGCTTGCTGGGACGCGCTCACCTTTGGCTGCTCGCTGTGAGGAGGACTTCCAGCCAGACTTTCAGCCTGCAACTCGCCGCACCCGCTCCGCGGGTGCCGCTTCGTCGTCAAGTGAGGAGGAGTGGGAGCTTAACACCATCTGAGGGCTGCAGGGCTGCGAGTGTATCAGGGACTCCAAATCCCAGGAGTCCCTGAGTGACCGCTGACCACTCCCGGTCCGCTCTCCCTGCCGGCCCGCCCACCGCCCACCTGAGGGTCCGTTAAAGTCCCACCTGCTGCATAGACTCTTGGGGAACATTTTTGCTTAGCGCTTGCTGGGACGCGCTCACCTTTGGCTGCTCGCTGTGAGGAGGACTTCCAGCCAGACTTTCAGCCTGCAACTCGCCGCACCCGCTCCGCGGGTGCCGCTTCGTCGTCAAGTGAGGAGGAGTGGGAGCTTAACACCATCTGAGGGCTGCAGGGCTGCGAGTGTATCAGGGACTCCAAATCCCAGGAGTCCCTGAGTGACCGCTGACCACTCCCGGTCCGCTCTCCCTGCCGGCCCGCCCACCGCCCACCTGAGGGTCCGTTAAAGTCCCACCTGCTGCATAGACTCTTGGGGAACATTTTTGCTTAGCGCTTGCTGGGACGCGCTCACCTTTGGCTGCTCGCTGTGAGGAGGACTTCCAGCCAGACTTTCAGCCTGCAACTCGCCGCACCCGCTCCGCGGGTGCCGCTTCGTCGTCAAGTGAGGAGGAGTGGGAGCTTAACACCATCTGAGGGCTGCAGGGCTGCGAGTGTATCAGGGACTCCAAATCCCAGGAGTCCCTGAGTGACCGCTGACCACTCCCGGTCCGCTCTCCCTGCCGGCCCGCCCACCGCTCTCAGTCTTTGCTATATCCGGGGCAACTCCTCCCGCAGCGCGGGACGCAGCCCGGGGCGAAGACCGGGCAAAGAGCGGGCCGTTTGAGGCCGTTCGAGGACGGCAGCGGACGGCCCCGGCCCACAATCCCTGGTCCGCTGTGTAACAATAGTAAGATTGGCTAAATTGTGCCCGGAGCGGGTTTTGGGTTCTCGCATATTCGTACTGTCCATTAGGGCGGCTTATTCAGTTTTTATTGCACTTGTATAAAGATTGTAATCAGGTACGATTATAGAAGCTGGGACAAATTCCGAAATCATGGTTCTGAGATCCGGTAAAACTCGCAACGTCCAAATCCAAACTCCAACTGGAGTGGTATCAGGCCCACTAGACGCTTTTATTACGCGAGCCTCGGGTATCCTGGAAAAGGAAATTGCAATGGTGGAAAAGCGTCTTTCCTTAGACTTAGTTAGCGGAAAACGCTCTTCTCTAGGTAGGTTGGCCAAGATTCCCAGCCCCGTACCACCAGCACAAGCACACGCAGCTTTCAATTGTATGCACCTAGACACCACGGAAGCTATTGTCCACATGGATAGCGAGGATATAAATCCTCTTGCTCACACTACACTTTTCCCCAAACATCCCCTGGACGACCTTGAAGCAACAGGAGAAATTGATACTCAGGATAGCTATTCCACTAAACAAAGTTTTGATTCGGTTGATTCAATCCCTGACTCACCTAAAGTAGATTCTAATGCCCCAGTCCACACAGATCTCACAGTTATAGATAAGGGTTCTAGGAAAAGAAAACAAGACTCCAGTTATAAGGGAGGGAGAGAATGCAAGATGCCGAAATTAAAAGATCCCGTTGGTAATCACACACTAGGCCCAGGCCATCCAAGCGGAAATCAATGCACAAATGCATTGCCCAACACTCTATGCCCCTCCCTTATTTCCTTAGGTTCCTCAAACCCCTGTCCAACATGTCTGAGCAGTGATGATTCCCTGCTGGCAAAGATGGAGGTCTTAATGAAAAACCTCCTATCACCTGTTTTGGAGAGGACTAGACTAATGTTATTGCAAATAAACTCTTTGGAGGCTGTAGTTAATGCGAACTCTGCAATATTATTGTCCTTATCGGACATAGATTCTGGGTTGGCCAAATACACCCATTCATCTCTGGCCCCAAAAACAACTATAATTCCACCTAGTCTAGTTGATAACAATCATAATCCACCAGGACCAGTAACGGACAACCCTAATTTAAACAAAGGGAGTGCTTATAAAAATTCTCCAAATAAGGTACTAAAGGCCGCTCCCCAACGCCCTCATATGCCAAAGCCTATGAACATAACCCCCACCAGACGTCAACCAACTAAATTACCCCCTCAGGTAAAACCCAATCCCACCACCCAGAGTTTCCCACCCCATAGGCCCCGTGTAAACCACCAAAATGCCCCTAACCCCCTGGCAAAGAAGCAATCCAGGCATCCCACGCCGCGGGTCGATATCCCCATAGAGGCAACACCTTATACCATGGTGCTGACCGGTGTTGCCCCACTGCCATCAGGTAAAAGGGAGACTCACGAAGACCTGCGAAATAAGGTTACCTTTTGGCTGAATAAAAACAGACCCCTGCCCCCATCCTCGCCAACAGAAATCTTATTTGTAAGGAGGGTTGACTGGGTGGGCCAGAGTCCCAAGGATCTGGAGGGTGATTGCATTTTAATATCGTTTAGGGACTCCTGGGTGGTGGATACAATCTGCCGAGAAGCCAGGTTTGCCAGACAGGGGGACGTCCAAACTTTAGACCTTTCTTATTTCTATCCCCAAAGACAGGCTCACTCCCAAAAAGCCCCGAGACAGGGACGATCCATTGTTATGAACAACCCCAGGGCACTACACCTACCAATTTTTCCACCATTATTCAACCGCTTTGGTCCCCTGTCCGATCTGGAGGCAATTGATTGACTCCATAAACCACCCCAAACTTCAGAACCTGTAGAAAATGCCGACCCTGGGGTAGGGGGTAAGAGGCAGGGCCAGGCGCCTATCCAACTTACAGTCATGGTAGAGGAGGGGAAAAGGGTCCCACCTTCATCAGGGAAAAATACACCACCTTTAAGGGAAGGGGGAATCTCTTTGCTGTTGGTTGAACATAGCCTCACGGGGGGGTCAGAAAATGGGCTGGAAGCTGGGACAGGACAGGATTCGCCTGGAGTCTCCGCGGTGGTGGCCTCTTTTATCGTACCCACATCGGAAACTCTTGCCATAGCGTCCTGGAACATTGCTGGGATTAAAAACCGCGTCCACTCTAGTGATTGGCTTGAGTTCATGGATAAATATGATGTCATACTACTCCAGGAAACCTGGGCTGTGGACCCAGTTTATAAGCAGGGTTATGTAAATTTTTATAAAGCAGCCACCCAAAGTGCTACTGGGAATACCAAAGGGCGAGCCTGCGGGGGGTTACTGATCTGGGTGCGACAATCCCTGGGCTATTGTATCACGGAGATAAGTGTACCTAACCCGGACCTCCTGATTGTTAGATTGGGAAGGACTGGCCACCAGGACCTGATATTGTTAAATATATATGCACGAGGCCTGCCAGGTGGCCGCGCGCCACCATTGTTGGAGGTACTAGAATCTGCTCTGGCAGCCCTCGATTGTTCCAATGTCATCTTGCTTGCTGGGGACCTAAATTGTTGCTTTGAACCCCTACTAGACCCTGGGGACTGTTGGGGCTCCGTGGAGGACACAGTATGGGGCATACCTGAGCTGACGTCTGTAAAATCAGTACCTGCCACAGAGGCTGCGGTAAATTGGACGGCCTTTTGTCTTAATAGTGGCTTTAGGGCCTGTAATGGCCGAACTAAATCAGACCAGGGAGCCAGCTGCACCTTTGACAACGGGCTAAGAAGAAGCCGCATCGATTACATTCTGCTAAAAGTAGCAGATTGGCCTCTGATGCTGGACATGGAGGTAACTCCCCGCCCTGAAAGTGACCACAATCCCCTGACTCTGCAATTAAAGGTGCCAGGTCTAGTAAGATTAGAGGAACCTGGTATCTCACAGACGGGGGACACCTACTTAACAAATGATAGGAAGAGGGTAAAATGGTCCAAAATTGAGGGGGACGAGCTATTGAGAAACAAGATAACTAGTGTGGTTAACATTACTCTTAATGAAATGCTGACTCACGCTGAGTTGGGGGACAAAACCAGAGCAGCTGACCATATCTTAAATCTCCATAATCGCTGTTTTAAGGATTTAAAAATTCTGCTCTCTCAACCTCGCCGACAGGGAAATAACCTGGTACCCACTCGCCCCCACAAATGGTACAATAAAAAATGCAGGGAAGCACATACTGCCCTAGTTAAAGCTGTTAAGTCTCGGAATGCTAGCTTGGTGAAAGCCGCCAGGTCATCCTATAGGAAAGCACAAGGGGAGGCTAAAAGGGAGTGGGAGGATAAATACTGGTCCGACCTGTTGGTAGCCTCCATGTCCAGCAATCCCATCAAATTTTGGGAGATAGTTAAGTGGGGGAAGGATCCGGACGGTCGTATCCCCACAAACCATGTGCCCCCCAATGAATGGGTGACCTTCTATGCAACCCAGTTCCGTGCTGTTAACCCTACGCCATCCAGCACAATTGGAAAGACTCCCCACCCCACTACCCAAAGCGAGATCATCACTTTTACAGAAGGTGAGGTCGAGCTTGCATTACACTGTACCACGCGAGGGAAAGCGCCAGGTATGGATCTTATACCCGCTGACCTCTTCAAAGCTAACCCTGCCCTGTGGATACCATATATTGCCATGGTGGCAAACTCCATTGCTGCAGGTGCAGGCATACCCAAATCTTGGAAGGGGGCGGAGATCCTGCCGATTTATAAAAAGGGCAATAGGTCTAGTCCGGGTAATTACCGCCCGATTAGTCTTATTGACTCTATACAAAAACTTATCGCTCGCATGGTCCTGGGCAGGGTCCAAGGATGGATTGAGATGGAGGACATCCTATCCCCAATGCAGGCGGGCTTCAGATCAGGAACCAGCACCATCGACCAGGTGTTCAGATTTTGTTTGATCTACTGGAAGGTGGTGCTGCTTGGCGGCGGTACCATCTTTGCTGCGTTCATTGATCTGAAGTCCGCATTCGATCTTGTACCGAGGGAGAAAATGTGGGGAGTCTTGAAGACTCTAGGGATGCCAACCGAATTGCTTGACATGATAATTAAAATGCATAAGGACAACTTTGCAAGGGTAAGATGGGGCGCCCAGGGCCAGGTGACAGAACTCTTCCCAGTCACCCGTGGTGTCCGCCAGGGCTGTGTTTTGGCCCCTACTCTCTTCCTATTGTTTATTGACCAAGTTGTAAAATTCTTCGAATCGACCCCAACTGATGCTCCCATGATGGCAGGACAGCGATTCCCAATGCTCATCTTTGCTGATGACACCTTACTCCTCTCCAGAACACGCAGCGGCCTACAGCGGGCCCTGGACCGCTTTGAGGAGTTCTGTGTCATCAGCGACCTCAAGGTGAATGTTGGGAAAACCAAATTTATGGTCTTAAGTAAGAACCGCACTGTCCGGAGTTCAGTTAGTATGGGAGGGGTCAAGCTGGACCAAGTTGAGAACATGACATACTTGGGGGTTATGCTAGATAGTCGCTTGAAATGGAAAACACAAGTTGATGCCCAACATCTTAAACTTGCACGACTTACCGGCTGTTTACTGAGTGAGCAAAGGAAATCTATTACCAAGCGGGTCACACCAGCCCTCAAAATCTACGATGCCAAAATTAACCCTGCAATTCTATATGGTGCGGATCTGTGGGGTCATATGGATTTGCAGGGCCTGTTTAAAATACAGTGTAAGTTTCTCCGCAACTTGGTTGGTTTGCCACAGTCGTCCCCCTCAATCCCCCTTTGTTTGGATTTGGGATGCCCTCCAATTAACGAGCTGGCTAGATTCAGACTGGTTGCCTTCTGGAGGCGTCTATGGACCTCGCCCGACCTTACCTTATTTGCAAACGGGGTAGTAGAAGTAAGGGCAATCAGTGGATCGGAAAAAATTCCCTGGTTCCGAACTGTCAAATCGATCTTGACGGACATGGGCTTAGAGCACCTTTGGTCTTCCCCAGTAGTTAGTATTTTTCCAACCAAACAGGCATTTAAAGAATTGTACTGGTCCACGCTTCGCCTGAACAGAATAAATGCCTCCTGCTCTACTAGTCTTACTGGTAGGTTTCTTTGTTTTAAGTTGGACCCCATACGTGAACTTTACTGGGACACGGTCTCTAAATCCTTAGACAGGAAACTCTTCCACCAGTTTCGGGTGGGCACTTTGCCGTTGAATACCTTCACGAAAAATTGGTCCTCTAGCATCACGGATCAATGCAAATGGTGCCCAGGCCAGAAAGAAACAGAGGGCCATTTTCTGTTTGCTTGCCCCAAATACCATGCACCAAGGACCAAATGGCTAAAACCACTCTTTCAGAGACTGCCCATAAGAAAATCAGAAGAGGCTATCCATGTATTAAAAACTAACACACTGGAAATTATCACAGTGTGTATTGCCAAATATTTGGGTTGGGCGTGGATACTCAGGACAAAACAGTAGCTTAAATCTGGATAGCATGAATTTATTTACTTGTAATCCCATTTTATTTGGGGAAATTTGTCTTAGGGAACTTAACTCAGGATTGTCTACAAACTGTTTAATTCATTTTTAATGCTTAATTCCCTTTTAATGTATGTGTATTTAAATGTTAATTAATTATTGCTTGTAAAATTGTCTTTTATGATTCTTTTAACAATCGAAATAAAGACTTTAAAACCTGAAACCTGCTCCAGATAATCTAAAATTTCGTCATCCATGTTCAACAAGCGGAATGCGTATAGCTCCGAATAGTATTGTTTGAACCTTTGTGCAATGTCCCCTTCTTCCGTAAGAAGTTCGCCCCCTTCCGAGCGGATTGCCGTTATCAAAGTTTTACTGCGTCTGGCTTTTAACATCTTGGCTAGTACCGATCCCGGCCTGTCATCCTCCCCATATGTGCGCGCCGTGGCATATTTCCCCATATGCTTCACTTCGCTATCCGCCGCTTCCTGAAACTTCTTCACAAAGCCCTTCATAGCGTCTGCAACCTCCTCGTCGTCCCCTGCCAACTGTCGTGCCTCCAGATCCCCTATTTCCCGTTCCAAGGTTGTCAACCTCTGTCGTATGGAGTGAAGCATCCCTGAGTGTTTAGTCATGGCCATTCCCCTAATATACACCTTGAAAGCTTCCCACACCGTCTGAATACTATCCACAAAGCTAATATTAGTGGCAAAGTATGCATCAATAGCTTCTGCCATCTCTTCTTTGAAGACCGGATCTAGAAGCGAATAGGGTGGAAATCGCCACGTGAATGGTGGTATTACTTTCTTGGGTGTGGACAAAACCAGTAAAAGCGGAGAGTGGTCGGACAAAGTGCGCGGCAAGACCGGACAAGCGCGAATCCCAGACATGAGACACGATGACGCCAGCCAATAATCTATACGTGTGTGTAGGTTATGTGTGTAGCCACCGTCACGTGGTGCATCTCCCTCCACACATCCATGAGATTCTTGCTAATCATGATGCTTTCAATAGTTCTGGCCGCCGCTGCCCGCCTTGTCACCAGGCCCCCGATCTGTCTACCTCAGGGTTCCTAACTAGGTTGAAGTCGCCACCCCAAAGAATTGGTATCCTCCCATCTCTCCCCATCGTGTTGGCCATAGTTGCAAAGAACTCCGGGCAGTCAAAGTTTGGGCCATAGATATTCACTATAAGCAATTCCAATCCCTTGCCCTGTAATTTGGAGATCACAAATCGACCCTCTGAATCCGCCGTCACCTGTTGCATCGTATAGCGAGATCTGGGATTGACCCATGTCATAACCCCTCTAGCATGGGTTGAGAAGCCTGAGGCATTATTGTTACCCAAGATTCCCCTGTGGCGCACCATTGGGCTGTGTAACGAGAGGTGCGTCTCTTGGAGTAAAGCAACATCAATATCATGTCTGTTTAAGTAGCTCAGCACCCTACGAAGCTTACGGTGGTCATTGAGGCCCCTGACGTTCCACGAAAGTGCTCTAAGGGAATCAGTCGCTCTTGGGGTAATAGTTCTACTAGTCGTGGCCATCCTGTCTGTCATATGTCACTACTTGTCCTATCGTATATGGTGTACCAGTGTTGAGTGCGTCATACATCAGCTCGATTGACATCTCGAACATCAAAAACAACTTTACCCCTACCCATCCCAACCCTCCCTCCTACCACGGCAGACCACCCTCAACTTGGTTGCGCGACATCCCTCCTTCAGCCCACTCCCCCCCCAAACTTAGTTAACTGTGGAGGTGTTTACACTCGCAGGTATAGGTTGCTCTGTTTACTCTTATCTGCCAAACACAGGTATTTTCTCGACCCGACCTCCACATTCCGCCTTATAGTGTCTGCAGCTCGCAACATAGGCTCCCCACCGCTATCTGACCTCTGTTCCTCTCCGGCGGCTTACATTCAAAATTGCTACCCCTGAGATGTGCGCTGCAGCTAAGATAACATCCCTGAGTTAATATCTAAAGCAGCCCACTAAACCTCAGCGGGCGCTAACGGCGCAATTACATAGATAAGAAAGGCCACTGAAGGCCGTCTACCTTCACCAACATGTTCAATAACTACACATTTCCCTGTGTTCCCCCCTCCCCCTGGTCCCTGCAATACTTATCGACACCGTGCGAAGCAATGAGTCTCAGTCTTGCTCTTCCAATGACCCACCAGCTACCTCGTTCACAAGTTGTCGTTCCAGGCTCAGTCTCTGTTCTTTGGTCCACTCTTTCATGGCCTTCTGGAGCGCCTTCGGATCAGTAAAAATGTGGGAGCCCCCCTGTTTGTTTACCCGAAGTTTGGCCGGGAACAGCATGGCATAGTCCAGGCCCAGGTCCAGCAGCTGTTTTTTCATGGGTGCAAATTGTCTCCGTGCCTCCTGCACTCGTGCGGTGAAATCCGGGAAAAGTGATATAGACGATCCCTCATATGTCAGCTCTTGCTTGTCCCTTGCCGTCCGCAAAGCAGCACCTGTCTCGGTAGTTTAACAGTTTTGCTAATATCGGGCGCGGCTGGGCTCCTGGCACCGGTCGGGGCCCTAAGGAACGGTGCGCTCTCTCCACTACAAACATGTTAGAAAAGACCTCTGTCCCCAGAAGGCTCACCAACAGCTTCTCCACAAATTGTTCCATGTTTCCGGTTTGCGTCGTCTCCGGGAGCCCCGTAATCCGTAGGTTGCAGCGTCTTGAGCGGGCCTCCAAATCCTCTGCTTTATCTTATAATACTCGTATGACCCTCCCAAGCTGTTTATGGTCAGTGTCTTGTGTGGTTTGCGCCTCCTCGACTTCCGTGAGCCTCCGTTCAGACATGTCCAACCTCTTGGCGTGCTTATCCAGCCTTTCTCCCATTCTGTCCATCCAATATGAGGGCGTAGATTTTGATGCCCAGTGAGGTGATACTGCTCTGTAGGCCTTTTTCCAAGGACATCAGCATGCTCCAGATATCCGGTTCGTCCTCCATAGGAGCAGAGGTCCTAGTGACTTCTCCTGTCGCGGTGTCCTGCGACTTAGAGCGTTTTTTGCACAAACGTAAGCTTGGAATGCGTCCTATCTGTCCGTCCCATGACCTTCTCCAAGTAAGTGAATTGTAGTAGAACTGTCCACGGTGTTCCCTCGGGCCGAATCGATAGGAGGCCGAATTGAGGTCCGCCAATGCTGCAGTCGCCGATTTCGCCACAATCCTGTATCGGAGAGAAGCGCCCCGCTGTACCAGTGCGTTATCTTGCATCCAACGTGGGGGGACTATTTATGTCGCTGCTCAGATGCCGCCAGTTCCCAGATCCAAACGCTGCCAGTGACGATCCTGCTGCACTGTCTCTAGTATCGTCTTGCCCCCAGGTTCCTCGCAGATGCCGGCCCCCTAAGCGGCCTCCCAGTCTCACTTCTTACTGCTTTCTGACTCTGCTGGACTCTTCGCTATTCAACGCATTAGTGGCAGGCCTGCAGAATTTTCAGCTGCTGTCTCACACCCAGGGGACGTCCCACTATCGTGCCTCCTCCAAAGAACCAGGCCGGTGGTGCAGTTGTGTACCCTCTGGGGACCGGCCAAGCCCGCCGCACCTTCTCACTGAGATTATTGCTGTGCGCCTCACCACTTACTTTCATCCTGTGGGGCCGCTATTCTAGAACCCGTCCTGCTGTCTCCTTCCCAGCATTGAATAGTCGCCTGCGCACCAATTGGCAGTCACCTGCCGTTGTGGAGGGCCGCAACGCTTTGTGTCTTCTGGTCCCAGTCCCCTCAGTGTCAGTGCCTCTCAGGGGATGACCTCACCAGATATTGCCACTTGCATCCCCCGCAGCAATCTTCTTAAGCGGTGCCCTGTCTCGTATCGCGGGCTACTGCGCTATCCTCAGCGCAAGACAGGTGGGTTCTACAGTTGCTCTACCCTACTTGTACCCAAGCTAAGGTCACTTCTCGGTACTCATTAAAAACGCGGTCATATACCGCCGGTCACGGCCGTTTTCGAGCCCGAGGAGCAAGTCCCAATCAGTGGTGGGCCTCACGCTATGACCAGGTGCAGAGGAAAGCCGGCGGTTCTCTCTTAGTGACCTCCCTCCGTCAGTGGAATCTGCCCTCATGCAGCTCGTTTTGCTCCGCACTTCAGCCCAGGGCCCTCTCCTGTGCTCTAGGTGCCCCGGGAGTGTTATTTACATCACTGCAGGCGGCAAAACTCGGGGCCCAGGATTCCGGACAGTCTTACTGTTCTGCTGCCGCACGCTCGCTGACGTTGCTCCGCCTCCCACTACAAGGGAGGCCGGGGATCAGCAGCCTGGAGGTCCTCCAACTGCTCGCTTTCATCCTCGCTTCAGCCCTAGACTCTTTCTTCCACTCCCGATGCCCCGGCAACGCCGCTCACGCCACTGCGGGTGTCGGAGCTCGGGGTCCTGGTGCCAGTCTTTCTTGTTGGCCTGCCGCCGCTCGCACATATACTTCACTCTGCCCCGCACTGCTAGGGAGCCCGAGGATCAGTGGCCTGGAGGGTCTTTATCTGAGGTCGGCCATATCACGGTGAGCACTGGGGCGGAGACATTCGGGAACAGTCCATAACTCTGCGGCAGTGTTCCAACGTCCGAATCTGTGGTAAGTAGTTTTGTAATAGCGGTGAGCTGCCGGATAATTAAGGGATAAATGCCCGGAATTGCTGAGCTCAAGACTCAGGCAGCCATCTCGGTCTCGAGCAAGCTTCCAATAACCCCCCCCCACCTTGGGCCCCAATATTTATACTGCAAAATTCTTTGTTCTGTGGTACTGAAAATTCTGGACCCATGTCATAAACATCGTCGTATCATGACGATTTTGATATCAGCAGGCCGAGAATGGCTAGTATACTATGCACAAGCATTTGTCATATTCGAGTGACGAAAGCACCCTGAAACCAGAGATTCCGTCCTGAACCCTTGGGTTCCATTTTGTGAACGGCAGCCATTTTGTGATTGCCCTCACATTGGCCCGGTGACTAAGGCCAAAAACGAGTCTGAAGGACACGTACACCTTTGCTGACTCCTGCACGACCTGGGCAAGCTGACTCCACTGCCCAAGGCCAAACCTGTTCGGTCAGTTCCTCTCCCAGTGGCCGAGCGAGATAGTATCAAGGCACAACATGCCATAAACCTTTCATCACACACAAACCACGCCTAATCTTACATACACCTGTCTGTTTCTTACTTTATGACCTGCTTTACGAGGAGGAGGTGCCCAAATTTATTAGGGGTCTGTCGATATCTGATGAAAATGTTGAGCCTTGCCGGGTGATTTATTTTGGGTTGGACAAACTGAAAATAAGCTTGTCATCATGATTCTGCCTTTTCTTTGTAGTGAAAATATGTGAATGGACAACTGCAAAATCAGGAATGTTTGCCTGAAGCATAATATTTTGTATAAAAAGAGAAGGCTGGCTTTGTAAGGTTGAGCAATCTCCTGAGAATATACACCGTGTTGTACTTCTAGGATACCTGTTACTGGCTGCAGCCAATAAACTCGATCTTTGACTTCACCTAGAAGACTCTGTGTTTCTGTAGTCTGAAACAGGAAGAACTCAAAGTCTTAGGGTGTGTTCCCTGGCACCGGTGGGTTCTGAAAAACCCAGTACTTCAGTTGGCGCCCAACGTGGGGCGATTTCAGTGGTACCGGTCCAAGCCAGAGGTTCGTGAGGAGCTTCGTGTGAAAATTCTGGAGGAAGGCCGCCACTTCATCGACCCCTGCATGTCGACGTGGTCCGAAAGTCTTTGCTGCGAGGTTCCCCGCTTCCCGACGGCTACGAAGGACTGCTGCCCTGACTATCGCCCTGTTTTGGACCCTTGATGTTGATAGAGCGAAACGATAGACGAGTCTTCTGGTGACGTCATCGATACCTCAGTTAAGTATAAGTGGAGCGTCTCCCAGTCCTTAGCTGGTTCTTAGTTTGGGTATCCCCTTGGGATCTTTGATTTGGAACTTGCAAGTACCAAAGCCGAGGGACTTGTGTATTCACGAGACTATCGTATTCGATAATCCTTTGAAGTTTGAAGCTAGACTAGTGAGCGAAGATGCCTGGTCTTAGCAGACTTGGAAATTTGTTTTGTCTTGGTTGTAATAGGGATTCCCGATTGGAGGACTTGTGTCCGGTTCATTCGATTGGAACTCCAACATATGAATTGTATGTGAAGCACGGCGTGGGCCCTATCACATATAATGAAGTGTGGATCCGATACACCAGGAAGGATGGTGTTTTAAAATGGCCCCAATATGGTAGCTTTGATACGGAGATTTTAGACAATCTAGAGGTTAGACTTTTTAAGAAGAAAGCCCGGCCGGCGATGTTTGACTCTTTCCGCCTAAGGCGAAAGGAAGCCAAACAGAAAGAAATGCTAATTAGCAAAGAGAAATAAAAGAGAAAAGGGCATCTCAATAATGCAAGCTGCTATGCAGTATAAAGATAATGAAGAGGAACAGATGAGTGAGCAGTTGCACAGGCAACGTAAAATGGTACTCGATAAATGCTACCCCGCTTTGCCGCTTCTCCAGCAAGATGCAGCAAAGGAACTTGAGAAAGACTCTTTAATGTCTCATTTATTGAGTTCGCCACCCCCTTATGCGGAAAGTGCTACAGCACCTCCGCAACCTTTAGTTGTGCAACCTCCGGTTGTTGTGCCTCCTGCTCCTCCACAACCGCCAGCACCTCTTCAGTTGGCTCCTACTATTCTGGTTCAGCCTTCTCAAGGGCCACTAACTTTGCTACCTGCTCCGCTACCTGTTCCGCCTTCAACTCCTGCAACTTCTCCACCTGTTCTTACTACATCTGCTACTGTTCCTACGTTGACCTTTTCTCAGTCTGCTTTATCTCCCGTCCTGTCAACTTCTCCTTCTGTTCGACAGAGAATGACTGACACCGTTGCTAGTCTTTTATTTCCCCTCTTTGGGTCATCTGGTGTGACCCCTGATTCGGAGCGTAAACAGTCGCGTATTCAACTGCCTGATTCTCGAGAAAGGGAAATGTTTGACCGTATGGCGCGTAAATGGGTTACCGATCCCACAAGATATGAGTTAGAGTCTGTTATGGATGTTTTCCGACAATGGGAAGCACCGAAGCAGAGATATGTTTTTGAGAAAATGTGTGTTTTTCTTTGTGAGGAATTGGAGGACAATGATTTAGAATCAAATCCACCAGAGTTGTGCCGTGTACGGTTCGAGTTTGCAAAGGGCACGATTGTGGGTTCTGATGTTGAGAAAGCGGTTGCGACGTTGTTGTCGTTTAGGAGTGAGTCTCCTTCTCAGTCACTGTTTGAACCTGACTCCTCTGTTAGGAGAAAAGTGAGACAGTACCCAATGAGAGAAGTTCCTCCGGTATGGAAGGAAGAAATACCCGCTGGTGCAAATAATAACCCCCCCAGCCGTACCAGCACATTTTCAGCGTGTTTGGGTACATGTTCCATGGAAACGAGCTGAAGTTTTGGCTCTTAAGCAGACTTTATCTGACCCCCATAAAAATCCTGCAGGGTACTATAAGGAGCTATCTCAGACTACCGACTCATGCATTATGAATCTAGCCGACATAGACATGTTGTTTGGAAATGCTGTTCCACAGCCTTTGTGGGGATTGATTCGCCATACAGATCATGCGCAAGACTTAGGTGAGACATGGGCTAATATTAGTGCTGCAGATGAAAGACAAGTAGGCGGTGCTAAACCTGAGCCATTAGTAGCAGAACTACCTGGTAAGATCGTTACTTACATGAAGACCTTAATGCCTGCTATGCGTGTAAATTGGGATAAATTGTCTGCATGTAAGCAGAAGAAAGAGGAGACCGTATCGGATTTCTTCACTAGGTTTGAGGAGACGTTTGTCGACCACAGTGGTCAAGATATGAGTACCGAAGGTGGTCAACGGTTGTTCGTTGACAAGTTTGTGCACAATTTGCTTCCCGAGTTGTGTAAGAAATTGAAAGATTCAGAAAGTTCTTGGGCCGTTTCCTCTTCAGCACAGATATTGGCTACTGCGCAATATTATGAAAATAGAGATAAAGATGAGAAAGATAGAGCAGACAAGAAAATTAAAGAGTTAAAAACGAAAGTGCTTTTACAGCAGGCGTATCCGCCTCGTGGTGGTCAGAATAACTATCAGCAGCCTTCACAGTTTCAGAGAAACTCGCAAAGGTTCGAGTCTTCTCAACCACGTTTTCCTGTAGGCCCTAATCAATGTGCATATTGCAAAGAGGAAGGTCATTTCAAAGGTAACTGTCCTGTTCTGTTGCATCGTATGAATGGTGTTTCTAGCGTAAGAGGCCGAGGTGTTCAACAAACACCAAGAGGTAGGGGACTTGGGAATTTCCCCCAGAACGCGCGTTCCTTTCCGCCTCAAAATTCAATGAATAGTTTTGATCAGCAGAATAACGCGTCTGGTAGGACGGCTCAGTACTATGCTGATGACTACTATGCAGAAGATGAGAACGTGGAAGGTAATGATTGTTAGGACAGCCATAGACAAAGAGAGGGAGTTGTTTCAGTTCCAGTAGATCAGAGTGGACCCTATGTTGAGGTGATTACATCAGGTGTGTCAGAGCCTTTTCTGTTGGATACTGGTGCTACAAAGAGTTCTATTATGCACTCTAAACTCCCTGGCGCACCTTTGTCTGGCGAGACGAATGTTTCAGTGGGTTTTTCTGGCGCCCCGGTTAGGAACCCGATTTCTAGCCCTATGTCCCTTTCTGTTGGACCTTGTGAATTCGAAGCACCCCTTATTCTGACGACAGGTTGTGGTGAAAACTTGTTAGGATTGGACCTGTTAAAAAGATTATATGCGACATTGTATTGTTCTCCTTCGGGAGTACAACTTACACTGGGTAAGAAAGTGGTCTCTCCTATGTATTTGTCGAAGGATGAACTTCCGACAGAATTGTCGTTTCTTCCTGATATTCTTTGGGCTACCAGTCCTAATGATGTAGGTCTCTTGGAAATACCGCCATATGTTGTGACATTAAAAGCCAATGTTAAAATGCCGCGCATTCCCCAATACAAGATAACTTGTGAAGGTGAAAGAGCATTGCTAGCGATCATTTATGATTTGATTGAAAAAGATGTAATTGAAGAAACTAGAGGCAACGTTTGCAATAGTCCTCTTCTGCCTGTTTTGAAACGTACTGACCCTTCACAGCCACCTGTTTACAGGTTTGTGATTGATCTTAGAGAAGTGAACAAAATCGTTGTGCCACAATTTCCAGTTGTCCCTGATATAACTGCCCTATTGACTATGATTCCAGCTTCTGCGACTTGGTTCTCGGTGATTGACTTGAAGAATGCTTTCTTCAGCATCCCGATTGCCGAGGAGAGTAGGGATATTTTTGGCTTCTGTTTAGGAGGTCGAAGCTTCCGCTTCAAACGCGCTCCCCAGGGCTACTGTGAAAGCCCATCGATATATAGTCAGGCTTTGAAAACACAACTTGGTACGATTGTTTTACCTGATGGCGCTACCCTTATTCAGTACGTTGATGATCTGCTTGTTGCTGCAGATACTGAGGAAATCTGTAAAGAAGCCACGTTGTCATTGTTGCGCCATTTGTCTGATTTGCATCACAAAGTGTCTCTTTCAAAATTACAATATTGTCGACAAGAAGTGACCTACTTAGGTCATCTCTTATCGAAGGAGGGAAGAAAACTGACCCCAGAAAGAATTCAGGCAATAGCAAAATTGAGTGTGCCAAAGACACAGAGAGAAGTGCGTGCTTTCTTGGGTATTACGTCTTATTGCAGACAATGGATACCGAATTTTTCTTTGTTGGCCAAACCTTTGGTGGCATTAACTTGTAAAGATACACCGAATCCCCTTCCATGGTCTGAAGAGGATCAGAAAAGTTTTTCCGAATTGCGCAATGCATTATGTTCGGCTCCTGTGTTGGGTACCCCCGACTACAGTAAGCCCTTTACATTGTATGTCCATGAGAAAGAAGGTTGTGCATTGTCAGTGTTGACCCAGTTGTTCGGAGACAAGCAGCGTCCATACACGTACTTTTCGTCGACTTTGGACCCGGTAGCTAAAGCATTGCCGAGTTGCTTGAGAGCCACAGCGGCAGCAGCTGTTTCTATCCGGCAGTCTGCTGGTTTAGTGATGAATAATACATAAGAATGGTTCGACATGCAGTGGACACTTTGTTAAACAGGACCAAGACACAGCACTTAACTAGTGCTCGATTGTCAGGTTACGAGTTGACACTTTTAGCGAGTCATGTCCACATAAAGAGATGCAACACGTTGAATCCAACTACGTTGTTGCCGATTGTAGCAGAGACAGATGCTTCTGAACAGCATGATTGTTTTCTCAGAACAGAAGAAGAAACGAAAGGGAGAATAGATCTTCAGGACACTCCTCTTGCAAAGTGTGATGGTACCTTATGGGTGGATGGTTCATGCTTCAAGCTTCCGAATGGTGACACGACTGCAGCATATGCTGTCACGACTTTGCATACGATTGTTGATTTTGATATCAGCAGGCCGAGAATGGCTAGTATACTATGCACAAACATTTTCGTCATATTCGAGTGACGAATGCACCCTGAAACCAGAGATTCCGTCCTGAACCCTCGGGTTCCATTTTGTGAACGGCAGCCATTTTGTGATTGCCCTCACATAGGCCGGTGACTAAGGCCAAAAACGAGTCTGAAGGACACGTACACCTTTGCTGACTCCTGCACGACCTGGGCAAGCTGATTCCACTGCCCAAGGCCAAACCTGTTCGGTCAGTTCCTCTCCCAGTGGCCGAGCGAGATAGTATCAAGGCACAACATGCCATAAACCTTTCATCACACACAAAACACGCCTAATCTTACATACACCTGTCTCGGTTTCTTACTTTATGACCTGCTTTACGAGGAGGAGGTGCACGAATTTATTAGGGGTCTGTCGATATCTGATGAAAATGTTGAGCCTTGCCGGGTGATTTATTTTGGGTTGGACAAACTGAAAATAAGCTTGTCATCATGATTCTGCCTTTTCTTTGTAGTGAAAATATGTGAATGGACAACTGTAAAATCAGGAATGTTTGTCTGAAGCATAATATTTTGTATAAAAAGAGAAGGCTGGCTTTGTAAGGTTGAGCAGTCTTCTGAGAATATACACCGTGTTGTACTTCTAGGATACCTGTTACTGACTGCAGCCAATAAACTCGATCTTTGACTTCACCTAGAAGACTCTGTGTTTCTGTAGTCGGAAACAGGAAGAACTCGAAGTCTTAGGGTGTGTTCCCCGGCACCGCTGGGTTCTGAAAAACCCAGTACTTCAGTTCTCTGAAGGCAGAGGATGCCTGTGCCCAGCCAAAACCAGTTCTGTCCTCCCTGGTGTAGCTTCCTGGCAGGAGGTGGAGACAGCATTGTTGAAAGCAGACCTGGCCCAGGTAGCTGAAAGGAAGTCTCCTCCCCCTACTCTCTATTCTATGAAGGCTCAGGCAAGAGAAAGGAAATCTCCTCCCCCTACTCTCTATTCAATGCAGGTCCTATTCAGCCCAGCCCTGACGCATTAGACTGCTGGAGCCAAGGCACTCTCCAGTCCCCTGTCACTCACAAACCAGGCATGGAATACACAAACCTAGCAGAGGCATACTGGATGGTTAGGCAAGAAAATACCTACTTTCTAAAAGTGGTATTTTCAAACACAGAATGTAAAAATCACGATCACTAAAAGATGCATCTTTAAATTCTAAGTTCAGGCATACTAAGCTTTATTTTCCTACCTTGTTCCCTGGGCCAGTTAGGTTCATAAGATGTATTTTAACATTCTGAGTTCAGGCCTACTAAACTCGTTTTTCTACCTTTCCCTGGGTCAGTTAGGATTATAAGACGTTATAATCTAACTATCAAACTGCCCATTCTGGCCCATGGGAACAGGTAGCCTTGCAATAGTGAAAAACAGAATTGTCTGTAATTCACAATCAGGACATGCCACACACATCAGGGCATGTCCTACCGTTTGCATACAATGCACCCTGCCCAGAGGAGTACATTGGGCCTACCTTAGGGGTGACTAATATGTACAAAAGGGAAGGTTTAGGGACTGGCAAGTGGGTGCACTTGCCAAGTCGACATGGCAGTTCCAGACTGCACACCGGCTCTGCAATGGCAGGCTGAGCCACATTTTACAAGCTGCTTCTTTGGGTGGCACAACCAGTGCTGCAAGCCCACCAGCAGCATTTGATTTACAGGCCCTGGGCACACATTGTGCACTGTACTAGGGTTTGAAAAGTAAATCAAATAGCCAATCATGGAGTAAATAATCCGTTACAACAATTTACAATAGGGAGCACTTGCACTTTGGCACTGAATAGCAGTGGCAAAGTGCACAAAGCATCCAGACCAGCAAAAACATAGGAGGCAACAGCAAAAAAATGGAAGGGAGACCTACACCAATGGTGCCAGGCCTAGCAATTATCATTCTTCTTTTTTTCGTCAACCCCACCCTGAACCGAGGGGCAGCATTGGTGGGCTGCCTGTGCACTAGTTTATAGTGCGCATGTCACTATGGCCAACCGATACATACTAAAAACCTCTCAACCCAGATGGGTTGAGAGCCTGCACAGGCCTCTAGTGTCCACTGGAGCACCGAGAGACGCTGTTCCTTCCAATCCTGGTGCTTCTCTCATGCTGGTTAACAGCCTGAGAGCAGCACTAGGATTGGTTAAGGGAAGAGGAGGACAGAAGCGAGGAGGACATGTCAGCAGCAAGCACAGTAAGTAACTTTTTATTTATTTCATTCATGCATTTATTTGATTTCTGTTATGTATTTATTTTAAGCAGCTACCCATTTGCCCGCCCCTCCAATCGCCGTACTTGCCACCCGCCACTGTCTGCACCAGAAAATGGTATACTCACCAGGGTGGTTCCATTTGTTTCCTGCTTTTGGAGGATGTCATGAGCTGCGCTAAGCATGATCACGTATGCAAAATTATTACAGAGACCCAGAAGCCTGTAGAGGGGGAAAATGACAGAGAGAAGAAATGTAGAGCATGACCAGAAAATCAACAAGAACAAAGCTGAGGTATACAATAGGAAAGGTGAGGTAATTAGAGCAGAAAGGAAGACAAAGGCAGGGACATAAAAGTCTATTTAATGACACATTTGCTACTTGAGTGGGAGGATGTGTGCATGTGCAACAGTCCACGAGAGTGCAGGGTAATAAAATACAACATATCCTTAAGGTGTGTATGTGTTAGCATGTTCAAGGTCCATACAAGCATGTTCTCATCCATGATACATTTATGTGTTTTAGCAAAAATGAACGAATGTGCTTTCGTAACTGCATGGGCAGTAACATGTAAGAAATTATGTATATTGTGATTAACAAATATGCATTCCTGTGCATAACCATATACAAAGATACACACGAGCTTCGGCATGCAAAGGATTGATGCATGTGAACAAGTGGTGGGTTTTTATTTTTTCATTTTCTAGACAAAACTGTAGATGTGCTTAGAGGGCAAAACAGATGAAGGAAAATGTGTGCCAATACAGAGTCCTGAATACATTATGGCATGTATTAATATTTGTGGGTATATATTAGTGCAATAACACTTTGGCATTTTACAGGTACACAGAGGTTAACATGTACAATAAGTGTTTCATGCGTGGGTACGTCTTTTTGGTTAAATGCAAGTTTATTTTGATGTGTAGTTGAACACTTGTAGATATTTTGCAAGCGATCATATACATATTTGAGTGCTTGAAATTGTGTTACAACATAAATGAGTGTTAGCATGCATCAGTAAATTTGTGGATGTTAGCATGTACGCACCATCTATGTATGCATTAATTTGTGTAGGGCTGCAGGTGTATGCGTTTGTCTGACGGTAAGTAACTGTACTTATACAAGCATATCGTTAACAGGGTTTGGTAAAGGTATATTAGCAATTGATCAGCTGTAAACATGTATGCCAACAAGGACATAAAAGTGTGACAAGCATATTTGTGTTAAGGTGGAGGTAACATTGTTTTACATATCTAAAGAGAAAATGAAGAGGCTTACCAAAACCCAACTAAATTTCTCCAGTGTGAGCCTCTGCTTGGGGAAACTGGAGGAGTCCGGTCCGCCTCATCTGCAGCACAAGCAGAAAGAAGTAAATAAACACATGCTGGCCAAATATCCAACACACCCTCTTATCCACTCTTACTTCCATGGTGTTCCTCGACATTCTCATCTCAGCCACCCATGCTATTTTTGATACAATTTTTTTCCGCAGAGCAACAATCGTCATTCAGGGCATTGTTGGTCACTTGATTCACAGACTCTTGTTGGCTGACTGTGGTTACCTATTTTCCTTTCTCTGAGGATATGTAGGGTAGGTCTGGTCTTGCTATAACAACTGTGTGACTACATTGGGTGAGTCTTGTGTTTCACTCTTGGTGTGTAGGTCATTATCTACTTATGAGTATGATAGGTCAGATGCTCAATCTTTGTAGGCAAGCAGGTAGTGATCCAACGTTTCAGGAACTTAGATACATCTTTCATAGACTGAGCCCAAATTTCTAGCTCTCTCCACACTGTATGTGTTTAGTTCAAAACTTACCAAGTTATGTATTATGTCTAAATTATGGATCTTTTTAAGAAGGTAGGGATTTGGTCATTAATAATTTGTATCTATACCTTGATTATTTTCATACCATAATAACAGACACTTTTTCCGTTAATAACAATAATTTTATCTAAATAATGTGATGCTCATTAAGCGCAACTCAGCACAAATCAGGGTAAATCATCCAAAAGTACATTAAGTTTCAATCAATAACTGTATACATCTCATGAACGGTACAAAAGGGGGTGGTGATGGACGGAGCATCTGAATCAATCAAACACTCAAACCCAGTCAAAAGATCTGGGTTTGATCCATCACCGTTCTTTAGCCCACTCTGCCACCCCAGTTCAGACATGGCTATATGAAAATCAGTCTGACCCTGTGCCTCATGGGAACAGTCCAGCCCGAACTGCAAAGCCATGCCTTCCCTGGACCGGAAACAAGCTTCCGAGGACCGGTTTATGGCATTCCAGCCGTCTTCAGCCCTGCTTGCTTGAATCCAGTGGCAAAGTGAGCAAGGGACTCATGTCTGAGCATACCCTGCCACACTTATGGCGGCCAAAAGCGGTACAAAAGGGGGTGGTGATGGACGGAGCATCTGAATCGATCAAACACTCACACCCAGTCAAAAGATCTGGGTTTGATCCATCACCGTTCTTTAGCCCAGTCTGCCACCCCAGTTCAGACATGGCTATATGCAAATCAGTCTGACCCTGTGCCTCATGGGAACAGTCCAGCCAGAACTGCCAAGCCATGCCTTCCCTGGACCGGAAACAAGCTTCCGAGGACTGGTTTCTGGCATTCCAGCCGTCTTCAGCCCGGCTTGCTTGAATCCAATGGCAAAGTGAGCAAGGGACTCACGTCTGCGCATACCTTGCCACACTTATGGCAGCCAAAAGCGGTACAAAAGGGGGTGGTGATGGACGGAGCATCTGAAGCTTGTTTCCGGTCCAGGGAAGGCATGGCTTGGCAGTTCGGACCGGACTGTTCCCATGAGGCAAAGGGTCAGACTGATTTGCATATAGCCATGTCTGAACTGGGGTGGCAGAGTAGGCTAAAGAACGGTGATGGATTAAACACAGATCTTTTGACTGGGTGTGAGTGTTTGATTGGTTCAGATGCTCCGTCCATTACCACCCCCTTTTGTACCGCTTTTCATCGCCATAAGTGTGGCAGGGTATGCTCAGACGTGAGTCCCTTGCTCACTTTGCCACTGGATTCAAGCAAGCCGGGCTGAAGACGGCTGCAATGCCAGAAACCGGTCCTCGGAAGCTTGTTTCCGGTCCAGGGAAGGCATGGCTTGGCAGTTCGGGCTGGACTGTTCCCATGAGGCACAGGGTCAGACTGATTTGCATATAGCCATGTCTGAACTGGGGTGGCCGAGTGGGCTAAAGAACGGTGATGGATTAAACCCAGATCGTTTGACTGGGTGTGAGTGTTTGATTGGTTCAGATGCTCCGTCCATTACCGCCCCCTTTTGTACTACATCTCATGAACAGCATAATAAGAGAGTGGATAGGTAGAGAGACAAAAATAAAGTAAACATCTGAAATAATTATGCAAATCAGAGATTGAGTAGATTTACTGATCATTCAAGTTTTAAGATTAGAAATGCCACCCTCTGGCCATGAGAGTAGCAGGGCACTTCAAAGAAGATTTTGAAATGCAAAGTTTAACAGTCAGGAACAGCAGATCATCAGCCAGCCCACAAGAATAGGAATTAGCGATACAGCTCTCTCCTGACGCAAAGTTAGGAATAAGCCGCCTAACTCCACCTACTTACTAGATATAATGATACCCCAAATTCACACTAATCCAGCCCCTACTCTATTCAACCCAACTAACTAAGGATTCTAATTAGCTAATACAAGGGGTGTCTTGGTCACACCACTACAAGCAAATTCAGTTTTTCAAACACACTCTTGTCCAAACTCAATACATCATTCACAGGCCTAGGTATCTTTCTCTTCCGCAGCATGTTCACATTTTGTTCACTTTAGTGTAACTTTTTCTGTCCGCATGTCCACTTCCAGAGGAAGCACTCTCACTTCCTCACACTGTGGTTAAAACTGCAAACTAGATTTTTCTGAGGCCTTTCTCTCCAGCACAGAAAAAGACATTTTCTAGGAAAGACCAACACAACGTGAAATACATAATTTCACGAGTCTATTTCTAAAGTGTTTAGCTTAGCAATACTAATGGTTTGCACAAAATTCAGACGCATTATTGTGATTATTAAACTTGCAGCCCTTTAGTCCTTAGTTTCTGCATTAATCATGTACAAGCTTGCGGCCTACGCCAGGTTTTCTTTAAACACGTTCACATTTACGCATGCGCAGTTTAAATCAAACTCAATTAGTAACACACTGTTAGCTTTCTAATGATTATTTTGCACAATAAGGAGGTATAATCCAAGTAGGTTTTGTTTCGTGAAAAACGTGCTCCATCAATCCCCCCTTTGATGGCGATTGCAACCATCAAAAAAACGAACCCAAAAATCTGATTGTCATCGTATTTTATTTAAAAAGCTGTTGTTTTCTTTTGTTTCTTTCTTATTTCATCTATATCATTTACTATTTCCTAGTAATTTCTCTTTCTATCATCTAGTTCAATATCTTCTCTTTTTCTTTTCTTAGCTCTTAAGTCTAATATCTAATGTTCCTTTCTTGCATCTACAACATTTATATATCATTTTCAATATTAGCATTCCTGTAGCCACTGCAATTATTGGTGTTAGTATTTTTCCCAACTAACTGTTACTGAAGTTAGAAACACGACTACCTACTGGAGAGAAACCCTTACCTAGTTTCTCCCAAGCACCGTCAACCTTCAGTTCAGACAGATCCTTATGTAAATCAGTAATATTCTTAATATATACCTCTAGATTCTTTCTTTAGTCTGGGATATAGGTACAAGACTGTTGAATTTTCAGCATAGTCCAGACTCTCCCCTCTTTCGCCAATATTACATCAAGGGCAAGTCTATTTTGCAAAACCATAGACCTTATGGCAACCATTTCAGTATCAATCATTAAGAATCCTCCAGCAGTATCCATTGATAAACGATAAACCGCTGTGGACAATTTTCTAATTTTGTGTGAATTAAGGATAACATATCTAAGGAGATAGAGGCGCACTCAAAAGTTCATTGTTAATCTAGATTAATGATTCTAAACCAAGGGTGCTACACTACCATCGTGTGTTGACTTCACACACTGATAAAACTAAAAGGACCTACAGGTTACAAGCCTAACTGAGATGTGCACTGTTCCTGCTGAACAAAATGTTCTAATGATAAATAAACTAACTTTTTACATTCAATGCAAAAACATACTGAACCCACGTTATCTTTTTCCAAGAAAATTTTATTAAACAGTAAATCATAAATCACAATGCAATTCTTGTGTACATCAGCGTATTAATGCATGTCCATATAACAACAAAAGTTGCCTTGAATGAACAAATTCTTAAATCAGAAAAAAGCAAAATTCTGTACAAGTTTTTCAATTCAGTTTTTCCTTGCGTTACAATTCTCGTATTAAGCGGTGCATAGCTGTCATGAAGCCCAATGCATTTCGGGACATACTAGTCCCTTCCTCAGGGGCAGTATTCTGTGAACAAAGGAGTTTTCAATGTGTAAATTACATATAATGCAATGTATCACAAAAGGTTGATGTATAAGGAGAGTCCCATGTCCAGCAGAAAAAAGAAGAAACTAAAGGAAGGACAGGATGACAAGAGAGAAAAACAAAAATGTGGATGTCACAGTGGTCTTAGTAACCGAATGTGGGTAAACAAATGAGGATAAAAACCTCTATGTGCTATACCACTTTGTAAAGTCACACATGTGCCAACCCTGTAAACCAGTGTGATGTAACTCCAGTGGTGTTAATACAAGTGGTGAAACTTGTTTGGGACATTATCTTTGGCCGGGCTTTGCTCCGCTACACGCTGCTGCCAGGAAAATCTGCTTGGGACACAACCTTTGGCCGGGGTTAGCTCCGCTACACGCTGCTGCCAGGATTACATCCCCCAGCAATCCCGCTCGCGACGAGGACGCCGCAGACGCGATCATCAGGCGCCAGGAGGCGCATAAAGGCCTGCTTGGGGCCGAGGCCCCTGTGAAACTTGTTTGGGACATTATCTTTGGCCGAGCTTTGCTCCGCTACACACTGCTGCCAGGAAAATCTGCTTGGGACACAACCTTTGGCCGGGCTTAGCTCCGCTGCACGCTGCTGCCAGGACTACATCCCCAGCAATCCCGCTCGCGGCGAGGACGCCGCAGACGCGATCATCAGGCGCCAGGAGGTGCATAAAGGCCTGCTTGGAACCTCGCCCAGCGGGACGCGCGCAGGGCGCGCCGGGACAAGCTCGGGACTAGGGCGGGGCCGTCTGTGGCGGTCCGGGGCCAGAGGAGGCCGGTCTGGGCCACCCTATTGTCATTTCTGCTTTTGGACAGTAAGCGCTAAATATAATGGACTGTAGCATTTGGCTGCAGGGTTCTGAAAGCTTGCTAGCATTTCTCTGATTGCTTACTGGTATAAATTTCTACGCTAGGGCTTATTGTCACGTGATCGTCTAATAATTTAAATTGGACTATTAAGGTATTTGTTTTAATGGTGGCTCGTGCCGGAAGGGGGAAAAGAGTAGGGGTGGGGGGGTCCATAAGTGGCACATTGAATAATTTCATCACCAGGGCGACCTCGGTTTTGGAGCATTAAATTGACCTAACCGAGCGTCCCCTTTCGGTTGAACCGATGTATATAAGGAGGTCTTCCTTAGGTCCACTAATGCTGGCTATTTCCTCGAATCAATCAGTGGGGCATGCCAACAGAAGAAATCTCTCCATTAGTGAGGGTGCTAACTCGGAAAACACAGAAGGTAGCATACTAGAAATATCTCGAGCAAATGGAACTAGCCCCCACACTGTAACATGTGCCCCTGGAAACAAGGTTCTACCTGTTAGTACTACCACAGACCCGATAACAAAGAAAAACACAGACAATAAGAAAGGGAGTGCAAAAAGGAAACGAGGAGGGGGTGCCCAAAAGGGGAGATGTCCAAAAATTATAAAAACTGCAAAAACATCACACAATGCAATAGAAGAAGGGGTGGCTATTGCTCACTCCATACCTACTCCTGAAGCACAGCCACCTACTCCCCATCCACTCCCAATTAGCACATTGGGGGCTGACCCACTTATTCCTTTGCCACAATTATTTGATGGATTTATATTACAGCTGGAGCAACTAGTTAAGTCTCTAATCTTGCCCCTTGTTGAAAGAACAAAACAAATCAGTAAAAGGTTGGAGAGAATCGAACAGTCCACTGTAGATAATTCAAAAATGTTGACTGAGAGTAGATCTAGTAGTAGCTTGGCTATTGCAAATGTCCAGAAGCCCAAAGTATCTCTGGCGAGAGAGCTGGTACTCCAAGCATCAAATACCCTGACCTCTGTGGCCCCTGTCAATACTGGGTTGACTATCATAACTCCTGTGAAAGGACTAGCTGGCTCTGTTAGAGATCCACTGAGGCCAGGGAAGGAGACACAGGCAAGTCTAAAAAATACACAAATCCTGCCTAAGGAAACTGCTGCTTTGGATACTAATAATATGATGCAGAAAAACCCCTGCATAAAAACTGTTAACTTACGACCTGACTCGGCCTCGTACGTCGTTGTATTAACGGGGGTCCCAGAGCTAAAAAATGATCAAACTGAAACCTACCCTCAGCTTAAAAACAAAGTAACATTCTGGCTAAACCAGAATAGACCTCTCCCTAAATACATCAATGGGGAAGTCCTCTTTGCCCGCAGAGTAGGTTGGGTGGGGCAAAGACCAAAGGACATACCCGGGGACTCTGTCATTGTAAATTTCAGTGACAGGCGTGTAGTCATCTGTATTTGCGATCAATACCATCTAAGGGGTAGAAGCGGGATTAATACCTTTGACTTAAGTTACTTTTATCATCCACCACCAGCACTACGACTGGCCCAAAATCCCCTAGAAATCCAAGAAAGAGGGGCTATGGGAAGCTTTGAGAACAACTTCCTTGTCCCTACTTCTAACCGCTTTACAGAGCTATATGGTTTGGAAGACTTTGATTGACTGAGAGATTAGGAAGTGAGTTCATTATTTGCAAAGGAGGGTGCTCTTGTGGGTGACAATAATAAAACGGTCACTGAAGGACAGCAAATGAAGTCACCTTCAACTGGTTTTCAGACCGCCAACAAAGAGGGGGAAGGACTCTGAGTGGAGCATTAAGGTTCTCGATGAAACCCTGAATAGTAAATTATTTACTGGCGGAGGTGGGGAGCCTATAAAAGTGGCCCCACCTCTATTAGAAGTTATTAATGCCCCAGACCTGGAAAGAGTAAATCAGGCCAATAAAAACAAAGGCGGTCCCCTCGCTAGGTCTGAACTGAGCTCCAATTATGAACCCATTACTCCAGTATTATTTGAGAATATAAACAGAGAAGGCAGATTTACGGACCAAGAGAGTACATCTACCATTAAACTGAAGTCTTGGAATATCACCGGTCTAAAAAAGAACCTGAGTGACCCTTTGTGGCAAGAATACATTGAGAATGCCGACATTATATTATTCCAAGAAACTTGGGCTCTTGAACCCCATTATAAAATTGGATTCAAATCTTTTAGTGTGCCCGCTTCTAATGTAAACAAAGGAAGACCCTCTGGAGGCCTGGCAATTTGGACAAAAACTACCTTAGGGCTAGACTGTACTCAAATTGATTCCAATAGTCCAGATATTTTAGGAATAAGGTTCATGGGAGCCAATAAAAGAGAAGTCTGCATCTTAAATGTTTATAGCAGGCCCTCTGCGGCGAATAAAGAGGTAGAGGTCATCGAGCATTTCGATAAAATTATCTCAAATTGTGACCAGAAAACTCTGATCATTATAGGGGGAGATTTTAATAGAAAATTCGAACCTATAATTGGTTTAGAAAATATTTTTGATCAGGAGGACAATGCCAATAATATCCCTGGAATTGAAACTAAAACACCAGTAGCATGCTCAAAGGCCGCAGCTCAGATTTTTTGTTTGACTGCGGTTCATGGATTATGAGCCTGCAATGGGCGCCTCCCATCTGATAGTTCAAGCAGACCAACTTTCAAGCGAGGTACCTGCTGTAGCCATTTGGACTACATAATGGTCTCAATTCCACTCTGGCCGATGGCAATAGACCTCGTAGTGGATGAGTGTATTGAAGTGACCACCTCCCACTCAACCTGAATATTGGTTCGTCATTATTTAATTTTTCCCACATGGGAGGATCTCTTAGCCAGCATACCAACATGGACCCACTGTTCTCTAGAGCATTGAAGTGGCCTGTGGTATTGAGGAACGAGAATACTGTAAAAAGAATCAACGATTTGTATGTAGACCTTTTGTCCCCTTACGATAATGTCCCAGTGCACGAGATCCCTATTACACGGATCCATGAAAAAATGACTCTGGGACTGGGAGAAATACTAACTAAAGCCACCAAGCCAATGAAAATAGGCCAGCGAAATTTAGCCAAAGGGGACGTTTGGTACGACAAGGCCTACCGTCATGCTAAAAAGGAACTAATTGCGGCTACAAAATGTAATGATGTGTCAATGCTCAGGGAAAAAAGGAAAGTCTATAAGGGGACACTCGCAAAGGCAAAAAAAAGTTGGGATGGTAAAATCTGGTCGGATCTGCTTGATGCATGCAAAGCAAACAACCAGGTATCCTTTTGGGGCATGATGCCAGGGGTACCAGAGATGGAACCCCCGCTAGGGACACGTTTCTCGAAGCAAAAGTGTGGACTTCACACTTTGCAACATTATACCTTCGGACTGGAAACGAGCCCATACTGGACAATCATGAAATAGGGTTAGTCCCAAGTGAGATACCCCTGACCTTTAGTATGGCCGAAACGATTGCAGCTATAAAGGCAACTAAATCCGGGAAAGCACCTGGGCCAGATAGGATACCGGGGGACCTGTGGAAACATGAGAATATGCTTTGTAACAATATCGCAAGGGGAGCGCCAATTTCGTAACTATTTTTAAAAAAGGCGACCGAATGAATCCGGCCCATTACAGGCCTATTAGCCTGCTGGATGTTCTTCAGAAGATATTTGCACGCCAAGTATTAACTAAGCTAAGTGCTTGGATGGAGGAAACTAGTTCTCTAACTAAGTACCAGGCTGTTTTTAGAGGGAAAATTATCACTGTCGATCAAGTGTTCAGATTTTTATGCATCATCTGGAAGTACATCAATATAAAGAGGGCACACTTGTATGTGGCCTTTGTCGACCTCAGGGCGGCTTTTGATCTCGTGCCCAAAGTCACGCTTTGGTCAAGATTGAGAGATCAAGGGGTCCCTGGGAATATTTTGAACCAGATTATTAATCTTCACGAGGCTAATTACGCCAGGGTGAGATGGGGACCAAATGGAGAATTGACTGAGTGCATTGAGACAAGGAGAGGCATGATGCAAGGATGTGTGTTGGCCCCCACACTATTCTCCTTGTACGTCAATGAAATACCGGACACCCTCTTAGGCTGCGAGCATGACTCTCCCAAGTTGGGTGGCGAACATGTGCCGGCATTGTTATTTGCAGATGATACCATCCTAATCTCACAGACACCCAGAGGATTACAAAATCTACTTGATGCCTTTCGGTGTTATTGTGATGAAAAAGGTTTGGAAATTAACTCGTCTAAAACTAAGTATATGGCGGTTAATCCTCACAGACATTTTTAAAAGAACACTAACAGTTCATAATGAAATGATTGTGTATGTGCATAGTTTTAATTATTTGGGTATTACTTTAGACACCAAAATGAACTGGAAATCACAAGTGGCTAGAAGTAAAACTCTTCTTGTTCAAAATCTAGTCCCAATAGCCAAGAGACATAAGAACAGCTACTGTAAAGCGGTGACCCCTGCACTAGAGCTATATAAATTCAAAGCCCAATCTGCTTCTCTCTATTGGGCGTAATTATGGGGCCACACAGCTAAATGAGCCTTTATGACACATGAAAACATTTTCTTCAGACAAACATTAGCAATGCCACGGCGCACACCCCTACTACCACTTACAATGGATCTTAACATACATCGCACTGATGATCATGCCACTTTGCGACCGTTGTTATATTGGGTACGTCTTTGGGCAACAGATGAATTAGCTGATTACAGAGATGCCCTAAAGGAAGTTATGAAAACAAAAAATACGACTAGGTTGATATGGTTGAACCACATCCAGGATTGGTTTATAAAGCTCGGGCTATACCATTATTGGGCTGAGCCCGATTCTCTGAACTTGGGCTGCAAAAATCTGTTAAAAGAAAGATATTGGGACTACCTTAATACCTCCACGCTACGGAAACCGAGGGTAGGTGCCCTAACTCTCAAGTTTCTTGGTGTGAAAACAGCGAGTAGTTTCGAAGGTTTTATGGATGAGATTCAACCGTCCCTTGCAAAGTCTCTGTATTTAAAATGTCGATACGGCACACTCCAAATCAAGGCTAATACTGCTAAATGGGTGGGTAATGTTGATAATGCAGGGAAGGAAGCTCTGGCAAAATGCGATTTGTGCACTATGGGAACAAGAGAGGATGAGGCACATATACTATTTTTGTGTTCAGCCTACACTCATTTAAGAAAGAAATGGATAAAACCTATTTGTCGCCTTCTGGGCTTTAGGTAACTCTGTAATGCCGAAAGAGTTCTCAGAAGTGAAACTACTCAACCCATTGTCTTCAGTGTAAGCAGATACCTTTTCTCTGTGGAGATAGTGCGAAGGAGACGGGGTCTTAGATTTTGAGAACATAGAGATATAGCCAGGGTGTTTGATATAATACAGCAGCGGGAATTTTGGGCATAGGGGACAATAATTGGTGTTAGGATTATTCATATATCGTAAAGATAAAGGAAGTAATACTCTTTATATTAAGTATGTTTTAAAAACTCATATTTATGCAAGACATTCGACTGCATCAATTTTAACGAACGGCAAATGCTCTTCTGTTTTTAACTAGAAAAATATGTATTTATTGTTTTAATATTGCAATTGCCTTTGAAAAATCTCTTTTAAGGAACAATGAATGCAAAAGTGGGCGTGATTTGGAATTTTTGGGCTGTAAACGGGTTTATTTTTTTAAAAAATGATGTAAATCTTTTATGGGTTTGTTCAACCGAAATAAAGATACTTGACTTGACTAATACAAGAACTTAATGTGATAGAAATAAAGCAATGGGGGATTATAAACGAATCATGCCGCTATTGTGATGTTAAGGATAACACCCACTGAAGGTATCAATGCTCCGATTACATCACCTACTATTTTAGTAAAACTAGCTCCTCTTTTGTTTCGTGTTAAACCTGCCATTTTCCTATTGGTTCCATGTTTTTTATCTGTGTGGCATGCTTTTGGAAAGACAATCCCCATGTAACAACACCCATACCAATGTGTAGGCAATCTATAATAGACATTTTTACCACACACATAATATATTCCCGGAAAAACTGGGTCAGTACCACCCTTTAATCCCCATTCACCAGTTATTAAGAAAGCATGATAACATTCACTAGAACCTATGAAATAAGTATTAAAATCTGTTTTCTGTCTAAGTAAACAAAGCTTTCCCTTGTGATTCCAATCCAGCATCATTTCAGCATATGTCTTGCCCTTCTTATAATTTCCTTCCCTAAAAGCCCATGGAGGTATATGAGACTTTTGGTTAGCTGCTTTGTCTCTAAAGCTGTGTCTTCTATGTGAGAAGTTGGCCTGATATGTGATGGCCACTATTCTAGTGGGCACCCTGTATCAGTCCAAACAACCCTTATGATGATGGTTGTAAAGTCAACCTTATAGACCAGCTATCCTAGTGGTAGCATGGACAAAGCAGTCTTAGGCTAAAACTTCAGAGAGCATGTGAAGCCAGCTGTTTTACCATATGTAACCCCTTGAATACCAAATGAAAGGACACCACACAGGTTATATATAAAATATATATGTATTTATTATAAACACAACCCCTCTGAACTCTTTATGAGGTCAGAGGCTAAAGCACACAAGAAATTTAATTATCATACAGTAAGTTGCACAATATACAGTAGGGCCCTAGGGGCACGTAAAACCATATACTAAAATAGTGGTATAAGAACCACGTCACGAACAAAGGATAGGCCTAGGGCCTAGGGAATCGCTGGAGCTACGCTGTACCAACAAGAGTTAGGGAGCAGGAGGCCCACAGGATGCGTGTGCAGTGTCTTTACACACACGCGAGTTACCATAGAGTTAGAATGGGAACGAAAGAATTACAAACTAGTTCTTTTAGGTCACTTCCGGATGGACTAGGAGAAAGCTACTGAAAACTAGGACACTAGGATAGTTAATACCCACAGGAGCACCGGAGTACTCGTGTTACCTCACCCACAGGAAGCGGGTGCATAGGTGTCAAAGTGTGTCCGGTTTCGTCGCTGATTCCTATGAAGCCTTGGAGAAAGATGCTGCAGGCGACCAGGAGAGAAGTGTCTGGTTGGATCCAAGGGCGGATCGAGGATGAAGAGTACCTGAAAGCAGAGGGGACAGAGTCTGGATCACTAGCCAGTAACCAGGAAGGAACCAGGCGATGTCGCGAAGCAATCAGGTGATGACGTGAAGATTGACTCTGCAGCCACGTGGACCAGGAGGCGTCGACGACGATGACCAGGAGCTGGATATGGACTGTCCCACGAAGTATCTCGCTGTTGGCGGCGTCGGCTTCTGGATTGGAGTCAACACGCCTTGGCAAATGCAACCACGCAGGAATCGAATATTCGCTTAGGTTTAGACCAGCAAGGTCTATGGGACTTCTCCTTTGCAGGGAAGCAGGGGCCCACCTGGAGTAACCAGGCAGGCGGTGTAAATTCAAAGGTTTGTCGTCACAGAGGCCACTAGCCAACGGGCAAGCGACCGGACAGACGCGTCGAGCAGGAAAATGCAGAAGGGCCCCACGCAGAACTCGTGGAGTGTGGAGGGCTGATCTTCGGTGCAGATGATGCTCGGGGCTGGGGCTTCTCAATCCCCAATGCACAACTTCAAGGGTGCCTCAGAAGCTGCACAAGTAGCAAGTAGCCATGCTTTTCAAGATGGCCGGTCCCACGCCTCTCGTCGCCTCAACGGGTCTCAGCTTTGCAGGGACTGTGGATCGGGGTCAGAGAAGTCTGGAAGTCTGGCTCTCATCGGACTCTGTGCTCGGGCTCCGGCAGGAGCGTCGACAAAGTAAACCGCTGATCGCTGGATGGTGCCTGTTTGCACAGGGTGGTCACTCCTTGACCACAAGAGAGATTCTTCAGTCGTCTTCTGTAAAGTAGATCGTCGAAGGTCCAGAGTTTCGTTTCAAGTTTCAGTTCAGGATAAATCTAAAGTCTCTAGACTCAGCTCCTACCTATATACTAATCTGGTGGGCTGGATTACCTGCTAGGTCCCTCCTATGGGTGGGACCAGGGAAGGGGGTGGTTATACCCCTTTCCCTTTGTCCAGTTTCATGCCAGACCTGGGGCTGGAGTGCCCCAGCAACTGGTGTGAACCGGGCTATGCATGGGACACCTTGTGTGCCCCAGGCAGTATCTCATTTCATTCAGCCCTCCCTGCCCCAATACACTATGGCCTGTCTGGGGTGGTGCTAGCACCTCCCAAGACAGGAAACCTATTGTCCAGCCTCCCTCGCTGGAAGGACTCCCAGCAGCAGGAGGTCAGACTTGTGTCTGTGGCAGCAGCATCCATTTTGTGATGCTGAGGCTCTGGTTAACTTTAACCGGGATTAACAGGAAAAACATGTCTTCTCCCTCAAGAAGGGTGGAATGCTACCCCCGTCGCCAGAACTGGTGAGCGGGTAGTATTCCAAAGTGTACGACACCTTACACAACATGTTTTGATAAAGCCAAACCAAAGTTAGCAATAACCGCGTGGATTATAATGCACTTAAGAGTGTATGGTGTGGCTATATCATAGAACAGCTGTAAGGACAGGGTTCCGAAAGCTGCAGACAGGCTCAGCTCATGCTAGAGCACCATCTCACATAAAGCCAAGCACTCTGCCTTCAGGATTGTTAAGGCCTGCCATAAGAGTAACTTATAGGTGCATATGTGTCTATATATAATGGTAGGTATAGGAATACTATACCTAAGCAAGGGGTGATTACACGACCTTGCCCCAGCTGAGTGATCAGCCAGCTGTGTCAGTTTGGATGGCCAGCCAGGGGTGGCAAAAGATATGCTGCAACCCCTGGTAGGCCTTGGGTGCACATATGCCCTGGGTACCTATGGTACACTGTACAGGGACTCACAAGAGTGACCCATTTCCCAATTGGTGATGTACCTAAAGTACATGGAGTCCATTTTACAGTGAGAGCAGATAGTTGGCCTGGGATCCTGCTAATCAGGGCCCCGGGCTAAGTCGAAAACCAGCTAAACACAGGGCAAAAAATCGGGGGTAACCATAGTCAGGTATCCACCTTCCTACATTGTATACCCCACTAAATCTATGAATTCAAGTTAAGTCAAAGAGGTTTTATTAGACTGTGCAAGTCATAAAAGCATTACAGATAGAAACTTTAAAAATCAAGAATACAAAAGCTAAAATCTAGGTTAAAACATTGTGCAAAGAAGCAATTAGAGCTATCATTATGTCATTATTATACGTTTGTGCAAAAAATTAGTCGGGCTGTCATTATATCAGACACAGCATGACAAAACAAAGATAACATTTAGTGCAAAGAATCTCAAGCGCCTTGACAAACGTAATGGGCCCGCATTGCCTGGTATGCCCACATGTGCCAACACAGTATTGAAAAATGTCATCATAGTCATTTGCCAGCCCTGATTTGTTTGGAGCTTATGTGCCACATCCACGTCAAGAATTTTGCCACCTGGATTACGTACCTTGGTGATGGATTGGAGCAAAAGGATTTGCAGGGCTGGGCTGTGTGATCTTGTGCCCAGGTTCTTACAGAGCTGAGCCAGCCAGGCTTTCAGCTGGTCAGCATATGCAAGGCAAACAAAAAGCACATGTGAATATGATTCTATAGAACTGGCGCATGCATGACATTTGTTGTCCCGGTTGGGAGACCATGTGGATGAAAAACACTTCAGGGGCAGAGATCCTGATCTGAATTGAAAATAGAGTTTCCGGTTTAAAGGCTTTTTAATAATGTCCCAATAAGGCTCAAGGCTTGGGCATGGTTCTATCTGAAGAAAGGGCCCCGAGAGTGAAGTGGGGTCATAGCGCCTGAACTCTTTATGTGCAAGCATTTCCCAGTAAATTTCTTTGAGGCTATTTTTTGATGGGAACATTGAGGTAGAAGGGGAAACCCACAGGTGCGATGTGCCCATTTTATTAATCAGACTTCTATCTCGCAGCCAACTAATTTTGTGAATGCGATCCAAATTAATGATATCCCTTAGGCCCTCTGTGTATACTGCCAGTTCCTGCGTACACCATATTCTATGCCATAATAGAATTGGCCGCAATCTGGCTAAATCCTTCAGGTCTTTCCTGCCTAGGTCATTCCTTAGGGGGAGGGTGGGTGTACTCTGTGGCAAACTTATAATCGCGCACAAAAATGCATTCTCTGCTGTTGTTAGCTGAGTCAGGTTTTCTAAACCCCACAGCTCAGCCCCATAAAGGACTGAGCTCACCACTTTACAGTTGTAAATTTGAAGTACTGGGCTAAGGGCCTTTGTCAGAGAGGTTTTAAATTCCTTTTTCAGATTACCAGCTAACTGCCAATGCTTTAGTGCCATAACTTCGATGTGTGGCTTCCCCCTCATGTCCTTCTGCAGTTTGATGCCCAGATTGACAAAAGCATCAACCTGCTCCAGGGGAAGCCCATCCATCATCATTTTCTTTCGAATGATCTACGCTGATTGAATGTCATAAACTTTGTCTTAGGGGCATTGATTTTGCGACCCATCAGGAGACAAAACTCTACATAGCGATGGAGGGCACGCTGCAATCCAATTGGTGTTTTGGAGATTATCAGCGTGTCATCCGCAAATATCAAAATGGGGATTTTTCTTCCAGCTAAGACAGGAGCATCAGTGGGGGGGACGTCAAGGAAGTTTACGACTCAATTTATGAAAAGAGAAAACAATGTGGGAGCCAACACACATCCTTGGCGAATTCCCTTTTGTACAGGGAAGGGTTCTGTCTTAATTCCTGCCGCCCCCAGCATATTTGTGCATAATTATGCTCACGAAGGTGGGCGATCAGGGAAAGTAAGTTAAGTGGCATCGCCATCTCCTTCAGGACCTCCCACAATTTATTCTGTGAGACCAGGTCAAAGCCGGATTTGAGGTCGACAAAGGCAGCATACATGCTACCTTTGCCGAGAATGATTGTCCACCAGTATTTAAGAACAAATTGAAAGACCTGGTCAATTGTGCTAATATTGGCCCTTAAGCCTGCCTGGAGGGGGGTGAGGGTGGTGTTAGACTCATTCCAGTCCTGGACCTTGGCCAAAACAAGCCTGGCCACCACTTTCTGTATGGGATCTATAAGGCGTATTGGCCTATAGTTACCAGGTATGGATTTATCTCCCTTTTTATATATGGATATTATCTCCGACCCCCGCCAGGTACCCGGAATAGGTGCTCCTTGGGCTAAAGCGTTAGTGAGTAGTAGTATCTAGTTGGTCCATTTTGGTCTGTCATACAAAAAGAGGTTGGCAGGGATACAATCTAACCCTGGAGCTCTACCACCTATTGGAGCACTAGGTGCACCACTAACATCTGCCTCATTGAATACGATGCCAGTGGGGAAGGGATAGATCGGGAATGGGAGTTTATCGTCTGATTTGTCTTCAGCATATTGGGTGGAAAAATGGCTAACTCACACATTGGGTTCAACATGATTTTCTGGTGGCTGTGCTGCTTTACCCCTACCCCATTTAACCACATTCCAAAACCACTTGGAACTGGCTGCATTGACACATTCCGTGGAGGGAGACCGGAAGTGACGGGCTGTAGCAGTGACGGCCCGGGCTGTAGCAGTAACAGAGTAGAGGAGCTGTGGAAAGCAGCTGCGGGAGCTGCGAGCCGAGGAGAGTAGCGGCGGGTCCCGCGACCGAAGGAGAGCAGCCGCGGGAGCAAATGAGAGTAGCGGCGGGAGCAGCGAGCGGAGGTGAGCTTCTATCCTTCGGTGCACCTATCTCCCTCGGTGCGCGGCGGGAGCACCTCCACTCCACCCCTGTAGAGATTGCAGGAGCAAACTCTGCGGGCACTCCTCCATAATACAACAGATAGACTGCAGCAGCTGTGCCTGATTTATTGCGTTTCCCTTGGTGTGCGCCAGGAGCACCACAAAGATTTCCACACTGCACGTGCAGCTCTTTTTTGGTTTGTTTCACCGTTTCACCGTTCAGCTCGGTGTGGGAGCACCTTAAAAACTTGCATTCCGCAAGAGTGGCACTTAGTTTGTTATTGTTTCCTGTTCTTAGCTTCACCTCACTGGACTAAAGAGACAGCCGGAATACACCTCGTATTAGATCAAGTCCCCAAGTTACTATAAATCCGTGCAGCCCGATCTGGGATTTACCCCAGTCACCCTTAGAGCTTAATAGAGCCACAGAGAAGGTACTTGGGCATACCTGGCTCCAGCTCCGTCTTGGCATGCCTGTAAAGTCTCGAGGCAATTTTCTGATTTTAGCCATTCGTCGACAGGTTTCTTTTAAGTGGTAACTTTAGGCGGCAGGTTTCAACAGCCCAGCCCAGTCCAGCCCACAAAAAGCATATGTGGAGAGTACAGAGAGGGGATTGTGTGGTCCCCCTGTGGGCATTGTTCCCCTATTGTTCCCAGCGAACCAGGAAAATAGTAAAATTAGGGAACTGGGGCACGAATCACCATAGCCTCTGTGTTCTGTGACGGATCTCGTTGCCTGCCTGCCTGCCCGCGTCAGAAATCTTGGAAACACCCGCGCCGGAAACGACTGTCCCGCAGTACCGCCCTCTCCCCGCCTTACGTCACACGCTGCGAGTAGAGCTGAGGGAGAGGGAAACAAGGAGACGAGGAACCCGTATCCCGCGGTTGCCGTGAGTGCCGTGAAGTGCCCCAAGTGCCGCGAGCAGTGCCGTGAGCAGATTCGCGAGTAGAGTAGAGTAGCAGGATCAACAGAAGATAGGGTAAGGATATAACAGAACTCATCAGGGGATATAAGGGAGACCAAGCCCCGGCGAGCTCTAACAGCGCTGGGAGAAAGTCAACCATGGCCACAAAAAAAGTGAAAAAACCGATGGACCACAACTTGAGACCAAGACTTAACGCAGCAAACGCTATAAAGGTGACAAGCCCGGGCTACTTGGAAGAGAGCAGTGAGTGTTTTGAAATAACACCGAAAGCTAAAAAGAAAGGAGCCAAAAGACCAAAGGTGGCGGCCAAAACCCAGGGTAGTGCAGCGTCAAACTCAATAAAGGAGTTTATGGGGAAGCACTTAAAAAAGGTGTTTACACATGCAAAAGACAAAGACATTACAAAAAGCAAAGTGGCAACCCTGAATGGAAGTCAAGAGGGGGAGAAGAACGCAGGTGCATCCCTACCCCTGGAGATACACGTGTCCAACTCCCTCAATTTGGCCAATCAATCACTACAGCTCTTATTAGATCAGGGGGGCTTAATCTCGCCACGGCTGTCATCATCACCACGTCTATCCTTCTCCTATGAAGTGGAGGGAGGATCCTTGGACAGCCCGATACCATTGGACAGCCCAATCCCTCGGGTAGGAACGGAGAAAGGAACAGAAACTTCCCCAAGTAAAAGGTCAAGTCAGAATAGGAGTCAAAGTAAATGGCCATCGGAAGCCGGAAACACCAGTTCAAGACACTGTGCCGAACTGGATAAAACATCTGAATTAAACCTCAAACCTAATAGTGATCTTTCATCTCTGTCAGCTACATCAATGCTGGACCTAATGTTAATTTTACAAAGGACCTTGCAAGGCCTCTTAGAGGTCACCTTGTCTAATAACTCTATTCTAAAAACTCAGAAGACATATCTTGCTAATATAGAGGGGGAGCTGCGGGGGATTAAATCACATATGCCAAACATGATAAGACAAATCCCTGACCCGGAGCCCCAAAATCAGGCACAGGGAGAAACCGTAAAATACCCAAAGGGAAATGAACATACACCAAGTACAGCAGGCAAAATCCCTAACCCTGAGCCTGACCCACGGAGGGAGGCCCCGCCTCAAACCGACAAACAACCCAATGAGGGCCACCAGATATATATCTCAAAGTGGCCAATGAGGATAATAAGAAGGGCAGAGCAGAAAAGACGTGGGCCAATAAATAGAGTAAGAGGTGCAGGAAGTAAACCAGTAAGGAAGGTGAGCCCCTCCTCGGAGAAAGTAGTGATGACGTCAGAGGAAGATAGGATTACAGGAAAGGAAATAAAGGGTCCCTACCCGCAGATGAGCATCCCAAAATCAAACAACACAAAACGCCAGGGAAAAGGTGTAGGACCAGATAATAACCCCAAACCCCAGAAGAAGACAGTCGACAACAAACACATAGGCCAGCCGAAGGGGGGGAAGCAACTGGGAGGAAATTTAGAGGCTTGGGTAACACGGGAGGTGAGAGTAAACAGACCCTATATCCAGTCAGAAAAGGCCGATACGAATGAACATCCAGTATGCATCAGGGCAAGGAAAGATGAAAACGACAATATGAGGCTATACCTTGAACAAATCCTGCTAAGGTTAGGGGGAAAAAAGTTAGGTAAGAGGCGGCCCCTGAATAGGTCACAACTCCTGCAAGGCTTTTCCAAATGCCAGAAGCTGAAAGCGATAGGAACGAGCGACATTAGGGTAGTGGGTTTTAGACAAAATAGAGAAAGAAAAGAGATCACTAGAATCACGCTGTACTCAAATCTGGTAAAAGACACGATTGAGAAGGCAGCAAACGAGTTACAAAAGGAAGGTATCCGCCTACTAAATGAGAATTAAGTTTTAGTAGAAGTAGAAGGAAAGGGATGGCAGGGAAACAACTTTCTAAAATGCCACGCAGGGCTAGGAAAGAGACAGGTTAGGATATGTTATCAGGAGGATGAGGAGAAAATGCCGCTAGGAAATATAAAAATAGTTGCAAACAACTCAGAGGTGGCACAGGGGTGGGGAAACTGGAGTAAGGAGTCTGACCAGGCAGGACCCTCATCGAAACATACTAAAGACTGCAGGGAGGAAAGTTGGCTAGATGATATCGAATAGGGAAAAGGTATGCCACATAGCATAAGGATAATCTCCTGGAATATAAATGGTTTAGGAAATGACCTGAAACAAAATAATATAAGGGAACTGAGGGAAAATACAGAAATTATGTGTATCCAGGAGACTTGGCTATGTGGCAAGACCCCAATTTTTGATGGCTTCTACCAGCTAAATCGACCTGCAAAGAAATGTAGATTCGGGCGTTCTGCTGGTGGAATTATGACTCTGGTATCGACTAAGATCATGAAGAAAGTAACTGAAATAAATGTGAAATGCAAATGGTTGTTGGCATGTAGAATAATACTATCAGGGTGCATAAAAATGGAAACAATTCTAATGATAAATGTGCACATGCAATGGGCCACCACAGAGCAAATGGCTCTCTTCAAGGAGGATATACATTACCTTTGTGAAAAATACCATAGTGATATGTTTATTCTGGTGGGCGATTTTAATCACAAACTTCACCCCGAGAATGTAGATTGTTGGTTTCAAGACATATTGGAGGCCTATGAAATACCACAAGCAACTTTCCCTGAATGTATATTTAGTGCTAGAGATATGCAGTTGGGAAACCTCCTGGGACCTAAAAACCTGTTCTGTTTAAATGGAAGATGCGAGTTAGACTGCCCTGCCAAAAAAACATTTAAACATGGCTCTCAAATCTGCCCCATAGATTATGCCTTTACCACACCTTGGAATTTTAAATTAATCTCGGGATTTAGAATTGTGTATAGAGATGGAAGTGACCATAACGTGGTAGCCTTGGAGATCCCGGATGTGCACTCCGAATCTGGCCCAAAGGTTATGGAACAAGAGGTGGACTATCCCAGACGCCGCACAACTAGGCTCACGGAAGAATATGTTGCCAGATTAATAAAATTACAACAGAACCTAGACCTGAAGACAGCAAGGGGTCGAAACCTCGAATGGTATGTAGGAAAAATTGAGGAGGTGGTCCAAACTCTTAGTATAGGACTAAAAAATATAAATAGAGGCAAAAATAATAACAAAGCGAAAAGCCAGAAGACAGAGAAACCCACCGGCTGGTTTACAAGGGAATGCCAGGAGAAAAAAAGGGAAGTTAGGAGAATGACCCGCCGCAATAAGCAAAAGAGAAACCAAGATAGTGTTAACACCCTAGTGGGCCTAAAAAGAGAATATAACATGCTTATCAGAAGGGCAAAAAGGGAATTTAAAGAGGGATGCTGGCAAAAATTACTCGAGGCAATTGAAACTAAGAACTTACACCACTTCTGGAAGTTAGTCCACTCAGCAGCAGATCGCCAACCAGGGAAAATGAACTGCATAGTAGAAGAGGCAGCATGGGAGGAGTATTTACAGGATCTGTATAGCCCAGGGAAAGACCGGGAAGAAAATCTGTACACAGACTGGAGCGGTCTGGTAGCAGATATAAAACCCGTTTTTTCTGCCCAAGAGGTTAAAAAGACGATAAAGGGTCTGAATCTCACAAGAGCGGCAGGCCCAGATAACCTCCCGGCTCAAATAATCAAAACTCATGTAGATCGGTGAGCGGAATTTTTCGCAAATATGTTTGAAGTCATTCTAGACACTGGGAAACTCCCCGATAACTGCAATGGGGCTATAATAAGGCCAATACATAAGAAAGGGGAGATGACAACCCGAAAAATTATAGATTAATTAATCTACTGGACATCGGGGAGAAAATATTTGCCAAAATAGTGTTTGGCAAATTAAAGGGCTGGGTAGAAGAGAACTCAATTATCCCGGTGGAACAGGGGGGTTTTAAAGAAGGGCACTCCACCGTGGATCACTGTTATGCCCTGTGGGCCCTTGCCCAGAAGTCGATAGAACAAAAGGGGAACCTGTTTTGCTGTTTCGTCGACTTCCGGGCAGCCTTTGATTCGGTGGACATGGGGAAATTATGGAAGTGCCTGGTTAAATATGAAATCCTGGTGTGCTTACTTGAAATCCTGAAAGAATTACATATAGGGAACTGGGCCCAAGTCATTAAAGACGCACAAGTGGCACTGACAAGGTAAATTGAAATAGGGAATGGGCTGAGACAGGGCTGCGTCTTAGCTCCGCTCCTTTTTTCAATATTTCTAGCGGATCTGCCAGCAGCACTAGAGGTAGAAAGAAGCGCGAGCCCGAGAATGAATAGTAGAAAGGTCTCATGCTTGCTATATGCAGATGACCTTGTGATTACTGACCTGACAGAGCTCTGGTTACAAAGAAAATTAAATGCATTCCATGATTACTGTAAGGATAAATTGCTGATAGTGAACATGGAAAAAACAAAGATCATGCGCTTCGGAAAAGGGACCAAGAGTTTTAGCTGGTACCTAGATAAAATAAAATTAGAAACGGTAAAAGAATATAAATATCTTGGTCTTTGGTTTGAATCCTCTTTAAAATGGGATTTACATTTGGAACACCAAAAACGCAAAAGCATCTTCCTCCATTTGTGGCCTAAAAAAATTCAATAAAAACTATGGGGATATGTCACACAAACCGATACTAAAAGCATGAGGCCATGATACCGCCCCAAGTACTGTATGGTGCGGAAGTGCTCCTTCTAAGCGGAAAGGGAGGCTGGGATCAGGAAGAAGGCAAGGCCCTGCAAACATTACTGTCACTGCCAAAGTCATCAATGATACAGGCAATTAGACTGGAAACAGATATGATCGCATGGAATACTCAGGCCAAAATGGCGATGGTAAGATTCTGGAAACGCCAATCCCAGGGGGAAGGGGAAAAGGTCTCACATTGGTGTAGTGAGGAAATCCGCCACAGTAATCTAAGATGGGCATTAGATGCAAAAAGAAAAATAAAGGAAATAATTGGGAACCTAAAAGTAGAAGTAAACCAAAATTCCCTAGATGTGGAGTTCACAAAGAGTGCACTCAGAGCACAAGGAAGGGAGTACTCTAGAAGGCAGGATATAGGATATCTAAGAAACAAAAAATCAGTGGTAAATATGATAGAATCTTGGGAAAACGAGACGGGGTACCCATACTTAGAAACCTTGCCAAATTACGGACTTAGGTGAGAGATACTGAAAATCCAAATTGGCACCATCCCTTGGCTAATGGAGGGGAGTGTTAAGGCAGAAATATTATATCCAGATGGTACATGTAAATGTGGCCTGGAGGTCAAGTGTGAAATGTTGCACATACTACTTGACTGCTTGACATGTCTAGAAGTGAGAAAACGGTTCTTACTACCTTTATTTATAAAACATGGCATAAGACAACGTGTACAAGCGACGAACTTACTGATAGGAATGGAAAATCTGGATATAGCAATTGCACTTGGGAACTATCTGAAGGGGGTGAATTGTTTAGTGCAGGAACAGCAAAAGAACTCAAATTGAGGAACCTACTCGTATCCCATTCCCAGATATAAATAAAAGCTAAGATAGGAGGGATTGCAAGCCCATAAGACATCAGATAGTACTGTAATGAGAAACATATGGAAATGACCTAGTTTTAAATGTAATAACTTCCAGTTTTATTATGTATGGCATGTGTTTTAAAATTCTTTTTAACGATTTTATGTCTGTGCTACCCATTGAAGCCTTTTTTAAATTTGTATAACACATAGGAAGCGGCATGGAGAGTAACAGCCTGATTTTATAAATTTTGTACGTTTTTTGATATTGATGTGATGCATTTCTATTTCGATCTCATTGTTTAAAGACTACGGTCTAAATAAACAGAGTTTCTCTCTCTCTCTCACTTGGAGTTGTTGCTCTCACACGCACATTTTAATTCCTACCATCTGTCCTCATCCCAGGATTTTTTTGCACAGTGAATAACATTCTTGTAGGTAGTCCTAGCAGTGCGCACACTAGCCACAGCACCTAACTTAATTGCTTCTCCAAGGACTTTACGGGCACATCTACAATCCTGATTGTACCAATGATGTTTGGGTGTGGTATCTTTTGCTCTGGGTTCATTCTGTTTTTGGCAGTGCCCACGGATTTAAAAAAAAGTAAGTTGTGCAGCTCTGTGAGTTCTTCAGCCAATTCCTTGGAGGGATGGCTTGACTCCATCACTGACTGTACTCTCAAGCTCTCTACTTATAGTAGATAGCATTTCCGGAGCTGCTAAAATCCTGGGACATTTAACTCTGTGCTTATTGTTAGAGGCTAAAAGATCACTTGTGGTGGGTAAGGTAGCCAGATGTACTGGTACACTTAGGTCCCCAAATATGAACCGTGAGCAGAGCGGATCATGATCACTCTCTAGACGTGCCTGAACGACCATATCATCAAGGGTGTGCCATAGGTTCAAACTGACTAGGAGATAGTCAATGTGGCTAGAATGGTAACCGTTAAAAGTGTTTGACCCTAGGGTATCGGAAGTGGATCGGCCATTGGCAGCCCTTACACCATGCTCCAAACAGAGAGCTTTTAGTTGAACTGCAGCCTTGTTCCAACGTTTGATTGGATGCAATTCCAAGAATGGGACACCCCAGTGTTCATCCTCCTCCCTCGCTAGGTCGTCGTCCTCACTATCAAGTGCTTCGAGTGTTGTATTTAGATCCTTAGCAACTACAGCTCCGGTGTTAAAATCTAGATTGCGACGTAAACATTATCGGCGCCATCTTGTCCCTTTTCAGGCTAATATGTGCGCTTAAGTAACAGCCATTTTGAATGCCATGGCCTCTCTGCCCACTGCCGATAGCCAGCGCATCTATCTCTCTCTCTCTCTCTCTCTCTCTCTCTCTCTCTCTGACCTCGCAAGCATCCCCCACGCACTGACAGCCCCCGCTCTCACATGCTTGAGCCATAAACCACCCCTTCAGCACGGCCCTGCCTCGGAGCCACATCCCGTACCCGGCTAACACCTCCCTCCGTCCCTTTCATGATCACACATCCTTTGATGAACCCCCTTCCTCTGTGCCCGATTGTCCGGCCCGATCCCAGGCCATCACCTGGCCCTGCGGATGCAGTTTATTGCCCCATACAGTAGGAAGCTGTCCCTCTTCAAATGATCTATGACTGATCAAAGCCCCCACCCCATGAGATCCGATCAGCCGCACACATTCCGGGAATCGGCGGAATATCCAGCTGCGCGACAGTCATCACCTACTGAGATCGGGGTGGGGACTTCTACTGTAAATGTGTGTGGGAACGGGCTTGAAGCGGGGATTCCGAGGATGTCTTTCCGTACTTCAAAGTATTGACAAGAATGTGTTTCATGCAATAAAGCCACAAACCTGTGTATAAGAGGCCAGGCCTCAGAGATGCGGTTAGAGCACCTCGAGAAGATACCCTGTTGTCTGATTTGATGTGTTCTGCTCCGTCGGAATAAACTTCTGTTTCCTGCCTTCCATTCTCCAGCGCCTGCCTCTTTGTTTGGTAATTTCGAATGGTATGAGAGGCGACTAGCGCCAGGCAATACTTAAAGGTTATCGGTTGAAATCTGCCCACCCTTTTACAATTAGCGTCCCAAACGTGGGGCCCATCAGCGACACGTGGATCCAGTGGGAGAGGTCCTGACGACAGAGTGAACGACTGCAACGATCGGGAGTGCACCTGCCCGATAGACCCTCGTCTGGCAGCCGATCATCCGAACTTCACCGGTTCCGAGCAGACCTCTCTTGAGTGATCTACGGTCCTGACTGGGAACCATCAGGAGTGCCGCAGCAATTACGGAGAATAGAGGACGATCGGGCGCTGGAAGCGGAAGACGAGAAACTGTCCATGCAGTCCGGGTAAGGTCGTGTAACACGACAATTGCAAAACGATTGTTTGATTGTTTGAAAATACTAGTATTGCTCATTGATTATTTTTTAGATATTCTCTGCCTGCAAACGGGGAAGAATAGAAATATTCTCTCTTCCTTTGCAGATAGTGAAGGATAGGTAGCGCGGACCTTTGTCCCCCTTTGTAATCTGTCTTGCCAATTTTTCTCCTCACTGATTGATTGATTGTCCGAACATTGATTGTTCGAAATTGGTTCTTTTTGAGATAATCTGTTTGCAAATAACGTAGAATAGAAATATTTTGTCTAGTCTTTGCAAGTAGTGAAGGATAGGTAGTGCGGACCTTTGTCCCCCTTTGTAATCTGTCATGCCTATCTTCTCCCCACCGATTGGTAGTTGGTTCAGCCCGGACCGCTTATTAGAGATGAACCATCCAGCTCCACTGGAAGGCACCCCTAATAAGGACATGTTCACTAAATATGGACTAGTCGCCGTAGCTTATAGCAAGCAATGGCATAATATACAATAAAGGATCAGGAAAGTCAGTGGCCACTGATAGGATCCTTTGATGACGATAAAATAAACGTGCTGGAAACAGCCCTACATAACAATAAGACAACGCCCACTATGCTTGATAGTCTCGGCATGTGGCGCAAAGAAGCAGAGCAACGGAAAAAGAGAAACAAAGTTAGATTAGAGAAAGAGCTACGAAAAGCAGCTCACCTAGCTGCTAAAAAGTTAAAGGAAGAGATAAAAGAGAGAGGAAGCCAAACAGAAGCAAGAGTCCGAAACATCTGGCCAGTGTCCCGTTAGAACACCCTCTACGCTCTACCATGAGTTACCCTCAAAACAACGAGCGAATGATAATTTATTACTAGGTCGCCCAATCATCTACATGCCCCCTCCATACGCCCCTTCCCAACCCTTAATACAACACCCGCAGCCCCCAAGTACAGGTGAGAATAGTGCCAGGACCTCGGTCCTCACGGCCTCCGCGCCGGCTGAGCCCCTTGTACTCAACGCAGCTCAAGCAGTAACACTACATGACCCTGAAGCTAAATTGAAAGATTCCACTAGAATGAACCGATTATGCAAAGATGAACGAGCAGGGATCGATAAGATAGTGAAGACACTGGTGGAACGAAAAGAGAGTGAGGAATACGTAACGGATATGTACAATTCATATGCCAATAGCCACAGACGACACTTTGTTGTACGATTTTGTTACCACACCCTCAATACCTATGAGGACCGATACCAAGACAAAGGTCCTGAGAGCCTAACGACTCTGTATAGGAAAGTTGACATTGGGGATGAAGGCGAGTGTGATGTGACAGACCTCTTCACGCGTACACTTGAAGTTTTCCGCCACCTCACTGAACAGAGGCCAGAAACTAACGCAACGACTCCTGTAGCGACTGAACCCCGAACAGAAAAAACTGACACAATGATGCCTATAAAGGAGGCCGCTCCCTACTGGGTTCCCCCACGGGGACAGGGAACGCATGATGACATTAACCACCAAGATGCGAGAGGGAGGGTAGTTTATAACTGGGTCTACCAACCATGGGATCGGCAAGACATCCTGACTTTCCGAAAATCCTTGCCAGATTTACGAAAGAACCCCACTGTCTTTTATACTGAATTAGGCACAGCCTTGGGCTCGACGATTATGACCCTAGCGGATATCGATTTGTTTTTCGGGCTATGTCTGCCAGCTGATGTGTGGAAGCAAATTCGGAAAGTCGACCACCTTGAGCTGTTCGGATATACCTGGTCACAACTCGATGGCATAGATAGACAACGAGAGCCTGGACAGAAACCTTTAAAATCCATTTTAGACCTCCCAGACAAGATCATCCAGAAATTGAAAACCCTGATCCCAGAAAAGAAGGTGGACTGGTCGATAGTAACGGCCTGCCGCCAGAAACCCCAGGAAGACGTATCAGAATACTTCTCCAGGTTTGAGACGGTGTTCTCCGATTACAGTGGCCAGGACATGACCACTGCAACCGGACATCATCTGTCTGTCCAGAATTATGTCAAGGGTCTGTCGCAGGAAGTCTCGCAGAAACTACAGACTAGCGAGAGTAGTTGGGCAGCCTCCAAACCTTCGGCTATCCTTCAGATGGCCCAGTACTATGAACATCAAAAGAATGAGAACGATAGGGCGACTGAGAAAAAGAAAAAGGACCTAAAAGAAAGGGTGATGATCGCACAATTGCAAGGAGTGACAATAGGAAGGGAACAGTACAAAGGAAGTTACCAATCGAATGCTCCTAGAAATCCACCCCCTAGAGACCGTACCTCCGCACCCTACGCTGGACGTAAAGACATCGATGAGAACCAGTGTGTGTTTTGCAAAGGATTTGATCATTGGAAATCCCAGTGCCCGGTTCTGCAAGAAGCAAACAAAAATAGGGACACAAGAGACGTAGCGGGTGGGCCAAGAAATAGAGGACAGGGACGAGGGTACACGAACGATACCAACGACGACAGGCCAAGCAGATCGAACGCGTTTGACCGTCCCCGACAGAACCAGTACCAACAGTCTGACTGCGACAACACCCACGACTTCGCATAGGACTGCCAAGGGCAAGGGAGGGATCCAGTCGAGCTCCATGTTGACCAGCAAGGTCCTTATGTCACCGCTACGGTCCTGGGTACGAAGTCTCCATTTTTGGTAGACACTGGCGCAACACGTAGTGCGTTATCTAAACGACTGATTCCAAGGGCACCCTTGTCTGGCTCACATGTAACATCAATAGGATTCGATGGAACGCCCTCCACTAATCCCTTGTCCATACTGATCTCCTTTGACTTGGAAAATAACACCACTGACACAACGTTTTTGCTCTCATCCAACACCCCCAATGCCATTATGGGACTTGACTTATTGAAACATTTCAGAGCTACTATTAGGTGTTCACAAGACGGAGCTCGAGTCATTCTGTACGACAACCCGACTCTGCTCAGACCTTGTCCCACACGACGCATGTTTTCCATCACTGATGTTGACTTGTCCCTACTCGACACTCTACCTCTGTACCTGTGGGCCAAAACTGACTCGGACGTAGGACGCATGATGATTGACCCTGTGCATATAACTGTTCGACAGGACGCAGTACTCCCAAAACTTCCACAATATCGGATATCGCCCGAGGGCGAGAAGGCATTGGTAAAGATCATCCAGTCCCTGATAGATGCAGGAGTGGTAGAGGAAGTAGTTAGCAATGTTTGCAACAGCCCTATCCTACCCATTGTAAAGAAGCAGGGTGAGGGAGATGAGAAAGCGTACCGCTTCATCATCGACGTACGAGAGGTCAACAAAGTAGTACCTCAGTACCCCGTAGTCTCAGACATCACCACCATTCTGACTCTGATTCCTTCCACTGCCACCACCTTCACTGTAATCGACCTCAAGAACGCATTCTTCTCCATCCCCATCCACCCAGACAGCCGCTACCTTTTCGGCTTCACCTTAAAGGCCCGCTCATATAGATTTTGTAGAGCACCCCAAGGCTACACTGAAAGTCCCAGCATCTATAGCCAGGCCCTCAAGAGACAGCTGGACGCAGTCCAGTTACCGGATGGAGTGGTGTTGATACAGTACGTCGATGATATCCTTTTAGCGGCCGACACCACTCCACTTGCAGTCACAGCCACCATCCAACTCCTGCACTTCCTCGTGGAAAATGGCCACAAGGTCTCCAAGAAGAAGTTGCAATTCTGCCAACCCCAGGTCACTTACCTAGGCCATCTCTTGTCCAAAGACGGGAGGAAACTTACACCCGATCGAATACAGACCATCCTAGAAACCCCTGTCCCTAAGACCCAGAAACAAGTCCGCTCCCTAGTAGGCCTCACCTCCTTCTGTCGACAGTGGTTGCCAAATTTCAGCCTCATTGTGAAACCACTACTTTCCCTGCTGGCTAAAGATGTCCCCTTCCCGCTCCCTTGGACCCCTGAATGCCAATCCTCCTTCAAAGAACTACGAGATGCCCTTTGTTCTGCACCAGTCCTAGGAACCCCCGATTACACAAAGCCCTTCTCCCTCTACACTCACGAAAGGGAGGGGTGCGCTTTGTCTGTCCGGACTCAGTCCATTGGCCCCAAGCAACGCCCATGTGCCTACTTCTCTGCCACTCTTGACCCCGTAGCCAGAGCTTTGCCTGCCTGCCTTCAAGCTGTAGCTGCCGCTGCGATCTCTATCCGACAAAGTGAGGGGATCGTGCTCTCGAACTCCCTTACGGTGTTAGTGCCCCATGCGGTTGACACCCTCCTAAACCAGACTAAGACGCAGCATCTGACTAGTGCACGACTGACTGGGTACGAACTGACTCTGCTTGCACCCCATATCACACTGAAAAGATGCACCACGCTGAATCCAGCCACTTTGTTGCCCCTACCTGAGAACGACCCCAATGTGTCCCCTATACATGACTGTGTGACCCTCACGGATGAACAGACTAGGAGTAGGGTTGACCTCCGAGACACTGCTTTTCCAGATGTCAGAGAGCTATGGGTGGATGGCTCTTGTATCAAACTCCCCGATGGCACCACCTCAGCTGCTTATGCAGTTACCACAGCCCGAACTGTGGTTGAGACCGCCCGCATCACACAACGGTCTGCACAGGCAGCGGAACTGATTGCCCTCACACGAGCGTGTATCCTAGCAGCAGGGACGACAGCAAATATTTACACAGACAGCCAGTATGCCTTCGGGGTGGTTCATCATTTCGGGCTCTTGTGGCAGGAGAGGGGATTCCTGACCTCACACGGCACACCCATCCTACACGAAGATCTAGTCTCCGCTCTGACTGAAGCGGTCCTCCTTCCCAAACAACTTGCTGTAATCAAATGGCAGGCACACAAAAAGGTGACGGACATCATTGGGCAGGGGAATGCACTGGCCGACATCACTGCCCGGACCACAGCCGAGAATAGGACAACGACACGCATGTACGTGACCAGGTCACAAACAGAAAAATGGAAGGACGCTAGGGAAACTATTAGGGACATCCAGATGGCCAGCTCACCACACAAATTGACTGAATGGGCACGGGTGGGACTGAAAGACGATGAAGGCTGCTGGCGGACAAAAGACACGAACAAATGATTGCTACCCAACTCGTACCTGATCCCCATACTGACTATGGCACACTCCCCTGCACACATAGGATCTGCCCCTATGGCCGAACTTGTCTCCAAAGTTTGGCACAATGACAAGATCACAGACTCAGCTAAACGTCTGGTCCAACAATGTCTGATATGCCTGCAACACAACCCTGGGAAAGGAACTGTCGTACCCCGGGGAGGGTTTGGGGTCCTCAATCACCCATTTGAAGTCCTACAGATGGACTACATCCAACTAGAAAGATGCCAAGGTCTGTAGTATGTACTTGTTGTCGTGTGCGCATTTAGCAAGTGGGTGGAAGCCTATCCAACTCACGACAACACTGCCATTGCTACTGCAAAGGTATTACTGAAGGAATTCTTCCCTCGCTACGGCCTTTGTCGAATTTTGTGGAGCGACAATGGCCCCCACTTCGTAGCCGAGGTTATCCAACTCATCTTGAAGGGGTTGGGTGTAAAACAAAAATTTCACGCAGTCTTCCACCCCCAATCTGCTGGACTGGTTGAGCGACATAATGCCACACTGAAGCTCAAACTAGCTAAGATAGTGGCTACCACAGGACTGAAATGGCCAGACGCTCTCCCACTGGCATTGCTATCAATGCGTTCCACCCCCACTAAACACCATTTGACCCCTTCGAGTGGAAGGGAAGCGAAACTGGCTGCACGCACACCATTGTAAGAAAATCTCCTCCACCCTGACGACGACCAAAGACGTGGCCACCCAAGAAGAGCTCCTGAACAAAGACCGACCATCCCTGAGCTGTTACCCTGATACAGAGACACTTGAGCTCGCAGAATTCCCCGATCCCACTGTACCATCCAGAGAAGGGTATAACCTGCGACGAAAGGAGGGAGCTTCGGCTAAGCAGACCACTGACTAAGTTACAATTCTCAGAGCGGCGGCCTAACACTACTAAGGCTGCCAGGAGAGAAGCCAAACGAGGTTTGTGGTTCTGCCCGCTGCCGAGCCCCTTGAAAATGATGGAAGCGCCCGATACGAAGATGATTGAAGCACCCGACACGAAGATGATGGAAGCAACCGGACATCCGAAGACCCACTACAGAAACCCAAAGACTGACAAAATACACAGCTCAAAGACTATTGCCCTCTTTATCGCCCTTCTCTTTTGCCTCCTCCTCATGACCACCCTCTGGATCGTGGAAGAGAGCGCACCAGCACATAAGACATTTCTAACTACTGCGCAGCCTACCACCATGAAAGAACACTACCTGGTCTCTCTTTCACCTCAACTCCGAGAAAGACGTAAGGAGTTCTGGAACAACTCCTTCGTGCAGTTGCTGCACCAACACAACCTTGCCGCCAATGCCACAAATTGCTGGATCTGTGGGTTGTTACCACATGCCACTGGACATTCCATCCCCATCATCCCTTCACCCTTCTCTGTTCATGGTTCCTGCCTTGCTTGGCTGATCCTCTTGCAAGAGAGTTACAGGGATAATGCCACTTCCAGCAAAACTATGTCGCACTTTTATCATGGGGTCTGGCTGAACAAAACAGAAAGAAATGCTGCTCCCTTCTGCCCTCTGACATCCAATACCTCTATTCACATGGACATCCCTGCCAAAGAACGGGTTGAAATGCAGGTGTTCAACAACCCAGCCAGACCCACCTTCTCTTACCTCCGAAAACGAGCAGCTGCCACCCTGACTGTGGCCCTATCTGTCGTCAACATCCCGGGCCTTGTATGCATCAAAGGCCTTGGGACACAGTTGGTGGGCCACAGCGCTTGCCGCATCACCAGAACTTTGGACTCAACTGATCCACCCTCTTTTGTCACCTCCCCGAACATGTACTTTGTCTGTGGTACAAAAGCCTACACTTGGCTCCCAAAGGGCTGGGGAGGTACCTGCTACATTGCCTTCATCCTTCCTCCAACCTATGTGGCCCCAGCAAACCATCACAGACAAAAGCGAGCAAGAGACATTGAGCAGGCCGACTCCACCGGAGCACAGTTCCTGGACGCAATGAAGGGACTTGTTCCACTCTGGGGTCCGATGGCGAACAGCCGTGCCATCCGACATTTGACCCAGGCAGTTGAAACGACGATGAACATTACAGCTGGCATCCTCACAAACAATACAGCCGAGCTTCAGGCGGTCCGCCTGGTGGCCCTTCAGAACCGTCTTGTTCTAGACGTTGTTCTAGCGGATCGTGGAGGAGCATACCGTATTATTGGGTCCAGCTGCTGCACCTACATACCAGACAATTCGCCCTCAGTCTCAAAAGCCATTGAACATCTCCACAGACTTTCCTCAGAAGTTCATCGGGAACAAGAAGAATGGTCGCTTTGGAGTTGGTTCTGGAGTGCTGTAAAGGACTGGGGGTGGAGGTTGTTTATGATCGTATTGATACCGATTGTCGTAATATGTGGATTCTGCCTGGGTGTTCAATGCTTGCCACCCCTGTGCTCACTTTTTGCTAACTGTATCTGCCCTAAGACACTGGACTTCGAAGCTGAACGCATGAAAGCTTTGTATGAAGTAGAAATCCGTGATATGATGGGGATAGACATAGATTGACAAGCTGGCTAGATATGTTGAAAAGGGAGGACTGTCAAAATCTAGATTGCGACGTAAACATTATCGGCGCCATCTTGTCCCTTTTCAGGCTCATATGTGCGCGTAAGTAGCAGCCATTTTGAATGCCATGGCCTCTCTGCCCACTGCCGATAGCCAGCGTGTCTCTCTCTCTCTCTCTCTGACCTCGCAAGCATCCCCCACGCACTGACAGCCCCCACTCTCACATGCTTGAGCCATAAACCACCCCTTCAGCGCGGCCCTGCCTCGGAGCCACATCCCGTACCCGGCTAACACCTCCCTCAGTCCCTTTCATGATCACACTTCCTTTGATGAACCCCCTTCCTCTGTGCCCGATTGTCCGGCCCGATCCCAGGCCATCACCTGGCCCTGCGGATGCAGTTTATTACCCCGTACAGTAGGAAGCTGTCCCTCTTCAAAGGATCTATGACTGATCAAAGCCCCCACTCCATGAGATCCGATCAGCCGCACACATTCCGGGAATCGGCGGAATATCCAGCTGCGCGACAGTCATCACCTACTGAGATCGGGGTGGGGACTTCTACTGTAATTGTGTGTGGGAACGGGCTTGAAGCGGGGATTCCGAGGATGTCTTTCCATACTTCAAAGTATTGACAAGAATGTGTTTCATGCAATAAAGCCACAAACCGGTGTATAAGAGGCCAGGCCTCAGATATGCGGTTAGAGCACCTCGAGAAGATACCCTGTTGTCTGATTTGATGTGTTCTGCTCCGTCGGATTAAACTTCTGTTTCCTGCCTTCCATTCTCCAGAGCCTGCCTCTTTGTTTGGTAATTTCGAATGGTATGAGAGGCGACTAACGCCGGGCAATACTTAAAGGTTATCTGTTGAAATCTGCCCACCCTTTTACACCGGCTTTCCCTGGGAGAGTGTCTAAGACCCCCACCCAAGGCTCATGACGTAATCTACATGTTAAGTTATTTCTACGTCCATATACCGTATCAATTGTATTAGTTGTATGGTAGAAATCTCCTAAATACTCTGCATCTTTTGCACTACTCACTCTATTCATATTCTTTCTAATAGGTACTTCAGAAAATATTAAATTGTAGTTAGAGTAATAGTACTGTAGACTACCCTTCTCATAAAAGAGACTTGTTAAAACACTACGCGAGACACCATATGTAAGAGGTAAGTGATGATACATCACTCCCAGACGAATGTAATTGCATGCACACATAACAGTCTTCTGCATCTATTATATTAACATAGTCATACAATAATTTTGTAAAAACGTTTAACGAAAAGTCAATAATTGATTTATCATGATACATGCTATCATCTGTTAGTTTCTCTATGTTAGTTTGTGGTTCTTCTTCTTTAAGATTTCCCACAGTAATATTTTCATTCGTTCCATCATTAGTAATATTACCTTTAATAAGGTACATAAAATAAGGCACTACAACAATAAGTGTTAACCAGATAAACATTAGTGGTAAGATACTTATGAAACAAGCCTGAACACATCCACAACCCTAATTTTGATATCCAGTCTCATATTTTATTTCTGCCATTTTAGAAAAAAAATGAAAACTAAAAAAATATATTGTATCCAAACACTACTTAAACCTACTTCATCACCATTTTTAGGTCTCGGCCTGCGTAGGCTGTGATTGCGTAGTCTCGCTGGCGAGAAATTTTGTTTTTCAGTATGGGGGCTTGAATCCGCCCCTCTTCTCCATTGGCTGGCTTCCTAAACGGAGGCCAGCCATTGGAGGAGAGGGGCATCACTCCGTTGAAGACGGGATTCAGGGGTGTGGTTTTTACTTTCTTTCTCTTTTCTTTCTCTCCTCTTCCCATTGGCTGGAATTTACCACGCCCCCGAATCTGAAAATGGCGCAGCTTTCTCCGAAGCATTTCTGTCTCGCCGAAACGTGGTGGTGTCATGGCGGAGCTCGCTTGTTTAAGATTCCCTCAATACTTTGTTATCAGAAAAACATACTACTACTACTAACAACAACAATAACAATGCTTTGGGCAGTCGGTGGGAAGGTTATGCATGGATTAGTAGTACTTTGGGACCTCCCGCAAAAAGCCTCCAGTGCGAGCATCTGGACAACCAACCCTAATGCGGGACAAACAAAAAGAAAGGCCAGTTGACCGCCCTAATTGTGTAATTGTTAGGAACACAAAACACAAACGTACGCTTGTGACAGCTGCCTGATTTTCATATATGACTGATACTCGTGACCTGCAGATGCGCAGGCCATGTGACGAAAACGTTCACGATGTATGTGGTGTCGATTGTACGGAAGAGAATGGTCCCCTACTGGGCGCTGACATGTTGGCATACGGAGAATCGCACTACCCAGGGGTCCTGGCTCACATCCTAGTCGCCGTGTTGTTGTTTTAGGTAGCGTCATAAAATGCCCGCCGAGAATGGCTGCCTTTTTACAAGATGGCGTCGATGAGGGAGAGCGACACCGGGTTCTGGCTGCACAACAAATTGGGATCCGTGGACGAGCTATGGGCGCCGCCGACTATCGCCTCCCTCCTTACCGCCTCCGTCATCGACAACATCCATCTCTGCTTCCGCGGACTGTTCTCGGCTGTCAAACTGAAGCTGCTCCTAGGCATGCTGCATCTTCCCCGTTGCATGGTGGACGAGTTGAGGAGCACGGGCGGGAAAATTATTTGAGGACTGGCTATCAGTGCCCGAGAAAAATAATTGAAGGACACTCTGTGCTTCAGTCTTTGATCAGAGAGGGGCCGAGGGTCTTGCTGAATGTCTCTAGCGTGTGTTATGGGTGTTTAAATCAGGAAAGCAGTGACTCGCACGTCCTTTCTTCCTTGTGCAGCGGACGTCTCGTACAATCTGTTTTACTGTATTTTTCAAACAGAAAATATATTTGCAGTGACATTGCCGGGAAATAGTTTCCACTAACTTTTCCTAATATGACACGTTAATCAATAATCAAGACCACGTCCACGATGTCTTTTGGAACTCATCATCGTTGTTGTTTACTGTAAAGACATGCTTCCTTGTGAGCACAGCATACAGGGTAATTGGCCTCCTAGGCTGTAAGGCAGGCCATTCAGGAGGCCGGCGGCAGGTTTGCTTTACCTAGCGTGCCAGTGTCTAGCAGAGCGGTGTCTTTTCTCCACTTACGAGCTGGAGTCACACTCAGACTTGTGTTGGACAAGACTACGAGGTAGGAGGTGGGTTTTAGTTTTAACTTCAGAGTTGTGTATCGTGGCCCACCCACACTCGAAACATTCACCTGCCCAGGCCTTCACATTTTGGGGCAAAGGGGTACACTTGTCCATGCCCCACCGGTACGTAAACATTATCTGCTCATTTTTTGGAGGCTCGTGGGAGGGGGACCGGGGCACATTAGCCCAGTCACACCGGGCGGTCACGCTGGGCTCTCGTTCCTGAAATGGGTGCCTTTGAGCAGCTAAATAAGGTTTTGAAAAAAATGGAGAACATTCGTCCATCATTAATCATATTTTTTTATTCTGTCCCGCCTGGTTATGCTGCACCCTGAGCGTTTAAATAACAGTTACATCTTACATCACATCAGAGGCCTCCTGGAAAAATCGAGCTGTATTCTGTGAGAAGCAGGAGTCATCTTTATATACAACATCAAATGGTGAATAATTATGCATGGAGAATTGTTTCATTTTTCTTTTTTGTTTTGTTTTCAACAAAAGGGTAGATATAAACATTTGTGTGCTGTGTGTGTGTGTGTGTGTGTGTGTGTGTCTCTCTCGGTGTGTGCGTAGCTCTTTGTCTGTGTGTGGCTCTCTGTGTGTGCGTGGCTCTGTGTGTGTGTGTGGCTCTCTGTGTGTGTGTGTGTGGCTCTCTGCGTGAGTGTGGCTGTGTGTGTGTGGCTCTGTGTGTGTGCGTGTATGTGTGGCTCTCTGTGTGTGTGTGTGTGTGTGGCTCTCTGTGTGTGTGTGTGTGTGTGTATGTGCGGCTCTGTGTGTGCGTGTGTGGCTCTGTGTGTGTGTGTGGTTGTGTGTGTGTATCTTTGTGTGTGTGTGTGTGGCTCTGTGTCCGCTAATACGCTCTACTACTCTCTAATGCTCACCTATTGCCATTGTAAATGACAATACCATTTATTTATGTTTAAAAATAAAAATAAATGAAAATAATGCCATTTGCAATGCCAATAGCTCTAACTTTAACAAAGCCGAGACCATTGCATTGTAAATGCTTGTTTATTTTATTTTTATTTCACACCTCTTGAATTCCGTTCAAGTATAAGTTTCTTTACTCTTTAGAGGTTTCTTTTAAATGTACTGCACCGTTAATTCAGTTCATTTAGGGTGACTCAAAAAAATGCTCACAACTTTAGCCTGTCACAACTTTTTCTTGAATTTGATCCTTTTGCTCAACCTTTTCAGTCACCACATATGTCCATTCAGGTGCTGTATACTTGTTGTTTAGTACTTTTACTCTCTTTGTTCTTCGAACTGTCTCGTCTTTTGAATCACTTTGTTCTGTTTGCTCGATACTTCTATTATTAGATTTGGAACCCTCTTTGTCAGAGTATATTTCAGTCTTTTCACCCCTTTTGGCCATACATCTCATTTTCTTGCCCCTTTTCCTTGCACAGAATCACCAGATTCAAGACGATTCTCAAAACATCTTTTGGTTGATTCTTTCTTTTGAACTTTTCCTTGGACTGAAATCTGTTCTTCTTCTTCCTTGACAACAGTCTAAGCAGGTTCTTGGGACCCAGTAGCTGTTGCCCACTCTATTCGATCACTTTCAGACTCTCTGCTATTTTCAGCCTGTTCTTGATCTCTTTCTTCCGTTTCCAGTGGACTTGGGACTCTTCTTGTGTGGCTTGCATGAATTCAATTTGGTAAGTCACCACACTTCACTGCTGTTGTTGTCACGAGTATCACTTGATATGGCCCATGCCAAAGTTGTTCCAAACATGACTTCCTTAAATGTTTCTTCACCAGGATCCATTCACCTGGACTTAGGTCATTTGCTTGTTCTTGCTGTGTTGTGGTTGCAACTTCTCCAACCTGATATAAACACAGAACGAACCACATCAGCCAGTCCTTTGCAATAATCGAGCACTAGATCATCAGTTATTGCCATGAATTGATTCACTGGAACTAACGGCTGTCTCATTGCTCTCCCCATAAGTACTTCATGAGGGGGCAATCCAGTTTTCGGATCAGGAATATTTCTTAAACTCATCAAAAGTAAGGGTAAAGCATCTGGCCATTTAAGTGCTGTGGATGCACATACTTTTGCCAATCTGGATTCAATAGGGCCATTAATTTATTCAACCACTCCTGAGGCTTAAGGTCAATAGGCACAATGTAATTTTTGTTCAATTTGCAAATCTGCACAAATCATCCAAATTATTTCATTATTGAGTGTGTCCCTCTATCTGTTTCTAAAGAGACTGGAAATCCAAATCTAGGTATGATCTCTCTCAGCAGTAACTTAGCAACCGTTAGACTATTATTTTGTCTTGTTGGATAAGCCTCCACCCAACGAGAGAACAGACAAACCACCACCAACACATATTTTAGTCCATTACAAGGGGGTAGTTCAATGAAGTCGGTCTGTAATCTGGTAAATGGACCTGCTGCATTTCCAATTCATCCCCAACTGACAACTGTTTTTCTCCCTTTGTTTTATTGTTGACACATCATGCACCTTTGGCAAAGACTCAATGCATTTGGGATTATACCATAATGCTTAAAAAGTCTGATCCTGTCATTCCTACCTATGTGTGTTATGCCATGATAAATTCTTGCCATCTGTGACAGCAAACTATCTGGCATGGTTGGTCTTCCGTCACTGCATACCCACACCTCGTTTTCTTCCCTACGTGTGCAAACTGACTTAGTCCATAATTCTTTTTCTTCACCACTAGCTTCTCCCTGCAATTGTCTAATTTTGTCCCAAGTTTCAACAGAAGAAAATATTAAATTACAATTTGCATCAGTTTTCTGGGTACTTTTGTTTATTAAAACACAAAAAGAACACCTGATGGACAGAATGCAGAACAATGTCATACATTCACCACAGTACAGAGATCTGGGCCTAAAGCCATTGTTTATTTGCTCCCCATGCCATTCCAGTTAGGACCCAGCTATAAGCAAATCAGTCTTGAATCTTCACCCAATAGGAGAAGCCAAGCCCGAACTGCCAGACCAGGTCTTCCTTGGACTGGAAACAAGCATCCTGGGACCGATTTCGGGCTGGACTGTTCCCACACATGGCTGGGTCCAAACTGGGGTGGTGTGGTGAGCAAAAGAATGATAGATTTAACCCAGATCCTTGTGACTGGGGGTGAATGTTTGCATTTTCCAGCATTCCCTCCAACAATTGTTTCTTTGGATATGTTGCCTTAAGTAGGAAGGGTATGCCCAGACGTGGGTCCCGTGCTCAGTACACCACTCGATTCAAGCTAGCCAGGCTGATGAAGGGTGATGCCCTGAAACCGGTTCCAGGATGCTTTTTTTCCGATCCAGGGAGGAGCTGGCTTGGCAGTTTGGGCTGGACTGTTCCCACATGGAACAGGGTCAATCCTGATTTGCATATGGCTTAGTCCAAACTAGGGTGGTGTGGTGAGCAAAAGAATGATGTATTTAACCCAGATCCTTGACTGGGGGTGAATGTTTGCATTGTCCAGCATTCCGTCCATCAATTGTTTCTTTGAATATGTTGCCCTAAGTGGGAAGGTTATGTCCAGACGTGGGTCCTGTACTCAGTACACCACTGGATTCAAGTTAGTCTGGCTGATAAAGGGTGAAGCCCTGAAACCGGTCTCAGGATGTTTTTTTCCTGTCCAGGGTGGACCTGGCTTGGCAGTTCGGGCTAGACTGTTTCCACAAGGAACAGGGACATAACCAATTTGGCTGGGTCCAAACTGGGGTGGTGTGGTCAACAAAATAAGGATGGATTTAACCCATATCCTTTTTTATTTATTTATGGAATTTGATTAAGCGCGCGGCTACCCCCACCGGGGGTGTCCCGGCGCTGTGGACAGCAACGGTAGTGATCAAGGCGGCTAGTAGCAGGAGAATAGGTATGTTTTCAATTTGGATCTAAAAAGGGGTTCTAATTCAGTGAGTCTGAGGTCCAGCGGTAGGGAGTTCCATAGCTTAGCAGTGACCACCGCAAAAGCTCTGCCTCCTCTTCTCGAGCGATGGAAGCGGGGAGGTAGTATGAGACGGAGATGGTTGGATGTAAGGGAACGGACTGATTGGACCTGCTTCAATCTGTCTCTGAGATAGCCTGGTCCATACCCATTGAGTGCTCTGAAGGCCATAACCAGGGCTTTGAACTGGATGCGGTGAGAGATTTGAAGCAAATGCAAGTTCTTTAGGTACTGGGAGATGGAGCGACGATAGGGGACGTGGCAGATCAGTCTTGCTGCCGCGTTCTGGACAATTTGTAGACGGTGACGTAAGTATGCAGGAGCCCATACATAAAGACTAGTGGCGTAGTCCAGGTGTGAAGTTATGAGGGCGTGCACGACAGTCCTCATCGAGTCCCTAGACAAATAGGGGGAGATTTTTTTAATCATTTTTAATTTGCCAAAACAGGTAGAAGTAACCTTCTGGATTTGTGTTTTGCATGAGAGTTCATTGTCAAAATGAAACCCTAGGTTCCGGGCTGAGTTGGCAGGGATGGGAGGTGGGTTCATTTTTTTATTTTTTTTCATTTCATTTCAAAGACTTTTTTTCGATTGACAGTAAGTTCAATCATAAAAAGTGCGTCATACAAATCGAATAATAGTTAAAAACACAGAATTATTGTACATACAAAGACAAAATGACATTAAAATTTGCAACAAAAAAAAAAAAAAGACGATTACAAGTTAATCAGTATAGCAGCGATTTTCAACAAGTCAAGGTGAAGGGAGCCCTATATTACAACGCAATCTTAAGCATGATTTTAGGAATAGAGCTACATATTTAGCTACATAGGGAGTGTCCAACATCTGAAGTGCCAGGTAAGCAGGGCGACATGTTCTTAACCCCATTCTACGTAGAAGTGGGATGATCCATCGTTTACGAGATTGTTCGTAGTAGCGACAGAATAGGGTAAGGTGAATGGTCGATTGTGGTGATACACCATCACACGAGCAATGCACTAATACATGAGACCAGTTTGGTGCTTTAGGGAAAGTAACGAGGCGGAAGAAGGAGTTAAAACGGAATCTAGTTAGAACAAATTTTTCGTGGTTAGTAAAAAGAAAGTTAAGTAAGGCTGAATACCAAGGGAGGATTGTAACATAAGAATTTGTGCATTAGTTGGTTTAGAGACTTCGTTTGAAAGGAGGAGGTCTCTCAGATGGATTAAACAGAGAGCTTTCAACGCCTTTCTACTGATGTCGGACAGTGACGATGGTTCGGTGAAGTAGGATGCACAATTCAAATCTTTTAAGCAATTGGAAACATAAAGAAGCCATGGAATTCTTTTCCAATTTACCGAGGAAAGACAGTCTTGTAGTAAAGAGCGGGTTAGGTGGCATTGGGGTTTAGTCCAAATACGGTGCCATAATAGGATCGGCTGGCATCTAATGGTATCAGTTATATAATCGATACCCAGCTCTATATGGGAGCGTATATTGGAGCACTATGAGGCAGTGCCAGAATGTATTTTAAAAACCCATTTTGGACCAGTTGTAAGCCACCTACATGAGCGTAGCCCCAAACGCCAGCGCCGTAGATGGCTACACTGTGGCATTTTGCATGGTACATTTTTAACAGTTCTTTTTGGGCTGGTTTGCCCAGTTTTCTAGAAAAAGAAACAAGAGCTGAAGTCGCTCTTTGAAAGAGAATATTTTTGCTTGCCACTGCCCGTTTCCACACTAGCTGATCGTCTATTAGAATGCCTAAATAGGGATATTCCCTAGCTCGCTCTAATCTAACCTGTTCTATGTAGATGGGTTTAGAATACTTCGCCTTGGGACCGAAGTGCATTACATAGGTCTTACTCTTATTCACTTTTAGCCCCAGGGAGAGCATAAACTGGCAGTATTTGTCTAGTTGCTTTTGCAACTGTATCAGAGTCCTTGCTAAAATTACGGAATCGTCCGCATATAATAAAGCGGGGATTGGACGGTGATTAATAGATGGTAAGTCCTGGCTTCCCTCTAACATGGCCATCTCAACCCCGTTGGTATAAAGGTTGAACAGAAAGGGGGCCAGGACACACCCTTGCCTTACCCCTCTTTTTATTGAAACTGGGATGTTAATTCACCGGCTAGCCCGTATCTCACGCACGCTGTGGCGTCAGAGTAGAGATCGCGGAGGAATTTGATAAGAGGAGGGTCCACCCCAAGATCGCGAAGGATGGTCCACAACTTGGAGTGGATCACGCAGTCGAAAGCGGAGCTAAGGTCGACAAACTATATATAGATTACCACACTTAGCCCCGGCATATTTACCTATTAGAAGGGTTAGGTTTAATGCCTGTTCCACTGTGCCAAGTCCCTCCTGGAACCCGTACTGGAGGTCGGTCAGGATGTTATTTTCCGACGCCCAGTCCTGGAGACGTTCCGGAATCAAACGCCCTGCAACTTTCCCCAGGGAGTCCAGGAGGGAGATGGGTCTATAACAGGCAGGGTTGTTACGGTCCCCCCTTTTGAAGATGGGAAGTAAAATGGAAGAAGACCAGGAATCTAAAAGGCCAATTTGCGAAACTGCCGCCATCACCTGGGTGACGACAGGGGACCACAATTCGATATTGTTCACAAAGATGTCTAGAGGGACTCCGTCAGGGCCAGGCGCTTTTCCAGTTTTGGAAGATGTTAATGCGTGAATGACCTCATTAAGGTTAAAGTGGAGATCGATAGGATAAATTGATGGCCCGGCAGAGTCGTCTCCTGGCTTGACCGTTTTTAGGATGTCGGGTGGGGACCCCCCAAATATTCTTGCGAAATGGGTCACCCAAACGTCACCCAAACGTCAGCGGGTACGGCCACGTCTAGATGCTGGGAGTCTTTGGCGTCATTCAGAAAAGGTGACTTAACGATGCGCCAGAACTGAGAGCTGTCTTTACTTAAGCAGCTTTCATGCAGTTGGGCCCATACATTTTTCTTTATTTCTTTTCTACAATTTTGTTGAGCAACCTTATAATCTTTTCTTAATTTTGCTATCTCTAATGAGTTTCTATTTGTGTTGTGTAGTGCCTTTTTTAAGGCAGATAGGGCTTTACGACAAGCTGTATCAAACCAGCTTGAGGATCCGTGAATGCCAGGTTTGTGAGTACGTAATAACTCAAATCGCATTTCTGATAAAATCTCAAAAAAGCTAGTCAAGATCAACTGAGGTGGGGATTCCTCTGCCAGGCAGTTGTTTATCCATGGAAGAGTTTTAGCTATAACGTTACCACTGATAACTACAGGGTCTATTTTGGACCATTTTACGGAAAATCCGTTCACCTTGTCCATAGCCAAAGACTGCTGCGATAATTGGCTAATCTTAGTGGGAAGACAAGCGCCTTTTCCTATGGACAAAGAGATACTGTAAGGATAATGGTCGCTTGAGATATCCGTACCGGTGGTGAAGCGTTCAAGTTTACCATTTAACGCTAAGGAGCATAAAATAAAATCAATAGTACTGAACATGCCCCTCCCATGGAAAGTGGGTCTAAATTCGGCTGGAGGGTCCACTAGATCGTTGGCAAAATCAAGTTCTAGTGCAAAGATGCTTTCATTCAAAGCGTTGCCTAGAAAGGTGTGTGTGAAATGAGTAAGTGGACAATTGTGTTCATCTACCAGGCCGCAAATACCTTTCGTATAGTTACTGCACAGTGGAACATTGAAATCCCCCCCCCAAATTACATAGCATACAGATTTTGGGTGCTTGGTACGATATTCGTTTACAGCAGAAGAAATTAGTTTAACAGATTTAACACATTCAACTGGGCAGAGGTTGTTATAAAAATTAATAAAGAAATATATCGTACGAATACTAAATACAACCGTAATAATTTGAAAGTTCGCAGTGGTAAAAAGATCAGCAGATTTAATTAAAGATAACTTGTTGGAGATATAAACCACTAAACCTCCCTTGGATCTGCCATGGGTAGTAGTACTGGCAGGGGAGTGGAACGTTTGAAAGCCCTGAATGTGAATAGGATCTATAGCCCATGTTTCCTGTAAACACACTATTTGGTGGGAGGTTACTATGTCTAGCCAAGATTTAAGTTTTAATTTTGAGCGAAGGCCCGCCACGTTCCAGAATAGAACGGAGAGCTGAGGGATTGGGGGGGGGGGAGCTTACTAGTGTTCAACTTATGGTCAGTAATTGGAGTACGTGAACTGAAAGGAATGTATACTGGTGGGGCTGCAGACTCAGTTGTAATAAGAGCAACTTTATTAGAGAGGGGGGGATTGCGGGATGTGGGCAATAAGATTGATGCGTCTTGGATTGGTGCTTCTAAAGTTGGTACTGGAGAGATAAATGGAATGTTAATGGGAAGGGAGGGGGTCGGAGAATAACCTGATTGTTTTGTCCACCAAAAGCGTGGAAGGGTATACTCAGATGTGAGTCCCTTGCTCATTGCACCATCAGGATTCAAGCAAGCCGGGCCGACGACGCCTGAAATGGCAGAAACCGGTCCCCGGAAGCTTGTTTCCTTCCCAGTACAAGAATTGGCTTGGTAGTTTGGTGTGCCCTGTTCCCATCATGCACTGGGACAGGAACAGACTAATTTGCATATGGCCAAGTTCTGAGCTGGGATGGTGCAGTGAGCTAAAAAACGGTGATGGATCAAGCCCTGATCTTTGGACTGGGTAAGAGTGGTCTGCTTTATTCAGGCACTCTGTTCATCACCACCCCCTTTTCTGAATCATGATTGTTCTGGAGGGTTAATCGTTGGGGAAAGAGAGGGGGGGGTTTCCGGAAGACTGACGGATGGTGGTCAATCCACCATTTCCAGGCAGTCATATCTATTGGTCAGTGGCACACCGCTCCATCCAAAGGTTGGGACTACATCCCTGCCCCTAGTGCTCGGCCCATTAGTCCAATCACGTCTTCTATTCCAGTTACCAACTTGGGTCCAGTTCCATTCTGGGCCGGTGTTCTAGTGTTGGGCTGGAGGATAGAAGAAGGATAGTCTTTTGGTACCGATTCCATCAGAAGTATATTGCATACCCCAGGAGCAAATATGCTCTACGGTGTGGGGGTCCTCAAAGGTGACAATAATACAGTCACCCGGGAGAGATTTTGGCTCTTTTCCTAACCAGGGGACTCTGCGAACTGTTCTGACTCTATTATTAGAGTATGGGGGAAGGGGCCTATTAACGGATAGCCAGTAGAGTACCTTATTTCTAAGGGACCAGCCTGGCTCCTCCGAGTTTGGGTTCAGCTCGGGGACCCCTGTCATGATGACAACGTAGGGGGCGGCTTCTGGGGGAAGATGGGTAGAAAAAGCACCATTCCTTCTGTTGTTATAGGTGGTATTTTGTGGCCCTGGTTTATTTGAGTGCTTGGGAGGCAAGATGGTGGGCTGAACAGGGGGTAGGACAGGGGTGTTAGGTAAGATAACGGAATTATTCACCCTTGGAAGTGTAGGTTTGGGGTGAATTGCCGCTGCTGTAGTAGTGGACACTGGGGTTCTTGGATTTTGGTTTATGGGCCGTGGTTTGAGCTAATGCAAGGCCAGGAGCGGACCTTTTACTTGTTTTTTTTAGTGACGAGGATAACTCTTCTATCTGTTTTTCTATTTTTGTAAGGGTCAGTTCGAGTGGGTGGAGATAGGATTTAATTAGTGCCCCTATCCTGTCTAGAAGATCGTTATTTGCACCACTAAGCTCACTATTACTGCCCACATTGGAGTTAACACTGAGGTTGGGTGATGTGATGGAAAGGTTTATTGTATCTGAAAGAATGGTGTTCCCCTCGATCTGCAGAGGGGCAACTTGCTTGGGGGATTGATTGGTAGGAGGAAATTGGAGATTAAAATGCATCGTTTTTTGAGGATTCTTGTGAGAGTTTTTATTTTGCTGGAGACTCCTGTTAAGCTGGGGATTCTTTTTGTTCTTTTTGTTGTTTGGGTATCGCTCCCTCCCTTATACCGCGGATTGTGGTTAAGGTGGAATCGTCCTGGCTCGGGCTAGTAGAAAGAGCCGTAGTCTGCTCCAATGACATAGAGAGCTGTGATGGTTGAAGAACAGATAGCTCGAGAGAGACTGATAAGTCCACGGTAGCTGGGACTGAGTGGGGGTCAGCGTGATCTTCGAGTAGGGTAACAGGTTCTAGAGGATGAGAAGGGGATTTGGCTGCCGCCAATAAGCCCAACGAGGAGCGCTTGGCGGCATTCAAGTCTTGTGAGACCCTCCGTTCTAGTAGAAGTACCCCTTGGTTGATGGCGTCATTTGCTCTAGCAATGAACTCGTCTATGGGGCCGGTAGTTTGGGCGATACGGAGTGCCTTGTTACTCCTAGTACCTCTCGGTGACATGGTTCAGGATTGTAGGTCCCAAGAAATAGTAATAATATACACAATAATAGGAGCTACAACAATGTACAAAAGACGGTGTTATGAATACAGAGGTGCGAATGTCAATGGGGTGGCCCAGTCCAGTCTTACCCGGTCTTGAACGGGCTTAAACGGGCCCACCCTTGGCCCGGGCTTAGCTCTGCGCTTTGCCCCGCACGCGATGGGAGGTGGGTTCAACTCAGTCGGCCACCATGCGGAAGACAGCAGAGGGGTTTTAAGATTAAAAAATAGCACCTCAGTTTTCTCGGTGTTCAGTTTTAATGTATTAGATGTCATCCATTGTACAATGTTGGTGAGGCAAGATCGCTGGTGTATTAGCAGTGTGCGACCCCATTTTGGTGAAGATTTAAAATTGTCGAGTCCTTTATCAGAGTCGTCTCTAAAGGAAAAGATTAGCTGAGTATCATCAGCGTAAGAGACCACTCTGACACCACAGTCCTCAACCACTCTTGCCAATGGAGACATGTAAACATTAAAAAAGAGAGGGCTGAGGGCCGACCCCTGGGGGACTCCACAGTTCAAGGGCATCTTATCTTTCGACAAGTAAGAGCGACACCATACCTGTTGCGTTCTACCTGACAGGAATGACTTTATCCAAGCCAGAGGTGTGCCTTGTATTCCTAAGTCACGGAACCTTTTCAGTAATATGGAGTGGGTCACGGTGTCGAACGCCGCGGACAGATCGAGGAGCACCAACATGGCCACCTCATCTCTGTCCACGCTCTCTCTGATGGTCTCTGATACTTCCAGAAGGGCCGTCTCTGTGCTATATCCGGATCGGAATCCGGATTGCGAGTCATGTAAGAGGGCGTTGGATTCCAGATAGTCGGACAATTGCTCCTGTACTATTTTTTCCAGAATTTTAGCAGGTTTAGGGAGGAGAGAGATGGGTCGGTAGTTGCTAAGTACCGACGGGTCAGCATCCACTTTCTTCAATATGGGGATTAGCATTGCCTGTTTCCACTCCTTGTGACTGGGAGTGAATGTTTGCATTGTCCAGCATTCCGTCAATCAATTGTTTCTTTGGATACTTTTGTTTATTGAAACCGAATTTCGTGCACAAAATTGTGCAACCTGGTCAGCATATTTATTACCAACTGTAATGTAATAATTTCCAGATTTATGTGCAGAGAATTTTACCACTCCAATTTCTTTGGGCAACTGTAATACAACCAGTAAATCCTTTACAAAGTTACTATTCCGAATTGGTGAGCCTGCTGAAGGTAAAAATCCACGTTCCATCTACAGTTGTCCACAATAATGCACGACCCCAAAACCATATTGACTATCAGTGAATATGGTCATTCTTAGAATATTTCTAATTATACAGGCTCTGGTTAGAGCCACACGCTCTGAAATTTGCGCTGAAACTTCATTTCATGCATGAAGTTTCAAGAACCATTGCCACTGTACAATCTGCATATGTAGCATGCAAGGAACCTTTTTCATCTCTTACGCATGATCCATCCATTAACATCACACAATCTGACTCAGATAAAGGTGTATCTTTAAATCTGGCCTTTACGTGGCCGATGCAGTCTTTATGGCTCGCACACCAATCGGTCTGCCAAGGGTGGTAAATGCCTTTGTTAACTTTATGGCAAATTTGGGTCTTACTGTCAATTGCTCAAAAACCTTTGCAATGAACTGCAGGGCAGGACCAAAAAAGAAGACAAATACTCTTTTTATCTACTCAAAGGTAATAGAATGTACTAAAACCATTTCCTATCTAGGGATTTTATTCGACCGTCAAGGTTCATGGTCTCAGGTGGACGGGATAATGACCAACAAAAATGAAAATACCACTGATATTTGAAATGGTGTATTGTATTCTGACTGAAGGTTCAATAAAGTTTGTTAAAAAAAAAAAAGGGTTCATGGTCTCAGGCTATTAAAACCAGAAGGCTGCTATTTATTAAATCCCTGATGGCTTTGTTAAATTTTAGCAGAAAACTAGGTAGACGCTCCCCTGCAGAACTGCTACAGATCTACAGAGCTAAATGTGTAGCAATTGCCATCTATGGAGCAGGAATTTGGGGCTACACTGAGGTAAATCAATTACAGTTAGCGGAAAACATGTTTATTCGGTTTCTTCTGGCAGTTCCCGATAGCACATCAACCTATATATGCCATCAAGAATTGGGTATACCATATTTAGAGGACATAATTAAGATTCAGCCAGTCCTGCTGTGGCACAGAGTTTGGACCTCAGAAGAGACAGCTTTTAACCGTCATATTATGAAAGGCGCACTGGGGATTGACGGGGTTAACCACATAAAAAGGCTAGATTACATAAAGACGTTTTTAGTCTAAATTGGGTCCTCCCGAATATTATAAAGAACCACAAACTATGTGGAAGATGCCTAGGAAAGACCTTAAAGTGAGCTGTATGCGCTATTTTGGCGAAATTAGATCTACACTAGAATTAAAGAAACCTACGGTTCAAGCAAATCATTTGACCCTGATGACTTTATTTATTCAACCGTATATTAGATTAATAACTAATGATTATGAAAGGTTCCTGCTAACATGCTTCAGATCGAATATGTTACATAGGTCCTTAAGTTTTCCCGTACAAAATGATTGGTCGAGAGTCTTAAGTAAATGCCAGCGCGATGATGTTTCCGCACAATTGACGATACATATATTGGTTTTTTGTAAATTTTATTCAATCGCAAAAATAAGTTGGATTATCCATGTACTAAAAAGAACTAATATGAGTCAATGTTACCTAGCATTCTTGACCCTGCAACTACTAGAAAATTAATGTATTATTGCTTCAGTCGTCGCCTTCTTAAAAAATGTTTTTAAATGTCATAAATGAATTTTGATGTGATCTTAACGATATTACGCATACATTTTTTAAGGTGTTTTTACTGTTTCCATCTGTGTTTGTGAACTTTTATGGTTAACTTTAACAGTTACCGAATAAAGAATTTTGATTTTTTTTTTACTCCTTCGGACAGAGAACAAGCATTGGCATAGCCAATAGGTCTGGCTTTTGGGACCGTATGAGTTATTAGTTATTCAGCACAATATCCTTGGTGCAACTACATCAACTGTTGCATGGCTAAACACTTATAAGGCTCCAAAGGCGAGACCTATTGGCTGTGTCAATGCTTGTAGGGACTGGATCTCAGAATAGCGCTGAGCCTGCAAAGGGAGCACCCAGCCATGCAGAGGAGCTGCTCAGCGGGTTTGACGCGTAGCCTCAACTGAATTCTCACTACTCAACCGATTTTCTATATTTTTTTTTGTTACCACATTTAACTGTATAACCCTGACATCATCAACACAAACAATTACAAATTAAGCTAGCCAGACAGTGCACGCTCGGCGTCTAATTTTTAAGCACGGCTCTGAGGATTTTCACCCCTTTAGACGTGGTGGGGGCGACGCTTGCCCGGAGAGTGAGGGCTCATGGTGTGGTGAGAGCAGCCAATGACCCCCTCTGGACGGCGAGGGACATAGGAGGCTGCGGTAAGTACTATAAACTTTTGTCCAGCGTCTGAACCCCAAGCTTCCTGTGAGGGGCTCCAGGCGTGGGGAAGGAAGGGGTAGTTGGTTCTGTATTTTCTGGGAGTGGGCAAGGGTTGAAGGGGAGTTTGAGCTAGGAAGGGGGAGAGGAGAGCTCTAAAAAAAACTACACCTATTGTGATCTGCCATAATGCATTAAGTATCAATAACTTTTCTGAACTAGCTCACCATCACCAGTACGGAGTATCTATGCGCTATTTTTGTCCTGCAGACTCGACAAGGCTAACATTGGACTCAGAAAGTCCGTCGTACTGGTAAAGGAGTTTGTGTCCCTTGAGAGCTTAAGCCTCTAAGCTGTGTTAAGTCGCTGCAAAGGTTCATGTAACTTTTCTACGTACCTCAGACAGTTTTCACTGCTGCAACGTTTTATAATACAACCAATCAGGGAAAATAACATTAACTTTATTGTTTCCGTAATGGCTGACACAGTGTGCCTGAGGGAAGAAATGAAAATGCATAATACGCTGTGCAAGAGCCCCTGCTCTCATGCATGGGGACACTCCCCAAACACCCTCAATTCACAAGAGTGTTGAGCATGCAAAGATACAAAGATTACATACAACATTGAAAATGCGGGAGCGCCAACAATGCTGCATTTTTTATATTTTTATTTTTTATTTTTTGATTTGTAAAGCGCTACAGCTACCCAAAAGGGTTTCCCGGCGCTGGTAGAGAGATTGAGTGCAGAAAAGAAGGAGGGAGATGAATAGCCAGGTCAGGTTTACTGGTTGAACAGCCAAGTTTTCAGAGATCTACGGAAAGTAGCGAGATTAGTTTCAATGCGCAATTCCAGGGGGAGTGAATTCCATAACCTAGGACCTAGGTAGGAAAAGGACCTGCCGCCCATTCTGGAGAGCCGGACTTTAGGCACGTTGAAGAGGCCCTGAGAAGAGGATCTGAGATGCCGACTGGGAAGATATACATGGACTAGGGATTTTAGGTATCTTGGGGCAGAACCAAATTTTATCTTATGCATGAAACAGAGAGTTTTGAATTTTACTCTGCTCTCAATTTTAAGCCAATGCAAAGTTTTTACGTGTTCCGACATGTGTTCTCTTCTATGGCACTTGCGCAATAGACGGGCCGCCGCATATTGTACACGCTGTAGTCGTTTCATTACAGCTTGGGTTGCTCCTAGGTAAAGGACATTCCCGTAGTCAAGCCTAGAAGTTATTAGGGCGTTAACTACAGATTTCTTAGTGTCTTCGGGGATCATCCATATGATCTTACGGAGCCATCTCAGGATTACAAAACACATGGCAGTAAGTTTTCCAACTTGAGGCTGCATCGTAAGTCCTTTATCAATAGTTATACCTAGGTTCCGGACTTGGTCACATGGGCTGGGAAGAGGGCCCATGCTGGATGGCCAGTGGGAGGCATTCCATAGATCATGGTTGGGGCCAAAGATTAGAACCTCTGTTTTTTCTCCGTTAAGTTTCAACAGATTGGTCCGCATCCAGGTTGCGATTTTGGCAAGGCCAGATTTCAGGGGCGAAGGTAAGTCCTTGTTTGTGCTGGACAGAGAGAAAATTATTTACGAATCGTCAGCGTAACTAAACATAGTTAGGCCTTCATTTTCCGCAATGTAAATGTAAATGTAAATGTAAATGTACAGGAATTTATATAGCGCAAATCACCAAGCGGTTTCTAAGCGCTTGCTTAGGGAACCCGTCCTGGTATTCCCCTGTGAGATAACCCCGGCAGGGTATCCGCAAGGTGAAAGCCAGGCATCCCGCCGCGAGGGGCCGTTGTGGAGATTAAGCAAGCTATTGCCCAGAGTCGCAGAGTGTGAACCCTTGAATCGAGTAGGCACCGGAGCAAGAATTGTCGAGTCCATGGACATTTTAGGACTCAAGACCCCGCCGAGCCGGGAATTGAACCCTGGTCCCGGGCTGACCTCTGCTTCCAGGTCTGCCTCCTCTAACCAGTGAGCCACACTTCTCCACAATACGGGCAAGAGGGGCAACGTATAAATTAAAAAGCAGGGGGCTAAGCACCGAGCCCTGAGGGACACCATAAGGGGACTGGTAGACACCAGAGGTGCCTATATTAGAATTAATTTGAAAAGAGCGCTGGTCTAAATAAGAGGTTAGCCACTCAAGAGCAGTTCCCCGTATGCCAACATCAAAAAGGGAGTTAAGCAAGATACTGTGCGAAATGGTATCAAATGCTGCACTGAGATCAAGAAGTATCAGTGCAGCCGTGAGTCCCTTATCAACTAAGCTCCGCAGATGTTCTACGACCCCCAACAAGGTAGTCTCGGTTGAGTAACCGGGTCGAAAGCCCGACTGAGAGGAGTGAAAGATGTCATTTGTCTCTAAGTAGTGTGCCAGATGGTGATAGACGTGTTTTTCCAAAATTTTGGAAAATACAGGTAACAGAGAGATCGGACGAAAGTTACCCAGAACTTTAGGGTCGGCCGTAGGTTTCTTCAATAGAGGTGTAACCTTAGCATGTTTCCATGATATAGGGACAGTGGCAGAGACAAGGGACTGGTTTAAAATTTTACAAATTAAAAACAAATGCCTAGTGTCAAGTTTCTTGAGTATAGACACAGGGAGAGGATCTACCGGGGAGCCAGATTTTAGTGCCCTAACAATTTCTTGTAAATTTTGGCTCGTAATCTCAGGCCAGCAAATTAGAGGGAGATATGTTGGCGTAGATTGTATTTGCTGATTATTATTGGCAGTATTATTAAATTCTTCCGCTTGCTGCTTAGAGATATCATCATAGATTCTTTCAATTTTGTTTGTAAAAAACTGAGCCAATTCGTCACATTGAGCATTGTTCAAAGAGGGGGGATCAGCAGTTGACTTAGATCCTGCTAATTCTTTAATTAGATTGAATAATGTCCTCGATTTGTTTGATGCGGCTGAAATAGACTGGGTGACATAGGCTGCACGAGCTGCAGCACACTCCCTATGATATTGCTTGAGTTCTTTTTTATAGGTTTCCCCGGAGGTATGAGAGTAGTCTTTCCTCCAGAGACGCTCGTAGCGTTTACATTTAGACTTAGCTGCCTTAAGTGCGTCGTTAAAACCATGGCGCTGGAGTGTTATGAGATTTGATTCTTTTATTTGTCAGCGGCAGGCAGATGTCAATCGCTCCCAGGAGCCACCTGTCCGTTGAAGCAGCTATATCCTCCATATTAGTTACGCCATTCAAGAGTTCATCAGGGACAGAGTTCAGTGCCAAATTCAATTGAGTCAGATCAAGTTTCTTCCAATTTCTGTGGCCATAGAGGGATGATATATAGGGAGGGGACGAGGCTTCCCCGCCAGAGATAGTAAAATATGTAAGAAAGTGATCTGACCATAAGAGGGGTAAGGCAGGAAGGCATTGGATCTGAGGAAAGTTGCCAAATATAGGGTCAAGTAAGTGGCCATCTCTATGAGTGGCCCCCTGATTATGAAGCAAAATATGCATGGCCGCTAAATCATTGATCAAAATATTGGCAGCCATATTTTGAGGGTCATTTAAATGAATATTTAAGTCACCTACAATCAGGAAGGTACTGGTGTCGATCAGAAGGGAGCCTACTAAGTCAGAGAACTGAGATATCCAGGTTGTTGCCGAACCGGGTGGTCGGTATACCAGTAGGCCGGTCAGTGTAAAAGTAGGAAGTAATGCGAGTTTAAAACAAGCTATCTCACAGGCATTCAAGGATAGGGGTTCAAGATAGCATTTATAAGATTTTTTGTAAATAATAGCTATTCCTCCCCCTAATCTCTTAGGCCTGTCAAGTCTGAGTATAACATAGTTTGGAGGAAGTGCTTGTGCAACATCTGGACCTGAGCTGTCATTCAGCCATGTCTCTGTAAGAAACAGAGCGTCCAGTGTGTTGTCCAGAAGAAGATCGTGAATATGCGATTTATGTTTGCACAGCGAGCGGCAATTCAAACTCGCAAGCTTCCACGTCTGCTTAATGACATTACGAGGCATAAACTGTGTACACAACTGAGGCACATCAAGTTGAAAGTTGCATGTAGGGCATATAGCATTATTAAGACGTTCGTTTTGAGAAACAATACAGTTCGCATTATCTTGTTTTCGGAGCGCATGCAATGCCAGTGAGGAATATGTTATAGGTTCCTTCGTGCAAAAGCCAGAGGTCTGTGGCCCTTGGCCCGGTCGGGCACGGACGGGCACAGACGGGCTTGCCTTTGGCGCGCCGCCGGCGCGCCCGCCCGCTGCGCCGTCGGAAGGTGTTACACATTTATAGTCAGAGGAGGAGGGTGGGAGGCAGCCAGCAACTAGAGCGCTCGGCCTGCCTTCCCCCCCCAAGATGGCGCCCGCTCCTGACTCGCATCCACATAATACAGAGGTGGTGAAATACAGACCGTCATGAACTGGCCTGCGTGAGCTGCAGCCGAGAACATGTGCTCTTACTCACTCACACATTCATCCAATCATACAAGGAGCAAATCCACCCCTTCTGCAGATATCTTGAGGCTGATCTAGCTGAGGAAAGTTACCCCTGTGAAGCACACTATAGATCTGGGCAGAAAGGAGGGGTTACCTCGGGCCTTCCCCATGCGAGGAGCCCGCTGGCTTCAAACACATCTGCGGAGGAAAACACGTGAATGTGCCGGGATGCCGAAATGTCAGCCTAGATTTAGCCAATAGGTCTCGCCTTTGGGACCTTATAAGTGTTTAGTTATCCAGCACAATATCCTTGGTGCAACAACATCAACTGTTGAACGGCTTTACACTTATAAAGTCCCAAAGGTGAGACCAATTGGTTATGCCAATGCTTGTTTTTTTTAGAACTGATATTGGTACTTCATCAGATCCGATTGCACCAGAAGATCGCATTGTGCGGTTTGAAGACTTCGTTTCACCCAGAGAAGGAGGACCACAACTAGTTGTTACCGACTCTAGGCCAGCAGGCAGATCTTGAATTTGAACTCCTTGATTCTCTGCATATAGTAATGAAATGAAACTATCCCACACATCCTCAGTGATAGGGGAAGGGTAGGACCTCACTCTGGACACAGAGCAGTTGGCCGTGATCGCTCAAAATCTTTCCACATTTTCTTATATGTTTGCTTCTCTTAAATTGGCCCACCTACGATTTGTATCCTGCTTCTATATACCAGCCTACAATTGGCTTCTTTGCCTCTTCACTAGAGATACGAGTCTATGTATTTTCTTTGAGAAGAGAACAAACTGCATTCTAGTCAGTCTATTCATTTCCTTATTCAAGGAAAGAAGTGGCAGACATAATGGCTCATAGGAAGGCTTGGCATGCATCCGGCAATCCTTAATTAAGATCGGATTCATAAACTGAGAGACGAAGCTGAGAATGTTAGGTTTCCAAAGGCCTAATTCATATATGGCCCTCTCTAACAGCCCTTTTAAATTAGCCATCTTAAAGAGGGACCATTGCGTCCTGCCAGAATTCTTATTGAATTTTGAATTGGGTCTGACAATATTCTATCTCCCATGCCAAACACAAAAAGAACAGGGGGTCTAGTGGCTAATACTGTAGCCAGAAGTCTGCAGATCCTCACAGAGGGAGTCAAAACATGGGTTAACTAGAATCCCACAACAACCAATCAGTAAGTCGAGGAAATCAATAAACAGAAAATGTAAAAAGGAGAGCCATGGTTAGAGTGAATAATAGCAAGATCCAAAGAAAGCTCAATGGATTCCCATCAAATTGTCGCTGTGATCAATATTCTCATCTGGTCATCCATCTAGCGGGATGGCATGTCTCCTGATCATCGAGACTTATCGCCTTCCCGATACAGATCGGATAAATCATTTAATCACTAGAGCCAGAGAACATGTTGCTTGATGGTGAATCACAAGATATCCGTGCAGTGCAAAAACAAAGTGGTGAATTAAAATAGTGTGATGAGGTGAGAAACAAGAGACATTTATTTAGAGATCGACTCAACCCCTGATTAAAGCAAGCATTTGCAATGCAATAGGTCTCGCATTAGGAAAGTTTGAGCTATTGGTATTGTAAATGACACATTTTGTATTTATGTGTTGGTTTTGAAAATAGCGAAATTAATAGCTTTGTCATTTACAATGCCAATAGTTTTAACTTTCGCAAATGTGACACCTGTAGCATTTGTAATGCAATATGTGTTGTATTTACGTGACTTAGATGTATTGATATTACAAATAACAATGGCTTTTATTTTTTTTAAATAATTAATACTTAAATAAAAGTTATTGAATTTATAATGGCAATAGCTTAAACTTTTGTAAATAACGTGTGTGAAGATTATGTTCAGTGTATTTTATTGTGACGAAAATCCAAGAACAGAAGGGAAATATTAACATCTTTTTGTGACATTTGAAATAAAGCTTGAAACATTAAGAGAACATATTTGAACCAGTTATTGTTGAATGGTTGCACAGATTGATGCTGTTGTGGCGCTGAGTGATGTTGTGGTGGCGACAAGTGATGCTGTGGCGTTCAGTGATGCTGTGGTAGCGCATAGCGATGTTGTGGTGCCCCTGAGTGATGCAGTGGTGCCCCTGAGTGATGCTGTTTTTGTGCGATAGATAGAGGGAGGTGGAAGATAAATAGAGTGAGGGTGATAGATAGCTAGAGGGAGGGGGAAAGAAAGATAGAGTGAGGGCGATAGATAGAGTGAGGGCGATAGATAGAGTGAAGGTGAGAGTGAGGGCGATAGATAGAGTGAGGGCGATAGATAGATAGAGTGAGGGCGATAGATAGATAGAGTGAGGGCGATAGATAGATAGAGTGAGGGCGATAGATAGATAGAGTGAGGGCGATAGATAGATAGAGTGAGGGCGATAGATCTATAGAGTGAGAGCGATAGATACAGTGAGGGCGATAGATACAGTGAGGGCGATAGATACAGTGAGGGCGATAGATACAGTGAGGGCGATAGATACAGTGAGGGCGATAGATACAGTGAGGGCGATAGATACAGTGAGGGCGATAGATACAGTGAGGGCGATAGATACAGTGAAGGCGATAGATTTGCAGGTGTTCGATGGTGAAGGTGATCAGGATGGCTTGCCTGCGTTAATACTGTACAAAAAAGTTTTGGGGGGGCTAAAGTGATGATAGGTGGTTTATAGATGAGGAAGAAGAAACAAGTGAACGATGAAGTGGAGTGACATCTTACTAGCTAGGATTTACTTTCGCTCATGAAGTGTTTGGTGTGAGATATTTGTAAAGCTTACTTGTGGATGACTGCAAGGTCATCTCCAATCTTCCTGATACAATCTGTGTTGATGATACTGGATTCTGGTGGTATTGGTTCCTGGCACAGGAGTGCAGAATTTTCAGCAAGCCAAGTTACTTAGATGAAAGTGAGGTCTGCTGCTGACTATGATAGTAAGGCAAATACGTTGTGGAGGTACTTGTTCATAGATCTTGCATTGAAGAGTAGACAGTTTAGCTGCTGGGTATTTGTCCTCTTGTTGTAGTGATGCATCGAGAATATGGGACTGAACAGCTGTAGAAGGAGGAGAGAGCGCTGACCGAGTGCAGGTCACTGTCTGTAACCTAAAGCAGGACAGGTGTGTGGATGTGTGGGTTGGATTATCCAGGTGTAGGAGGAGGAGAGAGAGCATGAGTGGATATGTAGGGATAAAGAGCAGGCTTGTGGGTCACGGAATCCGGGGGCAGGAGGAGTGTTTGCTTTGGGAGAATGGGTAGAACTCAAAGAGTGGGCTGCTATGTTTGAAGGCAGAGGTAGGATAGCTGAGCAGGTTTGTAGATGAGAGGACGCATGTGTAGAAGAAGGGAGGGGCCAGGGGTATAGGTAGGGGTCAACAGGTGGGCTGGTCTGCTTGTAACATGAAGTAAAGTTGAGAGGTGGGCGTGTGGGTTGGACATCTCTCGTGTTAGATGGAAGAGGGTGGAGGAAGTTTGTAGGAAGCAGCTGCTGCAGAATTGCACAGTAGGTTTACTAGGGCGTATCGTAGTGTGGGATGCGACCTGGAAATTGTCACCATACGTTGTGCCTCACCATAAATTTCCTCTTAGCAAGTGACATTTTTGGTGTCTGCAGTTTCAGTTCAGCTCTCCTTGTGGGTGGGTTGTCCTTGGTCAATTCCCCAGAACCCAGTGACCGTTTTCCTTACCATCTGGATGTAGACAAAGTGCGCACCATGAAGTGCTAGTTGCTTAGAGGCAGTGATAGGTGTGCCTTGTAGTGATGAGTGGATCCTTACTGGGACGTCTGGGGGAGGTGTGGCAGTGTGTCCTGTGCCCTTTCTGGGTCCTAAGAGGCAAGCACCCATAACCAGTGGCACTTTACCTGGGTAACTCAAAAGGTCTGTAAGTGGGAGGGGAAGCCCTAGTGGCAAGTTTACTGGAAACAATGGGAGAACTACCCATAGGAACCCTAACCCTGGCATTCAGGTGACCAGGAAAAATGCATCCTTTGCTTTCTATATGCCAAACTCCTCTTATTTCTTTCTCGTTTCCCTCCTCCATCCTCTGCTTACACTATGCCCTTCTCTGTCATTTGTTTGCACTATGCATTCCATTATCATTTGATTCCTCTATACCCTCTTAAAATCCCTTCCATTCCGATTCCCTTCTCTGTCCTTTGCTTACACTATTGCCCTCAATCGTTTGCTTTCTCAGTGCCCTCATCTGCCCTTTTCTTTCTCGCTGTCCCCTTCCACCTTTTGATTCCGCTGTGCCCTCTTCTAGTCTTTACTTTCAAAAGGTCTTCCTCTATCTATTGCCACATCTATCTTCATGTACCCTTCTGTTCTGCTGGGATTACTACAGCATTGACTGAATCCATCCTTATTTTCCTCTGTGTCTTGTAGTGTGCTGCATTTTATCTATGACCTTTTGCATCCATTGTACCCTGCTCCAAAAGATTATTTCCGCTATACCATCGTTTTCCTTGCATCTATGATCTCTCCTGCATCCTGTGCATTTTATGCTGCAAAATACACAGGGCTTCCTTTGTGTCTTTCTGCTACTTTTATTTCTTCATGTCCTGATGCATGTGTTGCTTCAGAGCCCCGCCAGCATTCGGTGCTTCATCTAAGCACTCCTGTACTACTTCTTGCTTCCTCTGTGCTCTCTAGTAGCCTGAGCTTACTGGGCGTTCTCCCAAAGCCCATGCTTCCTCTGTGCCCTCCTGAATCCTGTGCTTCTACAAGTCCTCCTGCATCCTGTTTGCTCCAGGCTTTGCTACATGTTTCGACCCCTCTGTGCCCTCCTCTCTTTCCACTAATGTCTCGGGTACCCGTTACTACTTCTGAGCCATCCAGTGTGGTGGGCTTCCCCTAGCTCTCCTGGCTGCCAGGCTGCTTCTGTGCTCTCTTGTTGTCCATCCTGCATACTCTGCTTGCTGCGTGCTTTGATTCCTCTGTGCCTGCCCTCCAAGCTCTCCTACATCCCTACCTCTGTGCTCTCCAGTACCCTATGCTTCCTTATTATCCCCAGCATCCTTTATTTCTTCCATGTCAAACTGCGTTCTTCGCTTCTGCGGTATCCTCCTCTTATCCCCGATTTCCTTCTGGAAGAGGCTGTTCTGTGTCTATTGTACATGGAACAGGTTTAGCCAAGGCATCCAAGCCAGGGTTTGAAGGAAAGGTACAAGCTTTATATATACTGCATAGCTATTGATCAGCCCCTTTTAGTCACGGCCTATAAAACCATACAGCCCTCCACCACAGATCCCTCCCTTGCTTTTCGTTCACGAGGTCAGTGCTTTTGTGATGCGAATTGCTCCCCGCACAAAGCTCTGCTCACGCTTTTTACAATGCAATCCATCAATGACTAAGTTGTGTTTTAGGTTGTCACCCCTCGCAACAAAGCAACGCCCACCCCCCCTGCTGGCAGAAGACCCCTGCTGCTCCACACAAACGAGAGATGACTAGGACCACAAACTACACGTATGGGTGCCATCACACAACGCTCGTGAGGCAATGAAGCACTGCAAAACCAAATAAAAAAAGATGTTTCCACAGATGAGAACCTACAAGTGTTTTCCTTTGAGCCTGTTTCCCTCGAAATCAAGGACCCTCGAAATCAAGGACCCTCGCGTGATGGCTCGGATGGAGACGTTGTCATGTTTGACGACCGTCTCACGTTTTTCCCCCATGCAAATCAGATTGCCTCCTCTGCTTTTTATAAGCTACGAATCATTAAAAAAATTCTCCCCTTCCTTCCTGTCTCAGCTGGTAAAACCCTGATCGCCTCCTTGGTCCTGTCCACCTTGGACTATTGTAATGCCCTATTTCTGAATTCCCAAGAAAAAGTTCTCAATAAGCTGCAAACCATCCAAAATGCGGCTGCCAGACTGCTGGGTGATATCCCCAAGTTTCAATCAGTCTCAGGAACCATCAGAGAACTTCACTGGCTTTCCATCAGGAACAGATCTAAATTCAAAGCTTTGTGTATTGTCTATAAGGCGTTGCATAACCAGGGACCAGCCTTTCTTACGCAACAACTTGTTCCTTATCGGCCCACCAGATCCCTGAGGTCTTCTGACCTCCTCCAGCTGGAAATACCCCGTACCAAACTGGTTTCATGGGGCGACAGAAGATTTCTCGTTTCAGCACCCAAGCTCTGGAATACTTTGCCACTATCTATAAAGAGCAGCCCCTCTCTGTGGTCTTTCCGAAAGCATCTTAAAACGTGGCTATTTGATCAATAATTACCTCCTTCTCTAAGGCAGATTTCAGCAAATACTTAGCGCCGAGATGCCCACGGGCCTTCGTTGCGCTTAACAAGTGTTTAAATAAAATAAATAAATAAATAAATAAAATAAATACAGCAGTGGGTGTTGTACTGATGCACCTAGGAAGCCGTGAGCACCGACCTGCCCATTCAGTTTGTCCCACACACACTAAGTGCAACGGTCCTGTGTGGACAGTGAAAACTGTGCTTTTCTATCTTTCACTGCCACCTCTACTCCCAACAGCGCCCCCCATTTGGTGGCATCCTTGATCTGGCAGTGTTTTATTTGGACAGCAAGGCTTGAGCCCCTAGGAATGGTACGGGAAAACATTTCTTGTTATATGCAATAATAAGCACAATTATCCCCTGCAGCTACCAAGAGCCCTGTAATGATGGAGACGCATGTTTTTAACTGAGTAAACTGAAAACGTCAGATCACAGAGTGTAATATTCATGGCATGAAGTAGTGAGCGCTTTACCGCCGCAGAAAGCACTCTGGTAGTGCTTACCAGTCGCGCCTTACTCCAGTTCTGCTCGGTCGTCTTTGACTTATGACAGATTTGAATGTGACGTCATCCAGCTAAACTGAGCGAGGTGCACATATCTGCAGACCAAAATAGGAATAATCTTAAAATGCAAATACGGAATCTGACGAATACACTGCTTCCTCCCATGTGTAAATGCGACCAGGCGGTTGCGCTCGCCTGCCTGCTTCACAGTACTACGGGGACATCGTGTAGTTGTATTTCTCACACATGGAATGTCTGTGTGAGGTTGCGTCCAGGACCTAAGTTACAACGGGGGCGTTTAACAAGAAACTATACACTAACAAGGTAAAACCCATACCAGATATGCGACCCCAGGGTGAGAGAGCGGAATGAGCGGAAGCAGGAATAGACGTGCGCGTGCACTGCCGAAACCTGCTGTGGGGCGGGACTTCCGTTTTCTGCTGGAGGCCCGCGCCCACGGAGCGCCCGGTCAGAGGAACAGTGATGATGCGGGGCTCCCATGCCCGAGGGAGAGCCCCGCAGTTTCGGAGCCTGTACCAGAAAGAGCCCGGTGAGTGGTGGGGGGAGGGGTGCATGTTTGTGTGTGTGCGCGTGTGTCTGCATATGTCTGCGTGTGTGTGTGTGTGTGTGTGTGTGTGCGCGCGCGCGCATGTGTCTGCATGTGCACGTGTGTGTCAGCGTGTGTGTCTCCGTGTGTGTGTGTGTGTGTGTGTGTGTGTGTGTCTGTGTACGTGTGTCTGTGTGTACCTGTCTGTTTGTGTGTGCGCGTCCATATCTATTGTGTGTGTGTGTGTGTGTGTGTGTGTGTGTGTGTGAGTGAACAGCCTGCCGGAATCGGAGCGCGTGTTCACGCGAGCGACCTGATCCGATTCCGGCAGGCTGCGTGCGCGTCTCTTGTCCTCTCCTCTTTAGACCTTGAAAGCAGAAACGATCACTATAGGCTCGCTTTGCGACAGCAGGGCTTCGCCCTGCAATCGCAGGCGCGAGACCTAAACAGAACAGTGCAAGGGGCAGTCTAAACAAATAGCTGCGAATAAAGGCCAACATGTTTCAGCCTATAGGGAAACAAATCCCTCGGCTTTCTTCAGGGCCTCTGCTCTATAACTTTGCTACTGCGATAATCAAGAAAATTTGCCAATGCGCCATGAGTATTTAACTGAACACAAAAAGAACAAAACGGTGGAAGGTTAATAACCATACAACCTATTATGGCTGCTCCTCCACGTCAAGGGATGCAACTGTCATCCAACTTGATAGGGGACTGGACCTTCCCTCACCTGGACCATGCTAAGAAATAGGAGGCCCGCTCTGTCCGTAGTTGCCTCTGGCGGGTCCTGAGACTAGGGGGAGGCCCCTTGCACTGTTTTGTTTTTTATCAGGGGTTGAGTGGATCTCTAAATAAATGTCTCTTGTTTCTCGCCTCATCACCCTATTTTAATTCACCACTTTGTTTTTGCACTGCACGGATATCTTGTGATTCACCATCAAGCAACATGTTCTCTGGATATAGTGATTAAATGTTTGATCCAATCCAGCTGATCTGTATTGGGAAGGCGATAAGCCTCGATGATCAGAAGACATGCCATCCCGCTAGATGGATGACCAGATGAGAATATTGATCACAGCGACAATTTGATGGGATTCCATTGAGCTTTCTTTGGATCTTACTATTATTCACTCTAACCTTGGCTCTCCTTTTTACTTTTTCTGTTTATTGATTTCCTCGACTTACTGATCGGTTGTTGTGGGATTCTAGTTAACCCAGGTTTTGACTCCCTCTGTGAGGATCTGCAGACTTCTGGCTACAGTATGTTTATGTTTGTTTATGTTTACAGATTTGTAAAGCGCATGGCTGCCCGTGAGCGTCCCAGCGCTAGTGATAGAGCAGATGAAGTTGAAGAGGGAGATAATTAGGGGAACAGCCACGTCTTCAAAAGTTTGCGAAACGAAAGGAGATTGGGCTGAGCCCGAATGTCTAATGGCAATGTGTTCCACAATTTGGAGGCGTTATACGAAAAGAGACGGCCTCCAGATCTGGCCCTCTTAATCCTGGATATTGACGTCAGAGGGAGGTGTGTGTAGTGAAGAGTTCTATTAGTTTTATAGGGAATGACGAGATCCTTTAGGATGGGGGGGCCTTGCCGTGCAAAATTTTATGGGTAGTGCAGAGGGCCTTGAAATGCACCCTTTCCCGTATGGGCAGCCAATGGAGTGACTTAAGGGCTGGTTTGGCTGAGCAACGGTTGTTTGTGCCCGTGAGAAGCTGGGCAGCAGTGTTTTGCACAACCTGAAGCTTTGCCATCACTTTGTTGGGGGCCCCGAGGTATAGGGCATTGCTGTAATCCAAACGGGACAGTACAAGGCCTTGAATCAGAAGCTTTTGAGATTGAGTAGGACGCCATATCCCCAGGCTTTTAGTTTCAGACTTTGGAATTGGAGGTGGACCACTAGACCCGCCGTTCTTTTTGTGTTTGGCATTGTTGTGGTATGGGGATGTGAATTCGGGTAGGTCTATAAATATCCCTACGACCCTCCCTCTCTTGTTGTTATATTAATATTCTATCTCCCTACAGAGGACATATTGATCTTTAGGGAAAAAGAACATGAGTTTATGATCATTGAGCGGGGAATCTACAATTGTCAGGTCAGTTAAACGGTGGAAAACAGAGTAAGAAGCAATAGGATAACCAATAATAGAATATCTCTGCAGAGATTTATGTGTATATTGGGCAGGAGAGTCTTAAGTAAATCTTCCATTCACAATCACACATTCATTCTTCCTCAATTGGCAAAGGAGCAGTTGTCCTCTCTTACCTGTTTTCAGTTTCACCGGGAAGAGTAATGGTGGGATGTGTAATGCTTCTTCTTTTTCCACATCTAAAAATAGGCTAATAGAGTGGTTGGAGACTTAAATTGTAAAGTCTCCAACCACTCTATTAGCCCTTTCGTGAAAGAGATGGCATTAGAACTTATTCCAATATAGTCATCAGACTGAAAATGCCAGGAGCACCAGGTTTCCTGGATGCAGATTATGTCAGCTTTTAGGCTATTTAAAAATTCCAATTTCTCCGAGTTGTTTATTAGACCTGCTGCATTCCAGGAAACAGCTTTTAAATTATTGCTAATTATAATGGATAATGGGCCCAATGCACTGACACCACTAAACTACGGGCCAGCCAATTCATGTCATGCACTCATTTCCTACTATAGAGTGGGGAACCCAGGGACCGTATGTCCTTGATGCCTTACGAATCTCCCCATCCAATATGGAGACCTGAAAGAGTTTTAGATTTTCAAAAGAGAGTTCCATTAAAGCCATGTGATGATACTCAGAATGGCTGATTTGAGGTATCATATTGCCATTTAAAAGGGATTACATCAGTACCTTTACAGGGGAAAAGATCACTGTTTTGAAGAATCAAATTTGCAACAATTTTAGATTGCAACAGAACCCTTGTTTTAGCCACTGGTGGCAGGTGCAATAGGGAAACAAGAGAGATGTCATTACTTAGTATCAGCTTCAAGTTGTCAATCTCTGCAAAACAAGTTAATACGGAGGAATGATTCAAAATTAAATGAGGATCAAATAAAGTTAAAAAATCCAACGTATTAGTATCTGCAGGGAAGGAAGAGTAGGAATGGTCGTTTCCGCCAGTCCCTGCAAAGTGCATATTATCCTTTGGTGCAACACAAAAGGGTTCAGCCACTGGATTTAGAACAGTTGGCACAAGGTTAAAATATGGTGGATCTACTATTGCTGCGTCAATCTCTCTAATAGCCAGAGGATTTGCAATAGAAGGTAAATCCGTCTTTGCTGATTGTCCCTCATTATCTCTTAAAATGTTAGTATTACTATAAGAATTAGCATGGTTTTCCATTGTAACCTTCATAGTAGAGTCACCAATATCAGAAAAGCGAAGGGTTTTTTGCACCTTTCTTAGAAAATTCTCCATTTATACTTTTTCGGCAAACTCTGTTTATTTGTCTTGGCTGTTGCTTTTGGCTGAACAAGCACCAAGATGTCAGCCAAGCTTGTTTTAGCCCAGTCATTAAACCTAAAAATAGGAAAAGCCACAGACGTAGTGCAAGAGACCTTCACTGGGGCACCAGGTACTACAGAATTCGCGGAGCATAAATCAAAAAAAGGACTTTTAGCAAGTAAGTTGTACTTTCCACATTCTGCAGCATTTTAACTTGGGGTTTACCAGCTTGCATCCCCTGGTCGTTTATATGAGGAGGTTGGATAGAGCTATCTGCCCCATGCATTTGGGTGGGCCAGCTTGTAACCCATGATGAATAAGTCACAGCTTTCGATAGAACTCATTCAATGATTATTGTAAAGGCTGGTTTAGGAGCACCCCCTCATCCTTTGAACCCATCAGCACTTTCAGGATCACCAGTAATACATCTTGGATGTGATCTGCGTTATCCACCAATTTTTCTAGAAGGGCTAAAATGAAAGACAAGACTCTCTCCATACACTTAAGAGATTCAGAAACTTGCAAGTATTGATTTGGTAAGTTACCAGGCAGGTTCCCAAGCTATTGTAAATCGGACATCACTAAGGTCTATAGCGCTGATGATGATTGCTCCAATGGCATACAACTAAATTGCTTTAGACCAGTTACCTGTAACTGACCAGGTGGAGTCGTAGGTGAACCAGGCACCTTTAGAGAGCGAGTTCTCAAATTAATAGCCACATCCGGTACTGTAAAATCCTCATTGTGATAGTTGGGGTCCTACTCAGATACTGAATTCATAATATCTGTGATAGTCGGGCGCAGAGGGGGAAAAAGAGAGGATTTAAATTCGACCCTACTTCTATAAAAGTGGGGAGAACCTCTAAATTAGAGCTGAGGTCATCATACTCCACATTCTCTTTCTGGAAGGAGAATATCGAATTTGAACCCTTCATTAGGTTAGTGACTTATGTCTATTTATGCTGAATTGGATCCTTCATTTTGAATAGGGCTACGTCAAACTGAAGGCATTTCAGAGCTTTATTTAAAGTAATTTACCATAACGGAGAGCTTTACTGTGCCACTCACATATTTATCTACGCCACGTACACCCCCTCTATGTTGGATCCAATGGAAAGAGCCCTTTGAGGCGTACTTGGATGCCATTGACTGTGACAGCTTTACAAATCAATTTTAAAAAAGGCATTTCTCAAAAACAAAATTTGGGCCCAGAAGGCAGATCTACTTTAAAAACATTACCATTAGAAGAAAAGTACAACTACAGCAGGAAGTTGCATCTGGCGAAGTGACGTGTGTCGCAGTGGACGAGTATGCTTCAGTAATTAAAACCCTCAATAGGAGATTTTCTCCATCTAGGAAAGTTGTATTAGAGAGACATAAGTTCCAACAAAGAGTCGAGCATTGATGTGAATCTGTTGATGCCCCTTCAGAGCAAGACGGAAAGAAGTACACCCTTTTGGAGAGCAAATGAAACAAAAATGGTGACATATCAGTGTGTTTTGGAAGCAGGAGTCAGAAATACATAGCTTCAGCAAAGAACTGCCTAGTATTATCTGCCACATGCTTCAGATGCAATAGAAAGGAGCATTTTGCGAGAGTCTGCAGTAACACATGCAAACGAGTCATATCTCATGTCGATGAAGCTATGTTTGAATGTGATGATGTGATTGTAACAATAACTGCATGTGATAGGATGTATGTGTTGCTGGTAATGAATTGATTGCGGCAGGTGAGGAGGTGGTAGGAGGGTTGAAACCACCACTATGCAATGTGATGATAAATGGTGTGAATGTATGCCTAATGGCAGATTCAGGGGCACGTTTTATGCTAAATGGCCTTGTGTCTTCTCGAAGTTCAAACCTTAATAACTTCAACCATCTAAGGTGAAGATGTATGGTAAAGGTTGGAAAAAGATTAAAGTTATGGGGCAGTTTAATGGCCAGTTAAAATTCGAAGGAAAAGCAGCATGTTGGGTAGTGTTTGTGGCAACGGAAGGTTTGAATCTATTGGGATGGCATGATCAAGGAGAGTTAGACATAATCCTGGACCTCTGTTATCCAAATTGCATAATATCAAGGTCCAAATGTATGTCAATTTGTTTTGTAAACAAACTTTATTCAGTTTTCCTTTACCAAACGCATGAGCTTCCATATTTCTTTTGCATATTACATTCAAGTATACAGCGTTGCATCTATTTAAGGATAAAGTATGTCATATTCGCAACCCGGTCTACTCTGTCGAGGTCTTCATCTCCAGCATTATTGTCCACAAAGTACATTTATCGAAGTTGTTACAACATTTAACTCTATCCTGGAGAGCAAGTCCACGTTGCTCTAAGGTTGTTCATATTTTGACTCCTCCCTTCCCCTAATAAGGCTACTAAAAACAACAACTCCCCCCTTCCCTTTTCCCCCCTCCGTCCCTTCCTCCCCCCTCCCCTAAGACATGTCGCTCTCCCCCGTATCTCCCTTGTCGCCCAGCATGCATTCCTACCACCCTATTGGAATCCTTATGTCAGTACTCAGAATTCCCACTAGGGGGATGCTCTCACATCCGTCGCCTCACCCAACATCCATCCCACCTACACACCAGAGGCAATGTTCCAGAGCTGGTTGGGGAGCCCCCCGCCTGCAGAAGGTCAGTCGTCATCATCAGTCGGGCTCTTAAGCAGGTCCACTATCGCTACCCAGGCCCTAGCCGTTTCCAGTAATTTATCATTGTTGGTTCTCCGGGCCATTTGTAGTTGGAAAATCCCCTCACAATCAGCCCATTTTATAAATTCCTGCAGCCATCGCGCTGTATTATGATATAAGATATAAAGGCTTTTGTAGCGCGCTCAATTACTAAAGATAGTATCCTGGCCCGGTCTACTCTGTCCAGGTCTTCATCTCCAGTATTAGGGGTAGTGACCACTTTCCAATGGCTAGTAATCTCCCTTTTAGCTAGGACTAGTCCTAAATTTAAGAATTTACTGGTGATATTGTTACGGGCAGTGTGGGGAAACCAGTGTAGCAGGCAAACACCTGGAGTCAGCTGCAGATCCCTATCTGTCACCTCCTTTAGTCTGGTCAGGACCTCCCCCAAAACACGTATAACAGTGGACGTTCCCAGAGCATGTGTACAAACGCAGCATTTCCCAGTTTGTACCGCGGACAAACTGTGTGAAATCCGAAAAACTCATTGATTTTGAGAGGAGTGAGGTACGCCCTTTGGAACACATAAAATTGTATGAGCTGGAATCTCGCGTTCCGGGAACATTTCCATGCCTGCTCCATCAATATCTCCCACAGCTTTTCCTCTATAGGTGTCCCCAGATCCGCCTCCCATTCAATAAGCAGCCCCTCTAAGGGAGTTCTAGACCCCTGTGTAACTCTCCTATACAGGTAGGTAACCGCCTTGATCTTTCCCGCTGAAGTGACCACATACTGACAGGGGAGGAAGGTCTGTGGCTCCTCCATTCCTTTCTCCCAGTGTTTACGCATAGCTGCCGTCAATGCCGCATGCAAGAGAAAATCTTGGGCGGGCAGTTCATACCTTTCCATGAGGTCTTGAAATGGTATGAGGACACCATCCTCATAGAGATCCCCAATATTGGAGATCCCCAGGTCTTCCCAGTCCCGCAACCTCTGCCAATCCCCTCCATACAGTAACACCTCACAGAGCCACACTGGAATCTCAGGAGCGTACGGGGGACCCACCTTAATTCTCCTATTGGCTCTATTCCAGCATTGTCGCACTACCCACTGATCCCTCGGCACCTCTCTTTTGCGTAACGGCAGCTAGAGAAGAATTTGAGCGAGTTGGCGAAGACCCAAGTCCATACCCCTCTGGTTTGGCTCCACTCAACTTCCCCGCCATCCACTGCGTGAACCATTGAAATTGGGTCGCAAGGTAATATGCCTCAAAATCAGGGGCTGCGAACCCTCCCTCCGTCCTAGGGCGCATCATAGTATTCAGAGCCACTCTGCGCCTCCCTGAGCCCCACAGAGAACTTGTAACCATAGTATTTAGTTGGACAAAATATTTCCCAGGTACCCAAAGTGGTAGCGTTCCAAAATAGTAAAGTAGACGAGGCAGGGTTATCATCTATAGCAATGCCACTCTCCTTGCTACTGATAAAGGCAGAGTCCAGCAGAAATCAAAATTACTCCTGGCAGCTCTCAATGCACGCCCTATGTTGCCCTCGAGTCAGTCTGCAGGCTCATGATAAATTCTGACTCCTAAATAAGGCAAGCAGCTGCTTTCCCATCGCACATCTAGCCCCTCAGGCGGTTCAGCGCTACCCCCTCGTACCGGAAATAGACACATTTTATTCCAGTTAACTTTGAGCCCCGCCACTTGCCCCAGTCTAGCCAGCAAGTCTCAGGCACCCTGCAGCTCTTCAGCAGCATTGGCAAGGAACATTAAAAGATTGTCTGCATATAGAGCAATGTAGTGTGCCGGACCCATCCCATCCAAGCCCCTGTAGTACCTCCCCGACGGTGCATGGACAGCTAGTGGTTTTATTGACAGGGCGAATAGGAGGGGAGACCGTGGGCAAGCCTGTCTTGTCCCACTACCCACACTGCAGGCTTCGAAAATCACTCCCCCCGTTCTAACCCTGGCAGTCGAGCGGTTATACAGCCTTTGTCCAGGCCACAAATCCCTCCCCCAGACCAAATGCCCTCAAGACCCTGGCCTTTTCAATGTCAATCGATAGTACGCATGCCTCTCCTCCCTCATCCGCCGTCCCGTGAACCAATTGGCACAACCTTCGCATGTTCATGGCCGTATTCCGGGAAGGAATAAACCCGGCTTGGTCCCCATGCATGACTTGCCATATGCACCATCAGTCGGCTGGCCAAAACACTGCTCAAAATCTTATAGTCAAGAGGGCGATAGGCTGTGTGGTCCCACGCCTTGTTGAGCTAGGTAGGTAGCCATCTTGCTTTGATTGATTATATAGGGTTAACAGCTGGGGGGCTAGCAGGTCCACATACGTGACATAAAACTCAGACGGTAGCCCATCAGTGCCCGGAGTTTTGTTCTTGGCCATACGTTTTATGGCTCCCCTGATCTTACCCAGCTCCACTGGCCAACCCAAGCTCTCTGCATCTTCCGTCCCAATCTGCGGCAGTTCAATGTCCAGGAAACCCCCCTCCTCCAGAACCCTGGGTTCTAGCCTACTGTGATATAGAGTAGTGTAGTATTCCAGAAACTGTGTGTTGATAGCCTGCTGTCCATAGTGTACTGCACCAACCTCACCATGTAGCTCTAAAATCGGTGTCCCTCTGCGCGCTGGGTTTGCAAGCCAAGCCAAGAGTGCCCGAGATTTATTCCTCTCAGCGTGCGCCCTTGCCGCATATGCCCTGTAATCGAAACACCTCAACCTCTCCACTTGTATCGCCAACCCTTCTTTCGCCACCAACAGTTCCTCTTGTTTATCCTCCCGTCCAGGACTTTCCTTTTCTATCTCCCAGAGCCATTGTTCCGCCTGTTGTACCGCATTCAATAAGGTTTTACAAACTCCCACTGCTTCCCCAATACAAGGACCTTGTATCACTACTTTGAATGCATCCCACTCGTTATGTAGGCTAGTGGATGTGTTGGTGTTGTGTTGAAAGTATTCCTCAATAGCATTACCTATGGTGGTTCGGAAGACCTGGTCTTCCAGTGTTTCCGAGCGGAGACGCCAGCTAGGGATCGCGGGTCTAATTCAAACCCAATTCAAGGACACCAGTAACCGGTTGTGATCAGAGGTCGTCCTAGCTAAATACTCACTCAACTTTACCGTCATATGCACATCAGGGGAGCAAAGTATAGCCTCTAACCGGACGTGTAGCTCATGTATAGCTGAAAAATAAGAGTAGTCCCGTTCCCTAGGGTGATAGGCCCGCCAAGTGTCTGTCAGTCCCCATTGCCGTTGCCATTCCCGTCGGGCTTCTGCAATCCTATGAGTGGGGGCGTCAGGAAGCGGGGGGGTGATAGCGGTCCAGATCTATGTCAGTAATGCAATTGAACCCCCCCCCAGAAGTATAGGGCCTGTCAACACCATTGCCAATTTCTGCAATAACTGTGCGAAAAAGGCAGGTTGCTCAATATTAGGGGCATATATGCTTCCTAACGTAATGCCCCGGCCATCAAGCCGCCCTGTTACTACCGTGAATCGGCCTTCTGTATCAACCAGCTGCCTAACACATTGGAATGACACCCCTGCTCGCACCCATACTAAGGTCCCTCTTGCATAGGCCGAATATATGGTGTGAAACACCTGCCCCCTCCAACGAAGCGGTAGCGCTGCTCCTTCTGACTTCGTCAAGTGGGTTTTTTGCCGCAGTGCAATTTGCGCCCCTCTCCGCACTAGGTAGGCATGAATTTTGTGTCGCCGACTCATAGTGTGCATCTCCCTTACATTCCAAGACATAACTTTGATTCCTACGGAGGTACCCATGGCTCCAAATCTAGGTCCTGACCGCAGATGAACCCCTTAGCGACATGTCTGACCCTCCCCCCATCCGCCCCCAACTTCAAACTTTACCCAACTCCCAGGACAGGTACACAAGAATAGGCCCCCATCCAAACAAAAATATTCATACCAAGAACCATAAAAAGAAGGTGGCGTATGACTCACATCCGATGCCCGCAGAACCCCTCCCGGCCCCCCCCCCATTAGAACGAAGTCAGCCATCCAGGCCCCGTAATTCTTGTAGAGTCTCCTCTCAGCCCCCCACAGTGTAGCAGCTGGGTCCCTAGGCCCAGGAGTCGCAGCGGGCATCCTACCATCCTTTCCGCATACCCTCTGCAGCCCAATCATCCAAACATCCCATCTGCTGTCTGCGGAGTAACGTCCGGAAGTTCAGTATCGGCGAGCCCCTGGGCGCTACTCGATCTCGAGCTCTCCGCTCCACCTCTCTCGTTGTCCGTGTCGTTACTAGTCGGACTGACTGCGCCCTAATGGTCGCCACTGCTAGGACTGCTCTGCCTCGTTCCTGGCGCCGATCAATTGGAGAGATGGGCCTCTGTACTGGCAATGTGGTGGACAGCCGTCCTCGGGGAGATGTTGCCTGTGGCGAGCGTGCGCTGCTGCTGCTTCGGGTTTCCAACCAGTCCCATTCAGCCTGCGGGGTGACAAAGAAGTGTGTTTCCGCATCGGCAGTTACCCTCAAGCGGGCTGGGAACAGCATAGCGTAGGGTAGACGGAGCTGGCGCAGCTTTCGTTTAACATCCAGGAAGGAGGTTCTTTGACGCTGTACCTCTCTAGTATAGTCTGGGAATATCATCACCTTGCTGTTCCCAATCTGTAGATTCTGTTGCTCCCGGGCTCTCTGCAGTATGCTGCAGTCTCACCACCATGGGTCGGGCGGGGCCCCAGGTTTGGGTGGGCGAGCCGGGACCCTGAGTGCACTTTCCAGCGCATAGAAGGGGGATAGTCCCTCCAGTGCCACCTCTGTTTTCAACAAGGTTTCCAAGAACTGGACCGCATCAGCCCCCTCCTCGCGCTCCGGAACTCCTACGATGCAGATTGTTGCGCTTTGAGCGTCCCTTACTGTCTTCAGCCCTCATCGCTAGCACTTTGACCCTATGCACCACTTCATTCAGTGAATTTCGCAGAGTGGCTACTGTGTCTGGTATGTCTTTCATGTTGGTTTCATTGGTTGCCACTCTCTCTTTGAGTTTTCAGTGGTCGTCCGAGCCGGTGGCGTCCATCCTCGTCTCCAGCGTCTTCCGCGAAGCTATGATGGCCTGCATGATGTCTCCCAAGGAAGGGTCCCCGGATTGTCCAGGTCCTCGCCCCCCAGTGGCAGCATCGTCGTCATCTGTATGCTGCTCTGACTCCTCCATCCGCAGGATCTCGAACCCCTTTCTCCCGGACACATCCTGGTATCCGCAGGCAGCAGTGATTATTTATACCAGGGGAGTCTATGAGTCCTCTCCTCCTCAGCTATACGGCGCAGTGTCTTTTCTCCCACCAAGATAGAGCCACACAGTTCACGTCAGAACCCCGCTGAGCTACCGGCCCCTCCTCGCAGGTTCTCCAATCGGTCACTCCCAGTGCCCCAAGTATACTTGCAGCAGTCCTGCCAAGAATAACAGCCTTAGGCACTGTACAGGAACAGTACTGCGGAGAGCCAGTTGCAACCTCTCTACATCAGCCAGGTCTCCCTGCCTGCCACATTGGTGCGGTATGCACTCAGTCACAGCAGCAGGGTGTTCCTATGCCTCCAGCGAAGTTGTTTCCCCCATTATCAGCAGCCGTCTGCCCCAGCTCCCCACGCTCCAAGGCACGTTGCTGTCCGCATGCGAAGTCCCCCTCTATTCATGTGGGGGTCCAATCTCTAGCCTCTGGCGCGTGTCCTCGCCTGCCCCGTAGCTGGTCTGGACCTTCCTTTGTGGCCCCCAAACTCTTTATCCACCCTACTCAGGAGCGCCACAGTTCTTTTATCTGGCCCAGCTTGGCGCGGTCATCCCCCCAGCTGCACAAACGTTTCACCTTCTGTCACCTCACGGGCCTGCTGCTCTCTCTGTCTTCACCTATTTCTTTCACCTGGGCTTCCCCACTTGTCTCAGCACCTCTCCGGCAGTGCAATCCAGCTCAGGCCGATGTAATCAGTTCAGCAGGGCAAAAGAGTGTGGCAAAGTTCCCCCGCGGGGAAGCCAACTAGGTGTTGTGTGGCCCTACCGCAGCGCTTCCAGAGCTCCCCCCCGCCATCTTAGGGTCAGGCAATTACCGTGGATCAGTTGTGGGTCCCGCTATCCCTCTCACCGCGAGCTCGCTATGCCGCCTCGCCGTACCGCTACTTAGCTCTCTGTCCCTGGATGCTGCTCTGCTGATCAGAGGGGCTCCGGCCACCACAGCGCGTCTCAGTATCAGGCTCGCTCTCCACCGATCGCGGACACCATTTTGGGCAGTGTGCAGGCACGATGCGGTCCGGGAAACAGACCGCCGTTTTCCCCCTCAGTTCGTTCCTCAGGTGTCTCGAGGGTGCGTCCTGTAGAGCACCCGGTATTCCGCTATAGTTTGCGGTGCCGGGAATCCCCTCTGTGTGTCAGGATGTCTTTCAACAGTGGGAGGCCACAGAGGAGCCCAGAGGTCCGCTGCCGTCTACATCGGTGCCAAGCCACACCCCCGTCCAAATTTATGTCAGTGTATGAATGTGTCTTTTGCCAACGTTTGGGTTAAAACATTTCCCAAAGTATTTACTAAACAGTTGGGGAAATTGACACGGTTCAAGCAAAAAAACTCAAAAAAGCTGGCCAAGCCAGGAATCTGAGAAGCTCTAACTCCCTCCTGCTCATCCTACCTAAAACCAGAAAGAAAGAACAGCGGACTGCTCTTTCACGGGAAACGCCCCTAAAATTTTGAACTCCATCCCCACGCACATCAGAACCATACCGTCCTTTGTGAAATTCAAAAGCCAACTCAAATCCTTGTTCCTCATCCGTTCCCTTGGCTGTGGATAACATGGAACAGACTGCAACACCAGAACTTTGTGCCCGCATTGAACCCTGAAACCAAAGAAGCTCTGCAGTACATTTATGCAGCTCTTACTCTTACTCGTGGATTGTCAATACCTTGCATATGTTATGCCTTTGTTGATTATATGCTATTCTCTTACTGTAAAGCGCATTGAACCCTGAAACCAAAGAAGCTCTGCAGTACACATATGCAGCTCTCATTGTGACACTCGTTGATTGTCAAAAACCCTTCATATGTCATGCTTTTGTTGATTATATGCTATTCTCTTACTGTAAAGCGCTCTGTTACCTCTGGGTCTTGACAGCGCTATAAAAAAACTTAAAAAATAAATAAATAAATAAAATCATATTGCAAACTGGTTCTGTCTCTGTAGAGCAAAAGGTGCGCAAAGTAGTGTCGTTGAGAGGCGATTTGCGCTTGGAACTAGATAAGATGTGTAATATAGATGTTATCAAGCCCACTGAGAGCTTGGAACGGCTGGCACCAGTGGTCATAGCAAATAAGAGAGTCAATACTCTGCGACTAGGGTCTATGTGTCTATGTGAATGGCTGCATCCGTCTGCAAGCAGATGTCGGGGCTGGTCCATGGGACCCCCATCTTCCCCTCAGGAGGGCTGCAATCAGGGGGTGCACCAATAGTGCACCACCTTTTAGGTGACACACTGTCAGTGAGCCTGCTGAGGGATTCGTTGCCTCTGTGCCCGTGTCTATAGTACAGTGTAGGCACAGAGGCAAAGGGATTCCCTCATTTGCATGGCTGACGGTAGCGCTATTCCTGCAGGGAACGGCGTCCTCATTAAGCACTCAAGAATAATGTTCCTTAGGACTGTGTTTGTTTCCTTTCAATAAAGTTTTATTCAAAAAGTTTCATTTGTAAGCAAATCATGTATTCTTCAATGTTATAATCATCTTTACAAATCAAAATCAAACGCCCAATGCATTTCGGGCAGTGTGCCCTTCTTCAGGGGCATAGTATTCTGTTGAGGAAAAACACAACTGTAATACAATCATTAAAATAAAAGTATACAAAACACATTACTTTTAATCATTTTAAATCAAGTCTCTCTATTTAGGGTACCTTATATCCCTTCCTAGTGTGGTGTGTACATTTCAAGCACAATTTCTGTCCAGTCATGTGGCACGGTCAACCTCAGTGCATTATTGTGCGTTAGTTGTGTAAAGTAACGGTACTTCAATTTCTAGTACCTGAAGTACCGTTACTTTACACAACTAACGCACAATAATGCACTGAGGTTGACCGTGCCACATGACTGGTTCACTGATTAATATGCTCTTCACACAAACTTTTTGTTAAAATATATTTCTTACTCATGGGTCCACAGAAAACAGGAAACAAACACAGTTCTAAGGAACATTATTCTTGAGTGCTTAATGAGGACGCCGTTCCCTGCAGGAATAGCGCTACCGTCAGTTGTTCACTTGACTCCCATGACCCAGAAGGGAGATCTCATTGAGCACCAACATACATCTAACTTACAAGACTTGAACTTTTATTATACAAATACGAGTGCGAGGATTCTGACTTAACAGTGCTCATTTGCATGGCACCATGCCCCCATGCACATGAGGGAACACCCTCTTGAGGAAGCGCTGATGCTCTATGTGCACCAGTGCTTTCAGTATTACAGAAGGGGAAGCACAAGCATATGCGCCCCTTCTGTAATACCAAAGTGACGCGGGGGCCCACAAAGTGGGTGCAAACGTCTGTAGCGTTCATGGGGTACTTCTGTAATACGGCCCCAGGTAGTCTAGTGGGAGCATTCCAGGCACTTAAACACATTTGTAACTCCAGAGGATGTGTTCCATTAAAATATGTATGCCCTTCAAACTCGCATCTGCCTTCCAAAGACATTTGAAGCAGATTTTCAAAAATTGTGAAGTATCCGTTATTTTCAGGACGGCATATTGATTTTGGACCAGAATCTTCAACAGCACAATGTGCGTTTGGACAAGATTTTATGTATATTGCAAGAGAAGGGAGTAACTTTGAGGGAAGACAAACGTAAAATTGAACAGTTGGGAGCAGACTATTTAGATCATTATATATCCAAATATGGCATAAGTGTTCAAATACAACTGCGTAAGACCATAGAGGAAGCTCCTGTTCCTTGTAATAAAGACCAATTGAGATCCTTCCGGAGGTTGGTCGAGTATTACTTGAAATTTGTTCCACATTTTGGAAACAAAACCAATCCCCTCAGGAACCTGTTGAAGGAAGGGGTCTTGTTTGTGTGGAGTGATGACTGCCAAATGGCATTTTATAAGATGTGGTTTAACATTATATCAGCTGCTGGTCCTTTGAAATTGTTTGATACAAGAGATAGTAGCATCATAGTTACCGATGCTAGCAACTTTGGGTAGGATGTTGTTCTCATGCAGAAAAGAAGGGACGGGTGAGAGGATGTGGTAGCCTTCACTAACATAGCACTTAGGGGTGAGGAACATACATACTCAAGCATTGAGAAGGAAACTTTGCCACAATGATGGGAAACCCAGGATTTCCGCACATACGCATGGGTGGTTTCTTTCCTGTTAAGAATGGAACACAAACCTTTGAGTTGTTTAGCACGAAAAGGGGTGACAAGGCTACTCCCAGAGTTGCCAAATGGAAACATTGCTTACAAGAATTTAATTGACATAATGGGGATGCGTTCCAGGCAAGAAGAACATTATTGCAGACTTCTTGTTCAGAATGGCGTGGTATGATTCAGAAAGTGGCAGATGATGAAATAGTGTGTTTGGATAATTCTATCAACAGTGTGTTCAGAGGAACATTGGGAGAGAAAGAGTACAGAGATGAGTTGCAAAATTCCAATTCTTAGCAAAGTCATGTTGTGGGTCAGGCAAGGGTGGACTAACCCTAGGTCTCTGGACGAAAATTTCACTCCGTATGGGCATGTAGATAATAATTTGACATGAGATGAGGGTCTACTAAGGTGGCTAGTTCAACTGGTAGCTCCAACTAGTTTGAGTCAAAAGATTATGCAATTAGCACGAGGGTCACAGTGGTATTAAGTGCAATGAAGGGCAGAGTACATGAAGATTTCTAGTGGCCTGGGAGTGACTAAACAGTGGAATGTTTTGTGCAAGACTGTGGGTTTAAGTATGTACTTAGATCTCTAAACCAATGATAATTCCGACCCGGTAGGTCATGACCAATTAGGTTGCGCTGGTGTGATTCTTTAAATCTCATGTACTGTGGGACTCAGATCCAGAGTAAATGGCTGATCTTGTAGTGTAGTTCCATTAGTAACCTTTCATACAGGACCTACGCTGTTTGCGGATAATATATACTGTGGGCTTGGAGGCAAACTGACTCTGTACACCCCCACCGAATATGTCAGCCTATTTTTTCGCATTAGCTAGCTCGCATTGCTACTAGAATCACCTGTTAGCAGAGAAATTAGTTTGTGCAACTTCAGAACATAATAACCTCAGACTCGTGGAAACAATATACTACTTTTCACCCAGTCACTCGTGCTTGCTTGTTTTGCTCTCAGAGAGATACACAGAAGAAACAGTTGGCATGTTTACAATAATTGTACCGTAGTTCTTCTCATGTAAAATAAGTGTGCTGCTACAATTGAAATACAGTAGCAGAGATATAGAACCAGCAGTACAGTGAATAAGAAGAAATAGTATTGTTCTACTATTTTGTAATAGTCATGAACACATATGTAATAAAGTGCATACTCCTAGGATGCCTATCTAGATGTAACCAAGTGTACCTAGCATGTGAGTAGGTATGAAAGAGACTAAGTCTAAGATCCATGAATCCCACTAGGATTTAGTTGAACCCCCAAACCTGAATAGTGAGAGTGTGGGACTTCTTCCTGGACTTGAGTTGGACACCCGGCAAGGGATCGTCAGACCACTGTCAGCTGGAGCAATGGCATGTCGGAGCTGCAGCGTCTCTGGTCAGTGTGTCGGCCTTGAAATCACGGTTCCCTCCTGCTTACCGATAGAAAGAGGTGCTGTATTTATACTGTCTATGTGCGTATGTTCCACTTTGTTTAGTATGAGGATGACGTTGGGGATTAAACCTTGTGCGTCGTTGGAAGAGGTGAAGTGGATCTCCTGTAGAGTGTACTCATAAATTATTCATATGTGCTAAGGATGACGTCTTAGCAATATCGATTGGGAAAAACCCACCCTCGGCATGGAACTAGGTGAAAGGTTTAGTCCATAAAAGGCTACAGTCCTTATAAGGCGTTATGTCCATACCAGGCAGTCTGTCCTTATTTGGAGTTATGTCCTTATAAGGCTCGTTCATATGAAATGACGGGGAGGCGATGTAGGGAAAGTGTACGATGTTCTCTAGACCTACATCAGGGTACCGATATGAAATATAACACCCACTCTACCTTATACTTAACAATAATAATACACATTTGAGATACGCATTGATAACGGTGTCAGTGCATAACATTATTAAGTAGTCATTTAAAATGTTTCTAAAAAGGTAAAAATGTCATTCAAAAACAGTTTAAAACGAGGAAATAAATGTTTTTGGGAAGTACGACATTTGTAGTAAAGTTCCGCAAATCACAGTTCTAAATGAGTTCGATCACACAAGTTGAACTACTGTAAGCGTACTCACAAAGCCATGCTTTGGTATAGTAAGTGTCTATTTGAAAAAAGTTATTTAAAAAAAAAAAAAAAGATGGGCAATTAAAAAACAGAATTTGTTCCCAGCACACGATGAGCCAGATTCTGATTACATGTCCTAGCTGTGAGACATAATATTGTCATTGCTTGCAGTCTTCGGACAAAAACATTGTAGTACCTCGCATAGCACGTCAAGTGTGCATAGATAAAACTCCTCAGTGCTGCCAACTGTTGTTGGTGAGGCAGCCAGTACTGTATTCGATACCTCGGTGCCAAGAGTGGAGCTGAAATCCAACTCAGTCAAGGTCACCTGCGGATCCTCGAGGAATGCATGTGTTACGATGGGAATACGCTGGGGACAGAGCCGAGCATGGGACCGCAGTGGTTCCAGCCTGGAGTTTAAGTCCGCTGGCGTCTCCTTTAGTAGTGTCAGACAGATGTCTAACTCGCATTCTCCTCCACAGAACAGGCATCGGAAAACAGGTACAATGGAATCTTCGTAGACTGGTCTGAATGACAGGAACCAAGAAGCACTTAGTTCTCAAAGGCGAGGCCCACCCAGATGTTGTACCATGCGCCCACGATAATATCTTTCCAGGAGAGCTTTTGCAATCTCGCTGGCGGATAGACCGTCCATTGCGAAGCAGATAAATGACAACCAGGAATCCAGCATTAGCAAGCAGGATCAGAGGTAGACTCCCGAAAATGCTTCAGAATACGTAGTGTATAAAGTTAGGAACAACTCAGAGGATGGTCTGGAAGGTGTTAAGGAATCCGGACTCTATGGTTTTAAATAGGTGTACAATACCGCTCGTTTCTAACATATTTACGGTACGACCTGCCGTTTCGGCAAAATGTCGGGGGCAGGTTGTACCGATTAGCCCCTGTATCTCTGTCCAAGTCCTCGCAACTTGAAGTTCGAAGGTTTCTCGTGCAGAGGTCAATGGCACGGTTTGCTGTAAAAGCATGGCTTTCTTTCTGCTCAAAGCATCAAACTGTATAAAAGAAACATTCAGTGAAGGCCATACTGGCGCCTCCCTGACTGTATTTGTCGGAGGAAACAATACTTGCATACAGCAAGTACCCCTGGTGTTCACGGTGACCAGCTAGGCAATGCCAGGGAGTATCCCACAACAACCTTGATCGTTCAGCATCAAGTAACTCCCATTCGAAAGTAACTCTAACACTGACGTGATCACTGCAGTTGGAGTTCCTTTCATGTGGCAAGACAGATTCGAAACTGAACCATTACAGGCCCCTTGCAAAACGATATCTTGGCACATGAGAGAACCGCTTAAAGCACTCTTGCAGTTAGTACCACTAAGAAATACTTCTTGATCCCCACTCCTGCATCGAAATCTATATGGCAAATGGCAGGATTTCTTAATGTATTTTTTACCCAATTTTTCATATTTGCCTAACTGCCTTTGTTCAAGGCAATAGTGAAACAGAAAGGTAGGGACCGGGAGAGTAATTTTGCCGGGGATTACCCACTCTGTGGATGGTAACTCGGCCACTGTGAAAGGAAGCCCGTCCAGTTTTTCAATTTGCAGCATTGTATATTTAGGTCCCCCTTGTGCCATTTCTATCTGTATATCAGTTAGATTGTATTCTGAAAACAAAGACCTACTGTTTATAAAACGCTAAGGCACAAAGCCTACACGCAAAGATTGTAGCGTCCAGCTCAATAACATAATAGAACGTAACTGTGATTGGCTGTATTGTAATATGGGTAAATCCTGTTCCAGGATGTCAATAGCAGAAGATACAATGTTGCCCAATGAATATACTCTGGAAGTCAAAGTTGTTAACCCATTATCCACCACAGCTAAAGCTTTTTCTAAGTTTATACGGTCTATTTTCCGTATTCTCTCTGCAGCTTGTTTCCTGGGTCCTAGTAAAAAGTCCCTAAGATCCAGGTCTTGTGAGAGTAAACATAAGTGTTGTTTCACTTCTGCAAGTGTTGAGGTTTCTAGCCATTCTAGGCACAACTTCCCAACACTATAGGATGTCACAACCTCTGGATTTTCTCTCTGTACATATCGTGGATCTGGTCTACGCATACTGAGTCCCTTGGTGATATGTAGGAACTGTCTATGGCATGTGTTTGTATCTAAGGGCCAAACCACCCACTTCTTCCAATTTGGGTCTGATCTATTGTACTTCAGTATGTCATCAATTGTAGCCAATTCCTTTGAAAAAGATTTCTGCCTCCTCTGTAATGATGTAGGAAACTTTGAAGTGTTCAGGTCCTTTATCTTGGCTGTTCCAAGACAGGATGTCTGTTGCACAGTATCATTTAAAAAGATCATCTGCTGTGGAAAGAGGCATGCTCTAAAGAGTGCCTCTGTGCCCTAGGCTTGCCAGCTTCTTGAACCCCAAATCGATTTTGAGTGAATTTCCTCTTTCCATGGGGTGAAACCCTGTTTAGACAATTGGGCCATAAAGGAAGCAGAGTAAATCTGTTTGGTGTTTGTCAACATAATTTTCAGTGCTGATTTTGGTACAACCTTATAATAAAATGAGGCTGGCTCTGTGGTGTTAAACCCTAAAAGTATGCAGGTTTTTGTGCAAACTAATTTTTGGTGGTGTTGGGCAATGTTCCCACTGATTGTACTCTAATACACTCCTAGGTGAAATGGATTTGTGCAGGAAATGATGACCAAAATGTTGATAACAGTACAATTTGTCATAGTCTGAAGAACCCTCTAACATTTTATTAATAGAAAATGAAGCAGTTTTCTCTAAATCAGACAACATGTTATTTACAGTTTCAGTGTCCCAATCATCAGAAAACGTATTGAAGGTAATGAAATCACTTAATGAGATTTTAAATACATGATTCATTTTTAAAAGTTCGGTCGGTCCGAATATGTTGAAATCAACCTTGTCCCATACTAGACCATCGGGTATAGGAACAGCTATTATGTTTACTGATGACAAGTCTCTTTGTTCACGATGTAATGATGGATGTGGCTTCAGTAGGATGTTGACCTTTTTCGTCTTTTGAACCTTGTTGAAGAAAGTGTCCATTGATAAGCATACTAAAAGTCAATACTAAGCCTAGCTAGAAAAGAAAAAATAATATCCCAGAAATTACCCAGAGTTCAATCCAAGGTGATACCAGGTATGTCTTTTAAAGAAAGCAAAAAAAGTTCTTTAATTGTTGGGTTGTAAAACCCTTGACTTCTTTAGGGCTGCTAAAAGCAAAGTATGTGCTTAGATCTCTAAACCGGTAATAATTCCGACCCAGTAGGTCATGACCAATTAGGTTGCGCCTGTGTGATTCTTTAAATCTCATGTACTGTGGGTCTCAGATCCAGAGTAAATGGCTGATCTTGCAGTGTAGTTCCGATAGTACCCTTTCATACAGGACCTACACTGTTTGCGGATAATATATACTGTGGCTTGGTGGCAAACTGAGTCTGTACACCCCCACCGAATATGTCAGCCTATGTTTTCGGATTAGCTAGCTCGCAGTGCTACAAGAATCTCCTGTTATCAGAGAGATTAGTTTGTGCAACTTCAGAACATAATAACCTCAGACTCGTGGAAACAATATACTACTTTCCCCCAGTCACTCGTGCTTGCTTGTTTTGCTCTCAGAGAAATACACAGAAGAAACAGTTGAGCCTGTTTACAATAATTGCACCATAGTTCTTCTCATGTAAAATAAGTGTGCTGCTACAATTGTAATACAGTAGCAGAGATGTAGAACCAGCAGTAGAGTGAATAAGAAGAAATAGTATTGTTCTACCATTTTGTAATAGTCATGCACACATACGAAATAAAGTGCATACTCCTAAGATGCCGGTCTAGATGTACCCAAGTGTACCTAGCATGTGAGTAGGTACGAAAGAGCCTAAGCGCCAAGAATCCAACTAGGATTTAGTCGAACCCCCTTACCTGAATAGTGAGAGTGTGGGACTTCGTCCTGGACTTGAGTTGGACACCCGACAAGGGATCGTCAGACCACTGTCAGCTGGAGCGATGGCATGTCGGAGCTGCAGCGGCTCTAGTCAGTGTGTCGGCCTTGAAGTCTCGGTTCCCTCCTGCTTATCGATAGCAAGAGGTGCTGTATTTATACAGTCTATGTGTGTATTTTCCTCTTTGTTTAGTATGAGGATGACGTTGGGGATTAAACCTTGTGTGTCGATGGGAGAGGTGAAGTGGACCTCCTGTAGAGTGTACTCATAAATTATACATATGTGCTAAGGATGACGTCTTAGCAATATCGACTGGAAAAAACCCACCCTCTGCATGGAACTAGGTGAAAGGTTTAGTCCATAAAAGGCTACAGTCCGTATAAGGTGTTATGTCCATACAAGGCAGTCTGTCCTTATTTGGAGTTATGTCCTTATAAGGCTTGTTCATATGAAATGACGGGGTGACGATGTAGGGAAAGTGTACGATGTTCCCTGGACTTATATCAGGGTACCCATATGAAATATAACAATCTTATCATTAGAAAGATCACAGAGCTCCAAACACAAATGAGCAACCTGTCACAGGGTTTACTAAGCACCCTTAATGGAATAGAAAGACTACGGGATATCACGGAAAACACTCACACAGAAGTCGAGCACATCCAAGAACTACTATATACGTGTCAATGCAAGAGCAAGAAGAAGGCGATGCCACTTTCATACAGACAAAATAGACCAGATAGGAATCAGAAATATATAACTGAAGAAGAGACCTTATCCCTACTCCGGGATTATGAGCCTACAGACCGCATTAGAGGAGAGGAAATCAAAATAGTTCCGATAGACACCAACAGAATATCTAAGCTGAATGGAAGGAAACCCAATCTCAACAACCTACAACAAGTCCAACTAATCACCGAATCGCAAAATATGAACCCACGTAGAACAGAAAAGTTTTTTAAATGCCTACTGCTCAACTGTCGATTAGCAGCTAAACATGCGTCTGACATAGCCAACATCATTATTAACCAGGAACTAGACATAGCCATGTTTCCGTGAGGATTGTTATCTGAATCGTCGTCCCCAGTCATGGACCTTCTGGTGCCCCCTCATTAAAACATTGTGAGACTGGATAGGCAAAAAAAGATAGGGGGCGGGGTAGCCTGCATACACAGATCAGATTTAGAAATTAGCCAAATACAATCCGACCCGCTAGAGACATGCGAATATCTAGGTATCAATATAAGATCAGCTAACAAACCAAGTTGCAACCTACATGCCCTATATCACCCACCGGGAAACAATATGGCCTTCATTGACCAGTTAATGGAGATAATCACGGCTAACACTAACACTGATGCTAATAACATATTTTTAGGTGATTTTAATCTCCACTGGCACGACAACAACGACAAACAGGTCAACACTCTGAAAGACTTCTAAACCGAACTAAACTTATCCCAAGCATGTCTACAACCAACACATTCGAAAGGAGCAACATTGGACTGGATAATCTCTAAAAACGAGAATATCTCAATCCTCGCAATAGAGCCTTGCGACTGGTCAGATCACCATGCCATAACCTTCCTGATATCTACATGATGAAGATATAGACCTCACAACTTATCAAAATCAAAAGATGGAGGCGTGATACCAGAGACTCGAACATGGAACTACTAATTGAAAGATGCAAGAAAGACCTAAACCTACCTCTCAAAGTGCAGAATGTGGATGAGCTAACGAACCACTACACTACTTCAGTAACGAAAATTGTCAACGCCACCATACCGCTAAAATTGAAAAGAGTTACAGAGAAGGATTAAAACCCATGGTTCAATGGGTCATTGAATGAAGACAGGCGAAAATGGAGACTTGCGGAAAGAAAATGGAGACAACACCCATCATCCCCTGAGCTGAAATCCCTCAGAAGAATCAGAAATTAATACAACAAAAAGATCCTCAACTCGAAAAAGGAGTTTATTAGAATAGAACTAGATAACGCCAAAAACAGACCACGGAAACTATTTGAGATCATAAAACAACAATCAAACAAGCAAGCCAAATTTGCCCTAGAAGTCACTAAAACGCAACTAAGCCGCAAAGAATTTTCAAACTTTTTCACCGACAAAGCCAACAAGCTGGAAAGAGAACTCAAGATGGCAGCAGACAACCCTGACTGTCACACACAATCATGTTACAACACTACATCAAAAGATGTGGACAATTTGATAAAAAACAAGGCACACTGGGACACCTTCAAATTATTGAACCCGTACAACATTGCTAAAACGCTATCTGACATCAAACCTAACAATCACTATAACGACCCACTACCATCAAAATGCCTAAAAGAAATCAGCCATATCTTGATCCCTATTTGGACAGAAATTGTAAACGCCTCTCTTTCCCAGGGGATCCTTCCAGAATGCCTAAAACAGGTCAAGTAGCACCGATCATCAAAAGACCTACAGTGGACCCAGCAGATCCAAACAACTATCGCCCAGTGACCAACATCCCACTTCTTGCCAAATTAATAGAGAAATGTGTACAGAATCAGCTGAGCCAACACATCGACAATTTCTCACTATTAGATGACTGCCAATCAGGATTTAGAGTAGGTCACAGCACAGAAACGGCAATCCTACACATTGTCGATGATGCACTTCAGGCACGAGATCAAAACCGATCTTGTCTACTCATCCGCCTTGACTTATCATCTGCATTTGATACAGTTAACCATGAAAAATTACTGAACAGACTGCAGGGCAGGATGGGAATATCTGGTAAAGTGCTGTGACGGTTTGAATCCTTCCTACAGAATTGAAGTCAGAGATTCCTGGTCAACCAATCACTCTCACCTTCATGCCCAAACACAATTGGAGTACCTCAAGGATCTACACTATCTCCATCACTGTTTAATTTGTACATCGAAACCCCTTACAGAAATTCTGCGAAATTCTAGAATATCTTACCACATGTACGCTTATGACACGAAGATCTACATCAAGATTGCGGCCCTGGAAGACATCATCTTATTGAATGAGGTCCTCAAAATGACGCTAAAACGGCTAACTATCAATCATCTGAAGCTAAACGCATATAAAACAGAATGGTTACTTATCTCGCCACAAAAGAACCAATTGGAAGGGAAGGAATGGTCGAAAATGATCACAGCTTTAAATTGCACCCCCACTCTAGTTGATTCAGCGAAATCACTTGGAATCACACTGGATGAGAACCTAGACATGAAAGCTAACATCAAAGCAATGACAAAAAACGCCCATTTTCATCTGAACTACTTAAGAAAAATGAAATCATTTTTAACTGAGACGGATCTAAAACTAGCAGTACAATCACTGGTTATCTCGAGGATTGAATATGGGTGTACAACGTTAGCAGGACTACCAAAAATTTCCACAGCACCATTAAAAGCTTGCCTCAATGCAGCAGCAAGACTTATCACAGGAACGAGGAAATTTGACCATATATCCCCACACCTGAAAGCGTTAAATTACGAAGCTAGTATACAGCTAAAAATGGCATGTATTACCCACAAAGCGATTAATTTTAACACAACTAGATACCTTGCTCAGAAAATTGAAATATCGGATGGAAAGAGACCGGCCAGGAGGGCCAAAGAACTGATGCTGAGACCACCCATCTTCAAGAAGAAAAAAACCTATGACACAGAGTTCTCATGAACGGCCCCAGAATCTGGAACTCTCTCTCCCCAAACATTAGAAAAATTCCGAACACCGCAACATTTAAGAGGAAAACTAAGATCTTTCTCATGAGTAAGTTCCTTCCATAAACAAACAATTCATCATCTAAGCCGTGACATAGAGGTGACTAATCTACAAACATACGGGAAGTAAATAGGAAATCACCAACACTATTTGGATACCAGCGGTCGACGCTATACTAATTCTGGGTCTGAAAAACAGAGGACTATGGGAAAGTCATTAAAAACATTCATATACGGAAGACCCGTACATCTTATATAATATAACTATTTCCCTATCCTACCACAGAACATTGTATATTAGTTTGTTTAACCATGTACTGTACTCTCTCTATTTTTTATCCTCGTTATCTTCCTTTCATCTAGCGTTGGAGGAAGTACACCCAACTAATTTCTCTACTGTCATATCATATATTATATAGACGTGTCTCTAATCTATTTCGTGTTATGTTAAGCGCTCGGATACCCAAGGGTCTTGTTCGCGCTATAGAAAACTTTCAATAAATAAATAAATAGTGAAACCTCTCACATTTTGGCCATGTTGGGCTTCATCTTGAGGTGCAATTTCAGTTCCTATGGTACGGGGACAGTCACACCTGAGCATACACAGGGTACTCCCTTAGCTCAATAGTGACGGATGGACATTTTCAAAATAGTCTGACCCATTTATTGGTAATTATTCTTATTACGGTTCACTTTTCTCATTGGAATGGTATACACACTTAGATTGATTTAAACATTTACATATATTTTATGCAGTCCCGGCGTCAGTGTCTAGGTAATTTCTCTACCAATAGCACACTGCTATTTCTCTCCATCTACTGACATCACTCACTTTTATCCGCTTTTCATATTTTACCCGTTTCAGCACCCACCAATATTTCCAACTCTGCTCTAAGCCCTCCCTGCCATTCTTTTCTCACAACAGCACTTTCTGGTATTCCTCAGTTTCAGCCTGTTATTCAGAGTTAGCTGCAGCTAGAGGGACTATTTCAAATTGATGCATTGGCACCCTGCCTTCAACCAGGGTGATATTACAGTGGCACACGTGTGCTACTGTTCAAATATTGATACCATATTATGGCATAACCAGGGTTGGACTGGGACAAAAAAAATAGAGACAGGCACCAACAATCAGAAATCACGCTATTAGAGTTTTTGCAACACACTGTTTTGACAGTACATAGGCAATGTTTCAATTTCAGTTTATTTTAACTGTTTGAGCTGAGTCAATAAAGGCACATACACATTGAAAATGCACACACCTTAATAGAGTTAAAAGAAAAGATAATAAACAATCTCAATCATGACCTATAAGATGGCATTCACCGCACGGCCCAAAGCAAATGGTTAAAATTCAAACCTCCAAATCATACTTCACATATACCAAGTTCATTTAAACCCTGCCCATGCCAACTATCAGTTAATATCCTCCCTTATGCTCCCAAATATTAAACACTGTGCTTATCTCTTGTATTCTTAGTTACAAACTGTTTATTCATACATTAAACAGTAGTAACCTGTGTCCCATCGGAATTCAAGTTTCATCAAAACTTCATTTGAGTGTCATGTTGGATTTTCAGCATCTTAATGTCTTACTTTAATAATTCATATTGTCAATTCCATAATAATTATAAAACAAAACTCCCTTTCTTTTACTCCAAGTAAATACTGATAACGTAATTGTATATAAAGTGATTGTGAGCATTACAAAAAATACAATAAATATACCCTTAAAAATGGTTTGACTCCAAGAGATGGTAGATTCTTGACCGAATCTAGTCAGCCCAATAAGCCTTCTGAACCCTTTTGGACCTGACGAAGAATAGAAGATGGCTGGATGTGCTGTGAGTGACCTTAGAGTAGCCCTGAGGGACTAAACCTACCCCCACTTGTGCACAGGACCAAGTGTGGACTTTCAAGGCCATAAGGCTTTGCTCCTGTTAAAGCAACATGGATACAACAAGCTCTGTCTGTGTGTCTTTAAGTGCCTCCCTTGAGGTCGAGTTGGGGCTTTAGAAGCATCTTTCTGTGGTGGATCAAACTAATAAGCCAGAAGGTAAAGTCTTTGACCAGGGTGAACGCGAGCAGCGCTTCATAGCAGTCAGCCTCAAATTGCACCTTGTCTACCGGGACCATTGACTATCATTGGCACTTTGAGCTTCCTGGCACTATTCCTACTTAGAAAGGCATTTCTCCGGTTAACCTAATTGGATTTTTGTCATTTTGCTTATTACATTTCATTTTTTTTTATAATGCCGTTTGCGATTTTAATAGTTTTGCATTTTGACTTTATTGCTGTTTTGGTACTGCATATACTTTATATAATGCCCTAAGTTAAGGCTTTCTGCTCTGTGAGATAGCAAAGGGGTAGAGCTAAAGTTGATTTAGTAATTTTAAGGGTTCACCGTGACAAGGGTTGTGATTATCCTTGCAGTGGTAGTCACCCACCCCAAGTTCTTACACTTTTTAAAATAATGTATGTGGAGTTCAGTCTATAACCAGCATTTTAATCTCACTGTAGGAAATATAAGGCAACAGAGACTTGATGAATGTTTAGCGGGCTTGTACTTTTTAATATTACATATGCACATAACACTTGAAAATGTAGCTTTAAGTTGCAGGCATTTGTCATTACAAATGAATCTCTTCACAGAATGCATCATTGCTTCAACAGAAAAAAACAAACCATTGGTTCTAGGATTTTCACCATTCCATCAGGTGAAATATTATATTCTCCTTAATTCTGTTCCTCTGCCTTGCCCTCGTCTCATCCGTCTATGTGTACAGGCCTCTCGCCTGACTGTGACTTCCTCTCAGACCATGTTTGGGGAGTGGGAGCCAGGGCGAAAGAAGGACCCACTGGGCCTCAACCGTATGGTTTGAGGTTGTTTGTGTCTGATGTCACAGGTTCTGATCTACTATGGCTCTACAAACTAGGCCACATACAACCCCTTTAGCACTTGACTCTTAATGGTTGTGATGGTGAACAGACACATGCTTCTCGGGGAGGTGGTGTGGGGTGATAGAGCACACGACTCAACAATCACATAGAAGCACAATAATTGAATGTCCAACCCAGGGAGGTCTTTCAAGAAAGAATGGAGGGGTGGGGGGTACAAGTGTCATTATACTCAGTGCTGCAGATATGGAGGAGCGTGCAGGGCAGCCATTGTTTTGTTTGCAACCCGCTCCCCACCTCCAATCAGTGTAGAAGAAGGTAGTATTCCTTAAACAAATGTTCATTTACCTTCCAACAATAATTGAAACCCTTTATTTCATTGGCAGTTTCCTTTCATTCAAAACTCTACTGTCTCCGAGCAAAGCAGACCTGGTCTGTCCGAGAGTCTGATATTTCTAAGTTATTTAAAGCTGATTGATCCACATAAGGTTTCAAACACGATCCTATTTTTGTGAACCTCTGCCCCCCGCCGCCCCCCCGATAATTGTTCTGTATTCTGAACTAAGCAAGTTCAGGCCTATTGTAAAATGTTAATACTTATACAATGGGATCTTCATCTCATAGCACACCAGATTTAACCCATGTAGCTCAGAATCTATTTAATGCCCACTTGCAACATGGTTGATTGAATGATTTTACGTGGTAAAAGACCAAAGTGCTGGGGTACATTTCAATTTTGGTCCTATTGGCTGATTTCACTCGTACACAGTGTAGCTTAACATACCCTTAAAAAGTGATCAAATGCTGTTTCCTTCCTTAAGTCACCATAAGAGTTCAAAGTAACAAAAACTTGTGGGACGATGGCCCAGAGGTAGGAGGATGATAGCTAGACATGAAATGTTTTCCACACAGGCAAATGTAATAGGTAACAGAGAGGCATGTTTTAACGGTAAAAGTATCAGAAGTAAAAACGATTGTAACAAGTAATGGAAACTGATCTGGGTTGAATCCATCATCGTTCTTGAGCTCACTTCGCCACCCCAGTTGAGACCCAGCTATATGCAAATCAGTCTTGACCCTGTGCCTCATGGGAACAGCCCAGCCCAAACTGCCAAGCCAGGTCTTCCCTGGACAACAAGCAAGTATCCTGGAAACGGTTTCAGGGCATTTTCGATATTTACCTACACTTCTGCATGTGAGCAGTGAAGACTGGGAGCTGAGGATTCCTTGTGGGTGGAGGATGATGTGCCCTTTGAAAGATGCATGATCATGGCCAGTTCTAAACTGAGGTGGCATAGTGAGCAAAAGAATCATGGATTTAACCCAGATCTCTTGACTGGGGATGAATGTTTTGATTTGTTTTGCATTCTGAACATCAATTGTATGTATTTTGCTTTCTCGCCCTAAGTGCACCGGATATGCCCAGACGTGGGTGCCGGACTCACTGTGCCACTGGATTCAAGCTATCCTGGCTGATGAGGGGTGAAACCCCGAAACCGGACTTAGGATGCTTGTTGCTGATTCAGGAAGGACCTGGCTTGGCAGTTCGGGCTGGACTGTTCCCATGGTCTTGTTATCTCTAGGACACTGTTACCACATATGGAGAGTTCTGCTGACTCAATACAACAATAGCAGAAGCAGAAAATATAGCTCTTCTGTATGGACACAACCACTGAGCGCAGCTCATTGTCGTGACACTTCATAACTCCCTGTTTTTCTACCATACATTTCTGCATTCCCTACTGTTTCAAGCTCTTCTATCGGTCCCAATTTTCCTAACAGTACAGTCAAATTCCTACTCTCCAGACTTTCCCAGGTGCCTGCTTTCTCTCTCATAAGTACCCATCTACGAAATGTAAACAGTTTCGCCCACACTGTTCCTGCAGTGCCTTTCCAAAATACATTAGGTGGTTTTATTCTGCCACCTCTACTGTGTCCTGCCTGATCTCGTTTGCGTCGTTCCTGAAGATCCAGGCGCCTCCCCCAACTCACCCTCCCAGTCGGAGTCGGAGTGCCTTCTCCAGTTCTCTCCCTGCATAGTTGCAACACGAGTAGGGGTCGCCAGCTGCCCTGGCTCAGCTCACACCGCGAGACTGCGTTCCACGACTCCTACGCTGGCAATGAAAGAGTGCGCACCAGTTAACCTCCAAACCATAGAGAGGAGCAAGAGCGGCGCACACAGAACTCCATGGCACTTCCGGGTTTGAGCGCAGCAGTCCAAATCGGGTATTTATTTATTTATTTATGCATTTTTATATAGCGCGGACTTTACCCGAAGGTGTCAGAGCGCTTGTGTGGGGAATTTTAGAGGGCCGGCGGTGAGTTTCTAAACATCTTGTTATAAGAGCCGCTGAAGCCATTACTTGAGCAGCCCAGCACTAAAGTTCAGTCGGGAGCAAAACTGCGAACTTTGAATAAGGTGTGACCCAGCAAATAATAGTGGGAGTCGAGGAGTTTTTTGGGCCCTTGTTAAGCCTAACGTGAGCTGAGTAATCAAACAAATGCTCTTGTGATAAAACTTTTCGTTATGTTTGCAAGTGCTGCACAGTAATCCATTCGATTATGTTACTGCACTGACATTTATTAAAACCAGTTTCTAAAATAGATTTACAAAGAAAGTTGAGCCACTTAGATACCCTTTATTTCTTCCTAACGCGAGTTTCTGAAATCCCTGGATGTGGTAGTACCGTGGATTTATTCTTTATCCACCGTAATCCCTAAAATGGGTTTAATTCAAAGTACATGTAAACCCAAGTGAATAAAATAATCTGGATATCCTCTCTAGTTAGTAGTGGTACAATACGCAATGCAAGCATTTCTTCTGGATAATATGCGGGAATAGTGCATTTTAAAGTACCCTGAGCCAGTGACATTGGTCTCAGCATAACCACATTTTAAAACTGTTACAATAAGATTAGGGTTCTTCAAGTAATTGGTGCACAATTCAAGATAAATGTTGTTAATACATTTGGAACAGAATACCTGTTGGGAAAAAATCCTTTAAGCAATGAAAATCATTCAATCACCACATCTGCAACAAAAGGAGTACAAACAGGTTTATTGCATATGCCAGACTAGCAGTGGCGGCTGGTGACAATTGAAAGTGGTAGGGCGTAAAATTTGGGCATGACTTATGTAGCAAGCGATGTGAGAAGACTTAATGAACAAACATGGTGTCCAGGAATGTAACAATATTGCTATAGTATGAGAACTCATAAAATAAAATAGAAATACTTGCAAAGAGAATAGAATGACATGAATTAATATTAAACCATAAAATAAGAAGGAATGTAACATGGAATTCACTACAGCACCAAACCGTGTAACCCACCCATGGGATTAGGGTGGGAGCAGTGCATTGGCAAGCAATAGTGTAGCACATACAATAGGATCAGGGCCCAGGGTCGAAAAGGGTGGGGGGGGGGGCATTATTTCCCAATTATGGCTGTCCTTTACTACCCAATTGAGGGGAGGGAAGCCAGTCTACCTGAACTGCCTTAAGGCTCACATCTTTCTTTCTGTGCAAAAGTGAGCAGCTGCTGAAACTTCTTCCCTTCTTGAGTTGAGTGCAGACTGCAGAGCTCAGCTCCTGCTGGAATAAACTCGTGCAGGCAGAGGCCTGAAACGGAATTTAATGGACTACGCTACTGTTTGCTAGCACACAAACAATCACATTGTCAGAAATTATTTGTGTCGTAGCATATGACATGTAAAGATAAACACAGCCTCCTCCTGCCCTCAGAGCAGCAGAATCTGCCTATACGCACGGAGGGACGGAGTTTAGGAGAGTGCAATCACTCAGATAGAGCACTACATTAAAGTACTCCCGTACTTCGTGACAGTTCTAGTGTTAGCCTAATACCTATCTTCTAACCTTTTAGACTCACAGGCATCATCTGTTCTTTCTGTAAATGTAGAAGTTCATGTACTAGAATAAATTCAGCACGCAAATTTATAAGGCGCTTTCCTGCCCGTCTTTCCCCTACATCTAAATGTTGGAGCCCAGTTAACCAGGGCTCCAAGAGTTCAGTTAAAAAATGACAGATTTCCAAGACTGGCAAAAAACACGCTCTAGATTATATTGCAAATGCGACCCTAACTCATTCCGCTGTCTTCGCTTCCGTGGATATCTGGCACTGCTGTGGCAGCAGATAAACACGGCAAGTTCTATTATTATTTCCTTTGCCCAGCACTCCAGGGCCTAAGACCTGCACGCATTATAAAACAGAGCAATGAACTTCCTGGCTTGGAAGTAGCCCCTTTGGAAAGGAAGGCAGGAGTGACACTTTGTTTTAATGGCTGTGGATCATTCGTGCCGTTTGAAAGTTTACCATCTCTCCGCTCTCAGCCCTGAGGTGCGACGCAGAAGAACTCCTCCAGTGGTTGGTGGGTTTGCCAGTATTCAGTGCTCGACTCTCTCAGCAGAGCTGGTCTTCGGGGCCCTGTGCTGCCCTGAATGACAAGAGCCGCCCCTGGGTCTCAGCCTCACCCTCACCCTCACGCAGTACATGAGACACCTCTCACAGCCCGACTCCCATGTGAATTACAGGCCCAAAAAGTGCAACTGCTGCCAGTCTGCAGTAAGGGCCGGCCGCACCACCTAATTGTACATATCGGCGCACAAGCCTAGAGTACACCTGCCACCACCCCCCTTCATAGCACAGACGTGCAACTGCTCCTACTCAACTCTACAAGCCGGGTAACGTAAGAATAAAAGATGTCAGTCACCTGCAAAGTCAATAAACTTAACTTACCTTACCTTCCGCTTCCCGCCTTCAAGTTAGCTCCGACTCCAGACGTCCTGTTGTTGAATTCGTTGTCACACAGTAAGCCAGCCAGCCTCCCTCCCCTCCACCTCAGCAGAGCGCTGTGATTGGTTCGGCCGGCTGCCCCAACACCACGTCATTTCTCTGTATGCTGCAGCATACAGAGAACAGGGAGAGTGGGAGGGGTTTCTCGAGGGCAGGGGGGAGCGGCTTGCCCGCTGTTATTAATACAGTTAATACTGTCTGTTAGGACAGCCTCTCAGGCTGCCCAAACAGACAGTATTAACAACAGTGGGGAAAGCCACTCCCCCCTGCCCTCGAGTAGCCCCTCCCACTCTCTCAAGCAGGAACTTCTGCTTTCTTGCCGTGCGAGAAGGCAGAAACAAATGGTAGTTCTCTACTATTTGTTTCTGCCTTTTCGCACGGCGAGAAAGCAGTGGGGCAGCGCCCAAACGCCCCCATGGAGGATCCATCACTGCAGACTAGTACAGCTGGGAGAGCGACCCGTACTATTAGAGAAACACAAGTCAGTCTCAAATTACACATGCTGCGAATCTAGTCTTATAATACTAATTTTGCCATAAATCCATGTGTAATACAATGTAAACAATAGAAAAATCTTCCTGCTTTTCCATTATATCCCACCCAGATTACATACATTTATTTTAAGAGCAGCTTTTTCCTGTGTTAGTGACTTCTCGCGCCACACTTACAGGCTACAATTGAAACATTCTTGCTGCTCCAAATTTCCTGTTACATATTCACGTCAGGAAGTTTCACAGGAAGCATACAATGTGAAGAAAAAACACAAGTCAGACCGCATTTAGACCTTTTTTTTTAAGCTGACTGTAAGTTATTACCAGATAAAATGTGCAACTTAAACATGCACCTGTAACCACACATTTAAACTGTATTATACTGTTTTTCTTTCTTTACATGATAATATTTCACAGTTTGTGGACAAGTGATAGATAAAACAGAATAATGAACAGAATAATTAGGGCTTAAATCTAAATTAGGGTTTTTATTCCTTTCATTTCCCTCTCTAGTCGATTCTTCGACTACTTACGTTCTACCCCAGTAAATTTCTTCCAATTCTGTATTGTACATCTCCTTATTTCTTATTATAGGAAACATACCTCCCACTTTAGCTGTAACCCTCTTGCAACATGCTAAGATAACCTGAAATACTAGGCACATCAATAGCAATAGAACTATTATAGGCAACAAGGCCTTAGACAACCTCGACATCCAGGACTGCACCCAATCAAATCAGCCAGTGAACCACTAATCTGGAGCGCCCCCTTCTTTCTTCATTCATGTATGCAACCTATGCAAAGTCAATATGGCCTAAGTTAGATTTCCTCCATCTTCATCATTTGCTGATATGAAATTGCCGCATATGTATTTGACTTGGCATCTTTTGGCGTGTTTCCCCTGAGTTTTTGCTTTCTGACCTCCCAGTTTTGACTCTGTTTTTCTGGTTTAGCGTCCCTGCGCACTTTCTCACTGCTGATCAGTTTTTAAGTGCTCCTGTTGTAAATTGTTATTATGGATTGGTGTTTCCATGAATAGCACTGAGAGGCAGGGCACATCTGTGAGAAGTTGGCCTGGCATATGATGTCCACTATTCTAGTGGGCACCTTGCACCAGTCCAAACGACCCTTATTGATGGTAGGTTTAAGACAACCTTTATAGAAAGCTATCCTAGTGGTAGCTGTGGAGAGCAGCCTTCAGGCTAAGTCTTGAATTAATGTAAAGCAGCTTGTTTTACTAGTTATAATCCCTTGAATAATCAAATGAAAGGAGAGCCACACCAGGTATATATCATATATATATATATATATATATGTATTTATTCTAAACACAACCCCTCTAGTCTCTTTATGAGGCTAGAGGCAAAAGTACAATACAAGAACTTAAATAGCACGCAGTAAATTAGCACAGTATACGTTTTGACCTAGGGGCCTCACAAACCATATACTAAGAAAGTGGTACAAGAACCACGTGAGGGATAAAAGCAAGGCCTAGGGCCTGTAGAACCGCTTTGGCCACCTGGAACCACCCAAAGTAGGGACGCAGGAAACCCACGGGTGACGCGTGCAGTGTCTAAACACAGCCGCAAATCACCATGACTTCTTTGGCAAAAGTTCAAGTTACAATTTTAAAGAATAAGGACACTTAGGAGTGGACTACGGTAAAACCATTTCAGAACTGGTCACTTCGAGAGTCAAGACCCACGGGAGCACCGAAGTACTCGTGTTACCTCACCCAGGAAAGCCGGGTGCATAGGTGTCTTTTCGTGTCGGGTTTCATCATCGATTCCAATGGAGAGCTGCAAAGAAGCGCTGCAGGTGACCAGAGGAAAAGTGTCCGGATGGATCCAAGGGTGTATTGGAGATCTGAAGAACCTGAAAGCAGAGGGGACAGTCTGGGTCACTAGCCAGTGACCAGGATGGCGAGAAGATGCCAGCCGATGGGTGTTTTCAGGTGTTGCAGGTGAAGCTTGACTCTTCAGCCACAAAGACCAGGAGGCGTCGACGACGACCAGGAGCTGGATTCGCGCTGTCCCACGAAGGATGTCGTGTGCTGCGGCGTCGGTATCTGGATTGGACCCAACAAGCCTTGGCAACAGCAACCCACGCAAGATGACAAGATTGCCTGTGGTGCAGACCAGCATGGTCTGAGCGACTCACCCTTTGGAGGGGAGTCAGGGCACATCTGAGCAACCAGGGAAGCCCAAGAAACAAAGGATTGTCCTTTGTGGGGACCCACCAGTCGACGGACTAGGTATCGCGAAGGAGCCTCGAGATGAAATGCTGAAAGCAGGCCCATGGAACAATCGTGGAGTGAAGGCCCACAATCTTCAATGCAAAAGGTGCTCAGGGCCTGGACTACAAGTAGCCCAATGCACAACTTCGGGAAAGCTCGGGAAGTCAGTTCCACCACAAATGTGTAGGATGTCCAGGAATTCCGGTCCCACGTCTCTTGTGATAGCTACAGGTCTCAGCTTTTCTGGGGACTCGTGTCAGCCTTGGAGATGACTGGAAGTTCATGTCCTGTGTCGCAGATTCTTCGGGATCCGGCGGGAGCCTCGAAAATGCAGATCGGCAAGATGCTTCTTTGGTGCCTGTTTGAACAGGGGAGTCACTCCTTGACCCCAATGGAGATTTCTTCTGTCTTCCAGTCGATATGGAATGTCGAAGGTCCAAGATTTATGTTTCAAAGTTTCGTCCAGGGTAATCTAAAGTCTTAGTGACTGGGTCCCTATACTTATACCAAGTTTAGGGGCTGGATAGCTTAAAGGTCTCACCTACAGGAGGTCCAGGGGAGGGGGTGGTTACACCCCTTCCCCTTTGTCCAGTTGGCACCAGAGCTGGGGCTGAGTGCCCCAGCCCCCGGTTTGAACTGGGAAATGCATGGGACACCTTGTGTGCCCCAGGCAGTATCTCAAAAGCATTCACTGAAAGGTACCCACCCTGTCCCAATACACTAAAGACTGTCTGGGGAGGTGCTGGCACCTCCCTGGACTGGAAACCTATTGTCCAAGCCTCCCCTGCCGGAATTTCATCCAGCAGCAGGAAGTCAGACCCGTGTCTGTGGCAGCAGCATCCATTTTGTGATGCTGAGGCTCTTTTAAACTCTTACCGTGAAAGTAAGTGTGTACATGTCTTCTTCCTCTAGAAGGGTTCAATGCTAACCCCGCCGCCAGAACTGGCGGGGGGGGGGGTAGTATTCCAAAGTGTTTGGCACCAAACACGACATGTTTTGATAAAACCAAACCAAAGTTAGCATTAACCGCGAGGATTATAATGCGCTTAAGAGTATATGGTAAAGCTATATCACAGAACAGCTATAAGGAAGGGATTCCGAAAGCTGCAGAGGGGCTCAGCTCATGCTAGGGCACCCTCTCACACAAAACCAAGCACTCTGCCTTCAGGATTGTCAAGGCCTGCCATAGGAGTGACTTATAGTTGTATATGGAGAAGTGTGGCTCAACGGTTAGAGGCGGCAGACCCGGAGGCTGAGGTCGGCCCGGGACCAGGGTTCAATTCCCCACGCGGCCGGGTGCAGGACTAATGTCAGCGGGCCCGATAATTCTCGCCTCTGTGCCACTCTAACCATGGGGTCCCACGCTGCAACTCTGGGCAATAGCTTGCTTAATCTCCACTCCGGCCCCACCACCGCCGGGGATGCCTGGCTTCACCTTTGGGATGCCCAGTAAAGGGACCATCTCACAGGGAAAGCCAGGACGGGTTCCCCAGTGGTAAGCGCTGGGACGCTCCAGGGTAACCACGCGCTCTATAAATCCAACATTCATATGTGTCTGTTTTAAAAGGTAGATATAGGTATACTATATCTAAGTAAGGGGTGCTTACACCACCTTACCCAGGCTGCAAGTGCAGACCTGTGGTGACATTTTGGATGGCTGCCCAGGGGTGGCATAATACACGCTTCAGGCCCTGGTAGGCCTCTGGGGTACCTATGCCCTTAGTACCTAAGGTACCATATACTAGGGACTCAAAAGGGTAACCAAGTAACCATTCTGGTGTGTACCTAATGTAAGGAAATCAATTTAGAGAGAGAACAGCTAGGCTGTGGTCCTGATTAGCAGGGCCACAGCCAGACTAAAGTTGATAAACCAGTGAAACACAGCAAAAAAGTCGGGGTAACCATAGGAAGCAGATCCTACTCTCCTACAGCGTTGCCCAGGCCCCTGCTGCTGCAAAAGGGCAGAGAGGCGTGACGGTGCCTGGTGTTGCTGGCGGTGAGTGGGGGCCTGTTGCTGCAGCACTGGTGCCGGTCACGGGGCGGCGGTGGTGACTCCCCCTGCCCCATGCTGCGCAGAGGTCTTGGCTAGGATGCGGTGACAGCAGACCGCGCCCATTCAGAAGCACATACATCCGCCACATACCTGGGCCACGCGGGGGAAAGGGCCCCGCTGTGTGACTTAAAGGCGATCCTCTGAGGGTGTAGGAGCGTGGAGGACGGTGGGGGGGGTGTCTCTTTGCTTGCCCCGGGCGCATTGTGGCCGGCCGCCCGGTGACGTGGTCCCTTCTCCCCCGCTTCCAAGCTGCTCCGCTGCCGGGGTCCTGCCCCATCGTGTGGATCCCTGAGGTGTATGAGGCCTGTTTGCGCAGGACGCTGTTCCCTGCCGCTGAGAAACACCAAAGTCACTACATCGCTGCTCCTGATGCCCGTAACCACAGACACGCCCGCCCCTCATGTCCCAACTGGCTACCTCTGCTCATCAGGCATACGAACACAGCTCCAGGAGTGTTGGGCCTGATCTGGCTCTCTGGCACACACAGTAACATGTGGCCCATCTGTTGACTCCTCTGCTGCAAGACCATCAGATTGCGGCCTCCTACACAGCGAGCTACTCACAGTCCCAGAGCCGGGACGCGTGACGCAGAGGGGTCAGCCAGACTCGCCTGTGGGAACTGCCTCAGTCCCCTACTGCACCAAGCCTAACCTAACTCCTGGTCTTACTCCCTTGCTGACACTCTGGGCCAGCTGTGGCTTACACAGTTGATGTCATTGCTTCCTAAGATACGATGCAGACTACTGGCTTACCTTTGGGGAACTACCTCAGGTTGCGACTTCGTCATAGTTCTATTGGCCAAGCTGCGATTTCACCACGAGGTGCGCACAACGGTATAGGCCGCAAAGACCCTAAACAGAAGACCCTGGCCCTCGAAAAGCTTACGGACAAGACTGCTCTACAATGGCGGAGAGTGCACAGAGCGTGGAGCATGTGAATGGCCTCCCAGCGCTATCGGCGTTGATGCTTCAGGAAATGAGGGCGGGCTTCAAAGCACTAGACTGGCGGTTTGACACGTTAGACAAGAGCTTGGCGGACATGGGGGCCAAAATCCAAGCACATGACAGACGCTTGAACATTGCCGAAGCCCGCATCTCGGACAACGAGGACGGAACAGCACAGTCTCTAAAGCGTCTGGAGCGTACCGAACTGATCCTTAAGGAAGTAGCTATAAAGAACGAAGACCTCAAGGCACGCAGCAGGCGCAATAACATTCGCATTTTTGAGGTCCCTGAGACTGCAACTATGGGCCGGAGAATTTATTTGTAGAGACATTGCTGTCTGACATTTTTGGTAAGAAGTCTTTCACTAAGGGATTTGTGATAGAGCGAGCACATCGGTCCCTCGGTCCCCGGCCAAATCCTGGCTGTCCACCAAGACCCATCATTGCCCGAGTCATGAACTTCTGAGAGCGGGATTCAGTATTACGCCTTGAAATAGACTGGGTAAGGAGAAGAAATAGACTGGGTAAGGAGATCTTCAATGGGCCCGATGGCTCAAGCTAGAACACCTGAAGATAGATCGGGTTTACCTACTAGTATCAGCATTGACCAGGTAACCCGCTCACTATCTAATCCCACAACTAATAACCTAGAGTTTACCATCGAGGTTCCGAGCGATCTTGAGGATATGAGCCTCATGGCTCTACCTAATTCCCAAATCATCCAACCGCTCCCAACATAGAACACAGTCGCAGCTAAAGTTACAGAACCTAATAAAGAAAGAAATGGGGGACTAGAGAGGAGGCCATACCAAAAAAAAGGAAGCAGAATACACCAAACACAGACGATGATAAGATCAAAGCACCCACACCAAAAAAACCTAGAGGTAAAGGGGGGAAGGGGGCTACTTCTGCACCAATACTAGAAAGATCAGTAATGCCAACTTCACCAAGCACTGTCAATCAAACCACACTATCACAGTCCACTAATAATGTGCAACTAGATACTACCTCTGATGACATTACACTAGAGGATATAGGCACTCTCCTCAGGTCCTTGCTAAGTCCCCTCGAGGCTAGACTGATCAAAATCGAAGCGAGATTAGTCACCATCGAAAAGGCCACAGTGCAATTGGCCGACTCTAGGAAAACTGATAACATTGGGACAAAGATAGCGAAAGAGGGGTTGTGTCCTAAACCCCCTAGGGGCAATGGACCCCCCACAGCAATAAACAATAAGCCCCCCCTTACAAATCCCAAACCAACTCAATCCATATCTAACAATACTATGCAACTACCTGAGGCCAACAAGGCCCCTACCTTAACATCACAAACTGCGACTGCCACTCCAAAAACAAACTCGGCAGTAAAAGATAAGGCCTTGCCACCGACTAACACCAAAGGTAATCCACCACAGACTAGAGAGAAACTCAACCCCAAACGTAGATCTAAGCCTATAAATCTCCCTCCTGAGGTAGCACCCTACACCCTAGTTTTGGCAGGGGTACCGGAATTAAACCACTCCACTTTCGAATCTATGACTTCATTGAAGAACAAAGTCATTAATTGGCTCTCGGAAAATAGACCACTTCCGAGAGGAACAACAAGTGACATTTCTATGGCTAGGAGGGTATCGTGGGTGGGCTATACAGAGAAATCAATCGGGGGAGACTGTATTCTGGTCACTTTTAGAGACCCGAACACTGCCGCGTACATTTGTACTTGGGCTCCCGATGAGGACTCTGGTACCGTCGTTCAACCACTCCCTCTTTCATTTTTCTACCCCTCCAATCTCTACAATACAGAGGACTACAGATGGGGGTATCACCAAGAGCTGTTGGAGGGTAGGGAAAACTGTTACAGGGAGAGTTTGGACCATCAGCAACACAGGGGAAGACCATTAGAACAGTTTTCTTCATACGGGAACGAGGCTGGCTGGGAAACTGTCCCGAGAAGGAGGGGGGGGGGGGGGGGTGCCCACATGAGAGGAATTCCTGGGCCTTACAGATTACACTACCCTGCCTATCTCGCTACGCACAACAGATATAGCAGCCTAGAAACAGTGGACTGACAGGAGGTTGAGGAGCGGAATGCTCTAATGGCAGTTCCCTCGAGCGAGAGTAGGACATCTCCCGATTCACCCAGCATAGTTGAACTTAGTCAAGTTTGTGGTACGATGAATTTAATTACACCCACTGTCAATAAGCCTACGGGCATGAATTATCCCCCTACAATCCAACAGGCGCCCATAGAGCTTACCCTCAATAACTCCGCCATTCCTGGTCAAGCAACTACTGCTCTAGCACAAATAATAGTGACCTCTTGGAATGTGGCAGGCCTTGCTAGTAAAATTGACTGCACAGAGTGGGGCTCCTATATTAGCTCTAAAAACATACTTCTCTTTCAAGAGACCTGGGCGCGTGAGGAAATATCCTTCCCGGGCTTTGCCTCCTTCTTTAAAGCTGCCAAATGGGGGGGAAGGGGCAGGCCATCAGGGGGGCTCACGACATGGGTAGCTACGGACCTAGGATGTCAGGCCTCTTATCTAGAAACCGCCTCGGACGACCTATTGGCTGTTCTACTTGAGTGGCCTGACTCCACGAAGCTGCTAGTTATCAATATTTACTCAAGGCCAGTACCAATGCACAAAGAATCAGGTACTATAGACGAGTTAGCAGGGCTTTTAGAAGACATTCCATCTGAACTCGCATGCCTGGTAGGAGGGGATTTTAACTGTCATTACAAACCCCTGCCTGGACTGCGTGATGGTCCCTCCCATGAGGAAGACACATGCTGGCTCATTCCAGAGACGGTGGCTCCTCCTCCGAGGGCTTGGACTCCCCTGGCCCTGCAGATAACTGCCTTTACCCTTAATCTAGGTCTAAGGGCCTGCAATGGTCGTTGTAAATCAGACATACCCAGCCTATATACCTATAACAAAACTGGCAGTGAATCTAGACTGGACTACATAATGATTAAACTATTTATGTGGCCAGCAATTGTCGACTTCCAAGTCACTGAAAGAATGGACAGTGACCATAACGCACTGGATTTGACTCTTTCCCTGCCCGGGGTGAGGTTACACCCCACGGATCAGGCAAAGACAAGGAGGGCCTCCTACTAGAAAACAATCGGAGGAAAGTCAAGTGGGAGAAACTGGCCAACAGTCTAGACAGGATACCCCGGCTATACGAACGGATCATCCCCTTCTTGGAGATTGCCTTCCAGGTAGGGAATGAGGTCCAAGATAATGCTAGCAGAGATAAGCTTGCACAAATACATGCCAATATGATTAATTCCTTAGAAGAGGACTTATTTTCTTCCTCAGGGAAAAGGAAAGGTCCCACGCCCAAGATGTCCTGGTACAACGCTACCTGTAGGGAAGCTAAAACCCTCTTGCTACACGCCATAAAAGAACGCCTTAACAGAGAAGAAATCCGTGCCAGGAGAAAAGCGTATAAAACTCTCCTGGAGAACGCCCGGGCTGAATGGGACCATGACTATTGGGAAAATCTCACCAAAGCACTATCAACTAGAGATTCCCGCAAATTTTGGCGTATAGTCGCGAATGGCACGGAGGACCTATCCTCCGCAATAGAGCCCAATATATCCCCTCTGGTGTGGCAAAGTCATTTTGAAGCCTTGTATGCGGAGGGAGGGGGGGATCAAAACACTGACATAATAACATACACATCCAGCGCCATTGGAGCTCCCTTTAATGAAAAAGAAGTGAGGGATGCCATAAAAGGTTTAGCTGCAGGGAAGGCCCCGGGACTAGACGGGGTGCCAGGGGACTTGTTCAAACAAGAACCTGGGATATGGGCACCTTACCTTACACTGATATTCAATGCCATCTTGGGGGGAATGGAGGTGCCCGATACTTGGAGGGGAGCTGAGGTGGTTCCAATTTATAAAAAGGGATCCCCTCTGCTTCCCTCGAACTATCGACCTATTAGTCTCATCGACATATCCCAGAAACTCTTTGGTAGACTGATCTTGAATCGTTTACAGGCCTGGATAGAAGAGATGGACATCCTGTCCCCCTACCAGGCAGGTTTTAGGCAGGGTGTCTCGACCATAGACCAAATCTTCAGGTTAAATCTACTCTACTGGAGAACAGCTGTAATCGAGGGCGGCAGTCTATATACCATCTTTGTAGACTTACGTGCCGCCTTCGATTTGGTACCCAGAGCGAGGCTGTGGAAGGTCATGGAAGAGCTAAACGTCCCTGGGGACATTTTGGCAATCCTGATGAGACTCCATTGCAACAACTATGCCCGCGTAAGGTGTGGCAAAGGTGGCAAGCTAACCGAAAGGTTCCCCGTTCGCAGAGGGGTGAGACAGGGCTGCGTGCTCGCACCGACCCTGTTTTGCCTCTTTGTGAACGGGGTTGTTGCCCACCTAAACAGGATTGCCAACACTGATGCCCCAAAGTTGACAGGCAGCAGGGTGCCTGCAATTATGTTTGCAGATGACACCCTGCTGCTGTCTAAATCCCCTATGGGAATCCAACGCATCTTGGATGGCTTTCTGGAGTTTTGCTCCGAACGTGGATTGGAGATCAACCCACAAAAAACTAAATTTATGATCTTAAATCCAAACCCCCATAACCGAGCCCCTCCCAGGCTGGACAATGTCCAATTAGAACGTGTGCATAATATTGAATACTTGGGATTACTCTAAATGAACATCTAACTTGGACGACTCACCAGACCAAAGTGACCATCAAACTGGCTCAGTTGGCGGGTGGCACGATGCGTCTGGCAAATAAATCTTCTTATCGCCCACTATCCCCAATTATTCATATTTACAAAACCCAGGCCCGGGCGGGTGTCACATATGGGGGTGAATTGTGGGGGCATTCCAAACTCCCAAAATTACAGCTAATTGAAAATAAATTCCTGAGACAGGTTGTCTCTCTACCTCAGAGCACCCCACTACTCCCCCTCAGACTAGACCTGGGAATTCGATCTATAACAGAAGAGCTGGGACTCAAACCGCTAACTTTTTGGAGGCGCCTGTGGTGTAGCCCAGACCTTACAAGCTACAGAGAGGAATTACAGGAATTTCTAGAGCTAAGGAACGCCAAACGAATTCCGTGGATGATTTATGTCAGGGCAACGCTTGAGGAGATGGGTTTCCCGGAACTATGGAGGGATCCCCTAAACTTTTGTGTAAAGACTCCAAAGAAAGTACTCGTGAGAGCATACTATGAATTGATGTTGACAAAAGCCATTGATGCCACGAGAGAAGGATCCTTGACACATTTGTTCCTCAAAGCGAAAGACTCTTACCATCTTGAAAGTGCTCTTGACTCAATCTCCCCTACACTAACGAGAAAATTATTTCTACAGTGGAGGTATGGATGCCTCCCTCTAGCTTCATTCACAGCGTCCTGGCAATCACGATCCACCACAGAACTCTGCCCAGTGTGTGCTCATCAGAAAGAAGACGATGTTCATGCCGTCTTCTTCTGCAAGGGCTACGAGAGGAGTAGGAGATACTGGCTAGTCCCGCTACTTAAAAACTTGGGCTTCAGATCTTTTCAACCTGCCTATAGAATTTTAAAGTCAGACCTCTCTCCCATTGTGGTTTTCGCCCTTTCAAAATTTTTGACCTCCATGTGGTTCATCCGGAATCGAGCGTTGAAAAGACTTACATAACAGTACCCCGGAAATTTTTACTGCTTTTATCGTACCCCATGCTTCCCTTCTTTTTAAAATGTTCTTAATTATTGGATCACACTATGTTTAATCATTTTTTACTGTGTACAAATACTATGCATCTTTTATGATCATGTGATCGAAATAAAGATTTTTGAAAGAAAGAAAGTATTACGCCTTGCTAGAGAAAGGGGAGACACCACATGGCTGGGCTCTAAACTATCCTTCTATCCAGACTTCACTGTGATGGTGCAAGACGCCCTCCGGAAATTTATTGGGGTGAAGGCCACCCTTAGAAATCTGGGTTTAAATTATGGTATGTTGTACCTTGCCAGGTTGAAGGTAGATATAGGTGGCCGTGCTCGCATCTTTGACACCCCAACAGAGGCGCAGGAATTCTGCCACACTTACAAACAAAATAACAATAGGGCGGGGTCAAGGAGTGGGGGGCCCTCCCCTCCACACTGCAGCTCTGACGCAAGTGCTGAACTATTCTCCAGTTTTGGTACTGGTTAACATAGCGGCATTGTCTCTTCTTCCAGATTGCACAATGGTTCCGGGATAATGTAGATTATGCTTCTGTATTATTTCAGTTTGTTGGCTGACTGCTGTGGCGTTGCCAGCCTCAAGATGTCTTTGCAAAATTGCCCTTCTAGGGGTACTACATTTAAATGTAAAGTTAATTGGTACTTCAAGTTATGTGTTCTGTTAGGGTACTGCCTCGCCTGGGTTGGGGTGAGGCTGGGTGGTGGGAGGGGGGACTTCACATTGAATAAAGTTTCCAGTTATGTACTGCAATGGTCCCTGTCACTGTTTTTCTGTTTTCTCTGCTATTTCATTGTGATATGTTTGATGGGCGTTTCCTATGGCACAGTTAGGTAACACCGAAGGTCCCTCTACCGTGTCCTTAATGTCCTGGAATGTCAGGGGTCTCAATGACAACCGCAAACGACGACAGGTTATGAACTACATGATGCGACACAATGTAGACATCACTTATTTACAGGAAACACATTTGCCTAAAGCGGACACAGCCCGCTTTGCTGCCAGTTGGGGGGCACATAGATACTTTGCGAATTATAGCAATTACGCCAGGGGCACGGCTATCCTTATACACAAGAGAGTTCCCTGCAGCCTTGGGTCAGTGATAGGGGATACTGAGAGTTGAATCATAATCGTCACAGGCATGCTTATGGGACACTACACAGCTTTGGTATGTGTCTGTGGCCCGAATACTGACTCCCCTGACTTTTTTCATTCTCTACACGCACAGTTGGCTAGGTTGGAACCTAGCTTTCTCCTGGTTGGGGGGGTCTTTAATTACTACCGAACCCAAGCTTAGATAGCACTTCCACTTGTCTGGACACTAAGCCGCGCGCATGCCGTGCTCTGCTAGATCTCTGTGAGCAACTCTCCTTGCTTGACATTTGGCACAAACGCAATCCTACATTCACGGAATATACCCACTACCCGGGCCAGCATAACACTTGGACCAGGATCAATTTTTGGTTAGTCTCCCCGGGAGTTGCCGGCTGGTTCCGATCACAGGTGACACTACCACAAACATATAATAATAATAATAATAATTCACATTTGTAAAGCGCACAATCACCCGTTAGGGTCTCTAGGCGCTGGGGGCCCTCGGGAAGATTAAGCAAGCTATTGCCCAGAGTCACAAGGTGCTGGGCTAACCTGCCGCCGGAGCCCGGGATCGAACCGTGATCCCCAGATTCCAGCGTCAGTCGCCCTGGCCGCGGCGCCACACCTCTTCCACAATTTTCTGACCATACCCTGGTACAGCTTCACCTGAATGTTCCCCGGCCGGAAGGCTTTGAGCGACAGTGGCGATTTCCGAGCTGAGCCCTGCATGACGATCTTTTTAACGTAGTGGTACGTGAAGCCATTGAAGACTACTTTTCCATTAACACCGGTTCCGTAGACACATGGGCTGTCTTATGGGAGGGCTTAAAGGCATACATAAGAGGTGTTTGTATCATCAAGCATGCCGGAATATTTAAAGACTTGCGTAACACACTGGCACGCATCGAACGTGAACTCACGGTGTTAGAAGCCGCGACATTATACGCCTCGAACCCGGATTCAGAGGGCAAACGGTTGACTCTACTTGTTGAATTTTGTGAGGCAGCAGACAGGGAGCTCTTATACTTGGGCAAATACCAGTCTGCCAGATGGTATAGAGAAGCTGAGCGACCCGGACGGGTGTTGGCACAAATGCTCCGCCCCCCGTACAGCAGGTCTTACATTACCGAAATTCGATCATCCACGACTCATATACTATCTTCCATCCCAGCAATTCGTGATGAGTTCCTGGACTATTTCACAGCCTTATACTCTTCTAAAATAGGGAGCGATCACTCAGCTCAAGAAGACTATTTGTCAGAAATTGCATTGGTATATTTGGAGAAACACATGCAAGATTTCTTAGCAGAGCCCATATCTGAGGCTAATGTACTTGGCGCGATTGATGCTTTCAAAGGCTTCTCGGCCCCCGGATTAGACGGCTTCACCGGGGATTTCTATAAGGCCTACAAAGACTTACTAGCGCCGCAGTTGATAGAGGTCTATGCTGAAGCGCTTGAGAGACAGGCACTGCCCACTACACTACGAGAGGCGGTCATTATTCTCCTCCCCAAACCCGCCAAAGACATGTCCCTTTGTAGCTCATACAGACTCCTTTCGCTACAAAACTTAGATTATAAAATACTGGCTAAAATGATCGGTAATCATCTATCCCAATTAATGGAGTTCATCATATCCCCAGCCCAATCGGGCTTCGCCCCCCCATCGATCCACTTCCTTAAATCTCAGAATGTAATTTGCTGTAATACATGGAATAGACTCGAAGGTGCCAGCTACTGCTATCCTTCTGGATGCGGAAAAGGCTTTTGATTCCTTAGGATGGCCTTTCTTTCTTTCGATCATGCGCCAAATGGGCATGCCTGTGGGCTTCATAGCCACCACAGCACTATTATACAGCAGACCATTGGCGAGACTCCGTTCAAACGGCACTCTCTCCCAGCCCTTCTCACTGTCCCGTGGCACAGGGCAGTGCTGCCCCCTATCCCCTCTTTTGTTTATCTTGGCCATGGGTCCACTGATTTGCCATTTTCAAGAACGTCATTTACACAGAGGCTTGCAATTCAACACTGACCCCTTATTGGTCTCATTATATGCAGACAATACTATCCTCTATGTTCGGGACCTCAAGAAAACCTATAACCAGTTATCCGAGAAATACTCAGATTTGGCCGTTTTTCTGGACTGGGCATTAACTGGCACAAGTCAGTGATTTTCCAAGGAGCACGGTTCCATGGGATTGCGGATTCCCCCTTGAATGGTGCGCAGATTCGGTAAAATATCTAGGCATACATATCCACCTGGACAATGCGCAAATCCTTAGTTTGAACTAGGTGCAAAATCTGCCCCTTAGAAGCCCAAGTGGAACGCTGCTGCATCTGTCGCTATCAATAGCAGGTAGGGTCGCAATACTTAAAATGGTGGTGCTTCCCAAATTTGTGTATCTTTTTAATAAAATACCCTAACGAATAGGTTCTTTTTGACATTGCGTACACACCTCATCAGACTGATGAGGGGGAAAAAAGGGCGCGCGTCTGCTGGCAGGTGCTTACCCTTCCTTGCGATAGGGGAGGATATGGTGTCCCAGATCTTCAACTATATTATTTGGTAGCCCAGTGCTGCTACGCATATGCATGGTTCCACCCCAACGCACGAATCCCATTTCTACGGCCGGAAGCAGATTTTGTTTTACCCGAAAAACTGGCCACCGTACTACCGAAGGGCGTTCCTAGAGACCCACACGACATACAGACTGTCTCCACCACCAGTTGGGCATGGGATAAATTAACCGGTTCCGTGCTGATGACGGAACCGCTCCGTCATCAGCCGCGGTGGCGCTGTGCTGATGACGGAGCTGTTCCGTCATGGCCCACCCGACGCGCCTGCACGGCGCTGATTTCGCGCCTGCGCGGCTCGTTCTATTGAGCGGGCGGGGCCATGACGGAACCGCGGCTGGTGACGGAGCGGTTCCGTCACCAGCCTGCGCCCGCCGCGCGGCCCTCCACCCCCTTAGCGCTGCGGCGGAATAGCCGCCGCAGCGATGTGGTTAAGGAGGCTAGTTAGTGCCACCACATTATACTCTTCTGCCCTACCCCTCCCCAATCCTACCTGGTTGCCGATAACGGGAAAAATTGGTGCAACACACATTAGACAAATTCAACATTACGAAAATGGGGGATCTCTACCTGGCTGAGCACATTTTCTCGGTTACTGAAGATGCCTGATTTCAAACTCTCACCTTTATGGATAACTTTGTATTAGGGCGAATCCGCTCTGCTCCACAAGCCACACCGACTACTTACCCAGTCGAACCCAACTCCTTCGCTCCACTCACATTGATCATTGAATGTGAGGTAGGTACACATCTCATCTCCAAGCTATACAAAGCATGTGCTAATACAAGACAGGTTGGGGACAACGAGGTTCGCAATGCGTGGGAGCAAGATTTGGGCCGCACCATCACAGATGCACAATAGGCGAAGAGCTGCACTGTGAGAAGGGAAGTCTCCCTTAATAGTAGGCATAAACTGCTGCATTTCAAATTCCTCCGCTGTATTTACTGCACTCCCGCCAAGGCACACAGAATAGATCCGGCCAGACCCCACACTTGTAAAAAAAAAGCTCTGTGCCATATGCAGACTTTGCGCACCTCACATAGACTTGCCCCAAATTGCAACCTTATTGGGAGCAGATACATACCATACTAGGTAACATGACTAATCTAACTCTTGTTCTCACTCCAGAAGTGGCTCTACTGGGATACACAGTTAATTTTCCTAAAAAAGTGAGAAGATTTGCTTCCCTTGGATTATTACTGGCCAAAAGGGAGTTAGCTTTATTGTGGGGACACAGGATTGCCCCCATGTGGACATATGGGGCCCATATAGGGCGTATGTTGCAGCATTGAGACAGACATCCAATTCACAATTAGAAAATGGCATAGTCCCGGAGGGTGTGGGTTGACGGGGAATACCCTACAGATCTGATGCTGCTTCACACAGGACCTAAATTCCTAGATATTGTGTCACCCTTAGCTTGCTAGTATATATAAGGGAGATCACGTAGATCCAGGCGACGAGGCGATTACGCGCTGTGGTTTAAAAAGATGTGGGGGGGCAATGTAATATTGAGAATGTAAAGATGTTGATATTCACATACCTACTGATGTATTCACTTGGCCATGTTTAACTGTGCAATTCAGCTGCCTATTGATAAGATATGGAATAAGACACTGTACCAACAAGTATATATTGCTTATATGTGTGAAAACTTGGAAAAGAAAGTTTAAAAAAAAAAAAGTATGCCTGAACTCAGAATCTAAGGATGCATCTTTTAGTGAACGTGATTAATACATTCTGTGTTTGAAAATACCACTCTTAGAAACTAGGTATTTTCTTGATCAACCATCCAGTAGACCTCTGCTGGTTTTGTGGACTGACTGTTTGAGTTTTGGATGACAGAGGCTGGAGAGGAGCAGTGGCTCCAGAGAGTCTAGATGGGTTAGTGAAGGGCTGAATAGAACTGGGCTGCATTTAAAGTAGGGGGAGGGGATTTCCTTTCACCTGAATGGGCCTGGTCTGCCTCTGACAATGCCGTCTCCACCTTCTGCCAGGAAGATACACCAGACAGGACAGAACTGGTTTTGGCTGGGCACAGACACTCTCTGCCTAAGAGGACAAAGGATTTTGGGCTATAAAAAGTGGGACCCAAACCCCTGAACTTTAGAACTCTTTTGGACCAAGAAGACTGCCAAGAAGAAGAGCTGGAGATGCTGTGTGGAGGAACTACCTGTTAAGTCTTCACTCACCTGAAGTCCTGGTTATTCAACTTGAGAGATGTATGTTCTCTATGCCCCTAAAAACCTATGCCAGCTTAAACTGTATGTTAATATTCAGTTTGGCTAGGATAGATCTCTAGGGGAAGGGGGAACATGGGACAAAATAAAAAAAAAAGAACAAAAGAAATACTCCAAAGTTGCAACTCTGAGATGAGGCACTTCTTCCTTTGCGTGAGATTCTTTGTATGGCTTCAGAAGTTGTTGTCCTTTAATGGCTAGACATCTATGAATAGTATAAACAATAATTACTAAACATTGTGATGCAATGCTCTATACTCTTCTATTTGATTCTAAATTTAGTTTTCATTCTGTATTTCAAAATACCTTTGTTACAATTGCTCTTATTCAAATATCACAAGCCTTTCACCTTTTCACCGAAGAATAATTCTGTAGCGCTATTCTTATTTGTGCTGTACGTAAAAAAATAATGTTATACACTAATACATACTATTATCAAGGCACTCTTAAAACTTTTGTCTATCTTGAACTCACTGATGATGCCTTCCAGTAGTCCTCTCAATAAAGTCCTCAAGAGATTAACTAAAATGTCCACTCTTGTCTTTTATGCTGAGTTCTTTGTTTTGCAAATACAGTTCTCTTACTCTTTAAATGTATATTTTTTCAGATAAGTGTCCAAAATCCAAAAGAATCGATTCCCTTTTGACTTCAGGAAAACCAAAGGTAAAAATAAACCTTTACTTGTTCATTTATTGAAACTGTTTCATTATTTCCTTACGCGCGCTTTTATTTTGTCATGCATGAAATATTAGAAAGATCTTACTTGCGAGTATTTCTTTTCCTTTGTTTTTTGCAGGTCGGAAGATTTCTAAAACTGGAATGGAAGCGAGGACGGAAATGCCCACACTTCACAGAGTTACAGTGGAAACCAAAACACTCGGGAACTGAGACGGAGATCAAAGTGATGCTCTCAAAGAAGACGCGTTGCTGGGGAAACCGGAAACTCTTCAGAAGATGCGTCGTCGAGGATTCATGCTAGAATTCAGGTAAGAGAAGATACACTAACGAATGCAAGTGCGTCTCGTTGTGTCTGCGGGTCTTATATAGGCAGGGAGATGGGTGGGGTTCTACCGTTAGGGTGATGAGATGACTCAGCACTTGGGATTACAACGTGCTGTTAGAAAATGTGCCATGATGATTTGAACATTATGAGTATGTTAATAATGCAGCGAGCTTCAAACACTGCCTCTTCACTTGATTCATTCTGCTTTATGTTTAACTGAGCACATTTGTGAGCATTTAACATTTATTAAAAAGATATAAACATACCCCTGCTACAATGACATAAAGAGGCATCACACTTGACCTCAAACAATATACAACCTGCTCCTGCAATAACCATATAAGAAGGGGAACCGGACTTGCATAAACAATGTATAGCAAGAGAGCAAACACTTAATACATTTGGCAATTAGTACACAGTATGGGGTTGGGCTACATTGATTGTACAAACCCTAACACTACCACTTTTCTGAGTGCTTTGCTGTGCTGACCTGCAGTTACTGCTTCTGTCTTGGGCAGTGAAAGGACTGGACTGAACTTTCTACAACTTCTTTCTTTAAGTATCTCCAAGGGTTTGAGGTAGAGCTTGCCCCCTGTTCAGGAAGTCTCAGGAACAGCAAAGACTTCAAGTTCTTCTGCTCTCACGACTGGGGACTGTGTGTTTTGCAAGGAACTTCACTCAGCCCCACCCTCTTCAACATCTACATGAAACCTCTCGCAGCCATCGCACGCCAGCACAACCTCAACATCATCTCTTACGCCGACGACACCCAGCTGATCCTCTCCCTCACCAGAGACCCCGACACCGCCAGAACCTGCCTACACGAAGGGATGAAAGACGTCGCCGAGTGGATGAAGGACAGCCGCCTGAAACTGAACTCGGACAAGATGTAAGTCCTCATCCTGGGATCTTCGCCCTCCGCCTGGGACGACTCCTGGTGGCCCCCAGCCCTGGGCACCGCACCCAAGCCAACCGACCACGCACGCAACCTGGGCTTCATCCTGGACCCCTCCCTCTCGATGACCAGACAAGTCAACGCCGTCTCCTCATCGTGCTTCAACACCCTGCGTATGCTTCGCAAGATCTTCCGCTGGATCCCGACCGAGACCAGGAAGACTGTCACCCAGGCACTCGTCACCAGCCGACTGGACTACGGAAACGCCCTCTACGCCGGAACCACAGCCAAGCTACAGAAAAGACTCCAGCGCATCCAGAACGCCTCTGCCCGACTCATCCTGGATGTCTCCCGACGCAGCCACATCTCCAGCCACCTGAGGAACCTGCACTGGCTCCCCGTCGACAAGAGGATCACGTTCCGGCTCCTCACCCACGCACACAAGTCTCTCCACGACCTGGGCCCCAAGTACCTCAACGACCGCCTGACCTTCTACACGCCCACCCGCCAGCTACGGTCCACCAGCCTCGCCCTCGCAGCCGTACCACACATCCGAAGAGCCACCGCCGGAGGAAGATCCTTCTCTTACCTGGCTGCCAAGACTTGGAACTCCCTCCCCATCCACCTTCGGCTGACCCAGGACCATCTCGCCTTCAGGAAACAATTCAAGATCTGGCTGTTCGAGCAGTAGCATACCCCTCCCCCCAAGCGCCTTGAGACCCTCCCGGGTGAGTAGTGCGCTATACAAATGGCATGATTGATTGATTGATTGATTTTGTGCTGCAACAAAAGAAAAAGCAACCCGACGCCATCTACGACGCAGCTGCCAACTCCATGTCCTGAAAGCACTGCAGAGTGCACCGCCGCAACGTCACACCCAAACCCTGGTCTCACCAACAACACCATCCGACGGGCCACCAAGCCCCTGCTCGCAGCATGACCTGTGGGTACCGCACTCTGCACCGCCTCGCTTCACGACGCCATCTTGGTAACCCCACTTCAAGCCGACATTGACGCTGCTGCCTGTACCGTGGTTCGAGGGCACCGCTTGTAAAGCTACACGACACACCGCCCTCATCCTGCACTGCAGCCTTGGCCTACCGACGCCGGCACCATCGACTCCAGTTCGTCAGCTGACGACAGCCCTTCAGCAACAACAATACCGCTGCTTGCACCGTGACCTGCCAGCACTGTGACAAGCACTGCATTACTTCTCACCACGACCCTGGTTTCACTGACGACGCCATCTGTTGCTTCCATCAAGCCACTGCTCGTACGCAACATGAGGGCATCGCACTGAGGAAAATTGAATTTTGCCCTGTCATGTGTCCCTACGTGTTCCCCATTATATGCTATATGTGCATGATCGATATGCATATGTTCCCCCTCTCCAGATTAAAGACGCAATTATAGTTGTGTCCAACGTTAATATGCCAGTTATCCAGTCCTCCTGAAAGCAACAAGTATTAGGCCTATGTTGCCAACATTTTACATTGTGCACGTTAATTCATCGAGTTGTCCCCGTTTCTAGGCCTCATAGGGCCCGGACACCAGATTCAAGCTTCAAGTCTTCTGAATCACTCTGAGGAGCGATGCAGCCCCTCCCGCATCCCTGACCCTTCACTTACTTTCTGCCAAGCAGCGCGGTGCCCGGCCTGGCCTGCCTGCCTGTCTGCCAAGAATATGTTATGCCTCTAGTTATCAGTTCAGCTCCCCGGCTTCACATTCCTAAGCTAACGAACCGCATAAACATCTTCAGCTATAGTCTAGTCTTTCTGTCTCCATGCAAGAGAATTACTGAATTAGTTTCCATAGAAGATTCATAGCACACGCAATACATAAAGAAATATATGCATGCACCAGCCTTAGTGTCAAGTAGCCTTTGCCCTGATGACTTTTAGATTCTATCAACATGTTCTCTAAACACAAGATATCAGATATGCTATAGGTACATGTCGTCCTGACATCCCAGACTTTAGTCTCCTCTTCTGGCGCAGAAGTCAGAGCCCCAGCTCTCTCTAGTTACACGTCATGGCCCGTTTGCGCGCACCAGTAGGTTAAAGGTTCCAGCTGCCCAGGTAGCCCCCTCCATGTACCCACCCATTTATGACACTTCTGTGACGTTACATCACATGTCTTCGTGCACACTCTGTGCACGCCTTCTTTGTACGCCCATATGTTCTTATCTTACGTTTGTCACTTGTTACGCCTACTGTATGCAATACAATTGTGCTGTTTTACTATATATACTATGTAATGTTAAAGAGACGTTGCAGCTGCCATTCCATTCCATTGCATGCCACATCATGGTCTTTAGGCTCGAGCCATCCGATTAAAGCCATTCTGACTCAGATATCACGGATCCTGCCTCTTATTTATTGAGCTATCTGTTATAATTAATGTATAGAAAATAGTATCGGTAATTAATTATTTATTTACCACATAAAATGGCGCCCGAACAGGGACGAGCCACTTCTCCACGCGCCGGCGATGTAACGCAGGCCCCCTGACCCTTCTACAGCCGTGACGGAACCCTACTGTGCACGTGCAGATATTTCTGCTTCAAGTCTCCCTCAGGCCCACGGAGGAGACGGAGACTGCGGTCCGGCATCCAGACGAGGCGGTGAGGAAGGCGGGTCATCCCGACCAGAGCCCAAGCCGAGAGAGCAAGGTCCGAGGTATCCGGAGGCCCACCTGTTTCCGAAGCCCGAAGCCCGAGGCGCATGCGTAGTGCGTAGCAGTAACCAGACGTCGTAGCAGTCCAGTCCAGTCCGAGGCCTTCAGTTTGCTTCCCGGTGAGTACCGTTGCTGGGGGTATCTAGACGGGTTCATTAATTTGTGCCCGGTCCGACGGGTTTGGGTACACAGATCCGGTCCGACGTGTTCACCTAGGTGGATACGGTATGACGTGTCTCTTTAGGAGACCGGTATGTTCTGTACTGTTTTAGCAGTGCATCCAGTAATTCTAGTAAGGCTGTTCTCGAGAAATTCAAGTATTATGTTTTCAATGTATTAGGTAGTATCTGTTGTAACTGTTATTAATGTGTTTTTTTGATGTCGTGGTATGAGTGATCGTTTTGCTATTCATTACTGTGTTCATTGTGTATTGTGTTCAAGTTCAAGTACGGTTCAAATATGCCGCTGTTTTCGAAGTTACGTCAGATAAAAACCAGAAAAGGGTTACTCGAAGAATCAGTTCCTGTCCCTCCCAGGGACAGTCCTGGACATTTCATGTATCATAAGCATGGCTTAGATGCCATACTGTATCTAGATTTATGGGTGGATTACACCAAACATCTTGAAGAGAAATATAGATGGCCTGTTTCAGGAACATGGGATGCCGAGTGCATCATGAGAGTAGAAGAAGCATTATGGAAAAAGAAAGCCAGACAATCCCAGAAAGATGCCATAGAATTGTGGCGTAAAGAATCGCATAAAAGAACCGAGAAAGAATTCAGAAAAGCAGAATTAAGTAGGGAATCTTCCGAAAAAGCCCAGGAAAGGGAATTACTAGAAGAAGGTGAACGAGTTAGAGCAGAACAATCAGACAGACAGAGAAATGCCCTTATTAAAGGTATGTATCCTCTTCTCGCCGAGGGTTTGCCTAAAGCAACCCCGGAAGCACCCTGTAATTTACCGCCACCCTTGGTCCCGACTAAGCTACGTCATAAACCGACCGCGGCTGAAATTTTCCTTTCTTCCTATTTGGACGACACTGTCCCAGAATATGCTAATACGAATCCTCCGCCAGTTCAACTTACACCTCCTGTTAATAATGTAATTACTGTGCCTCCAGTCGTTGGTCCTGTTAATGTGCCAGTATCCCAGGACCAACCCACATTACGTACCCCTACTTTGCCAGTCACGTTACCAGTAGCCGCACATTCAGTATTAATTGACGATTCCAGTTCAGGAGGAGCAGGGGGAGGTACTCCTATCACCCCGCCTCAAACAAAGCGACTGACGCTGAGAGATGCAGCGTTACAACGTACCCCGAAAGTGACTACGTACGAAGCCCTCAAAAAGTATTTCCATAAGTGCGGATCTGATTGTAGATATGATCCAGTACCAGGTGAAGATAGTATGATAATATATTCCATACGCTTACGAGTTGCAAGCTTCTTGGTTACCATATCAAATATGAAAGAACATCTAGACAGAATATATCATTTCATCCGAACAGGGGAGAAACCAGAAAGTATTCACGAAGCTATGGTACACAGAAAAGTCGAGATTCAAGGCATGATTTTGCAATTTTTTTTAAATTGTTTAATAAGAGAACAGGATCATCCTGATAAAAACCCAGAAGAGATGAGAGTCCTGACCAGATGGAGTGACAATATAGCAGAAGGAAAACACAGAACACAGAATAGTATAGAAACTATGTACAGAAAGATCCGTAAAGAAATTATAAGTATACACCAAAAGGAGGAAGCAATGAGAGTTGCCGAAAAAGAGAATGACTCTTCAGACGAAGAGGTAGACAACGAGAATCCCACCAGAATAGCGTATGTAGGTAGGACGAGACCTTCTGATAGACACACACGCCTAGACTACAAGAAAGTTTTTCCTCCTCCCGTACCAGAACAGTGTTCTCTTGAACAATTGTTTCAGGCTACCGATAAAGTTCTGAGATTACGAATAGGTTACAGTAAACTTAGTACCATGCATGAACAAGAACTCGCCCGAACAGCAGTCCGATGGACTAGTGATTCTACCACGTTTCCAGACGAAGTAGTGGCTCAAATGTTTCTGAAACTACCGCCAGCCGAGCAGCGACTGGTGGGTATGTATATGATCCAGCACCTCATTACACTGTACGAGAGTCAGCATTCTGATCCAGGTCCCTTATATAATGTACTGAACGAGTTACTCCTAAACAGATGGAGAGGTCTAGGTACCGATTTAATTAACGTCATTCTAGAACAGCGCCACAAATACAGAACGTTCCTGACTCCGCATTTTGTTTCTGTTTCACCCCCATTCTACATAGATAGACAGAATCCGTTGCGAGAAGTGCATCCTGTTAAGGGAACGGGGGGTGAGCTCGAACGAGTATTTGTTTACACCCCTATAACGAAAATAGAGCTACTAGAAATGAAAAAGTTAGTGCCCTGTCACGATAAAGATCCAGCAGGGTTCCACCGTGAATTAAAAGACATGCTCCGTATGGGAGAATACACGTATCCCGATATCATCAAAATGTTAAAGGTCCTGTTGCCTGCGGGCATATATGAAAAACTTAAAGAAAAAGAATGGGAGGTGGGAGAGAAAAAGATAGATTGGACCGCGTTAGAGAACGAAGATAACACACGAGTCCCAGGTACTGGTCTTGGGGATAAAGCCAAAGAATTGCCCGAACTGTTAATACAAGTCTTGCCAAGATTACTAGCCACGAAAAAGGAAGACTGGGACGCCATCTCAGCCTGTAAACAGAAACAGGACGAAGACACTAGTGATTTCTATTCCAGATTTGAGACATGTTTCATTATTAATAGTGGTCTGAAAACAAGTAGTGAGTCGTATCCACATCTTTTTGTTACTAAACTAGTTGAGAATTCTTTACCGCAAGTTAAAAATAGAGTATTGAAAGTCGAGAGTACTTGGCAAGCTAATACCCCGTCCCAAATGCTCCAGATGTTACAGTATCACCAGAACCGAATCAGGGAAGAGCAAGAACACGAAAGGAGACGTATGAAAGACACGAAAATGAAAGTACTAGTTGCACAGTCTGTTCAACCAGATAGTCAGAAGAAGGGTCCGAATCAGACTAGTCATTCTGCAGCTCCCGTTAAAGGGACATGCAATTACTGTAAACAGCCAGGTCATTACATAAATGAATGTGCAGTTCTGAAACATAACATAGCTACAGGTAAGACGAAAGAGAGACCACGTCCTCCTAGACAAGAACATGTTCCGCAAAATACACAACCACCGCAGAACGCACAACAGACAGTTACAGTACCGCAGCCTATAGCTGCCACGCAACACGTTACACAACAAATGTACCAATATGCACAGTCAGATTATCCAGAATATCAGCAGTATTCATGAAACAGCCTAGAGAGGGAGGTTGGCTTGCCTCTCATCGAGATTCCTGTAGATCAAGAGGGTCCCTATGTACACAGTCGAGTATTAGGGAAAGACAGAAAGTTTCTGATTGATACAGGGGCAAGTAGGACTACCATCAGTCATGACGAGGTTCCGGGGGCTCCACTCTCAGGCTCAAGAAACGTTTCCCTGGGATTTTCAGGAAAGCCGATTGTTAATGAAATATCGAAACCAGTTTCCCTAGAAGTTGGTCCATTGTCCCGAACTACAGACTTGTTACTTACGAAATCCTGTCCCGAAAATTTACTTGGTATTAAAACATTGAAAGAATTAGGAGCAGTTATATGCTGTTCCCCAGAAGGAGTGCGATTGTTTTTACGTGATTTTAAAGGTCATTATGTGTTACGTGATTTTGATCCAAGATTACTGAATGTACCACAGCATTTATGGGCGCAAGGTCCAACTGATGTAGGTTGTATGCACATTACACCATATCGTGTCACTCTGAAACAAGGTGTTGTATTACCACGAATCCGACAGTACAAGTTACCCCCTGAGGCTGTAGCAGCCTTATCGAAAATTATTGACGAGCTCATCCCTCAAGGAGTAGTTGTAGAAACTGACTCCAATGTATGTAATTCTCCTATCATTCCGATTCTTAAACGTACTGATCCAAATGCACCTCCAGTATATCGATTAGTGATTGACCTTCGAGAACTTAATAAGTGTATCATACCCCAGTACCCAGTGGTTCCAGATATCTCCTCCCTATTGACTGCCATTGATTCTGAAGCTACGTTCTTTACTGTTATTGATCTCAAGAACGCATTCTTTAGTGTCCCCATTCATCCAGACAGCCAGTTTCTTTTCGGATTCTGTTTAAACGGAAGAAGCTATAAATTCACACGAGCACCTCAAGGTTTCACAGAAAGACCTAGTATTTACAGTCAAGCACTTAAAAGACAACTAGACAGTATTCACATGCCAACTGACACTGCCCTGCTCCAGTATGTCGATGATCTATTGATCACAGCCCGTACAGAACGTGACTGCGAACGTGCGTCACTTACAGTCCTGTATTTTCTGGCAGACATGGGGCACAAGGTATCCCCTTCCAAACTGCAATTCTGTGTCCAGCAAGTGGTATACCTTGGACACTTACTGTCCAAGAGGGGTAGACAGTTGACACCTGACCGTATCCAGTTAATAGCACATCTTCCACAGCCCAAGACACAGAAGGAGGTACGAGCTTTTATCGGCCTCACTTCTTACTGCAGACAATGGATTCCTCAGTATGCATATCTAGCCAAACCACTGATACAGTTAACAACACAGGAGGCAGCCATATCGACTGTCCTCCCTTGGACCCAGGAACATACACTTGTTTTTAATGAGTTAAAGAAAGCTTTATGTAATGCACCTGTGTTAGCGACACCAAACTACAGTAAGCCTTTTACACTTTTTGTTACCGAACGTGATGGGACAGCATTATCTGTCCTCACACAAGATCAAGTAGGACAACACAAGCCTTGTGCTTATTTCTCTAGCACGTTAGATCCAGTAGCCCAGGCTCTGCCTGCGTGCCTCAAGTCAGTTGCAGCCACAGCTCTAGCTATCAGACAAAGTGATTCCATAGTGTTAGGACATTCCCTGACAGTACAAGTTCCACACTCCGTGGAAGTTCTTTTAAACCGAACACAGACTCAGCACCTGACAATCGCACGTTTAACAGGTTATGAATTGACACTGTTTCAGCCACACATAGAAATCTTACCTGTTGCCTGTGTGGACTGACGAGGGAGCTTTGGACTGCGAGCATGCAGGAGCTGCTCTTCCTTTTACCCTCAATCAACTCCTCGCGGAATCCGCGGGTCCCGCTTCGCCTTTGGTTTTCTGTTAGCGCTGCTGGAAGTGCGCTGTGTGTGCGAGGACTTCATCTGACTGAGCCTCTGTGGCGGTGGTGTGGGCAGGGCTGCGAGCGTGGTCAGGCGAGGACTTCAAGTCCCAGGAGCGCCTGACCCTCGGCATCACCAGCAGCTGACCCGCTCTCCCTGCTGGCTCCTCCCCCGCCTCAGCGCGGCTAAAACCAGCGCGTCAGTTTCTTCGTTGGTTCTCTTACCTGTTGCCTGTGTGGACTGACGAGGGAGCTTTGGACTGCGAGCACGCAGGAGCTGCTCTTCCTTTTACCCTCAATCAACTCCTCGCGGAACCCGCTCCGCGGGTCCCGCTTCGCCTTTGGTTTTCTGTTAGCGCTGCTGGAAGTGCGCTGTGTGTGCGAGGACTTCATCTGACTGAGCCTCTGTGGCGGTGGTGTGGGCAGGGCTGCGAGCGTGGTCAGGCGAGGACTTCAAGTCCCAGGAGCGCCTGACCCTCGGCATCACCAGCAGCTGACCCGCTCTCCCTGCTGGCTCCTCCCCCGCCTCAGCGCGGCTATAAACCTCCTTTGTGACACCGCAACGCGGGAGCGCGCCGGGAGAAGCCCGGGACAAGGGCGGGACCGTCTGAGGCCGTCAGAGGCTGAAGAAGGCTGGGCTGGGCCCCCTCCCTAGGTTCTCCGGTATCAAATTAGTGTGTTGTTGCATCTACAGGCTTGTATTGTATTTTAAGGTTTTGTTTATTCGGCTTCATATTATATATTTGTTATCATTTCATTTTTTCTCTCCTTTTAATACAGTCTTATGACGGCTAAAAAACTACGTTCTGGGCGAGTGATTGTGGGGAGATCTGGGTCTAAAACCAAATCCAACCCCCTACGGAACAAAATTGCATCTTCCATGCAATTGAAAGGTCAATGCCAGCTTTTTAATTTATGGGACAAAGGGAAAGATAAACCCACTGATTTGCAGTCCCCGAATGAAATTCCAGGTTCTAACGAATCGGTGCCTGTTAACGGGGTCATTGATGTTTCCTCTAGTTTAAGCTTGGTTGCTAGTCAATCTTTGCCTATTCTAGTTAGTCCCGAAGTTTTAAGGGGTTCGCCTTCGGCGTTAAACAATGTACATCTGAAACAGAATGTTCCCCTTGAATCTTTGGGTAATACGCCCTCAAAATCTGTCAAAATTGTCCCCTCCCAAGTTGCACTAATGGATGCTCCTAAAGTTTCAGTGAATACTGATCTTTTTTCAGCCACGTTAGTTAAATCCCCTGTAGTAGGGAATGATTTTACACTGCCTGACATTGATTTAACAGCTCATAGGGCGCGGGTAGGATCGGTACAGGGGAACCCTAAAGGTGAGCCTTTAGAGGAAGCAATAACGATTTCAAGTACCGGTCCTCTAAGTAGCACACCTTCTAATAAAATAGATTTTTTCCCTTCCACAATTAAACTTTACATCTTGTTCAGGTCCAGTGTTGAACAATTTAGTTGAGGGCTCGCCAAATATTAATGGGAGGCTAATTTCTAATTCTTTGTCCTCTTTGGAATCAATTCTTTCTTCGATTTTAAGTTTACTTGAAAAGTTTGTGGGAGGTTCGGAATGTATTTTTGACACTGTAACGCAAATTTTACAAGTTCTCTTGTTAAGTAAAAATGAGTTAGTGTCAGATCTTCCCATACCATCGGTTTCTTTGTTGGTGCCCCCGAAAATAAGCGCTCCCTCCGCCTCGGCAGTTTCGGATTCAGCTCTATCTTCTCCTCTGACAGAAGGTCAAAAGGAAAAGAAGCCTGTAGTTCTCTTAGCTGTCCCCAATCCTTCCAAAGTGGTTTCGGCTGGCGCTAATTGTATAGCTACAATTAGTGACAAGATAGAGGTAATAGTAACATCTCCTCTTATTTCCAAATCCGAAATTCCATCCCTTTTTCCGATATTCTCCTTGCCATCAAGTAAAGAAGAGGAGATTCCTAAAGTAAATACGGGATTGATGGGAAAAGAGAGTCCCCTGAAACATAAAAAGATTAGAATGAAGAAAAGGAAACCCATTCGAAGGTTCGCTAAAAAAAGACAGAGGAAACTTCTCTTTGATAAGAAGGCTGAATTAAGTATAGATGATTCCCCACAGGTGGAGCAGTCTCCTACCTTTCATGTAGAAGTTAGGGTTGTCTCGCCCAAAAAAGACGCCCCCTCCTCTGGTCTAGGTCCTATAAGCTTTACTAATCCTTTCCTTCCCAAGGTTTCCCACCCCTCCGCCAATCCTTTTTGGGTTTCGCCTGCCGAAAGCCTGCGCTCTGCGCAGGTTTTCAGCGCAGGTGAAATCCTTTGTTGACTATAAGGAGTTCGGGAACGTCCCCCGGCTCTCATTGGCTAGCTCCATAAATGGAGGCTAGCCATTGAGTGCCGGATCTGTCCGTCAAGGCCGGACCAGATTCGGGGGCGTTCCCGAGATTTTTTCCCTGGGCGGAGTTACGTTTTTTCCGTTCCCTCCCCTTTCACTGAAAGTGATTTCAGATGCGCTGTCCATTCCCGCCCCCTCTGTGTGCCTTTCCGCCCCCCCTCGCTGTCCTGTGCACGTTTCCCGCCGTCCGTGTCCTCTCCCGCCCCCTCCCGCCGTCCGTGTCTTCTCCCGCCCTCCTCCCGCCGTCCGTGTCTTCTCCCGCCCTCCTCCCGCCGTCCGTGTCTTCTCCCGCCCTCCTCCCGCCGTCCGTGTCTTCTCCCGCCCTCCTCCCGCCGTCCGTGTCTTCTCCCGCCCCCTCCCGCCGTCCGTGTCTTCTCCCGCCCTCCTCCCGCCGTCCGTGTCTTCTCCCGCCCTCCTCCCGCCGTCCGTGTCCTCTCCCGCCGTCCGTGTAGAAAGTGAGTTGATGGGAAACACGTAGATGTATCTGTAGCTCGTGCAAGGGTTCGTACCTTACAGTGAAGGGAAAATAGGCTCTGAAATCTGATAAAATCGTCAGAAGTATATGCCGGATGTGGGTAGTCCTTGTGCTGGAGGCAAGAGCCCTCCTTGTGATGGCGGGTGGTGGTTGGGGGCGAGGGGGGGCAGAGTGCTGGAGGCCTCAGTGTTGGATAGTGGGTTGGGGGCAGACTCCTCTTGCAGGAGGGCCTGTGCGCAGGGGAGTGGGCCCAGATCACCTTGTGTTGGGGGTTGAGGGCAGAGATTCCCAAGCGCTTCAGGACCACGTTGCCTCAGACGGCCAATGGCCTTGCACTTGGCACGCTGCGCACACATTCCTCCTACTCCCCTCTCCCTCCCTCTGGCTGGAGGTTAGTTTTTATCACCGCACCGCGGTGACCTAACCTGCTTGGGGGGATGCCTGGCTCTGCCATGCCTGGCCGGGGGTGGAGGAGAGAGCCGTGCGCAGGCCCCTGAGAGGGACATGGACGGGCTCCGAGCGGAGGGCACCTCTTCCAGCGGCCAGGCCCGGGGCTTCCTCGCCTCCCCCAACGTCTTCGGGCCCACCGCTGGCCGAGCAACATCTGGCTTCGCCTTCTCCGGCCCGGGGAGGTCGTCCGGCGCTGCGCGCTTGGACTCCGGCAAGGATGGGGCCGGCGCGCCCTCCCTGGGCTATGGCTACCACTTTGGGAACGGATACTACAGCTGCCGCATGTCGCACGGGGTGGGGGTGCAGCAAAGCGCCCTGAAGCCCTCGCCTCATGGCGCCTTCCCGGTGGAGAAGTACATGGACGTGCCCGCCTTGGGCAGCGGGGCGAGCGCGCAGGGCAGCGAGGGATCCTCGCGGGCCAAGGAAGTCTCCTACTTCCCGGGGTACCCCGGGCCCTACCAGCCCATGCCCGGGTACATCGACGTGGTGTCCGGCTTCGGGCCGGGCGAGCCCAGGCACGAGGCATACATCCCCATGGACGGCTACCAGTCGTGGACCCTGGCGAACGGCTGGAGCGGCGGCGTGTACTGCGCCAAGGAGCAGCCTCAGGGCGCGCACTTCTGGAAGTCATCCTTCGCAGGTGAGGGCTTTTATCCTTCTCATGGACATGACTGGGGCAGCTGCATCTGTCTGGAAGATAGAACGGGGCGCTTTTGCCAAATCCCATTACAGCTCATGGTAAGAAACTGACGAGCAAGGCAGATGCGTGGGTTCACATGGAGGCTGTATACACGGTATGTGAGTGCGTGATGTGGGGTGTGTCTGTGTGTATGTGTGTGCGGTGTGTGTATGAAATGGTCGTGTTTGCGTGGTGTGTGCATGGTGTGTACATGGGATATGTGTGTGCGCAGTGTGTGTTTGTGCATGGTATGTGTGGGGTTTGTGTTTTTATATGGTATGTGTGTTTCGCGTGTGTGATTATAGCTGTGTGTGGACATGATGTGTGTGGACATGCCATGTGTATGTGTGCATGGTGTTTATGTCCGTCTGTCTGTCAAGGGGGATGTTTTAATAACGGAAGTTATGGGCCACCAAAACGTCCACGGGAACACACATGCGCGCGCACTCGGCGTATTTCATTGCAACTCTCAGAATGATTCCCGTAATCACATCGCGTCCGGAGAGCTTTCCTCTGGGCTGAGGGTTTCTGAATCCCATGTGAAGTTTGACAAGTGCACACCACGACACTGCGCTTGACATGCAAACAGCGCCTCGGTTAATATGTGCTTGGAGAAGCCTCCCCACACACTGGCACATGTCGTCAGACGCCACGGAGGTAACAACAGGGGTTGCGCCGCGATTCCTGAATTTCATCAAGTATAAATTATGTGCACTACAACTCGCTTAAGTGCCGGCGATTTATGTGCAGGGAGGCATGCCTTTGATCTCCCATCTGCCCTCCCAGGCGCCTTTCTATTCTCGCCCGTGCTACACGCTCCGGACAAATTCAAACATTGAAACTTTGCGACCGCCACACATATTACAAGACTTTTCTGGAACTCAATTGCTTTTACTTTGGGCTTTTGTTCCGGGGCAACCTTTATCAGTGGATCTGGTGTAAGAAAGCAATGTCACTCTGACATTTTCTGGAAATGAATGTGAATGCGATTCTCTTAGAAAAGCCGAAGTTCTTTCGCATCTGTTGCATGGCAATCAATACATATTGTATGTACATTTTCTTGCGTAACTGCAGTTATTCAGACACCGGATATTCGTGAAAGAATAAAGTATGTATATCAGAATAAGGGCAATTTATTGTTCTTAGTGGACACTGAAATAGCAGACCACGCATTTCTGTTTAGCCAAGTTTATTACATTATATGACTTTGAGCGAAATAAAAAAACACATGTACATCGAACGTTATTAAATACAACACATGTTTACGTAAATTAGTATTTCCTGCTTTTAGCTATCGCTGAAATAAAAGTCAGTACAATTTATCTGTTTTTTAGCAGTAAGAGCATTAAAAATAGCCCAAGATAGTGTCCCTAAATTAATTTTTAAAAAGTGCAGTTTAATTAAAAGCAGACGATGGCTGTCCATGAAACGGTAATCCACAGGGTTTCTTCCAATTTGTGAAGTTTGATTTCGGGCCTCGTTTTATCTTAAAATATAAACTATATTTTTACTCAAATCCGTTCATTTTATTAGGTGTTTCTAGTGAAACACTAAGGAATATATGTTGCTTTGTTGTTTCAAACAGTGCACCCTGTGAAATGGTCGTCAGTGAAATAGTACATTATCGGCTTTGTTCTGGTTTGTGCCATTCACTTTTCGGTGACAGTTGTCAGTGGAACAATACACTCTATTTGGTTACAGTGGGTGCAGGTTATGGTTGCTATCAGGGTATTTCGACAGTATCTTGGTGCTGAGAGGCAGTAAGAGTGTGTAAAATACAACTCAAGAATCCTAACCAAGAAACAGGACAGGTCTTCCTACCTCTCTGTGTGCACTGAAAAGGCCCTGACATGTCCTGACACATTTAGCTGCTGGTATTCTGATTCTCACATTTTGGTTGGCAATGAAACATATAAACAATTCGTGCACGTAATTGTTATATATTAGTTAGTGAAAACAAAAAAACTAAATATTTTGCTTAAATTCGTGCAGTTTATTATTAGGCGAAGACGTCAGTCAACTAAGAAATTACATTTTGGTGCGATTAGTGCGGTTTATGATGAGGTGTTGGGTGCCAGTGAAAAAAAATAATATTCATTTTGCTGCCATGTGTGCAGTTTATACAGAGGAGGTAGCTGCCACTGCAGTATTAAACTATATTTCATGTACAATTATTTCAGTGGGTGCTCAGTTGAGGTGTTACTAGTGAAACAGTAAATTGACTTTTGTATACATTTTGTGCAGTTTAGGAGGTGTGTGTTCTCAAGCTAAAAGCTAAATATTGTGCAACAGTTAGTGGTGTTGGATGGTTGTTACTGAAGCAATAACATGTATTTTATACATTAGAGCAGTTCAATACTTGGTCTTGGTATACACCCAATATGCTTTTTGGGTTTCGCCTGCCGAAGGCTGCGCTCTGCGCAGCTGAAATCCTATGTTGACCATAAGGACTTCGGGGACGTCCCCCGGCTCTCATTGGCTAGCTCCATAAATGGAGGCTAGCCATTGAGTGCCGGATCTGTCCGTCAAGGCCGGACCAGATTCGGGGGCGTTCCCGAGATTTTTTCCCAGGGCGGAGTTACGTTTTTTCCCGTTCCCTCCCCTTTCACTGAAAGTCTGTCCATTCCCGCCCCCTCCGTGTGCCTTTCCGCCCCCCCCCTCGCTGTCCTGTGCACGTTTCCCGCCGTCCGTGTCCTCTCCCACCCCCTCCCGCCGTCCGTGTCCTCTCCCGCCCCGAATGACGGGAGAGAGGGGAGAACAAAGGAAGGAAGAACAAGCATTTACAATGCAACGGTTTCGCCTTTGGAAAAGTTAGAGCTATTGGCAATGTAAAGGACAATGCCATTTATTTATCTGTTTTCAAAACCAACACATAAATACAAATGTTGTCATTTACAATGCCAATAGCTCAAACTTTTCCAAAGGCGAAACCGTTGCATTGTAAATGCTTGTTCTTATTGTAATGTTAAAACAGGATCTTGCCAAGTTATTTCTGAGGTTACCTCTCCTTCTGTTATCCCGTCCCCGTCTTCCTTGAATCCTTTAGCAAGACCCTTTCAGGTTCCATCTTCAACGACAGTTATTGTCCCAAAAGAAAAAATAAATGTGGATACGTTATATCTTGTTTTTTCTCCCTTATTTGAACCAGATTTAATTTTAAATAGATCTGCCCTATTGATCTGTTTTAAAGAGATCGAAAGTTTGAAATTAATTCAAACGTCCGATTTAGATACTGTATTTCTCCTTAACTCCTACATGGGGAAACCATTAAGATCATCAAGGGTGAAATTTAATTCGAAAGTTGTATTAAATCTTGTTCTACAGTGGGCAGAGGAATTACAAGTTAGAGGGATAGATGTCATGCCATACTTTGGGGAAAAATGTACTCAAAGTATTTTCGCTAATTCTTCACTATCACTTCCCTCTAATACGGGAGTGCAGTTGTCGGATTGGTCTAATCTTAGATCAGAGGACCTAAAAATCTGTGTGGCCAGGAATGAAAGGCTAGTTTCATACAAAAACCCTCCCCTTAAGCAGACAGTGAAGGATGATCAATCTAAATGGAGTTGGTTACCTGGTGTTCTAGCGAGTAAATCTGCTCCCGGTCTTAAACATCATTCCAATTTTTAACAGAGAGCTGAAATTTATCTCATGGAACACTGCCGGATTCAAGGATTATAAGGAGAAATTGGGTTTCCTACATTCTCAAAAGGCAGATATAATCTGTTTGCAGGAAACCTGGGTTGAAGGAAGATTAGCTTTGGAAAAAGACTACTTTGTTTTGGACTTCAGCGCAACCAGTACTAGAAGAGGCCATGCTAAGGGAGGGTTAGCATGCTTGTTATCTAACAGATTGCAATGGAACTATTCACATTATCTAGATCCAGGAAAACTGTTTCAAGCAATAATGCTAAAAGATGTATTTGAGGATTGCCCTAATAAATTGTTGATTGTGGTAAACATTTATATTCCCCCCAATTGTAGTTTTAATGCTGGTCTAAAAACTTTGTTCACTTTTTTAACTAAAGCGTTTGATATCTCCCCAACTCCGCATGTATTAATGTTAGGGGACTTAAATTGTAATATATCTAACTGTGGGTTGGAGTTGTTTAGAAATATTCTATTGGAAGAGTCTTTGAATATACCATCAGCCCAGTTTCCCTCCAAAATTAAAACTAACAAAAGAGGTAAAATTATATTAGATGGTCTACTTAAAGTTGAATGCTTAATAGTAAATGGGAGGCTTCCATCTGACATCCCGGCAGCTTATACTCGTAAATCTAATAAGGGAAAATCCATTATTGATTTTATCATGGTAGATTATGCCGGTTTTCACCTATTGAAGGATATGAAGGTCATTGAGACTAATCTTAGTGACCATAATGCGTTGATGCTTTCTGTCTCCGTTAATCTTCAGAAAGTGGATCCGTGGAGTCTGGATATAGATTCTGTGAATTTTGACTCCAGCTCAGGGAAATGTTTTTGGAACCCTTGCACTGTTGGAAATCTGGTGCCTCTTTTGTATTTTACTGTCGAGAATTTACCCCTCTGGGAAGGGAGAGTGCTGTTGTGTTTTAATAATTTTTTAGATTCTGTAACTGCTAGTGCAAAAAAGAAACCAGGTCTGAAACAATCCCTTGTAGTCCCTCATCCTCTAAGGGCTTTAAATAGAGAAATAAACAAAGTTGTAAGGGGGCAATTTTTATTCTTTACCCAAGAAGCTAAGTCAAAGTTGTTTATTTTAAAAAGAAGGAGAGTTAGGCTTAAGGCCCGCTTAAAACGTTCTAAGGAAGATGCACTCTGGATCCAACTGAGGGAAGCTTCTTATAATGGCCAAGCCAAGACATTCTGGTCCTTAATTGGCAAAGGTTGTGGTACCAGAGCCAGTCCTACGCCTATTGCCATTGAGGAACAGGTGTGGGTTCATTATATCGAGAAGTTATACAGTAACAATAATTCTCATGTTTTTAATGTTGAATCGGATATTGTCTCACGTATACCTGACTGTCCTACGGAAAAGGAAATTGAATGTGCCATTAAGAATATGCGCTCCTCTGGTGCGATGGGTCCTGATAAAATCCCTATCTCAGTATTAAAAAACCAGAGTGAACTTTGGAGTAAAATACTCTTTCCAGTGTTTAAATTTTGTTTCTCTAGCGGAACAGTCCCCCCCTCCTGGAAAGGAAGTATTATTGTCCCTTTATATAAAAAAGGGGCAAGAGATCTACCACAAAATTATCGTCAAATTGCCTTGCTTGACGCCAGTGGTAAGGTCTTTGCAAAATGTGTGCTTACTTTAATGAATCAATGGGTATCTGAACATAATATCCTTCCCATGGAGCAAACAGGTTTCAGACAAAATCATGGAACTTTAGATAACCTGACTGCATTACAAGTTATCAATGAAAAATATGTGAAAGTCCGTGGTGGTCAGGTATATGGCGCCTTTATTGACTTCTCCACCGCCTTTGATAAGGTAGATAGAACTTTGCTATGGAGAAAGTTATTTAACTTAGGTATGCCTTCATTCCTTATTAAGTTAATTCGCGCCCTGTATTCTGACACTTGGTGCAGAGTTCTACTCGGAGGTGAACGTGGTGTATCTAAATTAATTCCCACTTCCAATGGGTTGAAGCAAGGGTGCCTTTTGGCTCCATTGCTATTTTCCTTATATACAGTTGATTTACCCGTCACTCTCTCAGCTTGCGCCGGTATTGCCCCGTATTTGGGTGGAGTTCCAATTGCATGCCTTATGTATGCAGACGACATCCTGATTTTGGATCTCACCCCAAAGGGCCTGAACAATCGGCTGCATGCACTGTCTGAATATGCCGAAAGCCATTTTTTATCTATAAACACGGCAAAAAGCAAGGTGATTTGTTTCTCCGGCAGAAAGAAGTCTAAATGCCTTAACTATCCATGGGTTGTGGGGGGGAAAAAACTGGAATGCGTGAAATCCTACACATTCCTAGGTAAAATTGTCACCTATAATTTAAGTGACAAACAACACATTGACAATAACTCTTGGAAGGCTATTTCGCAGGGAAAGAGTTTAGTTTCCCTGTATAAAGCCACAGGTAGAAGGCATTTTTCCATTCTTTTAGATGTTTTCAGAGCGAAAGTTCCGGCCTCCCTGTTATACGGAATTGAGTTAGTTGATCTAAAAAAGTGGAGTTTTTTAAACTCTGCGGAAGGGAAAATTTTACGTAGTTTAATGTCTGTAGGTACTGCAAATTCAACTGCCTCCTTGAGACAGGAACTGGGTTTACGTAGCAGCTGGGTTCAAGGTCTGGCAAGTATTATACGTTGGGTTGTAGCTTTATCTAAAGGTGAAGCTAATACCTTAAGAGATCTTATAAAAAATGAATTATTAGGATCTTTTAATGACTTCTCACTGATTGTAAAAAACTTCAGATTTGCCGTGTTACAATTGAAATTGGATGAGGAGACCTTATTTTTATTGTCCTCTCATCAATTAAAAACAATTCTGAAGTCAGCCTCCTGGGAATTGGGGTTTTGTCAGGATAGAGACCTCTGTCTAGCGAAAAAAGGTTGTACGCCTGTTATTGAATCTTATACCCTGCGGAAAGCTCAACCGTATATGTATTGGAACATTTCCCATGGCGCCAGGCGACTTGTGTATTTATTAAGACATAATTTGCTTCCGCTGAAAGTTCTACATGCCAGCTGGTTTGGTCATTCAGCATGCTGTGATCTTTGTCAATTGTATGATCAGGACTTAGATCACGTCATGTTTGTTTGTCCTACACTGATGCCTTGCAGGCGTAGATGGTTAAGACCAATTTGCTTACAACTCAACATATTATCTGCTTCTTCGTTTAAGGCTGCCTTGATTAACCCACCTAATGAAATGTTTGCTTTTAAACTGTACAACTTTTTCAAATGTTTTTTGGACCTGTATTAAGAGTTTTTTTTTTTTTGTAATTGTGATGGAATAATATTTTAAGTATTTCTTGTTTTGTATGTATATGTTGTTTTATGTGGACCTCATAAAGAGTTCCTTATCATAATAAAATAAACTTGAAACTTGACGCTGCAACGTATTAAATCCTGCTACACTGTTACCCTCGATTACATCGAATCCTGCCACACATGACTGCGTGGAAGTTATTAACATCATGACCAAGCCAAGACAAGACTTGACGGACATTGCATTACCTGATCCTGACCTGACACTTTATGTGGATGGTTCATGTATGAGAACAAGTACAGGAGAACTAGTAGCCGCATATGCAGTGACTACTGAAACTGAAGTTATAGAAACACATCGTATCGACACCCTGTCTGCTCAAGCAGCAGAGCTTATCGCTCTGACCCAAGCCTGCATACAAGCCAAGAACCTGAAAGTAAACATATATACCGATTCACGTTATCCATTCGGAGTCGTTCACGACTTTGGAGTACTCTGGCAAGAAAGAGGTTTCATGACCTCTCATGGAGCCAAGATTCAGCATTTTCCCCTCATTCAAGCTCTGTTAGAAGCAATACATTTACCGAAAGCCATTGCCATTATGAAGTGCAAAGCACATACGAAGGCCACTGACACCATTTCCCAAGGTAACGATCTAGCAGATCGAACAGCCAAGCTTACAGCTCAGACTCCAGACATTCCAGTTAACAAGACAAAGACAGACGTTCCAGTCCAGACGACTTGCATGACAGTCAAGGATCCTACACAAGACGTACTAGACATACAGTCACATGCTACCCCAGACGAAATCAAGAGATGGTCTGAACAAGGAGGGGTCCAGACAGATCAGGGATGGTTGACGAAGGGAAAAGCCACATGGTTTCTCCCCGACTCTATGGTTCAAGTTATTATTAATACAGCACATAGTCCAGCACACATAGGAGAAAAGGCCATGTTAGACAGCATCCAGAATATTTGGTTTAACAAACATTTACGAGCAGCAGCCAAGCAGAAAGTACGCACCTGCATGATATGTTGTCAGTTCAATCCAGGTAAAGGTGTTCCGGTGGAACAAGGTGGATTCCATCCTCCTGACCACCCTTTTGAAGTCCTCCAGATGGATTATATTCAGATGGATCGATGTCGAGGTTTCAAGTATGTCCTCGTAGTTGTATGCGCTTTGTCCAGATGGACAGAAGCATATCCAGTCCCAGATTACACTGCCGCGACCACTGCCAGGCAGTTGGTTCGTGAGTACTTCCCCCGCTATGGTTTGCCCAGGGTCGTGTATTCAGACAATGGCCAGCCATTCTCATCCGAACTCATGAAACAAGTATCTCTTCTGTTAGGGTACCAGTGGAAGTTCCATTGTGTACGACACCCCGAGGCAGCTGGCCTCGTCGAGAGACATAATCAAACTCTGAAAATCCGCATTGCAAAGGTTTGCGCAGAAAAAGGCGTAGATTGGTTGGTAGCTCTGCCAGTCGCCCTTTTTTATATGAGAATGGTCGCTCACTCCCGTTCAGGTCTGTCACCTTTCGAGGTTGTATTCGGTCGTCCCCCGAACATGTGGGGTACACCTATGCCACGTAAAATTACTGATGTTGACAGTAATATGCTGACAGATTACCTGGCTTCCTTGATGTCTGCACTACTCTCTTGTCGTTCACAGGTTGCGGCTGCCTTTCCAGACAACACCCAGGTGAAACCGCACGAGGTCGTTCCAGGTGATCTGGTTTTGATCCGAAACGTTGATCGTTCAAGTCCGCTGGAGCCCCGCTGGAAAGAGCCGAAACTCGTACTGATGACCACAAGGACCGCCGTCAAAGTGGAGGGCCGCAAGGGATGGCTCCACTCCAGTCACGTTAAACGTTTTCATGGACTCCGTCCAAAGACTTTTTTCAAGGACTGCCCAGATACTGACTCTAAACTCCCCCTGTTAGAGAAAACTCCGCAGCAGGAGTATAAATTAAAGCTCCGGTCTAGCAAGTCAGACAGTTTAATTGTTTAAGTCCCTCTCGGGTGAAGCGGTTAGACAGGTTCCTGACATGTATGAGATAGACCCCCCTAGTGAGAGAGTTAGACGAAACTCTAAGAAAATACGTTATTGTAAAAATTTGCGCAGCAGATGCGTAATCACTTTATTGTTTATGTTATTTCTGAGTCTTACGGTTACATGCATAAGTTATGTTTTACATGTATATTTTCCTCCTATTGATTCACATGTACATTTTTCTTCTAATGATACAGTAGAGCACACTTTTAGTGAACTACCCCCTCACGAGTTATCCTACCGACTTGCCATGCGCAACAATACTTTTATTCGAATGTTACACTATTCACACCAGACCAGCAATGCCACTAATTGTTGGGTGTGTGGTCGACTCCCCCCTTACCAGACACCGAAGGGAGTTCTGCCACTTTTTCCCTATCCGTTTTCACACAATGGTTCGTGTGGAGCATGGTTTACGATAACATCATCCCTAGACGATAAGTCCCTTCTGAATAGAACATGTTTCCCAGACAAGGAAGGTCTTTCCCATAGAACAGGGTTAGATCTAGAAAATGAAGTATATGATCTAGGTAATTTTTCCTCCAACTTCATGGTTCTGAATGTTCAGTCCGAGACTACTCCAGACTTGCCTGCTATTACAGTCCTACCAGTGAAAGGCGAATTATGTGTCCGAAAGAATGGTTCAGTACATCTAGGACACAGTGATTGTACTACTGTGGTCAAGTATAGTGACAGTGAGAAATCTAATTTCAAAGCCTCACGTCATTCGTATTTTGTATGTGGTCAGACCGCATATGTACGTCTGCCCCTAGATTGGGATGGAACATGTTACATTGCCTTCCTACTGCCACCAGTTTTTCTAGCCCCATCCGATTATCACAGAAATACACATCTAGTACACGTCAGACATAGAAGGGAGATCGAGTCCCCAATTGTCGATCAAACTGAAACTGCCTTAGAACAGTATACAGACTTCAATAAAGGTTTCTTTTTCTTCATAGGACCTATCCAGAATAGTAAGCTAATACGTAGGTTAACCAGAACCCTTGAAGCAGTAGTGAATGAGACTACTTCCGCTCTAGGTAACTTAACTGAAGAGCAATCTGCTATGAGATTTGTCGTTCTTCAGAACCGCCTTGTTCTTGACGTCATACTGGCCGATAGGGGTGGAGCTTGTAGAGTCATCGGATCTAGTTGTTGCATTTTCATTCCTAATAACGCACCGTCTGTTTATTCAGCTATAACCAGACTTCATAAGATAGCCCATCAGTTGCACCAGAATCCAGGCACCTGGACATGGTCCGGTTGGCTCTGGAGTGTAATATCTGCCTGGGGATGGAAAGTATTGTCATTCCTAGGAATAGTAGTAATGATCATATTCAGTTGTTGCCTATGTTTACAATGTGGCCCTGCGATTTGCGGCTTGTGCGCTACCTCTTGTATTCCAAGTCCTAAGTCCCATTCCAAGAAGATTCGAGACGAGCAAATGATGCTATATGAACAGATAGATGGTATCATGAATATTGATGTTTCCTGAGGGAAACGTAGGGAACAAGGAGGGAATGAGGAAAATTGAATTTTGCCCTGTCATGTGTCCCTACGTGTTCCCCATTATATGCTATATGTGCATGATCGATATGCATATGTTCCCCCTCTCCAGATTAAAGACGCAATTATAGTTGTGTCCAACGTTAATATGCCAGTTATCCAGTCCTCCTGAAAGCAACAAGTATTAGGCCTATGTTGCCAACGTTTTACATTATGCACGTTAATTCATCGAGTTGTCCCCGTTTCTAGGCCTCATAGGGCCCGGACACCAGATTCAAGCTTCAAGTCTTCTGAATCACTCTGAGGAGCGATGCAGCCCCTCCCGCATCCCTGACCCTTCACTTACTTTCTGCCAAGCAGCGCGGTGCCCGGCCTGGCCTGCCTGCCTGTCTGCCAAGAATATGTTATGCCTCTAGTTATCAGTTCAGCTCCCCGGCTTCACATTCCTAAGCTAACGAACCGCATAAACATCTTCAGCTATAGTCTAGTCTTTCTGTCTCCATGCAAGAGAATTACTGAATTAGTTTCCATAGAAGATTCATAGCACACGCAATACATAAAGAAATATATGCATGCACCAGCCTTAGTGTCAAGTAGCCTTTGCCCTGATGACTTTTAGATTCTATCAACATGTTCTCTAAACACAAGATATCAGATATGCTATAGGTACATGTCGTCCTGACATCCCAGACTTTAGTCTCCTCTTCTGGCGCAGAAGTCAGAGCCCCAGCTCTCTCTAGTTACACGTCATGGCCCGTTTGCGCGCACCAGTAGGTTAAAGGTTCCAGCTGCCCAGGTAGCCCCCTCCATGTACCCACCCATTTATGACACTTCTGTGACGTTACATCACATGTCTTCGGGCACACTCTGTGCACGCCTTCTTTGTACGCCCATATGTTCTTATCTTACGTTTGTCACTTGTTACGCCTACTGTATGCAATACAATTGTGCTGTTTTACTATATATACTATGTAATGTTAAAGAGACGTTGCAGCTGCCATTCCATTCCATTGCATGCCACATCATGGTCTTTAGGCTCGAGCCATCCGATTAAAGCCATTCTGACTCAGATATCACGGATCCTGCCTCTTATTTATTGAGCTATCTGTTATAATTAATGTATAGAAAAATAGTATCGGTAATTAATTATTTATTTACCACAGCACGCCACACTTCTGCACTTCGAACCGCAGCACCTGACGCCCGCCTACACCAGCGCTCCTGACTTCAACCGCGAGGAGTTCCATCTGCAACGTGTGTAACTTCGAGGGCCCAACGACTACATCACCGACCTCCGGAACTGATGCCTATGGACACCGTGCTTTCGGAAGCTCAACAAGAGGTCACTGTAGGAAACTGGCTCTATATATACTACACCAAAATGAGGTATAGTGTGTATAGAGTCCAGGTGACCCCAGAGGTAGGCAGAGGTTAAAGTTAGATAGAACCTTACTCTCTATTTGTGGTAGAGTGGTCGAGCAGTAAGGCAGTATCAGAGGACAGTGTTAAGCATTTGATGTACACACTCAGTCAACAAATTAATTCACACACTCAATAACTGAACTCTAGGCCAATTGTGTTTGTATAAAAATATATACTGTTGTTTTATTTTTAGAACCAAGTAAGCCTGTCATAGGTAAGCATTAAATACTTTTCAGTAATAAGTTACTGGATTTAGAACAGTTTGAAAATGCAGTAGAACTTGTACTTGTTTGATTTGCAAGGGATGCAGCAGGTTGCAACACTTAGCAAATACAGTACATTGAAATGAATAGGCTTTTTCAGTAAATTACAGGTAAGTTACTTTTTACGCTACTTTTCTAACTCAGTGCTGGGTACCTAGATTCAGCAATGGGACAATTCCTGTAAAGAGGTAAGCAATTACGTTTTGGTTATTTGCATGTTTTTAAATAATATCTTTAGATTTCAAAACGCCACACTTAGCCGTTTTTTGGAAGAAAAACAGTGCATTGAAATGAATAGGCTTTTTCAGTAAATTGCAGGTAAGGTACTTTGTACGTTACTTTTCTTACTCAGTGCTGGATGCCTGAATTCTTTACAACAAGGGGTGGTGATGGACAGAGTCTCTGAATTAAGCAGAATACTCTCACCCAGTCAAGAGATCAGGGCTAGATCCAACACCGTTTTTTAGCTCATTGCACCATCCCAGTTTCAGAACCTGGCTGTATGCAAATTAGTCTGTCCCTGGCCCAGTGCATCATGGGAACAGGGCAGACCAGACTACAAAAGCCAATTCTTACACTGGGAAGGAAACAAGCTTCCGGGGACCGGTTTCTGGCATTTCAGCCGTCTTCGGCCCGGCTTGCTTGAATCCTGATGGTGCAATGAGCAAGGGACTCACATCTGAGTATACCCTTCCACGCTTAGGCTGAAATGCCAGAAACCGGTCCCCGGTAGCTTGTATCCTTTCTGGTGAAGAATTGGCTTGGTAGTTTGGTCTGCCCTGTTCCCATGATGCACTGGGCCAGGGACAGACTAATTTGCATATAGCCAGGTTCTGAGCTGGGATGGGGCAGTGAGCTAAATAACGGTGATGGATCAAGCCCTAATCTTTGGACTGGGTAAGAGTGGTCTGCTTAATTCAGACACTCTGTTCATCACCACCCCCTTTTCTGAATCGTTTTTGGCCACTATAGGTGTGGCAGGGTATACTCAGACATGAGTCCCTTGCTCACTGCTCCATCAGGATTCAAGCAAGCCGGGCCGACGAGGCTGAAATGCCAGAAACCGGTCCCCGGTAGCTTGTATCCTTTCTGGTGAAGAATTGGCTTGGTAGTTTGGTCTGCCCTGTTCCCATGATGCACTTGGCCAGGGACAGACTAATTTGCATATAGACAGGTTCTGAGCTGGGATGGGGCAGTGAGCTAAATAACGGTGATGGATCAAGCCCTGATCTTTGGACTGGGTAAGAGTGGTCTGCTTAATTCAGACACTCTGTTCATCACCACCCCCTTTTCTGAATCGTTTTTGGCCACAATAGGTGTGGCAGGGTATACTCAGACATGAGTCCCTTGCTCACTGCTCCATCAGGATTCAATCAAGCCGGGGCGACGAATCTGAAATGCCAGAAACCGGTCCCCGGTAGCTTGTATCCTTTCTGGTGAAGAATTGGCTTGGTAGTTTGGTCTGCCCTGTTCCCATGATGCACTGGGCCAGGGACAGACTAATTTGCATATAGCCAGGTTCTGAGCTGGGATGGGGCAGTGAGCTAAATAACGGTGATGGATCGAGCCCTGATCTTTGGACTGGGTAAGAGTGGTCTGCTTAATTCAGACACTCTGTTCATCACCACCCCCTTTTCTGAATCGTTTTTGGCCACTATAGGTGTGGCAGGGTATACTCAGACATGAGTCCCTTGCTCACTGCTCCATCAGGATTCAAGCAAGCCGGGCCGACGAGGCTGAAATGCCAGAAACCGGTCCCCGGTAGCTTGTATCCTTTCTGGTGAAGAATTGGCTTGGTAGTTTGGTCTGCCCTGTTCCCATGATGCACTGGGCCAGGGACAGACTAATTTGCATATAGCCAGGTTCTGAGCTGGGATGGGGCAGTGAGCTAAATAACGGTGATGGATCAAGCCCTGATCTTTGGACTGGTTAAGAGTGGTCTGCTTAATTCAGACACTCTGTTCATCACCACCCCCTTTTCTGAATCGTTTTTGGCCACTATAGGTGTGGCAGGGTCTACTCAGACATGAGTCCCTTGCTCACTGCTCCATCAGGATTCAAGCAAGCCGGGCCGACAAGGCTGAAATGCCAGAAACCGGTCCCCGGTAGCTTGTATCCTTTCTGGTGAAGAATTGGCTTGGTAGTTGTGTCTGCCCTGTTCCCATGATGCACTGGGCCAGGGACAGACTAATTTGCATATAGCCAGGTTCTGAGCTGGGATGGGGCAGTGAGCTAAATAACGGTGATGGATCAAGCCCTGATCTTTGGACTGGGTAAGAGTGGTCTGCTTAATTCAGACACTCTGTTCATCACCACCCCCTTTTCTGAATCGTTTTTGGCCACTATAGGTGTGGCAGGGTATACTCAGACATGAGTCCCTTGCTCACTGCTCCATCAGGATTCAAGCAAGCCGGGCAGACGAGGCTGAAATGCCAGAAACCGGTCCCCGGTAGCTTGTATCCTTTCTGGTGAAGAATTGGCTTGGTAGTTTGGTCTGCCCTGTTCCCATGATGCACTGGGCCAGGGACAGACTAATTTGCATTTAGCCAGGTTCTGAGCTGGGATGGGGCAGTGAGCTAAATAACGGTGATGGATCAAGCCCTGATCTTTGGACTGGGTAAGAGTGGTCTGCTTAATTCAGACACTCTGTTCATCACCACCCCCTTTTCTGATTCGTTTTTGGCCACTATAGGTGTGGCAGGGTATACTCAGACATGAGTCCCTTGCTCACTGCTCCATCAGGATTCAAGCAAGCCGGGCCGACGAGGCTGAAATGCCAGAAACCGGTCCCCGGTAGCTTGTATCCTTTCTGGTGAAGAATTGGCTTGGTAGTTTGGTCTGCCCTGTTCCCATGATGCACTGGGCCAGGGACCGACTAATTTGCATATAGCCAGGTTCTGAGCTGGGATGGGGCAGTGAGCTAAATAACGGTGATGGATCAAGCCCTGATCTTTGGACTGGGTAAGAGTGGTCTGCTTAATTCAGACACTCTGTTCATCACCACCCCCTTTTCTGAATCGTTTTTGGCCACTATAGGTGTGGCAGGGTATACTCAGACATGAGTCCCTTGCTCACTGCTCTATCAGGATTCAAGCAAGCCGGGCCGACGAGGCTGAAATGCCAGAAACCGGTCCCCGGTAGCTTGTATCCTTTCTGGTGAAGAATTGGCTTGGTAGTTTGGTCTGCCCTGTTCCCATGATGCACTGGGCCAGGGACAGACTAATTTGCATATACCAGGTTCTGAGCTGGGATGGGGCAGTGAGCTAAATAACGGTGATGGATCAAGCCCTGATCTTTGGACTGGGTAAGAGTGGTCTGCTTAATTCAGACACTCTGTTCATCACCACCCCCTTTTCTGAATCGTTTTTGGCCACTATAGATGTGGCAGGGTATACTCAGACATGAGTCCCTTGCTCACTGCTCCATCAGGATTCAAGCAAGCCGGGCCGACGAGGCTGAAATGCCAGAAACCGGTCCCCGGTAGCTTGTATCCTTTCTGGTGAAGAATTGGCTTGGCAGTTTGGTCCGCCCTGTTCCCATGATGCACTGGGCCAGGGACAGACTAATTTGCATATAGCCAGGTTCTGAGCTGGGATGGGGCAGTGAGCTAAATAACGGTGATGGATCAAGCCCTGATCTTTGGACTGGGTAAGAGTGGTCTGCTTAATTCAGACACTCTGTTCATCACCACCCCCTTTTCTGAATCGTTTTTGGCCACTATAGGTGTGGCAGGGTATACTCAGACATGAGTCCCTTGCTCACTGCTCCATCAGGATTCAAGCAAGCCGGGCCGACGAGACTGAAATGCCAGAAACCGGTCCCCGGTAGCTTGTATCCTTTCTGGTGAAGAATTGGCTTGGTAGTTTGGTCTGCCCTGTTCCCATGATGCACTGGGCCAGGGACAGACTAATTTGCATATAGCCAGGTTCTGAGCTGGGATGGGGCAGTGAGCTAAATAACGGTGATGGATCAAGCCCTGATCTTTGGACTGGGTAAGAGTGGTCTGCTTAATTCAGACACTCTGTTCATCACCACCCCCTTTTCTGAATCGTTTTTGGCCACTATAGGTGTGGCAGGGTATACTCAGACATGAGTCCCTTGCTCACTGCTCCATCAGGATTCAAGCAAGCCGGGCCGACGAGGCTGAAATGCCAGAAACCGGTCCCCGGTAGCTTGTATCCTTTCTGGTGAAGAATTGGCTTGGTAGTTTGGTCTGCCCTGTTCCCATGATGCACTGGGCCAGGGACAGACTAATTTGCATATAGCCAGGTTCTGAGCTGGGATGGGGCAGTGAGCTAAATAACGGTGATGGATCAAGCCCTGATCTTTGGACTGGGTAAGAGTGGTCTGCTTAATTCAGACACTCTGTTCATCACCACCCCCTTTTCTGAATCGTTTTTGGCCACTATAGGTGTGGCAGGGTATACTCAGACATGAGTCCCTTGCTCACTGCTCCATCAGGATTCAAGCAAGCCGGGCCGACGAGGCTGAAATGCCAGAAACCGGTTCTCGGTAGCTTGTATCCTTTCTGGTGAAGAATTGGCTTGGTAGTTTGGTCAGCCCTGTTCCCATGATGCACTGGGCCAGGGACAGACTAATTTGCATATAGCCAGGTTCTGAGCTGGGATGGGGCAGTGAGCTAAATAACGGTGATGGATCAAGCCCTGATCTTTGGACTGGGTAAGAGTGGTCTGCTTAATTCAGACACTCTGTTCATCACCACCCCCTTTTCTGAATCGTTTTTGGCCACTATAGGTGTGGCAGGGTATACTCAGACATGAGTCCCTTGCTCACTGCTCCATCAGGATTCAAGCAAGCCGGGCCGACAAGGCTGAAATGCCAGAAACCCGTCCCCGGTAGCTTGTATCCTTTCTGGTGAAGAATTGGCTTGGTAGTTTGGTCAGCCCTGTTCCCATGATGCACTGGGCCAGGGACAGACTAATTTGCATATAGCCAGGTTCTGAGCTGGGATGGGGCAGTGAGCTAAATAACGGTGATGGATCAAGCCCTGATCTTTGGACTGGGTAAGAGTGGTCTGCTTAATTCAGACACTCTGTTCATCACCACCCCCTTTTCTGAATCGTTTTTGGCCACTATAGGTGTGGCAGGGTATACTCAGACATGAGTCCCTTGCTCACTGCTCCATCAGGATTCAAGCAAGCCGGGCCGACGAGGCTGAAATGCCAGAAACCGGTTCCCGGTAGCTTGTATCCTTTCTGGTGAAGAATTGGCTTGGTAGTTTGGTCTGCCCTGTTCCCATGATGCACTGGGCCAGGGACAGACTAATTTGCATATAGCCAGGTTCTGAGCTGGGATGGGGCAGTGAGCTAAATAACGGTGATGGATCAAGCCCTGATCTTTGGACTGGGTAAGAGTGGTCTGCTTAATTCAGACACTCTGTTCATCACCACCCCCTTTTCTGAATCGGATGCCTGAATTCAGCACTGGGACATTTCCTGTAAACAGGTGAGCAAGTACGTTTTTAGATTTCAAAACTCCACACTTAACCTCTTCCGTGCGTCGGACTGCACCCGGCCGTCTGATCTCACGGAGGGCGTGTGCGGGGGACGGCCGGGGGCCGTCCGAACTGCACACACGTCAAATTCCTCAGCACCGCGGGGGCATTCCGGCCACAGCGATGTGGTTAAAAACTTTTTTGAAGAAAATTGTCAATGTTATCCTATGGAGGAAAAACAGGTTATCGGTTCACAGGTAAGTCATCGTCTGTGGGAGTTGAGGTTCTGGGGGTAGACTCATGGGTTCCCCAGGGTCAGTGATGCACTTTTGTTTCACCCTCAGCGGCACTAGGGCGGCCGGGCTGCAGAGTGTTGAGGCTCAATGTTATCCAATCGAGGAGGTTTGAGGCAGGTCAGGGGTCACCGGATCTCGGGCCAGGATCACTGGGGGACCTCCTCGTTGTGTTTTTCCACTTGTGCTCGGGCCGGGTTCGGCGGGTGCAGAGTGGGCTGGATTTGCGGTATCTGGCTGGAGCCAGAAGCTGCAGTTTGAACAAATCCGGTGTTCACGGGAGAAGCAATCTTGGAAGTGAAGGCAGACAGGTGCTCCAGGGTTTTTGAGGTTGATGGCTGCAGGACCCACCGGGATTTCGCAGGAGCAGGTTCAAAGGGAGACAGGCCAGTAGGGCTGGTGCCAAGTCAGTGGGCGTAGTCCTCTAGTTAGCTGGCTGCACGGCTATTCAGTCCTTCTTCTTTTCTTCTTGTTGTCAGGCTGGATATGAGAAAGCAAGGTTCAGGGTGCCCCCTAAATACTAGATTTAGGGGTGTTACAGGTAGGTAAGGGCAGGGACCAATGGGTCCCTTCCCTGGGGTGGGTACACCCCCTATCGTTCCACCCCCCAGTGAGAGGGTGGCAGGAACCTGTCCCTGGTTGGCTAGCTCCCCCATCCTCAAGATGGCGGGGACTCAGAGTTATGCTTCACTTCGCCTCCCCCACCTGAGGGGTGGAGTTGGCAGAGGTGGGCACACCTCTTTCCCTCACTTGTTTTTCCCGCCGGTTCTCCCGCCCAAAGTGTGAGGTAGAACCAGCGGAGACCACTTGCTGAAAGCAGCAAATGGTCTGGGGAGGCTCACAAAGGCGGCATGCCTTTGAAGCTTCCCCTTCGTGAACTCTGCCCATCCAGGGGGATGAGGCTTGGCATCCCATCCCAGGATGTGCATTGTTTCAGGCCCCGAGAGCATTAGACTCTCGACCCAGGGGTCCAGAAACATGTCTGTCTAAGCACCCACTCAGTCAGGTCACTAGAAGTTGGTTGTGTTTCAGGGGGCGTCTCTAAGATGCCCTCTGTTGTGCATTTTACATTAAATCCCACACTGGCATTAGTGTGGGTTTAATGTGCTGAGAAGTTTGATACAAAATGTCCCAGTCTTCAGTGGAGCCATTATGGTGTTGTGGAGTTCTGTAATGACAAATTTCCAGCACCATATACTCTTAATGGCAGCACTGCACTTACAGGGCCCAGGAATGGACTTAGGCACTTTAGGGGTACAGGGCTCATGCACCTGTACCCTCACCATTGGCATAAGGCACCCAGCTAGAAGGGTGACTGATGTATGCCATGGCAGTGGTTTGTGGGCATGGCACACACGGATGTGTGCCATGTTGACTCTTCACTTTTTTCTGCACCAAGACACGCAGCCTGAAAAGGCAGTTTGTGAATGTCAGGGTACATGACCTCAAAGGGTGGCACAATAAGTGCTGCAGCCATCAGAGGCATTCTTTGGTCACAGTGCCCTGGGTACCTGTGGTACCATTTACCAGGGGCTGACATGTGGCCAGAGATGCCAATTGGGTTAACGCTTCAATGCAATTTTTAGGGAAGGAACATAGGCCCTGGGTACCTGATTTGCAGGAGCCCAGGGCACACTCAGTCATAGAACATCAGCAATTCAGCAAAAAGTGGGGGCATACCATGCAAGAAAGAGGGCACTTTCTTACATTTGCCGACACCCTACATTTCTAAAGGTACTGTTTTGCGCGTCTCCCGGACACCGTAGCTGACTCGGGATGCCGCAGTCAGCCAGAACTGTTTGGATTTATTTGTTCACAATGCCGTGATAGCCCCGGACGGACTTATTAACTTCAAGGAACTTTATTTCAAGGTAATTTTGATAACTGAAGATTTTTAAGTACTGTATTGTAGATTTTAATCGTTTTTGGTCTTAAGTATATAAAAATATTGGATATTTTTCTAAACAGGTGTGGTGTCCTTTTGTAGTGCTTACACTGTATTACTGTTTGTTCTGTGCAAATGCTTTACACACTGCCTCTAAGATAAGTCTGACTGCTCGTGCCAAGCTACCAAGAGAATTTGCAGGGGTTATTTTAGGAGTGTAACTCCCTTATCCTGACTAGAAGAAAGGGTCCCTATTTGGACAACGTGCAAACTTATGCCAACTAGAGATCCCCATTTCTAACATTGGTTGTCAGTGGTGAGGATAGGACTTGCGTGTGCACTTAACTTACAGTGATTGGTGTGCACTACTAGCATATCGCAGACCATTACATACCACTGTAGTGTAGTTCCTATATCCCTGATAGGCTCTGCGCATTGGAATAATATATACTATAGTTGTGGCATAGGACTGAGGTCAGTATGCCTCTATCGAGTACATTAAACTTAATTACTTGTGTGTGTGCCAGCTAACTCAGAGATCACTAGAAACGTCTCGAATAAACAAGAAGGGATTAGCTTCCAAACTTGCCATGGCGAGCCGCTGGCGAGCCGTGCAAGTATGCAATCATGCAGTCGGTAGGTAGCCGTGCCGTGCCATGGCAAGTGAAGTTATATTTATACCTTGAAGGTGTTTAGGAATGCCAGTATTGACGTAAAAGTCGGGCAGAGAAACGTCATGAATGAACCCCTAAGGAATAGATGTTCATGCATTATAAATGAGTTCTTGGAGATATCAATAATCCAAGCAAGGGGAAGTCCTAAAGGCTTAAAAGTCTGGTTTTCCAAGAACTCAGTGTGACGTGGATGGACACATGTAGGTGGCCATGCCTGTAATAATGCCTAATAAAGGGTTGGATTTCTATGCCTAAAGACGGGCAATGCGAATTGTGCCTATATAAGGGCGTAAATCGGGAAACCTAAATACGGTATCTAAAACGACACACAACACCACATACTGTTTTTTGGTCTATTTTTGCCTTTCCATTGGTCTTGAACTTGAACTTTCCAGTTCAACATGCCTGAATCAATTGAATCATCTGCTGCATCCTTTGAGGAAGAGAGGTTAGAAACCTACAATGTGAAGGAATTGAAGGCGATCTGCAAAGAAGTCCAAATTAGAAGCCTCACCAGAAAAGAGGAGCTACAAAAGGCACTGAGGGCCTGGGTAGCAGCCAAACATGCTAGTGAGCTGTCTGGGGATCTTGGCATGGAGGCAGAAGAGCCTATTCCAAGGGTGGATGTGCTTTTGGAACGGGGCACCCTTTAAACCAGTGTTGCTATGGAACTGGAGAAGCTTGAGTTAGCCATGGAGGAGAAAAGGATGATTCTAGACCATGAGATCAGGATAAAGGAGCTGGATCAGAGAAGTAGAACCAGCTCAGATGGTGGCAGCAATTCGTCAGGGCAGTCAGACAGAATTGTGCACATCCCCAAGAATGTAGGCAAGGAACTCAAGAAGGGGGATGACATACACAGGTGGTTCCAGGTGTATTGTGGAAACTAGCAGAAATCGCTGTTAGTATGAGCTGAAGCCATTTTGTTTGTGGCAGCCATTTTAGTTAGCCATGTGCTTCCCCGTCTTCACTGTTGCCTGCTTCTCTATTACGCCTGATTCATCATCTAAAGTTAACTCCTTCAGCACTGAGTTAGAGCACAGCACATGCTCAGAAAGGCCTGTAGCTGCTAGAATGCACCTGCTCTTAAAGTAACTGTTAGGCTTTTTTAACTAATTTCAGCAACTCAGTTACTCCTCCTACTTTGTTGACTAAGTAGTTTCCAGTTGTCCATATATGTGTAATAGCTATTCATGTGTATACTTGTACCGCCTCTTTTTGAGTCTTCATGCTTACTCAGCTAGCAACTGGCCATAAAAGGCCCATGGTTTCTTTACTCCTTGGACTACCTCATACAGTGGCCTGAGGGTACCGTATTGACGTAGTCTCCCTCATGAGAGGTTAATACATCTATTTTCTTTGATATTACAGCTTCCGTGCCAATCTCTATTTTGTCAGTCTTAAGGAGCAGTGCACAAAGAAGGGCAAACCCCTGCACCTGAGAGCCTCCAAAAAGCTCACCCCCACAAATTGGCGCCTGTCTTGGGGCTCATCAGGAGACTCGGTCACCCAAAAGAGTGGTCTCGACAGAGGTTTGGAATCTCGCTGAGGATGTACACTACACAATGAGACCCTGGTCTTTGCAGACCAAAGTGCTTTTCTGATTTTCCCGATTTGACCCTCCAGGTGGTGACCGGTCCCTGACTGAGATCCCTTTAGTGTTCATCTCAAAGTGACCATTAGGTCTATTCAGAACTTGGCAGTTGGAAGCTGGAGACTTGTTTGGTAAGGTCGCGATGCAACACTTTTGTATAACTTGGCCAAGATTTTGGTTTGTTTGTTTGTTTGCTGCAGCAAATAAATGCAGGTAATGTGGAGATTTGTCTCTACTTTTGGATAATTCTCAGGATAAATAAGTTTTTGATTATATTATTATATCGCATTGTAATATTTTTGGCATGCCTGCTCCTAGCACACTTCGTAGAAAGTGTTGCTGTCTTGATGGTACCAATATGGATTTTGAAAGTACTCAGCTGACTCCCCTAGAGGGGATACCTAATAGGTTTATGTACATTAAATACAGTATTTCTTCCATAATGTATCATACACTGTGGAACAAATATATATATACAAAAAAAAGGATCCTGATCTACGCACTTAGTAAAATTCATAAATGGTGATACGGAGCGCTTTTGAGTGTCCCGCTAGCTCCATTGGTAATTCGGTGTATTTTGGAAAAGGTCTGGGGCTAGAGCTGTTTTTGTAAATATGATTTACAATTGATACTTACAAATGGTTTGGTTTGAGTCAGTCTATGGACTGTCTCTTGCTTTTGTCCTAAGTGTTGATTTGTGGGTTGATTGCTTTTTGGAGCGTCGATGTGGTTTGTGGACTGACACCGGTGGTGATGCTTGTGAAGTACTTGTTTGAGTGAGTAGTGACTGTGTTTTTTGTGTAAGAATGGTTTGCCTTAGCAAGCAGTGTTGTGTGTTCTGAGTGTGTGGCCCCCTTCTTGAAAATGTCTGGAATAAGCTCAATTTGGTTCGTTGTCGTCCTTGTGTTCTGCTAATGTCATTGAAACAATTACACTTTAAAATTCAAGGAATTAATTATATAACATATGCTAAATTGCTGCACGCTACCATTAACAGTAAAGCAGTAACAACGTTTAGATGTGTGAATATTGCCTCAGTTGTAAAGAAACATTAGAATTAACACTCAATAGGGAAAAAATAGACCTCATAGAAAGAAGAAAAAAAACAAATGTGTGTGCTTTACACAACTAGGACTCAATACAAAATGTTACAGAATTATCCTTAGATATTAATATTAAAAAACATTCACGTCATCTGAGTAATTAGTTACTGCTAAAATAAAAGCGCCTCTTTTTCACATTGCAAAACGATAGATTTGTACTGGCTTGAATTGCCTGGGTTTTAAATAGACTGAAATGTGCTCAATTCCCGGTGCTAGAATGAGCTTTTAAACAGCTGTTCAAAGCTGTTTGTCTGAAGGAAGCTGTCTGTCAGAACAGACGGAGTTAATCAATGGTTTGCAAACTTTTTGAGGACATTAGAATACAGCAAAGGGTTTTAGCGTAGAAGTTGACACCTGCTGGTTGTGAAGCACAGCTGAGTAAATAAAACATGGCTATGCCCGGGCACAAGCTACAGATCAAGCTGTGGGAACTAGGTTTTAAATTAGTACAACATGGTATGAAGGCACGTGCGTTAAAGACTGCTGATTTTAAAAGTTAGAAATACAGCTTCATTATTTTGGATAAAAGAGAACGGATTAAAAGTAAGGACTTTCTTTCTTGTTGCTTTTCTAAATAAGCACATCTGTGGATCTGATGGTAAATAATTACTGCCCTTTAACAAGTGGCACAAACCTTTTATGTTTCAGTACAGCTTCTGTGCTTAGTGTCATAAATAAATGCATTTAAAGGCAAAAGGAAATGAATAAGGCTTGCTTTTCATATGTGGAAACATCAAAAGGGTTAGTGATCATTATTCAAACAAAATTGCTACATGAAAAAAATTGTTAAAAGTCATTGTATTAAAATCGTTTTTGCACTGTTAGGATTTTCATAATGTCTAATTCCACTATTGTGAAAATTCAATAATATTTAGCACTACAGAAAATTACCTTGTGCAAAGTGTGTGTCAAGATTTCAATGTCTAAATGGTTAAAATATACTGTGCATAAAAATTAAAAAGGTGAATATTCGTTTCTCTAGCAATGACAATATTACTGAATCTTAGGGACAAACTTAAAATATGATTCCTAGTATTGCCTACTGGCTGTAGTCTGAAATGCACTTACAAAGTTAAGCAATGAGTAGCTTTACAGACATGAGAATTACATTGCGCGCCTTAATGCATGATAGTTCTGAGCGAATTATGGCATTCTGAAAACTGGAATTTTGAGCAAGTTCTTTAGGTGCTAGAACGCATATTTCAAAGGACTAAAACAAAAACAAGACAGCAAAAGTGCATCCTACCATTAAAATCATCAGCACATAGGGACGGAACAGGACTGCTTTTCAGCTGTGCTTCTCCAGAGGTACTTTGAATTGTAAAAGCCGCATGGGAATAGCCTTTCTCAGACTGGGGACAACAGGTTTAAGGGTCAGAGGCTAAGTTCTGTATTTAGAACTGACCAGCACTACTGAACGTAAAATGTCCACGCAGGGAGCCACTGTGACAGTATGTGATTTCTACATTACACAAGAGTAGTTTAATAAACTGAGTTCTTTGTATTAATTACATTTTCTGATTCTAACATTGTAGGGTAAAATACTACAGGTAATGTAATTTTTGCTCTAATGATGTCTGAGGCTATAATGTGCCTAGGACAATTAGGGTCAAAATTAATTCTCAATTCATGTTAATAATATTTAGGATATCATTATTAGTAATTTAACTACGTTTAAGAAATGGAAGAATTTACTTAGTTGTTTCAATGAACTTATGGCCTTGATTAAGCCTTCCTGGAACAAGATTGGACACCACAGATCTGTTTTAGGTAACATTAGCTAAAGGAAATATTGCATATTCTGTTAGGAGCACATGGGGATATCACTGTTTTCTTGAGAAATAATACAGGTGTAGGAGATATGCAGGTGGGGTTTATCCTATTGAATAACATTATCAAGGGGTGGCAGCGTCTGTAGGCCATATGCAGAGAATAGCTCTGCCATGCATACAGAAATACTGGTTTTCACTCAAAATTGTTGTGCTAGGGCCAGAACGAGAGGCTATGAAATAAAGTTTGCATTAATGTGCTATTATGTTACACAGCTCAATAAGCTAAAGGAATTGGTAGTTGATTATTAATGTTTTCTAGCTAGCTCAAGGTGCTAGTTACCTCCTACAAGTCTGTTTGTGCCCAGCTGCCAAAAATGGGAGTAAATATTGTCGACAGGAGGTCACCTGTTTCGGTTACCTACTGCGGAATAGGGTAGGAGGCTAGCTCTTGTGCAAATTAAGGTTAACTAAAGTTAAGTAACACATTGTCATTTTTCTTGATTTATGTGCTCTCTCTCTCTCTCTCTCTTTCTTTTTCAATCTCTTGAGCCTGTCTAAGCTGTCTAGGAACGGCCATGAGACGTCTAATTGGCTATTCAGTAATACTGCTTTAAAATTGTTAGAATTATTAGTGATAACACCCTTATTGCTTATGTTATTCTCATGATATATACAGTTTTGCAAGGTCATTACTAGTCTCTTATTAGTTAGTCTCTGTAATTGCGCTGACAGCCCTTATTAGAGCTGGTGAATAGGGTTTTTTATTTGAAAATTATGTTACCTAGTCCAGATTGTGAAAAGTAGAATGCACAAGGGTTCACAACGTTAGGAAAGATGCCCGTGTGATCCTCAGCAAACAGTTTGAAGAAAAAATATTGCTTTATAGAAGTTTGTTTGCCACAATAGGTTTTGCTGGAGAAATTCATGTACCCACTATGTTGAGATTTTGTTAGGTATTTATGTAGTAAGGATCCCTGTTAAATTAGCAGTTTTTAGATTTTCCCGCCGTGCCTAGAACATGAGAGCATGGTCCGAAGGGTAAAATGGAGGTGTTTTTATGTAAGAAAAAATATTGTAGAAGTGTCTGCAGTCCTGTACAAGTAGGGAAAGGTTATGACTTATAAAACACAAGCTTGTTAAGGCAAGAAACACAAAAGGATGCTCGTTCTGAAAATTCCCTTTCTTGAGGTTCTTCAGATGAATAATATAGGAATAAACAAATGTAAGGATTTAGAGTATGTCCGCATTGTTTTTCTTTTTCCCTCAGAATTTAGTAAATAAACATAGACTTCCTTGGCAGCTTGGGATTGGGAGAAACAAATCAAATCGTGTAACGTTTTACTCTTGTCAGTTCATCAAAAAGTTCCTTTTATACTTGTTAATAGGTCCAGGGTGTTTTTTTAACTCTCAGATAGATAAAGTGGTTCTTGGGTGCCTTGCTAATATATGGGGTGCCCCAAGACTAAAGAAGTTTTCTGAAATAGAGTATCTTCTCTGTTGATATATTATTTGTATGCCTTGTCTAAAGATCTTCTGTTCTGACCACCAATAGGTATCTGCTACCCTACAACCATTGCCAGAGGGATCCAAACATCAGATCCAGACTGGGGAGTCTGCGCCGGTCCAGCTTGGAGTCAAAGTAAAGGGAACCAGCACAGGCATTGCTGGCAACTAGGACCACAGTGAAAGAAGAAGGCTGGAAGCACTGGGCCAAGTAACACAACGTTAAGTGTGTACTCCTGCCACTGTCTTGGACGAAAGACGGGGTCACAAATCAGGATGGAGACTTCTTGGCATGGATCCAGTTTTTGATGCCCAGCTGAGAGAATCACAGACTGACAAGGACGGCAAGGAGGCTTTTGCTGGAGGTGACCCCCTTTGAAACAAGGGTTGCTTCAGATACTCCAGCATTAGGCCTTTGAGTCCTGGTCCCTAAGTGCATGCACATCTGCACCTCTGTTTGTTGATCAAGAGGTGCCTGGGCATAATGGGTACAATATGTGACCCCGACAAAAGAGCAGTGCACCAGCGTAGCAACACAGGAGTTAGGGAAGGACTTGAATTCAGGGTACAGGTGCTGTGCCTTTGGTGCCTGTTAGATTAAAGTGAAGAATACTGGTGCACTGCCTGAGACACTGGACAGGATTGCTGAGAGTATTTGCCCCGGAGGGTAGGTGCCCTATCCTAAAAGAAAAAATGAACTTTGGGCCCTGATTGTCTATTTGAGTTGCAAGTTGTGCAGCTCCACCGTTGGAAAATAACTTTTCATGAACAATAGGGGTCTGCCTGTGAGGTTCAGACGGACACAGGGAGAAGACTCCCCTCTGGCTGGTTGTACAGCGGCTTCTATTCTTGAAGTACTTTTTAGCATTGTACCCCTTTGGTCATCCCATTTTGGAGGAGGAGCAGCCCTTTGCGGCTCCTCGTCCTAATTCCCATGGCCCCATTTGGTCCTCCTGGTCCCCCAACACAAAGATTGTTTTTGTGCAATAAAATGTTTTTTTGTATTTAGAAATAGCATCAGGTATATACTGGTGGCTATTTCCAAACTGAATAAAATAGCCACTGAAATCCACTAGAACTCAGGGACATGGACTTGGACTTGCTGATTTTAAACAAGGTTTTCCATTTGGGGCTGAAAGCTATTATCAGCCCTATATATAATTGTTGTGATCCTTTTTTCCTGCTGCCTTTGCATTTAATGTGACCCAATGCTCTGTTCCGCATGTATTTCTACTTGTATCTCACCAGTTAAACCAAATGTTCAAAATGTAAATGCCCACCTAGCTATGGATGAAGATATTAATGGATTTATGAGGATAGATGTGCAGAATAACTTCCATACTTCTATTAATTCATAGCAGATATCTTCAGCTAATGCTAAAACGGCCAACTGTGGAAACTAGCAGAAATCGCTGTTAGCATGAGCTGAAGCCATTTTGTTTGTGGCAGCCATTTTAGTTAGAAACAGAAGCAACAATATCTCAACTGGTATCATTAAGGGGGTCAACTAAACAAGTATGTGCAATACATTACAAGGAAAGAAGAAGGGAGACTCTTGGTACGTTTTTGAAATGTGCACAAGGCATCATATAATTAAAGTAACAATAAAAATGGTACAGTTGTAACAGCACTGTAGGCATAGAATGCAAAGGCAGCCCGAATTGGACGTGGTACACAATTGTGCTTGTGACACAGAAAAGTGACGATGCAAGTGACAATGTGAAATCAGCGAAAGGCGCACGGTGACAAAATTGTGAAATATGTACAGTGAACTTTGTGGTTAAAAGGAATGATTTACAATGACTGGGTAGGTAATGACTGAGCGATTTAATTGAACCACAAGAGGTTTGGCGCCGTCAGTTGAGCTGAGGAGTCGACGACGTTTCGATCCTAATGAATCAGGATCATCTTCAGGACTGGTTTGCCAGGATGGATAGTGCTGTACAGGGAGGGAATGAGACGGGTCGGGTGTGGAAGGGGAATGCGCGTGTAGGTGAAATCAACGCAGGCAGCTGGGCCTACCTGAGGGTCAGGCTGGGTGGAGAGAACAAGGTGGAGGGTCCAAGGGTGGCGCAGCGAATGACGTCTGCGTGAAGGCGAGCCGGTGGCTGAAAAACCGGGAAGGGGAGAACCGGTTTAGGAGCTGCGGCGCGTGAAGCGTGGCAAAAGCTGGGCATGGATGAGAAAGATAGAATCTACCTGAGATGGACATGGTCCCTTGTCCACGGCGTAGCAAGAGGAATCAATCCAGATGGGAAGGCTGTCGGTAAGGGGCGGGGTGAAGCGTGGAGGCTCCCACGGGGTTTCAGGAAGCCCTATGGCTGAGTTAGGAACAGTGAGGCAAAAGCGGAGGGTTGACGTGCGATTTATCGCAGGCGCTAAGGTGTTGTCTTACCTTAGGAGAGAGATACGATTGCCACAGGGTCGGGGCTTCAGACCTCTGGGCTGGGATGCTGTGAGCGAGGATCGGCGTAGGCTGTGGAGGCGTGTGGTTCTGGAGCCTCTGTGCGACCGAGGAGTTGGATGCGGTCGGGGGAAATCTAGGGTGAGAATCAGGGTGGGTATCAGCAAGGGGACGGTCTCCAGCCAGGCGGTGTGGGAGAAAGGACGTCTGGCCAGGCTTACCGTTAAGTGTGGAGTTAATTCAGCGAGTAGGGTGACGCTCCGGTCAGTGTGGAACCGCTTGGTGAAGGCAGACAGCGGTGGCTGTTAAGATAAGGCATTTCCGGGTACTGTGACGTCACGCGGTCATGTGACCGGGGTGGGGGCGTGTCTGATATGATGCGGCTTGGGGGTGGGGCGAGAGAGGGAGAGGGGATGGCGGTTATGACATCAAATGGTGTGGGGCTACACAGGTAGAGGGAAGCATGTGATGCCTGAAGATCCCTCGCCGAGGGCGCATTGATGAAGCGTGCACCCCTGAAACGTACTAATATTCGGTGGGCTGCAAGCTAATAGCAGGTAGTTCATGACAATAAACAATTAACAGTTCTGACTGATTTAAACAATAAGTACAGTCCTCGTATATTCATGCAAGAGTGTGGGTGAGCCCGGTGAAGGCAGTTTGTGTAGCATCCAATAAACATATTGGTATTCTGTAGGCTGCATGCTTACAACAGGTAGTTTATGACAATGAAAAGGCAATAAAAACTCCAGACTAAGTTCAAAAGATTTAGAGCAGTCCTGGTTTATTCATGCAGGAGCGTGATGCGAAGGGGAGGGGACAAGGCACTTCATGGTGGTGCGGGTAGCGGGTGGGAAAAAATAATTATACATATACATGCTCTGCTGGCGGAAGGGGAAACAGGGGAAAACAGAGGTTGCAGAATGCAAATTGCATGAACATGGCGAGTTACAAAATAATTGTGCTATTCCATTCGTCAATAGTGTTAAGGCCAAGGTTGACTGAGTTACAGGTGGTAATCCATTTACATTCACTTTAGTTCAGCAGTGCTTTGATGTTACCACCTCTGATGAGTAGTGTGGGTTTGGTCAATCACCTGCCAGGTAATATCTGTCTCACAGTGTTTTTTCTCAATGTAGTGGGCAACCAACGGGGCGGTCAAGACTTTGCAGTGGATCCTGCTTTTGTGTTGGATTATTCTCTGTTTAACCATCTGAGTGGTCTGGCCAATGTATATGAGGTCGCATGGGCAGCGGATTGCGTAAATGACATTCTGTGACCTACAGTTGGTCAAAGTATTGAGTTTGTAAGACTTGTTATTGGTTTGGAACTCTTTTGTGTTGAGTGGCAGATCACACACTATACAAGCCTGGCACTTGTAATGTCCAATGACTGGAGGCAATCCCCAGGTGGCAGTGATGGTGTTCTGTCGGCTGGGATTAGTGGGCCATGTGATTGTATGTACTAGGTGGGCGGATAGGTTGTCACCACGTTGGTATGAGAAAAGAGGGTGTTCCTTGAATGCTTCATATGTGCGCAGTAGTGACCAATTCCGTTTAATGATCTTGCTCACTTGGTTGCTGCAGGGACTGAATTTGGAGACAAACAGTATGCGGGTCATGGCTTTTTTGAGTTTTGATGTGAGGAGATGGTCAGGGTGGCAGTACCAGGCCCTTTTACGGGCTCGGGAAATCAAGCGTTTCATGCTAACAGCGATTTCTGCTAGTTCCCACAGTTGGCCATTTTAGCATTAGCTCTTACTCTGTCCTTGCGGTTTAGGGTATATTGGTGAAACTGCGCAAAATTTCAACACTCGACTCACAGAGCATCGCTCTGCGATTCGCACTAAAAAGATGTCAGCACCACTGGTAGAACACATTGTCAAGATGAACCACACAGAGGATATTAAATGGATCATCCTTGAACCTATTCTACCTAAATTTAATCAAAGTAGTGAACCCATAAGAAAAAAGCGAGAGGTATTTTGGCTATTCACCCTGGACACCTTTAAAAGGGGTCTGAACCAGGAAATACCTTGGGCGCAAGTACATGCTATCAATTGAAAATAGGCTAGATAGTGACTTGCCAGCTGTAGATGTACCAGTATCTTATAATAACCACTATACGTAGTTCAGGATTAAAGGCTATTTACTAGCCATATGTTGGAATAAAAATATACCAGTAAGGTGCGTCATTCTGGAGACAATTTATTTGCTAGATAAAGTATGGGGCAAAAATTATCAATAGGTAATCATAAATCTAAAGTTAAGAATGGAAATATAAGAAGCTGTCTCTGAATATAATAGAAGAATGAATTCCTGACTATAGGGTATATAATGGCACACCACTTATCCATTCAGATCACAAAATTGATTTATTGTGAAGCCACTGTTATAATTGGGATATAAACGGCCATCAAAATATTAAATAATAAATATATACACATATGTAGATATACAGACTTAGACTATATTGATATCACCTATGGCTACCGAAGAATATAATATGCAACATACAACATGGCGCACATTAGTGTTTCTCTTTTTATCAACCACTAGCCTTTCTACTGGATAAATTCAAACCCCTCCTTTAGGTTTTTAAAGTGTGTATAACATTGAAATGTATGTTTGTGTAAATTATATTGTATGTCTCCCTAATACAATCAATGTATATGAGAAAAACTAAAGATATAATATATAAACAATTTTTGATATATGTGATGAAAATATATGAAAAAGAAAAAAGATAAAATAAGTAAATAAAAATATATAATTACATAAAAAAAGGGTTTTGATTAATTTCTGGACACTATTGTTAGACATAGGTTTCACATTTACCTAGGCCTTACATATCTCTGTGTCAATGTTCAAATATATCTGGAGGTTATCTTGTCTTTTGCCCCAATGATTTGCATTATATGCCTACAGTGCTGTTACAACTGTACCATTTGTACTGTTACTTTAATTATATGATGCCATGTGCACATTTCAAAAACGTACCAAGAGCCTCCCTTCTTCCTTCCTTGTAATGTATGGCACATACTTGTTTAATTGACTCCCTCAATGATACAAGTTGAGATATTGTTGTTTCTGATTGTTCACCTACCCAGATCTCAACCTGGTCTATGGGTTATACTCCTGTTGTTTTTACAAGCCATTTTAGTTAGCCAGGTGCTGGCCATGTGCTTCCCTGTCTTCACTGTTGCCTGCTTTTCTATTACGCCTGAGTAATCATCTATAGTTAACTCCTTCAGCACTGAGCCAGAGCATTGCACATGCTCAGAAAGGCCTGTAGCTGCTAGAATGCACCTGCTCTTAAAGTAACTTGTCAGACTATTTTAACTAATATCAGCAACTCTGTTACTCCTCCTACTTTGTTGACTAAGTAGTTTCCAGTTGTTCATAAATGTGTAATAGCTATTCATGTGTATACTCGTACCACCTCTTTTTGAGCCTTCATGATTACTCAGGTATAAACTGGCCATAAAAGGCCCATGGTTTAGTACTCCCTGGACTACCTCATACAGTGGCCTGAGGGTACCGTATTGACGTAGTCTCGCTCATGAGAGGTTAATAAATCTATTTTCTTTGATATTACAGCTTCCGTGCCAATCTATATTTTGTCCGTCTAAAGGATCAGTGCGCAAAGAAGGGCGAACCCATGCACCGGTGATCCTCAGAAAAGCGCTCCCCCACAGTATGAGGCGTCTAATCATATGAATGGGGTCCCTGAGAAGAATTGGGGGGAAGGGTTGTGGCCGCTCTTCCCAGAAGAAGCTAGGGATACTCTAATAGCTTTGGGTAAGTGGCAGAACCTCACCTATGCTGATATGAAGGATGCTCTACTCACCAGGTATGGTCTCACTCCTGAGAAGTATAGGGATCAGTTTAGGTCCAGCAAGAAAACCGATGCCAACACTTAGTTGGAATGTATAGATTCTTTCTGCAGGTCTCTGGATGGCTGGGTGAAGGGCAGTTATGTGACAGATTTTCAGGGGCTCTACAATTTTATTGCATGGGAGCACTTGTCTAGTATATGTTTTACAGAGCTGCGTCAGTACTTGATTTATAGGAAGCTAACTGACCACAGGAAGCCTGCTGTGGGAGCAGACCTTGGAGTGAGTACCAGGGTCCACAGGAAAGCGTTTGGAGGAGACTCAGCCAAAAGTGGGCATGGTCCTCAGCAGAAAAGTGGGGGGACAAGGGTAAAGCACAGGAGGTCTCTAAAGGGCCCCACACTAACACCCAGGGTAAAGGTTCCCATCCTCCAGTGGATAAGAAAGCAGTGGTCTCTTCAGGAATGCCTGCAGAGTCCTGACCCTGCAAGTGTTTTGCATGTGACCAGGTGGGCCACATAAAGAGGGGCCCCAAGTGTCCCAAGAGGGCACAGTCATCCACTGGTGGGCAGACCAAGCTGTTGGCAGGTGTAGCACTTGGTTAGGAGGGGTACCCACAGGAGGGTGGGGATCCCCCAGAGATGACCCTTGTCTCATTACGAGACAGTGAGATGGTCCCAGGAAACCAGGTGCCCCCTAACACAAAGAAATACAGCACCTGGGTGACCATCAATGGGAAAAGGGTAGAGGCTCTCAGAGATACTGGAGCCAGTGTGACCTCAGTTCTGGTGTCACCTGGTCTCTGAAGAGCAGGTAGTCCCCGGGGCATTCCACCAAGTAGTTGCTGTGGAAAACTCAGAGCGTTAGTGTATGGTGGCGCAGATTTCCTTTGAATGAGGGGGGTCTCAGGCCCCTTGCAGGGTGATTGGGAGCGCTACCATGCCTGGAGATTGTCTGCTAGGTAACGAACTGGAGCAGTCCTTGTGGAAGGATGTTGAGCTCAGGTCTCACTCGGAGATGCTTGGGTTGCCAGAGTGAGCATGCGTGTCCACTCGGTCAATGGTGGCCAGAAAGGGTGATCAGAAGGACTTGGAGCCTAAAACGGTGGCCCAGGTCCCTGCCAAGAGAAAGGGCAAGGGGTGAGGGAAACCGACCCTGAAGTTCCAATGGACCGAAAGGAGGCTGACCTTGAGGGAGATGCCCCGATGCCTACTGGGGAACAGGTAGCTGAACTGGGGGACATCTCTGAGCTGAGCCATTGGCAGCAAGAATGGGGTCCCACCAGGGAAGAATTCATCAGGGAGAAGAAAGAGTGCCCTTCTCTGGAGCGTCTGCGGTAGCAGACTGCAGACCAGGCCGCTGGTTATCAGTCCGGATCACATTGGATCTACAGGGAGAATGGTCTCCTGTATAGTGAGCCTAAGGTCGCTGAGCCTGGGTCAGCCCGTGTGCTGGTGATACCGCAGCGCTTCCGGACCTTCCTACTGGGTCTGGCTCACGACGTGCCTATAGCAGGACCTTTGGGGCAGGACAAGCCCTTTAACAGGCTTGTCACCCTCTTCTTCTGGCCTCAAATGCAAAGGCAGTCGGATGGACATTGCAGGTCTTGCTAAACTTGCCAGGCAAGTGGCAAGAGTGTGAGGAAGGTCAAAGCTCCTCTCCAACCTTTTCCAGTTGTTGGAATGCCCTTTGAGAGGGTAGGGATGGACATTGTGGGGCCACTGGATCCCAAGACAGCCATGGGCAACAGGTAAATCCTGGTCTTGGTGGACCATGCCACCCGGTACCCAGAGGCAATCCCTCTTAGGACAATGACTGCACCAGTGGTTGGCCAGGCGGTAATGTTGATCTTTTCCTGTTTGGGTTTACCCAGAGAGGTGGTTTCTGACCTTGGGATCAATTTCATAACGAAGTATATGACATCCCTGTGAAGGAGTGTGGTGTAACCTACAAGTTCACCACTCCTTACCACCCATAAGGTAACGGTCTGGTGGAGAAATTCAACCAGACCTTGAAGGGCATGATAAAGGGTCTAACAGAACCCATGAGGCGTAAGTGGGACAGTCTCTTGGGTTCAGTCCTTTTGAGCTCCTGTATGGCCACCCTGTGAGAGGACCTCTGAGATTAGTGAAAGCAGGCTGGGAGGCAGCTCCCAGGAAAACTCCCCAATGTGTTTAGTTGCATGCTGGCTTTCAGAAACCAAACTGCCCGCTTCAGGAAACTCACTCAGGCGAACCTGGAAACAAGCCAGGAAGAAATGAAGAAGTGGTATGATCAGAATGCCACTCTGGTAGAATTTTAGCCTGGGCAAAAAGTGTGGGTCATGGCCCAAGTGAAACCTTGTGCCTTGCAGGACAAGTGGACTGGGCCTTTTGAGGTGGTGGAGCGCAAACGTGATGTCCCCTACCTGGTGAATTTGCAGATTCCAAGGAACCCTTTAAGGGTCTTCCACGTGAACCGCCTCAAGCCCCACTTCGAGAGGTCCAAAGTGAGCATGCTCTTGGCGACAGATGATGGGGTGGAGGAGGAGAGTGACCTCTCCCTGACCTCCTGTCCACCAAGGAGCACGAGGGGTCAGTGGAAGGTGTGATCCTTTCCCCTACACTGACCCGAGATAAGCAGAGTGACTGTTACCAGTTGTTGGGATAGTTTGCCCCTCTCTTCTCTCTGACCCCAGATGTTAATCACTGATGTGGACACTGATGACAGCTCACCTGTAAAACACAAGATTTACAGGTTGACTGACCGGGTCAGACTGTGGTTCTGAAAATTCTGGACTCATGTGATCATTCTGGACTCGAGAATTAAAACTCTCCGAAACATGACGAATTTGGTATCAAAAGACCGAGAATGACGAACACACCATGTATAAATATTTTCAGCATATTCGAGTAACGATTTCACCTCGAAATCGTCATTTGCGTTCTGAACCCTTGACTTCCTTTTATGTGTTGCCCTTTACATAGGCCTTAATCCAGCTGAATTCAATTCCACAAGGACACATACTCCTTAATCGACTTTCCTATGACCTATGCAAGTTGGAACCATTGCCCCAGGCCGAACTCGTTCGGTCAGTTCCCCTCCCAGTGGCCGAACAAGATAGCATCAAAGTTCAACAAACCATAAAACCATTTCAGCGCACACACCTGCCGTATCTTGCTCCCATCTGTCTCTACTCTTCTTGCTTCACTTACTTTATGGTGGGGAGGTGCCCGTTTTTATTGGGGGTCCACCGATATCTGATGAAATGTATGGCCTTGCCGGGTGATTTGTTGTGGGCAGCCCGACGTGAAATATGTACATGTCATCATGACTCTGCTTTTCCTTTGTAACAAGAAACTGTAAATGATGTATTGCAAATTCGAAGAATGTTTGCCTGAAGCTGAATATTCTGTATAAAGAGAGAAGCCTGACTTTGTAAATTGAAGCAGTCTCCTGAGAATATACTTCCCGTGTGTTGTACTTCTAGGACACCTGTTACCTTGGTTGCAGCCAATAAAATCGATCCTTGACTTCACCTAGAAGACTCCGAGTTTCTGTGGTCTGAATCAGGAAGAACCCGAGGTCTCTGGGTGTACCTTGACACCGCTGGGTTGCCGGTTCTGTGCCGGTTCTTAAAAACCCAGTACCTCAGCTGGCGCCCAATCGTTTGGGGCGATTACAGTGGTGCCAGTCAGCCAGAGGTTCGTGAGGAGCTTCGTGTGAAAATTCCGGAGGACGGCCAACCACCTCATCGACCCCTGCATGTCGACGTGGTCGACTGCTGCCCTGGCTATCGCCCTGATTTGGACCCTTGAAGTTTGGTAGAGCGAAACACTAAGACGAGTCTTCTGGTGACGTCATCGATATTTCAGTTAAGTATAAGTGGAGCGTCTCCCAGTCCTTAGTTGGTTTTTGATTTGGTACTTGCAAGCACCAAAACCAAGGGACTCGTGTATTCACGAGAAATATCGTAATCGATAATCCTTTGAAGTTTGGAACTAGACTAGTGAGCGAAAATGCCTGGTCTTAGACTTGGAAATTTGTTTTGCCTTGGTTGTAATAATAGGGACTCCCGATTGGAGGACTCGTGTCCGGTTCCTCCGGTTGGAACTCCAACTTACGAATTGTATGTGAAACATGGGTTAGGCCCCATCACATACAATGAAGTGTGGATCAAATACACCAAAAACGATGGTGTTTTAAAATGGCCCCAATATGGTAGTTTTGATACCGAAATCTTAGATAACCTTGAAGTTAAACTTTTCAAAAAGAAAGCCCGGCCGGCGATGTTTGACTCTTTCCGCCTATGGCGTAAGGAGTCCAAACAGAAGGAAATCAAATTAGCTAAGAAAAATAAGAGAGAAGGGGGACTTTCAGTAATGCAAGCTGCTATGCAGTATAAAGACAATGAAGAAGAGCAGATGGGTGAGCAGTTGCACAGGCAACGTAAAATGGCAATGGATAAATGCTATCCGGTTTTGCCGTCTCTTCAGCAAGAGGCAGCAAAAGAACGTGAAAAAGATCCATTAATGTCACATTTATTAAGTTCACCACCCCCCTATGAGCAAAATGCCACTGCACCTCCGCAATCTTTAGTTGAGCAGCCTGTGCCCCCTGTTCCTCCACAGCACCCACCAGCTACTCTTCAGCTGGCTTCTGCTCCTTTGGTGCAGCCTCCTCAAGGCACACCGATCACCTCTGTTTCACCTGTGCTTTCTACCACTTCGCCTAGTGCACCTTCTGTTTCTCCTAAAGATCCCTCCGCTATTGCTTCTGACCCTGCCTTGTCTCACCCAGTCCTTCCACCCGTTCTTCCTTCAGTTTCACCTTCCATTCGGCAGAAAATGGCCAGCACTGTCACTAACCTTTTCTCGCCTCTTTTCGGGTCGCCTACCACGACCCCTAACATGGGACGCAGACAGTTGCGAAGTCGACTGCCTGACTATCAAGAGAGTGACTCACTGAATCGTTTAGATCGGAAATGGGTTATGGACACTGTAAAATATGATGTAGAGTCTGTCATGGAAGTCTTCCATCAATGGGAAGCACCGACGCAGAGATATGTCTTTGAACAAATGTGCGTCTTTCTTTGTGAGGATTTGGAAGACAATGATCTAGAATGCAACCCGCAAGAATTGTGTCGTGTGCGGTACAAGTTTGGAGAGGGCATGATCGTAGGTCCAGATGTTGAGAAAGCGGTTGAAATATTGTTATCATATCGGAGTAAGGGGAGCGCTTCTGGGTCGCAATCTGAGCATGGCACATCTAGTAGGAAAAAGGCGCGACAGTACCCCATGAGAGAAGTTCCCCCACAATGGAGAGAGGGCAACACAACTGTCGACCCCCCTATTCTGCCACACTTTCAGCGTGTATGGGTACATGTCCCATGGAAGCGAGCTGAAGTTTTAGCACTCAAACAGACATTACCTGATCCGCGTAAAAATCCTGCAGGGTATTACAAAGAATTGTCACAGACTGCTGGATCATGTATAATGAATTTAGCCGATATCGATATGCTATTTGGGAATGTGGTTCCACAGCCTTTATGGGGTAAAATTCGTCATGCAGATCATGATCAGGAATTAGGTGACTCATGGGCTAATATTGCTGCTGCAGATGCCCGACAAGTTGGTGGTGCTAAGCCTGAGCCTTTGATAGCAGAACTCCCTGGTAAAATAGTTGATTATATGAAAACGATAAAGCCTGCAATACGTGTAAATTGGGATAAGTTGTCTGCATGCAAGCTGAAGAAACTGTCTCAGATTTCTTCACCAGGTTTGAGGAAACATTTGTCGACCACAGCGGTCAAGATATGACCACGGAGGGTGGTCAGCGTTTGTTTGTCGATAAATTTGTGCACAATCTGCTTCCAGAGTTGTGTAAAAAGTTAAAGGATTCAGAGAGTTCTTGGGCAGTTTCCTCTTCAGCACAGATATTGGCTACTGCCCAATATTACGAAAATAGGGACAAAGACGAGAGAGACAGAGCGGACAAAAAGACTAAGGAGTTGAAAACGAAGGTTTTGTTGCAGCAAGCATATCCGCCACGTGGTGGCGGTAGTCACAATAGTAATAATGGTCAGAATAACTATCAGAATAATTTTCAGCACCCTCATCAGTATCATAGGAACTCGCAAAGAGTCGAGTACACTCAGCCACGTGTCCCTGTAGGCCCCAACCAGTGTTCATATTGCAAAGAAGAGGGTCATTTCAAGTATAGTTGTCCTATTTTGTTACAGCGTGCAAATGGTGCTTCTAGTGTAAGAGGTCGTGGTGTTCAGCAAGCCCCTAGAGGTAGAGGACGTGCAAACGTCCCCCAGAACGCACGTCCCCTTCCACCACAAAATTCTATGAATAGGTTTGATCAGCAGAACAACGTATCTGACAGGACAGCTCAATACTATGTTGAGGATTACTATACAGAAGATGAGTATTTGGAGGGTAATGATTGCTAGGACAGCCATAGACAAAGAGAGGGAGTCGTTTCAGTTCCAGTAGATCAGAGTGGACCATACGTTGAGGTGATTACATCAGGTGTGTCAGAGCCTTTTCTGTTGGATACTGGTGCTACAAAGAGTTCTATTATGCACTCCAAACTCCCTGGCGCACCTTTGTCTGGCGAAATGAACGTTTCTGTAGGTTTTTCTGGCGCCCCAGTTAGAAATCCGATTTCTGACCCTTTGTCTTTCTGTTGGTCCTTGCGAATTCGAAGCACCCCTCATTCTGACAACAGGTTGTGGTGAGAACTTGCTGGGATTGGATTTGCTAAAACGATTATATGCAACTTTGTACTGTTCTCCTTCAGGAGTACAACTTACTCTAGGTAGAAAAGTGGTTTCTCCCATGTATTTGTCGAGGGATAAACTTCCAGCAGAATTGTCGTTTCTTCCAGATATTCTTTGGGCCACCGGTCCTAATGACGTGGGTCTTTTAGAAATTCCACCATATGTTGTAACATTGAAAGCCAATGTTCAAATGCCACGAATTCCACAATATAGGATATCTAGTGAGTGTGAAAAAGCTTTGCTAGCGATCGTTTACGAATTGATTGAAAAAGATGTGATTGAAGAAACACGAGGCAACATTTGCAATAGTCCTGTTCTGCCTGTTTTAAAGCGAACTGATCCCTCTCAGCCACCTGTGTACAGATTTGTGATTGATCTCAGAGAAGTGAATAAAATAGTTGTGCCACAATTTCCAGTTGTCCCCGACATTACCACATTATTGACTATGATCCCAGCATCTGCCTCTTGGTTTTCGGTGATTGACCTGAAGAATGCTTTCGTCAGCATCCCGATTGCTGAGGAGAGCAGGGATATTTTTTCCTTCAGTTTAGGAGGTCGCAGCTTCCGCTTTAAACGCGCTCCTCAGGGCTACTGTGAAAGTCCATCAATATACAGTCAAGCTCTAAAAACACAGCTTGATACGATTGTTTTACCTAAAGGTGCTACCCTTGTGCAGTATGTGGATGATTGCTCATTGCTGCAGATACTGAGGAAATCTGTAAAAAGGCAACGCTGTCATTATGGCGTCATCTGTGTGATTTGCATCATAAGGTGTCACTTTCCAAACTACAATATTGCCGACAAGAAGTGACCTACTTAGGTCACATCTTATCGAAGGAGGGAAGGAAACTGACCCCAGAAAGAATTCAGGCAATAGCGAAATTGAGTGTGCCAAGAACACAGAGAGAAGTGCGTGCTTTCTTGGGCATTACATCGTACTGTAGACCGTGGATTCCAAATTTTTCGTTATTGGCCAAACCTTTGGTGGTATTGACGTGTAAAAATACGCCCAATCCCATTCCTTGGTCTGAAGAGTGTCAGAAAAGTTTTCTCGAATTGCGCACAGCATTATGTACGGCTCCTGTGTTAGGTACCCCCGACTACAGTAAACCTTTCACATTATATGTCCACGAGAAAGAGGGCTGTGCATTGTATGTGTTGACTCAGTTGTTTGGAGGTAGGCAGCGTCCATGTGCCTATTTTTCGTCGACTTTGAATCTGGTAGCTAAAGCATTGCCAAGTTGCTTAAGAACCACAGCAGCAGCAGCTGTTTCTATTCGACAGTCTGCGGGCCTAGTAATGAATAATACACTAGTCGTGATGGTCCCACATGCAGTAGACACGTTGTTAAATAGAACCAAGACACAGCACTTAACTAGTGCTCGATTGTCCAGTTACAAATTGACACTGTTAGCGAGTCATGTGCACATAAAAAGGTGCAGTACTTTGAATTTAGCCACATTGTTGCCAATTGCAGAGGAATCAGATGTTTCAGAACAGCACGATTGTTTTCTTATAACAGAGGAAGAGACGAAAGGGAGAGTAGATCTATCCGATACTTCTCTTGCTGAATGTGATGGTACATTATGGGTGGATGGTTCATGCTTCAAGCTCCGGAATGGTGACACGACTGCAGCATATGCTGTCACGACTTTGCATACGATTGTTGATGCTGCACGTGTCCCACATAATTCAGCTCAAGCTGCAGAATTAATTGCACTTACGAGAGCATGTGTGTTGTCTAAAGGAATGAAAGTGACTATCTACACTGATAGTCAGTATGCATTTGGAGTGGCTCACAGTTTTGGACAATTGTGGAGAGAACGTGGGTTCCTGACTTCGCATGGAGCTAAGATTCAGCATGGTCAGTTGGTGAATGAGCTTCTTGAATCACTGACCCTGCCCCTGCAAATGGCGATTGTGAAATGTAGTGCTCACAAGAAGGTGACTGATGATGTTGGTCGTGGAAATGCATTTGCTGATGAGATCGCGAAAGAAACGGCAAAGAATGTAATGAGCCGAATGTATGTTGCAGGCCCTGCAGGATGGACTGGTGATGTTGGAATGTGTGAAGACACGATAGAGAGTGTGAAGTCCATCCAAGCTGAGGCCACAGAGAAAGAGTTGAGCATGTGGAGAGAAAGTACGAGTAGAATGGATACAAATGGTTGTTGGATTGGATTGACAGAGCATCAGAGATGGTTGTTACCCGATGCATATGTGCTTGCAGTTTTTACAATGGCTCATGGGATGGCTCATATCGGCGTGAAAGGGATTTGCGAGTTGTTGGCTCCTGTATGGCAAAATTCAGGAATTCCCAAGTGTGCAGAGAATGTCAAGAATTGCATGGTATGTCTGAAGCACAATCCTGGTAGGGGAACCCCAACTCCAGCTGGTCATTTTGCACCTCCTACGTATCCGTTCGAGGTTTTGCAGCTAGATTTCATCCACATGGAGAGGTGCACCAACTTAAAATACGTACTCGTTGTTGTTTGTGCCTTCTCAAGATGGGTAGAAGCCTATCCCCTAAAAGACAATACTGCCTTGTCCACAGCGAAAGCCCTTGTGAAAGAGTTCTTCCCCAGATTCGGAATGCCTAGAATGGTCTGGTCTGACAATGGGAGTGAATTCGTGGGTCGTGTGATGAAAAGAGTGTGTGAAGGGCTAGGTATTCGGCAGAAGTTCCACGCTGCAAATCACCCCCAATCAGCTGGATTAGTAGAATGTTACAATGGCACTTTAAAACTCAACCTGGCCAAAATCCAAGCGAGCACAGGTCTTAAATGGCCTGATGCTCTACCCTTAGCACTCCTGTCCACCAGAATGACTGTGCATTCACGAGTGAAACTCAGCCCTTACGAGATCGTTTTTGGCCGGCCAGCCAACATATGGGGAGTGCCTAGACCCACAAAATTTAGTGAGCTTGAACACCCTGTTTTGCTCGATTATCTGTATAAATTGACGGCTAAATTGCGTGTTTTGTATCAACAGGTTCACGACACCCTGCCTCCGGTCTCTGAAACTCCAGGCCACACCATTGACCCTGGATCCTGGGTGCTGGTTAGGAATTTTCAGCGGACAAAAAACGACCAGCCCAGGTGGACCGGACCGCACCTCGTCCTTCTTTCCACAAGGTCAGCCGTTCGGGTGGAGGGGAAGGCCAACTGGGTCCACGGAATCCATTGCAAGAAAATACCTTTCCCTCTGCCTTATGACCAGTGGGTCCAGAAGGGTGTCGCTGACCCAGAACCCGTAACCGTGCCACATGTCACACCTTGCAGTGATGCACACATAGAAGGAACTAACTTTGAACATGAAAACGAGAACATTTTGCGCAAAGCTGTGCCGCCATCCAAGCGATTGAACACTACAGAGTCTGAACTTTTGTTCCAGGATCAGACAATACCTGGAAGACAACGATATAATTTGAGACCAAGAAAAACGAACTAATAAAAACAATTTCTTTTGCAATTCGAGACCAAGATCCATGGACTAATAAACAGATATCTCTTTTTCCTCCCAAGTACTATTTTTGAAAGTGCAGCTCTCCCATCTAAGAAACTTGCTCATTTTTGTTTTTCGAACCGCCATCCGGGTTCCGCTGCTAGGGCCGCGGTTGATTAAAGTCTTTGGGGTGCAGCCGACGACGTTAGGTCGATAGTTCTGGTTGGTCCAAGGGAGTTGCCCTAGACTGACAGAAGCATCCCTTAGCAGAGGCAACCTCCCACCGCGGGCAGCACTTTAGAGAGGATGGAGTTTCCCGATGTGGAGAGACCTGCCAAACGAACGAACTTTAAGAACAAATTGTGCAACTTGATGACAAAGAAAAGTTTTATAATATTGTGCATTTTTATGCTATTTAGTGTAATGGTATTTTTAATAAGTTATGTTTTATTCTCTTTTCGTGTGACATTTACACCCACTGCATCACCCACACCTCCTCCTACTGTTTCCTCCTATTCTTTCCACCCCCTTCCTGAACACGAATCAGCTAGGAGATTAGAGTTTATTAATAACTCCTTTGTTCAGCTTCTACACCAACACCAACTGGTAATGAACACAACTAACTGTTGGGTTTGTGGCCTTATGCCTCACACTACTGACAAAGGTATCCCTTATCTAGTCCTGCCTTTCAGCCATAATGGTTCTGTGTGGGCATTCAGAACAATGTTCATATACGCACATGAAGTCCAACCCCTACGTTCTGTAAAAGATAACCTCAAGACTAGCGCCCTAGTCAAAGGCATAGTTGACATGATTAAGGAAGAAATTTCTTATGAAAATACCCCGGAAGATGAGATATTTGCATATATAGGTTGGAACGTGACCGGATATGGAGCTACTTTAAGTGAGAAACAGCAAACTAAAAGATCGTCCCCGATTTGGATTGTACCCCATCAGGGTAACCTATGTCTGCAAGGTATTGGCAGGAATCCCAGGGCTCAGTTAGGGAAGAGTGTCTGTACTGAAATGTATGTTTTTGGATCTCAGACTTCCCCTGCGTTTTTAGCAGCTAAGGGTACCTATTTCATCTGCCACGATAGAGCCTATACATGGCTGCCCCCTGACTTTTCAGGCTCATGTTTTGTTTCCTTCCTTTTGCCTCCCACCTACACAGCAGCGGCAGATTACCACAAGACAAGGGTAGTTAGAGGTGTCTTGAGTAAAGAAGACACTGCAGGTCAAGAATTTGGGGACTTTGCAAAGGGTTTTCTGCCGTTCTGGGGATCCATGGCTAACAGCAGGAACATAAGGCAATTGACAAGGGTGGTTGAATCCACCGTGATTGAAACTGCTGGTGCCCTTAGTAACCTGACTGCTGAGCTCCAGTCGGATCGTCTTATGACCCTTCAGAACAGGGTCGCATTAGACGTCATACTTGCAGACCGAGGTGGGGTATGCAGATTGATCCAATCAAGTTGCTGTATTTTCATCCCAGATAACGCTCCGACAGTGTACCAGGCCATCTCCAAACTACATAAGATTTCCGAATCTATTCATGTGGATAAAGGAGATTGGTCGTTAGTGGGATGGTTCTGGGAACTGATATCCGCCTGGGGATGGAAAATTCTAATGGTCATTGGGATGGTCTTAGCCATTCTTTTCCTGTTCTGTCTGTGCATACAGTGTGCTCCTGCAATATGTGGCCTCTGTGTTACATCATGTGTAAGGAAGCCTGTATCAAGAGATGAACTAAGTACTAGAATGATGTTACATCAACATCTCAATGACTTTAGGAATATAGATCTGGACTCAGATTAGCATGAGGATAGATTAATTGCCTATGTAAGGGCAAAAGGAGGGTTTGTGGTTCTGAAAATTCTGGACTCATGTGATCATTCTGGACTCGAGAATTAAAACTCTCCGAAACATGACGAATTTGGTATCAAAAGACCGAGAATGACGAACACATCATGTATAAATATTTTCAGCATATTCGAGTAACGATTTCACCTCGAAATCGTCATTTGCGTTCTGAACCCTTGACTTCCATTTATGTGTTGCCCTTTACATAGGCCTTAATCCAGCTGAATTCAATTCCGCAAGGACACATACTCCTTAATCGACTTTCCTATGACCTATGCAAGTTGGAACCATTGCCCCAGGCCGAACTCGTTTGGTCAGTTCCCCTGCCAGTGGCCGAATAAGATAGCATCAAGGTTCAACAAACCATAAAACCATTTCAGCGCACACACCTGCCGTATCTTGCTCCCATCTGTCTCTACTCTTCTTGCTTCACTTACTTTATGGTGGGGAGGTGCCCGTTTTTATTGGGGGTCCACCGATATCTGATGAAATGTTGGGCCTTGCCGGGTGATTTGTTGTGGGCAGCCCGACGTGAAATATGTACATGTCATCATGACTCTGCTTTTCCTTTGTAACCAAGAAACTGTAAATGATGTATTGCAAATTCGAAGAATGTTTGCCTGAAGCTGAATATTCTGTATAAAGAGAGAAGCCTGACTTTGTAAATTGAAGCAGTCTCCTGAGAATATACTTCCCGTGTGTTGTACTTCTAGGACACCTGTTACCTTGGTTGCAGCCAATAAAATCGATCCTTGACTTCACCTAGAAGACTCCGAGTTTCTGTGGTCTGAATCAGGAAGAACCCGAGGTCTCTGGGTGTACCCTGACACCGCTGGGTTGCCGGTTCTGTGCCGGTTCTTAAAAACCCAGTACCTCAGCTGGCGCCCAATGTTTGGGGCGATTCCAGTGGTTACTAAACTAAAACGGGAGCTCGCACAGCTGAGGGTGATCAAGGTGGTGTCTTTTAGGCAGTAAGTGTGCAGCAGAGGAAACACTGTCTGCGCTGGCAGTGTGGAAACCAAGGTACTCATACAAAGCTCTCTCAGTTGAGAGAGCACCTCTGCGCACAACAATGAAGACCAATGGGTCTAACTCAATTAAGCATAAACGTGAAGACGTTGATTCAATATGAAGTGTTCATCAGCATTCACATTTTATTCATGTTTCAAAAAATGAGGATCAAGGAAGTTATCCAAAAGTGAATATCAATCCAAAGGTTAGTCTATTCCAAACAAATAATCACGCATCCCGATGCATTTCGGGCCAAGCCCTTCTTCAGGGGATTACTATTCTGAGCCTCAGGTTTCTTCTTCTCGTTCTGCGCCACGGAATACACCACCATCAGTTTTTGCTTTAAGAACTCTATAGAAGTGGCGATCTCCTTAGACGACATCTTGCCTGCTGTCTCCGGTCAGGTCTTCCTCGAGTTTCTGTGGTCTGAATCAGGAAGAACGGAGGTCTCTGGGTGTACCCTGACACCGCTGGGTTGCCGGTTCTGTGCCGGTTCTTAAAAACCCAGTACCTCAGCTGGCGCCCAACGTTTGGGGCGATTCCAGTGGTGCCAGTCAGCCAGAGGTTCGTGAGGAGCTTTGTGTGAAAATTCCGGAGGACGGCCAACCACCTCATCGACCCCTGCATGTCGACGTGGTCCGAAGGTCTTTGCTGCGAGGTTCCCCGCTTCCCAACGGCTACGAAGGACTCCTGCCCTGGCTAGCGCCCTGATTTGGACCCTTGAAGTTTGGTAGAGCGAAACACTAAGACGAGTCTTCTGGTGACGTCATCGATATTTCAGTTAAGTATAAGTGGAGCGTCTCCCAGTCCTTAGTTGGTTTTTGATTTGGTACTTGCAAGCACCAAAACCAAGGGACTCGTGCATTCACGAGAAATATCGTAATCGATAATCCTTTGAAGTTTGGAACTAGACTAGTGAGCGAAAATGCCTGGTCTTAGACTTGGAAATTTGTTTTGCCTTGGTTGTAATAATAGGGACTCCCGATTGGAGGACTCGTGTCCGGTTCCTCCGGTTGGAACTCCAACTTACGAATTGTATGTGAAACATGGGGTAGGCCCCATCACATACAATGAAGTGTGGATCAAATACACCAGAAACGATGGTGTTTTAAAATGGCCCCAATATGGTAGTTTTGATACCGAAATCTTAGATAACCTTGAAGTTAAACTTTTCAAAAAGAAAGCCCGGCCGGCGATGTTTGACTCTTTCCGCCTATGGCGTAAGGAGTCCAAACAGAAGGAAATCAAATTAGCTAAGAAAAATAAGAGAGAAGGGGGACTTTCAGTAATGCAAGCTGCTATGCAGTATAAAGACAATGAAGAAGAGCAGATGGGTGAGCAGTTGCACAGGCAACGTAAAATGGCAATGGATAAATGCTATCCGGTTTTGCCGTCTCTTCAGCAAGAGGCAGCAAAAGAACGTGAAAAAGATCCATTAATGTCACATTTATTAAGTTCACCACCCCCCTATGAGCAAAATGCCACTGCACCTCCGCAATCTTTAGTTGAGCAGCCTGTGCCCCCTGTTCCTTCACAGCACCCACCAGCTACTCTTCAGCTGGCTTCTGCTCCTTTGGTGCAGCCTCCTCAAGGCACACCGATCACCTCTGTTTCACCTGTGCTTTCTACCACTTCGCCTAGTGCACCTTCTGTTTCTCCTAAAGATCCCTCCGCTATTGCTTCTGACCCTGCCTTGTCTCACCCAGTCCTTCCACCCGTTCTTCCTTCAGTTTCACCTTCCATTCGGCAGAAAATGGCCAGCACTGTCACTAACCTTTTCTCGCCTCTTTTCGGGTCGCCTACCACGACCCCTAACATGGGACGCAGACAGTTGCGAAGTCGACTGCCTGACTATCAAGAGAGTGACTCACTGAATCGTTTAGATCGGAAATGGGTTATGGACACTTTAAAATATGATGTAGAGTCTGTCATGGAAGTCTTCCATCAATGGGAAGCACCGACGCAGAGATATGTCTTTGACCAAATGTGCGTCTTTCTTTGTGAGGATTTGGAAGACAATGATCTAGAACGCAACCCGCAAGAATTGTGTCGTGTGCGGTACAAGTTTGGAGAGGGCATGATCGTAGGTCCAGATGTTGAGAAAGCGGTTGAAATATTGTTATCATATCGGAGTAAGGGGAGCGCTTCTGGGTCGCAATCTGAGCATGGCACATCTAGTAGGAAAAAGGCGCGACAGTACCCCATGAGAGAAGTTCCCCCACAATGGAGAGAGGGCAACACAACTGTCGACCCCCCTATTCTGCCACACTTTCAGCGTGTATGGGTACATGTCCCATGGAAGCGAGCTGAAGTTTTAGCACTCAAACAGACATTACCTGATCCGCGTAAAAATCCTGCAGGGTATTACAAAGAATTGTCACAGACTGCTGGATCATGTATAATGAATTTGGCCGATATCGATATGCTATTTGGGAATGTGGTTCCACAGCCTTTATGGGGTAAAATTCGTCATGCAGATCATGATCAGGAATTAGGTGACTCATGGGCTAATATTGCTGCTGCAGATGCCCGACAAGTTGGTGGTGCTAAGCCTGAGCCTTTGATAGCAGAACTCCCTGGTAAAATAGTTGATTATATGAAAACGATAATGCCTGCAATACGTGTAAATTGGGATAAGTTGTCTGCATGCAAGCAGAAGAAAGAAGAAACTGTCTCAGATTTCTTCACCAGGTTTGAGGAAACATTTGTCTACCACAGCGGTCAAGATATGACCACGGAGGGTGGTCAGCGTTTGTTTGTCGATAAATTCGTGCACAATCTGCTTCCAGAGTTGTGTAAAAAGTTAAAGGATTCAGAGAGTTCTTGGGCAGTTTCCTCTTCAGCACAGATATTGGCTACTGCCCAATATTACGAAAATAGGGACAAAGACGAGAGAGACAGAGCGGACAAAAAGACTAAGGAGTTGAAAACGAAGGTTTTGTTGCAGCAAGCATATCCGCCACGTGGTGGCGGTAGTCACAATAATAATAATGGTCAGAATAACTATCAGAATAATTTTCAGCACCCTCATCAGTATCATAGGAACTCGCAAAGAGTTGAGTACACTCATCCCCGTGTCCCTGTAGGCCCCAACCAGTGTTCATATTGCAAAGAAGAGGGTCATTTCAAGTATAGTTGTCCTATTTTGTTACAGCGTGCAAATGGTGCTTCTAGTGTAAGAGGTCGTGGTGTTCAGCAAGCGCCTAGAGGTAGAGGACGTGCAAACGTCCCCCAGAACGCACGTCCCCTTCCACCACAAAATTCTATGAATAGGTTTGATCAGCAGAACAACGTATCTGACAGGACAGCTCAATACTATGTTGAGGATTACTATACAGAAGATGAGTATTTGGAGGGTAATGATTGCTAGGACAGCCATAGACAAAGAGAGGGAGTCGTTTCAGTTCCAGTAGATCAGAGTGGACCATACGTTGAGGTGATTAAATCAGGTGTGTCAGAGCCTTTTCTGTTGGATACTGGTGCTACAAAGAGTTCTATTATGCACTCCAAACTCCCTGGCGCACCTTTGTCTGGCGAAATGAACGTTTCTGTAGGTTTTTCTGGCGCCCCAGTTAGAAATCCGATTTCTGACCCTTTGTCTCTTTCTGTTGGTCCTTGCGAATTCGAAGCACCCTTCATTCTGACAACAGGTTGTGGTGAAAACTTGCTGGGATTGGATTTGCTAAAACGATTATATGCAACTTTGTACTGTTCTCCTTCAGGAGTACAACTTACTCTAGGTAGAAAAGTGGTTTCTCCCATGTATTTGTCGAGGGATAAACTTCCAGCAGAATTGTGGTTTCTTCCAGATATTCTTTGGGCCACCGGTCCTAATGACGTGGGTCTTTTAGAAATTCCACCATATGTTGTAACATTGAAAGCCAATGTTCAAATGCCACGAATTCCACAATATAGGATATCTAGTGAGTGTGAAAAAGCTTTGCTAGCGATCGTTTACGAATTGATTGAAAAAGATGTGATTGAAGAAACACGAGGCAACGTTTGCAATAGTCCTGTTCTGCCTGTTTTAAAGCGAACTGATCCCTCTCAGCCACCTGTGTACAGATTTGTGATTGATCTCAGAGAAGTGAATAAAATAGTTGTGCCACAATTTCCAGTTGTCCCCGACATTACCACATTATTGACTATGATCCCAGCATCTGCCTCTTGGTTTTCTGTGATTGACCTGAAGAATGCTTTCTTCAGCATCCCGATTGCTGAGGAGAGCAGGGATATTTTTTCCGTCAGTTTAGGAGGTCGCAGCTTCCGCTTTAAACGCACTCCTCGGGGCTACTGTGAAAGTCCATCAATATACAGTCAAGCTCTAAAAACACAGCTTGATACGATTGTTTTACCTAAAGGTGCTACCCTTGTGCAGTATGTGGATGATTTGCTCATTGCTGCAGATACTGAGGAAATCTGTAAAAAGGCAACGCTGTCATTATTGCGCCATCTGTGTGATTTGCATCATAAGGTGTCACTTTCCAAACTACAATATTGCCGACAAGAAGTGACCTACTTAGGTCACATCTTATCGAAGGAGGGAAGGAAACTGACCCCAGAAAGAATTCAGGCAATAGCGAAATTGAGTGTGCCAAAAACACAGAGAGAAGTGCGTGCTTTCTTGGGCATTACATCGTACTGTAGACAGTGGATTCCAAATTTTTCGTTATTGGCCAAACCTTTGGTGGCATTGACGTGTAAACATACGGCCAATCCCATTCCTTGGTCTGAAGAGTGTCAGAAAAGTTTTCTCGAATTGCGCACAGCATTATGTTCGGCTCCTGTGTTAGGTACCCCCGACTACAGTAAACCTTTCACATTATATGTCCACGAGAAAGAGGGCTGTGCATTGTATGTGTTGACTCAGTTGTTTGGAGGTAGGCAGCGTCCATGTGCCTATTTTTCGTCGACTTTGGATCTGGTAGCTAAAGCATTGCCAAGTTGCTTAAGAGCCACAGCAGCAGCAGCTGTTTCTATTCGACAGTCTGCGGGCCTAGTAATGAATAAAACACTAGTCGTGATGGTCCCACATGCAGTAGACACGTTGTTAAATAGAACCAAGATACAGCACTTAACTAGTGCTCGATTGTCCAGTTACGAATTGACACTGTTAGCGAGTCATGTGCACATAAAAAGGTGCAGTACTTTGAATTTAGCCACATTGTTGCCAATTGCAGAGGAATCAGATGTTTCAGAACAGCACAATTGTTTTCTTAGAACAGAAACAATGAAACAAGGTGAATGAGGGTTAATTGCGCTGGGAAAACAAGCCTAGTTGCAAGGTAAGTTATTTGTACAGCTCCAAGGATAAGGTCCTGTTCACCTCACCAGAACCAAACAATGTGACCAGAAACACAAGCCACAAATGTTAAATGAGAACACAAAAGTAATATCCCGAGCTAGGCATTCATCAGTGTATAAGTCCAGTTACTGAGTTCCAGAGATCAAACTTTCTTCATTTCATCATCCTTTATTGTTTTTTCCATATAAATTCCAATCTTCATCACAAGAATAGACAATAGCCGCTGCCAACACGTGTTTCGTCCTGGTCAGATGACCAATAGACTTCGTCAGGGCATGTAACTCAAAATTTAGGATATTATAAAGTCCAATAGAAGTCCTAAAAACGTGTTCACCATCCACTTGTAAATCTGTAAAGGTCAGCTCCGCGTTAACCAAATGAAAAAAACTCTAAGACAACTTGAAATAGCGTAGTTCCTTATTCACTTCCAAACTGCAAAAATAGAACCAGCAGTCGTCATATATTTCAATTTTAAGTGATCCGTTCCAGTGTGAAGGGTTCACTAGTATCCTCCGAGTACAGAGAGATAGCGTCTTGCTTCCGCGGAAGTCTATTGGTCATCTGACCAGGACGAAACACGTGTTGGCAGCGGCTATTGTCTATTCTTGTGATGAAGATTGGAATTTATATGGAAAAAACAATAAAGGATGATGAAATGAAGAAAGTTTGATCTCTGGAACTCAGTAACTGGACTTATACACTGATGAATGCCTAGCTCGGGATATTACTTTTGTGTTCTGTTTTCTTAGAACAGAGGAAGAGACGAAAGGGAGAGTAGATCTATCCGATACTCCTCTTGCTGAATGTGATGGTACATTATGGGTGGATGGTTCATGCTTCAAGCTCCGGAATAGTGACACGACTGCAGCATATGCTGTCACGACTTTGCATACGATTGTTGATGCTGCACGTGTCCCACATAATTCAGCTCAAGCGGCAGAATTAATTGCACTTACGAGAGCATGTGTGTTGTCTAAAGGAATGAAAGTGACTTCTACACTGATAGTCAGTATGCATTTGGAGTGGCTCACAGTTTTGGACAATTGTGGAGAGAACGTGGGTTCCTGACTTCGCATGGAGCTTAGATTCAGCATGGTCAGTTGGTGAATGAGCTTCTTGAATCACTGACCCTGCCCCTGCAAATGGTGATTGTGAAATGTAGTGCTCACAAGAAGGTGACTGATGATGTTGGTCGTGGAAATGCATTTGCTGATGAGATCGCGAAAGAAACGGCAAAGAATGTAATGAGCCGAATGTATGTTGCAGGCCCTGCAGGATGGACTGGTGATGTTGGAATGTGTGAAGACACGATAGAGAGTGTGAAGTCCATCCAAGCTGAGCCCACAGAGAAAGAGTTGAGCATGTGGAGAGAAAGTACGGGTAGAATGGATACAAATGGTTGTTGGATTGGATTGACAGAGCATCAGAGATGGTTGTTACCCGATGCATATGTGCTTGCAGTGGTTACAATGGCTCATGGGATGGCTCATATCGGCGTGAAAGGGATTTGCGAGTTGTTGGCTCCTGTATAGCAAAATTCAGGAATTCCCAAGTGTGCAGAGAATGTCGTCAAGAATTGCATGGTATGTCTGAAGCACAATCCTGGTAGGGGAACCCCAACTCCAGCTGGTCATTTTGCACCTCCCATGTATCCGTTCGAGGTTTTGCAGCTAGATTTCATCCACATGGAGAGGTGCAACAACTTAAAATACGTACTCGTTGTTGTTTGTGCCTTCTCAAGATGGGTAGAAGCCTATCCCCTAAAAGACAATACTGCCTTGTCCACAGCGAAAGCCCTTGTGAAAGAGTTCTTCCCCAGATTCGGAATGCCTAGAATGGTCTGGTCTGACAATGGGAGTGAATTTGTGGGTTGTGTGATGAAAAGAGTGTGTGAAGGGCTAGGTATTCGGCAGAAGTTCCACGCTGCAAATCACCCCCAATCAGCTGGATTAATAGAATGTTACAATGGCACTTTAAAACTCAAACTGGCCAAAATCCAAGTGAGCACAGGTCTTAAATGGCCTGATGCTCTACCCTTAGCACTCCTGTCTACCAGAATGACTGTGCATTCACGAGTGAAACTCAGCCCTTACGAGATCGTTTTTGGCCGGCCAGCCAACATATGGGGGAGTGCCTAGACCCACAAAATTTAGTGAGCTTGAACACCCTGTTTTGCTCGATTATCTGTATGAATTGACGGCTAAATTGCGTGTTTTGTATCAACAGGTTCACGACACCCTGCCTCGGGTCTCTGAAACTCCAGGCCACACCATTGACCCTGGATCCTGGGTGCTGGTTAGGAATTTTCAGCGGACAAAAAACGACCAGCCTGGTGGACCGGACCGCACCTCGTCCTTCTTTCCACAAGGTCAGCCGTTCGGGTGGAGGGGAAGGCCAACTGGGTCCACGGAATCCATTGCAAGAAAATACCTTTCCCTCTGCCTTATGACCAGTGGGTCCAGAAGGGTGTCGCTGACCCAGAACCCGTAACCGTGCCACATGTCACACCTTGCAGTGATGCACACATAGAAGGAACTAACTTTGAACATGAAAACGAGAACATTTTGCGCAAAGCTGTGCCGCCATCCAAGCGATTGAACACTACAGAGTCTGAACTTTTGTTCCAGGATCAGACAATACCTGGAAGACAACGATATAATTTGAGACCAAGAAAAACGAACTAATAAAAGCAATTTCTTTTGCAATTCGAGACCAAGATCCATGGACTAATAAACAGATATCTCTTTTTCCTCCCAAGTACTATTTTTGAAAGTGCAGCTCTCCCATCTAAGAAACTTGCTCATTTTTGTTTTTCGAACCGCCATCCGGGTTCCGCTGCTAGGGCCGCGGTTGATTAAAGTCTTTGGGGTGCAGCTGACGACGTTAGGTCGGTAGTTCTGGTTGGTCCAAGGGAGTTGCCCTAGACTGACAGAAGCATCCCTTAGCAGAGGCAACCTCCCACCGCGGGCAGTACTTTAGAGTGGATGGAGTTTCCCGATGTGGAGAGACCTGCCAAACGAACGAACTTTAAGAACAAATTGTGCAACGTGATGACAAAGAAAAGTTTTATAATATTGTGCATTTTTATGCTATTTAGTGTAATGGTATTTTTAATAAGTTATGTTTTATTCTCTTTTCGTGTGACATTTACACCCACTGCATCACCCACACCTCCTCCTACTGTTTCCTCCCATTCTTTCCACCCCCTTCCTGAACACGAATCAGCTAGGAGATTAGAGTTTATTAATAACTCCTTTGTTCAGCTTCTACACCAACACCAACTGGTAATGAACACAACTAACTGTTGGGTTTGTGGCCTTATGCCTCACACTACTGACAAAGGTATCCCTTATCTAGTCCTGCCTTTCAGCCATAATGGTTCTGTGTGGGCATTCAGAACAATGTTCATATACGCACGTGAAGTCCAACCCCTACGTTCTGTAAAAGATAACCTCAAGACTAGCGCCCTAGTCAAAGGCATAGTTGACATGATTAAGGAAGAAATTTCTTATGAAAATACCCCGGAAGATGAGATATTTGCATATATAGGTTGGAACGTGACCGGATATGGAGCTACTTTAAGTGAGAAACAGCAAACTAAAAGATCGTCCCCGATTTGGATTGTACCCCATCAGGGTAACCTATGTCTGCAAGGTATTGGCAGGAATCCCAGGGCTCAGTTAGGGAAGAGTGTCTGTACTGAAACGTATGTTTTTGGATCTCAGACTTCCCCTGCGTTTTTAGCAGCTAAGGGTACCTATTTCATCTGCCACGATAGAGCCTATACATGGCTGCCCCCTGACTTTTCAGGCTAATGTTTTGTTTCCTTCCTGTTGCCTCCCACCTACACAGCAGCGGCAGATTACCACAAGACAAGGGTAGTTAGAGGTGTCTTGAGTAAAGAAGACACTGCAGGTCAAGAATTTGGGGACTTTGCAAAGGGTTTTCTGCCGTTCTGGGGATCCATGGCTAACAGCAGGAACATAAGGCAATTGACAAGGGTGGTTGAATCCACCGTGATTGAAACTGCTGGTGCCCTTAGTAACCTGACTGCTGAGCTCCAGTCGGATCGTCTTATGACCCTTCAGAACAGGGTCGCATTAGACGTCATACTTTCAGACCGAGGTGGGGTATGCAGATTGATCCAATCAAGTTGCTGTATTTTCATCCCAGATAACGCTCCGACAGTGTACCAGGCCATCTCCAAACTACATAAGATTTCCGAATCTATTCATGTGGATAAAGGAGATTGGTCGTTAGTGGGATGGTTCTGGGAACTGATATCCGCCTGGGGATGGAAAATTCTAATGGTCATTGGGATGGTCTTAGCCATTCTTTTCCTGTTCTGTCTGTGCATACAGTGTGCTCCTGCAATATGTGGCCTCTGTGTTACATCATGTGTAAGGAAGCCTGTATCAAGAGATGAACTAAGTACTAGAATGATGTTACATCAACATCTCAATGACTTTAGGAATATAGATCTGGACTCAGATTAGCATGAGGATAGATTAATTGCCTATGTAAGGGCAAAAGGAGGGTTTGTGGTTCTGAAAATTCTGGACTCATGTGATCATTCTGGACTCGAGAATTAAAACTCTCCGAAACATGACGAATTTGGTATCAAAAGACCGAGAATGACGAACACATCATGTATAAATATTTTCAGCATATTCGAGTAACGATTTCACCTCGAAATCGTCATTTGCGTTCTGAACCCTTGACTTCCATTTATGTGTTGCCCTTTACATAGGCCTTAATCCAGCTGAATTCAATTCCACAAGGACACATACTCCTTAATAGACTTTCCTATGACCTATGCAAGTTGGAACCATTGCCCCAGGCCGAACTCGTTTGGTCAGTTCCCCTCCCAGTGGCCGAACAAGATAGCATCAAGGTTCAACAAACCATAAAACCATTTCAGCGCACACACCTGCCGTATCTTGCTCCCATCTGTCTCTACTCTTCTTGCTTCACTTACTTTATGGTGGGGAGGTGCCCGTTTTTATTGGGGGTCCACCGATATCTGATGAAATGTTGGGCCTTGCCGGGTGATTTGTTGTGGGCAGCCCGACGTGAAATATGTACATGTCATCATGACTCTGCTTTTCCTTTGTAACCAAGAAACTGTAAATGATGTATTGCAAATTCGAAGAATGTTTGCCTGAAGCTGAATATTCTGTATAAAGAGAGAAGCCTGACTTTGTAAATTGAAGCAGTCTCCTGAGAATATACTTCCCGTGTGTTGTACTTCTAGGACACCTGTTACCTTGGTTGCAGCCAATAAAATCGATCCTTGACTTCACCTAGAAAACTCCGAGTTTCTGTGGTCTGAATCAGGAAGAACCCGAGGTCTCTGGGTGTACCCTGACACCGCTGGGTTGCCGGTTCTGTGCCGGTTCTTAAAAACCCAGTACCTCAGCACCGGCATTAAAGAGGAGGTCTCTAAGATGTTGGTGTTAGGGGTGATCGAGCCCTCCAATAGTCGTTGGGTCAGCTCAGTCGTCTTGGTCCCAAAGGCTACTGCACCCAGTACCACTCCAGAACTGCGGTTTTGTATAGACTGCAGTGAGCTCAATGCTGTCACCAGGACTGACGCACACCCCATCCCAGAGCAGATGAGCTCATTGATCGGTTGGGAGCTGCCTAGTTCCTCAGCATGTTTGATTTAACGTCTGGGTACTGGCAGATTGCCTTAACCGATGGGGCCAAGGAGAAGTCAGCATTCTCAACCCCAGAAGGACATTACCAGTTCCGGGTGATGCCCTTTGGTTTGAAGAATGCCCCTGCCACCTTTCAAAGATTGGTCAGCCAGGTGTTAGCTGGACTGGAGGATTTCAGTGCTGCATACCTAGATGACATTGCAGTGTTACGTTCCAGCTGGGAAGAACACTTGCAGTACCTCAGGAAAATGTTGAGGGCTCTGCAGAGGGCAGGCCTCATGATCAAGGCCAGTAAGTGCCAGATCGGGCAGGGTTCTGTGGTGTACTTGGGACACCAGGTAGGAAGCGGCCAGGTGGCGCCCCTACAGCTCAAGATTGACACCATTCTGGCTTGGGAGCCCCCAAGACCCGGACAGAGGTGAGAGCCTTTTTAGGTCTCACCGGTTACTACAGGAGGTTTGTTAAGGGCTACAGCACCATTGTTGTCCCCTTAATGGAGCTGACTTCCAGGAACGAGCCCATGAAGGTGATCTGCACTGAGTCCTGCCAGAAGGCTTTTGATGCGCTGAAGGCCACCATGTGCACAGAGCCTGTGCTCAAGGCGGCACCCGACTTCTCCAAGGAATTTGTTGTGCAGACCGAAGCTTCAGAGCATGGTGTGGGAGCGGCGCTCTCTCACAGCTGAAGGAAGACGGCCTAGACCAGCCTGTAGTCTTCCTTAGCAGGAGACTTCTCCCCAGGGAACAGAGGTGGAGGTCCATAGAAAGGAAAGCTTTTGCTGTGGTCTGGGCACTGAAGAAGCTGAGACCCTACCTATTTGGGACTCACTCCCGGGTACAGACGGACCACAGGCCCCTCAGATGGTTGATGCAAATGTGGGGTGATAATCCAAAACTGTTGAGGCGGTCCAGCTCCCTACAGGGAATGAACTTGCACAGAACACGCCAACGCAGATGGTCTGTCCAGGTTCTTCTGCCTTAGTAAAGAGAACTCCCATGAGGTTGGGTAAGTTCTCCCTAGTTTCAGCTAGAGGGGACGTGTTTTAGACTTGGCATCTTTTGGTGTGGTTCCCCTGAGTTTTTGCTTTCTGACCTCCTGGTTTTGACTCTGTTTTTGCTGGTTAAGTGTCTCTGTGCACTTTCTCACTGCTGAATAGTGTTAAAGTGTAAGTGCTCCTGTTTTAAATTATTATTATGGATTGGTGCTTCCATGATTGGCATGTTTGATGGTTAAGTGTCTCTGTGCACTTTATCACTGCTGAATAGTGTTAAAGTGCAAGTGCTCCTGTTTTAAATTATTATTATGGATTGGTGCTTCCATGATTGGCATGTTAGATTTACTTGTCAGTCCCCACACTGAGTGTACTAGGGCCTGTAAATCAAATGCTGCTAGTGGGCTGCAGCGCTGGATTGTGCCACCCACACCAGCAGCCTATAAATGTAACTCTGGCCTGCCATTGCAGAGCCTGTGTGCAGTCTGGGACTGCCATGTCGACTTCACAAGTGTACCTACTTGCCAGGACCTAACCTTCTTTTTTCTTACATGTCAGTCACTCCTAAGGTAGGCCTGAGGTACCCCTGTGAGCAGGGTGCAGTGTATGTGAAAGGTAGGACATGCCCCGATGTGTGTGGCATGTCCTGATAGAGAATTACTGCCAATTTAATTTTTCACTATTGCAAGGCTACCTGTTCCCATGGGACGGAATGGGGAGTTTGTTTGTAACATCTTAAAAACATAACTGGCCCTAGGAACAAGGTAGGAAAAAAATTAAGTTTAGTATGCCTGAACTCAGAATCAAAGGAGTATGCCTGAATTCAGATTCAAAGGATGCATCTTTTAGTGAAGGTGAGTTTTACATTCTGTGTTTGAAAATACCACTTTTAGAAAGTAGGTATTTTCTTGCTCAGCCATCTAGTAGGCTGGAATGACTGAATGGGTTTGGGATGACAGGGGTGGGAGAGGAGCAGTGGCTCAAGAGAGTCTAGATGGGTCAGGGAAGGGCTGAATAGACCTGGGATGCATTTAGAGTAGGGGGAGGAGATTTCCTTTTACCTGAATGGGTCTGGTCTGCCTCTTTCAATGCCGTCTCCACCTCCTGCCAGGAAGCTACACCAGAGAGGATAGAACTGGTTCTGGCTGTGCACAGACACACTCTGCCTAAGAGGAAAAGGAGTTTGGGCTATAAAAAGTGGGGCCCAAACCCCTGAACTTTAGAACTCTTTTCGACCAAGAAGACTGCCAAGAAGAAGAACTGGAGAAGCTGTGAGGAGGAACTACCACTTTGCTGAGTGCTTTTCTGTGTTGGCCTGCAGTGGCTGCTTCTGTCTTGGGCAATGAACGGACTGGACTGAACTTTCTACAGCTTCTTTCTTTGAGTATCTCCAAGGGCTTAAGGTAGAGCTTGCCGCCTCTTCAAGACGTCTCAGGAACAGCAAAGACTTCAAGTTCTTCTGCCCTCAGCACCGGGGACTGTGTGTTTTGTGCTGCAACAGAAGAAAACAAACATAAAGAGATGATGGACGGAGCACTGAAACTTTTCAGACACTTTCTCCCAGTCACAGATCTGGGTTGAATCCATCATCGTTCTTTAGCTCACTTCGCCACCACAGTTCAGACACACCTATATTCAAATGAGTCTTGACCCTGTGCCTCATGGGAACAGTCCAGTCCAAACTGCCAAGCCATGTCTTCTCTGGACCGGAAACAAGCATCCTGGTACTGGTTTCGGGATAACAGCCCTCATCAGCCAGGCTAGCTAGAACCCAGTGGCAAAGTTAGCAAGGGACCCACATCTGGGCATACCCTGCCAACTTAGGGTGGACAAAGCAAACACATTTAACTGGGATGGTGAAGTGAGCTAAAGAACGATGATGGATTCAACCCAGATCTGTGACTGGGGTTGAGCGTCTGAAAAGTTTCAGTGCTCTGTCCATCATCTCCTTGTGTTTGCTTTCTTCACCCTAAGTTGGGAGGGTATGCCCAGATGTGGGTCCCTTGCTCACTTTGCCACTGGGTGAAAACTGATGAGGGCTGCTACCCCAAAACCGGTTCCAGGATGCTTGTTTACGGTCCAGGGAAGACATGGCTTGGCAGTTTGGGCTGGACTGTTCCCATGAGGCACAGGGTCAAGACTCATTTGCATATAGATGTGTCTGAACTGGGGTGGTGAAGTGAGCTAAAGAATGATGATGGATTCAACCCAGATCTGTGACTGGGGAGGTGTGTCTGAAAAGTTTCAGCGCTCTGTCCATCATCTCCTTGTGTTTGCTTTGTTTGCCCTAAATTGGCAGGTTATGCCCAGACGTGGGTCCCTTGCTCACTTTGCTACTGGATTCAAGCTAGCCTGGCTGATGAGGGGTGTTAGCATGAAACTGGTAACAGGAAGCTAGTTTCCGGTCCAGGGAAGACATGGCTTGGCAGATCAGGCTGGACTGTTCCCATGAGGCACAGGGTCAAGCTAATTTGCATATAGCTGTGTCTAAACTGGGGTGGCAAAGTGAGCTAAAGAACAATGATGGATTCAACCCAGATCTGTGACTGGGGGGGAGTGTCGGAGAAGTTTCAGCGCTCTGTCCATCATCTCCTTGTGTTTGCTTTGTTCGCCCTAAGTTGGCAGGGTATGCCCAGACGTGGGTCCCTTGCTCACTTTGCCACTGGATTCAAGCTAGCCTGTCTGATGAGGGCCATTAGCCCGAAACCGTTCCCAGGATGCTTGTTTCCGGTCCATGGAAGACATGGCTTAGCAGTTTGGGCTTGACTGTTCCCATGAGGCACAGGGTCAAGCCTGATTTGCATATAGCTGTGTCTGAACTGGGGTGGCTAAGTGAGCTAATGAATGATGATGAATTCAACCAGATCTGTGACTGGGGGTGTTTGTCTGAAAAGTTTCAATGCTCTGTCCATCATCTCCTTGTGTTTGCTTTGTTCACCCTAAGTTGGCAGGGTATGCCCAGGTGTGGGTCTCTTGCTCACTTTGCCACTGGGTTCTAGCTAGCCTGGCTGATGAGGGCTGTTATCCCGAAACCAGTCCCAGGATGCTTGTTTCCGGTCCAGGGAAGACATGGCTTGGCAGTTCGGGCTGGACTGTTCCCATAATATACAGGGTCAAGACTGATTTGCATATAGCTGTGTCTGAACTTGGGTGGTGAAGTGAGCTAAAGAACGATGATGGATTCAACCCAGATCTGTGACTGGGGGTGTGTGTCTGAAAAGTTTCAGTGCTCGGTCCATCATCTCCTTGTGTTTGCTTTGTTCGCCCCATGTTGGCAGGGTATGCCTTGACGCGGGTGCCTTGCTCTTTTTGCCACTGGATTCAAGCTAGCCTGGCTGATGAGGGCTGTTAGCCCGAAACCGGTCTCAGGATGCTTTTTTCCGGTCCAGGGAAGACATGGCTTGGCCGATCGGGCTGAACGGTTCCCATGAGGCACAGGGTCAAGACTGATTTGCATATAGCTCTGTCTGAACTGGGGTGGCAAAGTGAGCCAAAGAATGAGGATGGATTCAAACCGGATCCGTGACAGGGGTTGAGTGTCTGAAAAGTTTCAGCGCTCCGTCCATCATCTCCTTGTGTTTGCTTTGTTCGCCCTTAGTTGGCAGGGTATGCCCAGACGTGGGTCCGTTGCTCACTTTGCCACTGGATTCAAGCTAGCCTGGCTGATGAGGGCTGTTAGCCCGAAACCGATCCCAGGATGCTTGTTTCCGGTCCAGGGAAGACATGGCTTTGCAGTTCGGGCTGAACTGTGTCCATGAGGCACAGGATCAAGACTGATTTTCAGATAGCTGTGTCTGAACTGGGGTGGCGGAGTGAGCTAAAGAATGATGATGGATTCAACCCAGATCTGTGACTGGGGGTGAGTGTCTGAAAAGTTTCAGTGCTCCATCCATCATCTTCTTGTGTTTGCAACAGAAGAAAAAGAAAGCCAATCCCATCTACTACACCGCTGCGAACTCCGTGTCCGGAAGGCACCGCAGAGGGCACTGCTGCAACGCAGCACCGCAACCCTGGTCTCACCGATGTGGTTCTGAAAATCTGGATTCGTGTAATTATTCTGGACTCGAGAATTAAAACTTCGTCGAAACATGACGAATTTGGTATCAAAAGACCGAGAATGACGAGTACATCATGTACATATATTTTCAGCATATTCGAGTGACGATTTCACTTCGAAATCGTCATTTACATTCTGAACCCTTGGCTTCCATTTATGTGTTGCCCTTTACATAGGCCTTAATCCAGTTGAATTCAACTCCACAAGACACATACTCCTTAATCGACTTTTCCATGACCTGTACAAGTTGGAACCATTGCCCCAGGCCGAACTCGTTAAGTCAGTTCCCCTCCCAGTGGCCGAGCAAGATAGCATCTAGGCTCAACAAACCATAAAACCATTTCAGCGCGCACACCTGCCATATCTCGCTCACATCTATCTCCACTCTTTTGCTTCACTTACTTTATGGTGGGGAGGTGCCCATTTTTATTAGGGGTCCAGTGATATCTGATGAAATGTTGGGCCTTGCCAAATGATTTGTTGTAGGCAGCACGAAGTGAAATATGGACATGTCATCATGACTCTGCTTTCTCTTTGTACTAGAAATATGTTAACGATTTACTTTACAACCAAGAATGTTTTGCCTGAAGCCCAAAATTGTGTATAAGAAGATAAGCCTGACTTTGTAAGGGTGTGCAGTCTCCTGAGAATATACCCGTGTTGTACTTCTAGGACACTTGTTACCTTGGTTGCAGCCAATAAACTAATCTTTGACTTCACCTAGAAGACTCTGAGTTTCTGTGGTCTGGATCAGGAAGAACCCGAGGTCTCTGGGTGTTGATTCCCTGACACCGCTGGGTTACCGGTTCTGTGCCGGTTCTTAAAAACCCAGTACCTCATCTGGCGCCCAACGTTTGGGGTGATTCCAGTGGTACCAGTCAGCCAGAAGATCGTGAGGAGCTTCGTGTGGAAATTCCGGAGGACGGCCAACCACCTCATCGACCCCTGCATGTCGACGTGGTCCGAAGGTCTTTGCTGAGAGGTTCCCCGCTTCCCGACGGCTACAAGGACTGCTGCCCTGGCTATCGCCCTGATTTGGACCCTTGAAGTTTGGTAAAGCGAAACACTAAGACGAGTCTTCTGGTGAGGTCATCGATATTTCAGTTAAGTATAAGTGGAGCGTCTCCCAGTCCTTAGTTGGTCTTAGTTTTGGTATCCTTGGGATAAAAAGTTTTGTGTTGGTACTTGCAAGCACCAAAACCGAAGGACTCGTGTATTCACGAGAAATATCGTAATCGATAATCCTTTGAAGTTTGGAACTAGACTAGAGAGCGAAGATGCCTAGTCTTAGACTTGGAAATTTGTTTTGTCTTGGTGGTAATAATAGGGACTCCCGATTGGAGGACTCATGTCCGGTTCCTCCAGTTGGAACTCCGACTTACGAGCTATATGTGAAACATGGGGTAGGCCCCATCACCTACAACGAAGTGTGGATTAAATACACCAGGAAAGATGGTGTTCTAAAATGGCCCCAATATGGTAGCTTTGATTCCGAAATCTTAGACAACCTTGAAGTTAAACTCTTTAAAAAGAAAGCCCGGCCGGCGATGTTTGACTCTTTCCGCTTATGGCGTAAAGAAGCCAAACAAAAAGAAATTAAATTAGCTAAGAAAAATAAGAGAGAAGGGGGACTTTCAGTAATACAAGCTGCTGTGCAGTTTAAAGATAATGAAGAAGAGCAGATGAATGAGCAGTTGCACAGGCAACGTAAAATGGCAATAGATAAGTGTTATCCAGTTTTGCCGTCTCTTCAGCAAGAGGCAGCAAAAGAGCATGAAAAAGACCCATTAATGTCGCATTTACTAAATTCACCACCCCCCTATGCACAGAATGCCACAGCACCCCCGCAACTTTTAGTTGCGCAAACTACGCCTCCTGTTCCTCCACAGCACCCACCATCTGTTCTTCAGCTGGCTCCTACTTCTTCGGTGCAGCCTCCTCCAGGCCCACCGACCACCTCTGTTTCACCTGTGTTTTCTACGATTTTGCCTACTGTATTTTTCACGTCGCCTAATGCTCCCTCTACGATTTTGCCTAGTGCCCCCTCTATTTCCCCTGATACCTCTTCTGCTATCTCTACCCCTGCCTTATCTCACCCCGTTTTTCCATCTGTTTGTCCTTCAGTTTCACCTTCCATTCGGCAGAAAATGGCCAGCACTGTTACTAACCTTCTTTTACCTCTTTTCGGGTCGCCTACCACGACCCCTAACATGGGAAGAAGACAGTTGCGAAGTCAACTGCCTGATTATCAAGAGAGAGACTCACTGAATAGTTTAGCACGGAAATGGGTCATGGACACTGTAAAATATGATGTACAGTCTGTCATGGAAGTCTTCCATCAATGGGAAGCAGCGACACAGAGATATGTTTTCGAACAGATGTGTGTTTTCCTTTGCGAGGATTTAGAAGACAATGATCAGGAATGCATCCCACGAGAGATGTGTCGTGTACGGTTTAAGTTCGGAGAGGGTATGATTGTAGGTCCAGATGTGGAGAAAGCAGTTGAAATGTTGTTATCATATCGAAGTAAGGGGAGCAGCTCTGAGTCACAATCTGAGCATAATACATCCAGTAGAAAAAAAGGCGTGACAATACCCTATGAGAGAAGTTCCCCCACAATGGAGAGAGGGTGACACGACTGCTGTCCCACCTATTCTGCCACACTTTCAGCGTGTATGGGTACATGTCCCATGGAAGCGAGCTGAAGTTTTAGCACTCAAACAAACATTACCCGATCCGCGTAAAAATCCTGCAGGGTACTATAAAGAATTGTCGCAAACTGCTGGGTCATGTATCATGAATTTAGCCGATATCTATATGTTATTTGGAAATGTTGTTCCACAGCCTTTGTGGGGTAAAATTCGTCATATAGATCATGACCAGGAATTAGGTGACACATGGGCTAATATTACTGCTGCAGATGCCCGACAAGTTGGTGGTGCCAAGCCTGAGCCTTTGATAGCAGAACTCCCTGGTAAAATAGTAGATTACATGAAAACGATAATGCCTGCAGTACGTGTAAATTGGGATAAGTTGTCTGCATGCAAGCAGAAGAAAGAAGAAACAGTCTCAGACTTCTTCACCAGATTCGAAGAAACATTCGTTGACCACAGCGGTCAAGATATGAGCACAGAAGGTGGTCAGAGATTGTTTGTCGATAAATTCGTGCACAATCTGCTTCCAGAATTGTGTAAAAAATTAAAAGATTCAGAAAGTTCTTGGGCAGTCTCATCTTCAGCCCAGATATTGGCTACTGCACAATATTACGAGAATAGAGACAAAGATGAGAAAGATAGAGTAGAAAAGAAAACTAGAGAACTGAAAACGAAGGTTTTGCTACAGCAAGCCTATCCGCCACGTGGTGGTGGTAATCAAAATAATAATGGTCAGAATCACTACCAAAATACTTTTCAGCAGCCTCAACAGTATCAGAGAAACTCGCAAAGAATCGAGTATACTCAACCCCGTGTATCTGTAGGCCCCAATCAGTGTTTATATTGCAAACAAGAGGGTCATTTCAAGTATAATTGTCCTATTCTATTACAACGTGCAAATGGAGTTTCTGGTGTTAGAGGTCGTGGCAGTCAGCAAGCACCTAGAGGTAGAGGGCGTGGAAACGCCCCTCAGAACGCACGTCCCCTTCCACCACAAAACTCTATGAACAGGTTTGATCAGCAAAATAACGTATCTGACAGGACAGCTCAATACTACGTTGATGATTATTACACAGAAGATGAGCATTGGGAAGGTAATGATTGCTAGGACAGCCATAGACAAAGAGAGGGAGTTGTTTCAGTTCCAGTAGATCAGAGTGGACCTTACGTTGAGGTGATTACATCAGGTGTGTCAGAGCCTTTTCTGTTGGATACTGGTGCTACAAAGAGTTCTATTATGCACTCCAAACTCCCTGGCGCACCATTGTCTGGCGAAATGAACGTTTCCGTAGGTTTTTCTGGCGCCCCAGTTAGAAATCCGATTTCTGACCCTTTATCTCTTTCTGTTGGTCCTTGTGAATTCGAAGCACCCCTTATTCTGACAACAGGTTGTGGTGAAAATTTGCTAGGATTGGATTTGTTAAAAAGATTGTATGCGACCTTGTACTGTTCTCCTTCAGGAGTACAACTTACTTTAGGTAAGAAAGTAGTTTCTCCCATGTATTTGTCGAGAGATGCACTTCCAGCAGAATTGTCACTTCTCCCAGATATTCTTTGGGCCACTGGTCCTAATGATGTAGGTCTTTTAGAAATTCCACCATATGTTGTAACATTGAAATCCAATGTCAAAATGCCACAAATTCCCCAATACAAAATATCTAATGAGTGTGAAAAAGCTTTGCTAGCGATTGTTTACGAATTGATTGAAAAGGATGTGATTGAAGAAACACGAGGCAACGTTTGCAATAGTCCTGTTCTGCCTGTTTTAAAACGAACTGACCCTTCTCAGCCACCTGTGTACAGATTCGTGACTGATCTTCGAGAAGTGAATAAGACAGTTGTGCCACAGTTCCCAGTTGTCCCCGACATTACCACATTATTGACTATGATTCCAGCTTCTGCTTCGTGGTTTTCGGTGGTTGACCTAAAGAATGCTTTCTTCAGCATCCCAATTGCTGAGGAGAGCAGGGATATTTTTTCCTTCAGTTTAGGAGGTCGAAGCTTCCGCTTTAAACGCGCTCCTCAGGGCTACTGTGAAAGCCCATCAATATACAGTCAAGCTCTGAAAACACAGCTTAATACGATTGTTTTGCCTAAAGGTGCCACTCTTGTTCAGTATGTGGACGATTTGCTCATTGCTGCAGATACTAAGAAAATTTGTAAAAAGGCCACGTTGACATTACTGCGTCATCTGTGTGATCTGCATCACAAGGTGTCACTTTCCAAGCTTCAATATTGCCGACAAGAAGTGACCTACTTAGGTCACCTCTTATCGAAGGAGGGAAGGAAACTGACCCCAGAAAGAATTCAGGCAATAGTGAAATTGAATGTGCCAAGAACACAGAGAGAAGTGCGTGCTTTCTTGGGCATTACATCGTACTGTAGACAAAGGATTCCACATTTTTCATTATTGGCCAAACCCTTGGTGGCATTGACGTGTAAAAATACACCCAATCCCATTCCTTGGTCTGAAGAGTGTCAGAAAAGTTTTCTCGAATTACGCACAGCATTATGTTCGGCTCCTGTGTTAGGTACCCCCAACTACAGTAAGCCTTTCACATTGTATGTCCACGAGAAGGAGGGCTGTGCATTGTCTGTGTTGACTCAGTTATTTGGAGGGAGGCAGAGGCCATGCGCCTATTTTTCATCAACTTTGGATCTGGTAGCTAAAGAATTGCCAAGTTGTTTAAGAGCCACAGCAGCAGCAGCTTTTCTATTCGACAGTCTGCTGGTCTAGTAATGAATAATACACTAATCGTGATGGTTCCGCATGCAGTAGACACATTGTTAAATAGGACCAAGACACAGCACTTAACTAGTGCTCGACTGTCCAGTTACGAATTGACGCTGCTAGCGAGCCATGTGCACATAAAAAGGTGCAGTACCTTAAATCTAGCCACGTTGTTACCAAGTGCAGAGGAATCAGATGCTTTAGAACAGCACGATTGTTTCCTCACAACAGAGGAAGAGAGAAAAGGGAGAGTGGATTTATTTGACACTCCTCTTGCTGAATGTGATGGTACGTTATGGGTGGATGGTTCATGCTTTAAGCTCCCAAATGGGAACGTGACTGCAGCATATGCTGTCACAACTTTGCACACAGTTGTCGAAACTGCACGAGTACCGCATGGTTCAGCTCAGGCTGCAGAATTAGTCGCACTCACGAGAGCATGTGTATTGTCCAAAGGAATGAAAGTGAATGTCTACACCGACAGCCAGTATGCTTTTGGCGTGGCTCATAGTTTCGGACGATTGTGGAGAGAACGTGGGTTCCTGACTTCGCATGGAGCTAAGATTCAGCATGGTCAGTTGGTGAATGAGCTTCTTGAATCACTGACCTTGCCTCTGCAAATGGCGATTGTGAAATGTAGTGCTCACAAGAAGGTGACTGATGATGTAGGTCGTGGAAATGCATTTGCTGATGAGATCGCTAAAGAAACGGCAAAGAATGTGATGAGCCGAATGCATGTTGCAGGCCCTGAAAGATGGACTGGTGATGTTGGAATATGTGAGGACACGATAGAAAGTGTGAAGTCCATCCAAGCTGAGGCCACAGAGAAAGAGTTAAGCACGTGGAGAGAGAGTACAGTTAGAATGGATGCAAATGGTTGTTGGATTGAATTGACAGAGCATCAGAGATGGTTGTTACCCGATGCATATGTGCTTGCAGTGGTTACAATGGCTCATGGAATGGCTCATATCAGCGTGAAAGGGATTTGCGAGTTGTTGGCCCCAGTATGGAAGAATTCAGGGATTCCCAAGTGTGCAGAGAATGTTGTCAAGAATTGCATGGTATGTCTGAAGCACAATCCTGGTAGGGGAACCCCAACTCCAGATGGTCATTTTGCACCTCCTACGTATCCGTTCGAGGTTTTGCAGCTAGATTTCATACACATGGAGAGGTGCAACAACTTAAAATACGTGCTCGTTGTTGTTTGTGCTTTCTCAAGATGGGTAGAAGCCTATCCCCTAAAAGACAATACCGCCTTGTCCACAGCAAAAGCCCTTGTAAAAGAGTACTTCCCCAGGTTTGGAATGCCTAGAATGGTCTGGTCTGACAACGGAAGTGAATTTGTGGGTCGTGTGATGAAAAGAGTGTGTGAAGGGCTAGGCATTAGGCAGAAGTTCCACGCTGCAAATCACCCCCAATCAGCTGGATTAGTAGAATGTTAAAATGGCACTTTAAAACTTAAATTGGGCAAAATCCAAGCGAGCACAGGTCTTAAATGGCCTGACGCTCTACCCTTAGCACTCCTATCCACCAGAATGACTGTTCATTCGCGAGTGAAACTCAGCCCTTACGAAATTGTCTTTGGCCGGCCAGCCAACATATGGGGAGTGCCTAGGCCCACGAAGTTCAGCGAGCTAGAACACCCTATTTTGCTTGATTACCTGTATGAATTGACGGCTAAATTGCGTGTTTTGCATCAACAGGTCCACAACACCCTGCCTCCGGTCTCTGAGACTCCAGGTCACTCCATTGTCCCTGGTTCCTGGATCCTCGTGAAAAACTTTCAGAGAACAAAGAACGACCAGCCCAGGTGGACCGGGCCACATCTCGTCCTTCTTTCCACGAGGTCAGCCGTTCGAGTGGAGGGGAAGGCCAACTGGATCCACGGGGTCCACTGCAAAAGAATCCCTTCACCTCCGCCACATGACCAGTGGGTCCAGAAGGGTGTCACTGACTCAGAGCTCACAACTGTGCCACGTGTCATACCTTTCAGCGATGACCGTGTAAAAGAAACTAACCCTGAATGTGAAAGCGAGAACATTTTTCAAGAGACTGTGCCACCATCAGAACGATTGAACTTTTTGGAGCCTGAACTCCTGTTTCAGGACCAGACAGTACCAGGAAAAAGACGCTACAATTTGCGACCGAGAAAAACGAACTAACAAAAGTGATTCCTTTTTATGATTTGAGACCAAGACCTATGGACAAATAAATATATCTTTTTCCTCCCAAGTACTCTTTTTGAAAGTGCAGCTCTCCCATTTAGGAAACTTGCTTATTTTTGTTTTTCGAACCCCCATCCGGGTTCCGCTGCTAGGGCCGCGGTTGATTAAAGTCTTTTGGGTGCAGCTGACGACGTTAGGTCGGTAGTTCTGGTTGGTACAAGGGAGTTGCCCTAGACTGACGGAAGCACCCTTTAGCAGAGGCAACCTCCCACCGCGGGCAGCACTTTAGAGAGGATGGAGTTTCCTGATGTGGAGAGACCTGCCAAACAAATGAACTTTAAGCAGAGACTGTGTAACACGATGACAAAGAAGAGTTTTATAATATTATGTATTTTTATGCTATCCAGCGTAATGATCTTTTTGATAAGTTATGTTTTATTCTCTTTTCATGTAACCTTTGCGCCCACTGCATCACCCATACCTCCTCCTACTGTTTCCTCTCATTCTTTCCACCCTCTGCCTAACCACGAATCAAATAGGAGATTAGAGTTCGTTAATAACTCCTTTGTTCAGTTATTACACCAACACCAACTTGTAATGAACACAACTAACTGTTGGGTGTGCGGTCTCATGCCTCACACAACGGATAAAGGTATCCCCTATTTGGTCCTGCCATTTAGTCACAAATGTTCAGTATGGGCATATAGGACAATGTTCATATATGCACGAGAAGTCCAACCCCTACGTTCTGTAAAAGACAACCTCAAGACTAGCGCCCTAGTCAAAGGTATAGTTGACATGATCAAGGAAGTAACTTCTTATGAAGATACTCCGGATGATGAGATGCTTGCATATGTAGGTTGGAACGTGACCGGATATGGCACTACTTTAAGTGAGAAACAGCAAGCCAAAAGATCGTCCCCTATCTGGATCGTACCCCATCAGGGTCACCTGTGTCTGCAAGGTATTGGCAAGAATCCCAGAGCTCAGCTAGGGAAGAGTATCTGGACAGAAACGTATGTTTTTGGATCTCAGACTTCCCCTGCGTTTTTAGCCGCTAAGGGTACTTATTTCATCTGCCATGATAGAGCCTATACATGGTTGCCCCCTGACTTATCGGGCTCATGTTTTGTTTCATTCCTGTTGCCTCCCACCTACACAGCAGCGGCAGATTACCACCGGACAAGGGTAGTTAGAGGTGTTTTGAGTAAAGAAGACACTGCAGGTCAAGAATTTGGGGACTTTGCAAAGGGTTTTCTGCCGTTCTGGGGATCCATGGCTAACAGCAGAAACATAAGGCAATTAACAAGGGTAGTTGAATCCACCGTGACTGAAACTGCTGGTGCCCTTAGTAACTTGACTGCTGAGCTCCAGTCGGATCGACTTATGACCCTTCAGAACCGGGTCGCTTTGGATGTTATACTTGCAGACCGAGGTGGAGTATGCAAATTGATCCAGTCTAGTTGTTGCATTTTCATCCCAGATAACGCTCCAACCGTGTATAGGTCCATCTCCAAACTACATAAGATTTCCGAATCTATTCATGTGGAAAAAGGAGATTGGTCGTTAATGGGATGGTTCTGGGAACTGATATCTGCCTGGGGATGGAAAATTCTGATGGTCATTGGGATGGTCTTAGCCATTCTTTTCCTGTTCTGTCTGTGCATACAGTGTGCTCCTGCAATATGTGGCCTCTGCCTTACATCATGTGTAAGGAAGCCTGTGTCAAGAGATGAACCAAGTACTAGAATGATGTTACAGCAACATCTCAATGACTTTACGAATATCGATCTGGACTCAGACTAACATGAGAATAGATTAATTGCCTATGTAAGGGCAAAAGGAGGGATTGTGGTTCTGAAAATCTGGATTCGTGTAATTATTCTGGACTCGAGAATTAAAACTTCGTCGAAACATGACGAATTTGGTATCAAAAGACCGAGAATGACGAGTACATCATGTACATATATTTTCAGCATATTCGAGTGACGATTTCACTTCGAAATCGTCATTTACATTCTGAACCCTTGGCTTCCATTTATGTGTTGCCCTTTACATAGGCCTTAATCCAGTTGAATTCAACTCCACAAGGACACATACTCCTTAATCGACTTTTCCATGACCTGTACAAGTTGGAACCATTGCCCCAGGCCGAACTCGTTAAGTCAGTTCCCCTCCCAGTGGCCGAGCAAGATAGCATCTAGGCTCAACAAACCATAAAACCATTTCAGCGCGCACACCTGCCATATCTCGCTCACATCTATCTCCCCTCTTTTGCTTCACTTACTTTATGGTGGGGAGGTGCCCGTTTTTATTAGGGGTCCAGTGATATCTGATGAAATGTTGGGCCTTGCCAAATGATTTGTTGTAGGCAGCACGAAGTGAAATATGGACATGTCATCATGACTCTGCTTCCTCTTTGTACTAGAAATATGTTAACGATTTACTTTACAACCAAGAATGTTTTGCCTGAAGCCCAAAATTGTGTATAAGAAGAGAAGCCTGACTTTGTAAGGGTGTGCAGTGTCCTGAGAATATACCCGTGTTGTACTTCTAGGACACTTGTTACCTTGGTTGCAGCCAATAAACTAATCTTTGACTTCACCTAGAAGACTCTGAGTTTCTGTGGTCTGGATCAGGAAGAACCCGAGGTCTCTGGGTGTTGATTCCCTGACACCGCTGGGTTACCGGTTCTGTGCCGGTTCTTAAAAACCCAGTACCTCACCGACTACGCCATCTGATGCCGCCACAGAGCCGCTGCTCACATCACAACCTGTGGGACCCACACTCTGCACCGCCTTGCTTCACGACACCGCCTTGGTATCCCTGATAACGACGCTTCACGCCGACATCGACACCGCTACCTGCTCCGTGGTTTTAGGGCACCGCTCCTAAAGCTAAACGACGCACCACCCTCATCCCGCACCGCAGCCTTGGCCTACCGATGCCTGCGCCATCGACTCCAGTTCGTCAGCTGACGGCAACGCCTCAGCAACGACATCACGGCTGCTTGCACCGTGACCTGCCAGTACCACAACGAGCACCACATCACTTGCACTGCGACCCTGGTCTCACCGACAACGCCATCTCATGCCGCCATCGAGCCGCTGCTCGCACCGCGACCTGAGGGCATCGCACACCACACCACTGCACTTCGCAGCGCAGCACCCAGAGTCCACGGATGCCAGTGCTCCTGACTTCAACCGCGAGGAGTTCGATCTGTGATGCATTTGACTTCAAGGGCCCAACGACTCCTGCTCTGAGCTCAAGGACCGACGCCTGCAGATGCCCTGCTTTCGGAAGCTCAATGAGAGGTTGCCAACATCTTATATTTCTAACGATACTGTTTTGCGGGTTACCCGACACCGGAGCTGACCCGCGATGCCGCTGTCAGACAGAACTGTTTGGTTTTGTGTGTTTACGATGCCGTGATAGCCCCGGACGGATCTATAAACTTCAATGAACTTTTTTTCAAGGTTATTTTGATATTTAATGATTTCTAAGTACTATGTTGTGGATTTTTATTGTCTTTGGTCTTGTCTGCAGTATATACAAATATTGGATATTTTTCTAAACTGGTGTGGTGTCCTTCTGCTGAATGTCGTTTTAGATTCCGAATGAATTTTCCCGATTCATGCCCTTATATAGGTACAATTCATGTTGCCCTTATATAGGCATAGAAATCCAGACCTTATTTAGGCATAGCCCATGCTACCCTAATACATAAATGGCTACTTCCATCCGTTCACCAAACGTCACAACGATTCTTGGAAAACCAGCTTAAGCCGTTAGGGACTTCCCCTTGCTTGAATATTTATTTCTCCAAGAACTCAGTTAGTTTTACAATGAACAACTAGTCCCTAGGGGTTCATTCATGACGTTCATATGCCCAACTGTACGTCAGATCATGGCATTCCTAACACCTTCAAGGTATAAATATACCTTCACTCGCTATGGCAAAGTACGGTGGTTCGGAGCAGATCGATGACCTACTTGCCCGACGCAGTTCGCCACAGCAAGTGCCGAAGGAAACCGACTCTCCAGCTGACGCACTGAACAGCAGCTGACATCCTCCTGAGGAGAATCCAGCTCCAGTGTTTCTGACTCCCCTTGCGGGGTGTTGGGAAATCGAGTCACGCGACAGAGATACCAAGCCTCCTTCATTCTAAGGTACGGAGCTGATAAGAACCTAGCGAAACCTTGGGTAGGTTCTTGGCAAAAACTAAACCTATTCTAAAGCAACACTTATTCTTCCCTCGTACTAGACTTAGGTTAGGTACATTGGGGTAGGTGTATTTTAGAAGCACCAGTTGAGTATTTTAGCTTATGTTTTTATGTATGTACTTTTATATGGCTTAGAAACCATACAATGCTTTTACAGTATTATGTTATATTACTGTTTTTGCTGAACGCATTATACTTTGCATTCTGTCTATCGATTGTAGCAGTTCACTTCTCGTGCATGGGAAAGAAGACTGTTCAATAAACCCATTTTATTGAAATGCCCGTCTCTCTATATTTCTCTGCAGACTCTGTAGAAACGAAGCATGCATGATTGAATGAGTAAAATAGTTATCTATTGTTTCCATGACTCTGAAGATATATTCTTATTCTTGGGAAACAAAGTTGTCATGTTTATGCGGTTGTCAGAAACTAATCCCTTCTTGTGAATTCGAGAAAGTTTCTAGTGACCTCTGAGTTAGCTGGCACACACGCACACTATTAAGTTTAGTATATTCGATAGAGACCTATTGACATAAGTCCTACGTCAAATCTATAGGATATATTATGCCATTGCGCAGAGCTTATTGGGAATATAGGAACTACACTACATGGCACCCAGCGTTTGGTAAGGCACTGATTTAACGCTAGTTACTAAAGTTACTCAGTCGTGCTTTTCTCAGAGACCCCTTTTTTCCATAATACTCCAGTAGACGTCTGGAGTGGGTAAAGGAATAATATCCGCCTTAACTGAGTAGGAAGAAAATCCTATGTATTAGTGTTTGGTTTGTTCAACGTTGAAGGATACTGTGTTCCAAAATATTGTGCACCTTATCTTTGTTTCCTTGAAACTTGCTCTGCAAACTTTCAACCAACAAAATGCCTGACAGAAATAGCACCGAGACCGGAGGAGCTGCAGCTAATCCAGCAGCCTTTGACATAACAGGTTTTCAAGAAACCAATGAGGATGCTATAATCATTCCTCTAAATTTAAGGAAAGCCATCACTATAAAACTTATGAAAAATGGCCTATCATCAAGAGGTGGTATGGTAGTTTTTGTGATAGAGGCACACGAATATCACCAGACAGAGGTATTCTATTCATGTATAGTCTTCCCTGAAGCAGATCCAGTGTCACATGTTTCACTTCTACAAAGAAGATGAACCACCAATGGAATACATTCCTTTCGAGGATATTGAAATTTCACTAACATACCAAGAGCATGCGCTCTGGTTTAAAGGCGCCCTACAACATATAAATCACATTACCAGGCTCGGTCCACGAGATAGACCAGGAGCAACATGGCTGGTATTAGCCAGCTATACACCTCATCCTGACATCGAAGAAATGTCAAATAATGAACTATTAGCTCAATTAAGAGAGCTGATCAAAATCTATAGACAACTGGTTCAATATGTCATGCGGACTCTTACAGTCCACCCGGCAATAGTGATTCCACAACATTACCCCTACCAGTGGAACAAAAATAAAAATTACACCACAGACTCTACATTCAGTTGTCAGTGAATTACCGGCAAAACTGGAACAAATTCCATTCTGGATAGCTCAAAAAATTACTTACATCGAAGCAGTATTTCATAATACTACCTCTCATGAGAAACATGGAATTCTAATAATCTGTTTACCAATGGGGATCGCACCACATCTGGAGGACTGTGACACATGGGGTACAGTCTTTGCTGCAATCTACACCAAAACACATGGTGTTCCGTCCATGGCGGTAATACCAGACGTCCTGAAACAGATTCAAAATGAATAAGGGGCAGAGCCTGCTCTAAATCTAGGTATGAAATTACTGAAAGATTTCAAACAGGTCTCAAAAATAATATTAGCAAATATTAAAGGTGAGGCAGCATCAGTGGCGATCCGCCAGAAATTAAGGGAATTTGATGTAACTGAGCATCCACAAGAACTGGCCAGAATAATTGAAAAATCCTATGAAGAATTAGGCAGAGACAGTTTGGGGGTTAAACCAGTTAAACCACAGCTGTCTGAAAGTCCTGAAAAGGTCTTTAGAAAAAACACTCCTACTACTAATAAAAATAAGTGGGAGAACACTAAACAAACTTCTAAAGAGAAATTTTCTCATTCCAGAGGTAGGTCTCCTCAAAAGGAGCCCTCTGAAAGGAGGTATAACCTCAGGAACAGGGATAATTTGAAAAAACCTGATAGATATCAAGACACTGATACACGCTCCTCTCGTACCTTTCATACTTCGTCACAGAAATCCGAAAGAAGAGGACAGTCAGAACAGAAGGAAGAACGTGTGAAGTCCAAAGACGATCAACATGTTCAGAAAAACAAGAAACCTCAATTTACCAAAAAGAAGGTAGCAGGTCTAAAAGTTAGACATGCCGAGGATCTTGAGGACACAACTCCAGAACGGGGAATGGGCTTTGACGATGTTTGACAGCAGAGCAGAAGTCACCATAGCTCGCAAGAACTTGAAGGATCATCTGGAGACAGTGGACCTGAATTAGTTCATTTACGTTGAAACTGCAGATACCAGGGTTAGTTTTCCACATAAGTTATATGAAGTAACACTCCGGATGGAGGGAGACATAACAAGAAAGATAAAAGCACTCTTTTGGGAGCAACTTTCTAAGGGTTATGACATTCTTCTTGCTGAACAAGACTGGCCACCAGAATTTGTCTGAGAGTGCCCACATGGCGAATAAACCATTATGCCAGCTTTATCCGACCACATTCCAATTATTTTAAAATATACTTATGCCAGAAAATCGGCAGTAGCCCAGGCTCCAGCATTTTACAAAAATCATGTAGGATGGGATGAGGACTCACCTCACCATAAAATCCAACTAAAAAATCTACCAACTGCACAAAGGCAGTGCCCAGTTAAGCAAGAAGCTAAAAAACAGGTCAGGGAGATCTTAGATCAACTTGAATACCAGGGGGTGATTGAAACATGCACCTCGTCCATGAACAATCCTTTGTTTCCTGTCTCCAAACCAGACAATACATATCGTCTAGTGATTACAGACATTTAAACTCTTGTTGTAAAACATTTGCAGTACAAAATGCACACAGTGCAGCACTAATGAATAACATTGTGCGTAAAAAATACGAAACCACATTAGATATTTCTAACGGTTTCTTCTGTCAAAACATTGCCCATGAAAGCAGGTATTTGACCGCTTTCTCAATTATGGGGACACAGGGTCACTTCTGTCGTCTCCCACAAGGATTCAAGTACAGTCCTGGGTTATTCTCAGCGAGAGTAACAGAGTTACTACAAACTTATGATGATGAAGATCATATGTAGATGACATCTATCTGGCAGATGATGATTTGGATAGGCACTTGAACAGAGTGAATGCCATTATATTGGGATTCATCTCTGAGGGTTACAAATTCAATTAAAAAAAATCTTGAATTGCCCATCTCAACATCCTGTTTCTAGGATATGAACTATCGAGTGAAGGAAAAAGCCTGGCAGCAATCTTTCTAGAGAAATGTGCACTGCTCCAACCTCCAAAAACGCTAAAAAACTTACAGTCTATTCTAGGATTCTTGAATTTCGGAGGAACTTACATTCTAAATTATGCAGAAAGGGTTAAAACTCTCTACGAATTAATCAAACCTGATTTTAAAACAGTTAATTGGACAAAAAAACACAGAAATGTTGCGTTCATTGCAGATAGATATGTTACAACACATTTGCAAACACGTGTAAACGCACGCAATTTAGTGATCCGAATCATTCCAGGACAATGTGGATTCACTAACTTAACTTTAAATGAAGGTGAAAAAGTACCAATAGCTTACAAATCACACTTGAACACACAAGCAGAAATGAAATTCACTTCTACAGAAAAATTCTGACAGCGGTTCAAACTGCAGTAGCAAAAGAAAGAGCCCACGCACAGGGAAAACGCATTATGGTCGTTATAACTGTACCTGCATTAGAGGCAGTGACAAATGCAAGCATTCCGAATGCTAAGGCTTTACATCGAGATGGATACAATAGGTTAATTCTCTTGCTGCGACAGACGTTGAATACGTTTTTGATCCATATTTGAAAACAGCATTTCTACAATATGAACAAGAATGTCCTCTGCCTACTGAAATTCTGCCTCTAGAGCAGTATGAATGTATAATTTATACTGACGGATCAGCTCAGCCCGCTACGGGGGGTAAACAAGCCTATAGTGCGGCGTGCGCGATCGTTGAAGGTCGCTGGCGCGATGGCAAATTTCGACCTATGGTCACTAAAACTCAATCTCTAGGAGATTGTACAGCTCAGGGAGCTGAACTACAAGCATTCAAGATGGCGCTTGAGAATACGGACCACGAATTCACCACACTCATAGTGTGCGATTTGTATTATTGTGTTCAATCTTACAATGAATACTTGCAGACCTGGATTCAAAACTGTTTCAAAGATGCAAAAGGTGGCACAATTAAGCATAAATTGCTTTGGGAACAGGTAGTTCAGTTACGACAAGAACTGCAAAAACTCACGTGATCCATACACTGAGTCGTCAACGTGATGGCGTTCACTTTGCAGGGAATTCATTGGCTGATGAAGCCTCGAAGGCAGCTGTGCAAATGGCTTCCGTAGCTGCAATCACTTGTTCAAAAACAAAAATAAACAGCAAAATAATGCTAGCTGTCAATGCAACATGCAAAGGCTGCGGTACAGCGTTACCTCAAAGGTTTTCACTCAAATATTCATACATAATTGATGCAAACTCCTTTCCTTTTGCTCGAATCCCTGGAGTGGGGGATAGAGTAATTCCAAACAGGAAATGTAGAGTAGCTTTAATTCATTAAGCACATATGGGAGAGGGTCTGATACATCAGGGGATCTCTAAGAGTATACTAGAATTAAAAGAGATGTACTGGTGGCCAGGAATGAATGCACACATCCATTCATTCGCACTGAACTGCCATAACTGTAATAGAGATCGCAGCACAGAACGCCACCAGATTTCTGACTATAGCATAGCCAGCCCAGTACAGACACCTTTGTTAGACAGCATTAGACTTTCTACACGCATACGTCCCTGTGGACAAATGTGGCCCCACAAATATTAAGACAAGGTTCATTTGGATGTGGCGTCAGCGCTCGACTGATGCTCGAACTGTTATGAAAGATTTTCGAGTCTTTATCGGCACATACGCAGTTGGCACACTATATTCTGACCAGGGTCCTGCATTTTGCTCCCAAGCTTACTAGGAGGCCATGGCCAATCTGGGCGTTGCATTGCGGTACTCTAGTCCATTCCATCCTGAGGGAAATTCGGTTGTGGAGAGAAAAAAACGGGACATAAAGCAATCTATAATAGCGAGGGTATTAGGTTAGGGTGACGGGTGGGTCAAACATCTAAGAAGTGTCCAACGTAGACTTAATATTCTGCCAAGAAGTTCTCTAGGGGGTATCACTCCATACGAAGTCCTTTTTGGGACCAGAATGATCATACCGGATCTCGATTGTCAGACTTCAGTGGTAGAACAAAAACCCTTTGATATCAAAGATCGTTTGGCTGTTTTGCAGGACTTAAATGAAAAAAGAACTAAACCAAGTAACGTCTACCTGAAGCCAACGGCCACTGAAGAGAAACCGACCATCCCAGCAAGGCATACCTGGATTCCAAAGATTGGGGATCTAGTCAGAGAAAAGATCGCGGACAAGAAGGAATTCGGGCCTTCTTACAGACAACCAGTACCTGTCCTAGCCATCCACGGATCAAGAACAGTGTTACTGCCGCCCCTTGCTGGAAAGAAGGAGAACAGGTTCGTGTCCATCGACCTGGTAAAACCTCATCATGTGGCCGATCATAAGCAGTAGGCCAAGTGGACTCCAAAGATGCAGCAGACGCCCTAATCTGGATACTATCCAAGAGGTTCAAACTGAGAGACTCATCACCTTTGAAGCATCTGCAGTGCGAAAAGAAGGACTATGCAACAAAGCAATGGAACTTGTACCTCTTGAGACCCAAATAACAGTTCGTCAAGAAACACCTGTCTACAATGAAATAGCATCTGACTATACAAATGTAACAAGTGATCAAGTGGTTCCTGCGATTTCAATGAATCCTGATACAACCCCTATAATTGACAGAACTGCCTCTGGCTATTTCATTAACTTTGATGCGTTTTCCGAGGATCCAAGCAAGCCTGAAATAATGCCAGTAAAAAGAACTTTCAAAGAACCAGCAACAAAACTTTTTCAACACCTGGAAAAGACTTATCTGGTTTCAGCATGGATTGAACTTCGGATTGTGTTGGGTGTGCTTTTTCTTCTATTTTGGTTGACTCTGGTAATAACTTTGGGAATGCTGATAACTGGAAGATATGCTAAAATGGACACAGCAAGTTAGAACATCAATTTACTACTCAAGCCACACAAATCATCCCATCGTGAACAAAGAGACTTGTCATCAGTGAACATCACAGCCGCTCCTATACCTGGTGGTATAGCCTGGGGCAGAACTGATTATGACATTTTTTCCCCGTCGGAGCTGTTGAAGATTCCACACCAGTTCAAGATTTCCATGAATGACTTTGTTTCATCTAGTACCTTTTCTGATGATTGGGACGTTGAGACTATTATTAATATGATGTCAGACCTAGAAATTTCTGCTGTATTTACAAATCATGAATATTTAGAGGGTTCATCAGACTATGAACAAATGTATTGTTATAATCATTATGGTCATCAATTTTTGCACAAATCTGCAAATCTTAGAAATGTCCTAATGTATAACCAGTGGGAACATTGTCCTACACCACCTAAGGGTAGCTCAAAAACATTTTTGGGAAAATGTCCATACTTTTCAGGGTTCAATGTATCCAGTCCAGATTCATTTTACTTTACAAATGTTAAGACAGGAATAAAAAGTATGTTCACAAATACTAAACAGATTAATTCTGCTGCCTTTTATGCCCAATTGTCTAGTCAGGGTTTCGTCTTTTGGAAAGACAACATTGAGACAAAAACTGTCTGGGGTACAAAAGATTGGCAAGTGCAGGGTGTAAAGCTTTGTTTAGAGCCTGCATCATCCCAAAACAAATAATGTTTTTGAATGACACTGTTAAACAGACGTCCTCACTTGGATTAGCCAAGATAAAAGACCTAAATAAACCGTCCATACCCAAATCTTTTACTGATAGCACTGACACTTCAGAAGGGGGGGGGGGCGGCGTACATACTATTTTGCATCACAACAGAACAGATCCAGATTGGAATAAATGGTTGATCTGGCTCACAGACCCAAACACCTGTCAAGATAGATTCCTGAACAAAACCCAGGGTTTAAAATTCAATAGGCCAGACCCAAGATATGGTTGTGGGCATTAGACAAGAACCAACAAAACGTGATACTTGCACAGATATCTTGCGGTATGAATGTGTGTGAAGTATGTATGTGTGGTTTGACTGTTGTTTGTTCTCTACCTGTTCACATATAGATCATTCAATGAACCTGTGAATTATTCTTCATGTTGTTAAATTGTGTATATAAAGAATGATTTTTTTGTACTTTTTTTAATGATAACAATGTTTAAAAGATATAACAAAGAGAAAAAAATTATTAAAATAAAAAATAAAAAAGAGAATGCAAACAAGAAACATGTAAATTTGTACTTTGTTATGCCCATGTTATAACTTAAGAGGTTAAAACCCTTAAAGAAATAGAGAGGTCACAAGGGTGTTTGTGTTTATAGTTGTTGTCATATCAAATTTCTTTCCCCTCTTCTCCCTGACCTGCAAATTAGTACTTTAGAGGGGGTCCCATTATCTTCATTTTTTTTTTTGTTGTCAAATCTGTTTATTAGCATTTTATGATTTTCAATGTACATTTCTGCGCATAAGCAGTAGAACATGACATTTCATTCCCACCTTTCTACCAACCAAACATCTCAAAGCAATACGGAATGAAACCATGTTTCCACGCTGACAGCACCTCTAAGGCGGGGTCTGTGTGCATAGATCTGACAGGTACGCATGAGGCTCAGTCCTGTGTCTTCTGCAAGTATTCATGACAGTCTCTAGTTCAGTCTAGCACGATAGCACACTTGTGGGGTGGATCATTTCACTGTAAACATGCATCTAGAAATGACAGTCATCTAAACGTTGGGCAATAAGACAACTTTAACAATATTCAAACAGTAGCTGCAAAATACTCACATTCATTCATATTGGTTTTCCTCCCCCCCTTCCCCCAATCCCCCCTCTGTGTTCGGCAGCCCCCCCTTCCTGTTCCTGTTGCAGTGAGCAATTATACATCTCAGACACATGCATCTAAAGGCTGTGATGTTGCATAGTATGTTATCCAGACATGTAGGTATCTCACAACGTGCCCAAGCCGCTCCGTCTATCTACTGAAGCCTCTGTAGCGGCAGCGGCACTATTTTCTCCCGGCAGCCGTAGGGCATTGAGCATGCGTTCCCAGGGTTCCGCCATAGGTTCTTTCCGATGCCCCGTCGTTTCCTCCCTCCGTATTGCTATCCATTCCGCTCGAGCCCATGCCTGCAGGGAAAAGACCCATGCCTGCACAGCAGGCGGTTCACATGCCTTCCACTTCTTTGTAAGAAGGCACGTAGCCACCACGAAACCTAAATCTAACAAGCATTTACAATGCAATAGGTCTCGCAGCATTGAAGTTTGAGTTATTGGCATTGTGTATGACAATGCGTTGCATAACTTTTTTTTAGCAAACTTTGAATTGGTGAGCGTGTGCAAGAGTATGCTGTTCTTGAAAGCAGTGTGGTACAGAGTGCAGGAATTTGGATGACCTGAGCAATGTGGATGATGCACCTCACGCACGGGGCTGACGCAGTTATTATTCACACAGCTCTGATGATGCACCTCACGCACGGGCTCACAGTTGTTATTCACACAGCTCTGATGTTGCACCTCACGCACGGGGTTGACGCAGTTTTTATTTACACAGCTCTGATGATGCACCTCAGGCACGGGTTCACAGCTGTTATTATTCACACAGCTCTGATGATGCACCTCCGGCACAGGTTCACAGCTGTTATTATTCACACAGCTCTGTTGATGCACCTCACGCACGGGGCTGACGCAGTTTTTATTTACACAGCTCTGATGATGCACCTCAGGCACGGGCTCACAGCTGTTATTATTCACACAGCTCTGATGATACACCTCAGACACGGGCTCACAGCTGTTATTATTCACACAGCTCTGATGATGCACCTCGCGCACGGGGCTGACGCAGTTATTATTCACATAGCTCTGATGATGCACCTCAGGCACGGGCTCACAGCTGTTATTATTCACACAGCTCAGATGATGCACCTCAGGCACGGGGCTGACAGTTATTATTCACACAGCTCTGATGATGCACCTCATGCATGGGGATCACAGCTGTTATTATTCACACAGCTCTGATGATGCACCTCACGCACGGGCTCACAGCTGTTATTATTCACACAGCTCTGATGATGCACCTCACGCATGGGGCTGATGCAGTTATTATTCACACAGCTCTGATGATGCACCTCAGGCACGTGTTTATAGCTGTTATTATTCACACAGCTCTGATGATGCACCTCACTCACGGGGCTGACGGAGTTATTATTCACACAGCTCTGATGATGCACCTCAGGCACGGGTTCACAGCTGTTATTATTCACACAGCTCTGATGATGCACCTCCGGCACGGGTTCACAGCTGCTATTATTCACACAGCTCTGATGATGCACCTCACGCACGGGCTCACAGCTGTTATTATTCACACAACTCTGATGATGCACCTCAGGCACGGGCACACCATTCAAAAGTTTTGAAAACAAACCAAACATGCATTAAAGCCATCCTTTAAAACAATGTTAATCAAAGCAATGCCACCTTTAAGATTAAATCAGGAACTCCTGTCATTGGAAATCATGTCTCTAATCTCAGAGGCGTGCGTGTAACAAGAGGGAGAGAGAGGACTAGATAGCTAGTCCAAGTCCCCGAGGGTTTATATGTGATTAATCAAAGAGGACTAGCTTAAGTTGACCAAAGTGTTGCAGTACTCTAATTAGTTCTGCCACTGGCACCTTGTTGGTGTATTCATGAAGCCCTCACCCACCAACCTAGTTGGTGGCATGCTTAATCATCGGGCCCACCTAGTGACACCTAGTATGTCCCGGGTGTGCTACGACGCCTGATTACAGCGGAGCTGGTATATTGCTGAGAGTGCAGTGAGTGAGGTTGAGTGAGTTGTGATTTAAAACGGCTTGGTGGTGGTCCCAGTACCCGAGGGTAAATTAAATTTTAATAACTGGGCCGTCACCAGCGGTTAAAAGTAAGGCTACAGGACGCGTAAGGGTGGCGAGTTAATACCCCCTGCGTCCTTCAGATGGTCGACATGTTTCAGCCAGTGCCTTAGAGTATTCTGGCTTTCCTCAGGACCGTTTTTTAAAAGGTGTGGTGAAATAAAACAGACTTAGTGTTGTGGTACAGACTATGTGATACACTCACTAAGGCGTTTTTCTATATGTGAGAGGGGGATTCCCTTCTCATGCATACGCTTTGGGTTATTAGCCAAGTCTTCCTGGAGGGAAGCGGTAAGGGGATGACCAGTCTTTCTGGTCAGTGCCTGCCTTGTACCTGTTGTCCCGCCGTCGTCCTCCGGTAATCTCAGAGGGACATCCTACACTTGGATTCTGAATAAAATGTCACTTTCTGCATTCAGTATTTCAGGATTTGCTTTCCATGCATGCGTGGACACCTCTACTTTGACAATTTTCTGCAACACCTCTGCTTATGCCCAGCTACCAGCCCATAACGCAATGGCGAGAACGTTCCTGATCCTGTCACAACAGACCCCACACCACTCACATAGACAATCGTATGACCGACATCTTAACATCTATGCACTCTTTAAAGCCTTAATTCTAAGTGAAGCGGGGCGCTTTATAGCTTTGCCGTCGGTATGAAGATCTATATAAATTCTGCAATATTAACTCCTCTGAAGTAAAGGCATGATGGCGTAATTATGGCGGATGTAACGTCCAGTGGAAGTAGCAGTTAGGTGCTGCAATAGAGGGGCCGCAGTAACACAAATTACATATTCGACATGTTCATCCAGTCACCGAGCTGGGCATAGTCCAATCGCCTGCTCCAGTAAACCAAGGACGGTAGTTTTCTGTTCTACATCAGAAAGCATGTGTGTCTACCTTGAATCACAAGTTTCATGAAACCGGCCACTCTAAAAAGCAACTTATAATGTTCTCTAACTCAAGGCTGTAAACTAACCTACCTAGTAAAGAGCTGGAGTGGCAAATATTTGCTCAAATAAGCAACACCCAAAACAGTGGCTATGTGCAGTGTTCTCAGTAACCTTTTCAAATAAGAGGAGCCTAGAGTCTGAGGGGCGGACGGGTTAGGCACTTACCTGTGGTAAATTAAGGGAATATAAAATCGACACAAGACCACAGCGAAAAATCTAGACCGTCCCAAATTCCTAGTTCTACCAGCACCAAGTAAGTTAATTCCCGAAACACAGATCCGAGATGCCTTCTACATAAAACAAGCATTACCCATCTAATTGCAGATACTGTTCGAGAGAGACGCTGTTGACCAAGAGGGGCCATTATCCCATTAGAAGGAGGAATGCCTTAATGGCAACACGGCCATTAGCTGGTCAATTACCCCGGCCATGGGCGGGGAACGCCGCTCCTGGCGAGCGCCCCGTGGCAGGTCTAAGACGGGCCATCTCCAGCTCTTCACATGATGTGATAAGAGAGAAGCAACAAAGGATCCCCCGAATGCCTAAATGAAAAGTCTACCCACTAGGGAGACACTGAAATCGAGATGCAGTGTCCCCTTGGCACCCTTTATCGCACTGGATCGAACGCCCTTCACCTATCAGGTGCCATGTTACGGGTCACATTGCTGGGCCTATTCGCGCACGCTTGAGGCTTGCTGCCGCATGCACTGGCCACCTTACGCAAGCGCCTCGAGCATCGGCCACATACACTGGCCACAAACCTCGTTTGATTTCACCCTTCCCGTTTCGCCAGTGTCTGCCGTGCTGCAGCTGCTGGGCAGCCCGCCCATGGACAACATCTGCGGCTTACGGGGCCCAGGCACGTGCTCCGAGCATGCACGGAGCACTCGATCCATACCCAATTCAGACTGGGTGTGAGCACACCAAATCACACAAAAGGAGGGAATTCAATTACTGCAGCAGCTTGGTTCAGCCCACCATATGTACACGCCGGGGAGTAGCTGCGGAAATTAAGTTAGAGTTTGCGCAATCTGTTGCGGGTTGTGTTCTTTCATCGACAACCTCTTTAGCATTAATCCAGACGGCACACTGCCTGGCAAAAAAACCAAAAAAAAACACAGATGCAGTATTTACAAAATGAGAAAAAGTAAATCACAATGCCTAAAGGTTTGCACAATCATGAAAGATGGGACATAGAAAAGGAATGTACAGCAAAATAAAAAATCTACGCACCCACCGGAAGTCAGGCAATGTCGCCTGTGACGGGGGCGGGGCCGCGTCCGGACCGGAAGAGGAGGCATGCGCATCGCGGCCCGGGGATCCCGTGAGCGGTGGAGAGCCCCGGGCCCGCCAGCAGGAGGTTAGGCGAGTGTTGCGGGGCTCCCTTGACCAAGAGGGAGCCCCGTGAAAGGAGCTGGCAAGAGCTGCAGCGGCGGAGTCCCCCGAGATTGGCCCGGTAAGTTAAAAAGGGCTGGGGGGGGCTTGGTGACCTTGTATGTGTGTCTGTGTGCGACAGGGGGGGGCAGCACTGTGTGTCTGTATGCGTGTGTGCGCATGTGTATGTGTGTGGGGGGGCTGTATGTGCATGTGTGCATGGGCGCTTGTGTGTGTGTGTCTGAGAGAATGCAGCGATCGCGTTCGCGTGCGCGTGCTCGTTTGAAATCACCTCCAAGGCGATGCGCGCGGCCAGGATTGTCTCCTGGAAAGGAGACACGGCAGCAATAGGTTCTCGGCGGGGACGCGCTTCCGCGCGTTCAGCCGAGACCTAAAAAGCGAGAAGATACCTTATCTTTAGGCGATCTCTTAAAGTGGTGCAAGACATACTCGGGCCAGTTAAAGGGGATGGCTCGTCCCGTACATATCCCAAGCATTTCACTAATCGTATTCCAGTAAACACCTAATTTAGGACAACTCCACAACATGTGGACAAGGCTTACTTCCAGCTCATCGCATCCAGGGCAGGCCGCATCCAAACAGTGGAAGTACCTATTGATTAGCTCCGGAGTGAGGTAGGCTCTATGGACAATGAAGAGCTGTATCTGGCGGAAGCGCATATTTCAGGGAATGTGCACCGGGCTTTTAAGAACTCTTTCCCATTCCTTATCTGTCAGCTCTCTTTCCATATCGCGTTCCCACTTGCCTCTAAGTGGAGCCAAAGTCATCTCCGTGTGGGCTCTGATCGATGCAGCAAACCAACGGACCAAATGCCTGCCCCTCCCCATAACGTGCAGATATTGTATTGTTAGGTGCTGGTCAGGCTCTGCTGCCATGTCCCCCCATTTGGCCGCCATTTTCGCTACAAGCGTGCGATGCAGTAGGAACCCCCCGGGGGGTAGCCCATCCTCAGTTATCAGCGTTTCATAGGCCACTAGCGCTCCATCTCTGAAGAGATCACCCAGTGTTCGGATGTCCGCATTGCTCCAGTGCTCCAACATGGGGTGCGTGATAGCCCCCCCCAACCCCTGGAGAGCCCTCCAAGGGTATAGCTGGCACATAAGGGATCGCCTTTCGGGTGAGGAACAAGGCACTGCGGAAACATTTGTACGCCACCGCCAGCAGTGGCGGGGTGGGCTTCTCAGCCGCCATCAGTGGGTGGAAAAGCCTGGTGAGCCAGCCCAAGGAGTATGGCGGCTCGATCGTAGGAGTGTCTGCCCTGCCTTTATCAGCCAGCCAACGGGCAATCCACTGCAACTCTGCAGCCAGGTAGTAGTGCTCAAAGCAGGGGGCAGCCAGTCCTCCCCTGTCTGTTGGCAGAAACAGCTTTGACCATGCCAGTCGGTGTCGAGACGCGCCCCAAATGAAGTCCCGTAGGAGCACATTGAGCTTGGAGAAGAAGGGGGCCGGGATAAATAATGGCAGATTGACGAAGTAGTAGAGGAGCCTGGGGAGCATGACCATCTTGGCAAGGGCTACTCTCCCCGTTTATCTGAGATCTGAGCACTGTCACCGCCCGGCCTAGGTTACCATCATACAGGTCCAGCTGGCTGACGGTAGATCTGGATCCCCAGATATTTAAAGATGTCGGCCTTCCATTGCACTCTCGTGTCTCCCAGACAGTACTCTGGATCTGTCACTGCACCGTCGAACGCGTATAGGCAGGACTTGGCCACGTTTACCCTAAGCCCAGAGATTTCGGCGAACTGGTGCAGTAAGTGGGCTAGCTGTTCCGGTATGCAGGTCACATCCCACACAAAGACCAGCAGGTTGTCTGCGTAGAGGGAGACCTGGTGCGTTGCGTCCCCCAGGGGAATTCCCGCGCCCAAAGTCTGCCGCAGCGCCGCCGCTAGAGGTTCTACCGCCATCGCGAACAGCAGGGGCGACAGGGGGCAGCCCTGTCTGGTGCCTCTACCTACCGCCACTGCTTCAGAGATGTAAGGACCCAGCCGCACGCAGACCACAGGGTTTTTATAGAGGAGGTCGACCATTTGAAGAAAGTCCGCGTCGAAGTCAAATCTCAGCAGGACCTCTGCCAGGTACCCCCATTCCATGCAGTCGAAAGCCTTTTCTAAATCAAGTATTAGGCATCCCGCTCTAGGCCATTTCTCTGGTGCCTCCGCCGCTATACGGAAGAACCGTCTAAGGTTCAGAGATGTGGACCGCGCCGGCACCATTTTGACCCGCATGCACAAGATGTGGGACCACCAAAGCCAGCCTGTCGGCAAGCAACTTCGCTAGGATCTTGTAATCAACATTGAGCATTGCCAATGGTCTATAGGAGCCCAGATTCGTCGGGTCTCTATCTGGTTTAGGTAATGAGACCAAGAAGGCCTCCCGCATGGACAGCGGGGTTTACAACCATTACAACGCAACTTTTACCATGCAGTGCTGTTACAACGCAGGTTTTACTACGCATACCATTACAACGCATTACACTGGGGGGCGCTCTAGGATAGGGAATAAGTTTAATTTACTATCCAACACCTTCCCTACTATCCACGGGGACTGGAGTTGGAATAGTAAATTAAACTATTCACTATCCAGCACCCCCAAGTGTAATGCGTTGTAATGGTATGCGTAGTAAAACCTGCGTTGTAACAGCATGCGTAGTAAAAGCATGCGTTGTAACGTCATACATTCGACAGCGGTAGTGAGCCCCAATCGATTGCTTCATTGTACAGGCGAAGGAGCAGGGGCGCCAGGATATCCCTGTAGGCCTTATAATATTCGGCAGGCAGACCATCAGGGCCCGGCGTCTTCCCGGTCGCCAGGGACTGGATCGCGTCCCCTATTTCTTCCAGCGTGAGGGGCGCGTTGAGGACACTTTGGTGTTCCTCCGAGACCTCGGGCAAGGTGACAGAGTCTAGAAAGCGTTCTAGCGCATGCCGGGGACCAACTCCGCGAGCCCTATATAATTGCGTGTAATGACCGACCAGGGCACCATGTATTTCGCGTTGTGTGTATACCATCGCTCCCTCCGCCGTGCGAAGAGCACCTATTGGGGCACCCCGGCCTTCTCTTTGTATCAACCAGGCTAGGAGTCTGCCCGCCCGATCCGCCCTGGCGAGCGATCGGGCTGTGTGCCCCGTGTAGTTATGACACCTCAGCTGCTCCATAAGGGTTGCATGCTTAGCACGCAGGCCTCCTAGCACACGCGCGTGATCTCCAGTCCCTTCGCCCTCCCGCTCATACTGTATGAGGTCATTTTCCAAACGCGTGAGTGTGGTGGACAGTGTTTTGCGCAAGTTCCATGTGGCTCCCATGCAGTGTCCCCGAATGGCCACCTTGTGCGCGTCCCATTCCACCGCAGCACTGCTCGCAGACCCCCTCCGTTAATCTCAAAGTAGTCAAGGACGGCAGTGCCCGGCGAAGAGCGAAACTCAGGGTCCTCGAGCGCGGCAGGCTGCAGCCTCCACGTGGGCACCGGCGAGCGATCCGCCTCCCAACCCAAGCAGAACCGCAGCGGGTTATGATCAGAATGTGTTCTCCCCAAGTATTTCGACTCAGTAATTAGGGGGAGCAGCGACTGGGTACCAACAATCCGGTCTAGTCTAACATGCAGGTCATGCACTGAGGAGTAATAAGAGTATACTTTGTCTGTGGGGTGCTGCGCGCACCATAAATCTTGTATCTCCCAATGTGCAAGCCAGTCCCGGTACGCCTGCGCATTGGACGTCACAGTTGTGGCTCGGAGTGGGGGGAAGGAACGGTCCAATCGCACATCAAATACCATATTGAAGCCCCACCTAATAGCCAGGGGAGACCAGCATAGGGGTGCAGGACCTGGTTCAGTGACTCTAGGAAGGAGGCCTGGTCCGAATTCGGGGCATAGAGCGACCCTAACAGTATTTCCTGGCCATTTAATGCTCCCTGCAATACGCAATACCTCCCCTCCGGGTCTACCTTTACATCTTTGCAGATGAATGGGATGCCTGTTCTCACCCATATCAGCGTGCCACGCGCATGCACAGAGAAAGTGGTACCATAAATTTGTCCCCGCCAGCACCTACGTAGCTTATCAAGCTCAGATTGTGTTACGTGCGTCTCCTGTAGTAGGGCAATCCCCGCCTCGTGCCTCTGCAGGTAGGAGAAAATTGAATAGCGCCGCGCCGGTGTGTGCATACCGCGGATATTCCATGTCAGTATATTAGTGTGTGTCATGTGTCTGCGTAAGACGTATCCTCATAATGCCAGGGGATCGCCTCTCGAGGGGCAACGGGCAACATCTGGGTGAAGGAGGAGGTCAATGTGCCGCATTTTAAACAGTAAACATTTGTAAAGAACATTCGAACTATAAGGGCGAGACCCCTGCGGGCGTACGTCCAAACTTTAACAAGAGCCACCCTATTGGAAGGTGGAAAGTCAGCACAGTGGCTGTCTGGGTGAGTGTGTTACCAACGACCCGATTAACACCCACCCCAGCCGCGGACCCCCAATCTATCAAGGAGAAGCGCAGAAGGGACCTAGTGTGGGCAAGCACGTATGGCCCGCGCAGACAACGGGAACCGAGACCGGAGGCTAAGTAGGTGTAGCCTCCGCTGCGGGGTGGCAACAGTACTCACTGATCAGCGCGGAGCCTCATGCGCATGCATATCAGGCAACTCCCCCTTCCCCCAGCAGATACAACATCAGGTACAATACTTATATAGAAAGTATACAATGAACTGTGTACTCAGGGTCCTTAACGGGTCTACTGGGACCAGCAGTCTATCACATGAGTTGGTCAGCCGTTTGGGGCGTCACCACCGGCATGTTCATATCTTCAGAAACCACCGTAGATGGGGACGAGGAGCCACTGGTATCCAGTTCCCTGCTTAGCTGGGAGTCTATGCGGCCAGCGGCAAGGGTGGCCACTGCATCAAGGGCGTCTTGCCTCTCCATTCTCCGTTTCTCCGGGCTTGACGCAGCAGGACCTGGGCCTCAGCGGCCCCCCTTCTCCGGCGCTTCTGCGATCGCTGGTCCTGCCATCCACCGCCTTCCGAATCAGTGGGGCGCGCTCCCGTCGATTGACCAGTCTCCTCCAGCCAGTCCCAGACATCCGAAGGGGTGTCGAAGAATTTGGCACCATCTTTCGAAATCACGCGAAGGCGGGAGGGGAATAGCAAAGAGTAAGGCAACTCGAGTTCTTGGAGCTTCTTTTTCACCACCATATATGTGTTCCTCCGCTTCTGCACCGCTGCCGTGTAATCTGGAAAGAGCATCACGTGGCTATTCCGCACTGTAAGGTCTTCCAGTTTCCTAGTCTCGCGCAGTACCACATCACGGTCTCGGTAATTGAGGAGCTTGAAGAAGAACGGGCAGGGTCAGGCCAACGGCCTCGACGCCTGCGTTGGTACCCTGTGAGCTTGTTCGACTGCAAAGTGCGGGGACAATACCCCCGGGGGTAGGATTTCCTGCAACCATTTCTCAGTGAAGCGCTCCGGATCTTTCCCTTCTTCCCTTCAGACCCACCACCCGTACGTTGTTGCATTGGGAGCGCCCTTCTGCGTCCTCGATGCAATCTTCCAGTGTGTGCAGTCTTTCCAAGACATCCTGAAGTGCCGCGGCGTGTGTGCGTACCACCGACGTCAACTCCTGAAGTGACTGGCGCTGCGTGGCAACCTACTCCGACAGCTTGCGATGGTCAGTGTGTAGGAGGGTAAAGTCTCATGTGACCTTATCAATCCGGGCCTCCAGCGACGTTTTGGTTTGCTCCAGTGTGTTTCCGATGCGCTCCACCCCCGCAAGCACAGTATCCATTTTGGCGGCCAGGACTGCCGTCGATCCCATGCTCCCGCTCTGATGTCCACGAGGCGAGCCAGGATCTTCAGCCGCGTGCTGTCTTTGCTGGGATTTGTCTCATAGTCTGCCCATCGCCAGTTGTTGCGCGGTAGGCATCCACACGAAGCCTTACGCACTAATGGTTGTACCGCTTGTGACAGGACACTACGTAAGGGCCGGGAAGTAGGCCTCCTCACTCGCCTCAACAGAGCTCAGATCTCGGCGCAATGCCCCGATCCTCGCTGGGCGTCACAGCAGCGGAGCGTGGATTGCTGGTGTCACTTGTCAGCCCGTCAGCCACCTCACTCACATCAGCTCCGTATCGCCCCCCTGGTCATGCGGAGGGACTCCCTTGGCTGTCGGTCCTATGACCACCACAGTAACGGCTCCAGGACCTGATGTCGTGCGCTGTCCACGCAAATGACGACGGATGTGTGGCCCCACAAACCCACGAGGGGCCGGGCCAGACCTTAAGCCCCTAGTGAATCTCAGTGGCCAACATGGGCTGCTTTTCAAGGTAGGGAGGTGTAGGAGAGTAGGGTCTGCTATCCTATGGTCTCCCCAACATTTTTGCTTTTTGCTTCACTGGTTTTAGGCTCCTGAGGCTGTGGGCCTGCTAATCAGACCCCCAGCCTGCTGTTCTCTCTCTAAATTACTGATACATGTCCTTTAGGAACATACCACAATTGGAAATGGACTCCTTGTCAGCCCCTGTACTATGCACTATAGGTGCCCAGGGCATAGGTGCCACCAAGGCCTACCAGGGGCTGCAGCATATCTTTTGCCACCCCTGGCTGGTTCTTAAATTGACACAACTGGCTGATTACTCAGCTGGGGCAAGGTGGTGTAATCACCCCTTGCTTAGATATAGTATACCTATATCTAAACCTATATCTGGACACATATAAACCTGTGAGCCACTCCTATGGAAGGCCTCATCAATCCTGGAGGCAGAGTGCATGGTTTAATGTGAGATGGAGCTCTAGCATGAGCTGAGCCTGTCTGCAGCCGTCGGTAACAAATCCCTAAGCTGTTTCAGGATAATGCCATACCATATACTCTTAAGTGCATTATAATCCTCGCGGTTATATAGCAACTCTGGTTTGGCTTTATCAAAACATGTCGTGTAAGGTGTCATACGATTTGGAATACTATCCCCTCGCCAGTTCTGGCGACGGGGATAGCATTCCACCCCTCTAGAGGGGTAAGACATGTTACTTTAATTAAATGCGGTTAATTTCTAAAAGGGCCTCAGATCCACAAAATGGATGCTTCTGCCACAGACACGAGTCTGACCCCCTGAAGCTGACCGAAACTCAGCCCAAGGGGCCTGGACAAAGGGTTTCCTGTCGCAGGGCGGTGTTACAACCCCCCAGACAGGAGATAGTGGATTGTAGCAGGGAGGTTTGAAAGAAACCAGACAGTGCCTGGGGAGCACAAGGCTGCCCCTTGCATAATCCGGCCAAACCGGTACTGGGGCACTCCAGCCCCCGTCCCAGCGCGGCCAGGATCAAAGGAAGGGGGTGTATCCACCCACTTCCTGGGTCCCACCCATAGGAGGGGACCTAGCAGGTAATCCAGCCCCCCAGATTCGAATAAGAGTGGGAGCAGTGCCAATGCACTTCAGATTATCCTGATGAAACATAAGAAACAAAACTCTGGACCCTTCGACATCCTACTCAACGTAGAAGACTGAAGAATCTCCCTTGTGGTCAAGGAGTGACCACCCTGTGCAAACAGGCACCATCCAGCCCTCGACGTCTACTTTGTTGCAGTTCCCGCCGGAACTCGAGCGACAGAGATCGACGAGATCAAGCTTGCCTGCCTTCTAACAGCCCGATCCACAGTCCCTGCAGAGCTGAGACCCGTGGAGGCGACCGGAAGCGTGGGGCACGCCATCTTGAAAAGACCACGAGACTCTGACCGTGCAGCCCACGAGTGACCCTCGAAGCTGTACAACGGGGTTTGAGAAGCCCCAACCCTGAGTCACTCTTGCACCGAAGTTCAGCCCTCCACACTCGACGAGTGCTGCGTGGGGCCCTTCTGCTTCTTTTGGCTCAACACGTTGGTCGGTCCCTTGCCAGCTGGCTTGTGGCCCCTGTGCCAACGAAACTTGAAATACGACTTGTGATTCTGGTTGCTCAAGATTGGCACCAGCTCCCCTGAAAAGGAGCCCCCACTCTGACCCTCCTGGTCCGAGTGAGAAGCAATCTTCCGGTTCCGCGTGGATTGCTTTTGCCAAGTGTTGTTTGCTCCAATCTTGAAGCCGACAGCGCCGACGGCGAGAGCCTGTGTGGGACAGATCGTGACCTGCTCCTGGACTTCGTAGATGCCCCAGAGCCCATGTGACAGCGGAGAGAAGCTCCTCAACAACCACCTGATTGCGCCCGACATTGCCTGGTTCCGTCCTGGTTCCACCCTGGTCACTGCTGAGTGACCCAGACTCTGTCCCCTCTGCTTTCAGGTACTTTTCGACTTGAGTCCACCCTTGGACTCCACCGGACACTTCTCCTTCACCTCGCCTGCAGCCCTTTCAGCTCCAAGCACCAAGAGCCTGCGTGACGAAACCCGACTCAACTTCGACCCTGTGCACCCACTTCCTGTGGGTGAGGTAACATTGCAACGCCGGTGTTCCCACACTGGTACACACCTCTAGGGTCTGTGTCTTAAGTTTTGTTCCTCTAGGTTCAGCGGAAGTGTCCTTAAACTCTATCTTTGTAACTTTTACGCACCATTGGTTAACATTGATGCATGCGTGCACTTTCTGCACTGCACCCGAATCCCACGGGCTTTTCCCGACTTCAGCATTGCTTGTCCCGACTGCTCCCAGTGATTCCCTAGGCCCTAGGCCTAACCACTGATCGAATGGTCTCTCTTATACCATTTTTTTAGTATATGGTTTGAGTGGCCCCTTGGCCTCATCCAAAATTGTGCAACTTTGTATGTTATACTGTGCTTTTGATTTAACGCTTGTGCCCCTTTATTCATAAAGAATACTGGGGATTGTTTTTAGTAATAAATACATATATTTTTATAATATATACTTGTGTGGTGTCCTTTCATTTGATATTACAGGATTGTATGTGGTAAAACAGCTCGCTTAACACAACCTCTTAAGTTAAGCCTTTAAGGCTGCTTAGTCCATGCTACCCCTAGGATAGCTTGTCTAATACGGTTGACTTACAACCAGACACCATAAGGGTTGTTTGGACTGATACAGGGTGGTTCCAGAATTGGAAACATCATATATCAGGCCAACTTCTCACATTGGTGGCAGCGGTGGGATTTGAGCTTGCTGTTTGTTTTACCATTGCAATCTTTTTATCAAATTGAAAGATCACATCAAGTACCTCTAGGTACATATAAATCAAAAGCTTAGCATATTTAAGTTCTACTGAACTTAGTAGTTGTAGATTAAAGGGATTAGCACACCCTGACTACAACTCACTAGCAAGGTACAGTAGGGAAACACTTAGTGTAGGTAGGTGCATCACTTACACCACACTAGAGTCATGTCTGACACAGGAAAAGCCTCAGGGTCTGTTCCTGTGACAGTTGGCTTTGCCCAGGCAACTTCCAGCTATGACAAACTAACCCACAAAGACTTGGTTGCCTTGTGCATCTCAAGAGGGTTAAAAAGGGGCAGAAGTCCCACCAGTCCTTCCCTGATAGCCATTCTAGAGCAGGATGACTTGGAAAAGGCAAATGCAGTTCCCTTAGAATCAGGAGAGGGAGTGGACCCCACAGCCACTGAGACCACCCCAGAGGAGGAAGAAGAGGAAGTAGAAGAGGAGGAGGACTCAGAGGTAGAGGACCCTGAAGATCAGGATCAAGGGGATAACCAGGTTGTAGTTGCCAGGCTTAACTTAACCAGGCCAACTTAAACCTACTGGGAAATGGAGAGGGCCAGCACCTCCCCAGATCCCACCAGAGCATTCTCCCAGGTAACAGAAGAGTGAGATCTCCATCAGGGGACTCTCATATTTCTAGTGCCTCAAGAGAATCTCAGAGAGGCATGACTGCCTCACAAAAGATAGAGCATAAGGCCAGGATGAGAGCTGTCAAACTCCAAATAGAGAGGGAGGAGGTAGCCCTGGCTCAAGCTAGACTTGCCTTGGCAAGAGAGCAGAAATTGTGTGGCTTAGATGTCACTGGTGGCAGCAACATTCCTAGAGAAAAAGACAGGAGCTATGATAATAGAAACCTGACAAAAATTGTGGCCCCCCTACAAGGAAGGGGATGACATCCACAAATGGATGACTGCTCTTGAGAGAGCCTGCATGGTACAGCAGGTTCCTCAGGATCAGTGGGCTGCAATTTTATGGTACTCCTTTTCAGAGAAAGGGAGGGACAGGCTCCTCACAGTTAGACCTGAGGATGCCAAAAACTACTCTGTCTTGAAGAGTGCTCCTATTGAAGGGTTTGGCCTAACCACTGAGCAATACAGGTTGTTGTTCAGAGACACCCAAAAAGCACAGACTCAAGACTGGACTGATTTTGTAGATTGTGCCACTAAGGCTCTGGAGGGTTGGTTGCAGGGAAGTAAAGTTTCAGACTATACAGGATTGTACAATCTTATCATGAGAGAGCAGATCCTTAATAACTGTACAAACCAGCTGTTGCATCAATACCTTATTGACTCTGATTTGACCTCTCCCCAAGAATTGGGAAAGAAGGCAGACAAATGGGTCAGAACAAGGATTAAGCAGAAACCCCAGAACCAAGGGGGTGACCAGAAGAAAACAGACCAGAAGGGTGGAAATCAGAAAGATAAAGAAAAGGACCAGAAGTCTTCAGGCCCCCAAAATAGTAATAAGGAGGGTGGTTCCCAAAATGGAAACAAAAAGAAGAAGAATAATGGCCCAAAGAAGCCTTGGTGTAATAACTGCAAATCAGTTTCACACTGGGGCAGTGAATGCACCAAGACAAATCCAGTCCCCACCACTGCAGCTCCTAAAGCACCTGCACCCCCTAGTTCAGTAAGCAGTGGTGGAACACAGCCAAAGGGTGTAGTAGGGTTAACCCTGGGTACTGAAGTAGGATCTGGCCTAGTCAGAATCCCTACTCAGGCAGTTCTCCTATATGACGTGGACTTAGCTTTGTCCACTACAGTGAGTCCCAGTAACCTGGGCAAATATAGGCAGACACCTTTAATCAATGAGAAACTGGCTCAGGCCTACAGGGACACATGTGCCAGTGTCACAATGGTGACACCTGACTTTGTGGACCCTGAACAGATTGTACTAGGTGAAAGTTACCTAGTGACCAATGCAAGCAACTCCACTACTTCCCATAGTGTGGCAGTTGTGAACTTCTCCTGGGGAGGGGTAAATGGCCTAAAGAAAGTTGTTGTGAGTGCAGACCTCCCAGTAGACTGTCTGTTAGGCAATGATCTTGAAAGCTCAGTTTGGTCAGAAGTGGAGTACAGGACTCATGCGGAAATGCTAGGGATTTCAGCTCATGTCCTTGCAGTGACAAGGTATCAGGCTAAGAAGTGCCTTCCTGAACCAGTGGTGGATCTGGAAACAATAGACCAACCACAACCCAAGAGAAGGAGCAAGAGAGGAAAGGCTGAGCCTTCCACCTTGCCCCAGGTTGAGGATCAGGTTTCACAGGAAACTGATTCTGCAGTCCAAGAGGAGACTGTCTCTGAGGAACTTGAACCTGACCAGGTTGAGTTTCTGGGGTCAGGGGGACCCTCAAGGGCAGACCTGAGGCAGGCTCAATTAGATTGCCCTTCCCTTGAACCCCTCAGACAGCAAGCTGCTGCTGAGGCTGCTGGGGATGCCCAAGGTACCCATACTGTGTATTGGGATGATGGACTCCTTTACTCAGAGGCTAGAGACCCCAAGCCTGGTACAGCCAGGAGGTTGGTCATACCTCAGAAGTTTAGGGGTTTCCTTCTTACCTTGGCCCATGATATTCCCCTTGCAGGACACTTAGGCCAGAACAAAACGTGGGACAGGCTTGTTTCACACTTTCACTGGCCTCACATGTCAGAAAATGTCAAGGAGTTTTGTCGCTCCTGTGTCACTTGCCAAGCCAGTGGTAAGTCAGGTGGCACAACAAAGGCCCACCTAATACCACTACCTGTGGTGGGGGTACCCTTTGAACGTGTTGGAATAGACATTGTGGGTCCCATGGATCTTCAAACAGCATCTGGGAACAGATTTATACTGGTGGTAGTGGATCATGCCACCAGGTACCCAGAAGCAATTCCCCTGAGGACCACCACAGCACCTGTGGTGGCAAAAGCCCTCATTGCAGTTTTCTCAAGAGTGGGCTTTCCAAAGGAGGTATTATCAGACAGAGGTACTAACTTCATGTCTAGTTATCTAAAAGCAATGTGGAAGGAATGTGGAGTAAACTACAAGTTTACCACACCCTATCACCCACAGTGCAATGGGCTTGTGGAGAGATTCAACAAGACCCTCAAGGGAATGATAAAAGGTTTACCAGAGAAGCTTAGGCGGAAATGGGCCATTCTTTTACCCTGCTTGCTCTTTGCTTACAGAGAGGTCCCACAGAAGGGGGTTGGCTACAGCCCTTTTGAACTTTTGTTTGGCCACCCTGTGAGGGGTCCATTATGTTTGGTGAAGGAAGGATGGGAGTGACCTCTCAAAAAGCCTAAGCTAGATGTAGTGGACTATGTACTTGGTCTCCGCTCCAGGATGGCTGAGTATATGGAAAGAGCATCCAAAAACCTGGAGGCCAGCCAAGAATTACAGAAAGCTTGGCATGACCAAAAGGCTGTTCTGGTTGAGTTCCAGCCAGGGCAGAAGGTGTGGGTGTTGGAGCCAGTGGCCCCAGCAGCACTCCAGGACAAATGGACTGGACCCTACCCTATCATTGAAAAGAAGGGAGGAGTCACCTACCTGGTTGACTTTGGAACCCCTAGGAGCCCCCACAGGGTGCTCCATGTGAATCGTTTGAAAGCATTTGTGGACAGGGAGGACATGAGCTTGCTCATGGCCACAGATGGGGAACAGGAGGACGAGAGTGACCCTCTCCCAGACCTGCTTTCTCAGAACCCTGATGATGGTTCAGTTGATGGAGTAGCCTTGGCAGGCAGCCTCACTGACCAGCAGCAGATGGACTGCAGACAAGTTTTGCAAGCCCACAGACACTTGTTTTCACTCACACCCAGCCAGACAAACTGGTGCACCCATGAGGTGGACACTGGTGACAAGTCTGCCTGTCAAGAATAAGATCTACAGGCAACCTGACCACGTCAGGGATTGTATCAAGGCTGAGGTGCAAAAGATGTTGGAGCTTGGAGTGATTGAGCCATCAGAGAGCCCATGGGCCAGCCCAGTAGTCCTTGTGCCAAAACCTCATACCCAGGATGGAAAGAGAGAAATGAGGTTTTGTGTGGACTACAGAGGTCTCAATGCTGTCACTAGGACAGATGCACATCCCATTCCAAGAGCAGATGAGCTCATTGACAGATTGGCTTCTGCCAAGTTTCTGAGCACATTTGATTTGACAGCTGGCTACTGGCAAATCAGACTAGCTGAGGAGTCAAAAGCCAAGACAGCATTCTCTACCCCCAGTGGGCATTTTCAGTTTGTGGTGATGCCCTTTGGTTTGAAGAATGCACCTGCCACCTTCCAAAGGTTGGTGAATCAAGTCCTTGCTGGGTTGGATTACTTTTGTGTAGCATATCTAGATGATATTGCTGTCTTTAGCTCCACTTGGGAGGATCACCTGATCCACCTGAAGAAGGTTCTGGAGGCCCTGCAAAAGGCAGGCCTGACTATCAAGGCTACAAAGTGCCAGATAGGGCAGAGTAAGGTTGTGTACCTGGGCCACCTAGTAGGTGGAGGTCAGGTTCAACCACTGGAGAGCAAAATCCAGACCATACAGGACTGGGCTCCTCCAGTTACCCAGACACAAGTCAGAGCCTTCTTGGGCCTGACTGGGTATTACAGGAAGTTTGTGAAAAACTATGGGTCCATTGTGACAACATTAAATGACTTGACATCCAAGAAGATGCCAAAAAAGGTTCAGTGGACAGTTAGCTGTCAGAAGGCATTTGATGACCTGAAGAAGGCCATGTGCTCTGCACCTATCCTGAAGAGTCCTGACTACTCCAAACAGTTCATTGTACAGACAGATGCTTCTGCGTTGGGGGTGGGAGCTGTGCTCTCACAACTTAATCAAGAGGGTCAAGACCAGCCCATTGCTTTCATTAGCAGAAGGCTGACCCCCAGGGAGAAACGTTGGTCAGCCATTGAGAGGGAGGCCTTTGTTGTGGTTTGGGCCCTGAAGAAGTTGAGGTCCTACTTGTTTGGAACTCACTTCCTAGTTCAGACAGACCATAAGCCCCTCTTGTGGCTCAATCAGATGAAGGGTGAAAATCCCAAACTGCTCAGGTGGTCCATTTCCCTACAGGGGATGGACTTTACAGTGGAGCACCGCCCAGGGACTGACCATGGTAATGCAGATGGTCTCTCCAGGTACTTCCACTTAGAACATGAAGACTTATCTGGTCAAGGTTAGTTTAATGTCCCTGCGTTTGGGGGGGGGTTGTGTAGGAGAGTAGGGTCTGCTATCCTATGGTCACCCCAACATTTTTGCTTTTTGCTTCACTGGTTTTAGGCTCCTGAGGCTGTGGGCCTGCTAATCAGACCCCCAGCCTGCTGTTCTCTCTCTAAATTACTGATACATGTGCTATAGGTACATACCACAATTGGAAATGGACTCCTTGTCAGCCCCTGTACTATGCACTATAGGTGCCCAGGGCATAGGTGCCACCAAGGCCTACCAGGGGCTGCAGCATATCTTTTGCCACCCCTGGCTGGTTCTTAAATTGACACAACTGGCTGATCACTCAGCTGGGGCAAGGTGGTGTAATCACCCCTTGCTTAGGTATAGTATACCTATATCTAAACCTATATCTGGACACATATAAACCTGTGAGCCATTCCTATGGAAGGCCTCATCAATCCTGGAGGCAGAGTGCATGGTTTAATGTGAGATGGAGCTCTAGCATGAGCTGAGCCTGTCTGCAGCCGTCGGGAACAAATCCCTAAGCTGTTTCAGGATAATGCCATACCATATACTCTTAAGTGCATTATAATCCTCGCGGTTATATACCAACTCTGGTTTGGCTTTATCAAAACATGTCGTGTAAGGTGTCATACGATTTGGAATACTATCCCCTCGCCAGTTCTGGCGACGGGGATAGCATTCCATCCCTCTAGAGGGGTAAGACATGTTACTTTGAGCCTCAGATCCACAAAATGGATGCTTCTGCCACAGACACGAGTCTGACCCCCTGAAGCTGACCGAAACTCAGCCCAAGGGGCCTGGACAAAGGGTTTCCTGTCGCAGGGTGGTGTTACAACCCCCCAGACAGGAGATAGTGGATTGTAGCAGGGAGGTTTGAAAGAAACCAGACAGTGCCTGGGGAGCACAAGGCTGCCCCTTGCATAATCCGGCCAAACCGGTTCTGGGGCACTCCAGCCCCCGTCCCAGCGTGGCCAGTATCAAAGGAAGGGGGTGTATCCACCCACTTCCTGGGTCCCACCCTTAGGAGGGTACCTAGCAGGTAATCCAGCCCCCCAGATTCGAATAAGAGTGGGAGCAGTGCCAATGCACTTCAGATTATCCTGATGAAACATAAGAAACAAAACTCTGGACCCTTCGACATCCTACTCAACGTAGAAGACTGAAGAATCTCCCTTGTGGTCAAGGAGTGACCACCCTGTGCAAACAGGCACCATCCAGCCCTCGACGTCTACTTTGTTGCAGTTCCCGCCGGAACTCGAGCGACAGAGATCAACGAGATTAAGCTTGCCTGCCTTCTAACAGCCCGATCCACAGTCTCTGCAGAGCTGAGACCCGTGGAGGCGACCGGAAGCGTGGGGCACGCCATCTTGAAAAGACCACGAGACGCTGACCGTGCAGCCCACGAGTGACCCTCGAAGCTGTACAATGGGGTTTGAGAAGCCCCAACCCTGAGCCACTCTTGCACTGAAGTTCAGCCCTCCACACTCGACGAGTGCTGCGTGGGGCCCTTCTGCTTCTTTTGGCTCAACGCGTTGGTCGGTCACTTGCCAGCTGGCTTGTGGCCCCTGTGCCGACGAAACTTGAAATACGACTTGTGATTCTGGTTGCTCCAGATTGGCACCAGCTACCCTGAAAAGGAGCCCCCACTCTGACCCTCCTGGTCCGAGTGAGAAGCAATCTTCCGGTTCCGTGTGGATTGCTTTTGCCAAGTGTTGTTTGCTCCAATCTTGAAGCCGACAGCGCCGACGGTGAGAGCCTGCGTGGGACAGAATGTGACCTGCTCCTGGACTTCGTAGATGCCCCAGAGCCCATGTGACAGCGGAGAGAAGCTCCTCGACAACCACCTGATTGCGCCCGACATTGCCTGGTTCCGTCCTGGTTCCACCCTGGTCACTGCTGAGTGACCCAGACTCTGTCCCCTCTGCTTTCAGGTACTTTTCGACTTGAGTCCACCCTTGGACTCCACCGGACACTTCTCCTTCACCTCGCCTGCAGCCCTTTCAGCTCCAAGCACCAAGAGCCTGCGTGACGAAACCCGACTCAACTTCGACCCTGTGCACCCACTTCCTGTGGGTGAGGTAACATTGCAACGCCGGTGTTCCCACACTGGTACACACCTCTAGGGTCTGTGTCTTAAGTTTTGTTCCTCTAGGTTCAGCGGAGGTGTCCTTAAACTCTAACTTTGTAACTTTTACGCACCATTGGTTAACATTGATGCATGCGTGCACTTTCTGCACTGCACCCGAATCCCGCGGGCTTTTCCCGACTTCAGCATTGCTTGTCCCGACTGCTCCCAGCGATTCCCTAGGCTCTAGGCCTAACCACTGATCGAATGGTCTCTCTTATACCATTTTTTTAGTATATGGTTTGAGTGGCCCCTTGGCCTCATCCAAAATTGTGCAACTTTGTATGTTATACTGTGCTTTTGATTTAACGCTTGTGCCCCTTTATTCATAAAGAATACTGGGGATTGTTTTTAGTAATAAATACATATATTTTTATAATATATACTTGTGTGGTGTCCTTTCATTTGATATTACAGGATTGTATGTGGTAAAACAGCTCGCTTAACACGACCTCTTAAGTTAAGCCTTTAAGGCTGCTTAGTCCATGCTACCCCTAGGATAGCTTGTCTAATAAGGTTGACTTACAACCAGACACCATAAGGGTTGTTTGGACTGATACAGGGTGGTTCCAGAATTGGAAACATCATATATCAGGCCAACTTCTCACAGGAGGCTAGTTGTAAAGGTGAAGTCGGCAATCCGTATCCTAGGGTGGCACTCAGCTTTCCACAGGCCCAAGGGTGGCACCTCAAACATCGTGTCCGTGCATGTAGGGTCCCCCGTGCGAGTCACAGCCCCAGTTCCCTGATGTTAATGTGGCCTCAGAAACCTCCCCGCCGGCAGCGGTGGGTGCGCACAGTTCCAGCAAGGTGACCCCTCCACTGCAGGGGCCCAGCGCTAGTAGTAACTACTGGTGTACGGACGCTGTGTTTAGCAATAGCTGGTGCCACCGGAGTTCAGCAGCGTTTCACTCCTTCTTGTCCCATCACTAGTAAGCACCCGGTTCCTCCTCAGCTGCTCCAGGCTCTCCTGAGCTGCCTCCTTGTCCTCCGCACCGCCTAAGGGCCTCCCCAGTCCGCCCCGGGTCCGTGTCCCCCTCCTCACCAGTTGTCTAGCTGTCTCACAGGCCTCCGTCCCCAGCAGCAGTCCTCTGTGTCCCGCAAGCTCCAGGCAGGAAGGGGTGGTATTTCAGGGCTCCAGGCCCGCTCCGGGCAGCCGTATCTCAGGGCCTCCTCAGTTCGGCCTGGCCCTGCCTCTCACCAGGCCTCCGCGGCCCCCCCAGTCCCATCAGCGACAGCTTCATCAGGCGACCCCCGAGGCCTGGCAAGCCCCGGATGGCAGAAGTCGATGAGTCAGGGCTCCAGGCCTCTACACCTGCAGGCCGTCTGCCGGTGAGCGCCGGCCTGGGTTTACCGTTACTCCGGCCACGGTCACCTCCGCGTCAGCTTCACGTCAGGCCCCGGTCCGATCCCGCAGTCCTCTAGCGGCCGCCCACGCCAGCAGCTCCCAAAGCCATCCAGCCGTGCAAGCGCTGCTCCGCCGCCAGCGGGAGCGGGCACCCAGGGTGGAGATCTCACCCAGTACCTCCGCAGCGCCTCCGGTCCCTCCAAAGGTCGCCAGGCCCCAGGAGGAGTTTCGCGCCTATCTGCAGTCAGGTCGTGACTCGATGGCCCTCCGCAATCTTCTCCGCCGCAGCTCAGTTTTTCGGTCCGCTCAGGTTTCACACTGCCTCCCACACTCTCACGGCAGGTCACGGGCGAAAAATCGCTCTAGCAGGCTGGCATGCAGGATAACAAGGGGTCTCAGGTGACGGAGCTCTAGGAAGACACGTCCGCCATGTTGGCTAGTTGGCTACACCCCCCGGGTCCCATTACCTTCATAGCAGACCCAAGATATGTTCACAGACAGCATCCAGGAATAGTAACTACATACAGTGTAGGGAAGCTGTGCCTTGAATGGCTACAAAGATCTACACTTAAGGATGTGAAGCAACACTTATCTTTATTTAAAGATGGCGCATACCTAAGGGCCTTTTTGCAAGGACCTATTAAACCGCGTCATAAACGTTGTATATATGCCGGTATCTATGCATTTGATAATGAAGCATGGAAGATTACGCAAGCAGAGACTGCAGAAAGAATACGAGAAATTGATCATATTAATTTAGATAAAACTCTCTCTGTAGTTGACAATGGGTTAACGACTCTGTCGTCCAGGATATATTCTTTGGACAACATAGTATCATCTGCCATAGACATCATGGAACAGGACTTGCTCATGTTGCAACATGGACAGTCACAATTACGTTCTATCATGCGATTAGGTTGGACGTTGCAAAACCTTCGTTCAGGCTATGTGCCTTTACGTTTAATCAACACTACGTCACTGTTTTCAGAATTCAATCTCACTGATAAACAGATCAAACTGGCACAGAGGGGAGCAGACTATAAGGTGCTGAGCATTGAAAAACTGGAAAGATTGCCATTTACAGGCACTGAAAAGCCAGCCACTGAATGGATAATACATGGGACAATCACTCTGCCTGTTACAATTTTCCATTTACAGTATTGCTTAAAACACATACCAGCAGGCACATATGAAAGGTTGGGTAAAGAATACATCAAGTCAACCTGGGAATTACCATACACACACACAGATGTTGGAGAGGGGGCGTGAAGTGTTTATTAGCGGGAAAAACTGTGAAAACGCACTAAGCGGTTTTCTCCTTTGTCAGGTTATTAGCCTACACGGGCCTGTGATGGTTCCTCCAACAACTTATCCTGCAACCTGCAAGGTTCTCCGGCTGCGGTGATTGATCCAATTTTTAGACAACTTTCAAGTGGAAGTTACTTAATGTTGAATGATCACAGCTGCTGTGGCATGTTGCCAAGAATAGCATATCTAGTAACTGTGTCAGCCAGGCTCACTTGCTGTATGCAAGTTTGTTTCCAAAAACCAAGACAGACCGGGAGTCGCCTCTATGGCCCTCACTGAACATCTCTTCTATACGAATTGATACTTTAAGCAGAATGAAAGCCATTCTTTTGCAAAAAACGGTGCCATTGACCAAGGTCAAAGAAACCTATGATCTGCAAGTCGCAAGGACTTCTGCGGAGATACATGCACTCTTAACTACAAATTGCCCTATACATTTCTCCGGAATGTTAGGTCGTATCTTAAATATGTCTGATACGAGTGGTATTGTACATATATTTAAGACTGTTTTTTTGGGACTGTTATCACCTTTTGAAGCAGTCCTAGGAATATTTCCAAACTTCATGCACTCTGTGTTTGGCGGATTGCCTCTCATTTTGGGACTCGTGGCAGGAATACTATTTTTGCTCCTATTACTGCGATATGGCAAGCCAAATCACCAGCGATACCCAGTTCACCATGGAGAACACTCTTCTGGCGATGAAGTGTCGTGAGCGCATCGTTCAAATTCTGGGACTACCTCATCTAAGAGAATTAAATACCACATGGTTTCTATCATTCAGACCAATTTGGCAAGATTGCATCTTACCTGTTCTACGCTGCCTGCTTTGCGGAGAAGAATGCGTGCTAGACACATGTCTGACACTCCCATCAGTCATGCCAACGGATGTTGATGCTTTGCTTGGACCAGTAACGGCTCATCACTGTGTTGTCCCCAGCGGTTACCGATTCTGATCATGAGGTACGAGAGGAAACAGGCACACAGGTATCATCCACTTCGAACATTTCTAATGCAACCAATGCTGAAAGCTGTGCTTCACATCTATGTGCGGTTGATCTTCTTTTTTTTAAAAACTCTTTTTATTAAAGGCAAAGAAAAGACATTACAAAAAGGAAAAATAAAGCTCAGGTGTGCATGTTATATTCCAACACATGAGGCATTGTTGCAAAATACAGAATCAATTACACCAACATTTAATGCAGGGAGTTTGGAGAGTCCCGTGCCTCTGGCACAGATATTGGGGTAGGTGGTTCACAAATTCCCCCTCTATGACTATTCCAAATGTTCCATATCTTACCCCACTTCTTTGGGCAGCCCCTGGCCACATAAACGGCACTTTCTCTAATCATGCACCAGTCAAGGTCTTCGGCCCATTTGGTAACTCGGGGCTTTTGACCGGCTCCCCAGTGCTGTGCTATGTTTTGTTTAGCCACCAGATACGCCAAGGTCACCCACTGTTTCTGGTACGCATTCAGATCCGTAGGCTCCCACACGTTCAACAGACACCTCCAGGCCTCCGGCCGCAGCTCCACCCCCAAGGCTCCCCCCATCTCATCATGGACCTTTGTCCAATACAGTTCTATCTCGACACAGTGCCAGAGAATATGCATGAAGGTGCCGACCTCCCCGTATTTCCTCCTACATTCTCCGCTTACTGCTCTTCCCATTCGTACCAAACGGGGTCCTGTTATATAGGATCTGTGGAGTATTTTCAGTTGCACCAATCGGAGCCGCATCTGGATGGCAACCACCCCAGGGGAGGAGACCCCTTCCGCCCAATCCTCGTCATCTAGTTCTAACCGATCCGCATTCCATTGTGTCCTGAGCCGCACCAGTGGGTTTTCCATATTATTAATCAATTTCCCATATATCAGGGAAATTGTTTTTTGAGGAAGAAGCCCATCCAGCACTCGGTCTTCCAGGGGCGACGACTCCGGTAGCACCGCACCCCTGGGGACATTAGTAGTCAGGGCATGTCTCATCTGCTGATATTGGTAATGTTCATTATCATGCAAGCTATATTGTCTTTTGAGGGACTCAAAGGTGAGCATTGTATCCTTCCCCCACACCTTTTATTTGAGCTATTCTTATAAGGTCCCATCTATCGAACCCCTTCGACTTCCACAGGCTACCAAGCTTCTTGGAGTTCAGGAGGGGAGTGGCCAACGTCAATTTGCCTTCCCATCCCAGACCTCTATTAGCTGCGTGCCAGACCTGAATCGCATGCGCGGTTGGGCCAGTCAACGGAAACCTCCCCGGTCTGGAATACAGAGCTCTCTCTATCGCCCCTCCTGGGGCTTGACCTGAATCCATGGCATAGCCTGGGTCTCCAGTGAATCCATAAACAATATGGTTCACTGCGGCCAGTTGCGAGGCCCAATAGTACTTTCTCAGGTCTGGAATCCCGATTCCACCGTCATACCACGCGAGCGTCAATTTACTGAACGCTATGCGCGCCCTACCATCTCACAGGAGCTGTCTCTGGAGTGCCTCTATCTCTCGGAAGTACGCCACCGGGACCGGGTCCATTGAATTCTGCAACACATACAAAAACCGAGGTAAAGCCATCATCTTGAAGAGCGTAGCTCTCCCAAGTAGGGAGAGTGGAAGAGTCTTCCAGCGCTCCACGTCTCTCTTACACCTATTCAATGGGGAAGCTAGGTTATTGGCATATCGTAACTGCAGATCGAGCGAGATAAAGATATCTAAGTATTTGAATCCAACTGTCTCAACATGAATAGGGCACGCCTGCGGCACCCTAGGGGGGTCACCCACCAAAACGTATAGCACCGACTTTGCCCAATTTATTGCCAGTCCAGAGTATCTGTCATAAATGGCCAACACGTCTAGAAAATTGCTAAAGGAGTCTCTAGGGTTCGTAAGATACAGCAAAACATCATCCGCATAGAGCCAAATCTTGTCCTCCCAGCCAGGGGACCATTGTAAGCCCCAAATCTATCTGTCCCATCTGACCGGCTGCCAGAGGCTCCATCGCAAGTGCAAAAAGCAGAGGAGACAACGGACATCCCTGCCTTGTACCTCTACTTAGAGAAAAGTCTGCAGACTTGCAGTTATTGACCACCACCCTAGCTAGGGGCTTAGCGTATAATAAGCGAACCCAACCTATAAACTCCTTGCCAAAGCCAAATTTTGCCAACACCGCAAATAAGTATTGCCACTCCACTCTATCAAAAGCCATCGTGGCGTCCAAAGATACCAACCCTGCCGGTTCGTGGATCCTCGAGGCGCCACCAAAGACGCCATGTAGCCTACGCAAATTCAACGCAGTGTTACGACGAGACATGAAACCGGATTGATCCAGGTGTATAAGGGACGATATAACCTTAACCAGTCTAGTGGACAGGATTTTTGCTAGGATTTTAGGCTCTGCGTTAAGAAGCGATATGGGTCTATAAGATGAGCATTGTGTCTTGGGCTTACCAGTCTTATGGATGAGCACAATGTTGGCCACACGTTGGTCATATGGAAGCTCACCCTTCTCCCTACTTTCCAAAAACATTGCCTTGACATGTGGGGCTAGTGTAGCAGCATTTAACTTTCATAACTCTATCGGTATCCCGTTTGGGCCTGTCGCTTTACCGGATTTTAACTGTCTGATCGCTTGCGCAACTTCATCATCAGAAAACGCAGAGTCAAGATAGCGCCTGTCTTCCTCTGACAAACTCGGCATCGCGATATCCCTGATCATCTCGCTATTGTCAGCCTCCGTAAATCTATTATCGGTCATGTAGACTGTCTTATAGTAGTCCGAGAACTCATCCGCCACCGCCTGGGGTTCTATGATCTTGCTTGACCCCTGCCCTTCCAGTTCGGGTACTAGTCTGGACGCCCTCTCTCCATGTTCAAGCCATGCAATCAGTTTTCCGGCTTTGTCGCCGTGTTCATAAATATGACTCTGACAGCATTGTTATGGGCCACCGCTCTATCTCTCACGAGATCTTTATATTCTACCTGTCAGAGTTTTAGCAAATGGAGCCCCTCAGGGGTGGGCGACCCAGCCACCCTCCCCTCCAAGAGTATGACCTCTGTCTCCTTCTGGGCCACAGCTGCTTGCCGTTTCTTCTTCTTGCCAGACACTAAGGACAAGACCTCACCTCTCACCACCATTTTGTACGCCTCCCAGAGGGACCGTGCCGAGTCGACAGAGCCCACATTTTCTTGGAAGTAACGGTCCGACACTTGCAGTACCTCTTTTTTAAAAGCTGGGTCTTTCAGTTGCCAAGCACTAATGGGAGCTATCCTCCCAACTTCTGGAAGGTTTAGGGCTAGCCGCACCCATAGTGGAGAGTGATCCGAAATGCCCCTCCCAATAAATTTTACCTCCTGGACCATGGTCGCCAGCGCCGCAGGCAATAAGATATAGTGTATCCTAGATAAACTACTGTGTGCTGCACCCGAATTTTGTTTTAGAAGGTTTGTCGGCCTTTTTAATCAATTATATGTCAAAACAAACCACTTTTGTTCAGTTATTAATGATGGGTGATTTTAATGTTCATCTGTGTGAGTCTCACTGCCATATTGTTGATGATACTGGTCCTGAACACACTTCGTTGCCTCATTTTGAACATAGCCTTATGGGTGTGGCAATGGAAAATCTGCTATCTTCTAATGACTTATATGAACCAGGGTTCCCAGATCCAACAAACCGTGTGGTCACGTACAACGCAAGGGGCAGTGAATCGATTATCGATTACTTTTTTATGTCCCCGGGGCTCCTACGTTATGTAGTGTTTTATAATGCAATTGTAAGTGGGTTCAGTGACCATAACCCGGTGTTACTGGTTCTGGACACTCTCTCTGGTCTGTGTAAAGGGGAATTAAGGGCCTCCACTACAAGGGATGTAAGAAGCAGTGACCAGGGAAGACGCCTCAAATGGTGTAAAGTTTGCCCAGAGGACTTTCATGGTCTGATTGTGCAACATATGGCAGTTGAAATCGAGAAATGTAGGGCTGGAGAGAGGAGGGAGGGGGAGGTTGTGAGTGCCTTTGAAGCTATTTGTGCCAGAGTAGAGAAAGAACTCAGAGCAAAACCTAGGAGGGGTCCTGCTCCCGTGTTTAGGTGGTTTGACCGCACTTGCTCGCAGGCACACTCTGCTTTGCTGAAAGCCCTTAAACAATCCCCTAGAGACAGGTCTCTGGTGGCACAGTTGAGAAGAGAATATGTCCTGGCGGTTAAATTTCGAAAACAAGCCATCAAAGACGAAGCATGGGACTCTTTGATGGATGCTACAACTCTTAAACATAGCTCCAAATTTTGGGCCATAATAAATAATCCTTTATTTGCTCATACCAATAACATGGATCTTGAAGTAAATATCCCTGAAGCTGACTGGATTAATCATTTTTCTAATATTTATGGCTCAAATGAAATAGTTGAGGTGTTTGCAATACCCTACTCCCCATCCTCTCCCACTAAGTTACATTTTAGCAAATCAGAAGTGGAGCTGGCAATTGTAGGCTCGGCCGCGAATAAAGCTCCGGGCCCAGATGGGGTACCCCTAGACCTCTATAAACTCAACCCTGAGTTGTGGGCTGAGATTTTAGCTAATGTTTTTAATTGTGTGCAGGAGGGGGGTTTGCCAAAAACCTGGGCATGTTCAATTATAGTACCCATTTTTAAAAAGGGCCAAAGAAGTGACCCCAAGTGTTTTCGACCAATTTCTCTATTGGATTCTTCGATGAAGATTTTGGGCAAAGTATTGCTAGCTAGAATTAACACTTGGTCCATAGATAATAATATTCTAGCAGATGCCCAGTACGGGTTCCGTGCAGGCAGAGGGACAGAGGACCAATGCTTAAATCTTCACTTGTTAATTTCTAAATACACTATTGCTAAAAAGGGGTCAATCTTTGTTGCTTTTATGGACCTGTCCACGGCCTTTGATTTGGTCAATAGAGCCCGGTTGTGGACAATGTTGTTAAAATTGGGTCTTGATCCTCCCCTTGTATATTTTTTGGCAGAAATACATAAGGATTTAAAAGCTTCCATCAGAATGGACCAAGAAGGTAACCGTTCAGCTTGGTTTAAATCAAGTAGGGGCGTGCGGCAGGGCTGCATTCTTGCTCCCATGCTGTTCACTCTTTATATAAATTCACTTGAGAAGACACTTTTAACTGCTACCTTGGACACTCCGCGTGCAGGGGATACTCGTATTCCGGTTCTCCTGTACGTGGATGACGCAGCTTTGATATCTCGGACTCCCATAGGTTTGCAAAGACTTTTAAATGCTTTTAATGATTTCATGTTTTCACTTGACTTAGTGATAAACAACTCTAAATCTCACGTCATGGCTTTTAGGGCTGTCAAAAATAATTCCAAACAGTTCTACTGCAATGGTGACGTGATCACTAACGTCAAAATCTTTACCTACCTGGGTGTAATTTTTTACACCAAGGGGAGCTGGGCCTCCCAAATTATAGCTAAAACTAAAGCGGTGAGGAGCTCGACCAATGCTATTTTAAGTTTTTCCAGGAGACTGGGTGGGAAGCCAACTGGTGCTTTATTAAATTTGTACAGGGCGAAATCTGTGGCAATAGCCAGGTATGGGTCAGGTTTGTGGGGCTATGTAAATGGCGAAGCTGTTCAAAGGGAAGAAAACAAGTTCCTGCGTTCCATCTTAGGGCTCGCCCAATCTACAGCCACGTTCTCAGTTCCCCAGGAACTTGGTCTAGGGTATATTTCTGACACCCTCCAAATGGCTCCCATCTTGCTATGGATAAGGACCTGGACCAATAATAATTTAGGCCTGAATCACAAAATACTGGTGGACTGTTTAAAATTGGACAATTCGAAAAATATTGCTTGGCTATCATACATTCAAAAGTGTTCTTCGGACCTGGGACGTCCTGACATTTTTTCGGTCCCTCAAGGCCTGAAGAAATCTGATTTAGATTGGGTTAAGCTTAATTTTATCAAACTGAAACATGTGGAGAGGGAGGAACGCCAATTGATTAAATCCACGGTCAGAGCCCACTACCTGACCATCACCAGCCTTTCTATACAACCGTACCTTAATATTGTTAACATTCCTTTTCACAGGTGGCTTCTGGTTAAACTTCGGTTTAACCAGATTTATACGGTTCTCTGTGATAGTCAAGGCTGGTATAAGGAGGAGGACGCCCCTGTTTGTAATTGCGACAACTTTTCAAAGCAAGATAACATGCACTTTATGCTGTTTTGTCATTTTTTTAATGAGCCCAGACAGAAATACTTGGTCCCATTACTGAAGGATAAAGCCTTCCATCAGGCAAAACCTGCCCTCCTGTATCTCCAATTATTGGACTCTGCTTTGGCTATGTTTAGCGTGGCCAATTATCTTGTTGCTGCTGTTAGGATCAGGAGGAGAAGACTTAAAATGTAACATAAGGGTTTTGCATGGTAGGTTAAAATGGAAAAAGTCTTTTGTATTTGAAAAAAATAAAATTCTTTGTTTCCTTTAGCTGTATTTTTATATTGTGAATATATTAATTACTTCTGATGTTTTTTAATTGTTTTTAATATTGTGAATATGTAAATACTATTGATCTATTGATCTTGTCAACTTCTCATAAATTTGTATTGCCCCTTTTTTGTGATTGTAGAATGCTTTTATGATTTTTAACTAAATCGAATAAAGTGGTTTTTGACTACTGTGTGCTGCAGAGACATGAGTGTAGTGTGCCAATGTTGGGTTGCGTAGTCGCCAAATATCAATCAGTTCCAGCGTATCGAGAAACTCCAGAGGCCACCTCTGTGCCGGTCTAAGCACACGCGGGGGGGACCGGTCCAGCTCTCCGTCCAGAACCGCATTAAAGTCACCACCCAGCACAATCACCCCCAGGGGCAACGTGAGAAAGACTGCCGTCAAATCTCGAAAGGTGTCAGTCTGAAGGCCCGGTGGCACATAGATAGACAAAAAGGTGACAGTCCTACCCCCAAGCAGCCCCGTGACTCCCGCGTATCTGCTCCTTTGATCCACCCAGGTGGCCTGTATCGACAGAGGGAAGGAGTTTTTGATCAGGACTCCGACTCCACTGGAGCCGGTGGTGAACCCAGCATGCACCACCAACTTGTACCCCCCTCTGTGGAGGTCCTTGCATCTATTACCAACTAGGTGCGTCTCTTGCAGCAATACTACATCTGGGGTGTGTCGCTTGATAAGTTGACTGACCATCCCCCTTTTGATCTTGTCCCCCAGACCATTCACATTCCAGCTCAGAACTCTCATCCCTGAATCTCTACTACACTGCCTCATTCAACCCATGTGCTAAACGTCTCGCTATATTAATCGCACCTGAGACAATAAAGGAAAAAATTTAAAAAAACAAAGAAAGACCAAAGAATTTACCACAATCACACCACAACAAATACAACCATACACCACTCCCCCCACCCCCCTCCCTGCTCCCCTGCTCACGGCATGTGCCAATCCCCAACTCGCAGTGTGCCTGTCGCCCCATATACTAACTAACCAACTATCTAAATGTAGATCTGAGGAGGAGTACAATGCTCCCTGTCCCTACCCCACCACCCAGGATACAAACACCATCATTGAATCTCCATAAAGGAAGGCGTGTGCGTGATAATGTCTCGTTTCCGCCCCCCCTGGTAAGAGCCCACAGCACAGACGGTTATATTGTTCATCATTCTTGCTCCGAAGGGCCCCCTCCGTCCTCGTCACTCCGTCTCTGGGGCTCCCCCCGGGAAAGAAGGCCATCGACCCAGTCCGAGGCAATTTCAGGATTGTCGAAGAACCAGACCTTTCCCTGAGTCTCGATTCACAGCTTAGCAGGGAACATCATCGCATACTTATATCCTTTGTCTCTGAGTCGCTTCTTGACTCCAAAAAAGCTTTGCCGCTGTTTCTGAACCTTCTGGGTAAAGTCTGGAAAGAAATTGAGGGTAGAGTTTTCATATTTCAAAGGGCCCCCCGACCTAGAGGCTTGCAGGATAGCGTCTCTATCCCTGAAGTTGAGAACCCTTGCGATCCTTCCTTCCGGTATTCTGTGTGCCCGTTCTATCGTGAAGAAGTTTCCCAGCCACTTAGGTTTCGATGATTGAGTATAATGTCTTCCACAAATAAGTCAGGGGCCTGACCCTTAGCCCTCTCCGGGACACCAGTAATACGTACATTGTTTCTTCGGGCCCTCCCTTCATACTCATCCAGCTGGCGGCCCGCCATTTCACTAGAGGTTCTAAGGTTCCGAACCTCCTGCTGCAATTGCGCCACATCATCTGTTAAGCTCGCCGTCTTAATATCTAGCGACTTTACCTTCTCACTTGTTTTGGTGAGGTTCGCTCAGATCAAGTTGACCTCTATGGTCACCATGTCTAGCTTGCGGTCGAGCGTTTCCATCTTTTGTCCGAGAGATGTTTTAACCCCATCTATGGCGGTCATCACGTCTTGTAGCGTGGGCTCCGATGTCAGGCAGGAGGCCTCCGCACCCCCGTCCTGAGTTCGTCCAGATACAGTAGGCGAGCCCCTGGGCTGCGTGTATCGATCAAACTTGGTTTGAACATACCGGGGCCCTCTGGTGGATTTGGATTGCTGCTTCTCCGCCTCAGGTTTAGTCGCCATCTTGACTCAAGGCTCAGGGCCGGCACCCGATTTCTCAGACCTGCTGCACCGGCAATGGAGGGCAGCTCGAACTGCCAGCAACGATCCCAGCCTCTATCCAGGCCAGCCTATGATACCCGCCGCCACTAGTGTAGTCAGAGGACCGGGGAACCAGTCGGGTCAATTCATGCAATCGTTGTCCCACACAGTCATGTGGGCCCATCAAGACGCTGGCTCAATCCGCCCAGTCCCCCCGCGCCACACAAGATCGTCAACACGCCTGCGGAATGCGTTATGATCTTTAATTCAAGACAATGACGATGTCATCCGAGTCCACTTCCAGCTCTTCCCACAGACTATTCTTTCCCCGCATTTCTTAGTCCAAACGTAGCGAACTGCCAGCAGCGCCTCTCCCCTCACAACTCCCAGCCAGCATAGCTTCCCATGGGTCTTTTACGGGGATGTATATGCTCTCCCTGGCCCCGGCAGCACGCCTGAAATAGGTCCACTCCAGCGAGTTTCGCGTGTTTTCAGGGCACAGTTGCTCTGCTCTCCGAGCCAATACGCCACATCCGAGGTGTAAATAGGGGGGAGGAAAAGGCCCGCTGCACAGGGCCGCGTCCAGGAGCCCCCGGGTCTCTCCCTCAGCCCCCCAAATCAGGGGTCTCGCTCCGTGGCCAGCCGCACCTCCACCCGGTCATCGCCGGGTGCATCGAACTCACTGCGCCGCCGCCGGGCAAAGACACCCACTGTGGGTCAAACAGGGCTCAGGCGGGTGATTGGTGAGCCGAGGGGGGGCCCCACTCAAGGGGCGAGCCCAACTGGCGGCAGATGTGGGGCCGGACCGGCGACTTCCGGATACCGGCCCCACTGTTGATCAACTCGAGCCGGGATTAAAGCCAACTCGAGACCCCGGCCTCCTCCAGCCGTAGGACCCAAACTCGGCGACGTCCTATCTCGGCTTCGCGGTGGCGGAATCAGCCGCGGATTGCAGCGGCCAACGCCGCTTCTCTTCAGCCACAAGTTACGATGGTGCGGCAACATGATTTAATACAGGATATCGCCGGTGGCAGCGGGGATCTCGGGAGCCCCGGGCTCACGCGGCCATCTTGGGCTCGCACGAAGCTCCTCCTCCGCGGTTGATCTTCTTAATGAGGTAATCCAACTTTCACCTACAATGATAGATTACTTTTTTACAGACTTAGAAGATTTGATGTTTTCTCCAGACACCAACACTAACTTTTGACTTGGCACACAGTGTTCTGAGAGACTTTGAATTTGACCTTCATTTTTTCAAAACAAAGTTCTAACTTTGAAACTCTTTTTCCTATGATTAATTTTTTTCTCCCAAATTTGTATTTTTCATTTTTTGGCCCGAAAGTAATCTGCTTAAGGTAGAACTATTCATAGAGAACAAGAATTCTTTAAAAACTTCCAGTGACACTACTTGACCTTGTCCACACATTCAAACAGTTTTATGTGATATGACATGAAATGGTTTCTGCACTTTTTTCTTCTGTATTTACGAGCCATTTCATAACTGTATATTTTCATGATTCATTCCGTTAGCATTTAATGTCAATATATATGCTTAGAATGAACTATTTCTTTAAATGCGTACAGCACAAATGCTTTTATGTATACAACCAGTAGAAATGCATTTTTATGTATTTTGGGTGGGTTTTTTACACATCATGTTGAGATATCTTTAACGTGTTTAGAACTTGGAACTTAGTAATGTTGTACATAAGAAAGTGGAGTGGGTGTTGTATGTCGTTTTAGATTCCCTAATGGATTTTCCAGATTCATGCCCTTATATAGGTACAATTCACGTTGCCCTTATATAGGCATAGAAATCCAGACCTTATTTAGGCATAGCTCATGCTACCCTAATACAGGCATGGCTACTTCCATCTGTTCACCAAACGTCACAACGATTCTTGGAAAACCAGCTTAAGCCGTTAGGGACTTCCTCTTGCTTGAATATTGATTTCTCCATGAACTCAGTTAGTTTTACAATGAACAACTAGTCCCTAAGGGTTCATTCATGACTTTGATATGCCGGACTTTACGTCAAATCATGGCATTCCTAAACACCATCAAGGTATAAATATACCTTCACTTGCTATGGCAAAGTACGGTGGTTCGGAGTAGATCGACAACCTACTTGCCCAACGCAGTTCACCACAGCAAGTGCCGGAGGAAGCCGACTCTCCAGCTGACGCACTGAACAGCAGCTGACATCCTTCTGACGAGAATCCAGCTCCAGTGTTTCTGACTCCCCTTGAGGGGTGTTAGGAAATCGACTCCCGAGACAGAGATACCAAACCTCCTTCATTCTAAGATACGGAGCTGATAAGAACCTAGAGAAACCTTGGGTAGATTCTTGGCAAAAACTATACCTATGCTAAAGCAACACTTACTCTTCCCTCGTACTAGACTTAGGTTAGGTACATTGGGGTAGGCATATTTTAGAAGCACCAGTTGAGTATTTTAGCTTATATTTTTATGTATGTACTTTTATACGGCTTAGAAACCATACAATGCTTTTACAGTATTATTTTATATTACTGTTTGTGCCGTATGCATTACACTTTGCATTCTGTCTATCGATTGTAGCAGTTCACTTCTCTTGCATGAGAAAGAAGACTGTTCAATAAACCCTTTTTATTGAAACACCGGTCTCTCTATATTTCTCTGCAGACTCTGTAGAAACGAAGCATGCATGATTGACTGAGTAAAATACTTATCAATTGTTTCCACGACTCTGAAGATATATTCTTATTCGCGGGAAACAAAGTTGTCATGTTTATGCGGTTGTCAGAAACTAATCCCTTCTTGTGAATTCAAGAAAGTTTCTAGTGACCTCTGAGTTAGCTGGCGCACACACACTATCAAGTTTAGTATATTCGATAGAGAACTATTGACATAAGTCCTACATCAAATCTATAGGATATATTATTCCAATTCGCAGAGCCTATTGGGAATATAGGAACTACACTTCTGTAGTGCTTATAATGTATTACTGTTGGTTATGTGCAAATGCTTTACACACTGCCTCTAAGATAAGCCTGACTGCTCGTGCCAAGCTACCAAGAGGGTGAGCAGATGATATTTTAGGAGTGTAACTCCCTTATCCTGACTAGAAAGAAGGTTCCCTATTTGGACAATGTGTGTTGAAAGCTGGACTGAGACCGTCAACATTATCGGCGCCCTCTTGCTCTCCTTAACCTTTTTGTGCGCGTAAAACAGCCGCCATTTTGAACACCATGGCTTCCCTGCTCCCGCCGAGAGCCAGCGCGCCTCTCTCCCCCTCCTAGCTTCGCCGGCATCCCCCGCATACTGACAACCCCCCTGCCTGCACCTGCCGCGAATCATAAAACCCCTCTTCAGCGCTGCTCTGCCCCAGGCCCTCGTCCTGTTCCCAGCGCGACACCTCCCTTCTTCCCATTTATGATCCCCGGCCCTTTGATGCAAACCCCCTTTTCCCCGTGTGCCCGTTCGTCTTCCTCGTTCCCAGGCCGACACCCAGCTCTGCCGATACTGTTCCTTGCCCCTCCCCGTACAATAGAAAGTTTCCCCCCAGCAAGGGATCCCCGGGTTGATCAAAGCCCCCCGCCCTACGAGATCCGATCGAACCCCACACACTCCGTGAATCGGCGGAATATCCAGCTGCGCGATGATCATCACCTGTTGTGAACGGGGCGGGGACTTCCACTGTAACCTTGCGTGGGAACGGGCTGGGAAGGGGGGATTCTGAGGATGTCTTTCTGTACATCAAAGTATCGACGAGAATGTGTTACATGCAATAAAGAGATAAACTTGTGTATAAGAGGCCAGGCCTCAGGGATGCAGTTAGAGCACCTCAGAACGATACCTTCTGCCCGTTTTGTTGTGTTCTCCTCCGGAGAGAATAAAAACCTTGTTTCCTGCCTTCCAGTCTCCAGCACCTGCCTCTTCAATAGTTTAACTTCTTTGTGGGTTCAAGAGGCGACACCGCCGGGCAATACTTAAGGATCTTATATTCTGGTTGGTAGTGCCACCCTTTTTTTTTTCCACAATTGGCGTCCCAAGCGTGGGGCCCATCAGCGACCCATGGATCCAGTGGGAGAGGTCCTGACGACAAAGTGAACGACTGCAACGATCGGGAACGCGTCTGTCCGATAGACCCTCGTCTGACAGCCGATCATCCGAACTTCACTGGTTCCGAACAGACCTCTCTCGAGTGATCTACGGTCCTGACTGGGAACCATCAGGAGTGCCGCGAGGATAACGGAGAAGAGAGGACGATCGGGCGCTGGATTCGGAAGACAAGAAACTGTCCATGCGGTCCGGGTAAGGTCGTGTAATCACAACAAGTTGCGAAATGATTGCTTGATTGCTTGTTTGTTTAAAAATACTAGTATTGCTCTTTTTATTTATTTGGAGATTCACTGTCTGCAAACGGAGAAACAACGGGCTCTCTCTCTTTGCAAGCAGTGGAGGATAGGTAGGGTAGCAGCCGTGCTTATTTTTTCTCCCCCACTCAATAATCACTTGAAACTGAACTGTTGTTCGCAAAACTATTGTTTCCTGGAGATTCCCTGTCTGCAAACAGGGAAGAGACCACCCTTTTTGCAGACAGTGAAAAGGGTAGGTAACGCAGATCTTTGCGGACCTACTCATTCTCCCCATTGTTATTTATTGGTCTTTTGTTATTTTGATCCATGAGGTATTCACTGCCTGCAAACAACGTAGAATAGAAATATTCTGTCCAGTCTTTGCACCTAGTGATAAGATAGGCAGTGCTGACTTTTTAGTCCCTCGTTACGAGCCGTCATGTCTGTCTTCTCCCCACTGATTAGTAGCCTGTTTAGCCCGGACCGCCTATTAGAGATGGACCATCCAGCCCCACTGGAAGGCACCCCTAATAAGGACATGTTCATGAAGCATGGATTGACCGCTATAGCCTATAGTAAACTATGGCATAAATATACAAAAAAGGGTCAAGAAAGTCAGTGGCCCCTGATAGGATCCTTCGATGATGATAAAATAAAAACGCTAGAAACTGCCCTGGGTAAAAACAAGACAACACCTACTATGCTTGACAGCTTCGACATGTGGCGAAAAGAAACTGAACAACGTAAAAAGAAAACTGAGAGTAGGTTGGAAAAAGAGCTGCGAAAAGCAGCCCACCTAGCTGCCCAGAAACTAGAAAAAGAGATAAAGGAAAGAGAGAAAGCTAAACAGAAACTAGAAATGGAAACGCCAAGCCAGTGTCCGGTTAGAACCCCCTCCATGCTCTACCCTGATTTACCCTCGAAACAACGAGCCAATGAGGACCTGCTGTTAGGTCCTCCTATCATCTACATGCCCCCTCCATATGCCCCTTCTCAACCCTTGGCGCAGCACGCGCCACCCCAGGTACAAACGAAGGTACCGCCACAGCGTCGGCCCCAATGGCCTCTGTGCCAGCCGAACCCCTTGTATTAAAACCCGCATCCACAACAACGATAGACGACCATGAGACTCGAGGGGCTGGCCCTGCAAGAACAAACAGACTAGACAAAGATGAGCGAGCGGGGATCGACAAAATAGCAAGGACACTGGTAGAAAGGAAGGAGGATGAAGAGTACATCACGGATGTGTTCAGCTCGTATACAGGGAGTCACAGACGACATTTTACCGTACGACTGTGTTATCATGTCTTGAATGCATACGAGGACCGATATCGAGACAAAGGTCCCGAGAGCCTAAGGACTCTGTACCGGAAGGTCGATATCGGGGATGAGGGCGAGTGTGATGTGTCGGACCTCCTTACGCGTACGCTTGAGGTTTTCCGCCACCTCACTGAACGAAAGCCGGGAGCTAAATCCGCAGCCTCTGTAGTGACCGAACCACCAACCGAGCAATCTAACACCATGATGCCGATACGAGAGGCTGCCCCTTACTGGGTTCCTCCTCGGGGTACAGGGACTCACGATGATGCAAACAACCAAGATGCGAAGGGAAGGGTAGTGTACAACTGGGTCTACCAGCCATGGGACCGGCAAGAGATACTGACATTCCGGAAATCTCTACCCGACCTACGTAAAAACCCCACTGCCTTCTATACTGAATTGGGTACAGCCCTGGGCTCAACGATTATGACCCTGGCTGACATCGACTTGTTCTTCGGGTTATGTCTACCAGCTGATGTGTGGAAGCAAATCCGGAAAGTCGACCACCTTGAGCTGTTTGGACATACCTGGTCACAACTCGATGACCTGGACAAACAACGGGGACCAGGACAAAAGCCTTTGAAATCCATTCTAGACCTCCCAGATAAAATCGTAGAGAAATTAAAAACCCTAATCCCAGAAAAGAAAGTGGACTGGTCGATAGTAACAGCCTGTCGCCAAAAACCCCAGGAGGATGTATCGGAATACTTCTCCCGGTTTGAAACGGTGTTCTCCGATTACAGCGGCCAGGACATGACCACTGCAACCGGACACCATCTGTTTGTCCAGAATTATGTTAAGGGCCTATCATCGGAAATCTCCCAGAAACTACAGGCCAGCGAGAGTAGTTGGGCAGCCTCCAAACCTACAGCGATTCTCCAAATGGCCCAATATTATGAGCATCAGAAAAATGAAAACGATAGGGCGACAGAGAAAAAGAAGAAGGACTTAAAAGAGAGGGTGATGATTGCCAAACTGCAAGGGGTGACTATAGGACGAGACCAATACCGGGGAAACTACCAGACAAACGTCCCTAAGACTACATTTCCCCAGGACCGCACTCTGACTTCCTACAGTGGACGCACAGACCTTAGAGAAGACCAGTGCGCTTTCTGCAAAGGGACTGGCCATTGGAAATCCCAGTGCCCAGTTCTTCTGGAAATGATCAGAAACAAAGACCCCAGGGATGTAGCAAACGGACCGAGACCTAAGGGACAACAACGAGGGCCCCCAAATGACGCGACTAATGACAGATCAAGCAGACCAAATACGTTCGATCGACCCAGGCAGAACCAATATCAACAATCTGACTATGACGACACTCACACCTTCGCATAGGACAGCCAAGGGCGAGGGAGGGATCCAGTCGAGCTCTATGTTGACCAGCAGGGCCCTTATGTCACTGCTAAGGTCCTGGGTACCAAGTCTCCATTTCTGGTAGACACTGGCGCAACACGTAGTGCGTTATCTAAACGACTGATTCCAAGGGCACCCTTGTCTGGCTCGCTCATAACATCGACAGGTTTCGATGGAACGCCCTCCACCAACCCTTTGTCTGCCCCGATTCCCTTTGACGTAGAAAACACCACCGACACCACGTTCTTGCTTTCCTCCAATAGCCCTGACGCCATTATGGGACTTGACTTACTGAAACACTTCCGAGCGACGATCAGGTGTTCTCAAGATGGAGTTCGAGTGTTTCTTTACGACAACCCTGTTCTGCTTAGACATTGCTCTCCCCGACACATGTTTTCCATCACCGACGTTGACGCGTCCCTACTTGACACTCTACCTCCGTATCTGTGGGCCAAAGCGGATTCGGACGTAGGGCGTATGTTAATTGACCCAGTGCACATTACTGTCCGACCAGACGCAACACTCCCAAAACTCCCACAATATCGGATATCGCCAGAGGGCGAGAAGGCATTGGTAATGATTATCCAGTCACTGATAGACGCAGGAGTGGTAGAGGAAGTGGTTAGCAACGTTTGCAACAGCCCTATCTTGCCCATTATCAAGAAGCAGGGAGAGGGAGATGAGAAAGCATACCGTTTTATCATCGACCTCCGAAAGATCAACAAAGTGGTGGTACCCCAGTACCCTGTGGTCTCAGACATCACCACCATCCTGACTTTGATTCCATCCACTGCCACCACCTTCTCCGTCATCGACCTCAAGAACGCATTCTTCTCCATCCCCATCCACCCAGACAGCCGATATCTCTTCGGCTTTACCCTAAAAGCCCGCTCATATAGGTTTTGCCGAGCGCCTCAAGGCTACACGGAAAGCCCTAGCATTTACAGCCAGGCCCTCAAAAGACAACTAGACCAAATCCAGTTACCCGACGGAGTGGTGTTGGTACAATATGTCGATGACATCCTTTTGGCAGCCGACACCACCCCTCTAGCGGTTACCGCCACCATTCAACTCTTGCACTTCCTTGCGGAAAATGGCCACAAGGTCTCCAAGAAGAAGTTGCAATACTGCCTACCCCAGGTCACTTACCTAGGCCACCTTTTGTCCAAAGATGGAAGAAAACTCACCCCTGATCGAATCCAAACCATTCTAGATACCCCTGTCCCTAAGACCCAGAAGCAGGTTCGCTCCCTATTAGGCCTCACCTCCTTCTGCCGACAATGGTTACCAAACTTCAGCCTCGTTGTAAAACCACTGCTTTCTCTGCTAAACAAAGACGTCCCTTTCCCACTCCCTTGGACCCCTGAGTGTCAAACTTCCTTCACAGAACTGCGAGATGCCCTTTGCTCAGCCCCTGTCCTAGGTACCCCTGATTACAAAAAGCCCTTCTCCCTTTACACTCACGAAAGGGAGGGATGCGCTTTATCTGTCCTGACCCAGGCCATCGGCCCTAAGCAACGACCGTGCGCTTACTTCTCTGCCACTCTTGACCCTGTCGCCAGAGCCTTGCCTGCCTGCCTTCGAGCTGTAGCTGCTGCTGCAATCTCTATCCGACAGAGTGAGGGGATTGTACTCTCGAATTCCCTCACGGTACTGGTACCCCATGCAGTCGACACCCTCCTGAACCAAACCAAGACGCAACATCTGACGAGTGCACGACTGACTGGATACGAACTGACCTTGCTTGCCCCCCATATCACCCTGAAAAGATGCACCACACTGAACCCAGCAACTCTGTTACCCTTGCCAGAGAACGATCCCAATGTGCACCCCGTACATGACTGCGTGACTCTCACGGACGAACAGACCAGGAGTAGGGTCGATCTCAGAGACACGGCTTTCCCTGACCCCGACGGGGAGCTGTGGGTGGACGGTTCTTGCATCAAACTCTCCGATGGTACCACTTCCGCTGCCTATGCAGTCACCACGGCTCGAACTGTAGTAGAAACAGCTCGCATCGCCCAGCGATCTGCCCAGGCAGCGGAACTGATTGCTTTGACACGAGCCTGCATCCTGGCAACAGGAACCACAGCGAACATTTACACCGACAGCCAGTATGCCTTCGGGGTGGTTCACCATTTTGGGCTCCTCTGGAGGGAGAGAGGATTCTTGACCTCACACGGCACACCCATTTTGCACGGGGATCTAGTCTCCGCCTTAATCGAAGCTGTCCTCCTCCCCAACAAACTTGCCGTTATCAAATGCCAGGCACACAAGAAAGTGACAGACATTATTGGACAGGGAAATGCACTAGCCGACATCACCGCCCGAACGACAGCTGAAAACAGAACGACAACACGTATGTACGTGACCAGGTCACAAGCAGAAAACTGGACTGACGCCAAGGACACAATTAGAGACATACAAACGGCTAGCACACAACACGAATTGACTGAATGGACACGGGTGGGATTGAAAGACGATGAAGGCTGCTGGCGGACAAAAGACACGAACAGATGGTTGCTACCTGATTCGTACTTGATTCCCATATTGACCATGGCACACTCCCCTGCCCACATAGGATCAGCCCCCATGATCGAACTTGTCTCCAGGGTTTGGCACAATGACAAGATCCCAGATTCCGCCAAACGCCTGGTCCAACAATGCTTAATATGCCTGCAACACAACCCCGGGAAAGGAACTGTAGTACCCCGGGGGGGATTTGGGGTCCCAAACCACCCATTTGAAGTCCTGCAGATGGACTACATCCAGCTAGACAGATGCCAAGGCCTGAAATATGTACTCGTCGTGGTGTGCGCATTTAGCAAGTGGGTGGAAGCATATCCAACCCGTGACAACACCGCTATGGCCACTGCAAAGGTTCTGTTAAAGGAGTTTTTCCCCCGTTATGGCCTCTGTCGTGTTTTATGGAGTGATAATGGCCCCCACTTTGTAGCCAAAGTTATCCAGCTCATCCTAAATGGGCTGGGTATTAAACAGAAATTCCACGCAGTCTTCCACCCTCAATCTGCTGGGCTTGTCGAACGACACAATGCCACACTAAAGCTTAAACTGGCCAAAATAGTGGCTACCACGGGCCTGAAATGGCCAGACGCCCTCCCATTAGCATTGCTATCGATGCGCTCTACCCCCACCCGACATCACTTAACCCCTTATGAAGTTGTCTTCGGTCGACCCATGAGCGTCTGGTCTGCCCCGAAACCAACTTCCATTCATGACGTTCCGGACGTCCTAATGTCTGATTATCTGTACAAATTGACTGAAACTTTGTCTGTCCTTCATCAGCAGGTGCAGCAGGCCATCCCCGATGCTTCCAGGGGTCCGGGTCACGCCATCCAGCCGGGGGACTTCGTGCTGATCCGAAATTTTCAGCGATCAAAGAGTTTGGAACCCCGGTGGACGGGCCCCTGGCAAGTGCTGATCACCACTCGGACCGCACTTCGAGTGGAGGGGAAGAAACACTGGCTGCACGCTCATCACTGCAAAAAGGTCTCTCCAGCCCTGGCCACGACAGACACCGTCAACACCCAAGAAGAGCTCCTGAACCAGGACCGACCATCGTTGAACTGCTATCCTGATACTGAGACACTTGAACTTTCAAAACATCCTGACCCCACTGTGCCATCTCGAGAAGGGTATTTCCTGCGTCGAAAGGAGGGAGTTTCGGCTAAGTAGGCCACGGACTAGGTTAAAGGATCTCAGAACGGTGACCCAAACTACCAAGGGTTACCTGGAGAGAAGCTAAAACTAAGTCTGTGGTCCTGCCCACTACGGAGCACCTTGAAAACGAAGATGATGGAAGCGCCAGATAAGAAGATGATGGAAGCGCCAAACAAGAAGCCGACGGGGACAGCAGGAAATACCCACTACAGAAATCCGAGAACAGACAGACTCCATAGCTCAAAGACAATTGTACTCTTCATCACAATCCTCTTCTGTTTTCTCCTCATGACCACGCTCTGGATTTTGGAAGAACATGCACCTGCTCACGAAACATTCCTAACCACTGCTCAGCCTACCACCATGAAGGAACATTATCTAATCCCGCTCTCTCCTCAACTAAGAGAGAGGCGAAAGGAATTTTGGAACAACTCTTTCGTGCAGCTACTTCACCAGCACAATCTTGCCACCAATACCACCAACTGCTGGATCTGTGGGTTGCTACCCCATGCCACTGGACATTCAATACCATTCATCCCTTCACCCTTCTCTGTCCACGGCTCCTGCCTTGCTTGGCTGATCCTCCTGCAAGAGAGCTATACGGGCAATGCCACCTCCAGCAGAACTGCAGCACATTCTTCTCACGGGGCCGGGCGAAACAAGACAAAGACACACTTCTGCCCGCTGACCCCCAGCGACTCGATCCAAATGGACATCCCGGCTAAAGAACGAATCGAAATGCAGGTGTTCAACAATCCAACCAGACCCACCTTCTCCTATCTGCGGAAACGAACGGCTGCCACTCTGACTGTGGCCCTGTCGGTCATCAACGTCACAGGCCACATGTGTGTAGAAGGACTTGGGACACAGCTGGTGGGTCGCAGCGCTTGCCGCTTTACCAGAACTTTGGATTCCACGGATCCACCTTCCTTTGTGTCATCCCCAAACATGTATTTCATCTGCGGCACGAAGGCCTACACCTGGCTCCCCAAAGGCTGGGGGGGTACTTGCTACATCTCCTTCGTCCTTCCTCCGACTTATGTAGCCCCAGCGAACTACCACAGGCAAAAACGAGCCAAAGACATTGAACAAGCCGACTCAACAGGGGCGCAGTTCCTCGATGCTATGAAAGGACTCGTCCCCCTCTGGGGCCCGATGGCAAACAGCCGTGCCATCCGACATTTGACTCAGGCAGTCGAGACGACCATGAACATCACAGCGGGCATCTTTGCCAACAACACTGCCGAGCTCCAAGCGGTCCGTTTGGTGGCTCTTCAGAACCGCCTCATTCTAGATGTGGTTCTGGCGGACCGTGGAGGAGCATGCCGCATTATTGGGTCCAGCTGTTGCACATACATACCGGACAACTCACCCTCAGTGTACAAAGCCATCGAACATCTTCACAGACTCTCTTCGGAAGTTCACCAAGAGCAAGAAGAATGGTCGCTTGGTGGTTGGTTCTGGGACACCGTCAAAAGCTGGGGCTGGAGACTGCTCACCATTATCATGATTCCCGTAGTTGTAATATGTGGCCTATGCTTAGGAATTCAATGTCTGCCACCTATGTGTTCTCTATGTGCGAGTTGCATTTTTCCCAAAACTGTGGACATTGGAAGCGAACATATGAGAGCATTGTATGATACCGAAGTTAGAAATTTGATGAAAATTGACATTGAGTAAAGCAAGGTGGCTAGATATGTTGAAAAGGGGGGACTGTTGAAAGCTGGACTGAGACCGTCAACATTATCGGCGCCCTCTTGCTCTCCTTAACCTTTTTGTGCGCGTAAAACAGCCGCCATTTTGAACACCATGGCTTCCCTGCTCCCGCCGAGAGCCAGCGCGCCTCTCCCCCCCTCCTAGCTTCGCCGGCATCCCCCGCATACTGACAACCCCCCTGCCTGCACCTGCCGCGAATCATAAAACCCCTCTTCAGCGCTGCTCTGCCCCAGGCCCTCGTCCTGTTCCCAGCGCGGTGGGGCCGGACCGGCGACTTCCGGATACCGGCCCCACTGTTGATCAACTCGAGCCGGGATTAAAGCCAACTCGAGACCCCGGCCTCCTCCAGCCGTAGGACCCAAACTCGGCGACGTCCTATCTCGGCTTCGCGGTGGCGGAATCAGCCGCGGATTGCAGCGGCCAACGCCGCTTCTCTTCAGCCACAAGTTACGATGGTGCGGCAACAGGATTTAATACAGGATATCGCCGGTGGCAGCGGGGATCTCGGGAGCCCCGGGCTCACGCGGCCATCTTGGGCTCGCACGAAGCTCCTCCTCCGCGGTTGATCTTCTTAATGAGGTAATCCAACTTTCACCTACAATGATAGATTACTTTTTTACAGACTTAGAAGATTTGATGTTTTCTCCAGACACCAACACTAACTTTTGACTTGGCACACAGTGTTCTGAGAGACTTTGAATTTGACCTTCATTTTTTCAAAACAAAGTTCTAACTTTGAAACTCTTTTTCCTATGATTAATTTTTTTCTCCCAAATTTGTATTTTTCATTTTTTGGCCCGAAAGTAATCTGCTTAAGGTAGAACTATTCATAGAGAACAAGAATTCTTTAAAAACTTCCAGTGACACTACTTGACCTTGTCCACACATTCAAACAGTTTTATGTGATATGACATGAAATGGTTTCTGCACTTTTTTCTTCTGTATTTACGAGCCATTTCATAACTGTATATTTTCATGATTCATTCCGTTAGCATTTAATGTCAATATATATGCTTAGAATGAACTATTTCTTTAAATGCGTACAGCACAAATGCTTTTATGTATACAACCAGTAGAAATGCATTTTTATGTATTTTGGGTGGGTTTTTTACACATCATGTTGAGATATCTTTAACGTGTTTAGAACTTGGAACTTAGTAATGTTGTACATAAGAAAGTGGAGTGGGTGTTGTATGTCGTTTTAGATTCCCTAATGGATTTTCCAGATTCATGCCCTTATATAGGTACAATTCACGTTGCCCTTATATAGTCATAGAAATCCAGACCTTATTTAGGCATAGCTCATGCTACCCTAATACAGGCATGGCTACTTCCATCTGTTCACCAAACGTCACAACGATTCTTGGAAAACCAGCTTAAGCCGTTAGGGACTTCCTCTTGCTTGAATATTGATTTCTCCATGAACTCAGTTAGTTTTACAATGAACAACTAGTCCCTAAGGGTTCATTCATGACTTTGATATGCCGGACTTTACGTCAAATCATGGCATTCCTAAACACCATCAAGGTATAAATATACCTTCACTTGCTATGGCAAAGTACGGTGGTTCGGAGCAGATCGACAACCTACTTGCCCAACGCAGTTCACCACAGCAAGTGCCGGAGGAAGCCGACTCTCCAGCTGACGCACTGAACAGCAGCTGACATCCTTCTGACGAGAATCCAGCTCCAGTGTTTCTGACTCCCCTTGAGGGGTGTTAGGAAATCGACTCCCGAGACAGAGATACCAAACCTCCTTCATTCTAAGATACGGAGCTGATAAGAACCTAGAGAAACCTTGGGTAGATTCTTGGCAAAAACTATACCTATGCTAAAGCAACACTTACTCTTCCCTCGTACTAGACTTAGGTTAGGTACATTGGGGTAGGCATATTTTAGAAGCACCAGTTGAGTATTTTAGCTTATATTTTTATGTATGTACTTTTATACGGCTTAGAAACCATACAATGCTTTTACAGTATTATTTTATATTACTGTTTGTGCTGTATGCATTACACTTTGCATTCTGTCTATCGATTGTAGCAGTTCACTTCTCTTGCATGAGAAAGAAGACTGTTCAATAAACCCTTTTTATTGAAACACCGGTCTCTCTATATTTCTCTGCAGACTCTGTAGAAACGAAGCATGCATGATTGACTGAGTAAAATACTTATCAATTGTTTCCACGACTCTGAAGATATATTCTTATTCGCGGGAAACAAAGTTGTCATGTTTATGCGGTTGTCAGAAACTAATCCCTTCTTGTGAATTCAAGAAAGTTTCTAGTGACCTCTGAGTTAGCTGGCGCACACACACTATCAAGTTTAGTATATTCGATAGAGAACTATTGACATAAGTCCTACATCAAATCTATAGGATATATTATTCCAATTCGCAGAGCCTATTGGGAATATAAGAACTACACTTCTGTAGTGCTTATAATGTATTACTGTTGGTTATGTGCAAATGCTTTACACACTGCCTCTAAGATAAGCCTGACTGCTCGTGCCAAGCTACCAAGAGGGTGAGCAGATGATATTTTAGGAGTGTAACTCCCTTATCCTGACTAGAAAGAAGGTTCCCTATTTGGACAATGTGTGTTGAAAGCTGGACTGAGACCGTCAACATTATCGGCGCCCTCTTGCTCTCCTTAACCTTTTTGTGCGCGTAAAACAGCCGCCATTTTGAACACCATGGCTTCCCTGCTCCCGCCGAGAGCCAGCGCGCCTCTCTCCCCCTCCTAGCTTCGCCGGCATCCCCCGCATACTGACAACCCCCCTGCCTGCACCTGCCGCGAATCATAAAACCCCTCTTCAGCGCTGCTCTGCCCCAGGCCCTCGTCCTGTTCCCAGCGCGACACCTCCCTTCTTCCCATTTATGATCCCCGGCCCTTTGATGCAAACCCCCTTTTCCCCGTGTGCCCGTTCGTCTTCCTCGTTCCCAGGCCGACACCCAGCTCTGCCGATACTGTTCCTTGCCCCTCCCCGTACAATAGAAAGTTTCCCCCCAGCAAGGGATCCCCGGGTTGATCAAAGCCCCCCGCCCTACGAGATCCGATCGAACCCCACACCCTCCGTGAATCGGCGGAATATCCAGCTGCGCGATGATCATCACCTGTTGTGAACGGGGCGGGGACTTCCACTGTAACCTTGCGTGGGAACGGGCTGGGAAGGGGGGATTCTGAGGATGTCTTTCCGTACATCAAAGTATCGACGAGAATGTGTTACATGCAATAAAGAGATAAACTTGTGTATAAGAGGCCAGGCCTCAGGGATGCAGTTAGAGCACCTCAGAACGATACCTTCTGCCCGTTTTGTTGTGTTCTCCTCCGGAGAGAATAAAAACCTTGTTTCCTGCCTTCCAGTCTCCAGCACCTGCCTCTTCAATAGTTTAACTTCTTTGTGGGTTCAAGAGGCGACACCGCCGGGCAATACTTAAGGATCTTATATTCTGGTTGGTAGTGCCACCCTTTTTTTTTTCCACATGTGCAAACCATTACCAACTACAGACCCCCATTTCTAACAATACGGAATTCATTTTATACATATTTCTTGTTAGAATTGGGGGTCTCCTGTTGGCAGAGGTAGGTACCTTTGTACAAATAGAAACCCTTGCTTCTACTCAGGGTAAGGGGGCTACACTCATATAACCCCTGCTCACCCCCTTGGTCGCTTGGCACGAGCAGGCAGGTTTATCTCAGAGGCAGTGTGCAAAGCATTTGTGAACACATACAGTAATACAGAGAAAACACTACAAAGGGACACTACACCAGTTTAGAAAAATAAGTAATATTTACTAGACTTAACACAAGACCAAACGACAAAAATCCACAATACTGTAATCAAAAATAAGTCTTTAAAATGGTAGAAAATAGCTTAGTTCAATGTAGATGGTAAATGCAACACACTGCTCTCAAAGTACCTTAGATGTGTCACGCAATGCAAACAAAAGGGTCGCAGGGAAGTTGATGCACCCTTCCTTACACTCGGGGGAGTGGATGTGTCGGTTCCTTACTGCTGCGCAGGGGAGGAGAGGCGTCGCTTCCTTACTGTGTAAGGGAGTTGATGCATCGTTTCTTACTGTGGCCCTGTGGCAATGTGACAAGATGGCACCTCGATGCGATGCAACGATCTGGTGCAATGCGACAGAATGGCGTCCTTTATGCGATGCGACAACGTTTGATACGATGCGTGCATGCCCGACGGCCGTGCAGCAAACTCGTAACTTCTGAGCCACATCAGGCCCTGTGACACACTTCTCCGGTGATGCGACGGCAACCTCTGCAGTGGTGACATGCTTCTCAGGTGATGTGACACGCTTCTTTGGCGATGCAATGGCAACTGCTGCGGCGGTGACATGCTTCTCCTCGTTGCGTCACGCTTCTCGATCCCAGCGACACGCAGTCTTCCCAGAGGGCCTAAACAACAGTAGGCACCTCTCTGCAGGTAGAATTCCCAGAAAGAGACTTCAGGGGAGCTGGTGGTGAAGTCTTGTAACCCTGAGTCTTCAGGCAGGAAGCAGGCACACTTCAAGCCCTTAGAGATTCTTCTTCAAGATGATGAAAAGTTCACAAAAGTCCTCTTCCCTTTTCCTTGGCAACTAAAGTAACCACTGCAGGCCAACCCCAGAAATAGCACAGCACAGGGGCAGTCTCCTCCTTCAGCTTTCTTGGTTCTTCTCCTTGGCAAAGGTTCGTCTTGCTTCCCAGAAGTGATCTAAAGTTCTGGGCCCCAATATTTATACTGCAAAATCCTTCGTCCTCTGGAGGCAGAGGGTGCCTGTGCCCAGCCAAAACCAGTACTGTACAGCTTCCTGGCAGGAGGTGGAGACAGCATTGTTGAAAGCAGACATGGCCCAGGTAGGTGGAAGGAAATCTTCTCCCCCTACTCTCTATTCTATGAGGGCTCAGGTCAGTAAAAGGAAATCTCCGCCCCCCCACTCTCTATTCAATGCAGGTCCTATTCAGCCCAGCCCTGACCTATCAGACTGCTGGAGCCAAAGTCCTCTCCATCCCCCTGTCACTCACAAACTAGACATGGAGTACACAAACCTAGCAGAGGCATGCTGGATGGTTAGGCAAGAAAATACCTGCTTTCTAAAAGTGGTATTTTCAAACCCAGAATGAAAAAAACACCTTCACTAAAAGATGAATTTTAACAATCTGAGTTCAGGCATACTAAACTTCATTTTCCTATCTTGTTCCCAGGGTCAGTTATGATTATAAGATGTTATAATCAAACTGCCCATTCTGGCCTATGGGACCAGATAGCCTTGCAATAGTGAAAAACAGAATTGGCTGAAATTCTCTATCGGGACATGCCACACACATCAGGGCATGGCCTACCTTTCACATACAATGAACCCTGCCCATGGGAGTACTCTGGGCCTACCTTAGTGATGACCAACATGTGGAAAAGGGAAGGTTTAGGAACTGGCAAGTGTGTGCACTTTCCAAGTCGACATGGCAGCCCCAGACTGCACATAGGTTCTGCAATGGCAGGACTGAGCCATATTTTACAAGCTGCTTCTGTGGGTGGCACAATCAGTGCTGCAAGCCCGCCAACAGCATTTGATTTACAGGACCTGGGCATACATGGTACACTGTAGTAGGGTCTGACAAGTAAATCAAATAAGCTAATCATGGAGTCACTAATCCAATACAACATTTTACAATAGGGAGCATTTGCACGTATCACACTGAATAGCAGTGGCAAAGTGCCCAAAGCATTCAGACCAGCAAAAACATGAAAGGTAACAGCAAAAGAATGGAAGGGAGACCCACGCAAATGATGCCAGGTCTAACACTTGTCCCCTCCAGCTGAAATGTGGGGAGAACTACCCACCCCTTTGGAGTTCTCTTCACTAAGGCAGAAAAATCTGGACAGACCATCAGCATTGGCGAGTTCTTTAACAGGGTGGTGTTCCACCGTGAAGTCCATCCCCTGAAGGGGAAATGGACCACCTCAACAGCTTTGGATTTTCACCCCTCATCTGCATCAACCATCTGAGGGGCCTCCTGTGGTCTGTCTGAACCCGGAAGTGAGTCCCAAGCAAGTATGGTTTCAACTTCTTTAGTGCTCAGACCACAGCAAATGCCTCACGCTCAATTGCACTCCACCTCTGTTCCCATGGAAGTAACCGCCTACTGATGAAGGCTACAGGTTAGTCTAGGCCCTCATCATTCATCTGTGAAAGTACAGCCCCTACACCATGCTCTGAAGCATCTGTCTGTACAATGAACTTTTTAGAGAGGTTGAGCATCAGAAACACGGGTGCTGTTCACATGGCAGTCTTCAGGGCATCAAAAGCTTTCTGACAGGTGTCAGTCCAGTTCATTTTCTTGGGCTGCTTCCTGGAAGTCAGCTCTGTCAGGGGTGCAACAATGCTGCCATACCCGTTGACAAACCTCCTGTAGTACTCAGTGAGTCCTAAAAAGGCTCTCACCTCTGTCTGGGTCTTGGGGATTCCCAAGCCAGGATGGTATCAATCTTGGGCTGTAGGGGCGCCACCTGGCCGCTCCCAACCTGGTGTCCCACGTACACCACAGAACCCTGCCCGATCTGGTACTTACTCGCCTTGATCGTGAGGCCTGCTCTCTGCAGCACCATCAACACTTCCCAGAGATGGTGCAGATGTTCCTCCCAACTGGCTCTGAATACTGCAATGTCATCCAGGTAGGCGGCACTGAAATCTTCCAGTCCAGCCAACACCTGGATGACCAACCTCTGAAAGGCGGCAGGGGCATTCTTCTTCCCAAAGGGCATAACTCAGAATTGGTAGTGCCCATCTGGTGTGGAGAATGCTGACCTCTCTTTTACCCCATCAGTTAAGAAGATCTGCCAGTACTCAGACGTCAAATCAAACGTACTGAGGTACCGGGCAGACCCCAACCGATCAATGAGTTCATCAGCTCTGGGGATGGGGTGCGCGTCAGTCCTGGTGACGGCATTGAACTCACGGTAGTCTATGCAAAATCACAGTTCTGGAGTGGTACCGGGTGCTGTAGCTTTTGGGACCAAGACCACTGGGCTCACCCAACGACTATTGGGGGGCTTGATCAACCCTAACGCCAACATCTGCTCTGGGCATGGGGTGCACGTCAGTCCTGGTGACTGAATTGAGTCCTCGGTAGTCCACACAGAACTGGAGTTCTGGGTGGCACCCGGTGCGTCAGCCTTTAGGACCAAGACCACTGGGCTAGCCCAAGGACTTAGAGGACTCAATCACCCCTAATGCAAGCATCTTGAAAGACCTCCTCCTTGATGCAAGCTCTCATCCTGTCAGTCACTCTGTAAGTTTTCTGCTTAACAGGACTGTCCCCAGTGTCTACATCATGGACACACCAATAGGTGACACTCGGAGTCAAGGAGAACCGATCAGAAAATTGGCGACAGTCCTTCTGCTGCTCAGGGTGGAAGAGAGGTTTACACCATCCACTGACCCATCTTGCTCTGTTGCAGAAAGGAGGTCAGGAGGAGGCTCAGTCTCCTCCTCCATTCCATCATCTGTTGCTAGGAGCGTGCCCACTTCGGACCTCTCCAAGTGAGGCTTCAGGCGGTTGACATGCAGGACCCACAAAGGGTTCCTAGAAGACCGCAAGTCCACCAAATAGGTGACATCACTCTTGCGCTCCACCATCTCAAATGGTCCAGTCCACTTATCCTGGAGGGCACAGGGCTCCACGGGGGCCATGACCCAAACTTTTTTACCTGGCTGAAGCTCAGAGTGGCATTCTGATCATACCACCACCTCATCTCCTCCTGGCTGGCTTCCAGATTCGCCTGAGCGAGTTGCCTGAAACGCCAGGTTTGGTTTCTGAAGGCCAGCATTTAGCTATATATATCCTGTGGAGGTTTGCTGGGAGCTTTCTCCCAGCCTTCCTTTACCAAACTCAGAGGTCCTCTTACAGGGTGACCATACAGCAGTTCAAAGGGGCTGAACGCTAAGGACTTCTGTGGCCCCTCTCTTTAAGCAAAGAGAAGGCATGGCAGGAGGACATCCCACTTACACCTTGTAGGTTCCTCAAGACCCATAATCATGCCTTTGAGGGTCCAGTTGAATCTCTCAACCAGCCCATTACCTTGGGGGTGGTAAGGAGTGGAGAACTTATAGGTTACACCACATTTCTGCTACAGGGGCTTCATATACTTGGATATGAAGTTGGTATCACAGTCTGACATCCCCTCTCTGGGGGACCCCATGCAGGAGAAAATCCCCATCAACGCACGATTCACCATGGGGGCGTCACCAACCGGAGAGGGCTGGCTTCCGGGTACAGGTTGGCATGGTCCACCAAGACCAGGATGAACCTGTTGCACATGGCTGTCTTGGGATCCAGAGGCCCTACAATGTCAATGCACCCCCTTTCAAAGGGGGTGCTGACCACAGGGAAAGGCTGGAGAGGAGCCTTGTGCTTTCTCCCACTCTTACCACTTGTCTGGCTAGTCTGACAGGTCCTGCAATGAGCATCTGAACTCTTGTGCATTTGGTGCCAATAAAAGTGTGTGACAAGCCTTTCAACGGTCTTGTCCTACCCCAAATGTTCTGCTAAAGGTACATCATGAGCCAGCCCCAGTAGGAAGGCTCTGAAGTGCTGGTGTACCACAGCACACGGGCTGACCCAGGCTTAGCAACCTTAGGCTCACTATACAGGAGACCATTCTCCTAGTAGATCCAATGTGATCCAGACTGATCACCTGCTGCCTGGTTTGCTGCCTGGTTTGTGGCCTGTTGCCGCAAACCCTCAAGAGAAGGCCACTTTTTCTGCTCCTCACAGAACTCTTCCCTGTTGGGGCCTCCTTCCTGCTTCCAATAGGTCAGCTCAGGCAGGTCCCCCAGTTCAGCTACTTGCTCCCCTGTAGGTTTCAGAGCATCCCCCTCAAGGTCTGCCTCCTCCTGGACCGTGGGAACAGTGGGGGCGGGTTTCCCATGCCCCCGGACTCTTTTCTTTAAGGCAGGCACCTGGTGCCCCTCTTTCAAGCTCCTGGTCCTTTTGAACTCCCTTACTGGCTGCCATGGACCGAGTGGTCCCACACGGCCACTCAGGCAGACCCAACATCTTCAAATGAGTACTTCGCTCCTCCTTAGCCCAAGGGGACCTCTCCAAATCATTACCCAACAGACAGTCAACATGTAACAGGCATGCCTGGCCTCACAGCTACTTGAAGGGTACCCGAGACCCCTCCTCACTCAAAGGGAACCTCGGCCACCTTGCAATGGCTCCCTGTGTTGTCAGCGGCAACAACAGTGTAAAATGCATTGGGGACCACCTGCTCTTCAGACACCAGCCGACCACTAACAGCTGTCACACTAGCTCTGGTGTCATTCAGAGCCTCCACTCTATGGCCATTGATGGTCACTCCCTGCCTGTCATTTTTTGTGTTATCAGGCAGCTGTGTCCTGGGAACCACCTAACAGTCTCCTAAAGAGACTAGGGACATCTCTGCGGGACCCCACCAACCTTCGGCACCCATCTCCTCACCCAGGGCTACACTAGCCATCTGCCGGGGCGGTGCACCAGTGGGTGCTGTTTTCCCTTTCAGGAAGGGGGCACTGGGGGGGTCATAGAAACGGTGGCCCACCTCACCACACTTAAAACATTTCAGGGGTCCCCTCTGAACAGGTTTGCCTGTCGGGCCCCTGACTTCTCAGGGGAGGCTGGGAACCCTTCCCTCGGTTCCCATGGGGATTACTTTGGGGCCCTTTTTGGAACTCCCTCGGTTTACCCTTGTCCCCCCCATTCTTCTGCTGGGGACCTTGCCCACCTTTGGTGGAGTCTCCCACATGACGCTTGTAGACCCGGGTACTAACCCAGTGGTCCGTCTCCTAAGCAACCTTTCTAGGGTTAGTCAACTTGCTATCAATAAGGTGCTGGCGTAGCTCTGGAAAACGATTACTAGACAAGTGCTCCATGCAAACAAATGATAGAGCCCCTGATAAATATTCACTTTGCTATCCTTCACCCAAGCATCCAATGCTCTGCAAAAAAGTCACATATTCTACCCAAGTGCTGTAAGCCAGTTTCTTACAATTCCTAAACCTTTGACTATAAAGCTCAGAGGTCAACCCATACCTGGTCATCAAAGCTTCCTTCATGTGCACATAAGAATTCTGATCCTCAGAAGGCAAATCCAATAAGGTATTCCGCCCATCACTGAGGAACCGCCCCACAACCCCGCTCCCCCATCCTTCTCAGGGACCCGGAGGGAGTTCATAGCTACCTCATAGCCCTTAAACTATTGTCCAATATCTTCATGCCTATGGAACTCCTTAATCACATCCTTGGGAATGAACACTCTTGTTTCTACAGGCACGGATGGTGCACTGCCACCAGAGGGAGACATGTCTAAGCTCTTAGCCTTGAGCTCTAATTCCCTCAACATTCTCTCATGCTCTAAATGCAACCTTTTTTCATCCAGGGCCAACTTCTTATTTTCTAACTCCATTTGCCCACCCAGTTTGAGCTTGGTTAGCTCCACTTGATGCACCCTATCTCTTTCCCTGTCCTCCAGCTCTACTGGGGACAAGCCCTTGGAAGAAACACTGCTACCTGGCCTGGAAGGTACCCTCTCCCTGGTCAGGCCCAATGATCCATCTAGCTGCCCATCTGTATTATGTGCCTCTTCTCCATGCTTTTCAGTATGTTCAGTGGCTTTTCTAGCTTTCAACCAGGCCCTTAGCCCCTTTTGGAATTCCTCCTTCCTGGAGAGGCCTTTCATAGAGATATTACACTTTTTACAGATGGTCTTCAGCTGTGGCACAGTGTAAACATCAAACTTTTCTCCCTCAAAATCAAAATCTTGAGGTGCAATGGATGCTGCTTTAGTCATGGAGAAAGGAAAGTGGCAGTTCTCAACAAAGTCCCAAGAAAAAAGTTCTACCAAAAAGTATGTGGTTGCGTTATGGTCTGCACTCGCTAGTAGTATAGACCAAAAACTGCATATGAATCACAAATGGAATTCCAAATCTTCACCGCGGACCACCAATGTTAGAATTCGGGGTCTCTAGTTGGCAGAGGTAGGTACCTTTGTCCAAATAGGAACCCTTGCTTTTAGTCAGGGTAAGGGGGCTATACTTATAAATAACCCCTGCTCACCCCCTTGGTAGCTTGGCACGAGCAGGCAGGTTTATCTCAGAGGCAGTGTGTAAAGCATTTGTGAGCACATACAGTAATACAGTGAAAACACTACAAAGGGACACTACACCAGTTTAGAAAAATAAGTAATCTTTACTAGACTTAACACAAGACCAAATGACAAAAATCCACAATACTGTAATAAAAAAAAAGTCTTTAAAATGGTAGAAAATAGCTTAGTTCAATGTACATGGTAAATGCAACACTTTACTCTCAAAGTACCTTAGATGCCACACGCAATGCAAACAAAAGGTTTGCAGGGAAGTTGATGCGCTGTTCCTTACACTCAGGGGAGTGGATGCGTCGGTTCCTTACTGCTGCGCAGGGGAGGTGATGCATCGCTTCCTTAGTGTGGGGGGAGTTGATGCATCGTTTCTTACTGCCCAGTGACGATATAACAAAATGGAGCCTCAATGCGATGCGACGATCTGGTGCGATGTGACAAAATGGCGTCCTTGATGCGATGCGACAACGTTGGATGCGATGCGTGCATGCCCGATGTCCGTGCGGCGACCTTGGTAACTTCTGAGCCACAACAGGCCCTGCGACATGCTTCTTTGGCGATACGACAGCAACTGCTGCAGCGGCGACACGCTTCTCCTCGTTGCATTGCTCTGCCAGTGACATGCAGTCTTCTCAGAGGGCCCAAACAACAGTAGGCATCTCTGTGCAGATAGAATTCCCAGCAAGGGAATTCAGGGGAGCTGGTGGTGAAGTCTTGTATCCCTGAGACTTCAGGCAGGAGTCAAAGCCCACTTCAAGCCCTTGGAGATTCTTCTTCAAGATGATGAAAAGTTCCCAAAAGTCCTTTTCCCCTTTCCTTGACAAATAAAGTAACCACTGCTGGCCAACTCCAGAAATAGCACAGCACAGGAGCAGTCTCCTCCTTCAGCTTTCTTGGTTCTTCTCCTTGGCAAAGGTTTGTCTTGATTCCCAGAAGTGATCTAAAGTTCTGGAGTCTGGGCCTCAATATTTATACTGCAAAATCCTTTGTCCTCTGAAGGCAGAGAATGGGTGTGCCCAGTCACAACCAGTTCTGTGCAGCTTCCTGGCAGGAGGTGGAGAAGTCCTTGTTGATGCAGACCTGGCCCAGGTAGCTGTGAGGAAATCTCGTCCCCCTACTCTCTATTCTATGAGGGCTCAGGTCAGTGAAAGGAAATCACCGCCCCCACTCTCTATTCAATGCAGGTCCTATTCAGCCCAGTCCTGACCCATCAGACTGCTGGCCAAAGCCCTCTCCAGCCCCCTGTCACTCACAAACCAGACATGGAATACACAAACAGCAGAGGCATGCTGGATGGTTTGGCGAGAAAACACCTACTTTCTAAAAGTGGTATTTTCAAACACAGAATGTAAAAACCACCTTCATTAAAAGATGTATTTTAACATTCTGAGTTCAGGCATTTTAAACTTCCTTTTCCTATCTTGTTCCTAGGGTCAGTCATGATTATAAGAAGTTGTTTAAATTCTTTTTCTTTTCCTTTGTGTATGTAAAGCGTACTGACACCCACAGGTCTTGCTAGCACTATACAAAACTTTACAAATAAATAAATAAGCAAACTGCCCATTCTGGCCTATGAGAACAGATATCCTTGAAATAGTGAAAAACTTAATTGGCTGTAATTAACTATCAGGACATGCCACACACATCGGGGCATGTCCTACCTTTTACATACAGTGCACCCTGCCCATTAGGGTACCCTGGGCCTACTTTAGGGGCGACCAACATGTTGAAAACAATCAGTGCTGCAAGCCCTTGAGCAGCATTTGATTTACAGGCCCTGGGCACACATGGTGCACTGTACTAGGGTCTGACATGTAACTCAAATAAGTCAATCATGGAGTCACTAATCCAATACAGCACTTTACAATAGGGAACAGTTGCACTTTGGCACTGAATAGCAGTGGCAAAGTGCCCAAAGCATCTAGACCAGCAAAAACATAGCAAAAACATGGAAGGCAACAGCAAAAGAATGGAAGGGAGACCCACGCCAATAGTGCCAGGTCTAACATTTCTCCTTCAATTGCTGTCATCAAGTCCAAAACAAATCTGTTTTCCATTACCATTAGTCTGATTGAACACAGCTCTTATTTAATTGCATTTAAGCCATCTTCAGAAGCATTTATTGCTTTCATCAATTCCCACCTGGTGATCTGAACCCAGAGAGCAGTTGCTTTTGCTTGACACATAGGTAACAGACTTCCCAAAAATGTTTGGGCGTTATTGAACAACCTATACTCTTTGGCCACAACCTGCCACACTAAAGTTCAAAAGTGCAAGGCCATCCTTTTTCTTCTGTGATGACGAAGTAAAGTTGATGCTTTACTAATGGAATGCAAATGCAAATCTTATATTCCTTTTGCTGGTATTACCATAGATGGGATATGCAAAGTCAACAGAGAGCAGATTCCGCTCCAGTCGAGTGGTAATTGTGTGTATATATTATGTATGTGAAGTAGTGTGGCTCACTGGTTAGAGGCGGCAGACCCGAGAGCAGAGGACGGCCCGGGACCAGGGTTCGATTCCCGGCGCGGCAGGTTTCTGGACCAGGGTCAGCGGACTCGATAATTCTCTCGCCTCGGTGCCCACTCTGATCAGCGATCACACTCGGCAACTCTGGGCATTAGCTTGCCTCATCTTCACTAACGGCCCCACCAGACCGCCGGGGATGCCTGGTCTCACCCTGGAGATACCCATTAAGGGACCATCTCTCAGGGAAGCCAGGAAGGGTTTCGCAGCGGTCGAAGCGCCTTGGGACCCTACGGGTAAGTAGTGCGCTATATAAATGCCTATACATTTACATTATATTCAAGCTCCACACTGCCAGAAAAAATCCATAAGGCTGGAGGTACCGCCCTGCAAATCGGCATTGTAAATAGTTGAGCTGCAATTGAGATTCCGTCCCACTTTAACAATCCCATTTCCCTGAAAGCAAAGAGAAAATCTCATTAGTTTCACACCCAGCTTAGGATGACGTTTAGTTCCAGTCCATCTTTATCTCTTTATGTTTTCATCCCATACTTGCTGACATGATGCTTTTATATCATCAAATCTGAAATTATGTTTTGTTTCTGTGCCATTCCATAAAGATATGGCCCTACATGAAAACCTAGCTCCAGTAAACCATTTATTGTTGGCAAATACTGATGCTTCAATACTCAATACTGGCCTGGCTGAGCAGTCTGGGGGCAGTGTTTTGGCTGAATAATTAATACAGATGAATGGTGGATTAGATCTCCCTAGAATACCTCATTCCAATACTGCTTTCTCCTAATTTACATAACTATATTTCTGCCCTGCTCCCTTCATTCTGGATATCTCTTTAATTATCCCGGTTTTATCTGTCAAAATTTCAGGGGTTGTATCAAATCTAGTTGTATTAACTCGGGCAGTCATAGGACTAACATGAGTTGGCTGTAACTGTGCTTTTATCCTACACAAGAAAAGGTACAATAAACACTTTGTTATATTAACAGGCACTTCTTTAGGATATACTAAAGGTGGTGTTTCTATGAGATGGGGAATAAGAGAACATACATAGGGCCATATACATCAACACATTTTCCCATAGACACAGAATGGGCAAAACCCTTTGATGCATCTGGCCCATAACAACTATCATTTTGTGTATTGGTACCTATATCATGCATGCTTTTATACCACAAATTATCAAGTAAATGATCATGCAAGGGATGCATACCTGTTTCATTAAAAACAGCTCTACGAAAGTGTAATATTTCTTCCCTATGGGTGGAATCTTTTGCATCTACATAACACATAATACAATAGCAAATTATCAGAGTAATAATCATAACCACTGAACTCATTATTATACTATGAAAAATATATTTTAACAGTCTCTCCATTGTATCATTTATTCTTGGACCATTGCCTCCCCCCCTCTCTGCGGGAGTGAGTCCAGAAATGGAATAAGGTCCGTTACATGCACCCAGTTCTGCATCCTCTCCAGTTTTACTGTTGTTGGCATGCTCCGCGTTACTTGGTAGGGGCCAAGAAACTTGTTGTCTTTCCATGTTCTCACAAAGTTGCACACAAAGACCCAGGAACCAAGCATGATGGCTATAGACAACGGCAGGGGTGGTGCAGTAGTGTTGGCCTGTTGCAGCTGAACCTGTTTAGAGTAAACCTGTACAGATTTTGTTATGGCAGACATGTATGCATTCATTTCTTGCCAAACACTTTCTGATGCAGACGTAGTATCAGAACAAATCATTTGATTTTGTTTAAAGGAAACATTAGAATGCCTACCTGTTATGACTTGGTGAGGGGTCAAATGATAATCCTTTGAAGTGGCATTTCTCAATGCATACAGAGCAGGAGGAAGGCAGTAAAGCCAATTCTTTTTTGACACTTTGCTTTTCAATAAGCCATTCATCCACTCTACAATGCCATTACTCTCTGGATGGTAAACTGGTGTTCTACTCCTAATAGTTTAGTAATTTGCTGAAATACTGGGTTAGCAAAGTTTTGCCGCCGGAACCCCCCATTTCGGTATGACCTCCCTTCACCAGGAATTTAGCATCCTGGTCAGCATCACACCTGGAGCAGGGTCCTGATTCAATCCATCATGAAAATGGACACCACTACTAATAAGTACCTATATCCGTTACATTTTAGTATCATATCTACAAAGTCTATGTGTAACCTATTGGTCTTGGAATGGAGGATGATGGCATTTTTGAAGACCTCCTATTAGAGTACTGATAACACACATGACATGAAGCCAGGAATGCATAAACTAATGGTCCTAGATAAAAAAAAGGGGATAAACCAGCTTTTATTGAATTAATCCATCATTACTCTTTTAGAATTGTGTGTTGGTAAATGAAGTTGTCGAAGGGCTGTTATAAGTAGGGGCTGAGACATTATAACTTTACCTGAAGTTGCTGATCTATAAAGGAGATCTAGAAATCCAGTCACTCCCCCCCTTGATTTACAGAGATCTTTTCATGTTGTGGTGCTGCATTTTGAATGTCTACTAATGCCTCTGTATAAATATTCTCCTAGGTTTATATCTCAACCTCATCATCTGCATCCAAAGTGTGCATACTGCATGTTTTCATTGCAAATAAACTAGCTTCCTTTGCTGCTGTATCAGCAGCTTCATTTCCTGTAGACACCAAATCTGTTCCTTTTGTATGTGACTGGCACTTAACCACTGCTACTTGACATGGTATTTGTAATGCAGCAATAAGGTCAGCTAAAAGATGTTGGTGCGCTACTGGGGTCCCATCAGATTTACGAAATCCTTGCCGTTCCCATCTCTTCAGCACTGAGTGAACTGCGGAAGGTACATATGATTAATGAGTGTATATTGTTACTGGCTGACCGTGACAAGCCTGTAGGGCCGTTATCAATGCTTTTAATTCAGCCACTTGGGCTGAGTCTTGGGATGGCAAGGGTAAGAGGTACAATGTGTGTAAGGTATAGTCAGTAGGTGTACCAATAGCCTCAACAACAGCTGCACCTGTATGTCTTTTGACTATCTCCTAGTCTATCCATGAGGAACCATCAATATACAATTGTCGACCAGAAGACAAGCGGTCCTCATGTGCCAGGTGATCGTCCTCCTTCAATGTTACACTACATTCATGATCAGTGGTCTCTAGTGGGTGCACTAAAAAAGTTGCAGGATTGACTGAGTGTACTCGCTCAATGCAGATAGAAGGGTTTGGCAGTATTACATATAACCTGTCACTCTTTGAGTGGTCAAGGTACTTTTATTTTTCTGCAGCACAGCAAATGGAGAGTGCTGAACATACAGTGTTATAGGGCATCCTGCTGTAATAGTACTACTCTTTTCTACTGCAAAAGCTGCTGCTGCAAGCGCTCGCGCACAAGGAATGTGACCTTTTATTACTGGATCTAATAATCCACTATAATAGGCGACAGGTTTGTGACCCATCGGGTATTTTTGAGTAAAGACTAATATCATGGAATCCTCCATGGCAGCAGAAAACAGAAACAAATCTCTTTGTATAGTCTGGATTTGCTAGCACTGGGGCTGAAGCAATTGCTTCTTTCAATGTCTGAACTGCACTTACACTGTCATCACTAGGCCTAGGCAGTAAATTCCGTTCCGCTCGCCGAATTTGGGTAATTTTGCGTTGCATGGATAACGCGGAATTGCCCAAAATGCCACAATCCGCAGCTTCGCAGAATTTTTTGCTTGTTCGCGCTTTCAAAATGGGTGTTCGCAAGATATTTCTCCCCGAGCACGCAAACAGCATTGTCGAACGGGAAAAAGGCATCTCGATCGGGCAGAACAAGCAATTTCGCGTGTTTGCTGAACTTTTGCGTGCTTAGAGAGATTTTTTACCGTTTCGCAAAGCTTTGCCTAGCGCGACTACGCAAATTCTGCCCACCCCTAGTCATCACTCCACCCACTGTATGCCTGTGTTGTCAGTTTTAGCTTTCTTCATTGCATATAATAGTGGTTGTGTGATGGTAGCATAATCAAATACCCACTGACGTACAAAATTACAAAGGCCTAGAACTTTCGGCATGTCTTTTACTGTCTTGGGCTGAGGCTGATCACGCAATGTTTATATTCTATAACCGGCTATCTTTTTGCCTTCTGCAGAGAACACTTGGCCCAAATACAGCACTTCTTTTTGCACAAATTGTGATTTTTTCCTGTCCAGTTTGTACCCCCTAGTAGCAAGTAGCATTAAGAGATTGACAGTGTCCAAAACACATTCAGATTCTATTTTACTAGATATTACTAAATCATCCACATATTGCAATACTGTACTGTCTGGAAATTTAACAAATTATCACTCAATACTCTATTAAACACAGATGGAGACTCACAATAGCCTAGTGGGAGTCTAGAATACTGGATTTGTTCGCCATCAAATCTAAAGGCTGTCAAATATTAACTGTCAGAATATAAAGGTATGCTAAAAAACATTATTTAAATCCACTACAGAAAACCATTTGCTGTCATTTGGTATATTAGTCAATATCACAGATGGGCCTGGCACTATGGGGTACTCTGCTAATACTATGGCATTAAGAGGGTGAAAATCCTGAACCATCCTCCAAGTATTACCTGTAGATGTTTTTACAGGATAAATGGTGGTGTTAGAAGGGGATGGACTGGAATACAGAACTCCCTGGCCCTTTAGCCTTTATATTGTCCCTCTAATACCTTCTTTTACTTCTTTGGACAGTGGATACTGTTTTACACATGGCAATTGTGCACCTGGCTTCAACTTTATCTTAAATGGTTCTGCAGATAGTATCAGTCCTTCCTCATCTGGAGCTGATGTCCGGACACAAGACAGGACTGCTGCAAGTGCTTCAATATCATGTGAGGGGGATGGCACAACTAGTATAGTGGTCTGTGCATGGTAAACACACACTAACAAGGATGCAGTGTGTGTATATACTATCTCAGTCCTAGTGGGATCGTCTGAAAAGAGTTCTGAGTCAGAATTGTCCTGTGGTCTCAGACCAGGCATAAGAAAAATCAGGACCTTCCAAAGTCCTCCATCATTATCTGATCCCACCAGAGCGCCCCGGTGAACAACACTTACAACGCAACTTTTACATCGCAGAGCCTTTACAACGCAACCATTACAATGCAAACTATTACAACGCATTGCTCTGGGGGGCGCTCTAGGATAGGGAATAGGTTAATTAGCTATCCAATAACCTTCCCTAGTGTCCACGGGGACTGGAGTTGGAATAGTAAATTAAACTATTCACTATCCAGCACCCAAAAGCAATATGCGTTGTAATGGACTGCGTTGTAATACTTACGTTGTAAAGGCATGCGATGTAAATGCATGCGTTGTAATGTCATACATCCGAGTGCCCCACCTACTGGATATTTCCATGCACTCAAGGAAAAGAGTATTCACCTGTCCCAGTTCATCACCACCAATTACTCTCCTTAAAATTAGTCTAGGTGGCAATTCCATCCACCTCCCTAAAAGTATTTCCTCTGTGTTCAGAACCTTAAGTACTGCATCTACTAGCAATTTGGAATGCACTGGCTCTGCCCTTCCAACCATATTTTCCTCTGGTATTCTTAGCAGATGTATCCCATATTTCGCTTGCCCGGGTACTTAACTTGGCATGGACCCCATCAGAAGAAAACCTTACTGTCATGTTTAATATAGACATGATGGGGGCGTGGCCAAGATGGCGAAGGAGTGAGACGTCTTTTCGAGTCCCTCCGGCGCCAAGCCCAGCTCAGCTTTGTTTCAGCATCGGAAGCGGCCTGCTTCTCGACCATTTGGGACCTGCTGTGACCCCTGGTGTTGAGGGGTCCGGTCCGGTGTCTCGAGTGCGAGCCGCGGAGGCCCGAGGGTGGACTTAGCCGCGGCGGCAGACTGCCGCCTTGCAATCCCTGACCTGGAGTAGAGGGGAGAGCCGGACTTCCGGTCCGCGGCGGAGCGGAGCAGGCAGTGACGGAGGCTGGACGGGGACGACACTCCTGGCCCTCGCTACGCTGCGCGAAGCCTCTACGCCCCACCGGTGAGCGGCGACCGGCGAGAGAGCGCTGGCGGGGAGGATCGGCGGGACCTGGTGAGTGCGGCGGCCTCGCTGCTTCCCCTCCCCCCGGCCCCGCTTCGACAAGCTTGGCGGAGCGGCCCGGCCGAGATCTCCCCACCTGCGTCTGCCTCTGAGGCGAGCCCCGAAGAGGAGTGGTGGGCGCCGGCGGACCGCTCAGGACTGGAGGAGGCCTGGAAGAGGGCTCCGGAGCCCTTGCGGCTCGCGGTCTCGTGATCCCTGGCCCTGGGAGCTTGGCGGGCTCGGGCTCCGGGCACAGCAGGAGGGGGTAGGAGACACTGCGGTGGGGCCGCGACGGAGGGGACCCTAGCAACGGCGCTATCTCTTCCCCACTACGTCCCTGAAGTGACCAGGAGGTTGGGGAGGCCCTGCTGGGGAGCAGCTCCCTGAGACCCGAGCGCCTGGGTGTGGACCCCTGGAGGGGACTCAACGCCCCCCTGCTTGCGACACACCTGTGCACCTGCGGTGCTGGTCCGTCGCGGAGGTGACCCTTCCTTGGGGGCCCGGCTGGAGAGCACAGCAGTTCGGTGAAGTGGGAAGCGTGCGCTGCACAGCGACGACTAGCCGCGGCGGGGCCGGACATATGCCTGGGCCGTAAGTCCGGAGGGCTCCATGGCCATGGGACGCTAGCAGTGGAATCGGCTGCGCAACCCCGGAGGCGGAGTGCCAGCGGTGGACACCTGGAATACGGACTGGGGCCTGCCCTTTGGAGAGCCCCGGCCGCGGGGGGATCAGTGCAGGAACTGCTTTACCGGCACTGGTGCGGAGGAGATCTTGTGATTACCGGAGAGGGGACTGCTGCCCTACCCGGGGGTGTCGCGATGTCTTCCACGCTGCGCAAAGGGAAGCCTGGGAAAGATGGCGCAGCGAAGAATTCTCAACAACTGCCGTCCCCCGGGCCCAGTGTATCGCCCAAGAAATCGGACGATGAGGCCCCTGCCACCAAGGCCTTTATGACGGAACTCTTTGCCTCCATTAAGGAGGACATCTCTGAACTCCGCGCCCAACTGGCATCGGACCTCCGTGAGGTGCGGAGAGACGTGGACGGCATCGGAGAGAGGGTGGCCACGTTGGAGGACCACGACTTAAGCATGGCAAACGATGTCCACCAGCTACAGCAAGATATAATTAGGCTCACGGAGCAGAACTTGGACCTCCAGTCCCATGCGGAGGATCTGGAGAACCGTTCCCGCCGGAACATCCGCATTCGGGCAGTGCCATGGGACGGAGAAGCAGGTGACCTGCGGGGTTATGTCCAAGCTCTTTTCTTACAGGTTCTGGGCGACGATGATGTTCAGGTAATCAGAATGGACAGAGTACACAGGGTCGGTCTCCCTAGAAGGGGTGGGGGGCCGCCCTCGGACATCCTAGTCTGTGTACACGATTTCCAGCTAAAGGAGCGTATCTTACGGAAGGCACGGACCATCCCTTCATTGCAATTCAGAGAGCATCATCCACAGCTGTACCAGGACTTAGCGGCATCGATCCTCCAGAAGCGGCGGGAGTTCCGCCCGGTGACCACCTTCCTCCGGGAACGCAACATTTCCTACTCGTGGGGTCATCCTTTCCGCATTATCTTTCGGTGGGAGAACAGACTTGCGCAGATTCTATCTCTCCAGGTGGCGAAGGATCTGTTGGGGCTGGATGATGTGACTCCCTCACAGGAGGCTGGCAGCTCGCCGCCGAGAAGGCGCAGGCGTTCTTCCTCATGGCAGAGAGCGGGCCCGGTCACGAATCGTGGGCGGCCTGATCTTACTGCTAGCCTACAAGAGAGAGGGAATGCAGTGGCTTCGGTGGCCTCTGCGACTTTGGCATCGTCCCAGCAGGGCTCCGGTGCCGCTTGATCTTTGAGCCGCCAGCTGGTTGGTGCCAGAGGGGCACGTGACACCAGGTACCGTGGGTTTCATTGTACTTTTGGAGAAGACACCCCGTACCGTGGCCTATGGGGTCCCACCATGGGTGCCCCATCCCCAGCCCAGGAGGACCTCTACGAACTGTTCTCCGATGGGACTGCTAAGTACACTGTTTTGGTTTGGGTTTGGGGGGGGGGGGGGGGGGGGGGGAGACTTGGGGGCCAATTGGGGAGGGGGGCTGTTGGGGACCTGGATAGGGTTGGGCAGGGAGGTGGTGGTGTCCGGAATGAATGTGTCGTATGCTTGTTTCCCTCTGCAGGTGAGACACTTGGGATCTTGCATATCAGGCCTCAGGGTGGGACTCTTTATTGGATTGGAGTTGTCCTCATGTCTGGTCTGCTGGGTTCTGGGGGGTCCGGAATGGGCAATGGGAAGCTGGGAACAGATGGGGCCCGGAGGGATTTCTGGCTGCCTTTGGCGGGGTGGGAGAGTGGGCATAGTTTCGGGGCGGGTACACAGAGATGGTTGCTAATAGTTCTCCATGCCGCTTAGTATCGGAACATGGAACGTAAAGGGCCTCAACTCCCCTCAGAAAGGCCAGAAAATTTGGAAATATATATCTGACCACCACTTGGATATTGTGGGGCTCCAAGAGACTCACCTGGCACGTAAAGATGAGCTGCGACTAAGACACAAACACTTCCCGCTCATCTATAGGTCGTCTGCATCTACCAAACATAGAGGGGTGGCACTTCTATTCCGAGCATCCCTGCACTTCCAACCTATGGGGATCAGTTGTGACAAGGAGGGACGTTGGTTGATGGTCAAGGGGGCACTTTACGGCAGAGTTTGTACGTTTGTGGTGGTGTATGTTCCCAACTCTGGGCAGAATGCTTTTCTTCGTGATTTGTTGGATAGGGCAGGGGACTTTGTGGAGGGGCACATGGTTTTAATGGGGGATATCAACATGGTTTGGGACAAGGATTTGGATAGCTCCCGAGCCCAGAGAGCGGCCGCTGGGGTTTTCTCTACGGAAACGCAGCGTATGGTAGGTGAGCTTGGATTGATTGATACTTGGCGATTCCTGCATCCACAAGCACGAGACTATACCTTCTTTTCCCATGTTCATCATACTTATTACCGTTTGGATCATATTTTTGTGAGCCAGGCCCTCAGGGGAGATGTCCGCGATTCTGCTGTCTTCCCGCTCTCCGTGTCAGATCATAGCTTGCTGGTTCTCGGGCTCCACTGGTCGGCGGGGGGTGACGGTGTGAGGAAATGGTACTTCCCACCAGCGCTTGTCCGGGATGATACCTCATGTAAGGAATTGGGTAAAGCTATAAGGGAGTTTTTGGCTCTCAACCCGGTTGCGGACACTTCACTTTTCAATACGTGGGATGCGTGTAAGGCGTCACTGCGGGGCACGTGCCTGGGCCTCAATGCTAACCTCAATAGGTTAAGGAGGAAGGAACGGGTGGACCTGGAGGCAGAGCTAGCACTCTTAGAACAGGCGCATAAAACAAACCCGTCTAGATTGACTCTTAGACCCTTGACGGCCGTGCGGGCTAAATTGAAGGCCCACTACAACAACCGAGCAGAGTTTACTCTCCTGCGGCTTAGGCGTGTCTCCTACTCACAGGGGAATAAGGTGGGCAGGCACTTAGCCTGTCAGCTCCGGGACAAGTGGGAGAGAGATTATATTGGTGGAATTCTGGACCCATCTGGTTCGCTACAACATGTGGATAAGGCTGGTATTTTTGGCCGCTTTTACGAGGCGCTCTATGAGGGTGACTCCCTGGATCAGGCAGCGCAGGACCGTTTCCTGGCGGATCTCCCCATCCCACAAGTGTCTGAGGAGTGGAACGAGCTCTTGGCCGCCCCTTCTCTAGATCAGAGGTGTTGGACGCTATTAGAGATCTGAAGCTCCACAAGGCGCTGGGTCCTGACGGCTACACTGCCTGTTTTACAAGACCTTTGCGGCAGAGTTATGCGATTTTTTGGTGTCCCTTTTCAACGAAATGGCGGTCACTAGGAAAACCACGGGCACCATGGCCGAGGCCGTGATCACCGTGATTCCCAAACCGGAGAAAGACCTTTACATATGTTCATCGTACCGCCCGATAGCACTTCTCAATGTGGACGCTAAATTGTATTCCACTATAATAGCACGCAGGCTCCAGGATTTGATGCCGGCCATCATTCACCCGGATCAATACGGGTTTATTAAAGGCCGTCAGACGCATGACAACTTGAGGAGGGTCATACACCTTATAGAGAAGGCCACCCGGTTCCGGATCCCAGCGGTACTGGTGGGGTTGGACGCGGAAAAAGCTTTTGACCGGGTTGACTGGAGGTTCATGTTCCGCACCTTGGAGGCCTTCGGCTTCTAGCACCAATTCATCACCATGATCCGGGCGAACTACAGCAGCCCTAGCTCTAGAGTGGTGATTAATGGACATCGATCCGCCAGCTTCTCGCACTCCCGGGGTACGAGGCAGGGCTGCCCCCTTTCCCCTCTCCTCTTTGCTTTGAGCATCGAGCCTTTGGCCCTTGCGGTGCGCGAACGGGAGCAGATAAAGGGACTCCCCTTTTCGGGTGAACAACACAAAATCTCCCTTTTTGCGGATGACGTGTTGCTGTCGGTGGGGGAGCCGGCCCATTCCTTACCACATATCCAAACTCTGCTGTCCGACTGAGACAGTGGCCGGATTTAAGGTCAATTTTGATAAGTCGTACATCTTGAACCTGACCCTCCCTCCAGCAGAATTGGAACGGCTGCGCCCGCTCACGCCCTTGGCGTGGGCGCCTGCCTCATTATATCTGGGAGTCCATCTGACCCCTTCTATAAACTCCCTATTCACAGCAAATTTCCCACCGCTGTTGGCGGCTGTGCGCAGGGAACTAGACCAGTGGAAACCGAAAAATATCTCGTGGCTTGGTAGGATCCATACCATTAAGATGGTCCTCCTTCCTAGGTTTCTGTATCTCTTTCAGGCCCTCCCCATCCCCATGGAGCTGGACTTCTTCCGGCGCCTTAGGACTTTACTGCTGAAATACATCTGGCAGGGAGGCCGAGCGCGCTTATCCTTCGCAACTCTGCGGCGCCCACGGGAGGAGGGAGGAGTGGGTCTTCCTGACCTGCACCTGTACTACAAAGCTGCTCAACTGCGGGTATTAGTGGAATGGTCGCAGCAGCTTTCTGAGAAACACTGGCTGCATATGGATTGGAGTGTGGCCGGGAGATCGATCTGGGACCTTGCCTGGAAGCCCAAGGTGGACAGGCCTAAGAACGCCTACATCAGCACGCCCACTAGCACTGTCTTGAAAGTTTGGGATACGATCACGGGGGATGAGCGATGGACAACATTTCCCTCCCCCTTCACTCCCTTACATTTCAATCCGGCCTTTCCGCCAGCGTTACGGGAGGGTCCCTTCTGACTATGGCGAGAGGGAGGGTGTCGAGCCCTTACGCACTTATTCCATGGAATGGACCCCCTTACATTCCATAACTGCATGCGTGACTATGGTCTCCCACCTTCGGAACGCTTCCGTCATGCTCAGCTGATCCACTGGGCGACCTCGACGGGACAGAGATGCGGCTACCAGACCACTCTCGCTATTTGAGGCCTTTATTCTCCGGTCCTCCACGATGAAGGGGACGATCTCCTTTCTGTATAAACTCTTACTGACTACTGTGGTCTCCCCACGTCCCCGCTACATGGACCACTGGGAAACCCTCCTGGGCCGAGACATAGCCGGGGACGAATGGAAAGGTCTTTGGCGGGATATTGTAGCTCACAACCACTCGGTGGACCTGCGAGAGGCCCATCTTAAAACCATGCTCGATTGGTACCTCTACCCGTCAAAACTGCATCGCATATTCCCGGCTTCTTCGGACCGGTGTTGGAGGGGCTGTGGACTGTTGGGAGACTTCCGCCACATTTGGTGGGACTGCCCGGTCATCCGGCCGTTTTGGGCCAAAATCTTGTCCCATATCAAGGATATATTAGGATACCCAATCCCGATTCTTTGTCCTATGTCATCCTGGGCCTTCGAGATCCGATGTTGGAACACCAAACGAAGGCGGATAAACATATTCTATGGCTCTGCCTTGGAGCGGCTAAACTTACGCTGGCCGCTGCCTGGAAGAAGTCGTCGGCCCCAGCTCTGTCACTGTGGCACGCGAGACTGTGGAGACTTTTGAGCATGGAGAGAATGGCGGACATCTTCTTGGGCAACTTTAAGAACTTTATGTTTCGGTGGGGCCCTTGGTTCTCTTTCTGTCGAGGGGCTTGCCCTCAGCGGTATGCCCGTCTGCCCTGCGTGCCCTTCACCTTTTCCAGATTTAACTTGATTGTATGATAGAGGGAATGAGACTGAAAGTATGTGTAGGCGCCACCACTGGGGGAGGGGGGGGGGTAAGGGGGGCTGGGTGGGGGGAAGTTGGGGGGGTTGTTCATTACTTGTTGCGGCACCGCATACCTAATGGAGGCTTTTGATTGCCCGGGGGGCTTTCGCAACATTTGGACTATAAGGGAGTGACCACCCCCTTGGGGAGGGCTGCCGTTGTGCCAAGAAGCAGCTGACTTTGATTTCCTTGCTACTCACTGGCGAGCACTGTTCTTAAGAATTGCCAAGACTGATGTCATTTGTTATCCTAAGTGCCTCTTTGTAAGCTTCTTACTGGTCCCTTCATTGGGAGATGCCGCGGTTTTGCTGCTGGTTTTCCTTCTGTCCTTTTCTCTCTTCCTTTCTCACTTTATGTTTGAACTGCATTAAATAAAAACTTTTACAAAAAATATAGACATGATATCCTTTCCTAATAAATTAGCTGGTGAATTTGGAGAATAAAGGAGATGCTCCTGCGTTCGCACTCCTGCCACGTCTATGGGCACATGTGTTGGGTATGGAATACGTTGTACTTCACCAGAGAAGACCTGCGTATCCATGGTTGCAGAGGACAGTGAAACATTTCCTTCTGAGAGGCAAGATTTTGTTGCCCCTGTATCAACCAAGAAAGCATACCTCCTTCCCATTACAATCATTTCTACCATTGGTTCTTCCTCTGGGTATAGAGTCCTAGCTACCACAGAACAATTGGAATTCCCTGGTGCGTCCCATTAGGCTCTATGATAAAAGGAGTTTTCACCTTGAACGATCAGCTGTATGATAAATGGGGTTTCCACCTTGAACAATCACTCCCCCTTGTCCTTGACTCCCTGTGCTCACCACTGCAGTAATATGCACCTGATGCTGGCCTCCTGTTTGTACAACAGGTGCTGGTGCCCTTGAACAGGTACATTAGCAAATTGCTGTTGTGGCATATAAACCTGTGGTAGGGGAGGTATTTGTTGTTGAGGATAGGGGACATACTGATAAGGACCATATTGAGGCTCAGGCCCTGCTGTGTTGACATTTTGTCTTTCCCTTCCTCTCCCTATTCCTATCACTCCATGTGCTTCATCACTCTTCTTAAAGCCGTATTCAGGAATAAAATGTCCGATGTAACTGCAGTAATGGCATTTAAAATGTCTTCTTCCTTGTATCTGTCTCCCTTGTCTTTGACCCCTTCCTTGCTCCTTGTTTGCAACAGTAACCTGCACAGGCATTTCTTTTCCTTCTAATTTTTCTCTTTTTTTGTGTCACCAGTTTGGCTTGGGCTCTGTCACTTTGGTCTTTATTTGTCCTCTCTTTTTCTTCCTTTTTTCTACAAAAATGTATAATATGTGCTTGTATTTCGGCACATGGTTTTATATCAACGGGCCACAACCTGATCCAAATGGTCTTGTATGTCAAACATTGTAGAAAAATCCACACCCACCTCCCATGTCTACAGGTCCTACTTCTGGTTCCCACTTTTTCTTCATCATTGTTATGTGGTCTGCACAGGACTGTCCTGGCGACATAGTTTGTGTCATCAATGCCCCAATATCTGGTTGGTCCGGGTACCTATCCCTTAATTCAGTCAAGACCCTAGAGCACACTACTCCAAAAGCAGACCCATCATGTTTTCCTTTAGTAATAGTTACTCCTTTTATCCTTGCACTTCTCATTATACTGTCCACCTCATCCCCTACTATGGATCTCAACAGGCTCTTTACATTCCCAAGAGTTAACTTTATCCCAGCTGTTGCATTTTCAAATGCTATTAGCCATTTCCCTGCTCCTTCCTGTAATGGAGGCAGGCCTTTTTTAGATTTTCTTTACCCATGTGTTGCCATGGAATATAGACAGGCTGTGCTCCCTGTGTCTTATACACCAGTGGCATCTGCTTTACAGTAGTATTCCTGATACCATGTCCCTCATAAGGTGTCTCAGACCTTAAAGAATATTTCTTCCACAGACACAGACTATGTTGCATGTAATCATAATCCCACCCTGTGTCCCTATAACCTTGAAAAATACATAAATCAGCCATATTTATCAATTCATTGTCAAAGGATCCTGCTCTTGGCCACACTTTCATCTGTGGCACCATACCTACTGTTCACCCTGCGAGGTTATTAGTAATTGGGACAACATTTTACCAACTGTTGTATTCCTTTGCTACTATTTCATTGGGTGTCAAGTCACTGTTTCTTTTCCTTTCTTTTCTCTGTATAGAACGTGTGATTCCCTGTATATTTGATACATGAAGGGATCTTACTTCAGACGAAGGGGAACTTTGTCCTAACTCTATCATACCCTCTGCTCGAAATGGACACCAGACCTTGTTATACTACTCGGAAACACCTGCTCTCCTCTTGTTTGTTCTCTAAAGGCACTTTGTTCCTCTAATCTTCTTCTATATATTTTAGCATTTCTCTTCTCAGCCTCTTGCCACATTTCCATGCGTTACCAGTCAAGAACCCTTCTAATTTCACTCTCCACTGAATTTATTTCTTCCTCATCATTCTCATCCTTTCCTGTCACATTCTTGAGCTCTATATCATATCCGATATCCTTTACAACTGGCTTTTCGTCTGGTTTAAATAATATGGAATTACATATATTTGAACAGTCATCAGCAATAAGGCTTGATCTCACAATTGTATTCTGTATTACCTTTGAACTGGTGGTCATGTCACGATAGCCCTTATCCTCTTCCTGATGTATTTTTTTTGTCAAAAGTATTTTTATTGACCATTTATTAAGAACAGTAAAATAAAAGAAGCGACAATCCCGCAATCATCCCACGCAGGGGGTAGGCAGAGTCTTCATCTGAGAGCTGCAAGATAAACTAGGGCAGGGACCATGTGAGCAAGCCTATCGCACCCGACATGGTGACCTAGGAAGTCCCGAGCACCCAACATGTGCACCAGCACGTGGTATGCAATGGAGGCCGAGGCCGGTTAAGAGTCTCAGTTGTACCAAATCACAACAGTAAGTTTAAGTGGCCAGTCCTCGTGCCAAATAGAACATAGACAGAGTGCGGTGGCGCTAAGAAGTCCTTTGCCGACGTATGTCTCGGCAGGCGGTGCTTAATTGAGCAGTAAGAGAGATGTCTGAACGAACAAGAAACAAACAAACCCCCCCCCCTCCCGTCCCCCCCTCCCCCACCCCCCTCCCCAGTGGTGGTAGCTGGAAGCACTAGACTGGTAACCTGGTGTGTAAGCAGAAGGAATTCAGAGTTGAAACAGGTGGAGAGCACGGACACTGGGCGGACATACCGCAAATGGCAAGCCCTTGGAGAGGAATGCTACTAGTGGGCCCCAGTGAAATTCAAAGTTCTTAAAATCATCTAAAAAGATATCTGCCATCCTCTCCATACTAAGCAACTTCCAAAGCCTCGCGTGCCAGAGAGATGGCCGGAGCCTCTTTCTTTTTCCACGCTGCCGCCAGAGTTATTTTGGCCGCGCCAATGCTGAGCCACATAATCCTCTTGTCCGCTCTGGTCTGGTGTTCGAGATCAGGATCACGGAGACCCAACAGAGTGGAAGCCATCGAGGTAGGAATAGGGTACCCCAGCATATCTTTAATTTGAGCCAAAATTTCCTCCCAGAACGGTCGAATAATGGGGCAGTCCCACCAAATGTGCTGGTAGTCCCCTAAGAGGCCACACCCTCTCCAACATCTATCGGAGGTGCCCGGGAAAATTAGTTTCAGTTTGGCGGGATATAAGTACCAGTCCAGCATGGTTTTCATATGTGCCTCCCTAAGTTCCACTGAGTGATTAAACTTGGCAATATCGGACCATAAGTGAGCCCACTCGGCATCTGATATGTCTTGTTGTAGAGTCCCCTCCCACATATTCATATACCAGGGCCTAGGGGAAGTTGCAGTGGCAAGAAGGAGCCCATAGATGAAGGTGATGGCTCTTTTCATGGAAGAGGTCCTAGTTAGGAAGGCCTTGAACTTCGTGAGGGGTCGAGTCGCTGCCTCCCTCACCTGGGGGGAGAGCGCCCAGTGTAGTAATTGAGCGTGATGATATCGTTCACTCTCAAATACCCCATAGTCCCTCCTGCAGTTCTCAAAGGTAAGTGGATCAAAATTGTGAAATAGGTGAGTGAGCGCCAGACAACCTCTGTCCTTCCAAGCCCTAAAGGGGCCTTCGAGTGACGCTGGGGGGAAGGCGGGGTTGAAGTGTATGGGCGTGAAGGGGGAGGGGAAAGTGGTCCACCTGTCATCCTTGGAGACAGAGTCCCAGACCTTCAGGGTGGTGCTAGTGGCAGTGCTAACATATGCATTCTTAGGCCTGTCGCACCTGGGCCGCCACACCAGATCCCAAATCATTCTCCCAGCCACGCTCCTATCCATATCCAGCCAGTGTTTTTCGGATTCTTGTTGCGACCATTCGACTAATATCCGAAGTTGAGCAGCTTTGTAATACAAATGAATGTCAGGCAGCCCCACGCCTCCCTCTTTTCTCGGTCGGCGTAGGACGGCGAAAGAAAAGCGTGCCCGGCCGCCCTGCCAGATGAAACGCAGCATCATGGACTTCACCCGTCTGAAGAATTTCCCTTCCAGCTCAATTGGGAGGGCCTGGAATAGGTACAGGACCTTGGGGAGGAGGGTCATTTTAATCGCGTGGATCCTTCCTAGCCAGGAAATGAACATGGGTTTCCACCGGGCTAAGTCGGCTTGAATCCGAGCAAGAAGCGGAGGGAAATTAGCAGAGTACAGTTTCCCCAGCGTGGGGGTCAGGTGGATCCCCAAGTATTGAATGGAGGAGTCAGTCCACGGCAAGGGAGTCAGTGTCCTAAGATGGGGGAGTTCCGACTGGGGGATCGTGAGGTTGAGGACATGAGATTTGTCGTAATTAACTTTAAACCCTGCCACCGCTTCATAGCGCTCCAGTGTGGTCTGCACAAAGGGAAGAGAGTGGGCCAGACCAGAGAGGGAGAGGAGGACATTGTCTGCAAAGAGTGTGATCTTGTGTGACTCCCCAGTGAAGGGTAGTCCACGGATGTTGGGGTTGGCTCTTACTGCAATCGCCAGCGGTTCAATGCTAATGGCAAAGGACAACCCTGCCTTGTACCCCTGGAATGCTCGAAAAAGGGAGATAACTGACCATTCACTGCCACCCTGGAGCGGGGGGAGAGGTAATTGGACCAGATCATCGTTATAAATTTGGAGGAGAAGCCGAAGGCGGCCAGTGTTCGAAACAAGAATCCCCAGTCCACCCTGTCGAACGCCTTCTCAGCATCCAGGCGCACCAGAACTGCTGGAATTTTAAACTTATTGGCTTTCTCGATTAAGTGGATCATCCTCCTCATGTTGTCATGGGTTTGGTGCCCTTTGATGAACCCTGACTGGTCCGGATCTATGAGGGCCGGCATCAGGTCATTGAGTCGCTGGGCGATGATGGAAGAGTAGAGCTTTGCATCTAGATTCAGGAGGGCAATCGGCCTATAGGAAGCACAGTTACTCGGGTCTTTACCGGGTTTGGGAATGACGGATATTAGCGCCTCCTCCATGGTGCGGGAGGTCGCGCCCCCCTCCGCCATGCCATTGAACAGCTGGACAAGGTATGGGCTTAGTTCGGAAGCGAAAGTCTTGTAGAAGATGGCAGTGTAGCCATCCGCCCCTGGGGCCTTGTGGGGCTTTAGAGCTTTAATGGCAGCCATCACGTCTTCCCTGGAGAAGGGGGTCGAGAGAGCCTCGTTCCATTCCGCCGAGACCTGAGGCAGTGTGAGACCTTGTAGGTATTCGGCTTGAGCGGTAGCGTCTAGTTGGTCCCCAGTATAAAGGGTCTTATAGAAGGCCCCAAAAAGTTTAGCCTTCACCTCGTCCTGGTGCGTTACTCCGCCCAGTGCATCCCGAATTCCCCCTACGTACTCCCGCTCTCTCTTGTCCCGCAATTGCCTGGCAAGGTATTTCCCCACCTTGTTGCCCTGGTGATAGGAAAGGCGTCGTAATTTCAGCAAGGTGTATTCAGCTCTATTGTTATAGTGGGCGCTGAGTTTACCCCTGACTGCCGTTAACTGCCGTATACCCAATCAGGAGGGGTTCTCCTTGTGAGCCCTTTCTAAGGAGGAAAGCTCCTCCTCAAGTTGCTCTCGCTCCCGCCCGCGCTGCCGATAAAGAGCAGCGTTCAGTGCTATGCAATGCCCTCGAAGGCACGCCTTGAGAGCATCCCAGGTGGTGAAGAACGATGTGTCCCCCGGATCATTGAGTGTAAGAAATTCGGTGATTAATCCCCGCAATTTGGTACTGGAGGGTTTGTCCCGGACCAGGGACGCTGGAAAATGCCACCGGGAGCACCCCTTACTTTTCACGTCCCACTGGAGGCTCACTGCGAGTAAGCTATGGTCAGAAATCGATAGTGGGAAGATCTTGGCCTCCCTTAGATCCCCCCGGAGGGACTGGCTGAGGAAGAAGTGGTAAATTCTAGAATAGGAGCGGTGGACATGGGAGAAGAACGTGAAGTCCCTGGACTGGGGGTATTGAAGGCGCCAGGCATCAAAAAGGCCTATGTCTGAAATCAGTTGCTGTGTGTCGGGGGAGAATGTGCCCGTGTCTGACTTCTGTGAGTGTGTGCTATCTAGGTCTTTCTGCCACATCAAATTAAAGTCCCCCATCACGATCAGGGGACCCTCCACAAAATCGACTGCAGTCCTCAACAGGTTGTGCAGAAAAGCATTTTGCCCAGTATTAGGTGCGTACAGTACCAGAAATGTGCATTGTCTACCCCGCAAGAGGCCCTTAACCATGATCCAGCGACCCTCCCGGTCACTTTGTACACCCAGGGGTTGGAACTGCAGAGTCGAGCGGAACATAAGGGCCACCCCTCTCTGCTTCGTGGAAGCGGAGGACCTATAGATTAAGGGGAACCGTTTGTCCTTAAGGCGTGAGTCCTCCAATTTAGTCAGATGAGTCTCCTGAAGGCCCACTATATCTATATGATGATCAGTGATAGGGAGAGTTCAGCCCTTTAACATTCCATGTTCCTATGGTTAGAGGCGGCAGAGGAGGGTCCTATAACACAGTTCCGCCATGGCAGTCCGCCCCAGCCCCCTCTGGTGAACAGTCCAGCTAATGAAGCAACCAAACCCAGGTCCCCACCAAGACCCAAGCGCGGCCAACACACCCCCAGTCGTGCCAGGATCATCTTGCTTCACAGGGTCACCCCGTTTCACCCACCCTCCTCCCTCTCCGCAGACCCACCCCGCTCGCAAGTACCCCAGACGCCAAACTACGCGCAAACCCCAGCTACCACCACTACCCACCCTAACCACCCCTCCCACCCCCCAACACCCCTAGAATAAAAACACAATAGACAAACCGCAAAAGGAAAAGTCTTAAGGACAGGGGGATATGGCACCAGTCACATCCCGTCCAGATCATGTCGTCGGGCACCCTCACAATCATGGAGAGAAGTACAGGTGTTACCTCACAGTGGAGGCCCCCTCCGGCGCCTGCAGATGGTCCTCTCAGTCACGAGGCTGCCTCACCGTGATCTGTCATTGCGTCAGTGACCTGGGCCACAGAAGCGACCGCTGCACCCCGTTCTTGCAGCTTTGCCGACATGTCCGGACCTTCCATCTGCTTCGGCCTGCCCACTCTCCGCCATCCCGCGGAGCGCCGTTGTCGCCTGCCTGCAGCCGCCGTCCCCGGGTGCCGGGTCCCGTCGCTCCAAGCCCAAGAGATCCAGAGCCACCTCCAATGAACGCACCTGGACCAACTTATTCTACCAACAGAAGATGAGGCGGAAGGGGTGCCCCCAGGAGTAGGGCACTTTTTGCTCCTGCAGGTATGTGGTAACCGGCTTAAAGACCCTGCGCTTTTGCAGTGTAGAAGCAGCTAAGTCCTGGTATAGTAGGGGGCGATAATCTCGAAAATGGAGAGGGGCCACATCTCGTGCTTTCCTGAGGATCCTTTCCTTCAGCTGGAAATCGTGCACGCACACCAGGATGTCGGGGGGTGGTGCCTGGGGTCCTCGCGGCAATCCCACACGATGCACTCGGTCCATTCTTATGGTCTGGACATCCTCCTCCTTGAGGATATGTTTGAACAGTGCCTCAAGGTACTCCCTCAAGTCTGCCCCCTCTCCTTTCCATGGCACCGAGCGAATGCGAATATTGTTGCGACGCGACCTATTATCCAGGTCCTCGGTATGGGCTTGCAAGTCAAGGTTATGCTCTGTCAGGCGGATCACATCTTTTTGGAGGCGATGGATGTCCTCTGCTGTTCCCACGTCGTGTTCTTCCAGCGTCGCGACTCGTTCCCCCACACCGTCCACATCTCTCCGCACCTCCCGCAGAAGTAGTGCTCAGTTTGTAGTACTTATAGTGAGGCAATGGTATAGTTAAATATTACCAGGCAGTCTGCAGCACATTGCCTGAGCACGCTGGGCAGCCATGTTGTTTAGTTGGGCCTGCACAAGCCACACGTATACCTCTTAGAATGTGGCCCACGCTGAGACTTTCTCTTAAGTTGCATCACATAATCACCAGTTTCCCATATGCAGGCACATTGGCACTAAGGTGAGGTGTGAGCATTCTGCACTGAATTGGGCCCGGCTTTAGCCGCACATACCTCCTACAGCATGACCCCGCTAAGACCATTCAAGTCTGGCTCCACATCGGGTTTGGCTGATACAACTTTGCCGCCATCTGGCTCCATCTCACTGGGCTCAAGTTGGTGCGTTATGGGCCAGGTAGGCGTTTGCTTTGGCTGACTTGCGAAGGGTCCCAAGGATGGCAGAAAAAATGTTAACAGTCAAAAGTCAACAACTAGGGTTGTCCCATGTCTATACATTTGTATAGGGTGCAGTGTCAGTCAAAGGGGGACGATTCATACAAGTAAGCATCTATGCCTAAGCAAAACAAAAATTATTCTGACCTTAGACGCATGTCGGAGAAGTTAGCGGCCGAACTGTGGGTGGTCCATCTATTGCAGTTGATTAAGTGCATGCACGCACCAAGAGTTGGATCCCCAAAAACACCCCAGACACACTAAGTCCCGTCTATCCTACGGGCGGTTGGAAACCTGAACAACCGGGGGTCGCTTGAACGCTCCGCCCCTCGTAGGGGGGGGGCGTGAGCAAGAGGGTGGACTGATGGTTCACCAGAAGTGGGAGTGGCTATCCCCTCCGACAACCGCTAAGCACCGAGTGGCTAAGGCTACGATGCAAGTTAGCCCATCAGGTGGTAGGTCGCGAGGGGCGGCTTGCCTTTGGATCGTCTGTAAGATAACCCACCATGTTGGCATATATGTATGCTAATAAACCTGCAGCTATCTTTTCCCAAAAAAAAGTTGTCTTGTCTGATTATTTATGATACATGCATGTTGCTGCAGGAGGGCTGGTGAGTGGGCCGATATTGGCACTATAACTAATGAATCCCAAAAAGGCTTTCACTTGTGTTTGCGTGGTAAGCACCTCCCACTACATCACAAACAGAATCTTGGCATCCAACAGCGATTCATCCTTTTACCCACCTGAAGCCTTAGGTAAACTACAGAGAACTTTCCCATCAGGCACTTGGTTGTCTGATGGTCAGCCTCTATGGAAACTATAAACAGACAATTCATTTAGTGACCAAGCAATCTGCTCCACCCTATAACTTGAAATAATCTGTTACTCAAGGAATCCCAAAATAACATTTTAAATTGGGAAAGGCCCAAACCTCTGCGACTTAAGAGGAGCCGCACGTAATGAAGCTCCCCACATCATGTTTTTATACTTTCAAATAAAACTCCATCCTCTGAAAATAAGCAGCCAGAACTAATCTTAGTTTAATCTGATGAAGCATAAGAATTTGGTCCAATCAATTCCTCTAAAAGAGGTTCATAATTAGGATTATTCATGTTGTCAACTTTGGGTATTTTTATCTTAATGTCCTGGAATCAGTGTGGCTAGCCGAGGCAGTGCTGCGGGGTGCGGGCGGGTTCGCAGGGGGGTCGGGCAGGGGAGGAGCAGGGTGGGGGGTAGTAAACTCTGGCAAATGGCAAAACGGAGGTAAGCAAATAAATAAATAAAACAATTTACATCAACTCGGCGATGCAGCACGCGCAATGTAAATTGTTTTATTTATTTACTTACCTCTGTACCGCCGTTTGCCGGAGTTTACTACCCTCCTCCCCTGCCCTGCCGCACTGCCCCACAGCACTCCCGTGAGCCGCCACTGGCTGAAATGTTACAGAATTGACACAGTTTGCGTTCTGAACTAAATGTGTATAATATCTTAAATGTGTCTGAGTTAAGGAGATACACTGACAGAAAACATTTAGCCTCTCTTTCAAGAGCCACCACTGCTTTTTCAGGCTCTATTGTGAATACAACATATGCCTTTGTTAGAACCCTTTTCAGAGGGCCACATTGTAAGCAGGGGTTACTGGGCCCAACAGTGGGGGCTGTGGTATTTTACTCCTGATGTCGTAGGGCCCAACCTACAATGGGCTCCGAGCAACTGTGCCAAGTACCACTTCAGCATTTTACTCGGTGCTAGTGCGGGTCGAGAAGTCCAAGGCTTCTTGCGGAGGAGGGAGACACTGGGTGGTGAAAACAAGCTCACAACTTAAAATATGTTCAATAGCAGCAATACATGATTTCCCAGTCAAATACTTGCTTTTAGAAGTATTTATATACCAACAACAAATAAAATTCAGCATTTATAAACAATACACACATTCCCCAGAGGTCAGGGCTCAAGTGTTTCTATACGCAAGTTTCTGAGTCCCTCTAGCCACTCGCTAATGGTAGTGGTTATTCCCCATTCACTATAATGAATCAATGAATCAGAGTACTTGTAAAGTGCGCTACTTACCCGTGAGGGTCTCAAGGCACTGAGGGGAGGGGGTGCCGCTACTGCTCGAAGAGCCAGGTCTTAATATAGGCAACAGTCAGGTTAAGCCCCACTAGTAGTGCAAGTCTCCAGGTTCCCACTTTGACTCCTTTAATGTCAAAACTGTTCCAGCACCGAAGCGCTATATGGCAGGCAAGTTGGTCCGGGCATTCTGGCCTGACAGTAAATCTTACCATACCATCAGGACTTGCAAAACTCGAGTATCTGAGAGCACCCCTCTCTCAGGCTAGGAGCCTGTGGTGGCCTTCGCACATGCAACCCTGCAGGGACAGCTGTTGGGTGTCCTTGAGTTCCTCACATGTAACCATCTGCGGGTAGTGGTCCGGTGTCCTCAACACTTCTCTGATGCCCTTATATTTCCTTGGATCCTGCCCACTGTTTGGAGGGTGCGCAGGAAGGAAGAGTAGACGCTTCCAGTGCAGATTCACAGTCTGGGCTTGGACCTGCACAGGTTATCAGTGCGGCCCCTTTCTCTCAATGACGGTCTCAGCCAGGCCGCGCTCTTTGCCTTTTTCCTTGTGCCCCACCTCTCAGAAGGGGTCACCGTCCTCACTCTGCACATGAGCTATGGCCCGTATGATCTGTGTTTGCTCATGACAACAAATAAGCACCAGGGAACCAGACATCATTGCAGTTGGGGTCACTCAGAGCAGGGAACTACGACCATCACCACGGTAGGGACTTTTCCGTCCAAATAGCCTCAATCTTCAAATCCCCCATTTAATGTGACCATTGTATTGTTTCCTTCAAATATAAAAGAGCACCAAGTTCATGCAAGGGAGATGTCATCTGCAGTGAGCTTCAATAGCACTCTGCCATCACGTGATAAAAACCTACCTGTTCATGAAAAGAAATGCCTTCTGTGGGGTGGGGATGTCTGCTGATATGTCAGTTTATGAAACAACAAGTTACCAATTTAGACTATGATTGACTAAGGCTTCTCCTAGGCTTGTAAGTCTCAGGTTTTACTAAATGGAAAGTGATGGACTCTGGATCTGGCATTCCATATCCCAGTCCGCTAGGTTTATAAAGGCTTTCTGGAAAAGTTCCCTCACTTAATGTATCCCAGAATTGCAAAAAAAATGCAATGTTTTTACCAAAGCCCATTCTCCTAAGGGTAATCGTATGCTCTATAAATATAGGGAAATATAAATCAATATTATAGTCAACTATAACATCTACCATTCTATTGTTTCGTTGTGTCAATATCAATATATTCATCCCTACTCTCCATAGGTTTTCAGGCAAATTGAAAAAACAGATATAATCATGTTACATTATTGGCCACACTACAAAACTCCCCTCTACCTAATAAGTGAAATAAGGCTTTTGTTTACAATCCTGGAGCAGATGTTTTAACCATCACTCTTCTTTGTAGAGTGTTGTTGGCCTAAAAAAGCCAAGACATGTATACATTGTCTTACATAATGTAGACAGAGTCCGTTAGCAGCCGTACTAGGGACATGGCATGTGAGGGAGATTCTGTAGTACTCAAAAGGAGTCATGCAGTCGTTGGAAGCACTACAGGAGCATTAAGAGATAGTGCTGCATATCCCTGAATGCAATCATGCAAGCATGTAAAGAAACAGGAATGAGTGCCACAGAAGTGTGCAAATGCAGGGTGCTGCTGAACCCTGAATGAAGAGTTCTGCTGAATTGCAAAGGGAAAGAGCAGGCACTGAAGAAGCGTCAAGGGAGTGCTGCATGATCCTGGAAGAAGGGGCAGACAGAAGAGCCTAGAGCCGACTCACCATATTTGAAGGGTGCTCTTGACTCCCACCTTAGAGTCAATGATGACTGGCTTTTCTATCCATCAATCGCCAGACTGGCTTCTCGCTACACAGTGGTACGTATCTGTTCTGGTGGTTACAGGTGGTGCGCGTTGGCACTCATTTTTATCATCACACTTTGATCCACAGCAAGAGAGAGAGATATGCTAAAAAGGGAGACAAAAGGAGGTGGAGAATGAAAGAAAATGGTGAGAAAGAAAGACAGTAGAGATTAAAAAAAGAGCAGCAACTGTGAGATAAAGAGATGGGAAGTGTTGGTGGTTCTAAGAAAGAGGCATGACGTGGAATCAAGAGTAGGTAGCCCTGGTATATGGCAAGCCAGACATTCTAAGTTGACGGCGAGAGGTTCCCACGCTGTGGACTTCCACTTATATTTTACATATTAAGTATTGCTACAGAGTAAGAGCAGAACTAGATTAATCCTTAAATACAGTGAAGGACTGGGCTCTCTCTGTGCAGGAATGGCATGGCTGACCTTTAGTTACAGCACTCATGTCTACCCTACACTTATTGCTGAGGGGCAGGGCCAGTCTTTCCCCGCTGCTTAAAAGCAGAATTCGAGCAGAGTTCACCTCTTACCCTGGGTTTTGGGCAGGACTGGCCTCTTAGTACCATCTAAGAGGACTGGGCTATAGTTACAGATGAACTGCAAGAACGAGTGTCGCCATGAAAAAGGGAGATATCCTACTAATACAACAAGAGATGTAGTGAAAGGATGTAATTATAGTGGTGTGTTGATTTATTTTTGTTATTAGAATTATGTTGTTCGAGTGACTCAACGGAAAGACAACTTCACTGTAGCGGGCAGTAATTAAGCATATGCTGCATAAAATGAGGAGAAAGAATACGTAAAAAAACATTTGCAAACTGTGCAGTCTTTCCTGTAATGCTGTAGCTGCATGGCCACCAGAAAGTAAGGGCCCATGTTTTTCAACCCTGTGATGCATGGGTACCAAGGGCCGCGCATACATTGTTGAGTGTTTATGGCCTGGCATGACAATTATGTGGGAATCACCAGCAGAGGGTCTTTGGCTCCAACCACATGTTGGGAGCCAGTAGTATATGTTTTAATTGGGCAGATTTGTGTGTTTCCACACAAAAGTGATTTCCCTCCACACAACTCTGATAATTGTATTTATTTATCCAGCTTCGTGAGCATGAACCTTCAGGGGTACACACAGTGCCACTGTAATGCTATTACAGTGTCTTAGATAACTAGATAATTGACAGGGTTTTTAGCTGGCAGCAGCAAAGATGGAAGGAGGGCAGTCATTAACCTACACCGTTTTTCATGTTTAACTTGACAGTACAACTGTCACTTGACCTTATGTGATCAACATAAAAACTAAATTCAGAGTTCTATTCGGACAGGGGATTAGGCTTCTCTCATATGTTAAGGAAGAAATAAAATATGAAAACAATAGACAACAGCAGACAGCGTCACACAGCTATAACTGGTGAAAGAGCAGTTTAGGCCAAAAACGTGTGCTGATGAAAAAGAGGTGAAGAGTTCACTTTAGAACAGAGTACATAAAGAAAAACCCATGTTTGACAAGCTTGAACAAATGTATGGCCTTAGCGCGCAGCCACACTGGCACGTTTTCTGTGTTTTCAATAGATTTAAACATGATTAGACAATGGGAGTAGGAGATTGAATTAGCCAAGAACGCACCGAATCTGATAAGAGGTCTTAGGAGCACGATAGAGCACACACAGAAATAAAAATGCAATCAACCCAAATACACATGCATTCAAATGTAGAAGAATACTTAGTTTGGTAAACATTGTTAGAACTGCAATAAAGGATGTGTAGAGATTTAGGTGAAAGTCTAGGTTCACAGGTGATCTCACGGTTTCCATAACTAATGTGCACTAATTTGTAACTGCCTAGTAATTTATTGTTTGAACTTTTGTAACTAGCATTGTTTAACTGTGTATAAAATGGCTGCCTGTGAAGACTGAATGTTTGCTTGTGTGAAGGCTGTTGCTCTCTCTGCTGCGATAGTAAAGAGCTGTTTTTACAATGCCAAGAGGAGTCTGTCTTTTTCTTCATTTATAGTTACCCTGCAAAACATGTTGGTCTTCCTGAGTACAGGATTTGATTGGGCCAAATTTGGACTGAATTTGTGCGCTCTCTCTGCAAAGACTACATTGCACATTTTAGCTTGTTGAAAAGTTTATAATAGATGCAACCAGACTGAGTTGGTTATAGGCAAGTCAGTGATAATGGCTATAAGCCTGATCTGTTTATTAAGAAATGTCAAGATAAAGTCCCTAAGCCTGATGAATTTATTGTGGAAACCATATGTGAAAAACATATATTAAAGTCAATAGGCATTTAGGTGTTGTTAGAACGTCTTTCAGAGGGCAGTGGGACATGCAGGACCTACTGGGCTGACCTACTGTGGATCCTTCTGAATTGGGCCAAGTACCTCTTCTGCACTTGACTCTCAGTGGTATCTGTGGTATTGTAGTCAAGTCTCCCTCAGGGAGAATGTACAGACAGGTCAGTGAACACGACTCATTCCTGCCGAGGGTCTCCATTTATAGATGGCTTTTTGGGGGTCAACCAGAAGGCAGTAGGTAATGCTTCGGGACAACCCTCGCGGGGTTTGTTAACGTTGGTATCCACCAAAATGTACTTAAGCATATGTAAAGTTAAGACATAGAGTGATTGAATACTAGCTTGTGATATCAAATTGACTAGTGAAAACATGGGGAAGAAATGTATCATCATTGTGAACGCTTATATGCATGCAATACATATTTCGAATTACAAGAGAAATATTGAAGTGTTCAAAGAAGATATGGTTAATATAGGTGCACAGTATCCCCAAGATCTGATTATTCTGATGGGTGATTTTAACCACAAATTGTTCTCCGAGATTGTGGAGGGAAAATACGAGGATTGTCTCCCTGCTTTTAATATACAATGTGTTTGTCTCTTGTTAAATAAGGTCTCATGGAAACATGTAGCTTTGTTAGACTTTTTTATGTCAAATGGTGGAGCAGCTGGGGACATCCCTGCAAGTAAATCGTTTCAGTATGGCAATCAGAATTGCCCAATTGATTATGTGTTTGTACAGTTATGGGCTTTTAAATTCATTAGAAAATATGAGGTCCTCCAGCTGGAGGGGAGGTATTTCTACTTATTAAGCACAAACCTTCCCCTGGATATTGTATCTAGGAAGACGAGGGACCTTCTTGTAAAGTGTGGATGATCTAAGTGTTTGAGAACAAGACTCTCAGAAAAGCATCTAGGCCTACTGAAGGCCTTTCAACTTAAAACTTTAGAATTCAAACATGAGTCAGGCTCCTCAGATCTGTTATCTTGGTATGATGAAATAATAACGAAGGTCATTGCTTGTATAAAAATAGAAGGGATGACCTTCATTAGCACACAAAATAAACTTAAATCTACAGAGAAGGACAAGAATTTATGGTACGATAAAGATTGTAGAATTGTAAAAAGTAAAACTTTGAAAGCCACATTAGATACTCAAGGAATAAAATAGGGGGGTTATGCCTCCATAATCTAAATAATGAGTACGAACATCTGCCCTCTAGGAAGAGGAGGGAATAAATGTTGGGAGGTAATGATGGAGACCATAGAGACTAAAAATATAAGGACATTTTAGAGATTGGTGCAGAGTAGGATGGGTAATTTCCAGGGAATAACTTTAAATTGCGTGTGTGAGGATGCATGGGTAGCACTTCTAGACCCTTCACTGCTAGGCCTATTCCTCCCTGTGCTAAGTCTTTTTTGGGCTATTTGGGGTAGTTGACGCTTAGGCCCCTGTAACATTTTGACCACATAAGGTATCCACACCATATTTGTGTCCTTTTCTTTTAACACCATGGGGATTTTGAAGATACCCAGGGTTTGTTGATTCCCCAGGAGGGGACCCAGAAATTAGCCAAAAAACAGCTACATTTAATTTTTTGGGTAAAAATTAGAAAAAAGGGCTGCAGATGAAAGCGTCTGTTTTCCCCCCTGCAAATAGTATCAACAAAAGATTGTGGTGCTGAAATCACAGTCTTCCTAGCTTTCAGGGACTGCCAGACTTTTGTCAGAAAACCAGAATTACAAAGTTTCGGCATTTTACTGGGACATAGCCTATTTTTGCTATTTTTTGGGCTTTCAACCTCCTATCAGTTAATGGTAGAAATGTGTATGAAAGAAATGATGAATCCTGGAAAGCTATACGTTTCTGACAAGTAGACACAATTCTGAATTCAGCAAGGGGTCATTTGTGTAGATCCTTCAAGGTTTTCTCATAGAAACTAACAGTTGAAAATAGGAAAAATTGAAAATGAGTTAAAAAACCAGCCCTTTGTGCCAACGTTTTCACCTGTAACTTCTTCTAAGTTAGACAGATTTTAAAGCAATTTACATTACATCCGCTGGACCCTTCTGGTTGTGGGGATATATAGGACTTGCAGGTTTCCTAATAACCTGAGTAACGCAGAGCCAATAACCCATACCAGCACGTGAATTATAAGACATTTTTCAAAGTGACTTCTTTTTTACACATTGTCTTACATTTGGAAGGCAGAAATGCATTGAAAATCAATAGGTAATAAAAGTTATTCTGCAATTCTGTGTTCCCCTTAGTCCCCCAGTACAAATGGTACCTCACTTGTGTGGGTAGGCCTAGTGCCCGCGACAGGAAATGGCCCAAAACACAACATGGACACACCACATTTTCACAGTGAAAACAGACCCTTTTTGCAAAGTGCATAGCTGTAGATTTTGAACCATAGCTTTGCTGGCACCTAGGGAAACCCAAACCTATACATTTTTTAAACTAGATACCCAGGGGAATCCTGGATGAGGTGACTTGTCTGGCTGTCACCAGGTTCTGTTACCCAGAATCCCTTGCAAACCTCAAACTTTGTAAAAAAAACACATTGTCCTCACATTTCTATAGTGGAAAGGTCTAGAATCTGTGTGGATCCACAAAATTCCACCCACCCCGCATTCCCCAAAGTCTTCCAAGAAAAGTAGTACCTCCCAGAGGCAGATAAGGGTCTTTTGCCTAGGGAGGCAGAAAGACTGTGGTAATTTTGTTTTGGGGTGGGGGCATTTGCATGCCCATTCTGGGCAGCCCCCACCCCTACGTATACATATATATATATATTTAAAAATCCCTGGTGCGTTGTGGGCTTTCTGCCCCCTCCCGGGGGGGGGCAGATCAGGGGCTACTGCCCCCATCTGCCTTCTTGTGGGGGGCAGAAAGTCTGTGGCATTTTCGGGGGTGGGTGAAGGGCATTAGCATGCCCATTCTTGGCAGCCCTCCGCCCCGGCTTTTGGAGAAAAAAAATCCCTGGTGCCTAGCGGGCTTTCGAACCCCGGGGGGGCAGATAAGGGGCTATTGCCCCATCTGCCTCCCAGGGGTGGGCAGAAAGACTGTACCATTTTTTTCCGATGGGGGCATTGGCATGCCCATTCTGGGTAGCCCCCACCCCTACGTATAAAAAAACAAAAAAAAACTAGTACTAGGCTATTGCCCTCATCTGCCTCATGGGGGGGTCAGAACGTCTTTGCCTTTTTTGGGGGTGGTAGGATGGGGGCATTGGGATGTCCATTATGGGCAGCCCCACCCATGCCCTAAAAAAAGTAATCTCTGGCATCTAGGGTGCTTTCTACCCCCCTGGTGGGGCAGATTGGGGGTTACTGCCCCATCTGTCTCACGGGGGGAGCAGATAAACTGTAGCATTTTTGGGGGGAGTTGAGGCATTGCTATGCCCATTCTGGGCAGCCCCCACCCCTACATACTGGTGCTTAGTGGGCTTTCTGCCCCCCCCCCCGGGAACAGATCAGGGGCTATTGCCCCCATCTGCCTCCTGGGGTGGGCAGAAAGTCTTTTGTTTTCTTTGGGGGGTAGGGTGGGGGCATTTGCATGCCCATTCTAGGAAGCTCCTACCCCTTGCCTATAAAAATAAAATCCCTGGTGACTAGGGGCTAATGCCCCCATCTTCCCCCCAGGGAGGGCAGACAGACTGTTTGTACCCACATTATATGGGGGAGCAAAGGCCCTTGCCCAAGGGTCCGATCCCCTCTCCCTGGTGGCTAGTGGTTGGATCCCTGCTTGGGGATCACTCTAGAGATCCACAATGGAAGGGTACCATTGTAAAGGGGAGATTCCCCCTTTTCAATGATACCTCTCCCAAGTGTTTTGGTGCTCGGGGGGCTGAGATAACCCCACGAGCACTGAACAATAAAACTGAAACTAAGTTTAATTTTAATTGCAATGAACTCAGCGTGCCATGCACGCGATCGGCATTGCAATGAAAATGCAAATTGGCCTCGGGAGGTTGGGGAAGCTCTTCCCCAACCTCCCGAGGCCAATAAAAAAAAAGGAAATCCCTTTGCTGTCTGCAGCAGAGGGATTTAGGGCCCCTGTTCTCATGACGGAACCATTCCGTCATGAACACCGAAAGGGCTAGAGGAAATCTGTAACTATGAAGCCATAACTATTCAGCGTCCTTTGAGATTCCTTTATTAAGAAGGAAACAAAGAAGAGGTTTACAAACATAGTAATTAAGAAAACAATTCGAAACTTTAAAACGTACCCAGGCCGAAGGCCCAGATAACTTGCCGGCAGTAATAATAATAAGAAATATTACATAGTGATGTAATTTACTTTATATCCTTTTCCCGGAAATACTCTTGACAGGAACATTTCCGGATAGTTGGAAGGGAGCGGTGATTAAACCAATATGTAAAAAAGGTAAGTATGCCCTCCCAGGAAACTACCGGCAGATAAACCTGTTGGATGTAAGTGGAAACGTTTTTTCAAAAACTTCTCTTGGGTTTAAGGAAGTGGGCTGAAGCAAATTATCATTCGACAGGAACTGGGTGGTTTTAAAGAAAAACACTCCACGATTGACTATTGTTTCAGTCTATGGGCCATTACCAAGAAATCTGTAGAGCAGTGTGGAGTCATGTACTGTTGTTTTGTAGACTTTAGTTCTCTATTTGATTCTGTTGATCGAGCTTTGCTAAGTGATGCATTAAAGGCATACAGGATCCCAAAAGGTTTGCTTTTGATCTTGCAAAAACTCCAGTGGGATAATTGGGCCCAGGTTGCATTGGTCAGTGAAGGCTCCCTCGCCAAGAGAGTTAATATAAAAACCGGCTTGAGACAACGGTGTGTACTGGCACCCGCATTACTCTCCCTGTTCTTGGTTGATCGCCCAAAAGCCCTCAGTCTTATAAACACGTTTAGCCGAAAAATGAATGACATGCATATTAGTTGTCTTCTATAGGCAGACGATTTAATAAATTTAGACCAAACAGGAATAGGGCTTCAGAGAAAATTTGATATTTTTTTCAGAGTACTGTAAGAAGAAAAAATGCAAAGTAAACATGGAAAAAAGACAAACGTCCTCCCAATAGGGAAGATGAGGAAGAGCTCAACTTCGGTAATAGACTTAAAAAAGAGAGCCAAAAAATACAAATATTTAGGGGTATGGTTCTCCCATGATTTAAGATGGAAGGATCACCTTGCCTTGACACAAGCAATAGGCATCTCTTAGAACACACGTTCAATGTGAAGACAGAATCTGAAGATATTGACCAAGAGGCTTTTTATCCACTACAGTAAAAGTCACCAAGATCACCAAAGAAGTGGGTGAGTTTGTTTTCCTCCTCTATGATTCATACTAAAGAGATTCCAACCCTCAAGGTGGTTTCTCCACTAAACACAGGTCTGTAGTAAGTCCATGCACTACTTCCATTGATCACTTCTTGAAGTATGCTACAAGACTTCATATTTCCCGTGTAACACTCCCCACCCCCCACTGTGGGAGTTGTTATCTCGAATTGCAATTGTCTGTCCTTCCCTCTTTTGCACTTGTCCTGAGGAAGACCCATCGTGACTCTACCCGAGTAGCGCACATTTTAGGGTCGAAACCTCAACGTCATTTATAGTCAATGTCCATCAGGTCTCCTGGCCATAAAAAAATACACTCCAGGGTTGCTAGAAGCCATGTGTTAAGAATTTAAAAGGACAAACATCTTTTCTAGTTGTTTCTGTATATTGTGTATATAATTTTCTCTTTTTTCCATAATTGTATAAACTTCACTGAGCCACCTCTATTACCTTGTTGCACTTTACTCACCTTTTCCACATGGTATTGATGTTTTATGATGAATATTTGAAATTTGACAGCATTACATAATTTAAAGAGTAAATAATTACTTTACAAACACTATGGGGCATATGTAGGTAATTTTCATTTTGCGATTCTCATATTGCGATTTTTAGGGAATCGCAATTAGAGAATTGCAAAACGAAATGTAGGTAGGATTAGCAAATTTTATTGCGAATCCCATTTATTCCTCATTTGTGAATCGCAAATTAGGAATACCTTCTCATTCATTCCTATGAGCTAGAAGGCCCTTGGGAATGAGTGGGAAGACATTCTCAATTTGCGACTCTCAATTAGAGAATCGCAAATTGAGAATGCAATTTCAGGGTTATAATGGTGTCAATAGGACACCCTTTTTCACCCCTGAAATTGACATGTGTGCACATGTGGCCCACATACATGCCATAAGGGCATGTATGTGACCCACATGGCACTTTAAAAAATGACAAAAAGTGCATTTTTCAAAGAAATCGCAAAATACCACCAACTTGAAGTTAGTGGTATTTTGCGATTCCTTAAGCCAAAAGTCGCACAACTTGGGTGCTTCCTACATTACATTTAAGGAATCGCAATTTGCGATTCCTTAAATGCAATAGCAAAATAAGGAATCACAAATTTTGCGATTCCTTATTTTTCATGTGGGTTTTTGTGTGCTACATAGCACACTGCCCTAATTGCGATCGCAAATGCTGAAATTCTGCGAATTTCAGCATTTGCAAGCGCAATTAGGCTTCCTACATATGGCCCTATTTCCTTTGTGTGTTCCATTCTGTAGTCTACAAGGAAATATATCAGACATACTTCTGCATGATTAATGCCATATAGATGCAAAACATTTTTACCTGACAGAACCACTTGTAGTTTATCTTTGACACAAGCAAAGGCACTTTCATCAGTAGGGTGGACTGAAGAAATTTGATGATAGCTATAGGGGGCCCTCCATGTGGCCGGTGTTGGTGGCCTATCAGGCCATAATAAGGGCACAGTTCCAGTACGGTGTGGAGGTGATTGGCATAGGGGGAAAAAGAGTTGGGACCTCGAAGAAGAAAGGTGCCTAAAACGTCTACTCTCCCTTTCTCCCATCTTCCACTATGGTACAGGCAGTTAGACTGGAAAAAGGCCTGATGGGGTAGACGCATTTAGCACATGCAGAAACCATAAAATTCTGGATATGGATAGACACAGTGGAAATCCCTAAAATCTCTCTTTTATGTAAAAGGGAGATATTACACAGTGAGTTAACTTGGACCCATGTAGCTCGAGGAAAGATCCTAACCTGTTGTAGGGAAATAAAAATAGAATTAAGAGAAGGTATCAGTTCAATAGGAGTGAGTAAGGGGGGGTTGAGAAGAATAACAAAGCAGGTCTCCAGTGAGGAGGATCTTATATACCTGAGGAAGAAACAATCTGTCTCCCACTTGATAAACTCATGAATGGAAGATGAGACCTTTCCCTATCTGGAGAGACTCCCCAATATCAAGGTTCAGCGAAGTCTCCTACGATTCAGTTGTGGGTTAACTTATATGGTTCTATGCCCGAAAGATGCAATACTCTGCTATATTAGGGAAACCTTTGTAAATGCAGCCTGAATATGAAGGGAGCGATACAAAAGGGGATGATGGACGGAGTGTTTGAACAAATCAAACACTCACCCCCAGTCAACTGATCTGGGTTTAATCCATCACCATTCTTTAGTTCACTCAGCCACCCCAGTTCAGACATGGCTATATGCAAATCAGTCTGACCCTGTGCCTTCTGGGAAACGTCCAGCCCGAACTGCCAAGCCATGTCTTCCCTGGACCGGAAACAAGCTACCTGGGACCGGTTTCGGATTCATAATCCTCATGAGCCAGGCTATCTTGAATCCAGTGGCCAAGTGAACCACTTTTGGCCGCCATAAGTGTGGCAGGGTATGCTCAGACGTGAGTCCCTTGCTCACTTTGCCACTGGATTCAAGCAAGCCGGCCTGAAGACGGCTGGAATGCCAGAAACCGGATGTATGACGTTACAACTCATACTTTTACAACGCATGCCATTACAACGAATTTTTTACAACGCAAAAACTTTTACAACGCATGTATTTACAACGCATGTTTTTACAACGCATACCATTACAACGTAAGTATTGGTAAGTATATATTATTTTTTTTTATTTAAAATAATTGAAAATAATATAATTTAATTTTATTTTATTTAATTGATTTAATTTAATTTTATTTTTACCTTATACCCCTGTACCCCAAAATCCCAAAACTGACCCTGAACCCTAAAAATACCCCTGTACCCCAAAAACCCATAACTGACCCTGAACCCTAAAAATACCCCTGTACCCAAAAACTGAAAACTGACCCTGAACCCTAAAAATACCCCTGTACCCAAAAACTGAAAACTGACCCTGAACCCTAAAAATACCCCTTTACCCAAAAACTAAAAACTGACCCTGAACCCTAAAAATACCCCTTTACCCAAAAACTGAAAACTGACCCTGAACCCTAAACATACCCCTTTACCCAAAAACTGAAAACTGACCCTGAACCCTAAAAATGCCCCTTTACCCAAAAACTGAAAACTGACCTTGAACCCTAAAAATGCCCCTTTACCCAAAAACTGAAAACTGACCCTGAACCCTAAAAATGCCCCTTTACCCAAAAACTGAAAACTGACCCTGAACCCTAAAAATGCCCCTTTACCCAAAAACTGAAAACTGACCATGAACCCTAAAAATACCCCTTAAAAAACCCCAAACATATAAAATTTAAAATATAATTATATACTTACCAATACTTACGTTGTAATGGTATGCGTTGTAAAGGTACCTGCGTTGTAAAAACATGCGTTGTAAATACATGCGGTGTAATGGTTTTTGCGTTGTAAAAGTTTCGTTGTAATGGTAGTGCGTTGTAAAAGTTGCGTTGTAATGGTTGTTTCCCCCAGAAACCGGTCCTCGGAAGCTTGTTTCCGGTCCAGGGAAGGCATGGCTTGGCAGTTCGGGCTGGACTGTTCCCATGAGGCACAGGGTCAGACTGATTTGCATATAGCCATATCTGAACTGGGGTGGCAGAGTGGGCTAAAGAACGGTGATGGATCAAACCCAGATCTTTTGACTGGGTGTGAGTGTTTGATTGGTTCTGATGCTCCGTCCATCACCACCCCCTTTTGTACTGAATATGAAGGGAGACGTAATCCAAATTCTAGTGGATTGCCTGTGCTTTGTAGCCCAACGGAAGTCCTTTTTAAAACCTTTACTTTTAAAATATGATATTAAAAATAGGTAACAAGCTATTAATTTACTAGCCAAAGTAAGATTTTTTGGTATGACGTATGCATTGGAGTGATTTTTATTGTCAGTTAATACTTTTTTACAGTCAAACTGAGAAAGTTCTAGTGAACTGTGTGAAGTTCTTGTCCAACTCTTTATAATGTTTTCAGAGAATGTAGCTTTTACCGGTTAGACGAACTGTATTTTAAAACATTTTATATTGTGATTTATATTGAGTGTCTTATGTCAGATTTTATCTGTTGTATTTGTTTAAAAGACTATGGTCTAAATAATCTGGTAATCACATGGAAGAATGGACACTTGTAGCGTTCATAACCTTTGGTTAAGCTGGATCACCCTCATAAACGCTATGTAGCTGCGGTGTATATCTTTTCTCCGCCCCACATAAACGTTATGGCATTATCATCGGATGTCCAATGTCGTGCTTTATGCCGGCCTCATCCAGAGGCAACCTCTGGTTAAGATTGCAGTGTCCAGAAAATGAGGGTCACCCCAAAGAAGTGAAAAAGCAAACAATGGTAAAAAAGAGAAAATGGGTGAGGATTACTAAAAAACGGAAACTCTCCAGCAGAACTTTTATTATGTAAAGGTGAGTTTCAGTTGATAAAATTGCTGGTGGGTACAGTATCTAGATCGGGTTACTGGATCTAGTTGTTCTATTGGTTTAATACTGTCGACATGTTTCAGCTCCCTTACGCCCAGCCGGGTCTGTAGAGCTTTCGTTAGGACATACATACATAAAAATACTTACACTACTTGTGTAGTATTGAAAAGTGTCTGGTTACAACACTATGTTGTCAGCTTGCTCTCAAAACCTGAAGTAAAGAAAGAGACAAACATACAGCTAGTCACTATTATGTTATGAGGGGGTGTATCTTATTAGCACATATATCAATCTCCTATTGTGAGAGAGGGCGTGTCACTGCGCACATATGATTCAAAAGGAGAGGTCCTACTAAGGAACCCAAGGGTCCAAGTTACACTCAAGGCTGTGACATATCGGAATTATGACATTCCATTGTTCGTTCTGAGATCAATGGACAAAGGATAGATATAATTATACTAGTTAATGTTGAAACATTAGTGGAGGGAGTACAATTTCCTTGGAATAGAAAGTTATATTTGAATAATAGTGTCCCATTGTCCGTTATTAGATCGGTGGACTTATTAAAAGAGTAATATAGATAATTAGTCTAATACATGTGTAAATACCCACTCGATAGAATCCATGTTGAAATCAAAGATGTAGACAGGCAGACTCTTTTGTTTGTATAAGATCTCTGGTAACTTAAGGTATTTTTTATTCCTCGATATCAGTCATCGTGCATATAGTCGTTATTAACGATAGTAAGGGTCTGCACTCAAAGTCTTTTGTTATCTTTTTAAGTTTCCAGTCTGCTCGTGAATATCAACGTATGCGTGTGTGTGTATACGGCAAACTAAACGACCTTCGTATACAAAATCCCTTGGGACGTGGTTATAACCTGGAAGTCCTCAAAAGACCTCGTGATTGTAATGGGTATAATGTTCAAATGTTAATCATGGTGTAGAGCTGCTGGCTATTTTACGGGGCTCGCTTAGAAACACAAGCGTTCCGAGGTATACCCAAATGCAAGGTTAAAAGCGTGTGTATAAGAAAATGCATTGGTCGTGAATTTGTACCTTTTTCAAGAGTGCTGGTTTCTTCCTCAGGGTACAGCGCGACTCTGTAGCGTAGAGCTATAGGGGCATGCAAATAGACAATAAAGTTAATGTCGATTCCTTACCGTTAGACGCTCGAAGAGGAGTACAAGCGGTGAGGACGCCATTCTTACCCGCATGTGGGAAGGTTCCCTCTCTTGTGCTGACTCTGCCCCTGGTCGAAGGGCGGGCGCTCTCAGTTCCTTTTTTAAATGAAAGCGTCATAGAAAAAGGACTTGGAGTTGTGACATAAAAACTTTATTAAACTCATAGTTGTTGCGCTATTTTTTTTAAATATATCGGGTGGTATTCATATGCGAGTCTGTTTGAGCAGAAAGTGCTGTTTAGTGCACATATGCAAATATATCAAGTGTCTATAAAAGTTGAAGGGCAATGTCTGGTATCAAAAAAATGCACATATGCATATATATCGAGTGTCTTTAAAACTTAAAAGGCAATGACTGGTGTCAAAAAAAGGGGGGGTGTTATTAGTTGTGAAAAACACACCTATTTTAGCTGGGTCCTACATGCGGAAGAATGATTATCAACCGTGTTCAAGTGTTTCCCCGTTGTGTATGCATTAGGATCGAATGGCAATGGTATGTTCAGTCTTCTTTAAGCAAAATGGTGCCAGGGTATATTATCATTCAAATGGTCTAAATAAACATATGTTTGACTGACTGACTCATCACTCAGAGTGCAAACAGTGCTTACAATACATCATCGTCCAGCCAAACACTTGCTTTTATAAGCAAAAGTAGTATTGTATTTCTAACTCTACACAAACAGAAAAATGCACCTTCATAATCCCCCTTGAGGGCAGGCTCTAGTGGTTGTCAGATGAATTCCTGTTCCCACCTTCCTTAATGTAACAAGTTCAGGGTTATTCCCCATTCACTGGTGTCTCCATCAGGGAATGCAAACTATTAAGCCATACTCAAGGGTTCTCCCTTTTGACGCTATAGGAACTTAGTCCAAAGTGTCTATGGTGCTGCAGCACGGTTAGCAATAAGTTACCTGGGGCCCAACTGGGCCACTTCACGTCTTACCCCCTCTCGCAGCGCAGAAGAGTTCAGGGAAGCAGAAGGGGACTTCATATGTGTACCTGCAAAACCAGCTCAATTCAGAGAGGTTGGGATGCTCACAGCCCATGCTGAAGCACCTGGCGGCGCATGCTCTCTCTCCGAGCAGTGTTGGCGGAGGTCTCCAAGATATCAGAGCAGCTCCCTGCTTGCAAAGACATGCTAAGTTGATTTTTCTCAACAAGGTGGGGGAATCCTTCCTTCAGCTCCAGACTAGAGCAGTGAGTATGCAATGTGTTCACGGCATATCTGGCAGTCATCTGTGGTAAGTCGGGGGCCGTCCCCTAGCAGCACGGCTCCAACTCATTAGTTGTAGCCCCAGTCAATCTTTCAGATGCGGCGCAAATCTTTTGGCAACATTAGGACGGGCAGCCCCTCCTGGCGAATGGGGTTTCACTGGTATGTGGTGACACGGGTGCAGGCTCTTCCAGCCCCAGCGCCCACCCAAGTCACAAGTCTTTGCGTTCCATGAGATGGTACTTTACCGGTGGTCCCTCTGGTGTATGGGCTCACCACAGTGCAGCGGTATGGGTGTAGCTAGACCCACATGGTGCGCAGCACACAGCTCAGTCTACAGTGGCCGTCTCTTTGCACAGAGGGGTCGGCGACAGCAATCTTGCACACAGGCGACAGCATGATCGGTGCTCAGCCAAATCCTCACACCACACACAGGCGTCTTTACAGTTGGGATCCTCACTAGATTTTGCTTTCTCACACACTTTCCTCTTCCTCATAGGGCACTCTGGTTCTGGCAAGCAGGAAAGCAATGCTGCTCCAGCGCAAGTGATCTTGGTTTCCCTGGGAGATGTCCCTGCAACCATTATGGAAATTAGCAGGCCTTGGACCCCAGTCTTTTTTTAAAAAATTTTTTTTTAAAACCTTTATTGTACAGAAGGCGCTCACAGATACGGGCCTACAACCCACCGGGCCGGCCACCACAATAAAGAGACATACGAGGCAATACAGGAGTGACAACAGGATATCTAAATAGCGCATATGAAGGCAAAGGTAACAAGTCTTCGAGCCGCCATCGCGGACAGGATAAGAGTAGGTTAATTTTATAATGAAATAAAGGGGTTCGCAGGATAAAACCAATCTGTAAAGTCCAGAGGGCCGCGGTGGGCCGTGAGCAAGCCGAAGTTTCGAATACAGGAAAAGACCAAAAGAACAGTCACATTTTGGCAAAGGCAGAACGTGAGTCCCACATCAATAACAATCACAATCGCTGCTCAACGCCCTCCCACCACTACCATGGCACATAATAGTAAAACAGCGAAAAGTACGCTTACACAACTAAAAGCCCTCCGTTACAACAACCCAGAAAAGGAAAAGAAAAATGGGGGGGGGGGGGGGGGGGGAAAGGGAAAATAGGGGAGGAAAAAGACATCGGAAAAAGGAGGGAGAAAAAGAGAGGGCGCAGCGTCAGTGCACGCCCCCCACGGCTAACAAAGCACCCAATACTAATTCGGCACAAGGAACTAGTGGCAACAGGAGAGATGAATGCGTAGTAAATCGTAACAGCAGACGTACCAAAAGGGCCATGCCAGCACAAACACCCCGGGGGGCGACGTGCCGATACCGCGCCACGAAATAAGGGGATACATAAGAGCCATAGAACCAAAAAAGTAACAAGGGAAGATACAAGAAAACAGACCCCTCCCCCACCCCGCACAGCCCACCCTGCACCCCTGCAGAAGGCTATGGCCTACCCCCCAGCAGCGTGCCTGTCGCCCTAATTAGAACCCGAAATATAGAAGAAATATGGAAAGAAAGAATCACTTAGATAAAAAAAAGGGGGGGGAAGGGAAAACAAGGAAAAACAGCGGGAGAGGAGCCACACAATCAAAACTCTTTCAGCTCCCACCCTCCCGCCCGAAAATACTCAGAGCCCACGGGAAGATAGTAAATACACGGATAAGCTCCAGGAACGTAAAGAAGTATCAAATATAATCATACAATTATAAACGGATCGCCCAACCATACCACAAAATAACAGTCCACAGAGGCAAGATCAGCTCAACCCTGTCCTCGTTTTTCGCAAACTGTAGTAGTCCAACGAACCAGGAACCAGATCACATGGAGCCGGAGGTGAAGAACAGGGAGTCGAATCAAAAATACACTCAAATCAAAGTGATCGCGATCCGGATGATACAGATAGAACAGGAACCACCTCAGGCAAAGCAGGCACAGTTCCGATGAGAACTCGGGGAAAGCCGGTCCAGTGGCACAGTCACAGGATTTTCGTTTGGCCATGTGAGGCAAAAGAGGAAAAGGAGACCCATCGAGGTCGGTCCAGATGGGATCCGGCTGGCAAACCTCCGGAGCAGAAGGAGGCACAGGATGAAGAAGGGCAGCGGACTCCCGTACATCCACACCAACAGCAGCCTCCAGGTTCACGACCCCAAGGAAAGTTCCAGCAGCACACAACAGAGATGAAGCCGCCCAAACCGGGGGGGGTCCGGCAGGTCCAACCAAGGGACCTCTCTCCAGGATAGCGACAGGTGCGGTAATGGGTGCCCCTCAGGAGCGCAGGGCGGCGAGGATGTCGCCAAGTGTAGGCTCACCTTTGCAGTATTCAGAAAACGTGCCGTGCGGCGGATCCGCATCGCCAGTCCCAGCAAGGCCGAGAGTCATGGGGCCGGCCGCCATCTTAGAAGCTCGGCGGGGCCGCTGCCAACACAGATCCCCGCCCGGATACCAGCGGGGCAAAACAGGACATCGGCAGCCGCCAGCGGAGGTGCCACCAGGGCAGAAAGGGGGGTCACCAGAAGAAGGCGATGCGCCGGCACCCCACACGCCGCCGGCACCGTTCTCCGAGCCCGGGCGGAGGAACTCAAAATGGCCGGGCCGGAGAACAAAGGGGGGACGAGCCAGATGTACGGTGAACCCCGTCCATGGAAGGCAGTGCCCCAACACCAGGCCGCAGGATCGCCGGACCAGGCCCGGGGGGGCCGCAAGCGGTCTATTAGCACATCGGCCTCTCCGACCGACTCCACACCACCACCAAGGGCCGGCAACCGCGCCCCGTCCAGCCCGGGCGCCGCCAAGGAGTGCCAGGCCCGGCCGCTCCGGAGGCCCCGAAGCAGACAGGGGCGCAACTCAGGATCTACAACACCCAGGAGCCACCGGAGTAAACGGTAAGTGTCCGTGAGGTATCGTCGTTCCACAGTACATCGTAGAATACTTCCCGGGGCAGGATAAAGTACAGGATAGTTGTTGTAGACAGGAGAGTGAACGGAGCCGAGCTAAAACGCGGCCATCTCGGACGCGAGCTTGGCTCCTCCCTTTGGACCCCAGTCTTGGTCACAGACACAAGTCTTGCATAGCTTCCCGTTCTCATACAGCCCATGTGGCTGCTTGGCAGATGACACATTTGTGGGGAATCAACCTGCCCTTCTTATAGTCCTTTTCCAGACACCAAATATATGTCAGGGTCTGGGTCATTGAAGTTTTATGTTGGGGTTCTGCTTCTCTTGAAGTGGGCACCTCACCTTTTCAAGAGGTCTGCCACAGCAGGAATGACTCCAAAGTTGATTGTTCACAGTACAGTTCATGGGAGGGAGAAGAGTTCACACCAAGATGTCAGCCACAGTGATATGTGTATCAAAAGGTTAATCCCAGCACTCCAGCCCTACTCTTTATAATTGTCCAGGCCCCTTCGTTGTGGTCACTGAATCAAACAGCAGTCTTTTTAAATATGAAGAGAGTTGCTTTTTTTTCCTCTCCAGTATGTCTCCACCCAGCTCACAGGAATGCAGCAATACACAAATCTGTTTGGGGTAATTCCTCTCCTCCTCATGTTTTTGCAAGGCAGGCCTGAGCTTTCCAAAATAGAACCCAGGGCACTCCATAAACTGTACCATTTCAGGCACACTCACTAAATCTACTTTCACAGCACACTTTGGGTCCAGAACTGTTGCCTGTATTCATTTTACCCTTACATGAAGGCATGCATTCAATACACACACTCAATCTGTATGCACTGTTCAGCACTGACATTTTCCACATTCAACAAGGGTGTGAATTTTGGAAAACAAACATACTGCCAGCCTACACACTTGCTATATGTGCACTTCTCAACTCTTCACTCTTCAATTATATATTGTTCTTCATGCAAGCATATGCTTTTTCCACAAATGCACTGCACAGCACTACATCTTTCATGTAATGTATTCCTCTTGGCGTATATACACCCAGTACATATCCTAACCATGTAGGAAGGTGGAATCTGAATATATGGTTACACCAACTTTTTCCTGGTGTTTTGCTGGTTTTTGACTTAGTTGCACTAGGATCCTGCTATTCAGGGCCCCAGTCTATCTGCTTTCTCTCTACATTGATATCCATGTACATTAGGTACATACCAGATTGGTTACTGAGTTGCCTTATGAGTCCCTAGTATATGGTATCTTAGGTACCAAGGGCATAGGTACCCCAGAGGCCTACCAGGGGCTGAAGCATGTATTATGCCACCCCTGGGAAGCCTTCCAAAATGGCTCCATATGTCTGCACTTGCAGCCTGGGTAAGGTGGTGTAAGCACCACTTACTTAGATATAGTATACCTATATCTACCTTTACATATAGACACATATTAACCTATAAGTCACTCCTATATCAGGCCTTGACAATCCTGGAGGCAGGGTGCTTGGTTTTGTGTGAGAGGGTGCCCTAGAATGAGCTGAGCCCCTATGCAGCTTTTGGAAATATGTCCTTATAGCTGTTCTATGATATAGCCACACCATATACTCTTAAGTGCATTATAATCCTCGCGGTTAATGCTAACTTTGGTTTGGCTTTATCAAAACATGTTGTGTTTGGTGTCAAACACTTTGGAATACTACCTCCCGCCAGTTCTGGCGGCGGGGGTAGCATTCCACTCTTCTAGAGAGAGAAGGCATGTACACACTGGTAAACCCGGTAGAAGCTAAACAGAGCCCCAGCATCACAAAATGGATGCTGCTGCCAAATACACGGGTCTGACCTCCTGCTGCTGGACTGAACTCCGGCAGGGGAGACCTGGGCAATAGGTTTCCTGTCCAAGGAGGTGCCAGCACCTCCCCAGACAGGCTTTAGTGTATTGGGGCAGGGTGGGTTGCATTCAGTGATTGCTTTTCAGACACTGCCTGGGGCAAACAAGGTGATCCATGCATTTCCCAGGTCAAACCGGTTGCTGGGGCACTCAGTCCCAGCTCTGGCGCGAAACTGAACAAATAGGAAGGGGTGTAACCACCCCCTCCCCAGGTCCACCCATAAATGGGACCTTAGAGTTAGCCCAACCCCTAAACTTGGTATAAGTATAGGAACCCAGTCCCTAGGACTTTAGATTATCCTGGACGAAACTCTGAAGAAGAAATCTTGGACCTTTGACATTTCATTCTGACTGAAAGACTGAAGAATCTCCCTTCTGGTCAAGGAGGGACCTCCCTGTTCAAACAGGCACCAAAAACACATCTTGCCGGTCTGCATTTTTGAGGCTCCCGCCGGATCCCGAAGAATCTGCAACACAGGACATGGACTTCCAGACATCTCCGAGGCTGACACGAGTCCCCAGCAGAGCTGAGACCAGTAGCTATCACGAGAGACGTGGGACCGGAACTCCTGGACATCCTGCAATTTTGCAACTGCACCTACTTTCCAAAGTTTCCCGAAGTTGTGCATTGGGATATTTGAAACCCCTGCCCTGAGCACCTTTTGCACAGAAGCTCAGAGGCCTACACTCCACGAGCATTCAGTGAGCACGCTCTTTGCATTTCAGCTTGAGGCTCCTTCGCGATCTCTAGTCTGTTGGCTAGTGGGTCCCCCCCGAAGGACAATTCTTTGTTTCTTGAGCTTTGCTGGTTGCTCCAGATGTGCTTTGACTCCCCTCCAAGGGGTGAGTCCCTCAGACCTTGCTGGTCTGCACCAAAGCCAATCTTGTCATCTTGCGTGGGTTGCTGTTGCCAAGGCTTGTTGGGTCCAATCCGGATTCCGACGCCTCAGCACTCGACATCCTTTCTGGGACTGCTTAAATCCAGCTCCTGGTCATCGTCGACACTCCTGGTCCTCGTGGCTTAAGAGTCAAGCTTCATCTCTTTCACCTGAAAACACCCGACATAGGATGGCATCTTCCTGTTGCCCTCCTGGTCACTGGCTAGTGACCCAGACTCTGTCCCCTCTGCTTTCAGCTTCTTCACATCTCCGATCCACCCTTGGATCCACCCGGACACTTTTCTTCTGGTCGCCTGCAGCACTTCTTCGCAGCTCTCCATAGGAATCGACGACGAAACCGGACACGAAAAGACACCTATGCACCCGGCTTCCCTGGGTGAGGTAACACGAGTACTCCGGTGCTCCCGTGGGTATTGACTCTCGAAGTGTCTAAGTCTAAAAGGGTTCCATCATAGTTCACCTCTAAGTGTCCTTAATCTTTAAAATTGTAACTTGTTCATTCTCTATAGAAAGTCAATGGTGATTCGCCGGTGTGTTCAGACACTGTACGCGTCCCCCGTGGGTCTCCTGCAGCCAGATGTCCGTAAAGCACAGACATCTAAATATCACACCTTTGCCTTCCAAGAGTTAAGGACATTGTGTGCCATGAGAAAATTAAAGACAGGACAGAACCCCAATACCCTCCACCTCATAGAGGTGTTATTGCTTGATGACTTTAAGAAAGCATCAGACCCTGAACAGGTAGCCAATGGGAATGAGGTGGAGTTATCAGAGGAAGAGAAACCCGGAGAGTCATCTCACCAGGACTCTAACAATGATGAAAACCAGGGAGAAGATGAAGATCTGAACCTGGGGAATCCAAGCCTGCCTGGAGATGAGGAAGGCCAAAATGGGCCTCCCCTTGTCCTCCCAGGTAGGGGTGGTGGTGTGCTTAGAAGGGGAACATCTCCTTTCCAGGAGTCTAACCACTCTGGTACATTTATAGGGTCTTCAGCCTCTGTTCATAGAAGGAGTACCTCACTTGAGAAGAGGGAGCATACTGCTAGGATGAAAGAAGTCCAGCTCAGGATAAGGAGACAAGAAGTAGCCTTAGAAAAGGAGACCCTAGCTCTTGAGAGAGAGAGAAAAAAGTTGGGGCTAGAGCCCCTTGGTGGCAGCAATATCCCTAGTGGCAGGGATAGGTCTTGTGACCATAGAAACCTAAACAAGATTGTCCCTCCCTATCAGAATGGGGATGACATCCCCAAATGGATATCTGCACTGGAAAGGGCCTGCAAAGTTCAGAGGGTCTGTATTTTTTAATGGTTCACTGTTGATCAGTACAAACAAGAGAAAATAGCCGACACGTGTTTCGTCACACCGTGTTGGGGCAGTGACTCTTCAGGGCTGGGAAGGACATAAAGTGTGCATAAATTAGAATCGTGGAACTAGAAATAGTGACTCAGTGTGTGTAATTGAACACCTAGAACTAGGTGGAGACCCTATAATCGTGAAAAGATAAACAAAAGGTGAATGGTAGTTCAGGATTAACAAAGGCCCGAATCGTGTTGTGATTGGTGACTTTCTTTAAGGAAAGCCGCATAAAATTAGAAGTCAAATTTGATAATGGCAGATGAAAATAGAGAAGTTTCTCGTAGCTGTATCTAAGAGAAGACCAATAAATTCCATTTTCACACTACTAAACAGAGGCGCGAACTGAGACTGTACAGTGACTACAGGATGTAAGCATGAAGAGCGTCAGATTACATTTATCATCAAATGATCAAAGCATAAAGAGCGCCAGCGTGCAAGGAGCGTCATACAGGTAACTATAGTAACTACGTCTTTACCAAGAAGAACAGGCGTATATCATAGGATTATTTATCTTTAGGCAGTGAGGTTTAAAGTGTAATGTCTGGGGTGGTGCGGTACCTAAAAGAAGACAAAATTAAAACCTAGAGACGCGAAATGTAGCGCACGATTCGAAATATACATGCTGAGTGAACATTCCGGTTCACCGAGGATTATCCTGATTGGTGGAGTCATCTAAGAGAAGACAAAATAATGGAGCATACCTGTCTGGTAAAACTAAATGTCGTGAACGTTTATATGCAGAACAGCTGGCTTTCAAGTTGCGAACTAGAAGAGGGCAAAGGGTATACAAAAGTGAATATACACATGTGAGGAAATGATTAAAACAGGCGGGAAAGAGCGAAACAGAGCAACGTTAGCATTAGAGACAGCATGACAAGGAAACAACATCACAATGGGACGTGCAGGGTAGAAAAAAAAGAGGTAGGAAAAGGAACATGAAGGAAGAAAAGGCATTGGTGCGAGAAACTAAAATGGATGCCAAAAAACGGAAAATCCCAGGTGGCGGGAGTATACCTGACTATGAAATGAGGCATCTATCATTGTAAGTGGCGCTGTGTAGGGAAAAGGGATAAGGGAAAAGGTGTAAGTCGACCGGTAAACTTGGTGCCGGAACACACACTGGATTAGTGTAATGGTATAGCGGCACGGTCACTAGATGGCTTACCGCCAGTGATGAAGGGGTACATGGTCTGGCGGCGTAGTGGTTGAAAACAGCTCAGCGAGCCTATCGTTGGAAAAGATGCATGTCTTAGGACGAGTCTGTCCTGATCGGCTAACTGGGAGGGAGTAGGGGAAGGTGAGAGTCCTGTTAGTTATGTTGTAATGGGAGGACAAATGAGGAAGATGTCAGGTCAAATGGCCTCTTACCTGTCAGAATGTGGTCTCTTGCACGGGTATGTGCATGCGATAGCTCTCCTCATCCGGGTTGTGGATGGTGAAAGGTCGCCTCCTCAGCGTATAAATGGCGGATTGCTGAATGTGATTGGTCACTGGGGGGGGCGGGGCAAGTAGCCTGACACGGTGCAGAGTAAGCACTAGAGCGCAGACCCGCACTTACCAAGTAGGTGGAAGTAACTGGAACTGAAACTGGAAATGACGTGAATTGGCCAAGTAAACCAAAATAAGGGAAATCGTAAGGGTCGCGATTTCCTAACTGAGTTTTTTGATGTTATAATACCATTACTGTACCACTGTCACCATGACAGTCGACTATTAATACTGTTCGTTAACCAATGCTGAAAGCACGTTGTTATTTATATAGGCCTGCACCTCCAACCTACCTATCCTTCCCATATGAACTTTTATTTTCTCTGGTACCTATTACCCACTATTGCCTTACAATGATTCAATTCGATTTTACCTATCCTGTCTACATATGTACCTATACTTCTAAAGCACATGCCAACCTTTCCGTTTCTTTCCCTTACTACGACTACCCTTCCTTTACTTCCTTTCCGTCTTTCCATACCCTTATGATTTCCCTTATTTTGGTTTACTTGGCCAATTCACGACATTTCCAGTTTCCCGTTCCAGTTACTTCCACCTACTTGGTAAGTGCGGGTCTGCGCTCTAGTGCTTACTCTGCACCGCGTCAGGCTACTTGCCCCGCCCCCCCAGTGACCAATCACATTCAGCCATCCGCCATTTATACGCTGAGGAGGCGACCTTTCACCATCCACAACCCGGATGAGGAGAGCTATCGCATGCACATACCCGTACAAGAGACCACATTCTGACAGGTAAGAGGCCATTTGACCTGACATCTTCCTCATTTGTCCTCCCATTACAACATAACTAACGGGACTCTCACCTTCCCCTCCTCCCTCCCAGTTTGTTGATCAGGACTGACCCATCCTAAGACGTGCATCTTATCCAACGATTGGCTCGCTGAGCTGTTTTCAACCACTTCGCCGCCAGACCCTGTACCCCTTCATCACTGGCGGTAAGTCATCTAGTGACCGCGCCACTATACCATTACGCTAATCCAGTGTGTGTTCCGGCACCAAGTTTACCGGTCGACTTACACCTTTTCCCTTATCCCTTTTCCCTACACAGCACCACTTACAATGATAGATGCCTCATTTCATAGTCAGGTATACTCCCGCCACCTGGGATTTTCCGTTTTTTGGCATCCATTTTAGTTCCTCGCACCAATGCCTTTTCTTCCTTCATGTTCCTTTTCCTACCTCTTCTTTTTCTACCATGCACTTCCCATTGTGATGTTGTTTCCTTGTCACTCTGTCTCTAATGCTAACGTTGCTCTGTTTCGCTCTTTCCCGCCTGTTTTAATCATTTCCTCACATGTGTTTATTCACTTTTGTATAATGTAGGATGTACGATTTAATCCACCAATACCGTTCACGCTCTCTTGATTTTATTGTGGTATGTACTGTCAATGTATACGCTACAATTAGTTACATTTTAATACCTTTGATAATGTGGTTAGACACTGCGCACTCAATTTGTGTTTCCGTGGTCATCGAGACCAGACGTCAGTGTACCCTTTGCCCTCTTCTAGTTCGCAACTTGAAAGCCAGCTGTTCTGCATATAAACGTTCACGACATTTAGTTTCACCAGACAGGTATGCTCCATTATTTTGTCTTCTCTTAGATGACTCCACCAATCAGGATAATCCTCGGTGAACCGGAATGTTCACTCAGCATGTATATTTCGAATCGTGCGCTACATTTCGCGTCTCTAGGTTTTAATTTTGTCTTCTTTTAGGTACCGCACCACACCAGACATTCCACTTGGAACCTCACTGCCTAAAGATAAATAATCTTGTGATATACGCCTGTTCTTCTTTATAAAGACGTAGTTACTATAGTTACCTGTATGACGCTCCTTGCACGCTGACGCTCTTTATGCTTTGATCCTTTGAAGATAAATGTAATCTGACGCTCTTCATGCTTACATCCTGTAGTCACTGTACAGTCTAGTTCGCGCCACTGTTTAGTAGTGTGAAAATGGAATTTATTGGTCTTCTCTTAGATACAGCTACGAGAAACTTCTCTATTTTCATCTGACATTACCAAATTTGACTTCTAATTTTATGCTGCTTTCCTTAAAGAAAGTCTCCAAGTCACAACACGATTCGGGCCTTTGTTTATCCTGAACTACCAGTCACCTTTTGTTTATCTTTTCACGATTATAGGGTCTCCACCTAGTTCTAGGTGTTCAATTACACACACTGAGTCACTATTTTTAGTTCCACAATTCTAATGTATGCACACTTTATGTCCTTCCCAGCCCTGAAGAGTCACAGCCCCAACACGGTGTGACAAAACACGTGTCGGCTATTTTCTCTTGTTTGTACTGATCAACACTGAACCATTAAAAAATACATACCCTATGATGATGGACTCTGAAATCGTATATTGAACGCTTAACAATTTTGGATTCTCACTTGAGAACCATTTAAGATAATCGTGTGCACAGGACACTTTTTACATTTGTTTGATAGGAGATACGTCTCTCCATCTTAGCAGGGGCAGTTTTCTGCTGGGTTTGTTCCCCTGACCTGTTTGCACCGGACCTACTCTATCTAAGAATGGTAAACAGACAAAATATCGACTTCAAAATATCGAATGGACAAAATATCGAATGGACAGAATATAGTCATCAAAAATATTGTTTTTAAGGTAAGTAATGTAATATCAAATTTAAAAAATATAGAAAGTCAAAATATCGAAGTATATAATATAGGTTATTAAAATTATCGAACTTTTAATAATATTCAATTTTTTATAGTGTTTTTTATGTTATTATATGTGTGAAAAGTGTGTATTTATGTTATAATTTATTTTAATTAATGAATTTTATGTTATTTAATTTTTGCGTAATTTAATTCTGTAGCGGGTTGTGGGTTTATAGGGGAATAGGGTGGGAAGTAATTTAATTATAAATAATTAAATATGTAAATTTATTTATTGGTATTTATTTTGAATTAATTGCTAATTAATTTTTATTTGGTAATTAATAAAATTGTATTTGCCAATTAATTTTATTTAATTGATTAATTGATAATTATGTTAATTTTACTAATTTATTTTCTGTAGCAGGTTGTGGGTTTATAGGGGAATAGGGTGGGAAGTAATTTAATTATAAATAATTAAATAAGTAAATGTATTTATTGGTATTGTTTTTGAATTAATTTTTTTTTAAACCTTATTTTTATTATACTTTCATAACACACATTATACATTATACCTTCGACATTTTGTTTCCTTCACAAACATATATCATTATGTTATTACAGAACAGCACGAAAAAATAAATAAACAAATAAATAGTAATTTATAGCCACAACATACTTTGATTATTCCGACATCCCCCCATATTGAAAAATAAAAGTAACAATTATGAACGAAATCATAATCATGATCGCATTACCCTATCCCATCCCTCCATTTAGCTAAAGGTTCCCATATTCTTACACCCCAAGCTCTTCCTACCCTTCCCTTCCTGGCATATATAGGTTTTTCCAGATTGTATGCAGCTATTAATTTGCCAACCAAATTTGCATATGCGGGGACGTCGTATCTAGCCAAGCCCTTGCTTGGGTTATTCTAAAGACTGCCATTGCCAAAAACATAAAATCAGACTGAACAGCGTAATTTCCCTCTGTTCCAATTCCCAACAAAATCCAAATGGGGGTTAAAAGTATCTGTATCCCCAATGATTTATCCAAGAATCCCTCGATATCTTTAATTAGGGTATGTAGTTGGGGGCAGGTAGCAAACATATGGAGAATATCTGCCTCAGGGAAATTACATCTTGGACAGGTTGTCCCCTCAGATCCCCCCCATTTGGCAATCCTAGCTGGCGTATGGTAGAGTGAGTATAAAGTCTTATAATGCTGGGATTGAAGGGGGGCTGAACACAGGATAGTGCGACCCAGATCCAATGAGTCTTGAAAAGCTTCATGTTCAATCCCTAGTTTCTCTACCCACTTGCTCCTGTATTTATCTATATCATCCGATTTAAGGCTGCACCAATAGTTTTGGCCGGTTTCCTTCTGAAGTATCCTAAGTCAGCATGGTACAGGAAGCAATTTTCTGCCTCTGGCCCTAATACTGCTGCGTATACTTCTGTGGACATAGTTGTTATTTTCTGTAGAATACCACCCCCTCCAATCAATCCCTGCATATATTGTAAAGCAGCCGCCATATAATACAACCTAAAATCTGGCGCACCCCAACCTCCTCTTTCTCTTGGCAAGGACATAAATCTATAAGCCCTCCGGGTTTTCCCGTGGGCCCATATAAACCTATTTAAGATGCCTTCCAACGTATTAAACCATTTAGATTTTTAAAAAAAAGGTATCGATCTAAATAAATACAAAAATTTAGGTAGGATGACCATTTTCACTACATTAGTACACCCAACCAAAGAAAGATGCAAATTATTCGTCCTCTCTAAGTCCTTTTTAACCTTAGTCAGTAGCGGAACCATGTTGATCTCAACCATATTATCCAGGTTCGCAGATATTACAATCCCCAGATATGTTGCTGAGCTAACCGCCCTAGTGTCAATACATCTAGTAAACTGGTTCTTAACTATTTGCGTCTTAGACTTATTCAAACTATATCCCGACAGATAACCAAACATATGAGCCTCTGTTTCCACCCACCTGATAGCTACATCTGGGTCTGGAGTTAAAATAGCCACATCGTCAGCATAGGCTAAAGATTTGACTGTACAGCCATTCAATATCATTGGTGGAATCCCTCTGTTTCTTTCTAATCTACGTAATAGTGGCTCGAGATATAGTGCAAAAAGGAGCGGGGAAGATGGACACCCTTGCCTCGTACCTCTTGAGATATTTACTGTCTCTGAATGCCCCCTGTTAACTCTAATCTTTGCAGATGGATCCTTATACAGGGCTTGTATGGCTGTTATAAAACCTTTACCTATTCCACTCCACTTCATTACTGCCCATAGGAAATCCCAGGCGACCTTATCAAATGCCTTCTCGGCATCCAGAAGGAGTACCGCAATAGGATCACCCGAGACCCCTGCAGCATCAAACATAGTAATTACTGTTCTAACGTGTTGAGTCGTGCTCTTGCCAGGTATGAAGCCATGTTGTGATGGGCTTACCAATTTTTCAATACTCCCTGCGAGCCTTTTTGCCATTTTTGAATTAATTGTTAATTAATTTTTATTTGTAATTAATTAAATTTTATTTGCCAACTAATTTTATTTAATTGATTAATTGATAATTATGTTAATTTTACTAATTTATTTTCTGTAGTGGGTTGTGTTTTTATAGGTGAATAGGGTGGGAAGTAATTTAATTATAAATAATTAAATAATTACATTTATTTATTTGTATTTATTTTGAATTAATTGTTAATTAATTTTTAATTGCTAATTAATTAATTGTTAATTTGTAATTAATTTGTATTAATAGGTAACTAATTGTAATAATGAATTTTAATTTGTATTTTAATTGATTAATTATTATATTATATTATATTAAATTGGTAATTACTTTTAATTAATTTTTTATAGATATTAATATATCTATTTTTTTAATAATATATGAAGTATTTACTGTCCCTACTTTTGCACTCACTGGAGTGGGAATAGTAATTTTTACCCCTACGCTATCCAACGCTTTCCCTACTGTTGCACTCTCTGGAGTGGGAATAGTAATTTTTACCCCTACGCTATCCAACGCTTTCCCTACTGTTGCACTCACTGGAGTGGGCATAGTAATTTTTACCCCTACGCTATCCAACGCTTTCCCTACTGTTGCACTCTCTGGAGTGGGAATAGTAATTTTTACCCCTACGCTATCCAACGCTTTCCCTACTGTTGCACTCACTGGAGTGGGAATAGTAATTTTTACCTCTACGCTATCCAACGCTTTCCCTACTGTTGCACTCACTGGAGTGGGAATAGTAATTTTTACCCTTACGCTATCCAACGCTTTCCCTACTGTTGCACTCTCTGGGGTGGGAATAGTAATTTTTTCCCCTACGCTATCCAACGCTTTCCCTACTGTTGCACTCACTGGACTGGGAATAATAATTTTTACCCCTACACTATCCAACGCTTTCCCAGCTGTTGCACTCTCTGGAGTGGGAATAGTAATTTTTACCCCTACGCTATCCAACGCTTTCCCTACTGTTGCACTCTCTGGAGTGGGAATAGTAATTTTTACCCCTACGCTAGCCAACGCTTTCCCTACTGTTGCACTCACTGGAGTGGGAATAGTAATTTTTACCCCTACGCTATCCAACGCTTTCCCAGCTGTTGCACTCTCTGGAGTGGGAATAGTAATTTTTACCCCAACGCTATCCAACGCTTTCCCTACTGTTGCACTCACTGGAGTGGGAATAGTAATTTTTACTCCTACGCTATCCAACGCTTTCCCTACTGTTGAACTCTCTGGAGTGGGAATAGTAATTTTTACCCCTACGCTATCCAACGCTTTCCCTACTGTTGCACTCTCTGGAGTGGGAATAGTAATTTGTACCCCTATGCTATCCAACGCTTTCCCTACTGTTGCACTCACTGGAGTGGGAATAGTAATTTTTACCCCTACGCTAGCCAACGCTTTCCCAGCTGTTGCACTCTCTGGAGTGGGAATAGTAATTTTTACCTCTACGCTATCCAACGCTTTTCCTACTGTTGCACTCACTGGAGTGGGAATAGTAATTTTTACCCTTACGCTATCCAACGCTTTCCCTACTGTTGCACTCTCTGGGGTGGGAATAGTAATTTTTTCCCCTACGCTATCCAACGCTTTCCCTACTGTTGCACTCACTGGACTGGGAATAATAATTTTTACCCCTACACTATCCAACGCTTTCCCAGCTGTTGCACTCTCTGGAGTGGGAATAGTAATTTTTACCCCTACGCTATCCAACGCTTTCCCTACTGTTGCACTCTCTGGAGTGGGAATAGTAATTTTTACCCCTACGCTAGCCAACGCTTTCCCTACTGTTGCACTCACTGGAGTGGGAATAGTAATTTTTACCCCTACGCTATCCAACGCTTTCCCAGCTGTTGCACTCTCTGGAGTGGGAATAGTAATTTTTACCCCAACGCTATCCAACGCTTTCCCTACTGTTGCACTCACTGGAGTGGGAATAGTAATTTTTACTCCTACGCTATCCAACGCTTTCCCTACTGTTGAACTCTCTGGAGTGGGAATAGTAATTTTTACCCCTACGCTATCCAACGCTTTCCCTACTGTTGCACTCTCTGGAGTGGGAATAGTAATTTTTACCCCTATGCTATCCAACGCTTTCCCTACTGTGGCACTCACTGGAGTGGGAATAGTAATTTTTACCCCTACGCTATCCAACGCTTTCCCTACTGTTGCACTCTCTGGAGTGGGAATAGTAATTTTTACACTCCCGCTATCCTACGGTAATAATATTGTATATTTTTTAATAATATTATGTTAATATATATATATATATGTTTTAACAAATACAATTTTATTATTATTTTTATATAACTTAAATTAATTATTTAATAATTTTAAGGTTATTTAAGTATTAATAAGTATATTTTAGTTATTTATTTTTAATATTTTTTTAATTTTACATTATTTTTAAGAAATTGGATATTTTTACAAAGTATATATTTTTAAACGATATTTTGGAGTCAATATTTTTGTACTTACCTGTTTGTAGATAGGATTTCGATATTTTGTCTGTCTATATTTTGGCCTCGATATTTTTAGTAGTCTATATTTTGTCCCTCGATATTATGTCAGTGATCCATCTACGAATACCTACGTTGAGGTACCCGCTGAGCGCCATTTCTTCCTGACATCCGTCCAAACCCTTTCTCTCCCTCTGTAAAATTCAGAGGGTCCCCCAGGAGCAGTGGGCAGCAATCTTGTGACTCTCCTTTGTAGACGAAGGTAGATACAAGCTCCTCAGTGTAAGAGAAGAGGATGCTGACTATTAAAAGAGTGCTCTGATTGATGGGTTTGGCCTAACCACTGAACAGTATAGGTTGAAGTTCAGATATACCCAAAAAGCTCAGACTCAAGACTGGGTGGACTTTGTTGATTGTGCTGCTAAGGCTCTGGAAGTTTGGTTACTGGGCAGCAAAGTGCATGACTTTACAGGATTGTTCAATTTGATTATGAGGCAGCAGATCGTTAATAATTGTCAAAACCAGCTTTTACACCAGTACCTAGTGGACTCTGATCTGACCACTCCCCAAGAATTGGGAAAGAAGGCAGACAAATGGGTCAGAACCAGGGTGAGGCCTAAGAATCAGGGTGGTGACCAGAGAAAGATTCCACCAAGTCCCAAGAGAAAGGTGGGGATAAATCTAAAGATAAATCCACAACAGGGCCCCAAAAATCCTCTGAAGGGGGTGGGTCCCAAACTCTTTCCTCTACTACCAAGAAACCTTATTGTCATGTATGTAAGAAACCTGGCCACTGGAAAACTGACAGCAGTTGCCCAAAAGCCAATAAAAAGGAAAATGTTCCTCCAAGTAATACTCCAACACTTCCTGTTACTAGCAGTAATAATCCCCCAGGTGGTGGGAGTGCCCCCAAAAATTTGGTTGGGTTTTCTTGGGAAACTCAGGGGGACTCTGGCCTACCCAGGTCACCTACTACAGCAACTCTAGTCTGTGATGGTGGCATGGGGTTTGCCAACTTCACTGCTTGTCCCAATACCTTGGGCAGGTACAGACAAGAACCTCACATCAATGGTCAGACAGCCGTGGCCTATAGGGACACAGAGGCTAGTGTCACCATGGTGACAGAAAAGTTAGTTCCCCCAGAACAGCTGTTACCTGGGTTTACATACCAGGTGATCAATATTGATGGAGTCAGGACAGATCATGCCATGGCAGTAATACATCTCAGCTTGGGAGGAGTCACTGGTCCAAAGAGAGTGGCAGTGTCCCCAAACTTGCCTGTAGATTGTTTACTAGGTAATGATCTAGAGATCTCAGCCTGGGCTGAGATAGAAGAAGAGGCCCATTCCAGAATGATAGGCCTTCCTGAAAAGGTTAGTGGGGCTGTGAGGGCCACAGCCCAAACCCAGACACATTTTAGTGTGATGAAGCCTGAAACTATGGATCACTCCATTCAGACAGAGAGCATTGGGGAAGAAGAAAAGTCTCCCTCCCACCAGACTTTAGGTGAGGGTCAACCTCTTCAAGGAACTGACCCCACCCCTTGTGAAGGAATGGCTCCAGAGGTAGTCAGACCTGACCTGGCAGAACCTCTGATGGCAGTGGACCCTTCCAAGATGGTACCCAGTCTAGACCAGGTAACCTGCCCCTCTCTACCCTGCCTCAGCCAGCTCAGGGCTGTAGAGGTCAGGGCAGTCAGTGAACCCCACAGGGCTCCCTGTCCAGAGGAAACCCTCCATCAGCAGATTGGGGGCACCCAGTCTAGCTGCCCTAACCAGGTGAAAATTCCTCAACCCTCCGAGGGATCCCCCTTACCCTTGTGTAGGGACCCCCCCGCCCAGATGGACTCTGTTGTGCATAGGCAAACCTGGGACCCAGTGGTCCCAAACCGGACCTGTCCCTCCAGTGTTCCAACCAAAGGGACCCAACCTCCAGCTGTAGGCAGCCAGAGGTTGTCCCTGAGAGCACAGTGCAACTCAGTCAAGGAAAGAAAGGCATTTATGGTGAACAGTGATTGGAGGAAGCTCAGCCCAACCTTAGTGGGGTCTCACTTCACCACTCCATCCCAACACCCACCCTTTGATCCAACCGGACACTTTTCCTCTGGTCACCTGTAGCACTTCTTCGCAGCTCTCCATAGGAATCGACGTCGAAACTAGACACGAAAAGACACCTATGCACCCGGCTTCCCTGAGTGAGGTAACACGAGTACTCCGGTGCTCCCGTGGGTATTGACTCTCAAAGTGTTTAAGTCTAAAAGGGTTCCATCGTAGTTCACCTCTAAGTGTCCTTAATCTTTGAAATTGTAACTTGTTCGTTCTCCATAGAAAGTCAATGGGGATTCGCGGCTGAGTTTAGACACTGCACGCGTCCCCCGTGGGTCTCCTGCGTCCCTACCTTGGGGGGTTCCTGGTTGCCCCAGCGGTTCTACAGGCCCTAGGCCTTGCTTCTATCATCACGTGGTTCTTATACCACTTTCTTAGTATATGGTTTGTGATGCCCCTAGGCCAAAACGTATACTGTGCCAATTTACTGTGTGCTAATTAAGTTCTTGTATTGTACTTTGGCCTCTAGCCTCATAAAGAGACTAGAGGGGTTGTGTTTAGAATAAATACATATATTTTATTTAAAAAAGTACCTGGTGTGGTTCTGCTTTCATTTGATCATTCAAGAGATTGTAGACTGGTAAAACAAGCTGCTTTACATTCCTTCAAGACTCAGCCTGAAGGCTGCTCTCCACAGCTACCACTAGAATAGCTTTCTATAAAGGTTGTCTTAAACCTACCATCAATAAGGGGACATTTGGACAGGTGCAAGGTGCCCACTAGAATAGTGGACATCATATGCCAGGCCAACTTCTCACAAACCACACATGCCTTGCACGGTACTGCTCCATCCTTGTACTGTACCCTTCCCAGGCACACATAGAAGGAACACAGAGTCACTAATCCTGCGTTATGCAGCACTCCACATCTACCCGAAGTAGGCCAAGGGTGAGTTAAGCCCACATTAGCTGAACTTTTATAAAGGTGAGTGACCCTTTAGTCCTCACTCCAGTGACACAGGGAAAAAGGTCCTGTTCACTACTATTGATCACCACATGGTATGCTGCTAACACCACGCTCATGCTGCTTAACTCCTGTTGAATTATTTACAACAAGGGGTGGTGAGGGACAGAGTCTCTGAATTAAGCAGAATACTCTCACCCAGTCAAGAGATCAGGGCTAGATCCAACACCGTTTTTTAGCTCATTGCACCATCCCAGTTTCAGAACCTGGCTGTATGCAAATTAGTCTGTTCCTGTCCCAGTGCATGATGGGAACAGGGCAAACCAAACTACAAAAGCCAATTCTTACTCTGGGAAGGAAACAAGCTTCCAGAGACTCTGTCCATCACCACCCCTTGTTGTAAATAATTTTGTCCACCCTAAGCGTGGAAGGGTATACTCAGATGTGAGTCCCTTGCTCATTGCACCATCAGGATTCAAGCAAGCCGGGCCGAAGACGCCTGAAATGGCAGAAACCGGTCCCCGGAAGCTTGTTTCCTTCCCAGTGTAAGAATTGGCTTTTGTAGTCTGGTCTGCCCTGTTCCCATGATGCACTGGGCCAGGGACAGACTAATTTGCATACAGCCAGGTTCTGAAACTGGGATGGTGCAATGAGCTAAAAAACGGTGTTGGATCTAGCCCTGATCTCTTGACTGGGTGAGAGTACTCTGCTTAATTCAGAGACTCTGTCCATCACCAACCCTTTGTTGTAAATAATTTTGTCCACCCTAAGCGTGGAAGGGTATACTCAGATGTGAGTCCCTTGCTCATTGCACCATCAGGATTCAAGCAAGCCGGGCCGAAGACGCCTGAAATGGCAGAAACCGGTCCCCGGAAGCTTGTTTCCTTCCCAGTGTAAGAATTGGCTTTTGTAGTCTGGTCTGCCCTGTTCCCATGATGCACTGGGCCAGGGACAGACTAATTTGCATACAGCCAGGTTCTGAAACTGGGATGGTGCAATGAGCTAAAAAACGCTGTTGGATCTAGCCCTGATCTCTTGACTGGGTGAGAGTACTCTGCTTAATTCAGAGACTCTGTCCATCACCACCCCTTGTTGTAAATAACTCCTGTTGAAGGCAGTAGCCTTCCACCACAATGAGGGTAGCGCTTTGGGTGCCCCTCCTGGTCCAACAAGACCCTAATCCATGAGATAGGCCTATTATCCGTTTTGCCTATTATAAAATCAGCATTAGGGATCCAGACAACAGTACAGTTCTGCACTCACGGCAGGGGTACACATCTCATACGAAGCAGAGGACTTTTCTGTCCAAAGAAATGTGAATTGTTGTTACTCTGTATAAAACCTACATATGGGTAGTTTGTTGCATTGAATCTCACATATTACCATAGTAGTCAAGGTTTTGTCGTTGGCCGCACACTGACAATCCACAGAGGGGCTTCACCATAATGATTTTTGATACGACCTGTAGGAGGAGTTGTTTATTGTTTTGCAAGCTGTTGTCTTTTACATATTTGTAATTTTTTTAACAGTATGTATGGTGGTTGCTAGTTTATGTGCACTTGAATAGGCCTGTGTAGGGTAAAGTGTAAAACCAATATTACAGGGTAAAGGCTTCATCAGTTCATTGGGAAAGGCATGGCAGGTTTCTCAAGTTTGATCTGTTTATTTGAAAACGTTATGACAAAGCCAGTTGGCCCTACCTACTTCTTGTGAAAAGCATGCTTTAAAGACAATAGGCTTTCAGGCTGGATTGCTTTTATACCGTGCTAAAGTCTGCACCTGTAGGCAGGTACTTTGTTACATGGAATTTCACCGTTAACTGTAGTAGACAAGGGTTTTGGTGTTGATGATCTACTTGAACAAACTCTCTGTATCGAAGATATGCACTACAATAAGCCTTATTAGGATCTCTTTGAAGTTACAGGAATTTGCTTTGACAGCTGTAGTATTGTATACATTTTTATATTTATGACTGTATTCCAGATGGTTGCCTCGTGGAATGTTTATGCTAAGAACAATGAGCTTGAGTTGGGCATGGTGACAAACTAATTATAAAGGCTATATGTGAGAAGGTGGCTTGGCATATGCTGTCCAATAGTTAAAGTGGGCACCTTGTACCAATCCACATGATCCTTATGATGTATGAGGTCAAAGATAACCTTATTGAAAGCTATCCTAGTGGTAGCTATGGAGAGCCGCCTTCAGGCTTAATCTTGAAGGAATGTAAAGCAGCTTGTTTTACCAGAATGTTACCTCCTGAATGATTACATGAAGGAGAACCACACAGAAGTTATATAAAAATATGTATGTATTAATATAACACTCTCTACTATCCTCTACACGAGGATAGAACACAAAGCACACAATACGAATTCAATAGAACAGGTATAAGTAGCACAATATACAGTGGGCTACAGGGGGAGACCAAACCATATACTAAGATTGTGGTATGACAGTCACGACTGAGATCAAGACAAGGTTTAGAGCACGTAGAATCACTGGGACCTCAAGAAACCACCCAAGGTGAGTAGACTGGGACCACGGAGGCTGGGTGCAGTGTGGGAACACGACTGCGGGCTCCGTACAATTCTATGGGAAAGTCGCAGTTACACTTTTAAAGTTTTAATTTGAATTCTGTTTTATTTTCTAAAACAAGAAAGAGACAAAGGTCCAAGTGTACACAGCGTTAAGCCTACAACCCATCTAGGGTCGGCCGCGTTCGTTTGCAAGCATTCCCCAGCAGTGAAAATAGGCAATGAAAGGCTAATTGAGACACAGCATGTCGCCTACAACCCTTGTTGGGCCGGCCGCATGGTCTAGTATATGCAGCAATAATAACTTGTTGTAGGGTTTCTTGGGACCTGTTTAAAAACAATAACATTGAGAACATGGGCTAGAGGCCCATAGAAAGAGGACAGCAACAGAAGGACAGGAAAGAATCGAAGGAAGAAAAGGTGTTAGAAGAGGTAGAGTTATAACTACGTACACGGCTGGGTGGGCAGACGGGAGCTGGTGTGGGACGATGCCAGGCTTGGTGAAGAGGTTGTCGGGGATTGCTGCTCCAATAGTGTAAGGTGCCTATTAGGGCCTGGTCGGAGTATTGCATCCTCGAAGAGTCGCAGCGCTCTTAGCTTGGAGAGCAAATGGCGCGCATGTTCAATTTTACAGAGGTATTGGACTAAGGGTCGCCAAATAGCATTGAAGCGGGTATCTCGTAGGTGCAATAGCGCTGTGAGAAGCTCCATAGTTATTACATGCCATAGGGGCACAAACCAAGCCGTAATCGAGGGAGTCTCCGCTTTTTTCCAATACAGCGCTATAAGTTGTTTGGCCGCCCCAAGCATGTGGAGTGCTATAGTCCAGTCGCTGTGGGTGAGTGCTTTTAGGTTATCAGGCTTAAGGCCCAACAGGACTATGTCAACGGAATCAGGCAGAGGGAATCCCAGTACCTCCTTTATATGGCTAAGGACCTCCTTCCAGAGCAGGGTCAGAAGCGGACAACTCCACCACATGTGAATGAAGTCGCCAGATTCATTTAGACACCTCCAGTAGAAGGGGGACACCGTGGGGAACATTTTGTGCAGTCGAACGGGCGTATAATACCATTGTGTCATAATTTTGTATGCATTTTCCCTCTGTGGGATGCTACGATAGACCCTAGGAATGTCTCGCCATTAGCGATTTCACTGTGTAGTTGTGATTTCAGTATCAGAGGTCAGCTGCCATTGGCGTTGGTATGGATGTGTTGCGAGGGCCGGGGGGTGTTGTAAGATCTGATATGTCCGGGAGATAAGGCCCTTCGAGTCATAGAATGAGCGGACCAGCCACTCAAAGGGAGTGAATGGTCGGACAGCAGCCTGCTGCATTTCTGGTGTAGATACCCAGTGCCGCAGTTGCGCGTATTGTAGCCTCGCTTCCAGTGGGAGACTGAATTCCTCCCTGCATTGGGCAAATGACTTAAGGATGCCTCCTTCGTATAGATCTCCAATCACTCTGCAACCCCCCTGTAGCCACTTGGTGAATGTTTGTGGATGAAGGGCCGGGGGAATAGCGGGTTGCCTGCTATGCGAGTGTGTGGGGAGGGGAAAATCGTCAGTCCCTTACGCATGGCTATCTTGTCCCATATATCTAAGACCGTTTTAGTTGGCACTGCCATGTAGGCACTACGAGATCGTGCCACTATGTGGGGCCATGAGAGGTCCCAGATGGTACGCCCCGTTACCGTCCTATCCATATGGAACCACACTTTTTCACTTTCAGTGGTCGTCCTTTCTGAGACGATGCGGAGGTGCGAGGCCCAGTAGTACTCCAGAAGGTTAGGACACGCTAGTCCCCCTCTGTCTCGTGGTAACATGAGAATTTTATGGGAGAATCGTGGTCGGCGTCCACCCCATATAAAGTTATCAATCTCTTTCTGGATGCCCTGTATCTGGTATTGTGGAATAGGAGTAGGGAGACACTGAAATAAATACAAGATTTTAGGGAGGATGGACATTTTGACAGCATTAAGCCTATCTAGCAGGAGACTGTTAGGGACTTCCATCTTCTCAGGTCTTCCAAACCCCCGTTCTTGCATTCCCGCCAGTTTACCTGAGTCCACGTGTCCAAAGAGGGGGTTAGCAGAAGCCCCAAGTACCGGAAATGTTCCGTGGCCCATTGATAAGGAGCAATCGTCTTCAGGGCTGACATTTCTTCGCTCGGGATTGTAAGGTTTAAGGCCCAAGACTTGTCATGTTTTTTTTTGTTGTTTTTTAAAAAACTTTTTAATTAAGGTAATTGCAGTATGAGAGTACAGTAAAAAATAGAAGTTCCATGCAGAGACACTGTACAGAGTAGCAAGATACAATTCAGCAAAGGCACATCTATTTCAGTAAGCAGCATAACTTCAGCAATGAAATCTTGAAACAATATTCAGACAGTTCGGCGGCTCCTAGAAACCCATTCTCCCAGGTGGGCAAACATAAATAGGAAACGCCCCAGATGGCTAGATAGCACGGTATAGACCGGGGAGAAGATAGGAAGGGGCCCGGCACCGACCAGCACCCGGCGGCTGCCGCGGGCCAAGGGCCGACGGGGGGGGCACGGGAGAGGCGATGTCAGGAACAGGGGGTAAAGGAGGGGGTGGCTGGACCCCATATGGCCCATCATGTAGCAGGGTGAGAAAGATCCAATCGCAGTACCGTGGCTCCAGAGGTAACCCTCCCCACAGGGCAATCAATGAAGGCGCCAGCTGAGGGACCTACTGACGGCAGGAACACCGGGGAAGCGGAGAGAGGACCTACGCACTGGCCAACACCGCGGCCACGGCGGACGCAGGGCCGGCGGGAAGCACAGGGGAGGCGGGCTCGCTAGGGGAGGAACGGGAAAGGAGGTAGGCGACCAGGGGGCCCCAAATATCAACAGGTCGATATCTAGCAGGCATCAGGTACCAAAATTCTGAAAGCAGCGTCTGACAACGGGAAGCATCTTCCAACCAGGCTGCGACTGGCCAGTACCAGGAGCATAGAAATCAGACGGCGCGAAGCATCAGGGCAAGGTTTGACAAAACCAAGACGGCAGAGAAGGGGGTCAGGTGTAATAGCAGTACCAGTAATTTCAGAGATTGTGGAGCAGACCTTCAAGCCAGAACACCTGCACCCTAGGACAGAGCCAGGCCAAATGGGCGAAATCCGTAGCAGGTGCGGAGCATCGCACACAGGAATCCTCAGGAATAAGTCCTAGGCGATGAAGCTGCAGTAGAGTTCGATAGAACCTGTGCAGAAACTTGAAATGAATCAAGCGGAGCCGATAGTTCGGGGAAAGTTTTGTAGTTTTTACAGCAATAAAGCCAGTCGGCATCCGAGATATCCACGCCAAGGTCCTCACTCCACGCCTCACGTGCCCGAGTCGAGGAGATGGGAGAGGATAGCAAGGCAAAAGCATACAATCTGGTGACAAGTTTGTGTGGGGATGCAGATGTATATACGAAATCCAGGACAGGGAAAATGGAGTGGGGTTGCGGAAAGGTTGGGTGCAATTTCTGGCAAGTGGCACCAAGCTGGTAATATAGGAGTGTATCCATCAGGGAAGGAGACTCAGGGAGTGAATAAAAGGAATTGCCAGGATATAGATCTGCTACAGTCTTTAAACCCCGCAGCGCCGCATGCCAAGACATACAAGAAGACTGAAGGGGCGGAAAATCCGGGTGGTCAGTAATGGGCATGACATGAGCAGATAAGAGAGAAAGACCAGCTAGACGGCACAGAAAGGACCATGCCCAGTGCAATGTCTCCACTGTATTCACCTCCGACCGGGGACGTACCACAGGGGCAAACAATGCAGCAGAAAGAGGCCAAGGGGAAGCAACAACCAATTCCACCGCAACGTGAGGCTGGAAGGGGGTGGGATGCAGCCAGAAATGAAGAAAGCTGTCCTGGGGACAAAGTGCGTAGAGACGAAAGTCTGGCGCACCCAGCCCACCAGCCGACATGGGCAGGGTTAGGATGTCATAGGCAACCCTGGGCTGCCGCCCCGCCCAAACCAATGACACGACAAGTGAACGCAGCCTGTGAAAAAAATAAGCGGTAAGGGGAATAGATATGTTGGAAAAGAGGTAGAGAAATTTGGGGAGGACCACCATCTTGGCAATGGCAATGCGGCCAGCTAGGGACAACGGCAAACGGCTCCACCGAGGGTTCATAGACTCAAACCAGTCTACAGAGCTGCCAAAATTGGACCTCCAGAGTTCATCTGGGTCCCTGCTCAACCAAATGCCAGAGGCCCACTCAAAAGGAAAGTCAGGCACGAACGGGAGATTGGCATCAGTCAGGGGCAAGAGCACAGGCTTACTCCAGTTGACATGAACACCCGAAAGCCCACCAAACCGAATAACCTCACGCACCAGGGGACTGAGATTATCCTGGGGATGGCGAACGTAAGGATTGACGTCGTCCGCATACATGGAGACCAGGAGGGAGCGGGACGAAAAGCCGATACCCCTGTGGGTGTGGTGCTGCCGTAGCTGGGCGGCTAGGGGTTCCATAGCAATGGCAAAAAGCATGGGAGACAATGGGCACCCCTGCCTAGTTCTACAAGCAATGCGGGTGGGTCCGTTACCAGGTCATTAATACGAAGCCGGGCGGTGGGATTGGTATATAAAAGCTTAATATTCTGGCACTAAAACCTATGCGCGATAGGATATAAAAAAGGGAGGGCCACTCCAGCGTGTCAAACGCCTTCGTGGCATTGAGCAGAGCAGCCACAGATGGAAGGTCAGGGTTAATTTGGTGCAAAACGGAAAAAATGGTTCGAAGATTATGAGATTGCCCTACCGGGGATAAAGCCAGATTTGTCGGGGAGGGCAATGGTGGGCATTAACAAAAGGAGACGGGAGGCAATCAGCTTGGCAAAGATTTTATTGTCTATATTAATAAGGGAGAGGGGGCGGTAGGAGTCAAACCGATCGGCAGGTTTGTCCGGCTTGAGGAGCAGAGTCAGCGAGGCCTCGCGGAGAGACAGTGGGAGCGCACCCGTGTCAAAGGACTCGTTAAACATGGCAGCCAGATGCGGGACCAGGATGGAGGCAAACATTTTCTAAAAGGAGGCAGGAAGACCGTCCAGGCCAGGTGCCTTGTCGCTCGGTAGGCCTCTAATGACGGCCAGTATTTCCTCCTTCGAGAAAGGCTCGTCAAGGAATTTGCGGTGGTAATCCGCAAGCCAAATGAGAGCGATGGACTCGAAATACTGGTCAAAATCCTCCGGAGAAGTAGGGGGGCCAGCAGAGTCGAGTCGGGAATAGAAAGCGTTGAAGCGGGATGTGATCTCTTCTGAGAATGTGGTGCGATCTGGTCCCCCGTTACTGAGGGCCGTAATGTAGGAGGCAGCACGCGGGAGGCGCAGTAGGTTGGCAAGGGTGCGCCCCGGACGATCTCCCTCACCGAAGCGGCGTGCCCGGCCCTCCCTCCCCAGGAGGGACAGTTCGCGGCCAGCCTCGTCCAAAAACTCAGAATGTTTTTGACGCAAAAGCGCCAGCGTGTCGGGGACAGCGCCATTCTCAAGGGCGGCATCCAGGACTCGGATCTCACTCTCCAGCCTAGCAAGTGCAGTTCGGATAGAACGGAGAACCCCCGCCTGCTTGGAGATGCATTCTCCCCGAATGAATACTTTAAAACCCTCCCAAAGCGTGGAGGCAGAGTCGACGGAGCCAGCATTGAGCTCGAAATGGTTAGTGATGGCGGTCTGGATCTCGTCACAAAAAACAGAGTCCCGAAGGGCATTAGGAGAAAGACGCCAGGTGAAGGCCCGTCGCTGAGAATCGAAGGTCGGATAAGAAGTCGGACAGGTGGGTGATCAGAGAGAGTGTGGGCCATATGGGTAGCGTCAATAGTCCAGGAAATGACATCTGGCGAGGTAAGCCAGAGGTCAATCCTCGATCAACAGCCCCTCGCACCCGTGACGCAAGTGCCCGCATCAGGGCGGAGATGACGCCAAACGTCAAAGAGCATATTGTCAGTCAATATAGAAGAAAGAGCAGTGGCAGGGGGCGGGTGAGACCGGTTCAGCTCCACGCAGAGGGTAACATTAAAATCTCCAACCCAGATCACGGCCGTGGGGCCACAGGAGGAGATCAGATGCCAGACGTGATGGAAAAATTCTGGGTCATCAGAGTTCGGGCCATACACCGCGGCGTTGGTAACGGGCTGGGCGAGCAATAAACCATGCAAGTTAACATATCTGCCCTCCGGGTCGATAATGGAACGAGAGGTCTGCCAAGGAAGGCCACGGCGTAAAAGGATCGAGACTCCCCCAGCATAGGACGAATAAGTGGAGGAGTGGGATTCTCCCCAGTTACGCGCACGGAGTCTGGAGCCCGAGCCAGGGAGTAAGTGCGTCTCCTGGAGAAGACAAATATCGATGTTATGGCGCTGTAGGTGGGCGTGTGTCAAACGAGCCTTGCGGTAATCGTTCAGGCCGCGGACATTCCATGTCCAACAGGTCAAATTAGCCATGAGACGGAGGGCAGCGTGATGCAGGGCGAAGAACAGGGAACAGGGGACATGGTCGTGCCCAACACGTGTTAGCAATAGGCGGAGCGAATAGCCAATGGGGGAGTGCAGGCGTGGAAATAGCCCAGGGAAGAGAGGTCCATCCCAGGGGGGTCACCAGCGCACAAAGGAGGGGAGGGGGACAGAAGGAGCCAAAAGCCGGCCAGTGTGGCATTAATGAACACTTGTAAGATGGATACAGCCATGGCGAGGATCCTAAAACATGACGTAGAATAAGACATCTTGCATCAAGCACAGGAAGATAAAACCACAAGCACAGCACAGTGTCTACATTGGAACATGCAGTGTCAAAGTGAAGCAACATAACGACAATGGAACAAAACAACCACCTTGCTAGAGGAACAAAACCACCCACCCGCCCCCCAAGATCAGAACAACCCACAGTTCCCATCCTCCCCCCATCCACTCCAACCCCCCAATCAGGTTGGGAGCACCCCCCACCCCACCCAAGGGACCCAGAACTAGGAGAGGGGGACCAAACTACAAAAGTGGGAATAATCCCAGGTGGGGCATGGCAGGACTCGGCGGACACCCCTGCGGAGAAGCAGGGTGGCCAAGCACAGGTAAGTGGCAGCATCATGAAGGAGGAACCAACAAAGCAACGTGTATTAACTACACCATAAGCAATGAAATGAACAATGACAAATACCAGCTTAGAAGAAAAAAAAAGAAAAAAACAACGGGCAAATCCACAATCACAGCATTTCAAGGGACAATCACCATGGCCCCCATAAGCAGGGAGGGGGGGAGGGGCCAGGCATGCAAAGAATTTACGACTTAACCCATAATACAAAGGAACCAGAATCATGCACAGTAATACTGATCAGTCATTGTCACTCAAGTGGTTGGCAGCTTCAGGCGAGGATCTGGAGGGAGATGTTCTGGATTCCTTATCTAGACGTTTGGCAAAAGCAAGTGCCTTCCGCGGATCTGGGAAGACAAGCATCTTGGAGCCCTGGCGAACTCTCAGCTTTGCCGGATAGGCCAGGGAGTAGGAGACCTAGAACCCATAATACAAAGGAACCAGAGTCATGCACAGTAATACTGATCAGTCATTGTCACTCAAGTGGTTGGCAGCTTCAGGCGAGGATCTGGAGGGAGATGTTCTGGATTCCTTATTTAGACGTTTGGCAAAAGCAAGTGCCTTCCGCGGATCTGGGAAGACAAGCATCTTGGAGCCCTGGCGAACTCTCAGCTTTGCCGGACAGGCCAGGGAGTAGGAGACCTCATGTTTCAGAAGGATTCGCTTGGCAGGCAGAAACTCCCTCCTGGCGGCCTGAACAGTCATGGTGTAATCGGGGTAAAATGAGAGGGTATTGCCCTGATGCGTGATGGTGCCCCTGTCCCGTGCAGCCCGGAGGATGGCGTCTCAATCACGAAAGTTCAAAATCTTCACCACTATGGGACGGGGGGCATACCAGGGCGAGGCCGTGGGTCGAGGGACTGGTGGGCGCACTCCACAACGAAGAAAGGCAAGAATACATCCCCAAAAAGCTCCCAGATGAGATTTTCAACAAAGTCATCAATTTTGGATATGTTGGTGGACTCCGGAAGGCCCGTGAGGCGGAGGTTGCTCCGGCGGGAGCGGGCCTCCAAGTCCTCGTTCTTCTCGCGAATGACGGCTAGGATCGTGTCCATTTGGAGCAACTTCTGCCTGTCCTGGGTAGCCGCATCTTCAGCATCAGAAACTCTAGACTCTACGTGGAGGAGTCTATTGGCGTGAGAATCGACTCGGGTTTTCACGGAGTCAAGGCGAGCGGAGAGCTGGTCCAATTGAGAGGCGATACCTGTGACGGCCGATTTCACCTCCAACATTATCACCTTAAGGTCATTGTCTCGACCAGGGAGAGTGACCGGCCCCGGGCTGAGTCCGCCCCCTCCGAGCTAGCGCCGTCCTGGTGGGAAGATTTCCGAAGCTCAAAGGCGATCTTGGGCTGCTTGGGGTCTGACTTCCCTATAGTGGAGTTCAGCACCGTAGAGCCGCAAAGCGGTGAGGAGGAGACCAGACCCAAGACGTAGAGAGAGGGATGGTAGGCTGTGGCCAGGAGAGGAGAGACCAGGGAGCAGGGCGCGTTAGTGCGGGTACCCCCAGTTCTACATGTAGTGGCAACACAGGTAAGTTGAAGACTCACCGAGCAGGTGGGGTCACCCACGCCCGGTCCACACCAGCAGGGGGGGCCCACCACAGCGTCTAGGCCTCCGGGCCAGCAGGTAAAAAAAAGGCTTTGCGCCTGTCCGGGTGACAGAGGGAGCGGGGGCTAGTCTGAAGGCGCCATCGGTGGCAGGCGGCCCCACCACACAGAGCGCCACCCCCCGATCCTGGCTACAGCAGGAGACCACCAGAGCCCACCGGACCGCAGGGTGCCAACATCTAGAGCACTAGGCCGGGCCCGGTCAAACACCAGGCGAAAGTATTCAGCATCTGCCCCTCAGGACCAGGACCATCAGATTGCAGGATAGAAGCAGGAGGATGACAGCACCGCAGGACGGGGGCCGCACCGCAAGGCAGGAGCACGTCGCCACAGGATCGGGCACTCACTCTGAGGCCGTAGCAAAGTCCGGGCCGGGAAGCACAGCCCGGCCACAGCCGGCCCCACACCAGAGTCCATGGCAGCGGCGGCGGAGAGAAGGAAGGCCGGCCCACCATACAGAGGGCCGCGGGAGCTCGCAGGGCGCAGAGGATGGCACCAGCAATGGGAGGCACTCACACAAGGGAGGCAGGAGGGGGACGCCACCCGTGCCCCGATCTCCGTAGGCCGCGGCCGAGGCAGGCGCCAGACCCCGAGCAGGCTGCGGCACCACAGAGCCGGACAGGATAGCAAGCAGCCCCGAGCCCCCCCGGCCGACCCCCCCCGCAAGGCACGACTCACCGCACCCCGACCAGTAGTCCGCGGCAGAAGGCTCCTTGGCACCACCGTCCTCTGTGAGCAGCAACTCGGGGCAGGTGCACAGTCCCGCGGCGCGAGGGCCCAGCGCCGACCACGAGGACCAAGGCACCATACAGGAGGCATCAGGAATCACAAAAACAGGCTCAACAGGTACGTCACGCTGTAGCTGGCTGGTTGTAGTGCAGCAAGAGTAGCGATAACTGCAGGATTATGTAGGATTTAAACGCTTGGCCGGCAGAGCCCACTTAGTGCGGCCATCTTGCAGCCGGCCAAGCCACGCCCCCAAGACTTGTCATGGTTAATTTTAAGCCCTGAAGTCCTCTTGAAAGACTGTAGTAGAGTGCGGAGTGCCGGGAGTGACGTATGTGGACGCGATAGCGTAAGGATGAGGTCATCGGCAAAAAGCGCTACCTTGTTTTGTCGTCCCCCCAAATTGAGGCCGTGTATGTCTGCATTCTGCCTGATCAGTCCCGCTAAAGGCTCTATTTCCAGGGCAAATAACAAAGGAGACAGGGGGCAGTCCTGCCTCGTACCCTTATGGATAGGAAAGGGTTCTGTGAGCTGCCCGTTAACCTGGACCCGCGCTTTTGGGGAGATATAGGGGTCCATGACCATAGCAATCATGTTCTATCCCAGTCCGATCTTGCACAGGATCACGTAATAAGCCCCAATCCACCCGGTCGAACGCCTTCTCCGCGTCAAGCGATAGAAGTCAAGCTGGTATATTCTAATGGTGTGCTTTCCCCACCAGGTGTGCAATCCGACGCACATTGTCCGCCCCCAGTCTATTGCGAATGAAGCCAACTTGATCTGGCTCCACCAGGCCAGGCATGAGAGGATCAGGGCGCTTGGCTAACATTTTGGTATAAATTTTGAGGTCAGTGTTGAGGAGTGCTATGGGGTGGTAGGAAGCACACAATGTGGGATCTTTCCCTGGTTTGGGGATAAGGGCTATTTCCGCCATGTCCAAGAAGGAATTATATAATCGCAGCAGGTATGGCTGAAGTTACGCAATGAACATGCGGTAGAAGACCAACGGCAAGCCATCAGGGTCTGGTGTCTTCCCAAGGGGAAGGTCTTTCAATGCTGCCGTCAGTTCCGCTGCCAGTAGAGGACCGTCCAATTGCTTGGCATGGTGTGGGTGCACCGGGGTTCAGGGGTACTGGTTGAAAACCTCGTCAATATGGGTTTGAGAGGGTGCGCCCGCCGCATAGAGGGCAGTGTAATAGTCCCTAAAGGCCTCGCATTTGGCTCGCTCCGTAGTGGCCCTTCCTCCATCCGGTAGCTGGATGTTCGCTTTGTCGGCTTTCGCTGCTCGCGCCCGCAGCCGCTTTGCCAACAGTCTACCCACTTTGTCCCCCCTTCAAAATATCGCTGTTTTAGCGCTAGCAAGGATCTCTCCGCTTTATTAGTGCGCTGAGATCGAACCTGACCCCGGAGATTAGCAAGCCTCTGCCGACAGGCCATTGATTGACATTCCTGCCTTTCAAGTTTCTTAATGTCCTTGGAAAGGTCATCCTCCAGGCGACGGACCTCTCGTGCCCTGCAATCGCTATCGCCACGATGTGTCCGCGAATTGTAGCCTTAAAGGCATCCCACACCACAGGGAAGGGCGTCTCGGGTAGATCATTACTCACAAAATAAAAGTCAATGGCAGCTCTTAACGCCTCCACGCTGGCCGGGTCTCGCAGAATATGTGGTGGCAGGTGCCATCACGGCAAACAGGGAGTGCAAGCAGCCTGATCCTGCAGGAGTAGTGCCACATGGGCATGATCGGATATCGAAATGTCAGACATAGATGCTGCCAACGGGTCCCCTATAAGGGCATGCAACACAAATAAATAATCGATACGCAAATACGAGCGATGTACATGGGAATAGTACGAGTAAACCCGCACGTCAGGGGAGTGGTAGCACCAAGAATCTATCAAACCTAAGTCTGATATTTGTTTCCGTAGAGCGGCGGACATGGCCCCTGATCCTTTCGAGGAGGCTTCACTACGGTCCAGCGCAGGATCCCACACCAGGTTGAAGTCACCCTCTAGTATCAAAGAGGGGTCACCCTGTGGCCCATGTTCCCGTAGTAGTGTTTGAAGGTAACGGTCCTACATCTGGTTTGGCGCATAAACATTGCACAGTGTGAAGGAGCGTCTCCCAACCTCCACCCCCGCTCTGATGAAACGCCCCTAGGGACTCCGAAAGACCTTCTGTTCCCCCTGCCTGATACCATTTCTGCAGAGAATAGCTACTCCGGCGATTTTGGTGCTAGCTGCGGCCCAGAATTTGAGGGAATATTTGGGGTGCGCCATTCTGAGAATATCTAATTTCAACAGGTGGGTTTCTTGGAGAAAGATGATGTCAGGGACATTTTGTAGAATGTAGCACCACAGTTGTTGTCTCTTGTTGGGGGAGTTAAACCCCTTTACATTAAGAGATAGGACCTTCAAAGGATCAGGAGGGGCCATATGTGTATCTGATCACAGGTTGCGCCAGTACGCCACCATAAATGACTCATCAGAATGGGAGGAGAAAGGCCCATAAGTGTACCCTCCCTAGGAACAGGAACCCACCTTGGTCTTGCAGTCTCCCGCCCACCATACCCAGTCGACAGAGAGGAGGAAATAGGAAAAGACAGGGAAGCAAGAAGAGAAAAGAGAAAGATAAACAATCAACATTGGCCAACCGGGCCACATTGTTCTGTTCCAGTCGTGGGCCATCCTACACCCTCCGGTTTGGGTGGACCCAGAGACGTCACTCTCTCAGGAACAGATGGGGGTAGGTCTTCCACTGCATTCGAGTTCTTTCAGGTGGGGCGCTCCGGCCCCAGCTTCCCCGCAATGTGGGAGGTGGGGTGTGATCCTTATCGCAGCGGCAGACATTGAACAAGATCAAGTGGGAGCCATGGTCCCTAAAACAGGATTCAAGGGGTCTTCCAAGGGCGTGAGCTGTTCATCATGAGATTGGGGAACCCGAGCTTAGTTCCGAGTTATCTCCTTCTAAGGGCTTGATGTGTTCGATAATGTCCTGTTTAGCCTGGGAGGACGCTCGTTCATCCAGGGGTGAAGAGCGTCTGCGCCTATGTACAGTGGACCAGGATGGCTGTGTAGGCTCCCGTGTAGGGGGTGGATGGCGAGTAGGGCTAGTAGACCTCGATACAGGGAGTCGGAGTAGTTGAGCCGCCTCCTGGTATGACCTCATCACTCGTCGTTTAGATTCCCATGGAAAGATAACGGACGGATGCCCCCATTGATACGTAACTCCCAGGCTTCGCAGCTTGTCCGTGACAGGTTTAAAAGCATGACGATTTTTTAAAGTATTGGGCGCTAGGCCCTGGAAGATTTGTAGCTTGTTCCCAACATATGTGAGATCCGGCTTGGCACTTGCTGCGCGAAGAATTGCCTCCTTTTCTGTGAAAAAGTGGACTCTGGTTAAAATGTCTGGGAGGAGGCCCGGTCAACCCGCGGGCCCGGAGACCCGGTGACCCAAGTCCTAAGCCGGCGGGGAGGTGTCTTCATCCCCCCAGATCTCGTGGAGTAGCTGTGCCACATAGGTCATGATATCCTTCCCTTTGGCCCCCAGAGGAACACCCCGGATGCGGAGGTTGTACCGGCGGCTTCGATTTTCCAGGTCCTCCTGTTTCATCTGTAGTTCCATATTCTGATCCTCCAGAGCGGCCAGGCGCTGCCAGAGTTGTTCCTGATCCTCCGTGCGGGCATCCAGTGTCTTTTCCAGCCCGTCCACGTGCTTGCCCAGGCCCGTAACCTCTTTTCGGAGCTCCCGGACACAGGAGAGGACTTCAGAACGCAAGGAGCCGATTTCGGTCTTCAGCTCAGACATGAAGGAGGCCATGAACGCTTGCGTTACCGGGGGGGGGTCTCCCACGGCCTGCGGAGTCGCTTCAGCAGTAGCGGACGAGCCCATCTTGCCCCACATTGCTGCCACTTTGGTATCCTTGGAGGTCGTTGGCGGAACATCTTTGCCTCTGTTAGAATGCGTCATTGTCTAGGGGCAGCAAGTGTCCATTCGATAGCTTGCGTGGGGTCCAAAGTGTCACTTGGATCTCCCTCCCCGTCTCCCTCGTATTTTCTGCGAGTCGCGTGATGGTGATCAAGCAGCGGGACCGGGTCTGCAGTCAGGAGTCTCTATTCTGGGGCAGCGACAGGCGCAGCCGGCTCAAGCAGGCAAGGCCGCAATCGCACGCAGAGACGACTGTAGTTGCCCAGGGGCAGCAGCAGGGTTTCTTCGCAGGCCTTGTGTCCCACAGAGGAGGCCCCACAGGGGTGAGGCAAGGGCGGCAGCTGGTCAGTGTGTCCAGGGAAGCGGACCTCCCATCCGTTTGGTCACTGGTCAGTGGTACTATTCCCCCCCCCCTCAGCAGTGTCCCCAGGGGCATCACAAGGACGCCATCAGGCTGAGAAGGTCTCCGGTATGCTTCCTCCCAGAATGGTCATCCGGCAGTCCAGGAGGGGCGGGCAGGTACACAGACTGGGAATGAGGGCAATGCAGCAACCCCCCTCGCATGCCGCAGGCAAGACCTCTGCGCATCGAAGTGTGAGCAAGCTGGGGAAAGCGCAAAGCCGGGCCCTCCACTGTCAGGTCCCACTTCACTTCGCCCCTGGCCTCACCTGGACACATCAGTATTCATGGGCCCCCATGAAGGAGCAGTCCTGTAGGGTAAACAATCACAGGTTTCACCAAGGTGTGTTCACACTCGGGCCACCCCGGGGGGTCTGCAGGTTATTTCAGCCAACTAGGCCTCAGCCAGGCCTTTCTCTCGGGCAGGTGTCTGGCTGGGGTGGCGTAGGCCGTCAGGCAGCTAGACAAGGCGCGCAGTCAACACCGCAGCAACAGTCACAGTCCCCCGATGTCCCCCCGCAGCTAGGCTCCGCGTGCCAGTTTCAAAGGCGCTCAAGAGAGAGGGGGGGAGGCGCACCGAGCCCACTTCCGCCAAGGTTCTCCAACCACTGCCTCCGTCCAACACTCGCCCCCCTGTAACAGCACCCACCGCCACGTCGCTCTATCAGGGGGTGTTCGCCACTCCCCTCAGGCCAGCCCAGGAAGTAGGCCCTGTGGGAGCAGCACAGGATCGTTCTCAGTCCAAGGGGCCCAGGAGAGTCGCCAACAGGCTCGTCCGCTGCATGGTCACCAGGAAACCCAGAGGGGGCGAACAAGTTCATAGGCCAGGCACAACATCAATATACTAGCCTGCTCTGTGGTAATGGCGGCTCTTCAGCCCTCCATGGGTAGGTGACGGGCCCAAGCACCCCAGGGGAACACAGAGCCAGGCCCACCTCACCTGAGATCCTCTATGCTGCAGCGCCAGTCCCCCCCTGGGTAGAATGACACCTGCGGGCCAAGGCGAAAGGGCAGCCCAGCAGGCCACACCAGCGCTATAGCTGTCCGTGTCTTCAGCCGTTTGTAAGGGAACCCCACCAGGGCAGCACATGGGCATCTGTAGGGTGTCACCACAGGGGACCGGAGAGACCTCTCAGGGCCTCCCCATGCAGGCTGCAAAATTAAGGCCGGTAGGCGCAAGGGCAGGTCGCACGAATCGGGCGTTTGTCTCTCTCCCCAAGCCTGCAGGTCCGGGACCACTCTCCCCCGCACCGCATCCTCCACGTGGGCAGATCCACCGTCCGCTGCTGGCAGCCCGCCACAGTCACCGGGCTGCGCCACTCACCGCCTCTCTTCTTATTGCGCCAGACACCGGTCACTCGACTTCAGCACCCCGTCGGTCCTGCCGCCGCAAGATGGCGGCCTGCCGAGGGAGCACCCAGCAGTTTGCAGCTTCAGCAGCGGGTCCAGGGCCTCAGGGGTGCCCCGACCTCTGTCGAAGCACCAGAGCGCCCGGTAGGCCCCAGGACGGCCAGATCAGGGCACACTCCGATTTCACCAGACGTCGTTCCAGAATGTCGCAAAATGGTGGCCGCCGCGATCGTCTGGGGGAGGCCTGGACTGCTCCGCAGCTTCCCCTCAATCCGCAGCCAACTCGCCTCACCAGCGATTCCGGGGGTCGCTCCTCAGTGGCCCCCACCTCAGTGCCCCAGAAAGGGAACACAGCCGGGCCCCAGCTCCGCTTAAAATTGCTTGAAAAGGTAGCGGTCGGCCGGAGCTCCCGTGGCGTGCGTCTCACCTCATCTGCTGCGAGACCACGCCCCCACTTTTAAAGTTTAAGGACCCTTCTTGAAGGACTTTGAGTGAACCCTTTGGAACTTAAGAGTATGAAGAGCCACCCCACCCGTGGATACTGTAGTACCAGGTTTACCTATCCCAGGGGAGCCCGGTGAATAGGTCTGAAGTGGCGTTGGAAACTCCAGTCGTTCTCAATGGAAGGCTGTGAAGAAGTACTGCTGCCGTGAAGGTGAAAAGGGTCCGGTGGAATCCGAGCCTGGATTCTAGATGGAAGGAACCAAAAAGCATAGGGGACAGAGTCTCGGTCACTTCAGAGTGACCAGGGGCTCGTGAGACGAATACCCACCGATGTCTGGTGCTTCAGGTGCGAAGAAGGGATGCTTGACTCTGCAGCCACGAGGACCAGGAGATGTTGAGGATGACCAGGAGCCGGAGGTGAGCTGTCCCATGTAGGATGTCGAGTGCTAGGGGGTCGGTGTCCAGCGGGAGCATCAACAAGCCTTGGCAAAAGCAACCCATGCAGGATGGTCAAGCAGGTTACAGTGTGGACAGAATGCCAGAAACCGGTCCTCGGAAGCTTGTTTCCGGTCCAGGGAAGACATGGCTTGGCAGTTCGGGCTGGACTGTTCCCATGAGGCACAGGGTCAGACTGATTTGCATATAGCCATGTCTGAACTGGGGTGGCAGAGTGGGCTAAAGAACGGTGATGGATTAAACCCAGATCTTTTGACTGGGTGTGAGTGTTTGATTGATTGAGATGCTCCGTCCTTCACCACCCCCTTTTGTACCGCTTTTGGCCGCCATAAGTGTAGCAGGGTATGCTCAGACGTGAGTCCCTTGCTCACTTTGCCACTGGATTCAAGCAAGCCGGGCTGAAGACGGCTGGAATGCCAGAAACCGGTCCTTGAAGCTTGTTTCCGGGCCAGGGAAGACATGGCTTGGCAGTTCAGGCTGGACTGTTCCCATGAGGCACAGGGTCAGATTGATTTGCATATAGCCATGTCTGAACTGGGGTGGCAGAGTGGGCTAAAGAACGGTGATGGATTAAACCCAGATCTTTTGACTGGGTGTGAGTATTTGATTGATTCAGATGCTCCGTCCATCACCACCCCCTTTTGTACTGCTTTTGGCCGCCATAAGTGTGGCAGGGTATGCTCAGACGTGAGTCCCTTGCTCACTTTGCCACTGGATTCAAGCAAGCCAGGCTGAAGACGGCTGGAATGCCAGAAACCGGTTCTCGGAAGCTTGTTTCCGGTCCAGGGAAGACATGGCTTGGCAGTTCGGGCTGGACTGTTCCCATGAGGCACAGGGTCAGACTGATTTGCATATAGCCATGTCTGAACTGGGGTGGCAGAGTGGGCTAAAGAACGGTAATGGATTAAACCCAGATCTTTTGACTGGGTGTGAGTGTTTGATTGATTCAGATGCTCCGTCCATCACCACCCCCTTTTGTACCGCTTTTGGCCGCCATAAGTGTGGCAGGGTATGCTCAGACGTGAGTCCCTTGCTCACTTTGCCACTGGATTCAAGCAAGCCGGGCTGAAGACGGCTGGAATGCCAGAAACCGGTCCTCGGAAGCTTATTTCCGGTCCAGGGAAGACATGGCTTGGCAGTTCGTGCTGGACTGTTCCCATGAGGCACAGGGTCAGACTGATTTGCATCTAGCCATGTCTGAACTGGGGTGGCCGAGTGGGCTAAAGAACGGTGATGGATTAAATTCAGATCTTTTGACTGGGTATGAGTGTTTGATTGATTCAGATGCTCCGTCCATCACCACCCCCTTTTGTACCGCTTTTGGCCGCCATAAGTGTGGCAGGGTATGCTCAGACGTGAGTCCCTTGCTCACTTTGCCACTGGATTCAAGCAAGCCGGGCTGAAGACGGCTGGAATGCCAGAAACCGGTCCTCAGAAGCTTGTTTCCGGTCCAGGGAAGACATGGCTTGGCAGTTCGGGCTGGACTGTTCCCATGAGGCACAGGGTCAGACTGATTTGCATATAGCCATGTCTGAACTGGGGTGGCAGAGTGGGCTAAAGAACGGTCATGGATTAAACCCAGATCTTTTGACTGGGTGTGAGTGTTTGATTGATTCAGATGCTCCGTCCATCACCACCCCCTTTTGTACCGCTTTTGGCTACCATAAGTGTGGCAGGGTATGCTCAGACGTGAGTCCCTTGCTCACTTTGCCACTGGATTCAAGCAAGCCGGGCTGAAGACGGCTGGAATGCCAGAAACCGGTCCTCGGAAGCTTGTTTCCGGTCCAGGGAAGCCATGGCTTGGCAGTTCGGGCTGGACTGTTCCCATGAGGCACAGGGTCAGACTGATTTGCATATAGCCTTGTCTGAACTGGGGTGGCAGAGTGGGCTAAAGAACGGTGATGGATTAAACCCAGATCTTTTGCCTGGGTGTGAGTGTTTGATTGATTCAGATGTTCCGTCCATCACCACCCCCTTTTGTACCGCTTTTGGCCGCCATAAGTGTGGCAGGGTATGCTCAGACGTGAGTCCCTTGCTCACTTTGCCACTGGATTCAAGCAAGCCGGGCTGAAGACGGCTGGAATGCCAGAAACAGGTCCTCGGAAGCTTGTTTCCGGTCCAGGGAAGACATGGCTTGGCAGTTCGAGCTGGACTGTTCCCATGAGGCACAGGGTCAGACTGATTTGCATATAGCCATGTCTGAACTGGGGTGGCAGAGTGGGCTAAAGAACGGTGATGGATTAAACCCAGATCTTTTGACTGGGTGTGAGTGTTTGATTGATTCAGATGCTCCGTCCATCACCACCCCCTTTTGTACCGCTTTTGGCCGCCATAAGTGTGGCAGGGTATGCTCAGACGTGAGTCCCTTGCTCACTTTGCCACTGGATTCAAGCAAGCCGGGCTGAAGACGGCTGGAATGCCAGAAACCGGTCCTCGGAAGCTTGTTTCCGGTCCAGGGAAGACATGGCTTGGCAGTTCGGGCTGGACTGTTCCCATGAGGCACAGGGTCAGACTGATTTGCATATAGCCATGTCTGAACTGGGGTGGCAGAGTGGGCTAAAGAACGGTCATGGATTAAACCCAGATCTTTTGACTGGGTGTGAGTGTTTGATTGATTCAGATGCTCCGTCCATCACCACCCCCTTTTGTACCGCTTTTGGCTACCATAAGTGTGGCAGGGTATGCTCAGACGTGAGTCCCTTGCTCACTTTGCCACTGGATTCAAGCAAGCCGGGCTGAAGACGGCTGGAATGCCAGAAACCGGTCCTCTGAAGCTTGTTTCCGGTCCAGGGAAGACATGGCTTGGCAGTTCGGGCTGGACTGTTCCCATGAGGCACAGGGTCAGACTGATTTGCATATAGCCATGTCTGAACTGGGGTGGCAGAGTGGGCTAAAGAACGGTCATGGATTAAACCCAGATCTTTTGACTGGGTGTGAGTGTTTGATTGATTCAGATGCTCCGTCCATCACCACCCCCTTTTGTACCGCTTTTGGCTACCATAAGTGTGGCAGGGTATGCTCAGACGTGAGTCCCTTGCTCACTTTGCCACTGGATTCAAGCAAGCCGGGCTGAAGACGGCTGGAATGCCAGAAACCGGTCCTCTGAAGCTTGTTTCCGGTCCAGGGAAGACATGGCTTGGCAGTTCGGGCTGGACTGTTCGCATGAGGCACAGGGTCAGACTGATTTGCATCTAGCCATGTCTGAACTGGGGTGGCAGAGTGGGCTAAAGAACGGTGATGGATTAAACCCAGATCTTTTGACTGGGTATGAGTGTTTGATTGATTCAGATGCTCCGTCCATCACCACCCCCTTTTGTACCGCTTTTGGCCGCCATAAGTGTGGCAGGGTATGCTCAGACGTGAGTCCCTTGCTCACTTTGCCACTGGATTCAAGCAAGCCGGGCTGAAGACGGCTGGAATGCCAGAAACCGGTCCTCGGAAGCTTGTTTCCGGTCCAGGGAAGACATGGCTTGGCAGTTCGGGCTGGACTGTTCCCATGAGGCACAGGGTCAGACTGATTTGCATATAGCCATGTCTGAACTGGGGTGGCAGAGTGGGCTAAAGAACGGTCATGGATTAAACCCAGATCTTTTGACTGGGTGTGAGTGTTTGATTGATTCAGATGCTCCGTCCATCACCACCCCCTTTTGTACCGCTTTTGGCTACCATAAGTGTGGCAGGGTATGCTCAGACGTGAGTCCCTTGCTCACTTTGCCACTGGATTCAAGCAAGCCGGGCTGAAGACGGCTGGAATGCCAGAAACCGGTCCTCGGAAGCTTGTTTCCGGTCCAGGGAAGACATGGCTTGGCAGTTCGGGCTGGACTGTTCGCATGAGGCACAGGGTCAGACTGATTTGCATCTAGCCATGTCTGAACTGGGTTGGCAGAGTGGGCTAAAGAACGGTGATGGATTAAACCCAGATCTTTTGACTGGGTGTGAGTGTTTGATTGATTCAGATGCTCCGTCCATCACCACCCCCTTTTGTACCGCTTTTGGCCGCCATAAGTGTGGCAGGGTATGCTCAGACATGAGTCCCTTGCTCACTTTGCCACTGGATTCAAGCAAGCCGGGCTGAAGACGGCTGGAATGCCAGAAACCGGTCCTCGGAAGCTTGTTTCCGGTCCAGGGAAGACATGGCTTGGCAGTTCGGGCTGGACTGTTCCCATGAGGCACAGGGTCAGACTGATTTGCATATAGCCATGTCTGAACTGGGGTGGCAGAGTGGGCTAAAGAACGGTGATGGATTAAACCCAGATCTTTTGACTGGGTGTGAGTGTTTGATTGATTCAGATGCTCCGTCCATCACCACCCCCTTTTGCACCGCTTTTGGCCGCCATAAGTGTGGCAGGGTATGCTCAGACGTGAGTCCCTTGCTCACTTTGCCATTGGATTCAAGCAAGCCGGGCTGAAGACGGCTGGAATGCCAGAAACCGGTCCTCGGAAGCTTGTTTCCGGTCCAGGGAAGCCATGGCTTGGCAGTTCGGGCTGGACTGTTCCCATGAGGCACAGGGTCAGACTGATTTGCATATAGCCTTGTCTGAACTGGGGTGGCAGAGTGGGCTAAAGAACGGTGATGGATTAAACCCAGATCTTTTGCCTGGGTGTGAGTGTTTGATTGATTCAGATGCTCCGTCCATCACCACCCCCTTTTGTACCGCTTTTGGCCGCCATAAGTGTGGCAGGGTATGCTCAGACGTGAGTCCCTTGCTCACTTTGCCACTGGATTCAAGCAAGCCGGGCTGAAGACGGCTGGAATGCCAGAAACAGGTCCTCGGAAGCTTGTTTCCGGTCCAGGGAAGACATGGCTTGGCAGTTCGAGCTGGACTGTTCCCATGAGGCACAGGGTCAGACTGATTTGCATATAGCCATGTCTGAACTGGGGTGGCAGAGTGGGCTAAAGAACGGTGATGGATTAAACCCAGATCTTTTGACTGGGTGTGAGTGTTTGATTGATTCAGATGCTCCGTCCATCACCACCCCCTTTTGTACCGCTTTTGGCCGCCATAAGTGTGGCAGGGTATGCTCAGACGTGAGTCCCTTGCTCACTTTGCCACTGGATTCAAGCAAGCCGGGCTGAAGACGGCTGGAATGCCAGAAACCGGTCCTCGGAAGCTTGTTTCCGGTCCAGGGAAGACATGGCTTGGCAGTTCGGGCTGGACTGTTCCCATGAGGCACAGGGTCAGACTGATTTGCATATAGCCATGTCTGAACTGGGGTGGCAGAGTGGGCTAAAGAACGGTGATGGATTAAACCCAGATCTTTTGACTGGGTGTGAGTGTTTGATTGATTCAGATGCTCCGTCCATCACCACCCCCTTTTGTACCGCTTTTGGCTACCATAAGTGTGGCAGGGTATGCTCAGACGTGAGTCCCTTGCTCACTTTGCCACTGGATTCAAGCAAGCCGGGCTGAAGACGGCTGGAATGCCAGAAACCGGTCCTCGGAAGCTTGTTTCCGGTCCAGGGAAGACATGGCTTGGCAGTTCGGGCTGGACTGTTCGCATGAGGCACAGGGTCAGACTGATTTGCATCTAGCCATGTCTGAACTGGGTTGGCAGAGTGGGCTAAAGAACGGTGATGGATTAAACCCAGATCTTTTGACTGGGTGTGAGTGTTTGATTGATTCAGATGCTCCGTCCATCACCACCCCCTTTTGTACCGCTTTTGGCCGCCATAAGTGTGGCAGGGTATGCTCAGACATGAGTCCCTTGCTCACTTTGCCACTGGATTCAAGCAAGCCGGGCTGAAGACGGCTGGAATGCCAGAAACCGGTCCTCGGAAGCTTGTTTCCGGTCCAGGGAAGACATGGCTTGGCAGTTCGGGCTGGACTGTTCCCATGAGGCACAGGGTCAGACTGATTTGCATATAGCCATGTCTGAACTGGGGTGGCAGAGTGGGCTAAAGAACGGTGATGGATTAAACCCAGATCTTTTGACTGGGTGTGAGTGTTTGATTGATTCAGATGCTCCGTCCATCACCACCCCCTTTTGTACCGCTTTTGGCCGCCATAAGTGTGGCAGGGTATGCTCAGACGTGAGTCCCTTGCTCACTTTGCCACTGGATTCATGCAAGCCGGGCTGAAGACGGCTGGAATGCCAGAAACCGGTCCTCGGAAGCTTGTTTCCGGTCCAGGGAAGCCATGGCTTGGCAGTTCGGGCTGGACTGTTCCCATGAGGCACAGGGTCAGACTGATTTGCATATAGCCATGTCTGAACTGGGGTGGCAGAGTCGGCTAAAGAACGGTGATGGATTAAACCCAGATCTTTTGACTGGGTGTGAGTGTTTGATTGATTCAGATGCTCCGTCCATCACCATCCCCTTTTGTACCGCTTTTGGCCGCCATAAGTGTGGCAGGGTATGCTCAGACGTGAGTCCCTTGCTCACTTTGCCACTGGATTCAAGCAAGCCGGGCTGAAGACGGCTGGAATGCCAGAAACCGGTCCTCGGAAGCTTGTTTCCGGTCCAGGGAAGACATGGCTTGGCAGTTTGGGCTGGACTGTTCCCATGAGGCACAGGGTCAGACTGATTTGCATATAGCCATGTCTGAACTGGGGTGGCAGAGTGGGCTACAGAACGGTAATGGATTAAACCCAGATCTTTTGACTGGGAGTGAGTGTTTGATTGATTCAGATGCTTCGTCCATCACCACCCCTTTTGTACTGCTTTTGGCCGCCATAAGTGTGGCAGGGTATGCTCAGACGTGAGTCCCTTGCTCACTTTGCCACTGGATTGAAGCAAGCCGGGCTGAAGACGGCTGGAATGCCAGAAACCGGTCCTCGGAAGCTTATTTCCGGTCCAGGGAAGACATGGCTTGGCAGTTCGGGCTGGACTCTTCCCATGAGGCACAGGGTCAGACTAAACCCAAATCTTTTGACTGGGTGTGAGTGTTTGATTGATTCAGATGCTCCGTCCATCACCACCCCCTTTTGTACCGCTACAGTGTGGACCAGCAAGGTCCAGGGGACTCACCAAGCAATGGGGAGTCAGGGCAAGTATGGCCAACCATGAAAGCCCAAGAACAATCATGATGACCCTCAGGAGGACCCACAGGCCAAATGACCAGAAGTCGCGAGTGGACCTTGGGCAAGATTGCAAAGCACCAGCCCTCGGAGCACACAGTGCAGGCAGGCTAGAGTTCTTTGGTGCAAATACTGCTCAGGGTCAGGACTAAACGGAGTCCAATGCACAAGCTCGAGAATCACCAAAAAGCCTATGCACTTGCAAATGGACCCGGTGCCCAGGGGTTCGGGTTACGCAGCCCCCACGAGTGATACTGGCCTCAAACTCGGTGAGAGGGCACATCGACCTGAGGAACCCACATCCTGTGTCGCTGAAATCTTCAGAGTCCGCAGGAGCTGAGGAGCAGCAGACCGGTCAGTTGCAGTTCGGTGCCTGTTGTAGGAGAGTAGGGTCTGCTATCCTATGGTCACCCCAAATTTTTGCTTTTTTGCTTCACTGGTTTATGACTTAATGTGGCTGTGGGCCTGCTAATCAGACCCACAGCCTGCTGTTCTCTCTCTAAATTGTAACCCATGTACTTTAGGTGCATAACGAAATTGGAACTGGTTCACCTTATTGGCCCCTGTAACAGTGTACCCAGGTACCCAGGGCATAGGTGCTTCCAAGGCCTACCAGGGGCTGCAGCATGTATTGTGCCACCCCTGGCCTGGCCTCCATATTTGACACAACTGGCTGATCACTCAGCTGGGGTAAGTCGGTGTAACCACCCCTTACTTAGGTGTAGTATGCCTATACCTAACCTAAAATGGACACATATGTTCCTATAAGTCACTCCTATGGAAGGCCTCATCAATCCTGGAGGCAGAGTGCTTGGAAATATGTGAGATGGTGCTCTGGCATGACCTGAGCCTGTCTGCAGCTTTCGGAACCATGTCCTTTAGCTGTTCCATGATATTGCCATACCATATACTCTTAAGTGCATTATGAACCTCGCGGTTAAATGCTATCTTAGGTTTGGCTTTATCAAAACATGTCGAGTAAGGTGTCATACGAATTGGAATACTACCCCCTCACCAGTTCTGGCGACAGGGGTAGCATTCCACCCTTCTAGAGGGACACGACATGTACCTAGCCTGAACCCCGGTTAAAGTTAAACAGAGCCTTAGCATCTCAAAATGGATGCTGTCACCACAGACACAAGTCTGACCTCCTGCTGCTGGGAGTCCTTCCAGCGAGGGCAGCTTGGACAAAGGGTTTCCTGCCTGGGGAGGTGCTAGCACCACTCCAGACAGGATTTTGTGTATTGGGTAGGACAGGGCTGAAAAGAAACAGACATGCCTGGGGCACACAAGGTGTCCCTGTGCATAGGCCAGTTCAAACCGGTGCTGGGCTTTCCAGCCCCAGTCCTGGCGCGAAACTGGACAAAGGAAAGGGGGTGTAACCACCCCCCTTCCTGGTCCCACCCAGAGGAGGGACCTAGTAGGTGATCCGGCCCTCCAGATTCGAATAAGAGTGGGAGCTGTGTCCTGAGACTTCAGATCATCCTGAATCAACTTGAAATACAGAAGAAGACTGGACTTCGACATTCTGCTGCACAGAAGACGGAAGAGAATCTCCCTTGTGGCCAAGGAGCGACCACCCTGTGAACACAGGCACCAACCAGCAACTCGACGTCTGCTTTGCCGCCGCCTCCCGCCGGAGCCCGAGCCCAGAGCCTGACAAGACCCAGACTCCCAGACTTCTCACAGCCTGATCCACAGTCCCTGCAAAGAAGGGACCCATGGAGGCACCGAGAGACGTGGGACCGGACATATTGGAAGACCCCCAAAACGCTGACTGCGCAGCATCAGAGGCACCCTCGACGCTGTGCTTTGGGGTTTGAGAAGCCCCGACCTCGAGCAGCCCTTGCACCGAAGATCAGCCCCCCAGCATCTCCACGATCTGCGTGGGGCCCTTTTGCATTGTGCCACTCGACGCGCCTAACCGTCCACTTGCCACGCGGCTAGTGGCCATCTTGGCGACGAAACCTACAACTTTCACTGCGGGTCTGGTTGCTCCAGACTTGCCCTTGCTCCTGTAAAAAGGAGCCCTTGCTCTGACCTTGCTGGTCCGAGTAACAAGCCTTTTTTGATTCCTGCGTGGCTTGCATTAGCCAAGGGCTGTTTGCTTCTATCAAGTCGCCGACACCGCCAACAGCGAGAAGCCTGCGTGGGACAGCTCGTGACCGACTCCTGGACGTCTTCAACCCCTCGTGTCCATGTGGCTGCAGAGAGAAGCTACACCTCGACGCCTGTTTGCACCCGACATCGCCTGGTTCCACTCTGGTTCCACGGTAGTCACTGGCCAGTGACTTTGAACATTGTCCCCTCTGCTTTCAGGTCTTCACCTCTTCAGATCCACCCTTGGATCCATCGGAACTCTTCACTTCAAGCCGCCTGCAGCATCTTCAGCTCCAAGCACCATCGACCTGCGTGACGAAACCCGACACTACTTCGACCCTATGCACCCGCTTCCTGTGGGTGAGGTAACTCAGCTCCGCCAGTGTTCCCACACTGGTACACACCTCTAGTGTCTGTGTCTCAAGTTTCAGCTTTCTAGGTCACTCGGAAGGTTCCTTCCTAACTAACTTTGTACTGTTTACGCACCATTGACATTGCATTGGTAAAGCGTGCACTTTCCGCACTGCTCCCGAGTCCCGCGGGCCTTTCCCGACTTCTTCACTGCTAGTCCCGAACAGCTCCAGCGATTCCCCAGGCCCTAGGCCTCTTCACTTTCCCCATAGTGGTTCTTATACCACTATTTTAGTATATGGTTTAGGTGGCCCCTAGGGCTCATCCATATTGTGCAACTTTTGTGTATTTAAACTGTGTTTTGTTTTAACGCATTTGCTTCTGTGCTCATAAAGAGTATCAGGGATATTTGTAGTAATAAATCTATATATATTTTCAATATATATCTGTGTGGTGTCCTTTCATTTGGTATTCAAGGGATTGTGTATGGTAAAACAGCTTGCTTCACATGCCCTTACAGAGTTTAGCCTAAGACTGCTTAGTCCATGCTACCCCTAGGATAGCTTGTCTATAAGGTTGACTTTACAACCTGCACCATAAGGGTTGCTTGGCATGATACAAGGTGATCACTAGAACTAGTGAGCATCATATATCAGGCCAACTTCTCACACCTGTGAAGCAGGGGAGTGACTCCTTCACTCCAAAGGGAGATTCTACTGTTGTCTTAGGTGCACCACAGGTCCTGAAAGAGCCTGTATGGAGCAAAGGCACAAACTAAGCTTCAGACGGAAAGGGGGATGAAGTCAAGCTCAGTCGAGGTCCAGCAAAGTCCAAGTGTCCAAATGGTCAAAGGTCAATGGTTTCTTCTTTGTAGAATCTTGTCCACGTAAAATCTAATGTCCTGTCAGTGGCGGTTTCTGTATTAGGGTGCCAGGGCTCCGCCGCCTTTACATTAATAGTAAAAAGGTTCCAACCGGAACAATGCTAAATCTGTTTTTATTTTTTTTTAAATGCACATATTTGGAAGTTGCTAGAATTGGGGGCACTGTCTGCCTCACTCACCGCATTGTTGCAATCAACACACACACACATGACTCACAGTGATTACATTCTCCCCCTGGGCGGGCTCGAAGTCTTCGTTTTTGACGGGTCGATAATCTCTCAGCCCGGAGGCCTGTGAGGTCATCAACTCGGTAAAAACTGAGGGTTAAGGCACAGTCTCCACCCCTGATGTCGTGGAGGTAAAGTTAGCCCTGGGCGTATCAGATGCAAGCCCTGTAGAGCTAACCCTCCACGTCAATCACGGAGTGGAGAGCATTGTAACCCCACCCTTTCTCAACACGTCACAGGGTGGGGTGGGACAACTCTATGAGGATTTGGGAAAGGGCGCGGTAATGGCTCCAGGCGGGAAGGCAAATGAATCTGTGCAGACTCGACTTGCGGTAAGAGACTGCTTCCTACACAATAGTTGGAGGGCATTTTAGCACCCGTGTGTGTCTCAGTGTTTAGACACATGATTTATTGTGATCTGCAGACAGTGCTGGCAGTATCCTTGCCCACAGCACTGCAGGTTCGTTTCGGTGACTCCAACTCGTGTACATCGTATGTGTCTGTGAATGAGTCAGCAGAGCAAGGTAAAACAAATTAATAACTGCCGGGCCCAGGCCCATTTTGGTTTGTTGTAATCGGCTGTTTCAGGCCAGGGTGCACTGTATGGTCCTCTGTGAGAGCACAGAGGGTAGTTGTACTTGTGGCTCGGTCATGTAAAACAGCCCGGTCTGAGACCGCACGGGGCAGGGAGATGTGCAAAGACCAAGGCATAGATGCATCAAGCTAAATTGCGATCGCAATTGCTGCAAAACAGTGATTGCGATTGCAATTCCCACTTCCGCTATGCATCAAGTACAAAAGCAGCAAATTGCGAAATCGCAAAACAAAGAATCGCTAAACCATTTGGAAACCCCCGTTGCGATTCCTTAAAAGTGATTACCCACATATTTAGCTAAAGCAATAGCGAATTCGCTATCATAGTGAATTCGCAAATAAATCGCTATTCCCATTCATCAACATTCGCACATACCGAAAATACCATAAATCGCTAAATGCGAGTCGCAATTTAAGGAGAAGCAAAACCAGGTGGTAACCATGAAGTCAAATTGGAAAAAAAAAATTTGCAAAGAACAAACAGGTGTTTGGTAAATCAAACACACTTAAGGAGACTTAGTAGGAGCATGAGGATAGTCACAATGACAGGTCTCTACATCGTGGCACGGCGGCTGAGGCTCCGGGCTGCAGCCCAGAATCGACGCAGGATCCAGGCGCACATCTTCCGGCTGCGGATTACACTCCTGGGACAGATTGAAGAGGAGATCTACTCCAAATACAGGCTCAATGGGGCAATGATTAAGAAGCTCATCAGAGACCTTGACCCCCTGATGCAGCACTCAACACGGAGGACCAATGCTGTGCCCACCCATGTCCATGTCCTGTGCTGCCTGCACCTCCTGGCCTCCGGCAGCTTCCAGGGGATAGTCGCATATGCAGGGGGTATATCCCAGAGCACACTGTCACACTGCCTACAGAGTTTCCTGGACGCCATGCTGAGCCGGATACATCACTACATCACCTTCCCAACAACTCAACAGGACTTAATTCAAACAAAACTGGACTTCTATCACACCACCCATTTCCCCCATGTAATTGGCTGCATCCACTGCACCCACATTCACATCTGTCCACCCGCAGAGACCGAATACATGTACCGGAACCGCAAGTCATACCACTCCCTCAACATTCAGATGGTCTGCAATGCAAAGACCATCATTACAGACATTGTGGCACAATACCCAGGGAGCATGCATGATTCCTTTATCTTCCGGCACAGCGGCATACACACCTGCTTGGTCAGGGGTGAATTTGGCGAAGGACATCTCCTAGGTAAGTACACATGCCCACATACAGTATGTTAAGACCATGTTGCCGCACAAAACAGGCACTGACCCTCTGCTCCTCCCTTCAGGTGACAACGCCTACGCCCTCCGTGAATACCTCCTCACCCCATACCTCAACCCAGCAACACCACAGGAACGGAGGTACAATGCTGCGCATATACACACCAGAAATGTGATAGAGCAAACATTTGGCATGTTAAATATTCGATTCCACATCCTCCACAAGACTGGCGGGGCCCTCAAATACCGGCCAGAGATCTGCTGCCGCATCGTTGCCGTGTGCGCCATGCTGCACAATATTGCTACCAGGCGGAGGATACCTGTTGAGGTGTCTGGTAGTGAGTCAGAGGGAGAATCCTGCTGAAGGTCACAGGCGCCGCGCCAACATCACACAGAACTATTTCTAGCGCACCCATACCCCTCACACAACACTGCACTCATGCAAGCCACATCAATGATTGACATGAGGAAGATTTGTTTTCAAAATAAAGCTTTTGTTTAATTCACAAGCTCTCGATGTGCTTTTATCAGCAAAAAATAGTGGTACTGTATTCAGACTTCCAAGCTCATTTAACCCGAGCTGGCGTGCATGGTTACCTCACCATGGCACTTCCGGAAATGTCAAGTAACTAGCGCCTCCTGCCGGATGCACCCTGTCGCCTCTCACCCTCCACGTCAGGCTGATTTTGTCGTGATGGCCTGGGAACTGCGCCGCCTTTCTGTTTGCACCGGCACAGACAGGCTGCTGAGGCTAGATGTCCCTTCGCTGGCATCATCCCCCTCCTTGCATTGCCATGGTCTGCCGCCTGTTGGTGCTCCACAGCGTGGGTGACCTGCTCCAGGGCCCTTGCAACATCAGCACAGCATTAGACCATCTGGATTTGCATGGCCAATGATCTGCGCGAGAGCTGAGAAGTGGCATTCCCAATCAGGTGATTGGAACGTGTGTAGGATGATAGCCGTGTGAGCAGCTGCCTGTGGCGTCTGCGGGTGATGTCCTGCTGCGCTACCATCAGCCGGCTGCTCTCCTTCACCGCTGTGGTCAGTTCCTGTACACTCTCAGTGAGGAAACTAATGTTGCGTGCAGTTTTGTATAGCTGCAGCTGAATTGCTGCCATGTGCTGTGCCTGTTTACGGTGCACAGCAAGCATCTGAGCCTCAATGTTCAGGCCCAAGTTGTGTGCATGTTGCTCCATGTCTGCTGTGGTGGGCACGTAGCGCTGCTGCCGTAACCTGCTGCTGGCGTGGGCACGCACACTTGCTGGGTGTCGTGTCTGCCTCCTGGGTAGGGGTGGGATCTGCTCCACTGCCATGCGTGCCGAGTGGGGAGGGTGTGCTCCACCTGTAGCTGCAGGGGTGTCCCTGGGTCTCGGTGCAGGTGCAGGTCCAGGTGCAGGTGCAGGTGCAGTTGCTGGCTCTCCCCCTCCGTCTCTTCAGGTGTCTCCGCAATGTGGAGAATCTCACTGTCAGACGTGTCAGCATCTGCAGCACCTGTGATGTGGATGAGTGCATGATTAATGATATGATTCAGGCACCTGGGATGTAGCAACATGCATGCAGGCTCGCTATTGCTTGATGTCTGCATTCCCTAACTGGCTTTAGGGGTCTGTGTTACTTGACTATTCTGACTGTGTGTGGCTATCAGGGCACATTGACACACTACAGGTTCCACAATGCATTTGGGCGTTTGGGAGGAGCAGGGACTGGATTACTGGGGTTACAAATATGGATTGCACTGGGGGCATGGGCATTGTTAGGGTACGGGGTCGCAGTAGCATGGCTCTTACCTTGAGATTGGTGTGTGGAGCGGGAGGTGTCCAGTTGAGTAACGCCCACGCAGGCTGCATGGTGGATGGTGTCCTCCACTAGGTCCTCAATGGGTGTGTTTTCAGGGACTGTGGAGTGTCCTCCTCCCGTAGCCAGTCTCTCCCCCAGTCTCTCAGCAATGCACTCCTTGGCACAGTCTCTGAGATCGTACCACCTCTTTTTTAGGTCATCGATGGACCGGTACGTGACTAGCACCGCGTTCACCTTAGCCTTGATGCGCACCCAGATGCGTCTCTTGGTAGCCTCGGGCACCTTCTGGGACAGCTTCCCAAACAGTTGGTCATGGTCCCTGCTGACTCCTTCTATCAGGTACTCCAGTTCTTTTTCGCTAAATGTTATTTTGCGCTGCCTGGGTTTTTCACTTTGTCCTGCAGCTTCCTGGGACATTGTGGTATTTTTTTCAATCCTGTATTGGCACTGCAGGGTGTGTCTCTTGGAACTCAGTGCTCTGCCTCCTCCTGTATCCAGCTCTGTGATCCAGATGATGCATGGAGCAGGCTACTTCCTGGTAGTGAGATCATCATTGTGCTCAAGATGCGACTTCACGTTTTAGCGATCTCACAATCTGCGAGATCGTTAATTGCGATTTCGGTAATTGCGGATTCGCAATTACGGGGTTGGAAACAGCCGACTCTGCGATTTAGTAGGGATTTTTGTGGATTCGCATTTGTCGATTGCGGGCGGTTGCGATTTGCAGATATTTAGCGATTTGGATGATGCACCCATTCTGCGATTTCTAATTAGCGATTCATTATTTTTCACTATTTGGGATTTGCAGAATGGGTGCTTGATGCATCTAGGGGCAGGAGTGTAACAACTGGTTAACTGTTGATGCGCAGACACGGGAGAAGGGGGCATGCCTCATCTGTGGGGTTTGAAGAGCCCTGCCTATATTTATCCTGCCAATTTTGGGCAGATGGCAGTAACTGCAATGTGGGCTGAGACATTGATGCTCTGGAAAAAAAGGCTTTCTACACCTAGCCCTTGTTGTTGGCTGAGCGCCTTTTCATCGGAGTAAACCGTGTAACACCTACTGACTCACTTAGCTTAGGCGCTGAAGCCAAGGGTAGCTACAAGGACTGTCCTGGTATGACCATCTCCAAATCGGAGGAATGCAGAGAGGGGCACACCACATAGGGATCAATTCTCAGCTGTTTTTGACTGTGCCTGCACCATGACAGTATAAAGCACCTTTACAGAGTGCTGAGGATGTGAGGCCAGTTCCAGTTCACTAGCAATGAGCAGAATACCCATGAAAATCTGTTTTACCGTGATAGAATCTTGAGGGGGAAAACAGAAAATGTCTTTAGTTACTTTCATCCCTACTGACCGAGAACATGATTTAAAGTTGTCTCATTGATTGCCTTATATGAAACATTTAGGCCAGTTCCGGATTTGGGTTACGAAAAGTAAAAAAACAAACAGTACTGACTGACAATCTTTCCTGTCACGAGAGGGGGAGTTTGCAGTCTGTCAAGTGAGGTGTAGCGAGTACTATCAGGCATTCCTGTGGCTGCTGCTGCTTCTGTTGAGTGTCAGCGAATTCCCCGAGTTTGTAAACATCGTTTTGTAAATGACATTCTCTGGCAACTGTTATAAATGTTTGATATTTCAGTATTTAAGTATTCACCGCCTTTAATTAGGTTCCTGGTTCCACTGATAAATACACATTAAATTATTCACTTAAAACATTAGGTAATATGCTTCTTCACATTAAATTAAATATGACAAACTAGTACACTATCATGGAGTCGGATCTTTCTGTTTGGTTGGTTAAGGTGGGTTGAGATTGTACAAATGTGATTATTGATATAACACACTGAATTCACTTCAATCGAGTTTTAACTCTTACATACGTGGTGTTTCCACACTTGGTGGTGGGAGAATTACAACGCTCTCGTAGCTGCCAGACTTTCTTTGCATCGTCCAAGGCAAATTACTTAATTCTGTCTTCTGCACCCTTCCCTTACGAGAGATAGGTATTAAAGTGTACTTGTGCCCAGGAATCAGCAAGGTTAGCACCAGATATATCAGCCATGCTTAATATGGCAGGAAGTAGTTGAGTTTCCTGATTGGCAGGGCTCAACATACCATGCCACCACAGTTTGGACCCATCCAAATGGAAATCATCTTGATCCTGCTCTAATGGGAACAGTCCAGCCAGAACTGCCTGACCAGGTCCTTTTATAATATAATGCTAATTGGTCTGATGTTATTGTCAGAAGAAGTCAAAGACTGCTTCGTTGCCAAAGGCATAATGCAAAAACAAGCTCAGAGGGACAGTGCCACATTGATTGGACCCCAGGATGCTCTGTTGGATGCAATTACTGTAGTCTTTCCTATTAAATCTGATACGATACAAATGAGTGATGGTAAGCTAAACATATTTGAAATTCCTGATGATCTCTTAGATCATTTGTAGGATCTGGCTGTGATTCTGGTATTGAGACTCCTGCCAAAGCTGTTTTAGACGTGCAGAAGCTGCTTTTCTTCATGGATTATTGTTGAAGGTGCAAAGGCAACTACATACTATATGTGTGGGATGCAAATGCAATCCTTACAACAAAATGTCAAAGAGAGCGTCAGAAGAGGGCAAGATGAACAATGCAAAAACAACAAGGTGGTGGATGGAATGCTTGAATTAATCTAAGCCACTGGCGATCTCTCAGGGCTCAATTTTTTCCAACCTTTTCTTGCGGTGGGAGAAACCGCCCCCCACCCTCCTTTTGCAGTTTGCTTATTACATTCGGGGACAACATTTTTCGCCACACCACTTTCAAAATCCACCAGCCGCCACTGTGTCCTGTAGCCAGGTAACCCATTTTATACCCACGGGAAAGGGTTGGACAGATTCAGGAGACCCTCCTAGGGGAGGGGCAGGACAGAGGGGTCGCTACACCCATGTCCTTTGTCCAGTTTTGTGCCAGAGCTGGAGCCCATGGCTCCCTGAACTGGTTTGAACTGGACTATGCATAGGGACACCAAATGTGGCCCAAGAGCACTCTCAGAGTGCACCCACCCAGCCCCAATAAACTAAATCCTGTCTGGGAGGTGGTCATACCTCCCTGTGACAGGATGCCTATTGTGCTGCCTTCCGCTGCTCGAGCTTGGCTCAGCATCAGGGCAGAAATGTGTCTCTGGTCGGCAGCGTCCATTTTGTGCTGTCCAAGTCGAGAAGGCTGGCACAGGGAAGACCAGTGACCCCATGAAGTTCGCTTCAGAAGGGTGGAATCATACCTTCCACACCAGTTACTGGTGTGAAGGTATGATTCTAAGGTGTTTGATACCAAACTCGATATGTTTCTATGCAACCGTTTTTGAGACAGAATTTACCAAGAGGTTATAATGCACCTCTACGTATATGTCCGGCTGAGTCTCAGCCAACCCAGGAGAATGGTCTCCGAAGGCTGCAGAGAGGCTTTGCTCATGCAGGGGCACCCTCTCACATAAAACCACGCAACCTGCCTTCAGGATTGTTAAGGCCTGCTATAGGGGTGACATAGGTTTGAGGTGTAGTGACAGTTAGATATAGTGAACCTATATCTAATGTAAGTGGTGCAAACACCACCTTACACAGGCTGCAGTAGCAGACTTTGAGTTCCTTTTTGCATGGCCTCTCATGGGTGGCATAATACATGCTTCAGTCCATGATAGGTCTCTGGGGTACCTATGCCCTGGGTACATGTGTACCATATACTAGGGACTGATAAGGGTACCCCAGTATCTAATATGGAGTGTACCAAAGTACATGCATGACAATTTAAGGAAGAAAGCAGATAGACGGGGGTACTGATTAGCAGGATCCCAGTCAGACTAGTCAAAAACGTTGAAACATCATGCAAAAAGTGGGGGTAACCATAAGAAGCAGATAGTACTTTCCTACACTATATACCTGACTTTTTATTATAAACAGTTTTGATAACAATAGTAGGCCTAACATATTGATTGTGAAGAACTTATGTTAAAGGCAATAAGCAGTTACAGGTGGATTGTTATTATGAATTAAAGCCTATGTTTTTTTCTTGTTACATATGATCTCATCGATTACATTAATGGGCAAGTGTTTTGGCGATAGTTACCCTGCCTGACACACCATGAGTATGGAGGATTTCCACTGTGAGAATCCTTGTCAAGCTCTGTTAGGAGAGATACTAATTTTCTTTGTCATCTCTAATTTTGAACTTTTGCAATTTTATGGCTGTTTGCTTGATGGTTGACTTGTGGGAAATCTTATGCTCAGTACAGTAGGCCTGAGTTGGTTATGGTGATAAGCCAATGATAACAGCTATAAACGTAATTGATGTATAGGGAAATGTTATGCCTTATGACATAGGCTCAGCCTGTTTATTATGAAAAGGTATTACCAAAGCAATTTTCTTGGCTTACTTATTGTGAAAAGCATATGGTAAAGCCAGTAGACCTGTAACAGTGGCTTGTTGTCATATTATGGTACAGGCCGTGGAAAGGTATTTGGTTACAAGTAATCCTACAGAATACCATCATAGGCATGGGTTATCGTGTTGGTCACCTACTCTTAGAAACCCTAGAAGTAGAGGTTCACTGCCATGATTCCTGTTAGGCCCTATTGAAAGCCACTGTATATTTTTTGGCAACTTTTACCCCACTAACACACTTAGTGGGATAACTATTAGAACAAAATTTTGCTCTATAAGCGTATTTTGCACATTTTGCTTATTTGGATCAGTTGTCCAATGTGGTCAAATGTTTTAATGTTTTGTTTCACTTTTAAATAATGTGATGAATGTGTTTCTTTTGTTGTAAACGTTTTTGAGGAAAAATTATTTTATTTGGTCTCATTAGGGCATGAATTAAACAGCTAGGTGTTGTTCTTTGATTTCTCCTTTCCAGATTTTAAGCAAAGTTTCTTTTTGACTGTTGGTTAAGCTCCCCGCTCCACGTCGCAAAGGGAGTTCAGCAGCCATTTCTATTCCACAGTTGTAGTACACACTAGGAAGCCAGTTTAACACACACTCTCATTGATTGTTATTCTGCTGTCCTGCCATATTTAAACCGTAACGTGCTCGCGTCGGCCAACAGCCGACGCAAGCACTACCTTCCGGGTGCGTCCGGTTGCTGCGCCCACCCTTTAAAACGCACGCACGGCGGCGGAATGTCCACCGCGGTAAACGGGTTAAACATAGCCATGACGCAGACCCGTCAACTCTGTTAGTGGGGTATCTGTCAGAATGGTATTTTGCTGTATGATAACTATTTGTTTGCCCATTTTGCGTATTTTGCACACTTGGAACAGTTATCCCATGTGCTTACATTTTTAAATGTTTGGTTTCACTTTTAAATAATGTGATGATTTTTTTCTTTTGTTCTAAACGTTGTTGAGCAAAAATGTATTTAATTGGTCTCAGTAGGGTCTGATTCGAACAGCTAAGTGTTGACTTTGATTTGTCCTTTCCTGATTTTAAGCTAAGTGTCTTTTTGGCCCTTGGTTGAGTTTCCCGCTCCACATCACAGACAGAGTACTGCATACATGCCAACCCTTCCAATACAGACGGGAAACTACCAATTTCAAGACTAGTCTCCTTCCTCCCGATTCCTGCATGCAACAACCCAATTCCTCTGCTCCACCTGACAGGGCCTGATCTTGTGTAACTCGTAGTATGCACTGCCAGTAACCTGATCCGGCAGGCCAGTGCACAACACTTACTTCACGCTCTCTCTGCCTGCCATAGCGCGTTCTCTGTGCGCATGATAGGTAAGAAAACCCCCCAGACATTTGTGTTTCTAATATGCGATCCTGCAGCAGCAGACTTGCAAATCCCACACATGGTAGTAACCCGATTCAGGCCCCAAAGACGTCAATGGGATAAAATACATTCTCCTGATTATTTTTTTTAATCTCCCACTTTTCTCTTCTAAAATGTTGGCATGTGTGGTATTGAGATGTCATTTTAACTCACGAGCGGTGGCCCCTCCTTTAGGGCAGAGGAGCATCGCCCCCTTGCTGCCAGCACCGCAAAAGTGAAAAATAAAATGGTAATACATTGAATTTATTACCATTTCATTTTTCCCTTTCCCTAGCCGAGAGGGTGTTTGGGGGTGGGGCCACTGCTGCTGACTGGCAGCAGGGGAGGGGTGTTCACTTCAACAGTTTACACTGTGCATGTTACTTTAGCCGGCTGTCTTGTGACGGCCAGCCTGACATGCGCAGTGTAAACCTCTCCACCCAGCTGTCTCAGACAGCTGGGTAGAGAGCAGGCACAGTCACACAGTACCTGTAGGAGCGTCGAGGTAGCCCGCTCCATCCAATCATGATGCTGCTGAACAGGGGCAGCTCCTCTGTAATGGCGGAAGAGCTTCACCCGACTACCCAGAGCCAGCAGCTCATAATTAAAATTATAATACCACAATGTTATTATAATTGTATTTCTTGCTGTCTGAGCAGCGCAATAAGTATAGTGTGGGCTGGGCATGACAGGGAGGAGGGGTAGTTTGCACTTATAAGTGAACATGTCTATTTGGCTGACCGTATTAGGCTGGCCAAACAGACATGCACACTTATGTTTCTTAAACCCAGCTGTGTTGCACAGACAGGCTGGAGAAAAGCAACACGCTCCAATGCCCTGTCTGAGTAGCAAACGGAACCGCTCAGAACAATCCTGGCGCTGCTCTCATTCTATGAGAGCAGTGTCTGGAATGGGTGTGGAGCCTGTGCCCTGAGGCCCATCCACATCTGGGCAGGAGGAAAGAAGCAATGCTGCTCCTTCTGCCCATTTTGTTTCCTCTTTCTGCTCACTTCTGACCTTCAGTTCTCTTTCTTCCCGTTTCTGACCTTTATTTTGCCTCTTTCTGCTGTTTCTGAACATTATTTTGCCTCTGTTTCTGCCCGTTATTTGTCCTCTTTCTGCTCGTTTCTGACCTTCATTTTTCCTCTTTCTGTTTTTTTCTGACCTTTCTTTTTCCTCTGTCTGCTCATTTCTGTCCTTGCTTCTTGATGGAGACGTCGCATCCACAGTGCCCAGAAACCACTAGGGGTGACAGTGCTGTGCTATACAAAGGTTCATTGATTTATTGACCGCACGTGATTGCAGCCACCCACAAGCCATTTGTCTTCCTAACCACACTCAGGGGTTGCCAGCTGCCACTGTAACTCAGACTCTAGTTGATTGTAATTCTGCTGTCCCCCTATTTAAATATGGCCCTGCCGCCAAAGGCAAACTCGTCTGTGCCTAACCGGGGCAAGGGGCCAGCCATTATGCCAACAAAATAATTGTTACCCCTGTGGAAACTAAAGCACTTGACTCGATAAGCTATCCTATCAGCACCCAGCTGCAGATGCATTTAAAAGATAATGGGATTTTCAACCATTCTCATTGTCCCCTCTGGTGTTGATAAAGATAATATTAGGGAATTAGTTGCCAGCAATGTTAAAACAAATCATCCGGTACAGCGCATTATTGACAATATAGTTATTATCTATTTAAATAGCGACTCATTAACAAAGCACAATTTAGAGATATTTGATTTCTTCGACGCAGAAAAACCTGGCCTACCGCTCCTGTCTGAAAATTGGATGACCTAGGAATCTAGCTTTGATGTGCTAGCTGCCCTCCCAAGTAACTAGTATGTCTTTTATTCAAATAGATTAGCAAGTAAACAAGTTGGCAGGGTAATGGCTATTATCAATTACAATCCTAAATCTTCAAAACTTCAATGTAAATTATTCTCCAAAATGGACATCCTAGCTTTGAAAATTCTGCTTACAAAGCAGACTTTGATTTATCTACTTCTTTATCGACCTCCCAACTACATGTCCACTTTCCTTAACAATTCCATGAGTTTATTAATTCACTTATAGTGGATACTTAAACCTTATTGTTGTTGGAGACATTATTGGGCTAATGATGAAAGTATGTGTCACAAATCCAGGGACTTCATGGAGCTAATGAAGAGCATCAACTTAATTAAAAAAACATCACAGTACCTACTCGATTCGATTCAAAATCTTTATTTGGCACTATCTCATTGAACGATAAAAGAACAAACATGATAAATGGCTACAATACCACCAGTAAAAAACTGTATAAAAAGACAGGGGAGCGATCATATAATAGTATTAAACAGCTCAGCTAAAAGAGGTCAGCTACAAACGACATCCAAGCAGACTCCCCCCAGTATTGAAATACTACAACACAGATAAAACAGTTAAAAAAGATAGAGGAGTAACGATACAAAAAAAATAGACAGTTCAGTTAAGAAATATCGTCCGCAGATAGCACCCAGACTCCATAATAAAAACAAACTATGCACAGCATTAAAGGGAGAACCATCTAAAATAGGCAAGAACTACATGTAACCAGATGTGCTTTTTCTAGTTCACGTCACACTCCATATATAAGAGGCTGTTCTAAAGCATGTAGTGAGATCCTACAATGCAGACAGGTACCATAGAGAAACATTGGAATCGCTGATACCATTTACAACACAGATTGGTATCAAGAAAAATGTCCTTTGATCGCGTGAAATCGACAGAATAATATAAAGGGCTACGTGCTCTGTTACGAAACGCTGTCCCACTGTCACGGTACCGTATCCCTGTTCCCTTGATTCATAATGAGAAAGGCAACAAGGTGATGTACTATGTCCAGCCTCAGCCTCTGTAAGAACAAAGCGGTATTGAGTGTTCGTCACCATGGAAAGATGCAGTTGAAGGCCCTCGGAGAAGTGTCTGACAAATATGAGACAATTGTTAGTTTCTTGGACATAAAAAACACTCTTTTCTATTCTAGCACCTAAAAAAGCGGCCATAAGATCATTCATATGCAAAGCAGTGATTCTGTAGGGGTTTTGGAGCATAGGGTTATCAAACAATGATTTAAAGATTTCGTTAACATAGTATAGCCACAGGATTTTAAAGGGATGGTCTAACGCTAAACATTCCAAAATGATGGATTTTTTAAAAGCCGTTCCGGTTTTAGCCCAAATTGATTGCCAACGTAGAATGGGCTTAAGATGAAGCGCGTCATCCAGGTGGGTCTAGAAGCAGGGGTAAACAACAAGTGTGTAAGAAAAGCATTCTCTTCCACCTGAAGAGGACAACTGGAAGAATAATTTCACAGCTCATCTTCATACATAGCAGCAGAGAGGGCTCTTGCTTTGTAAATGTTGATCATTTCCCTGATGGGTCGACTACCAATTTACGGGAGAACCTACACATTCCCTCGTACATTCTACTCATTTTGGATCAAGCGTTTTCAATATGTTGAGTCCATAAACCATTGTTAGTGAAAAGGATACCCAAGTAGCAACATGAATTGACCTTCACGATGGGAGAGCCCTTTATAAAAAATGTCTTACACTTCTGGTTCTGTCTATCGCAAGTCATCGTAAATGTTTTAGTTATATTGATCATTCATTTTCTAGCCGCCTTGACGTCTGCAAAAGTGTCCATCAGTCTCTGTAGATCGACAGCGGTCCTAGACATTAGGACCTTGTCATCTGCATATAAGGGTATTGGAACCAAACGCACACAAACTATAGACGAATCAGCCTGTAGAGCCTGCAGGGTACCATCCACGACATTGATAAAAAGGGAAACAAGCATTTGCAATGCAATAGGTCTCGCATTTGCGAGAGTTTAAGCTATTAGTATTGTAAATGACATTGCCTTTTATTTATGTTTTAAGACCCAAAACATAAATAAAAAACATTGCCATTTAAAATGCCAATAGCTAAAACTCGCGTAAATGCGAGACCTATTGCATTGAAAATGCTTGTTTTGCTTTCCCTTTACTATCTTTTTCCTTCCACTGGCTATCAAGGGAGCCACTGTGAATTTGCTTTCTGTGATATGCTTTCATTGAAACCTACATGCACTGCTGTGTTTCCGTTTAATCGAGTGACACATAGCTGTTACTTGCATTTATTGGACAATGCACATCTGTGTAAAATAATATTACTGAGCACATGTTTTAGGTAAGGTTTTGCAGCTATTTATTGAACTAGTTGTTAGATGCTGCTGCAGACGTTTTTTTAACAAAAGGTTTGAAGCAATAGTATATTTCAGGGTTGTGCGGGTGTTATCAGTTAATCTGTACAGCCACAAAATGAAAGTAATGTACAGTCCTTCCACTAAGATGCTATCCCATGAAGCCTGCACTTGAAGAATGCTTTGGAACCCTGAAGCCGCTGGAGGGGACACCTATGCTCATGACCCTGCTTCGCCTCCGCGGCTAGTGCGCAGCGCAGCACTCCAGTATGGACCCCCCCCCCCCACACACACACACACACACATGCCCTGGAGTCAGGTTTTCAAGAGTCAGCATTAACAGCAGTGTGACCCCAGCCTGTGTCGCAGCTTACTAGTGCTGGTCTCGACCTCTGAGAGCTGGTGTCACCCCTTCAGCCCAGAGGTGTAAGTCTCTGACTCAGTCTAAGGAGCTGGTCTGTCTCTTTCAGCCTGTAGATGGGCGCCGTCTGCCGCCTTCTGCCATGGCCTTAAGCCAACCCCCTGCGGTGTTTCACGGAGCCCCTTTCCAGCACAGGGCCTATGAATATCCCTGAGTTATGGGAGCCTGAGGATCCCTCACATTCTTAGGAGGGCTGCAATAATTTTACGTTATGTCACTACTTTCAGTCTATGTGAGCTGGTCTCTGACGTGGTCTGTAGAGGCTGGACCTTGGGAGATAGGTCTTCTCATTTGAGGTTAAAGAGATGCGTATTTTGCCGACCCAAGCCTGCGTGGATGACCCAGGACTTCTCATTTTAGGTTAAACAGCAGTCAAGTCCTGCTGACCCTACTCCCAGCGCTCAGTACACGAGTGGGCATGCACGTTTTCTTCTTTCGGGACATGCCCATACCATGCAATAATATATCGGTTTTGTGGCACGCTTAAACATGCAAGTGTTACCCAAAGGTGATTACTTGCAGTGGGGATTATCCAGTGTCTCATGCGGCCATTGACAGTTTGATCTACTCTACGCATCATCCTCAGAAAGATGAAAGGCGAAGTGGCCCGCTGGGATACAAAGCTGCGACGCAGACGTCAAGCACGGATCCCTGCTGTGGATGCTTTAATCCGTGTACAATAGGACCAGGCTACGTGTATATTTCTGATTCTAGTTACACAAATATGCACCAAAGACGGGCACCATCAAATGTTTGATCTTTAGCGCCTGCGTTGGGTGCAGCGGTTGGCTGTATGTCGTTACAAAGCATTCCGTTGCAACGCATGCCTTTACCACGCATGTGTTACAATGGAATGCGTTTTCCATGCATAACCTTTACCACGAATATTCCTTTACCACGCATAGATCTACAACGATTTTTGTTGTAAATGTATGCATGGTAAGGGCATATTCTTGTTAAAGGTTATACCCCTCCCCTTACATGAACCTCCAGCCCCCACTCCTTATAATTACCCATGCCCTTAACCCTTAATTTTTTTTTTGTAAACTAAAATTCCCATTACCTTTTCAAGTCGTCTCCTCTCCATCTTCCTTGGTGACGTCGGTCGTACCTCGTAAAGAGGAAGCAGAAGTTTCTTTCCGTTTCCTCCCTAACGACGCTGATTGCCTCAGCTTCGGCACATCAGGTACCTTTTTTTGGGGGGGGGAGACCCCCCTTTTTAATCCCACGCCTTTTTTTATTTTTCGGGGGGAATCCCCCCCAAGCCCAGCCTTTTTTTTTTGTTGCATTTAACACACATTACTTTACTACGTATCTCGTAGTAAAGGTATGCGTGGTAAAGGCTGTCGTTGTAACCAATCATGCATTGTAATGCATGCGTGGTAAAGGTTTTCGTGGAAACGGCCACGTTGTAGTGGCCGTTTCCCCAGCGGTTTTCGTCCAGGATGAGTCAGGCCTGCTTACAGGCCCCTGTTTGTTCCTGTCCATTGAATGTACAACTCCTTGTAGAGATCTGCAAAAGGACATCTCTCCAGTGGGCACTGTACCTGTCCCTTCATGTGCAGACGTGGGTGATGCATTGGGCACAGACTCTGTCCCTTTTCAGCAGGGGTGGGCTAGAGGAGTTTCCTGCTCCAGGCACCGTACCTGCCCCATCTGTGACTGAGGAGGGTGGGACCCCAGCTGTAGATATAGCGGCGGTGCCTTCCTCTTCAGGCTCAGAGGGGTTCCCTGCAGTGGAACCGTACCTGCTCCCACCCTGCATGGAGGTCAGGGAGAGGGGCGGGTCTGCCATCCTCTGCAGGTGGTGGTTTGTTCCCGGGTGTGGTGCCTGTACCTGCCCTCCCTACTATTCAGGGGCACGGTAGGGTGTCCAGTGCTGTACTTTGGGTACAGAACCCCCTCCCTGTGTTGTGGTGGGCGAGGGGAGTTCCCTCCTATGGGCACGCTACCCATGGGTGGGCCAGGCTGCTGACAGTGACAGTTAGTTCTAATCTCCTCACAACAATAATTACCATTGCCTCCTCGGGTGTTCACGGCAGCGGTGGCCTCGCACACCTGCACAGGTCCAACATGTCTATCAAGGTGTCCCATCGGGAGGGGTGGGTGGAGTGTGCACACCTTGCACAGAGCACACAAACCTGGAGGGGCCCTTGGGTTCAGGGGTGCCTGCTTAGCAAGAAGGGCGCTGAAAGAGGATGCATTTTGAGGCACAACACCCCCAGGTTTAATTGTTGACTTGAGGTCTAGGGGTGGCAGCACACACCACACCCACGGCAGCTTCGAAGGAGTCACCTGCCAAGAGTCTATTCGTGGGTTGAGGCGGAGGTTGCTGTAGAAGGGACCCTGGGGAGTGAGGCTCCACACAGGGATCCTCGGCCTAGATCTTTAGGGCCCTGGCGGTTCTGGATAGAACAGGACTGACTTGTTTATTTATTTATTTTAATTTTAAAAGTTTTATATAGCGCTAGTGTAGTGTAGTTCCTATATTCCCAATAGGCTCTGCGCATTGGAATAATATATACTGCAGCTTAGACGTAGGACTAAGGTCAACTAGGTCTCTGCCGAATATATTAGACTTAATTATGTGTGTGCCTGCTAGCTCACAAGTCACTAGAAACTTTCTCGAAAGTACAAGAAGGGATTAGTTTCTGACAACCATATTACATGACAACTTTGTTTCCCAAGAATAAGAAACCAATCTTCAGAGTCGTGGAAACAATAGATAACTATTTTACTCAGTCAATCGTGTATACTTAGTTTCACCAGAGTTGCTGAGAAATTAGAGAGACAGGCGTTTTCAATAAAAGGTATTTATTGAACAGTCTTCTATCTCAAGCATGAGAAATGTACTGCTACAATAGTAATGCTGGTTATAAAGTACAAGGCATATAATACAAACAGTATTATAAAGTAGTACTGTAAAAGCATGATATGGTTTCTAAGCCATAAGTTGCTTTAAATAGATAAAATGCATAAAATACATACAATGATAAAAGAGATGGCTAAAAGTACTCAACTGGTGCTTCTAAAATACGCCTACCCCGATGTACCTGACCTAAGCCTAGCACAAGGGAAGAGATAAGTTTAGGAGTAGTTTTAAGTTTAGTATTCTTTGCCTAGAATCTGCCAAGAGTCTAATCAAGAATTCTCTAAGGGTCTAATCAGCTCCGTACCTTGGTTTAGAATGAAGGAGGTCTTGTATCTCTCTCTCAGGACTCGATCTCCCAGATACCTACAAGGGTAAGCTGGAAACACTGGAGCTGAATTTCTCGGCAAGAGAAGAAACAGCGTCTCTCAGTGCGTCTGCTGGAGGGCCGGCTTCCTTCAGCACTTGCTGCTGCAGGGCGTCGGGCAAGTAGTTAGTCGATCTGCTCCAAGATCCACAGTGTGTTAGTTTGGGCAAATGTAGGCATATTTATACCATGAAGGTGCCGAGTTTGACGCATGATTGGACTAAATAACGTCACTCAAAGGTTCAATTCCCAGAAAACTCCAGGATTTCTTGGATAACTTAGTATTCAAGTAGGGGGAAGATCCTAGCTGCTGAAGGTGGGTTTTTCCAAGAAATCGTCGTGAATTCTCAGAACTTAGTGGAAGTAGCCTTGCCGTATTTGGGCTGTAAGGCTCATGCCAAATATGGTAATGATTTCTATGCCTATATAAGGATAGGGTAAAGTATACCTATATAAGGGCATGAATCGGGAAAAGTTACACTAGGGACCTAGATTCGTTTACCCACTCCACGATCTTAAGTTCAATAAGACTAGACCTATAAGCAGTGATCAAAATCTAAAGTAAGTGTTCACAATCCCACCCAAAATACAAATTTGCATTTGAAAAGGCTTGTTTATATGAAAAAACAAAAGTGAAAGTACACTGTATGAGCTAATAAGAAAGCATACCTTCAAATATTTACAAAGCAAAACGAAAAAATACATTCATGAAATGTCTCTTAAGTCTGTACAGAAAAGAAAAATTAAATCAAGACCAATCCATAGCATAATATTTGAAACAATTGTGTTATGATGGCTAGGCCAAAATATTGTCAGTAGGAAGTTCTATAAAGAAATCTTGTTCTCTATGAATAGTTCTACTTTAAGCAGAAGACTCTGTGCCCAAACATTTTTTTTTTCTAATTTTGGAGAAAGTTCAAAAGTTGCATTTGTAGAAAAGTTTGTAAGCCGGAGGGTTTGTTTAGAAAAATGAAGGACGAATTGCAGAGTTCAGGGAACGCCGTGTCAATATTATCAAAAGTTATTTTCAGAGTTAGGAGAAAATATCAGATCATCGAGGCTGGCAAAGAAGCCGTCTACCGTAGTAGGCCAAAGTGGAACTACTTGATCAAGCAGATCAAATGCGCATAGGTGTGAATCATTGCCGTCAGCATAGGAAGCATTTGCAACGTCAGCAGTCGATGTTACCTGTATGCCTGTAGTTTCTCGTATCTCACCCGCAGTTAAACTTGCTGGGGAAACCTCAATGAATGCCTTCATCAGAATTGGAAGGCGTTGGGGACAACACGATGCTTGAGCCGTTACAGGACCTAGCAAAGCGTTAACATCCGATGGCAGTACTGATGGAAGTGTAAGACAGATGTCTAACACGCATTCTTCTCCGCAAAGCAGGCATCGCAGAACAGGTAAGATGCATTCTTGCCAGATTGGTCTGAACGAAAGAAACCATGTGGTGTGCAGGTCTCTTAAACGAGCCAAGCCGAGAATCTGTGTTATCCGCTCACGATACCTCATTGCACGGAGGGCTTCCTCCATGGATATCTGGGTATCGTTGTTTGCCGGACTTGCCATATCGAAGCAGGAGAAATAAAAATAGTATCCCAGCTACGAGTCCCAAGATAAGAGGTAGCCCGCCGAACACAGAGTGTACGAAATTTGGAAAAATGTTGAGGACTGCTTCAAAAGGTGCTAACAGTCCCGAAAAAATTGTCTTAAATACATGTGCGATTCCGCTGGTATCAGACATGTTTAAGATTTGGCTCAACATTTCTACAAAATGCGTAGGACAATGTGTTGATAATAGGGCATGTATCTCTGCCGAAGTCCTTGCGACTTGCAGATCATACATTTCTCTAGACGAGGTCAGTGGCACAGTTTTTTGCAAAAGAATGGATTTCGTTCTGCTTAAAGTATCAATCCGTATAGAAGAGATATTCAGTGAAGGCCATATTGCCGTCCCTCTGTCTGACTTGCTCCTTGGATACAATACTTGCATAGAACAAGTAACCCTGGTGGACACACTAACGAGATAAAGTGTTCCTGGCAACATGCCACAGCAGCTGTGATCATTCAGTAAAACGTAGCTGCCATTGGATAGCTGTCTGAAAATTTGTTCTATTACTGTGGAGGGAGTTCCGAGCAGGTGGCATGAGAGGTTATTTGCAGAACCATCGCAGGCTCCATGTAAATTAATACCTTGGCACAAAAGTGTACCACTTAGTGAATTTTTACAATTATTACCACTAAGGAATACCTCTGTTCCCCTATTCCAACATTTGTGTGTGTAAGGTAAAGTCCAGGTTGACTTAATGTATTCTTTACCCAACCTTTCATACAGGCCCGCTGGTATATGCTGTAGACAATACTGAAATTGGAAAATCGTCACCGGTATTGTTATGGTGCCATGAATTATCCATTCTGTGACAGGTTTCTCAGAAACTGTCAATGGCAACCTTTCCAGTTTTTCAATGTTCAGCACCGTATAGTCTGCTAATTTTTGTGCCAAAGAGATTTGTTTATCTGTAAGGTTAAATACAGAAAACAATGACGTTGTGTTGATTAGACGCCAAGGCACGTAGCCTGAACGCAGATTTTGCAACGTCCAGCCTAACTGCATGATAGAACGTAATTGGGACTGGCCATGTTGTAGCATTAGCAAGTCCTGCTCTATTATGTCAATGACAGAAGATACAATGTAGTCCAAAGAATAAATTTTGGAGGACAGAGTCGTCAACCCATTGTCCACTACAGAGAGACTTTTCTCTAAATTAATACGATCAATTTCTCGTATCTTTTCTGCAGTTTCCATTTGCGTTACTTTCCAAGCTTCGTTGTACCCAGCGTATATACCAGCGTATATGAAACATTTTTGACGTGGTTTGCGAGATCCCAGTAAGAAATCTCGCAAATCATTGCCTTCTTTACGTAAAGATAAGAGTTGTTTAATCTCCGAGAGTGTAGAAGTCTGTAGCCATTCAAGGCATAGCTTCCCTACACTATAAGTAGTTACTATCCCTGGATGTTGTCTCTGGGAGTATCTTGGATCTGGCCTGTTCATTTTGAATCCTTGTGTTTTGTTCAGGAATCTATCTCGACAGTTATTAGTGTCTGTGGGCCAGGTTAACCATTTTTTCCAGACAGGATCAGTTATGTTTTGTTTTAAAATGTGGGATACGTCTAAGTCCTTATCAGTATTGTTATTACTGTCAGGTATGAGATTAGGTATAGACGGTTTGTTTAAATCTTTTATCTTAGCAATGCAAAGACAAGATGTTTGTTGAACAGTGTCATTCAAGAACATATGTTCTGGTATTATGCAGGCTCTGAATAATGCTTCTAAACCTTGCACCTGCCAATCTTTTTTACCCCAGACGGTCTTCGTTTCAATGTTGTCGTTCCAAAAGTCAAAACCCAATGTAGACATTTGAGCATAAAAGTTTGCAGAATACATTTGTTTAGTGTTAGTCAACATTGTTTTCATTCCTGTCTTATTTTCATTTCTAAAATAAAACATTTCCGGATTGGTAACATTATACCCTGAGAAGTATTGAAATTTCACATAAAATGTTTTCGAGCTGCCCTTTGCTGGCGTTGGACAATGTTCCCATTGATTGTAAGTAAAAACATTTCTAGGGTTAGCAGATTTATGAAAATAATGATGACCATAGTGATTAAAACAATACATTTGTTCATAATCTGATGAACCTTGCAAGTATTCATGTTCTGTAAATGTTGATGACATTTCTAAATCAGACATCATGTTGTTAACAGCTTCAAAGTCCCAATCATCACTGAATGTGCTGGGTGATGCAAAGTCACTTAAAGAAACCTTAAATTGGTGTGGAATCTTCAGCAGTTCCACCGGGCAATAAATGTCATTGTCAGTAGTGTCCCATGCTATACCACCAGGTATAGGTACTGCTGTGATTTTCACTGATGATAGGTCTCTTTTTTCATGATGAGATGATTTGTGAGGTGTCAGGACCAAGTTGATTTTCTGACTTGCTGAGGCCATAGAACTATATTTTCCATCTATCATCCTTCCCAAGCTTAACACAAGTATGAGCCAGAGCAGGAGAAAAAATGCACCTAACCCAATCCAAAATTCAACCCATGGTGAAACCAGATATGTTTTTCCAAGTTGATGAAAGAGTTCTGTTAACTTTTCTTTGTATGTTTTTATTTTTCCTGGCGTTTCTTTAATTTCACTGGGATCTTCTGAAAACATATCAAAGTTTAAGAAATAGCCAGAAGCAGTTCTGTCAATTGTAGGGATAGCTTCAGGATTATTCGAAGTCACTGGAGCCTTTTCTCTTTTTACCATACCCATGTAGTCAGATGTCACATCATTGTAGATATGCGTGTCTTGACGAACTGTTATTTGGGTATCCAGAGGCATAAGTTCCATCGCTTTGTTGCATAGTCCTTCTTTTCTTACTCCAGGTTTATCAAATGTGATAAGTCTTTCAGTTTGAACCTCTTGGATTGTAGCAAGATTTGGACGCCTGCTACTTCTCGGGAGTCCACTGGGCCTACTACTTATTATTGGCCACATGATTGTGGTTTGACCAGGTCGATTGACACAACTCTGTTCTTCCTTTTACCAGCAAGGGGCGGTAGTACTACTGATCTTGTTCCGTGGATTACCAAGACAGGTACGGCTTTTCTATAAGAAGGCCCAAATTCCTTCTTTAACGCAATTTTTTCTCTGACTAGATCCCCAATCCTTGGAATCCAGACAGGTCTTGCTGGGACAGGTGGTTTTTCTTCAGCGGTCGTTTGTTTCTGTATTGTATTACTCAGACTTCTTCTTGTTTCATTTAAGTCCTGTAAAACAGCCAAACGATCTTTGATATCAAAGGGTTTTTGTTCTACCACTGAAGTCTGACTATCGAGGTCCCCGATAATCATTCTAGTACCAAACATTAGTTCATACGGAGTGACTCCACCCAGAGAATTTCTTGGCAGATTATTAAGACTACGTTGGACACTTATTAGATGTTTGACCCACCCGTCACCCGAACCTAATACCTTGGCTGTTATGGATTGCTTTATGTCACGTTTTTTTTCTTTCCACTACCGCATTACCCTCGGGATGGAAGGGACTAGAATACCGCAATGCAACGCCCAAGCTGACCATGGCCTCCTTGTAAGCCCTAGAACTAAATGCAGGACCCTGGTCAGAATGTAGCGTGCCAATTGCATATGTGCCGATAAAGACTCGCAAATCCTTTATAACAGTTCTGGCGTCAGCCGAGCGCTGGGGCCACATCCAAATACATCTTGTCAGGAGTCCACCGCGACCATAATATATTTATAGTTGCCATCCCTAGTTAAGGGACCACAGTGGTCCAGGTAAACACACGCTAGTGGTTTGTCTGAAATCAGAAGGGGTGTCTGTGCAGGACGTTTTACTGTAGAAACCTTTATTTTCTGGCAGATTTCACATTTTAGAACATAATTTCTAGTTTGTTTCCTCATGCGTGGCCACCAGTATCTCTGTTTTAATAATGACACCGTGGCGTAAATTCCCGCATGTGTAGATGCTAGCCCTTCATGTGCTGCTACAATTAGTCCTAACCTATGTTCCATGTTTGGGATTGCCCTATCCCCCACTCCAGTGATTCGAGCAAACAGAACATTATTCGCATCAGTTATATATGAATACTTTATTGGAAAGCCTTTCGGGAGTGCCTTACCATTGTCTTTAACTGAAGCAGTGACAGCTTGCATTATATCGTTGTCTATTTTTGTTTTTGACCGAGTAATCGCAGCTACGGAAGCCGTTGCACAGCTGCCTTCGCAGCTTCATCAGCCAATGAATTCCCTGCAACGTGAACGCCATCAGGTTGATGACTCAGTGTATGTATCACGTGAGTTTTTTGTAGTTCTTTCTGTATTAGAACTAATTGTTCCCAAAGCATTTTATGCTTAATTGTGACACCTTTTGCATCTTTGAAACCATTTTGAACCCAGTTTTGCAGATACTCGTTGTATGATTGTATGCAATAATACGAATCGCACACTATTTGTGTGGGGAATTCGCGATCGGTATTTTCAAGCGCCATCTTAAAAGCCTGTAGTTCAGCTCGCTGAGCTGTACAGTCCCCCAGTGATTGAGTTTTAGTGACCATAGGTCTGAATTTCCCTTTGCGCCAGCGACCTTTAACAATCGCCGTCGCAGCACTATAGGCTTGTTTACCCCCAATAGCGAGCTGTGCTGATCCGTCTGTATAGATTATACATCCGTAATGTTTCAGAGGCAGAATTTCAGTCGGTATAGGACATTCGTATTCATATTGTAGGAATTCTTGTGTCTTTAAATTAGGGTCAAAGACATATTCAACGTCTGTTGCAGCAAGAGAGTTAACCCATTGAATCCATCTCGGATGTAAAGCTTTTGCATTGGGAATGCTAGCTCTTGTCACTGCTTCTAAGGCAGGTACAGGTGTAACAATCATTATACGTTTACCCTGAGCCCATTCCCCGTTCTTGAGTTGCGTCCTCAGAATCCTCGGCATGTTTAATTTTTATACTTGCTACCTTCTTCTTTGAAAATTGAGCTTATTTACTTTGGTGAACGGGTTCTTTGTCTTTGGTCTTGACCCGTTCTTCTTTCTGTTCTGATCGTCCTCTTCTTTCTGATTTCTGCGAAGAAGTCTGAAAAGATCGAGAGGGACGTGTGTCATTATCTTGATATCTATCAGGTTTTCTTAAAGTATCCCTATTTCTAAGGTTATATCTTTTTTCAGAGGGCTCCCGTTGGGGAGATCTTCCTCCCCGTTTAGGAGATCTAACTCTCCGTTGGGGAGACCTTCTTCTGGACTGAGAACGCTTCTCTCTAGGAAGTATCTGTTTATTATTTTTCCACTTCTTTCTAGGAGTAGTGAGATTGTTTTTAATAAAAACTTTTTCAGGATTTTCCGTTAATTGTGGTTTTAGGGGTTTCTCACCCAAACTATCTCTACCTAATTCTTCATAGGATTTTTCAATGATTCTGGCAAGCTCATATGGTTGCTCAGTAATGTCTGTTTCTTCTGGCGGATTGCCCCTGATGCTGCTTCACCTCTAATGTTGGCTAGTAGTATAGCCGATATCTGTTTGAAATCTTTCAGTAATTTCATACCTAGATTTAAAGCTGGTTCTGGACCGTATTCATTTTGAATCTGCCTTAAAACATCTGGTATTACCGCCATGGACGGAACACCATGTGTTTTTGTGTATATTGAAGCAAAGACTGTGCCCCAAGTGTCTCAATCCTCTACGTGTGGTGCAATCCCCATAGGTAAACAGATTGTCAGAATCCTGTGTTTTTCATGAGGTGTACTATCAGGAAATACTGCCTCTATTTGAGTAATTTTTTGTGCTAACCAAAACGGAATTTGTTTCCTTTTGGCAGGCAACTTTCCAATGACTGATTGTATAGTCTGTGGTGTTATTTTATTTGTGTTCCCCTGTTGAGGGGTGTGCTGTGGAATTTTTACAGCTGGTTGGACTGTTAACGTCCGCATGACATATTGGACCAATTGTCTATGTATTTTAATTAACTGTTTTAGCTGTGTTAACAATTCTACATCTGACATCCTTTCAATGTCTGGATGTGGTGTATAGCTGGCTAGTGCCGGCCATGTAGCTCCAGGTCTACCTAGTAGACCGAGCCTGGTAATGTGATTTTCATGTTTTAGGACATTTTTAAACCAGAGCTGATGCTCTTGGTAAGTTAATGGAATTTCAATGTCCTCAAAAGGAACGTATTCCGTTGGAGGTTCCTCTGCTTTGTAGTAGTGGAACTCTCGTGTTCCTGCATTTGCTGCTGGAAACTGAATCCATGAATAGAATACTTCTGTCTGCCGATATTCATGTGCCTCTATGACAAAGATTACTCTGCCTCCTTTTGCTGATACTCCATTATTTATCAGTTTGTAAGTTATATTTTTCCTTACATTTACCGAGAGTAGTATAGTATTTGTGTCATTTTCTATGATTTCAGCGTCATCTAAGATCGCTTGAGCTGTTGCTGCAGCTAATTCTTCGTCAGTAACCATTATTTTTACTTATTGAAGAGTTTGCAGAACAAGTTTAAAGGAAACAAAGATTAGGTGCACAATATTTTGGAACACTGTATCCTTCAACGTTGAGCAAACCAAAAACTAATACATAGGATTTTTCGTCCCACTCTGTTTTGGCGGATATTATCCTTTCACCCACTCCAGACGTCTTTAGGAGTTTTTACGAGAGAAAGGGGTCTGTGTGAAAAGCACGACTGAGTTACTCTAGTATCTAGCGTTAAATTATCGCCTTACCAAACGTCGGGCGCCATGTAGTGTAGTTCCTATATTCCCAATAGGCTCTGCGCATTGGAATAATATATACTGCAGCTTAGACGTAGTACTAAGGTCAACTAGGTCTCTGCCGAATATATTAGACTTAATTATGTGTGTGCCAGCTAGCTCAGAGGTCACTAGAAACTTTCTCGAAAGTACAAGAAGGGATTAGTTTCTGACAACCATATAACATGATAACTTTGTTTCCCAAGAATAAGAAATCAATCTTCAGAGTCGTGGAAACAATAGATAACTATTTTACTCATTCAATCGTGTATACTTAGTTTCACCAGAGTTGCTGATAAATTAGAGAGACGGGCGTTTTCAATAAAAGGTATTTATTGAACAGTCTTCAATCTCAAGTATGAGAAATGTACTGCTACAATAGTAATGCTGGTTATAAAGTACAAGGCATATAATACAAACAGTATTATAAAGTAGTACTGTAAAAGCATGATATGGTTTCTAAGCCATAAGTTGCTTTAAATAGATAAAATGCATAAAATACATACAATGATAAAAGAGATGGCTAAAAGTACTCAACTGGTGCTTCTAAAATACGCCTACCCCGATGTACCTGACCTAAGCCTAGCACAAGGGAAGAGATAAGTTTAGGAGTGGTTTTAAGTTTAGTATTCTTTACCTAGAATCTGCCAAGAGTCTAATCAAGAATTCTCTAAGGGTCTAATCAGCTCCGTACCTTAGTTTAGAATGAAGGAGGTCTTGTATCTCTCTCTCAGGACTCGATCTCCCAGATACCCGCAAGGGTAAGCTGGAAACACTGGAGCTGAATCTCTCGGCAAGAGAAGAAACAGCGTCTCTCAGTGCATCTGCTGGAGGGTCGGCTTCCTTCGGCCCTTGCTGCTGCAGGGCGTCGGGCAAGTAGTTAGTCGATCTGCTCCAAGAACCACCGTGTGTTAGTTTGGGCAAATGTAGGCATATTTATACCATGAAGGTGCCGAGTTTGACGCATGATTGGACTAAATAACGTCACTCAAAGGTTCAATTCCCAGAAAACTCCAGGATTTCTTGGATAACTTAGTATTCAAGTAGGGGGAAGATCCTAGCTGCTGAAGGTGGGTTTTTCCAAGAAATCGTTGTGAATTCTCAGAACTTAGTGGAAGTAGCCTTGCCGTATTTGGGCTGTAAGGCTCATGCCAAATATGGTAATGATTTCTATGCCTATATAAGGATAGGGTAAAGTATACCTATATAAGGGCATGAATCGGGAAAAGTTACACTAGGGACCTAGATTCATTTACCCACTCCACGATCTTAAGTTCAATAAGACTAGACCTATAAGCAGTGATCAAAACCTAAAGTAAGTGTTCACAATCCCACCCAAAATACAAATTTGCATTTGAAAAGGCTTGTTTATATGAAAAAACAAAAGTGAAAGTACACTGTATGAGCTAATAAGAAAGCATACCTTCAAATATTTACAAAGCAAAACGAAAAAATACATTCATGAAATGTCTCTTAAGTCTGTACAGAAAAGAAAAATTAAATCAAGACCAATCCATAGCGTAATATTTGAAACAATTGTGTTATGATGGCTAGGCCAAAATATTGTCAGTAGGAAGTTCTATAAAGAAATCTTGTTCTCTATGAATAGTTCTACTTTAAGCAGAAGACTCTGTGCCCAAACATTTTTTTTTTCTAATTTTGGAGAAAGTTCAAAAGTTGCATTTGAAGAAAAGTTTGTAAGCCGGAGGGTTTGTTTAGAAAAATGAAGGACGAATTGCAGAGTTCAGGGAACGCCGCGTCAATATTATCAAAAGTTATTTTCAGAGTTAGGAGAAAATATCAGATCATCGAGGCTGGCAAAGAAGCCGTCTACCGTAGTAGGCCAAAGTGGAACTACTTGATCAAGCAGATCAAATGCGCATAGGTGTGAATCATTGCCGTCAGCATAGGAAGCATTTGCAGCGTCAGCAGTCGATGTTACCTGTATGCCTGTAGTTTCTCGTATCTCACCCGCAGTTAAACTTGCCGGGGAAACCTCAATGAATGCCGTCATCAGAATTGGAAGGCGTTGGGGACAACACGATGCATGAGCCGTTACAGGACCTAGCAAAGCGTTAACATCCGATGGCAGTACTGATGGAAGTGTAAGACAGATGTCTAACACGCATTCTTCTCCGCAAAGCAGGCATCGCAGAACAGGTAAGATGCAATCTTGCCAGATTGGTCTGAACGAAAGAAACCATGTGGTGTGCAGGTCTCTTAAATGAGCCAAGCCGAGAATCTGTGTTATCCGCTCACGATACCTCATTGCACGGAGGGCTTCTTCCATGGATATCTGGGTATCGTTGTTTGCCGGACTTGCCATATCGAAGCAGGAGAAATAAAAATAGTATCCCAGCTACGAGTCCCAAGATAAGAGGTAGCCCGCCGAACACAGAGTGTACGAAATTTGGAAAAATGCTGAGGACTGCTTCAAAAGGTGCTAACAGTCCCGAAAAAATTGTCTTAAATACATGTGCGATTCCGCTGGTATCAGACATGTTTAAGATTTGGCTCAACATTTCTACAAAATGCGTAGGACAATGTGTTGATAATAGGGCATGTATCTCTGCCGAAGTCCTTGCGACTTGCAGATCATACATTTCTCTAGACGAGGTCAGTGGCACAGTTTTTTGCAAAAGAATGGCTTTCGTTCTGCTTAAAGTATCAATTCGTATAGAAGAGATATTCAGTGAAGGCCATATTGCCGTCCCTCTGTCTGACTTGCTCCTTGGATACAATACTTGCATAGAACAAGTAACCCTGGTGGACACACTAACGAGATAAAGTGTTCCTGGCAACATGCCACAGCAGCTGTGATCATTCAGTAAAACGTAGCTGCCATTGGATAGCTGTCTGAAAATTCTGTCTGAAAATTTGTTCTATTACTGTGGAGGGAGTTCCGAGCAGGTGGCATGAGAGGTTATTTGCAGAACCATCGCAGGCTCCATGTAAATTAATACCTTGGCACAAAAGTGTACCACTTAGTGAATTTGTACAATTATTACCACTAAGGAATACCTCTGTTCCCCTATTCCAACATTTGTGTGTGTAAGGTAAAGTCCAGGTTGACTTAATGTATTCTTTACCCAACCTTTCATACAGGCCCGCTGGTATATGCTGTAGACAATACTGAAATTGGAAAATCGTCACCGGTATTGTTATGGTGCCATGAATTATCCATTCTGTGACAGGTTTCTCAGAAACTGTCAATGGCAACCTTTCCAGTTTTTCAATGTTCAGCACCGTATAGTCTGCTCATTTTTGTGCCAAAGAGATTTGTTTATCTGTAAGGTTAAATACAGAAAACAATGACGTTGTGTTGATTAGACACCAAGGCACGTAGCCTGAACGCAGATTTTGCAACGTCCAGCCTAACTACATGATAGAACGTAATTGGGACTGGCCATGTTGTATCATTAGCAAGTCCTGCTCTATTATGTCAATGACAGAAGATACAATGTAGTCCAAAGAATACATTTTGGAGGACAGAGTCGTCAACCCATTGTCCACTACTGAGAGACTTTTCTCTAAATTAATACAATCAATTTCTCGTATCTTTTCTGCAGTTTCCATTTGCGTTACTTTCCAAGCTTCGTTGTACCCAGCGTATATACCAGCGTATATGAAACATTTGCGACGTGGTTTGCGAGATCCCAGTAAGAAATCTCGCAAATCATTGCCTTCTTTACGTAAAGATAAGAGTCTCTCAGTGCGTCTGCTGGAGGGCCGGCTTCCTTCGGCAGTTGCTGCTGCAGGGCGTCGGGCAAGTAGTAAGTCGATCTGCTCCAAGATCCACAGTGTGTTAGTTTGGGCAAATGTAGGCATATTTATACCATGAAGGTGCCGAGTTTGACGCATGATTGGACTAAATAACGTCACTCAAAGGTTCAATTCCCAGAAAACTCCAGGATTTCTTGGATAACTTAGTATTCAAGTAGGGGGAAGATCCTAGCTGCTGAAGGCGGGTTTTTCCAAGAAATCGTTGTGAATTCTCGGAACATAGTGGAAGTAGCCTTGCCGTAGTTGGGCTGTAAGGCTCAGGCCAAATATGGTAATGATTTCTATGCCTATATAAGGATAGGGTAAAGTATACCTATATAAGGGCATGAATCGGGAAAAGTTACACTAGGGTCCTAGATTCGTTTACAACACTAGCTTGACCCATAGGTATCAGAGCGCTTTATATACATACAGTAAAAAAAAGAAAGACATTACATTACATAGTAGGCCGGCAGTACGAAAACAAACCACAGAGAACAAATACAGCATGGGAAATACATATGCAGTGCAGCGGAGGGGGAGAGAACAATAAAAAGAAAAAAGGTAACATTGACATAGTCCGTTCACCCACTGTCCTTGAATGTTCAGAGAGAGAGGAGACAACTCGGATATAGAAGACTAGGTTAGTTGACGTTGGTCAGGAAAGTATTTGTTTAGGAGATGGAGTTTCAGGTCCCTTTTGAAACAGGAGAAGGAGGGGTTGCATCTGAGGACTCCCGGGAGAGCGTTCCATATCCTGGGAGCGTTGCCAGAAAACGATCGGTATTGGGTGGTTTTCTTTTTCAGTTTCGGAGGAATAAGAAGGAGTGAGTTGGAGCTTCTCAGCGTTCTGGATTGACCTGCTCTTACCACTTTGGTATTTAGGTAGCTGGGGGCAGGAGAGTGAAGGGTTTTGTGTGTGATGCAGGCCAGCTTATAGATACATCTCCCTTCCATGGGAAGCCAATTGAGGTAGTTGAGAGCTGGAGTGATGTGTTCAAATCTTTTAACTCCAGATGCGAGTCAAGCAGACATGTTCAGCATTGCCCTTAGAGGGGCTAGGTGAGCTTTTGGAGTCCCTGTAAGGACGGCATTCCCATAGTCGATTTTAGAGAGAACTAGGGATTGGACTACTGTCTTGAGGTCATCTTGGGGTAGAAAAGGTTTCAATTTCTTGAGGTGTTTTAGAGAGAAAAGAGCACTTTTTGCAGAGTTTTTGATGTGGGCCTCCATTGATAAGTTCTTGTCAAGGGTGATGCCTAGAGACTTAACTGAGACGGATAGGGTAAGGGGGCAGTTTATGGCAACCAGATTCTTGAGCCACTCTTGGATTGGACGATGGTTACTTTTAGGAGACAATAGGATTAGTTCTGTTTAGTCTGGGTTGAGTTTTAAGTGGTTAACTTAGAACCAAGTTTGGATCTCAGTTAGGGTGGTATTGAGGAGTTGGATGTCGCTGGGAGACTTGATCCTGAAATAGATTTGGGTATTGTCCGCGTAAAGGTTGTAATTCACTCCAGCTTTTTTCAATATGATTGTGAGGGGCTCCATGAAGAGATTGAAGAGGGGCGGGGAGAGGATCGAGCCTTGTGGGACCCCAAGTGTGACTTTTGTTGGCTTTGAGAGACAGGAGTTGATTTTAATTTGTTGCGAGCGGTGTTGAAGGAAGGAGGTGAACCATTTAAGTACTGTGCCATTGATGCCGGAACGCTTCAACAGGGTCTCCAGAAGGGCAGGATGGTTTATTGTGTCGAATGTGAGGTGGCATGAGTGGGGCAGTGGGGGGGGGGTCGGGAAGGTGGTTGGAGGGAGAACGGGTAGGGCCGGCGGGGCGTAGGTCGCATGAGGGTCTTAGCAGTTTTATTGAAATATGAACCCTGTACTAAAATGATGCGGCTCGAAGAGTCTACGTCTGACATCTTCAGGCTGAAAACAAGATTTGCCTAAAAGAAGCCACAGATGGTTTATGCAAGTACACATAGAGTCTGTCCCTCCCCCAGTGGAGGGCTGGGGCATCTATACATTAAGATTGCATGGCTGAGGGGGGCGACAGTCGGGAAGGAGAAAAACAAGGAGCAGCAAAGTATAGCCCAGAAAACGTTGCTCCTGTATGGGAATAAATGCACCAGATCTACGGAAGATTTTCCCAAAGTTTGGGCAACGTTTAGAAATCAAAGTTGCTCCCCTTCTTTTCTTGATGACAGAACGGAACGTAGTTGGACGAAGCTGTGCCTCACGGAGCACAGCTAAAGACCGAATGCCTCTCTGCGCACCACAGAACAAACCGCGAAAACAAGCATTTGCATTGCAATAGGACTCGCATTTACGCAAGACCTATTGCATTGGAAACGGGAGTGCGGCGGGCCAGAAGGCACGAACGGGAGTGCGGGAGGGATGCGGGGGGCCGAGAAGGCATGGACTGCAGGAGGGGGGAGGCATAGGATGAAAATAGTGCTTGTAGTAAAGGGACCTGTAGCCATGAAAGGATACAAATGACAACATGGCCGTTATGAGGAGGGACTAACACAACTAAAACCAATCGGAGGGCAGCATTTAGGAACTAAGCCAATGAAAAAGATTGGCGGAGAGTGGGCGGAGTTTCCATGGAGCTTTCACGCCATATTGAATACTGCATGCCTTGCAAAGCGAGCAGCGCTGCGTGCTGCGCCTATAGGCTCGACCTAAAAAGAAATGGAGCCATGACGCAGCTATGCCTGACTCCCCTCTTGATTTTAAATGAAGGAGGGCCATAACGAAGGTTTGCAGATAAATTATCATATAACCGGGATAGGAAATACACAATGTTCTCGAGGGCCCCAAAAGAACGAAATATGTGCCACATAATTAAAAGGTCCGTCAGGTCAAAGGCACTGCTAAGGTCAGCTAAAACATGGATGAAGGAAACCAGACTTACCCTTTGTATATTTACCAATTAGCAGATCCAAATTCACACACTGCTTGTCACAACTCACTAACGCGCCCTTTCATCAAGTAATGAACATTGCCATGCTAAGTAGGAGGCGGGCAATAATTCATCCCTGAATCAATCTTCGAGGGTAACGGAACACTTGGGACTACAAATCCCATGAACCGATGACGAGGAAAGGGAGGAGACGCATACTCACGCAAGCATGAAACCAACCTGACTACAATGGCATGTTAGCCGCTGCAGCCCTAATTAACAATTTCCCTCTGATGCAGAGCGAGGACTATGCTGCAAGCTGGTAAGGGTGCGCTGTGCACCGCTTCCATTTATTTTGTTGGACTTTGTCAGTTACGCTGCCAGTCCTGTCAAGTATCACGCATCGGAAGTGACACTAACGCATTTCAGTGTGGTGATCCGCATCACCGCACTGAAATGCAAAGTCACGCATAATTGACATAGTGCCTCCTAGGACTTCAAGCCCCATCCAAGCACTGCTAATCATGCAGCATTGGAATTGCAAACTGAAGCTGTAGTGGCAGCGCGCCCTATAGCTGATCCTGGCAGGTGTTGGAGCTGCTGCGACATTGTAACAACCATTCTTTCCGGACACAATGCAACGGCGCCGGACGTAACGTCCTGCTCCCGCCCCATGCGACGTGAGCGGGTGGCTGCAGTTCTTGGAAAGTAAAATGTGATATGCTGCATTGGCAATGAGCCTTGCTCTTAATTCAGGAGTTCTGACCCACCTAACAAACTCCAAACCAACTCCAGGGACTGCGGCGCCCGTTGGAACCCAGAGCACACAGTTAATGTGCATGCCCGGTTGCTCCAAGAACTGTTGTGATGACGACTGAGCTCACGGGCGGCACCGGAATGCGGCCCCCGGGGAAAGCAGGTCGGCAGACCGGTCTTTTCCCCGGGGTGTTCGCGCGAGAGGGACAGGCAGGAAGTTAGGTAGGGGCTTAGGTTAGGGGTGGGAGGGGTTTAGGAGGCTATTTAGGGGGACAGGAGGGGAGGGACTCCCTCTTCCTATCCCCGGTGCCTCAGGGAAGAAGTTAGTTTTAGGAGCGGAGCTTTTATTAGGTAGGCGGAGTGTTATTGTAGGGTTTTGTACGTCACCCCTGGTGCCCCAGAGCGGCAATTACTCAGTTTAATTGGTGGTTAGGCAGGCGGGGTGGTATTTTGATCGATTGCCGGCGCGTCGCCTCTGGTGCCCCGGTACAGCGCGTGGGTGCTAAACCTCACGCATCTCGCGGACAGAACGGGCGGGTGCCAAACCTCACGCATCTCGCGGACGGGACGGGATCGAGGGTGCCAAACCTCACGCATCTCGTGGACGGACCCAGAGCTCAGGAATCATCATGGCAAAGCCTGATGCGGAGGCAGTGAGGGCTGTGCTCCTTGTGCTCGGCCGGGCTGGGAGGACGGACCTCCTCCAGCCCGGTGTCCTGGACCAGGCGTGGGTCGGGATGACCCGCACGCCTAGGTCAGCGTCGGCGGGGGTTGCTGCGGTTGTGACAGCATGCATGGATGAGCCTGTTGGGGCTCGGGAAGGTGTGCCCAAGAAGGGGAGGGGTAAGAAACAGCAGGAGGCGCCCAAGAAAGGGTGGAGGCGACTGAGCCTCCTGGCCAAGATTGAGGTCGGGGAAGCGGTGCCCGGAGCGGAGGGTGGGGCCGTAGGGGTAGGGTGCACGGGCCAGACTTCACTGGCATCACATGCCGGGGGGTCAGGGAGCATGGACCAGCTGGCGGGGTATGATGAGAGCAGCGAGAGCAGTGGGGGGGAGGACCTGGGGGAGTGGGAGGTGGCGGCTGGTGAGGATTTTGCTCTCACGCTGTCTGAGGGGGAGTCTGGGGGGGAGGAGGGGTTCACCGTCCTGGAGCAGCCGGTCGACCTTTCGGGGGGTCGGAAAGGGGTTGTCAAGCCGCAGGGTTCCAAGGGCAAAGGCCCTCTGAAGGCGCAGCAGCAGAGTGGGATGGGGCAGGCGGCGGGGAGTGCTGCGGCACCCGCGCCACGGCGGGGAGGCCTGGGGGAGCCCGGGCGGTCTTCCATGTACGACAGGTGGGAGCACATGACCGAGGAGGAGAGGGCCCGCGATCAGCGTCGCGTCATTGCAGAGTATGAGAGGGAGTGGCAGCGTTTAAGCGAGGCCAGGGAGGCGAAGGCGGGTGGGGTGCTCAAGGGCGATGGGGCCCAGGCACCTGCGCGTGGCAGGGGGTCAGCTGGTGGTAGAGGCAAGGGGGCCCCTGGGGCCCAAGGGCAGTGGGTCTGGGTGGAAGGTTCAGGGATCAGAGACCTGTTGGCACCGGGGCCTCCCCGAGCGCATACGGCTCGGGGGGGTGGGAACAAGCCAGCGGGGACAGCTGGCAGAGGCCGGGGTGCAACACAGCCTCCAAACGCCGGGACGAAGAAGCAGGGGGTCCACGGCGGCCTGCCCTCCATCGAGGGAGCAGGCACCGGCGATGCTGGAATGCGAGTTTATGCCTGGAGTGAAAGGGAAGGGTGCCAAGAGAGTGGTGACGGAAGTGGTGCCGCTGGATGTTCAGGATGAGTGGTTGGATTATGAGGATGAGGAGGATGACTTGGAAGAGGGTGAGTTGCGTGAGTCTGAGAGTGTGAGCAAGGCTAGGGTGGCGCCTGCCACGGTTGGTGTTTCCCATGAGGCAAGGGATGGCGCCAGTCGGGCCAGCAAAGGGACCATGAGGCCGGCGGACGCACGGCGACGGGAGATGGACGCTCCTGCAAACTTGTCAGGTGAAGGCGCTTGGTGGGACGCCTGGACAGAAGGGGGAAAGGAGGGAGGAAGAAGCCCTGCCGGTCGGTGGGGGTGGGGGATGGGTCTGTGCGGACGGGGTCCCCTGTTGGGGTGGAGCCGGTGGAGGCTGATGGGGGGAAGCAGGTCACGATGGCCAGTGCGCAAACTGACAAAGTGGAGGACTTGGGGGGGGTAAGGAGGATGGAGTGGAGAAGCTCCGTAAGAAATTGCCATACATGGGGTTGGCGATGCCCCTGGGTTCTCGTTTGTCCGAAAAGACGAGGGGGAAGATTTGGAGGCATGAATATATGGATGTGTTTAAGCTGCTGCATAGAGAGATTCAGGCGAAGGAGGGGTCTAAGAAGGAGGAGTGGGAGTTGACCAGGCGGCCGAGGGTGCCGGTAACGATGGAGAATTGGACGTCGGCTTTCTTGATTTACGCAAGTATCTATTGCGAGAAGCACAGGGATCGGGCGATTGCTCTGTTCAAGTATATGGACCTGATCAGGAAGGCGCAGCTACATTTCGGGGGTTTTGCTTGGCTGAGCTACGACGAGGAGTTTAGGGTCAGGGTCAGCGTTAATCCAGACAAGCCGTGGGGGGAGGTGGACCAGGAACTCTGGATTCAATGGATGTCTTCGACGCAGGCGGCGGCTTCCACTCATACGGCTAGCGGTCTTCCGGTTACTTATCGGTCTTTTCAGTCGCGCCCCGCCCAGTCTGGGGCAGGTAGTCAAGGAGGTTCAGGTGGTCTGGGGAACCAGGCTGTGTGGTCAGGGGCAGCGGGGCAGCAGTACAAGCCAGTGTCTTCAGGGGCCTGTTGGGGGTTCAATAAAGGTTTCTGCAACCGCCCCTCTTGTAAGTTCAAGCATGAGTGTTCAAAGTGCGGGGGGCGGCACGCGGTCACTCAGTGCCTCACGTTGGCTTCGGCGTCAGAGCAGTGGAAACTTGCCAAGGTTAGGGGGCAGCCTGGGCCGAAGGGCCCATACTCCGGTTAAGGTGGAGGCCATGTGTCCATGGCTCTCCCGGTACCCTGATAAGGCAGCGGCGTTGCGTTTGTATTGGGGTTTCATGGAAGGTTTTCGGATTGGGTATCAGGGGCCGCGGGAGAGACGTTGGGCGGAGAACTTGCGGTCTGCCAAGGAGTTGCCGGAGGTGGTGGCGCGTAAATTGGTAAAGGAGGTTTCGGAGGGCAGGATTGCGGGTCCTTATGCAGATTGGCCGATGTCGGATCTCATTATTTCACCTCTTGGGGTGGTGCCCAAAAAAGAGCCTGGAGAGTTTCGATTGATTCATCACTTGTCCTGGCCGGAAGGAGGGTCTGTGAATGATTTTATTGCAGAGGAGGATTCTAGAGTGCTGTATGCGTCGGTGGATGAAGCCATAGGCTTGGTGAGGTCCTGTGGGAAGGGGGCTGAGTAGGCCAAATGTGACATCAAGTCGGCCTTTCGCCTTCTCCCCATTCATCCGGCAGATTTTCCCCTGTTGGGCATGCAGTTTGATGGGTCCATCTTCGTGGACATGGTTCTGCCGATGGGTTGTGCGATTTCCTGTGCGCTTTTCGAGACTTTCAGCTCCTTTTTGCAGTGGGCCTTTGTGGACCGCAGTGGACACCGTCTGGTGTCCCACTATTTGGATGACTTTCTGTTTGTGGGCGCGGGTCGCTCTGGCGCCTGTGGACAGGCTTTGGAACAGTTTCAGTTGTTGGCGCAGGATTTTGGAGTGCCGTTGGCGCCGGAGAAGACGGAAGGACCTAGTTGTTGCCTGACTTTCCTTGGGATTGAGTTGGATTGGGTGGCTTGGCAGGCGCGTTTACCGGTAAGGAAGGTGGCGGAGATGCAGGAAGCTTTGAGAGGTGCGATCGAGGTCCGGAAGCTTGAGTTGAGGTCTGTGCAGCGCTTGTTGGGGTTGTTGACCTTTGCTTGCAGGGTGGTGAGGGCCGGGAGGACGTTTTGTAGGCGGCTCGGCATGGCCATGTCGGGGGCGGTCCTCCCACACCACAGGATCAGGATCACGCTGGGGGTCCGGTCGGACTTGCGAGTGTGGCTGGTTTTCCTGGAGGATTTCAATGGTGTGTCCTTGGATTTTGCGCGCGACAGGATGGTGTGGCAGGTTCAACTCTACTCGGACACGGCGGGTGCAGCTGGTTTCGGGATTTTTTGGGACGGCCGCTGGTGTGCGGAACAGTGGCCAGCTCATTGGCTGCGCCAGGGCAGGAGCATTGCGTTTTTGGAGTTCTTCCCCTTGTTGGTCGCATTGTTGGTGTGGGGTCCGGAGTTCAGGAACAGGTCAGTGTTGTTTCATGTGGACAATATGACTGTAGTGGACTTGGTGAACAACCAAAAGGCGAGGGGCCTGCGAGTGCTGCACTTGGTGCGAAGTTTCATGCTGCTGTGTCTGCGTTTCAATGCGCTGTTTCGCACGCAACATGTGCCTGGCGTGAGTAACGAAATTGCGGATGCGTTATCTCATTCGCAGTGGCAGCGCTTCAGGGAGCTGGCGCCGGGAGCGGAAGCTTGCAAGACCAAGGTGCCGGAGGGTATCTGGGCCTGGGGGGAGTGAGAGTGGTTGGGTTGGTTGAGAGGTCGATAGCGGAGTCCACTAGGCGGGCGTACAGGTTGGCATGGGCTGAGTTTGGGCCCTTTGTGGGGGGGAGATGGGAGTGGGAAGGTTGCCCAGAGAAGTGTGTGAGCGAGGGGTGGTGCACTTTGTGTTGGACTGCATGGATAAAGGGCTGTCGCAAACGACGATTGCTGGCAAATTGGCGGGAGTTTCTTTCTACAGCATGGTGTATTTGGGTTTTGATCCGGCTAGGACGGATCTGCTGAGTCGAATGTTGAAGGGTTGGGGACGGGTGAGGGCGGAAATGGGTGGGGGGGAATTGCCACGTGAGGCGGTCACATTTGATTTGTTGGTGCAGGTTTTAAGGGAGTTGCATTTCTGTTGTTATGATGGGGAAGAGGTGGCGCTGTTTCGCCTGTGCATGATCTGGATGTTTTTCGGTGCATTTCGGGTGTCGGAGTTGCTGGGGACACGAGGGGCGCCGGGTCGGATGTTTGCGGATGTGCGTGTGGATGGGGTTCGGTTGGGCATATGGTTGGGGCGTTCCAAGACAGACCAGATGGGTCGGGGCAAATTGGTATGGTTGTCGGAGAGTGGGTGTGAGGGTGTGTGCCCGGTGCGAGAGTGGCTGGGGTTTTGAGGTCGAGTGCGGGAGTTGGAAGGGGAGATTTTTGTGCACGCGTCGCGGAAGCGCTTGACATCATCTCAGTTGCTGGCGGTTCTGCGGATGGCTTTGCGGAGGCTGGGCAGGGATCCGGCGCGGTTTGGCACGCACTCATTTCGGATTGAGGCAGCCACTGCAGCAGCGGGTTTGGGTTAGTCGTGGGAGGAGATCCGGAGGATTGGTCGATGGCGGTCGCGCTGCTGTGAGCGTTACGTGCGTAAATGAAGGGGTGGGGCGTGCTGCTTGGCCGGCTGCACAGTTTGTTGTTGTTTTTCTTGTTATGCTGGGGTACTAATCTCTTCCTCTTCGTAGGTTGTGTTCGTGGACCGGGGGCCAAGACGGTCACCTGGGTCGTTGGGCACTCTTTTGTGCACTGGGGGGAGAAATACGCTGCCAGGCGGGTGTACGGCCGTAACCTGGGCCTGAGGAGCAGCCATCACGAAGTACAATGGTGGGGTAAGAGCGGAATGCGTTGGGGAGAACTGCTACCATGGCTAACAAGAAAAGTGTCGCAGCTGGGCTGCCCGGACATGCTTATCATCCACTTAGGAGAAAATGACTTGGTGAAGCAATCGGGGGTGTCACTATTGCATTTGATGCAGAGGGATTTGGAGGCGATGAAACGCAATCTGGCTGGCGCCTGTATTGTGTGGACAGAGTTTATTCCACAAAGGATTTGGAGGGGTGCACTCAAGCCTGCGGCTGTGGAAAGGGCCCGCAGGAAACTGAACAGGGCAATGAGACTCTTTTGTGCGGATAAGGGTATCAAGGTGCTGGCTCATGTCGGGCTTCAGCTGGAGCAGCCACTTCTTTTCCGAGAGGACGGCGTGCACCTTTCTCACATGGGAAATGCATTTTACCTGATGCAGTTGCGGGATCTGATTAGTTGTCTGTGGAACGAATCGATCTGGTGTAGGAGAGACTGAGCTCGAAAGGTGCACGCTTGGTGGGGCAGGTAACCGCCCTCCGGGGGTTCCCTGGGTGGCGGGAACTGGGAGGGGTGGGTAGTCCATGACGGGCAGAATCACCCTTTCAGGGTGGCGGTTACAGGTGCAGGATGGGGGGAGTGGTAGATGGGAGTGCGATGGATGGAGATGACGGAGGAGTTGGAAAGTGAAAGGGGGAAGTGAATGAGATGCAAAGAGGTCATGGTGTGAATTGGGAGTGGCTGGTGGAGCACGTGAGTGGATGATGGGGTGAATGGCAGGATGTTGGGGGAATTGTTCAAGTTAATGATGTTATGTTATTTCTGACTGTCATGCCTGTCCTAATAAATGGCCTTTTACGCTAACTGATGCGTGGAGTGGTTATTGCGCGATGCAGCCCCCGGGTAAAGCAGGTCGGCAGACCAGTCTTTTCCCGGGGTGTTCGCGCGAGAGGGACAGGCAGGAAGTTAGGTAGGGGCTTAGGTTAGGGGTGGGAGGGGTTTAGGAGGCTATTTAGGGGGACAGGAGGGGAGGGACTTCCTCTTCCTGTCCCCGGTGCCTCAGGGAAGAAGTTAGTTTTACCACCCACCCACCCTACAGCTGAAAAGAGGGGACGTGGGCGTTCTTTGTTGAAGTTGACAAGTTGGGCAACGTGCCAGTTTAGGACAGGATGGCAAGATAGGGGCGTTGACGGGAACTGGGAGGGGTGGGGAGTCCATGACGGGCAGAATCACCCTTTCAGGGAGGGGGTTACAGGTGCAGGATGGGGGGAGTGGTAGATGGGAGTGCGATGGATGGAGATGACGGAGGAGTTGGAAAGTGAAAGGGGGAAGTGAATGAGATGCAAAGAGGTCATGGTGTGAATTGGGAGTGGCTGGTGGAGCACGTGAGTGGATGATGGGGTGAATGGCAGGATGTTGGGGGGATTGTTCAAGTTAATGATGTTATGTTATTTCTGACTGTCATGCCTGCCCTAATAAATGGCATTTTGCGCTAACTGATGCGTGGAGTAGTTATTGCGCGATGCGGCCCCCGGGGAAAGCAGATCGGCAGACCAGTCTTTTCCCCGGGGTGTTTGCGCGAGAGGGACAGGCAGGAAGTTAGGTAGGGGCTTAGGTTAGGGGTGGGAGGGGTTTAGGAGGCTATTTAGGGGGACAGGAGGGGAGGGACTTCCTCTTCCTGTCCCCGGTGCCTCAGGGAAGAAGTTAGTTTTACCACCCACCCACCCTACAGCTGAAAAGAGGGGACGTGGGCGTTCTTTGTTGAAGTTGACAAGTTGGGCAACGTGCCAGTTTAGGACAGGATGGCAAGATAGGGGCGTTGACGGGAACTGGGAGGGGTGGGGAGTCCATGACGGGCAGAATCACCCTTTCAGGGAGGGGGTTACAGGTGCAGGATGGGGGGAGTGGTAGATGGGAGTGCGATGGATGGAGATGACGGAGGAGTTGGAAAGTGAAAGGGGGAAGTGAATGAGATGCAAAGAGGTCATGGTGTGAATTGGGAGTGGCTGGTGGAGCACGTGAGTGGATGATGGGGTGAATGGCAGGATGTTGGGGGGATTGTTCAAGTTAATGATGTTATGTTATTTCTGAATGTCATGCCTGTCCTAATAAATGGCCTTTTACGCTAACTGATGCGTGGAGTGGTTATTGCGCAATCATGGTGGTCTCTGGCTGACATCACTACTCTGAGGCACCTGCTGCTGCTGGGCTGCCTGAGCAGTGGGGCTACATTATCTAGCACCCCGCCACCCCCCCCATTCCCCCCCCCCCCAGCGGCTAATAATTATTTCCGAACCGGAGCCCGGGCCAGCCAGGGTCGAGAAATCAAGGAATCCCAGCCCCCTTGCACAATTCAACAAGAGCAGCACCACGAGCAGCGTTATAGTAGAGGCAGCGTGTTCTAACTAGATGACCTCCCCCGTCGGTTTGGTCTCCCCCTACGTCAGAGGGGAGATTACAAATACAGCTGTGAACTAACTATCTCCTCTTCCCCGTGGGTTTGGTCTCCCCCTATGTCAGAGGGGAGCTTACAAATACAGCCTTAAGCTAACTAGCTCTGCTTCCGTAGGTTTGGTCTCCCCCTACGGGGCTCACAAATACAGTATTAACCTGCTTTTTTTTGCCTGGCCGTATGTCTATGCCTCTTATGGCATGTGTAAAGTTGGCAAATATTTATTTATTTATTTATTTTATGCGTTTTTATATAGCGCGGACTTTACCCCAGCGCTTCACAAAAGGAACAGATCTGATACATGAGGAGAACATTACAAGTGAACAAATTACAAAAGCAAACGTTAAGTTACATGAGGCAAAAGTGACAATTGTGAGCAAACAAAATACAAGAGGTAGCAAACCGTGCATTACAGGAGGAAAAAGTGATGTGTGCAGGTTACAAAAGCGTACAAAGTACAAGTAGAGGTATAGTACTGCAATATATGGCAGACACTCAAACACAAGAACAAACATTACGTAGTCAATGGTGGCACTTGTGCAAGTATCTAAAGCAAACAAAATGTAAGATGTAGCAAACAGTGTGTTACAAGAGAAAAGTGACGTGTGCATGTTACAAAAGAGTACCAAACACAGGTAGAAGGATAATACTGCAATGAATGGCAGAACACACTGGGAAGGCACTTCCAAAGTCATGGAGGAAAGGATTCTCAATAATGGAGGGTCTTCCTTCAGATAATATAGAGGGTGTGAATTGCAGTAGTCCAGTCTGGAGTGGACCAGCGATTGGACCAGGGTTTTGAGGTCTTGCTCCAGGAAGAAGCGACGAATTTCCCAAAGAAAGCGCAGTTGGTATCGAGCAGACTTTGCAATGGTGTTGATGTGGGAGATTAGATTGAGTTTTTTGTCGAGTATGACACCCAGGGATTTTGCGCTGTCGACAATGGTGGGTTTATTGTTAAGTAGATTCATCTGGTCCGACCATGATTGAACCGAGGGAGGAGAGAGTGAGGAGGAGAGGAGGAGGAATTCAGTTTTGGAGGGATTCAGAATCAGTTGATGTGTTCACATCCAGTTTTGAATGGAGTCTAGAGTAGAGCTTAGGATGGAGAGATCGTGAGTGGAGGCAACCTTGAGGTAGATTTGAGTGTCGTCTGCGTAGAGAAGATAGTGGACCCCAGATTTGCTTAGGAGATCTCCCAGTGGTTCTAAATAGAGATTGAACAGTGTGGGTGCAAGTATAGAGCCTTGAGGAACACCTTGACCTACTGCCAGAGGAGATGAAAGACTGTTGGCTATTTTGATCATTTGGGATCTATAAGAGAGGAAGGAAGCAAACCATTTAAGCACAGTGCCCTCCATGTCCATTCTCTGTTGAAGAGTGTTGAGGAGAGTTTTGTGATTGACAGTGTCAAAGGCTGCAGAAAGGTCAAGGATAATTAGAAGACAATAATTGTGAATATATTTTTGTTTGTAGCATATGCATACAGTAAAGGAAAATGTTTGTTTTCACCAATTCTTTGGTTTCTGAAGAATTTTTAGATTTTGACAAAATAAGTATTTTTTGTTAGAATACCACATTTTCTAATAAATATATTTATACCTACATATATATTACAATACTTATAACAATGAGAAAGATGAATCCAGCAAAGTACAATTAATATGCTATTTGTTGATAAATTGAGTACTCCTACTTTTGCGCTCCACTGCCTTACAACCTATGTGCTCCAAAAACCTAAGGAGGGGGCTTTCAAACTATGCAACTACATGTCTGAATCATGGTTGCATCTTCTTTTTTGTTGTCCCGCCCTTGACGCTGCCAGAAGACTTATTTTAAAAACGTTATATTTAAAAAGGGGCATCAGTACATCTTTTGAGGCATCTGCTCTCTGCTTTACTTCCCCAGATATTCAAGTGCTTGCATGGTCTGGAAAATATGTGAGACTCCTGGACAATCTGCTTTCACCCTCTTCTGTCCGCACCATATCATTTACCCCCTCCCCCCAAAAAATCATCACCGACTTTATTTGCACTTTTCCATAGCGTCTCTGTACCAAACTATCTTATCCTTGGTTTTGGAAACCAGTTACAAGATTACAATAGTAACTACAATACTGCTTCGTCACTAATATGTGTATCAATTTAAATATTGATGGTTTGCTTTGTTTATGCTTTTTAACGTTGTAACAGCACTATGATTACATTTTATTGCATTGGTTTTAATCAACTGTGCTAATTTAATAAACTAGAGTGGCATTAATTTGATCATTTGAATTTTTTTAAAGCACTTTATAAGTCTAGCGTGAAGCACTATGTACATATTGTAGCATTTGTATTTTAACCCCTTTGCTGCTAGGGCCTTTCCCGCCACCCCATGCTCAGCCTTATTTTATTTATTTGCGGTAGTTTGCACTTACTCCCCCGTAATTTTTTGTCCACATAAGTTTTATTTGGGATAATCAAATGTATTGGTATTTTTGAGAACAAATCACAAAAAATAATGGCAGCACAATCAGACACAATATTGAGATAAATTACATTGGGAAGAAGGACGACTGAGACTCGTACATCACTTTGGGAATGAATAAAGCACTTGCATGTAATCAATCTTATACAAGACGCATTCGCGCCCCTCAGGGCAACAAGTTGAACCACTTGCCCCATATCTTACCAAAAAGCTTGGGACGGCCCCAGGCCTCAAAGAGCGGTTCCTGCTGGGTTCCGCACCAATCCACTCCCCGTCTCCATGTCCGTATAGTAGGTGGCTTGGCCTGAGACCAAAGCGCCGCTATATTGCATTTCGCCACCACCACTGCCGTTCCGAGGATGCGCTTATCGGTCCGAACACCATAGAGGCCCTCAAACAAACCCAGGATCAGGCGTAAGAGGTCATGGGGAACCTCCCATCCCAAGGTCTGTGTAAGCTCTAGCACTACCCCTGCCCAGAATGGTGCAAGAGGGGGGCAATGCCATGCCATGTGGTAGAAGTCCGCAGGAGCATGGTTGCATCGTGCGCATGATGGGGAAGGCCGAATACGGGCGCTGTATAGGCACGCTGGGGTGAGGTATGCCGTGTGGAGGTAGTAAAGTTGGACTAGACGCAGCTTGGAGGAGGTCGTCAGGGTCTTAAGAGCCATAAGGGCATCTCTTCTGTCCTCTTCCTCTAGGGGTCCCAGCCATCCATCCCAGCAGGCATGCAGCAGGTCCAGGGATGTAGGGCCATTGTTCACCAGGGAGCGGTAATTCCGTGAACCCCCCCCCCCCCCCCCCCCCCTTGGCCCAGGTTCCCCATCATCACTTGGGCCTCTAGGGGACTGAATTCCAGGAGGGAGGTGGGAGATGGAATGTGTGTTCGGAGGGCATGCCTTAGCAGTAAATATTTGTAAAATTGGGAGGAGTGGAGGGAGTGGCGGTGTTGTAATTCTGCAAACAATCTAATGTGGTCCCCTACCCAGACGTCTCCCAGCAACAAAATCCCAATGTGGTCCCATCAGCGGCAGTCTCGGAGTGACGAGACCTCCTCCAGCCAAACACCACTCCACAGAGGCATCTGTCTGATGTCTGATGATCTTCTGGTCCCATTTCGTGTGGTGTAAGGCCGTACGCCAGGCCATAAGTACCGTTCGGGTGATGGGGGGGGGGGGTCTGTGGCACGGGGGTCCTATAAAGGTAGGCTTGGAGCTGTGGGAAATCCTTTGACCGGAGTTCCACCCGGTACGCCGTGTCGGACCAGTCGCCCACGAACCAGTCATGGATCACAATGAGCTTCGTGTCCAGGTAGTAAATGTGGAGATTGGTTACCCCCATCTTAGGGAGGTATGCGGCACTGCGCCAGAGACAATCGTGACCTCCCGCCACCCCACAGAAACCGGGTAAGGGTACTGTCTATTTCTCGGAACCAACTGCCTGGAAAATGAAGGGTGATATTCTGTAGAATGTATAAAAAACAGGGTAGGACCATCATTTTAAAAAGGGCGCTCCTGCCAAGGGGATTAAGGGGGAGGGATTGCCATTTCTTGAGGTCCGCCTTGTCTTTAATGACCAGGGGCGTGATGTTCAGGGCCCATTCAAGGTCTGGGAGGAGTGCGACCCACACCCCAAAGTACTTAAACGACTGCCTGCGCAGGGGAATGGTCCTTTGCCAGTCGAAGCACGCCCGGGATGGATGTAGTGGAACCAATGTGGACTTCACCGGGTTGAGCCGGATGCTGGAGACACGTTCAAAGGCTAGGAGGGCGTCCTAGCATCCTGGTCCTGAGCTCTCTGGGTCCGCCTGGAAAAGGAGGACGTCATCGGCATACAAGGCGATCTTATCAATCTGATATGGGTCCCAAGCCCAGCATCGGATGAGGGGATCCTGACGGACGAGGTAGGCCAGAGGCTCCATTGCTAAGGCAACTAAGGTCGGGGAGAGCGGACAGCCCTGGCGAGTGCCTCTCCGAATGGGAAACATCTCTGAAAGCATGCCGTTAATGAGGACCTTTGCCCTAGGGTTGGAGGATTGGACTCGGATAAGCCATCGAAACGGAGAGCCGAAACCCATCTTCTCCAACACGTCCCCAAGGTAGTTCCAGTCCACCTTATCGAATGCTTTTTTGAAATCAACTAAAAGCAGAGCTAGATACGGGGTGAGGTGGTGACGGTGTGCCAGGGCGAGGTGGAGACGACGGATGCAGTGCTGGGTGCCCCGGGCAGGCATAAAGCTGCATTGGTCCGGGTGAACCAAATCTTGTAAGTGGGGGCAGAGTCGCTGGGCCACCGCAGTGGTGAACATTTTTACCTCAGTGTTTATGAGGGAGATGGGGCTGTAGTCCGCACAGGCAAGGGAGGGCAGCTGAGTCTTTGGAAAGACCACAATTGTGGCCACGTTGGTTTCTGGTGGGAAGGACCCCTTGTCTACTATATGTTTGAACAGCTCCACTAAATGTGGGACCAGTGTTTCACGGTAAGTCGCGTAGTATTCATGTGGGTAACCGTCGGGCCCGGGCGTTTTGCCAGAGTGCAACAGTGTAATGGCCCCAAGTATCTCTTCTGGGGTGAGGGGGAGATCAAGCTTCTTCGAGACCGTTTGGGAGAGGCAGGGCAGGTGAGTCCCAGTCTCGAATAGCAAGTCAGCCAAGGTGGTCTTGGGAGGTCGGGCCTCATAAAGGGCAGCATAATAGCCCGCAAAAGTTCAGGCGATAGCTTGGGAGATGGCGTGGCGAGCCCCGGTTTCGTCACAGATCTCAGGGATAATGTGTTTGGCTTTAGGGTAGGACACTAAAGGACAGATTTACAACCCCCGTATGCAACTTTTTCGTCACTTTTCACATGTTAAAAGTGACGAAAAAGTTGTGCAAGGGGCCTGTGAATATGCCCCTAATTTGTTAACTAATTTGCAGAGAGCATTTTAGCGGACTCCAGTGAGATCTGGCAGATCTCTTCCCAGATCAATATAAGCCGACAATTGGAGTTATCGCTGTCCGCGCCCACCAGAGCCCCCTCCAACAGTGCCGCCTGGGCCTCCAGCTGTATGAGTCGGGCCATCTGCTCCGTGCGCTTCACGTGGACCAAACCTCTAGCCACCCCACGCATGGCAGCCTTGCTGGCCTCCCATAACGTCCACGGCGAAGAGACCGAGCCTGTATTAGTCTTAAAGTTATGCCTCAGTTCCTGTCAGAGGAACTCAATGAATTCTGCGTCCTGCAGGAACCAGGTGTTCATCCGCCACGCTGTACGAGTACCGCTAGGGTGTTCCCGAGACGCAGGGAGACGGGGATTGATCAGAGATGCCTCTGGGCAAAACAGAGGCCCCGGACATCAGTTGACAGTCTGGGGCAGGTAGTAGAAACAGATTGATGCAAGAGTGAGAGTGCTGGGCCGCTTATGTGTGAGTATATTGTTTCCTGCGGGAGTTCCACACCCTCCAAGCATCGCAAAGACCCAAAGAAGAGGACCAGTCAGACAAGCGCTTAGCAGAGGCAAGGCGGGATGCCGAAGGGGCACCTGTTGTGTTGTGCGAGGGTTGGAGGGTTGCAGAACAGCTTTGAAATCCCCTCCGTTGACCGTCAGATCCAGAGAAAAGGAGGAGACCACGAGTGTGAGACGGCGAAGGGCAGAGGCCATGGTGGTGGGGGAATGTAAGTACACAGGAGATTAACTGGGTGTCCCTCGATCTTGCCCCTCAGGGTCAGGTAACGGCCTTGTGTGTCCATCTCGGCCTGCGACAGGGTAAAGGGAAGGCCCTTTCGGAGCAGTATGACAACCCCCCGGGAACCCCGCGTAAAACCTGAATGCCAGACCCTGTTGACCCCATACCGGGCGAGGAAATTGCATTATGTGCCCATAAGGTTTGTTTCTTGTAGGAACATGACATCTGGTGTGTGTCGCGGGGTGCTACAAAGGACAGCATTGCTTTTTATGCTTTCTAGGAAGCCGTTGACGTGCCACGAGAGGATGTGGAGGGGTCTATGTAGGGTGGACGTCATCGGGATGGAAAGTGCATGGAAGAGGTAATGCAAGCTCAGATCGGCCTGGTTCCCAAGGGAAGTAACGTGTCATGGCCGGGGTCTTTGGGTAAAAGTTGTGCGTTCTCGTAAGTCTCATGTCATCGTCAGTAGCATACATGTGTGGGTAGCTACCAAGGGAAACAAGGAACAGCGGCGCATAGGTGGCTAAAAACAACAAAGAATCGAGAGACAATGGCCTACCCACCCTCCCTTGCCCCCCAACTCCCCCCACCCTACACTTCTGAAGACAAGGCATCTGTCGCCTTCAAAAGGAAAACATTCAAAACAACAACCCACTAAAGAATCTTAAATGCTAAGCTAAAACGGTTAGCTGAACATGAACGTGGCAGAAATGTACCCCCATCCATATAGCTGGATTAGGCAACAGCTGTAATTACTTTTAAACTAATATGCATCCAGAAGTACACATAAGTTCAGGAACTGGAATAGGAAACAGTTCACCGAGCCGTGGTTACGGTGAAGATGGATCGCACCTACTATAGAGGTTGGCAAACAGTCATAAGTGTAGGTGCCATATTGGAAACAAAGCAAGAGTTCCTGTTTAGTCCGCAGTTCAAGCTCTCCCATCATCTCCGATCTATGAAGCGCAGGGCTCCTAGACTTGTCTGAGTCAGTTAGGGAGGGGGGCAAGGTCTTGGAGGGGTCCAGGACACGGCTCAAGTTAATCACAGAGTTAGTAGGACTAGGAGTGGTGGACCTCTGAGTTGAAGCGTGTGAGGGAGGGCACTGAGACGGTGCACCTGGTGAGCGGAATGCCTCCCCCGATGGTTGTTTTTCTTACGTGACCTAGTCCAGCGTCTTTGGGGTTTAGGCAAGGTTGGGTGGGGCTGCGCGGGAGCCAGCCGGGTTGGAGAGGGGATCGGCCGATTCAGGAGGGGCCGGTCTTCCGTGTGCCGGGTCCATGCCGCCTGGGGATTGTTGAAGAAGAATGCCTTGTCTTGAAAGACCACCCTGAGCTGGGAAGAGAAGAACATATCAAAGACCCAGGTTGCTTGACCTCGTCATAGGTTTGACGCTGTGCTTGTACCTCAGGATGATGGGTCTGGCAGGAGCCCCGGGTGGAGGCTTGGGGGCCAGGGAGCGATGTGCCCATTGAATGGCGAACCAGGGTGAAAGGGACTCCTTGGGCACCCATGAACGCACCCATTCTTCCACGAACGTGTCTGCGTGACCTTGCTCCGTTCCTTCAGGAAAGCCCATGAGTCTCAGATTGTTCCTTCTTGACCTGTTTTCAGCATCCTCTGCCCGTCGGTGGAGCTCCGAGGTCTGGGTCTGGAGGCGGGCCACCTGTGTCTTAATTGTTGGCCGATGTCATCCTCCGCCATGGAAATGCGGGATTCTGCCTCCATTATTCGTGCCGTGGCATTGCGCAGGTCTTGGTGGATAAGAGCCACATCCACCCTCACCTCGCCAATCTTATTCTCGACGGATGCCTGCGAGGCGCCTATCACCTGTAGGATGGTGGAGAGATCATCCACGGAGGGGGCAGGGGCCTTGGATGCCCCACTTCCAGGATCCTGCTGCGATGTGGTAAATTGATCCATTGTGGTTTGGGCTGGAGGGGCAGTGTTCTGTAAGGTGCGAGTCCTTCCCATTGCCTCCAAGGATGGGATCTGACCTCGGCGCGGGCAGGGGGAGAAAGCTGCGGTCCTGCAGATGAGGAGGGGGTCCCCGGTCACCCAGGCCGTCAATACTCAGGTCCGGGCGCCCAGGTCCACCCCTGAGCCCACTGTGAGTTGCGAGATGCATTTAGTGCCCCAGGGCCTGGTCCACGCTGAGCACTCCAGTGGAAGCCTGCTGGGTCAGTTAGTATCTACAAAGACAAATCCCACGCTCGGACCCCCTGTCTGGCAGAGATGGCCTCTCTCCCGAGAGGGTAGCTTTAAACGAATAGGGGTTAGGGAGGAGCCAAGTTCTGTGGTGGGTCCGCCGCCGACACCAATCAGCCAAAACAGAAGTGACCCAACAGTTCTCAGGGAGACACTCTCCGACGAGGAGCATGGCGTATGAAGGGGGAAGAGTAGACAACAAGGGAGCAGTAGATGTGGCGGAGGCACCATCTGTAGCCCCCTGCGCCGCCACCCGACTTGGTGGCAGGTTCCCACTCCCCAACCCCACTCACTGGTGGCCTGGCGGCAGGGGTGACAGGAGGCTCTCACCCGTCCCCGGGGCCAGTCGCCCGACAGCAATAGTGAAGCCGTTGTTTCCTCGTGGGGGTTAGGTGGTGGGATGGTTCATGCCCAAAGCAGCCCAAGCATCGGCTACCAGGGGGAACCCGCCAGATGCCGCAAAGATGAGGGGCCCACAGCCCAACATGGCGCTCCAGGCGGTCCAGTAACTACAGGTTAGTGGCCGACAGTGAAGGGGACCTGGAGGAGTAGGCCCAGAATCGTGGGGGGGAGTCAGAAGAGTGATGGAATTGGGGGAGGGTGGGGCACCAGGCCACCCCTCCACCCTTCCACCTGACAAGGTGGCTGGTCACCCACCCCAAGCCCCACTCACCGGTACAGCCACTCTGCTTGAAAGTCTCAGGTGCCCCCAAGTCTGGCTGCCGCCAATCCCACGTTGGCGCAAGCTAGCGGGTAGTCCCGGACCGAGGATGACCAGGCCCAGGGTGGTCCACGTGTCCGAACCAGGAGAGGCCCCACCAGAGGTCACAGCATCACGGGGCCCACCGCTCCCCAGGCGGCCCCGAGAAGGCCTAGAAGCGGCGCCCCTTCCCGGGTCCAGAGGGCATCCACCACTGGCTTGCAGAGAACAGTCACAGGGGGGGGACACATGTGGGGAGGCCTGAAGAAGGCCAGGCCCCAGCGTCACAGCCCGCCAACGGCAGCCGAGGTCTCAGCAACTCCAGGGGGGCCAGCCAATCAATTTTGCAGACCAGTCGAGCCTCGATCTATGGAGCCCCACACGTGGTGTCAGTTGCCTGCACAGCCGCGTAGGCTCCCGCGCCAAGGGCTCACTGCCAGGCCGCTGCAGATGTTGGGGGGCAAGCAAAGGAGACCCAGACACCGCCGTCGCCCCACCACAGGTGGGGGACCGGTCCGCAAATGGATAGCATCAGGCCCGGGATCGGGGCAACGATGGGTCTGCCATTTCGTGGAGCTGAGGCCGCCGGCTGTAGAAGAGCCTCCCCGGGCTGCCGAAGCACCAATCCTCCCGGGAAAGGGACCGGAGCTTAGCCAGTGAACTCAGAAGGCACCGTGGGCAAATAGAAGAGATGAGTAGCGGCTGTTGGCGGTGGATGTCAGGCGGATGATGGATGGGGGTCCCGGAGCACTCTGAGAGTGCGTTTGCCATCTTGACACCTCAGGCCACGCCCCCCCCATTCTCCACACAAGGTTTTAATGTTAAATTTGTGCCCTTATTCCCAACACCCTGATGATTTTAAAGGTACCCAGCGTTTGTGTATTCCCCTGGAAAAGACCCAGAAATTTTCAAAAATACTTAAAAAAAAATTGCCTTTTTCTAAAAACACTTGTTCTAAATTAATGCAGTAGAAAGTGTCTGGTTTGTTTCTTGTAAATGGCATCAACAAAGTGTTTGCAGTGATGAAATCACCATCATCTCAGATTTCTGGGGAAAGTAGACTTTTGACAATAAACCTTACATTTTCTATGCAGTTTTTATTTTTTACGGTGACATAGACTATTGTTGCATTAATTTTTTTCTTTCAACCTCCTTCCAGTTAGTGTTAGGAATTGGTTTCAAAACAATAATGGATCCAAGAAAACTATACATTTTTGAAAACTAGACAAAAATTAGAATTCACTAATAGGGGCATTTGTCTCAATCCTTTAATGAATACCTATACAAATGTATATTTGACTACAGTAAATATTGCACTAAAGTATAAAAAAAATAGCCGTTTGTGTTAACGTTTTCACCTGTAATTCTTGTAATTTTGCTAAATAATAATTGAATCAGCATGATCCTTCTTTTTTTGGGATATATAGGACTCATAGGTTCACCAAGAACCCGAGCAACCCAGATCGAAAAACTGAGCTGCGTCTTGCACTGGTTTTTCATTGTGTACTGTGTTTCTCGCAATTCTTTTGGTAAATATAAACAGAGTAATTTAGGTACAAAGGAAAGCTATATATTTCTTAAACAAAATATAGAGTTTATAAGCAGTGTGTTTTGCATATCTCCAAAATTGTGGCTACCCATGCAAGCATGTGATTTAGATGCAATTTTTTTAAATGACTTCTTATTTCCCAATTTTTACATTAGGAAGGCTTAACTGCAAAGAAAGTTAATTGGTAATAACAGTTCTTCTACTAATCTGTTTTCTACTAATTCTCCCTATAAAAATGCTACCGTACTTATGTGTGTAGGCCTAGTACCCGCAACAGGAATTGGCCCAAAGTGCAACGTGAACCCACCACATTTCTAAAATGAAAACTGCCCCCTTTTTTTGCCTAGCTTTGGATTTTGAACCCTCGCTCTTCCGGCCCCCAAGCAAAACCTTGCCAACCTATACATTTTTGAAAATTATACACTAAGGGCCCCATGAGGATGGTGGGTGGACAACCCTAGCGATGCTGTTACCGTCTGCCAGCTAGGGGAGGCCCCACACTGCCAATTAGTATGCGACCACACCCGTGGCGGTCACATCCCGCATCTTTGACTTTGCTTCATGCGCTTCTGTTAGCAGCACCCACCGCAAAGCCTAAGAGGCATGTCGTGCATTGCCATGGACAAAGTGGCAGGCATGGCACGGTACCTGCCATCTTCTGGATGGCAATGGGGGGTGGTACCATAGGTACCCCCCAAGTGCAGCCCGTCAACCCTCCAACCCACTTGGGGGCTCGCAACAGGCCACCAAAGCAATTCCTGCCATCATTTCCATGGCAGCGAAGCCGCCATGGAAAGGCCTTCACATCACACCATCCTAATATGTATGGCATTGCCTGGCACCGCCATCATACTAGTTCCGTCCGGCTGGCAATTAGAATGATTGCCGGTTGAAAAGCGGTGAACGCACTTTGCGTCTGCTGTGAAACCCACCGCCATTGTAATATGAAGGGGGGTTTCAATTGTTACGTTGTGGTGGTGGTCGCCACTGCCGGTTCGGCGATGGTGAACGTCACAACATCCTAATGAGCCCCCACGTCAAATCCAGTATGGGGTCACTTGTGTGGCTCTCTTCAGGTTCTGTGTCCCAGAATCCCTTGCAAACCTCATATTTCAAAAAAATTCAATACATTTTCCTCTCATTTCTGTGATGGAAATCTGCCAGTATCAACAAAATTCTACCCACCCCGTATTACACAAGTCTCCTGATAAAAACGGTAGCTCACTGGTGTGGGTAGGCCTAGTGCCTGCAGCAGGAAAAGTCCCAAAATGCAACGTGGACCCACCACATTTTTGCAGTGAAAACTGACCCTTGTTTTTCAAAGTGCATAGCTTTGTATTTAGAATCCTAGCTCTGCTGGTACCTAGCGTAACCTAGCAAACGTATACATTTTTGACAACACGACATCCAGGCAATTCCATGATGGGGTGACTTATATGTCGTTTACCAAGTTCTGTTACCCAGAATCCTCTTTTAACCTCAAACTTAAAAAAACAAAAAACTATTTCCATCACATTCCTGTGATGGAAAGTTCTGCAATCTGCGTTGTTCCACAAACTTCCACCCACCCCTCATTCTCCAAACTCTTATATTAAAAGTGCTACCTCACTCATGTGGGTGTGCCAAATAACCGTGTCATGCAAAGGCCCAAAATTGTGTAGAGGAGACATCAAAATGACCTATCACAAAATGGCCTGCTTTTTAAAGAGTGTCACCAGGATTTTTGGACCCTTGCTCAGTGGCCATCTATGGAAACCTACCGAACCTACACATTTCTGTAAACTGACATCTTGGCCAGTACATGGAGGTATGGCTTGCGTCTATCCCCCAAAAACTTTCATACCCAGAATTCTGTGCAAACTTTATTTTTAGTCTTATAAATCATTTTTTCCACATATTTTGTTTGTGATCCTACCACACGCCATCCTCCTAAGTCTCCAGAAGAAATGATCCTTCACTTGGTTTAGTGTCCAATACAAATTTGGCTCAAACTTTTTTTTGCCGCCTCGAAGCCAGACGGAATGACCGTTTGAATTCCTTTACGACTGCTATCATGAAAATGAGACACTTGTAAAGTAATCTTGCAGGCATATTATGATGCCGCTATAAATGCTTTGATCAAGGGTCGGAGACTTGTACAGCTGCATCTTAATAATCCCCTTAATAATCTTATATTTTAAAATATTATTATTTAATTTACAACTTCAACCTGAAATCAAGTTTTATACATTTTTTTATACATTATCTTGTTATAGTTTCAATTTTTTTCTTGTATTTTTGAACAGTTGTGTATATCTTTTGTTACAAATAATCAACAACAAATTAACCAAACTAGTTTTAATATATAGTTAAAAATGTGTGTATATTATAATATTAATTACTATATTTTGTATAATTTTGTTAAACTATTTCATAACATTTTTTAGAATTGAATATATTTTTGACACATATATTTTTAGAATAATATTGTGTTATATTGACTTTAAAGGTATACATATTTTTAAATTTTTTTTATTTGGTGTCCAAGTAGATTTTTCCATCTAGCCCTGTTATTGTTTGGACGCTTTTGGGGAGAGAAGCTTGCATTTGTTAGCTACGGTTATCGGTTAAGGTAATTTTATTTAAAAATAATTATTTCAGTTACTTTAACATTAGAGGGGAGGTAGTTAAGATTTGTATATCATTTGTATTGTCTTTTTGATGATTTTGATATGTTGTGTAAAACATAGGTACAGTTATATATTTACTACCATGATAACCTTTAAGGCTTAGCAATATTTAGTACATTACTTGCTCATTATGACAGCCATCACTTACAGATTTACCCACCGCCTTATTAGCATGTCAGATGGTATTGTGGTGGATGCAAAGTTCGTCCTCCACTTTTCCACTGGTGGCAATCGCACCTATTGCCTGGTGGACGGCAAAAGTCCACTAATATGTTGGCGGTGCCTAGCAGGCACCGTCCTCCATATTAGTTTGTGTCCTGTAAGAGGCCTTTCCATGGCGGCGGTGCCGCCATGGAAAGGCTGTCGGGAATTGGACTTGGTGGCTAGTTGCGGGCCCCTCTTGTAGCTGTACTGGGGGCTACCCATGGTACCCCCCTGCATATCCATGCACCGACTGTCAGGCATTTTGTGGTGCCTGCCACGTGGTGCAGGGAAATGCCGTGCAAGCACCTTTAACATTGTGGACTGCGCTGCAGCCCCCAGCACTGCCTGCTATGTTAAAGGCCCAGGATGCGCCTGCCAGTTTGGCGGGCGCATCCTGATGGCAGTGGTGGGACCGCTGAATGTCTGTCGGGCGGTACCAATCACCGCTACAGTGGTGAGCGGACAAAGTCCACCTGTCCTCGTAATCAGCCACCTAAGTTATGTTCACATTAATATGTGTAGAATTATTTTATTTGTTTTAAGTCTAATATATAGGCCTTCATTATGATCTTAGGTCTTTCTGACTCACACCGTCATTTTCACTTACGACTGGCTGATCATTATACTGCCGGTCTGAAGTGAAACTGGTCGGTTATTCACGCTGGCTTCCGAAGGGCTCCAGGAAACTGTTGTCCAGTCTGAATTGGCATGTAATTTATATGTATGGCGATTTACGCCGTCTGGATTACGATGCACTATTTATGGTAGTGTTTTTTAATATCCTGCTTTCACACACGGAAAGCATGTTTGAAACATACTTCACCCTGCCGCCTACGGTTGGTGCTTAAAGTGATATCTAGGATGCCCACTTGTTGATCCCTGCACCGTGTGGCAAGCACCCTGTATTCCCTGGTACACGATGCTTGGATAAACTCCACCTCCTATTTCCCTATGTAAGTTTGAGCTAAGGCCAGTTTACGGCTGTAGTACATGTTCCTATATTGGAATATGAGAATGCGACTGCACCGCACCATGCGTGGTCTTATCGTAATCAGTTGTTCGAGACCGCCGTTTGGAGGTTGGTCGGTCATGTTTCCGCTATGGTGCTGTACACCATAACAAGTCCTCTAATGTTATTAATATATTATGTGGGGGAGGTATTTCATTTTCAACTGGTGTAATTCTTCCTGATCTTCAGTTCCAGGGACGATGTGGTTACCATTATTTTAATTAAATGTGTTTTTTTTATTTTGATAAATTAATGAATATTTTTCATTTTCTTGTATTTTTTGTTTTCATGAAGCTTTTCTTTCTTTTGATCTATTTGTAATCTTTTTTTTTCTTTACATGCTATGGATGATTAGATATTTAGCTTTAATTATTTTTCAGTTGTATTTACCCTTTTCTTTTTGAAAATTACAAAATAAAACAGCGGAAATATTGGGCACCCCTGCCTTGTGCTACAAAGGAAAGCAAACAAGGTGGATGAGAAGCACCCACTGGTCACTCAGGCCATAGTAGCACTTTATATTCACTGTTCTTTAAGCAAAGCACGCGTCCCTTAGGTCCATGATCTCCATCATCCATAAAGGTATGCCCGCTTTATACGTTTGAACCCCTTCTTGCTTCACCTTCTTATCCTCATCGTTCTGCGTCTCTAACTGTGATCATGTATTAACCCTATCTTTGGTGGTTAAATAATTATGTAATATAGACCTTAAGTTTATTGTGCAAAACCTTCACCAACTTGTTTTAAAAATATCTTTTTAAAATTAGTGTTATGTATTTTAGTATATATTTTAAATGTATGTGATTTTTGCCATTTCTATAATAACTATTTACGTTTTCTAACATATGTGTTACATGTTTAGTAGATATGAATTGTTTTTTAATTACATTTTGCAATTTTATTTTCCATAGTGCCTAGTGGGTTTCTAGTTGAGTACTTTTGGAATTAATTTAAAGTTAAAAAATTCATGATTATATATTATTTTGTATTAATTACTTAATTGAGATTTTCATAGTGCTTTTTGTAATTGTCTAAATTTTTTAGATGCATGATTGTGTGGTTTCTAGGGGGACAGTGTGTGAAGCAATTTATTTTTAATTCATTAATAATAAGTTCTTAATGAATATTCACTAATTAATTTCAAATAACATTTGTACATTGTGTAAGTTTTTTTAGGCGTTGCTTGTGGTGTTTATATGGGCTCAAGTGTGGTAAGTAACGTAAGTTTTTTAAGATAATATTTAGTTTATTTTTATTATTAATTAATTGATATTTATTTTGCGTTATCGTTTATATATTTGTTGTTTGCATTTACTTTTATAGGGGTAAAGGTTTTGAAGTATAATTTTTTACTTAGTTTACAATCACTCTTTGAATACTATTCGCTTTAATAATTACAATTTTTTTTAATTCTGTTACTTTTTTTACATTTTAATTTTAGCTCAGATTTTTCACGTTTATAAGTGTGTAAAGTGTGGGAACTTTCATAATTTTTATAATTTTTTAATAATTTTGTAATTCATAATATTTCTTTAATTGTTAATTACCTATGGCATTTGGTAAGTACATCTTTTCTTTAATTTAGATGTAAGTTTTGAATTTCGTGGTGTTATAGGGTAGGAAATAAAAATAAATACATTTACGTCATAATGAATGCATTTTTTTCTAAAACAATTGGAAAGAAAAATTAACAAACAATATTTCATATAATTTTTGTAGTTATGGGTCATATGCATTTATCATTAGGATCTTTTTTGTTCAATATATTATATTAAATATATTTTTTATTTAATTTGTATCATATTTTTATATACTCTCTTTTTTAAATCGGTTTCATGTTGTTAATATTTTTTTTTTTACTGACTGTAGCGAGAATCTTAATTCTAATAATTGATTTAAGTTGGAATAGTATGTTTTACCCCTCTACTATCCAACAATTTCCCTACTGTTGCACTCACTGGAGTTGGAACAATCATTTTGTCTCCTCTGCGAACAAACACTTTTAGAACTTTTGCATTAATTTGAGTGGGAATATACATTTGTACCTGTCCACTATTCAACACTTTACCAAATCAAATCAAATCAAATCATCTTTATTCGGTTTTCCATTTGAAAAGCCATAAAAGTACATAAAAAGAAAAAAAAACACAGTAAATATTTAAAACTATTGTTCAATCTGTACCAAGACAGTATTATTTAAAAATCCATTTTAAACGAGAAAAAAGAAAACTCATTCATATTTTTATAAGTTCATGCGGTGCCTAATGCATAGTTTTAGATACTGTGCCACGGATTTTGTCATTAGGTTATTTTCCAGAAATTGCAACGCCAGATAGGCAGGGCGACATCTACGAATATTCATAACTTTTAGTAGTGGTAATATCCACCTCCTGCGTAGTGGCGTATAAAATTTGCAGAAGAAAAGGACATGAATTGTAGACTGTGGCGACATTAAGTCGCAGGGACACGCTGAAATGTTATGAGTCCAGACATTCTGGATGGGAAACAAAACCATGTAATGATATAAATTAAACCTGAAACGAGTGAGAAGAAGTTTTTCAAATTGTGATAGATCGTACTGCAAATACGGTTGGATAGTTGGAGCCAGCTGTATTAGTAGGCATTGTTGAACTGATGGCTTTCCTATTTCGCTCAGCATCCGTAGTTGAGATAGATGCGACAGACAAAGTGATTTTAGTTCTTTTTTTGATATGTCTGTTACTGACAGTGGGTCTTCAAAAAATCTTGGGAGGCCAATATCAATGAAAAAGGATTTTACATATACCAGCCATTTTATCTTTGTCATGTTCTCTAATTTCATGCAGTCCTGAATTATTGTTCTTGTGAGCTGGCATTCATCCGTTGCCCATATTCTGCGCCATAACATGATAGGCTGGATCTTAATGATGTCGGTTATGTGATCTACCCCAAGTTCGAGATGACATCCAAATGTGGTGGTACTTTTTGAAACAGCTAGTAGGAATTTTAAAAATGAATTTTCAACTTTTTGTAGTTGTTCGACATTTGTTGTTCCCCAAACTCCTGCTCCGAAAGTGGCTGTACTAATGCATTTTGCATTATATATCTTAATCATCTCATTCGGGGGTCTTCTTCCCAAACGAAGAGAAAAGGCTTTTAGGGCGCCAACTGTTCTTATTAGGGCTAGCTTTCGGGAATTAATTGCTGCTTTCCAGTTAAACGCATCGTCAATAGTAATGCCAAGATAAGGGTACGTGTTGGTTCTTTCAAGGGGCAGGTTATCCACGTAGATTTTCTTCACTTTTTTCCCTTTGGTGCCGGCGTGCATTACGTAAGTTTTCTTTATATTGACTTTTAAATTTAAACTGGTCATAAAAGTGCAGTAGTTGTTTAGAGCCCGCTGAAGCTGAACTGGTGTTCGGGCAAGAATTACCACGTCGTCGGCATATAATAATGCTGGAATCTGCCGACGACCGGCTTCTGGGAGATCTTTAACATCCTTTAACATTGCTGCCTCAAGATCATTAGTATAGAGCGTAAATAAGAAAGGGGCCAGCACGCACCCTTGTCTGACCCCCTTCTGAATTGGAAAGCTGTTAGTTAGTTGTCCTGCTGTCCCGAATCTAACCTTTCCCGTGGCTCCGGTATACAACTCTCGGAGAAAGTCTACTATGGGAGATTCAATCCCCATTTGCAGCATTATTGACCAGAGCTTTGAATGTTCCACACAGTCGAAAGCTGCTGTGAGGTCGACATATACCATGTGTAGGCAAGACTTTTTTGCTGTTACGTATTTTCCAGCCAGTAGTGTTAGATTCAGAACTTGGTCCACAGTACTCAGTCCCGCCTTAAACCCATATTGCAGGTCTGAAAGTACCCCTTGTTCTTTAGACCACTCCTGGAGTCGGTCAAGAAGTATACGCCCTGCCATCTTCCCAACCGAGTCCAGGAGGGAAATGGGACGATAGCAGGAGGGACAGTCTCTGTTGCCTTTCTTAAAAATAGGGAACAAAATCGATGATGACCAAGAGTCAGGAAGATCAGTATCCTTTGCTGCATTTAACACTTTGGTTAAAAGGGGAGACCAAAGATCTTGTAGAAATTTGTAGAAGTCCATGGGAACAGAGTCTGGTCCTGGTGCTTTGCCAGTTTTGGCAGTCTTTATTGCTTTCATTGTTTCGTTAATTGTGAAGTGTATTTCTATTGGATATTTCACCGGTGGAAGAGGAGCCGGGGAGATTGAGTCTCCAATTTTGACCTCTCCGAAAACCCCTGAGAAATATTGCACCCAATCCTCCGCGTTTATGGCGACGTCCAAACAGGGACCATCGTTGTTGTCTGTTAAAAAGGGAGTTTTAACTGTTTCCCAGAATAATGTACTGTCTTTTAGGGTACTACTTTTTAGAGGTTGGGTCCAGAGGTTAGCTTGTATCTCCTTTTTTCTTTGTTTGATTGCCTGCGTATAAGTCTTCCTCAATTTAATTACCTCTTCTCTATTTCTTTGTTTTTTTGTTAGGGCTTTCTTTAAATCAGAATAGGCTTTTGTACATTTTGTATTAAACCAACCTTTTTTTGAGGTATTATTTTGTTTGTTAGGCCTGGTTAATTCGTTGCTTATAGTTTTCACTATTACGTTATAGCTGTTCATGATCTCTGTAGAAGTTGTAGAGGGGTCTAAACATTTGTCAATTTCATTACTGCATGCTTTAATTATTCTCGCACTAATGGTTTCTTGATCTACTTTGCCCCATTTATGGGTGTATCCGTTCAATCTGTCCAGTGTTAATGCTTCCTGATGTAGCAAACCAGGATAGGCCTTATCTGTTTTCTTTCGAAGATCTGGTTCTAAGTACGTTAGTCTAAGTGGGAAATGGTCGCTAAGTGCGTTTTTGTCCACTTCGAAGGACTTTATGCGTGTGGCTTTGTTGATAGATACCAGGATAAAGTCTATTAAAGTTTCAAAGCCTCTTCCGTGGAAAGTTGAGGTGAATTGGGTTGTAGGCGTTTTTATCATGTTCGCGAACCCTATATCTAATTCGGACATAATAGCCTGCAATTTAATACCTTCGACAGTGTGGGTAAAATGAGTTAAGGAGTTTCCTTGTTCGTCTATGATCCCACAAATAGAGGTGTCACTTTTATTACATATGTGAAGGTTGAAGTCTCCTCCCCAGATTATTGTGTGTGAGACTTTGGCGTGTTTTGTTTTTAAGTCATTAATCTCCACAGAAACTTCGTTTAAAACCTTAGACAACTCCATTGGGGTCATATTATTATAGAAGTTTATAAAGGTATAAACCTCTTGGTTGAATCCTTGGATGTTGATGATCTGATAATTCTGATGGAGTAGTACAGGTGTTATTTCACGACACGGCCAGAGGTTGGAGATGTATGTAATTAAGCCTCCTTTGCTTCTCCCTGAGTTTGACCTTATTGCTTGGGAGAAGTATGTTCTGTATCCCACGAGATGGATTGGGTCGTTGAGCCAGGTCTCCTGAAGACAAATAATGTCGTTCGAGTCAATCAGTTTTAGAATTTTTTTTTCAAAGTGTTTAGTTGCTAGTCCCGCCACGTTCCAGAATAACATTTTCCTGGCGACATTTTTACTGCTATCAACAGGTGGCGTTGACTGGACAGTAATTTCTTCTTCTGATTGAGTAAGGGAAGATTCCAAGTTCAAGTTTGGCGCGTATAACTGTTCATTTGGGGCAGTTTGCAACAGAGTCAAGGGGCTAATACTAGCCTTAAAAAGGCATTGATATTCTTGAGTCTGTTTTACCGTCGTTTGAGATTTTGTCATTACTATTGGTTTATGTGGCCTAGTTTTTGGAATAGGAAGAGTTTTATTGGATAACTTGCTCCTAGGGTGTTTGACTGACGTTTTTGGGTGTACTTTGTTATTAGACAGAGAGGTCGTGGTGTAATTCTGTGAGGATGGTCAATCGACCATGTCTAAGCAACTTTAGCTATTAAAAGTTGGTATTCCTGACCATGGTTCCCTATGAGGGAGTTGGTAAGACCTCCTACCGTAGTGATTCCAATCACCCCGGTCTTTATAATCGTTCCCCCATTCTCCCTGATGCCAGCTCCTTTGATTGTTTCCATGGCCCCAATCTCCCTGATTTCCGCTTCTTTGTTCGTGATCAGACTGGTTCCAGGACCAGTTTTGGGGCCAGTTGGGGTCCTCAAAACGATGGCCTTGTTGAGGATAGAAAAAGGATAGACGTTTTACTTTTATTCCTCTGTTGTTTCCCGATGAATCCCATGAACATATATAGTCCACGGCGCGAGGATTTTCAAGATTGACAATTATACAATCACCGGGAATTGTTTTTCGTTGGTGGCCTATCCATGAGGCCCTTCTCGCTTTAATAATTCTAGTGACATTATTTGGATGGTTAGGTCTGTTATTGTTCAGCCAGTGGCGGGTTTTGTTTAGTAAGGACCAAGTTGGTTCATCTGTGTCGTTGCTTAGTTCTGGGACCCCTGTTAGAATGACTACAAACGGTGCTGCTTCTGGTGGAAGGTTTACTGTTTTGGGCCATCTTTTATTTAATCGGTCTGGTTTATTAGTTTGCCTTTGTGTCTGTTCATGACGAGGGGTGTTAGATGGAAATGGTATAGAAGGGGTATTTGCTACGAGAGCATTTGTTGCAGGGCCATTTGCAGGATGAACATTTACCAATGGTTTATTTTGTGAGGCCGGAGCTGTATTGAGGGTTACTTGAGGAGTCTTAGTATTTAATGAGGGAATTAAATTATTAGTTTTTTTCACTGGTTCCCCAGGTTTTGGGATTGTCATATTTGTTGTGACCCTATCGGTAGCTGGTTGTACTGATTTGTGTGTAGGCTTTGCATTGCCTGGAATGACATTAGATCCAGGCGGGTTTAGGTGTTCTTTATTTCTTAGATTTGAAGTTGATTTTGAAGTAGCAACTAGTATGGCTACTTGCTTCTCTATTATTTCCAAGCTTTTTTGGATAGGTTGCAGCTGATATTTAACTATTTCAGCTATTTCTTTTAATAGTGATGATTGTGTCTTATCGTTGTTAATGTTTCTTGTTGGAAAGGGAGCCACAGTTTTTTTGTGGGTATGCTTAGAATTAACTCTGTCGTTATGATCTTCGACGATAAGTACATCAGAATTAGTGTTACTGTTAGATTCTGTAACTGCAGCAAGTTTACTATTATTTTGGTTTTGAACATTGTTTAGGTCACTCAGTTTGAGAAATGGGTCAGAATCTAAATTTGTTGCAGCTGTGTTTGTAAGATTTTTTGAGTAGGTTTCTTTATGATGCAGAAGTTTAGGGATTGCTCCTTCCCTGATCCCTCTTATTTCACTCTGAGTGGGTTCATTTATTGTTAGCTGCGGGCTTGCAAAAATATCAGGGGTCTGCTCGAGACCCTGGGTCAATTGTGAGTCTGACAATTGTGAAGATACTGATAGGTCGACGGTGTTCGGTATAGCATGTATGTCCGCGTTTGTTTCCAAATTGATACTGTGTTGTGGTAAGACATTAGGAGTTGGTGCCTGTGCCAGCATGCCCATTGATGAGCGTCTTGCTTGATCTAGTTCGTAGGAAACTCTCCGATCAATCATCATTACGGTTTGATCGATAGTTTGGTTCACTTTAGTGATGAATTGATCGATGGGGCCTACAGTACTTGACATATTTTGTTTTAGAGTTTTACTCCTGGAGCCTCTGGTGGACATTGTATATAATTGATCCAATCAGGTGAACGGTTATACTGAGCTTATATTAAGAACGTGGAAGATGGCGGATCGCTGGACTACTTACTAGTCAGGGATTTACCTTGTGTTGGGTCTTAGGGGGGTGGGCCCAGCCCAGTCTTCTCCGGTCTGTGACGGGCTAGGACGGGCCCACCCTTGGCCCAGGCTTCGCCCCGGGCTACGACCCGCGCGCGTCCCGCGGTGCGCGTTATTGGGCTCACTTAAATTCGATTTGGAGAAGAGGAGGCGTGGCACTGGGAGGGGGCGCGGCTCACGCGGGAAGAGGACCCAGCTGTTGGTGGTGAATGCTGGTCCTCGCAGTCCCGGGGCCGCGCCTCTCACCTCCTCTGCGGCCACGGAGTTGGTCTCTTCCCCACGCTGGAAAACAAAGGCTGTAGAGGGTCCTGGCAGCTACTCCTGTAGCGAAGGGCACAACTTTCAGAACGAGAAACCTCTAAACGAGCGGCTCCCGCGTAGCGGGGGCCACGAGAGGTAAAGAGGAATTTGCAGGAGGCGTGGCACTGGGAGGGGGCGCGGCTCACGCGGGAAGAGGACCCAGCTGTTGGTGGTGAATGCTGGTCCTCGCAGTCCCGGGGCCGCGCCTCTCACCTCCTCTGCGGCCACGGAGTTGGTCTCTTCCTCACGCTGGAAAACAAAGGCTGTAGAGGGTCCTGGCAGCTACTCCTGTAGCGAAGGGCACAACTTTCAGAACGAGAAACCTCTAAACGAGCGGCTCCCGCGTAGCGGGGGCCACGAGAGGTAAAGAGGAATTTGCAGGAGGCGTGGCACTGGGAGGGGGCGTGGCTCACGCGGGAAGAGGACACAGCTGTTGGTGGTGAATGCTGGTCCTCGCAGTCCCGGGGCCGCGCCTCTCACCTCCTCTGCGGCCACGGAGTTGGTCTCTTCCTCACGCTGGAAAACAAAGGCTGTAGAGGGTCCTGGCAGCTACTCCTGTAGCGAAGGGCACAACTTTCAGAACGAGAAACCTTTAAACGAGCGGCACCCATCTGTTTCACTCTTTGGATTTGTAATAGTAATTTTTAGCCCTCCGCTATACAACACTTTCCCTACCGTTACAATTATTGGAGTGGGAATAGTGCATTTTATCCCTAGCCTATACAACATTTAAACTACTCTTGCACTCATTCTAGTGTTAAATTGTAAATTCTACCCGCCACTATCCAACACTTCCACCACTGTTGCACTAACTGTAGTGGGGAAAGTAATTTGTTCAATTTCGATATCCATCACTTTGCCAAATTTTGCACTCATTGGACTGTGAATAGTTTTGTTTTACTTGTACGCTATCCAATGTTTTCCCTACTGTTACACTTGGGGCCCGATTCCGATCCTGTAAAAAGCGCTCCGAATCGTCGTATGGAGCGTTTTTTCTGTCCGATTCGTACCCGTAACCGTCCCCGTACGAACGACGTAGTACGATCCACACCCAATGCAGCTATCCGTACGAATCGTACCAGGGACCGTACAAATAGAATTCCCATACGAATCACCCTCGGAACCCGCTGTACACGACGTTTGTACGGTTCACGGCTGCTTTTTACGACCCGGCAAGTACGATCCGTATTGGGTACGCTCCGTATGACCCTTTTTCTATGGGAGCTGGAAACTGCTGTAAAAGCAGAGTTTGCCCCGAAACACGTACGGAACGGCACCCCTCGGGTACGGTGCGTACCCCCGATGATCGCAGGGGTATGGTACGTACCCCTGCGATCATGGGGGTACGCACTGCACACCCCAGCGTACATGGGGTACACACCCTACCCCATGTACGGTGGGTGTACGGTGCATACCCCATGTACACTGGGGTGTGGGGTACGTACACCGATGATTGCAGGGGTACGCACCATACCCCTGCGATCATCGGGGGTACGCACCGTATGGTGTGAATGTGAATGTGCGCTTTTCCATACGAATCGCCCTTACCTGACGTGGGCCGTACGAATGGCGTCCTCGAACCCCGGTCCGGATCGTACTTGTCGGGTCGTACAGCATCTCAACGAATCGTACGGAAAACTGTGGGTGTACGGTTTGTACGGATTTGCTCCAGCTTCTCGTACGGATCGCACAGATTCGTACGTATTTGCTCAGTACGAATCGTACTACGCTAATCGTACGGACCTGTACAATTCGTACGGAGTGGGCTTCGAATACGATTCGGACAGACTTTTCTTTTCCAGGATCGGAATCAGGCCCTTACTGGAGTGGGAACAGTAATTTTTACACCTAGGCTTTAGAACACTTTCACTATTTTTGCATTCACTGGAGTGGGGATAGTAATTTTAACTCCATTGCTATTCAACATTTTACCTACTGTTGCACTGACTGGAGTACGAGATTTAAGTTAAAAGATTTTTAAATCATTTAATTTTTTGATTTTTAATAAAATGTTTCATTTTTTAAATCTTTTATGTTATTGCTATATATAAATATATATATAGATATACACATATATGTGTGTGTTTATGTTTTTTTAAATAATTTTAAAAGTATCAAAGCAATCTTTTTTTTAAAAAAAGTAAAGATCTATATATTTATTTATTATGTATGTTTGTTTATCTTTTTCATTAAGTTAATTTGGTACATTTCTTTTTAAGCAAGAAGTAATTCTTATAATTTAATATATACAAATAATTTTACACACACACACACACACATACACGTGTTGCCATCCTTGTGGGGACTATGTGTTTTCACCAGCCTTGTGGGGACTAACCCTTCCCAATGTTTTAAAAATATACCAATAACAGAAAAGTGTTAAGAAAAAATTCATAATACAGGATCCTGCTTCAATTTTACAAATATATTGTTATTTAGTCACGCGCACAGAACCATCATTGTGGGAACTTGGACATGTGTTACCATCCTTGTGGGGACCTACTCAATAATTCTCATTTGTGATTGAATACACTCATTATCTAATAGATAAATGCTATTTTTCAGTACCATACATACATAACATGATACTTTAGTCAAATTTGAATAGGTCACTATGTCCTAGGTGCACCTAGAACAGGGATTTGTCTAATAATGCATTTTACAGTAGAAAATTATCATATTGTTAAAGTGCATGGACAGGGATTCACGGATGTTTAGCCTATTACTGAGTGCGCACAAACATTAAGGAATATGAAAACAACACATAATTAAATTAATTTAGAGGCTTAAGATCCTGCAATGGGGTCAGATGGCAAAACCAAGTTGCCATCTGACCACCTAGTTGTTTTTCATCAACCTCACCAATTGACACCATCTTCGTATGGCTGTGCATTAATAGTCGCCAAAGAGATGGCATGATATTATAATAATAATCTACAGCTGACAGAGTAAGTGTATGATGATGATAATTTTCAAGCCCCCACAGAGATATTTCATGATTAGATTGATGCCCAAGTCCCCACAGATATTGTGGTTTTGGTGTACGATGATAGTCATGCTGCTGTTCACGCAGAAATAACACGATTACAGTAATGCACAGGTCCCACAGAGATAGTTTGTGATTATAGGAATGCCCAGGTCTCCACAGGGATAGTGTGGTATTATAGCCATGTTCAAGTCCCCACAGAGATAGTGTGTGATCATATTCACGTTCAAGTCCCCCGCCACAGAGATAGTGTGTGATCATAGTAATGTTCAAGTCCCCACATAGATAGTATGTGATCATAGTCCCCACTGAGATAGTGTGTTACTATAGGAATGCCCGGACCCCCACAGAGATAGTGTGTGATTATAACCATATTAAAGTCCCACATAGAGAGTATTATGATAGTGTTGTTCGAATCCCTGTAGAGAAAGCATACGATGAGTCAAGTCAAGTCAAGTCAATGCAAGCTTTATTCGATTAATTAAAATCATAAAAGCAGTTCCATCACATATATAAAAGTGGCAATTCATATGTTAAAAACAATTCATATAAAAACAATTTGGTTTAAAAAGCATTTAAGAGAACAATTTCATATATTTACATGGGATAGAGCAATTCATCGGTAGAACTACTGGTTAGTAATTGTAATCACATATCAAGGAACATTTAGCTTCAGTTTTTTAGACTTAATACGCATAGCAGCAACCAAAAAACTTGCAACCCCAAATATCACTCTGATGCTACTCAGGAGCTGTAGGTAACGGAGAGCGGGACGAACTTGCGTAAATCCTGCTTCTCTCAAAATAGGTAATAAAAACTGTTTGCTACATTCCTCATAATGGCCACAAAACATAAAAAAAAGTGCATCAGGGTCTGTTCAGAGAAAATATCACAGCTACAGGGAATAGATGGATCTGACTTTCCCCATACTGGGTAATTCCCCAAGGAATATTGAATGATATTAAGTCTAAATCTCACAAGGAGATTACGATGGAAGGGCCGGGTCACAATAATCAAGTAGGGTTCCAATTTCAGGGTAGTCTGAAGTATGTAATTAGCTCTAACTCCCGGTTTTTGGAGCTCTACTTCCTCCCGTTCCATCTCCCTACGTCCCAAGAAATTGTTCTTAATCCATAATACATCACCCCTCTTGATTGTTCTCGGGGCGAAGTATAGATCTGGCCTTCCCAGTTTGCAAAAAGTATTTTTAATGTAGACCAACCATGGGATTTTGTTGACTTTATCCAGTGCCAAACAATCTGTGAGAATAGAATGGTTTAAACTGATTTCTGAGTTCAGCCAGGTCTTGGCCCAACGGATCAGAGGTGCCAGCTGTAATTGGTCACTGATGAAGCCAAGGCCCAGCTCTGTGTGGACTGAAAGTACTGGGGTTGATTGGGGGACCACTAACAAGGATCTAAGGAACTTATTTTCCACCACCTGGAGCTTGTCTTGTGGTAGATAGCCCCAAAGGGAAGCACCATACCTTGCTATTGAAAGGCTTTTAGACTGGTAAACTGTCAACAGTGCTTCTACTGGGCGCGATCCCAATCGTTTCGCAAAACTCAGTAGAGCAGAAGTTGATCTGGTGACAGCTAAGCCTTTAGCATTTAATTGTGACCTCCAAGTACCCTTTTGCATACGATGAGTCATTCTGACATTCATTCAGAATTCGTATAGCGCTTAAATATAGTCACTCTCAAGACCCCGTTGACAAAATGTGTGATTATATTCATGTTCAAGTCCCCTCAGAGATAGTGTGTGATTATTGTTATGTTACATCTCCGCAGAGATAGTATGTGATTACAGTCATGTTCAGGGCCCCACATAGAGTGTTATAACAATGATGCTGAGGTTCTTGCTGTTATAACAGTCATGCCGAGGCTCCTGCAGAGGTAGTATGTGATTATAATGATACCTAGGTCCCTGCTCAGGTAGTGTGTAGTTACAGTCATGTTCAAGTGATGTTGAGATATGTTGTGATTATACTGAAGCTTAGGTCCCCAAAGCGATAGTGCATGATTACAGGGAAGCCCACTAAGATGGTGATTATTGACCTATAGAGAAAGTGTGTGATACATGTAAAGTTCCAGTCCCTCTAAAGACAGTCTGTTATGATATACATGTTGATGTCCCTGAAGAGATAGTATGTGATGACAGTCATATTCAAGTCCCACAAAGTTAAAGTATATTGAACCCACGTCCCCACAGAGATAGAGTGTAATTATAGACATGCCAGGTCCCCATAGAGATATGTGTGATGAAATTCATGTTCAATTACTCAAAGATAGTGCTTGATTGATTATATTGATGCCCAGGTCCCCACAGATATAGTGTGTGATTATAAGGATGCCCAGGTCCCCACAGAGATAGTGTGTGATTATAGGGATGCCCAGGTCCTCACAGAGATAGTGTGTGACTACAGGGAAACCGGGTCCCCACAGAGATAGTGTGTGTTTATAGGGATGGCGGGTCCCCACAGAGATAGTGTGTAAGTATAGAGATGTCGAGGTCCTCACAGAGATAGTGTGTGACTACAGGGAAACCGGGCCCCCACAGAGATAGTGTGTGTTTATAGGGATGGCAGGTCCCCACAGAGATAGTGTCAATTGATGGGGATGGCAGGTCCCCATAGAAATACTGTGTGTTTATAGGGATGGCAGATCCCCATAAAAATATGTGTGATGATAGTTATGTTCAATTACTCAAAGATAGCGTTCGATTGGTTATATTGATGCCCAGATCACCACATAGATAGTGTGTGTTTATGGGGCTGGCAGGTCCCCACAGAGATAGTGTGTGATTATAGGGGTGCTAGGTCCCCACAGAGATAGTGTGTAATTATAGAAATATCCAGGTCCTCTCTGAGATGGTGTGTGATTATAGCGTTACCACAGTCCCCGCAGAAATAGTGTGTGATGACAGTCTTGGTCAATTCCCCACAAAGGTAGTGTTTGATTGATTATATTGATATCCATGACCCCACTGAGATAGTGTGTGATAATAGACTTGTTCAAGTCCCCACAGAGATAGTATGTCTCCACAGTGATGTCTGTGATTATAGGTTTTATGAAGACTTAAACAGATGGTCTTAGTCTGGTGGTTTAGCAAACTAATGTAGCCACTTCAACAGTGGCAGCTGCTCCGCTAAGGTGGAGGAGCGTCGCCCCACTGCTTTAAAGCAGGGCAATGGAAAAAAGGAAATGGTAATAATGGACCGTATTATCATTTTATTTTTAGTTTTCCAGTTGTTTGACATGGTGTTTCTGGTTGGCTAGGGTATGCAGGTATGGTAGGGCAGAACCCATCAGTCTAGTAAGGGTAAGATAGTAACACATCAAAGACAACCCCTGGCAGAGCACTCAGGCTTATCCCAGAGGCAATGTCTAAAGCGTTTGCACAACGCACTCACAGAACAGTGACACTTTAGGCACACCACAAAAAGCGACTCCAAACAAGGTTACATAAAAATATCTTTAGTATTATTTATTTTAAAAAAGTTAGACCACAATCACATAAATCACTGTGCCACTAGGCACTTTGTCATGACATCACATAAAGTCATACACCACTTTTGCCAATTGGATAATTGTCATAATTAACAATGTTAGTGAACTTTAGTAAATACTTATAAGTGAACACCACACTGAAAACAAAAGGCCTAACATTACAGTTAGTGCAATCAAGACACTAACGATTAGTTGAACATGTTTCCGCTTGAGCCGGTGTCACCAGTCTGACAGGGCAATCTTTTAAGATAGTTGCTTCCAGCTTTGGTAACACCCAACTACATCCCCCCTACAGCCCCCTGCCTCCTTCTACATGAAAATGCTCCACTGGTTCCCGTAGAAACAGAGAAAATGCCAGGAATTACAGAGACGCCCTACGGGGCAAGAAAACGCCAAAAGATCTCCTGCCTGCACGACGGGGAGAGAACACAGTCTATGGGTGCTTGTGCTCACCAGCGTAATAGGGCCACTGGCCTGCACTCTCTGCAAGGAAACACTACCGGTTGCCATGGAAGCAGGGGAATGACGGAAGTACAGGGGTGATCTGCAGGGTAAGGAAACACCAAAGGATCTTACTCCTGGAGATCAGCCCAGTTGGAGGTCTGTTTGTTGGTGCGAGCACACTATCCCTGGGTGCTCGCACTATCTAGCGTGATGGGTCCACCTGCCCCCACTATTCACCACAACGGGGCCAGACGCCAAGGGGAGCCAAATGCCTCCGGTACAGCTCCGTAGTGTGGCATGGGTACGAATCTCTTCATGTTTCGCTGCAAGCGGCCGGGTGCAGCTGGGAGGCTTTTGCCTTCCTTAGCAATGCCCGCACCCAGGGGCTCACGTTGGACACCTAGGGGCTCACATCGGCTGCGTGTGGATGCATCTGAATGGATACTTCCGGGTGCGGCTGGGCCACATCTTCTTCTGACATCCAAGGGAACTCCCGGGCCGATATTCCTTGCTGCTTGGGCATGGCCTCGCAGCCATGTAGAAGAGCCCGAGCTGCAGGCCCACATAAACAAAGGCAAGCAATACAAGAGGGAGAGCGTTTTGTTCCGTTCACCTCCTCTTTCTCAATGTTCAGGCCCTAGATGAGGGAGCTCTGCTGCCCTTGCTGCAGGGTAAAAGTGCTCCTGTATGGGGTTAGCACAAATTGAGCCAACTCCTTGGGCAACAGAATTGAAAACGCTTACCACACGCTATTAGCAAACAGGGAGGCAAGCACTACCTCATCCCTGGAGACACTGGGGCAGAGAACAGGGCACAGGCAGGCTAGCACGGAAGGTCCCTTAGCAGAGAGGCAGTCACTTTAGCCACCCAGCAGGCTAGTTCCACAAGAAGGTATTCCCAAACGGCGGTTCCTCCTGGCACACAGCAGTCATTGGGTACGTGCCCCACATAGTGTCTTTTTATTTTCATGGGGTCATAGCCCCTGTATTTATAGTGCCAAAGTCTTTGTTCTGAGGGAACTTCAACCACATATTAGAAGTGCACAACACTGCCGTTGATATTGAAAGCCTTGGCCCCAGACACACCACATGGGTGGAGCCATTATTGTGGAAGGTAGGCACAGACCTATTCAGGTGCATGTGCAACTCCTCCCACCACACCAAATGAAGACCAGGCCTATTCAGGTGCAAGGAAAACTCCCCCTGCCACTCTAAATTCAGGCAAGGTCTATTCAGCCTAGCACTGAGTCACCCACGCAGGGCAGGACACACCTCAACTACCCCAGGGACTAGAGTGAATGCACATCCCTTCTCTGTCAGTCAAAACTAAACGGTCAATACACATCAGGCAGGCGCAAAAACTCATAAGCACACAGAAATACCCACTTCTAAAAGTGGTATTTCTAACTCTGTTTTCACCAATAAGCAGGATTTATCACTAGCATGCCTGCCCGCTACGGGCCCCCAATGTTAAAAACTGCCTGCCTGCCTCCCAGCCTGCATACAAATATGGATGACGGTGTCTACCAGACACCGTCACCATATAAACTGCTTTTCCACCCGGTAGGCAATCGGGCAGATTGCCTACCTGTGGAAAACCGGCGGACAGTATTCCCGTTCGCTGGGGTCCCCCCCCCGCCTTGGTAATGTGGCAAGGGGAAGTTAGAGGCGGACGGTGGTTTTTGGCGGGTGGATAGCCACTGCCATATGGGCAGTGGCGATCCGCCCGTTATCATAATAAGCCCCTTAATAGTCCCTTGCCACCCAAAAAGCCCATACCCAACCTAAGCCCTAAGAAATCCCTTACAACCCAAAAACCCATACCCACCCTAACCCTAAAAATGCCCTTGCCACCCAAAAGCCCATAACCATCCTAAACCCTAAAAATTCCCTTGCAGCCCAAAAACCCATACCCACCCTATATACTAAAAAAGCCCTTACCGCCTAAAAACCTATGCTCACCATAAACCATAAAAAATACCTTGCCAACCAAAATCCCACGCCCACCATAAACCCTCAATATTCTCTTGGCACCCAAAAACCCATACCCACCCTCAACCTTAAAATTCATTATCGCCCAAAAACTCATACCCACCCTAAACCCTAAAGATTCATTATCACCCAAAAACTCATACCCATCCAAAACCATAACATTTCCCTTGCCCCCCATAAACCCACAGCCACCCTAAACCTTAAAAATTCCCTTCCAACCCATAAAACGCATACCTACCCGAAACTCTAAAAATCCCTTTCCTCTCAAAAACCTATCCCTACCTTAAACCCAAAAATGTAACTTGCCACCCAAAACCCCATACCCACCATCAAAAATCCCTTGCCACCCAAAACCCATGCAAACACTAAACCCTAAATTATTTTTTACCACCCAAAAAACCCATATCCGCCCTAAACTCTATATATTCCCTTGCCACCCAAAATCCATGCCCACCCTAAACCCTAAAAAATCCCTATGCACCCAAAAACTGACACCAAACCTAAACCTTAAAAATTCCCTTGTGACCCAAAAACTCATACACCCTGTACAATCTACAAAATCCTTTGCACCAAAAATCTTACACCCACCCTAAACAATAAAAAATTCCCTTGCCACCCAAAACCCCATACCGAGCCTAAACCCTAAAACATCCCTTACCACCTAAAAATCGATACCCACCCTAAATGCTAAAAATTCCCCGATCACCCAAACACCCATACCTACCTGAAACCATAACATTTCCCTTGCCCCCTAAAATCCACACCCACTGTAAGCCTTAAAAAAATGCACTTTTTGCCTAAAAAGCTATACTCACGCTAAAACCTAAAAAATACCTTGCCAGCCAAAAACCCATACCTACCCTAAACCCTAAAAATTCCCTTGTCACCCAAAAAATGCATCTATTTTCAGTCACTACTACTTCCCATGTTGCACTAGTTTAATGTGATGGAAACTTCACTGCTAAAGTTAGGAGAGTCGCAAAAGTTTGTCATTCTGAAAATTGGGCAGTGGTTCTGAAATGTTTGGGCTCTACCGTCTTACTCCTCCAATGTGCTTCTGTTGAGTAGGTGATCAGCTTGAATTGCTGCAACATGTGTTGCACATGTTATTGTCTGAGGAAACATGCTTTTCTGCTGTTTGTACTTAATCTGAATGTGGGTTGGTAAAGCTTGCATTTCTGCTTACCACACTGTAAATGCTGTGTGTGGGTGTGAGATGCTTACAGGGCTGCTGCATGCGCCTGTGTGTACTAGGGAAGTTTGTACTCCGTGCGCTTGAGGAAAAATGTCCTCGTTCTTGTGTCTATTTTGTGTACATTCAAGGTTTCACTATGTATGGCCATGCTATACATGCCCTATGTGTGAAAGGAAGTTGGTACTATTATTGTCTGTATTGTACCTGTTGCATATCCGAGTGACTATTCCACTACTGCTGCAATGGTATAACTGTTCGATGTGTGTTGTAGAAGTTAGAGAAAACGTTTTCATTATATAAACTTCAAGGCCATTTGGTTGGTCCATAATTGTACTATATAAGCTCCAAGAAAGAAAAGTTGACACTGTAAGACAGTGCCTTGTGTGTATTGTCACAAAGCACATGTGTGAGGTATAAATGCACCTTAATGGCAACTTGCCTTTCAGAAAATGGAATATCCACTATGCTCCAGGAGCGAAGGTGAGTTTTAATAATAATAATATGTAATATAAGTATATACAGCACATAATAAATCAATCAAGAGTTGTGATAGGTGCAATCATGACACTATCCACCATTGACCTCAGAAAGATAAAAAGCCCTGACAGTCAGAGCAGGTCTCAGGGAAGCACATTTTCCTATTGTACCACTCTCCCTGCCGTGCAGGGAAATGCAACCTTCGTTTAGTATGAAATCCTTTAATTGCAAATTAGCCTTTCGTATTCATTTGTGCTATAAAGTTAAAAAATACCAATATTTCAACTTCCTTAGTTTCCAATATGTGCTTTTTGAGGCATTGAAGCGCTGCTGTTCCATTTAAAGTCTTATCACCAAATACCTATATTTTTTCTAGATCTTTCAAATGAATCTCTTACTTAAAAGGTTAACCAGTGTTTCATGAATGTGACAATAACATTATTCACAAATCATTTCAATAGCACATTAAAACATGTTCCTCTATTGCGGCAGTGAATAGTGGTCTTTTTGAAGTACTTCAAATTTGACTAAGCCGAGAGTCCATAAAGAGGACCCCGTCTATCATGCCCCTGTCTGTGTACTAAACAAAATATATTGGTCAGAGAGTGATTGTTTGCTGTTAGGTCTTACTTCACAATTTAAGAGATAACTGGCATTTTATCGATTTCCCTTTGGAAATAAGAGAAAGAAAGGCGTTTTCACCGCCTCTTTCAAGTAATGAACCGAAAATAAAAGAAAATGCATTCAGGGCTACCTGCGTTTCTTAGTATCTCCCTCATCACCATTAAAACAAGGAAGGGAAACCAGACTTTGCATTTTCACGCAGAGTTAGGACGAGACCCTGCAAAGCAGTTCTTCTCAAAATGTAAGGACGAAGCCCTCCACCCTTCCCTGAACAGCAGCGCAGACAACAGTGGATTAACAACACAATGGTTTCCAGGGCTCCTACTACCTGAAGAGGTGTTAACGAATGCAAATCACGGCTTTTGTTTGGGCTTTCTGAGGCTGGAAACGCAGGTCAAAGTCAAAGGTTGAGCCCTGCACTAAAGGAACTAAAGGACACCTCTCCCTTCCCCCAGCCCTTAGAAACTCGCTTCGGGCTGCAGTTTCAACATTTGGACCGGCAAAGAGCTGAAAGCGAGCATCAGTGTAATGCAAGCAGGGAAATTGCAAACAAACGAGTTGAGTCACTTACTTTTGACTCATGCACCTGTGAGAAATCACGAAATAGATAAGGCCTGTTATTTAATTGTGTTAGGTGTTCATTAAATTCTTACCTATAAAGCAATGCATAAAATGGTTTATAAGGTCGGTTTATAAGGTCCAATGCGGCTAATTCATCTGCCGATCCTTGTTCACCTTTTCATTTTTTATTAAACCATTTCTTTTTGTAATTATAGTTTATAAAAGAAATGCAAACTAAACAGAACTGGTTAAATCAAATATTGCTTTCAGAATATATCCCATAAGTACCAAGAAGTCTGAAGTACGTAACAGACAAATAGTTTTACATGTTAGTGCATTGTCCCTGTCCTTGCACGTTGTTAACACAGTTAAACATGTAATCATGATTAAAGAATATAATTTAACAGATTTCTTCAAACGTGAGCGGGATGACAAAACACCCTCCTGGGATATTTTGACCTATGCACTACTGCAAAAATGACCGCAAATGCAAATTGTGCCGTTTAAGCAATACCACTGATTAGTTCAAATTTAGATCGCTCCTCCATTAGCACTGGAAAGTACCCCCAGGTTTTACTGAGTTGTGTCTGTTTATTCTATTTAGGAGGGAGTAAGCAATAATATTATATGCAAAGTGAATGTCAAAACCTGTTTGAGCGTGTTACTTCCTATTTCATTGGAAGCAGATGATAATTGGCTGCAAATAAAAAACAAGCATTGACAAAGCCAATATGTCTCGCTTATTAGACATATTGACTTGGAGAATGAGTTTCAGCCATGCTGCATCTTATGATTAACGTTATTATAAAATTAGGTTCCCAGTTTCTGTTATGCTTTATAGCATAACATTTGTAAATAAAGAAAGTTCAGGCCTTGGCACAGAGGTGGGAAATGGCAGGTCTTTCGGTTCGAGTACAATGGATTCAGGGGACTTAAGCGAGGGCCAGGGAGGCAGACCACAGGTGGCTGGTGGGGTGGTGGAAGGTCAGACGGCTGTTCAAATATTCGGGTCCCATGTTGTGGAGGGCTTTGCAGACATGCATGAGCAGTTTGAAGAGGAGAGTCAGTGCAGGTTGCAGATGTGGGAGGTGTAGAGGGCTCACCTTGGCACATTGAGGATGATTTTTGCGTTCTGGATAGTTTGGGGTGCTTGAGGAGGGTGGCGGTTCTGGCATAGAGGGTGTTCCCATAGTTAAGTCGAGTAGTGATGAGGGATTGTGTGACGCTTCTACTGGTGTCTATTATGATCCATCTGAAGATCTTACGGAGCATTCTGAGGGTGTTGACGCATGTGGCAGCAACCATCTCACGGAGAGCCCACTGTCGAGGAGTGATGCCAAGGTTGCTAGTCCAAGGGTGGAGGGCCACCAGATGTCATCCGATGGTGAGGGGGGTCCTCCAAAGAGATCTTTGGTCTTTTCAGTGTTGAGTTTGAGGCAGTTGGATCTCATCTATTCGACAACGTCAGTCATGGTGTTCTGGAAGCTCGTTCTAGTGGTGTCTGTATCACTGGCGCGGGAGAGTATGGGTTGGGTGTCGGTATATGAGATAATGTTGAGAGCGAGGTTGTGAATGATGGGTGCTAATGGCGACATGCAGAGGTTGAACAGTGTGGCACTGAGAAACGAGCCCTGGGGTACTTTCAAGGACGCATAAAACAAAATATTGTCCCTCTGTATCAGGAGTCTCATGTGCTTTCATCGGCTCTTTGCCTGCTTCTTCTTTAGGTGCATATCTGTGAATATCACTATGAAGTCACCCATTCTACCATATCAGACAACAATTGCAAACAGTTTTCTTCATTTTTTAAGGAGATGAAATAAGGAAGTGACTGTTATTTTCAAGTCCCCACAAAGATACTGTGTGGTTACATGAATGTTTAAGTCACCACAGAGATAGTGTGTGATTATTGGAATGTTCAAAATGCCACAAAGATATTGTGTGTTTATTATGATGCTCAAGTCCCCATAGAGATAGCATGCAAGGTTAGTAGAGTTCAAGTCCCTACAGCAGAGGTCTTCAAACTTTTTAATGCCGAGACCCCCTTGTAAAACCTTTTTAGGCGTAAGGACCCCCTTCCCTCAAAAGTTTCTAGAAACTGGTACTCCTTATCATCAACTTTTGACAACCATAAATGCGCCTGTTAGACTTCATCACATCCATCCATCCATCATTCATCCACCCACACTTTCACACATCCATCCATCCATCATCATTCCAACCTTTCATCCTTCCATCCATACATCCATCCTTTATCCATCCACCCTTTCATCCTTCCATCCATACATTCATCCTTTACCCATCCACCCTTTCATCCTTCCATCCATACATCCATCCTTTACCCATCCACCCTTCCTTCCATCCATCCATCCACCCATCATTCATCCACCCACCTTTTCACACATCCATCCATCATTCATCCATACAACCTTTTATCATCCATACATCCATCCTTCATCCATCCACCCTTTCATCCATACACCCATCCTTCATCCACCCACCCTTTCATCCATCCATCCATCATACATCCCCCCACCTTTTCACACATCCATCCATGCATCATTCATCCATGTAACCTTTTATCTATCCATCCATCCATCCATCCATCCTTCATCCATCCACCCTTTCAGCCTTCCATCCATACATCCATCCTTCACCCATCCACCCTTTCATCCTTTCATCCATCCATCCATCCATCCACCCTTTCATCCATCCACCCATCATTCATCCACCCACCATTTCACACATCCATCCATTATTCATCCATGCAACCTTTTATCCATCCATACATCCATCTTTCATCCATCCACCCTTTCATCCTTCCATCCATACATCCATCCTTTACCCATCCACCCTTTCATCCTTCCATCCATACATCCATCCTTTACCCATCCACCCTTCCTTCCATCCATCCATCCATCCACCCATCATTCATCCACCCACCTTTTCACACATCCATCCATCATTCATCCATACAACCTTTTATCATCCATACATCCATCCTTCATCTATCCACCCTTTCATCCATACACCCATCCTTCATCCACCCACCCTTTCATCCATCCATCCATCATACATCCCCCCACCTTTTCACACATCCATCCATGCATCATTCATCCATGTAACCTTTTATCTATCCATCCATCCATCCATCCATCCTTCATCCATCCACCCTTTCAGCCTTCCATCCATACATCCATCCTTCACCCATCCACCCTTTCATCCTTTCATCCATCCATCCATCCATCCACCCTTTCATCCATCCACCCATCATTCATCCACCCACCATTTCACACATCCATCCATTATTCATCCATGCAACCTTTTATCCATCCATACATCCATCTTTCATCCATCCACCCTTTCATCCTTCCATCCATACATCCATCCTTTACCCATCCACCCTTTCATCCTTCCATCCATACATCCATCCTTTACCCATCCACCCTTCCTTCCATCCATCCATCCGCCCATCATTCATCCACCCACCTTTTCACACATCCATCCATCATTCATCCATACAACCTTTTATCATCCATACATCCATCCTTCATCCATCCACCCTTTCATCCATACACCCATCCTTCATCCACCCACCCTTTCATCCATCCATCCATCATACATCCCCCCACCTTTTCACACATCCATCCATGCATCATTCATCCATGTAACCTTTTATCTATCCATCCATCCATCCATCCATCCTTCATCCATCCACCCTTTCAGCCTTCCATCCATACATCCATCCTTCACCCATCCACCCTTTCATCCTTTCATCCATCCATCCATCCATCCACCCTTTCATCCATCCACCCATCATTCATCCACCCACCATTTCACACATCCATCCATTATTCATCCATGCAACCTTTTATCCATCCATACATCCATCTTTCATCCATCCACCCTTTCATCCTTCCATCCATACATCCATCCTTTACCCATCCACCCTTTCATCCTTCCATCCATACATCCATCCTTTACCCATCCACCCTTCCTTCCATCCATCCATCCATCCACCCATCATTCATCCACCCACCTTTTCACACATCCATCCATCATTCATCCATACAACCTTTTATCATCCATACATCCATCCTTCATCTATCCACCCTTTCATCCATACACCCATCCTTCATCCACCCACCCTTTCATCCATCCATCCATCATACATCCCCCACCTTTTCACACATCCATCCATGCATCATTCATCCATGTAACCTTTTATCTATCCATCCATCCATCCATCCATCCATCCTTCATCCATCCACCCTTTCAGCCTTCCATCCATACATCCATCCTTCACCCATCCACCCTTTCATCCTTTCATCCATCCATCCATCCACCCTTTCATCCATTCACCCATCATTTATCCACCCACCTTTTTACACATCTATCCATCCATCATTCATCCATGCAACCATCCATCCATACATCCATCCTTCATCCATCTACCCTTTCATCCTTCCATCCATCCATCCATCTATCCACTCATCATTCATCCACCCACCGTTTCACACAACCATCCATCCATCCATCCTTCATCCATCCACCCTTTCATCCTTCCATCTATCCATCCATCCTTCATCCGTCCACCCTTTCATCCTTCCATCCATACATCCATCCACCTTTTCATCCATCCATTCACCCATCATTCATCCACCCACCTTTTCTGTGCCTCTCTCATGGGGGGGTCAGTATCTCTCTGCGTCTTCTTTCTCTCTCATGGGAGGGCATCTCTGTGCTGTAACAACATCTCACAGTGAAGAACAGATATGAGGGCTCCTGGGACTTAAACCAATGATTTATGGGACGTGTTGGGGGGGGGGAGAGGACCTTTCACGTGCCTTACTGTACTTTACTTTACAAGTGCCACCATTGCCTATGTAACGTTTGTTCTTGTGTTTGAGTGTCCTCTATTTATTGCAGTATTATACCTCTACTTGTACTTGTACTTTGTACGCTTTTTGTAACCTGCACACTTGTCACTTTTTCCTCCTGTAATGCACCGTTTGCTTGTATTTTGTTTGCTCACGATTGTCACTTTTGCCTCATGTAATGTAACGTTTGCTTTTGTAATTTGTTCACTGGTAATGTTCTCATGTATCAGTTCTGTTCTTATTGTGAAGCACTCTGACACCTTCGGGTAAAGTCCGCGCTATATAAAAACGCATAAATAAATAAACTGGCGGGACCCACAGCTCCAGGCGCGCCATTGAACTCAAAGGGCTACAGCCTCCTCCCCCAGCCCCCCCTCCCCTCACAGCCCCCCTCCTCGTGTATGTGAGCCTTGCTGAAACAGCTTCAGGGACACACACAAAGCCACGCCCGAGTACTTCACAGGTTTTTAAAAGACCGTTTACTTGTTAATGAGGCTTTGATGTTTTTCACCCCTCAGTGTGAATTAGGCCTCCGCCCTGAGCACCCTCAATCAGCCCGACGCCACTAAGGCACAGGAACTGCATTCTGACAGAATCTGCGACCCCCTTCCCAGGACTCCACGACCCCCCTGGGGGTCGCGCCCCACAGATTGAAGACCTCTGCCCTACAGTGATTGTGTTTAAATATAATCTTCATGTCCCTACACAGATAGTGTGTGATGGTAAGGATGTTCACATTCAAACTGGGATTATAGGCATCTTCAAACCTGTACATACATAGTTTGTAATTATAGGGAAGTTTAAGTCTTAAAAAGATTGCATATGAAGTAAAGGATGTTTTGGTCCCCTCAGAGATAGTGTGTGACTATTGGATTGTATTAGGCCTTACAGAGCTTATGTGCGAGTGTCACCACATTCTAAGTTGCATCAATGAGTGTGTGAATATAATGTTCAAATCTCCCCGCAAATATTGTGGTTACTGATTTGTTCAAGTGCCCACAGAGATAGTGTGTGGTTACAGGAATGGTCAAGTTACCACAGAGATGGTGTGGGTTATCGGGATGTTCAAGCTGTCACAAAGATAGTGTGCGTTGATTAGGATGTCCAAGTTCCCATAAAGATAATAGTCTTCAAGTCCTTACAGTGATAGTGTTTAAATATAATCTTTAAGTCCCCACGCAGATAGTGTATAAGTAATGATGTTCACATTCAAACAGGGATAATATTTGATTATAGTCATGTTCACATCTGCACATACATTATGTGTGTTTATAGGGCTTTTCAAGTCTCTTGAAAATTGCGTCTGAAGATAATGATGTTGAAGTCCCCACAGTGATAGTATGTGACTATCGGAATGGTCAAGGCCTCAAAGAGATGGTGGGAGAAGGTAATGATGATGAAGTTGCCACAAAGATAGTGCATGAAGATGATGTTCAAGTCTCCACCCAGATAGTGTGCGTAGATAATGATGTTAAAGTCTACAAAGAGATAGCCTGATTATAGGAAAGTTCAAGCCCTCACAGTGACTGTGTGTGAAGGTAATCATGTTCAAGTCGCCAAAGATAGTATGCAAAGATAAACTTTAAGTCTCCATACAGATAATGTGTGATGAAAGGCAATTTCAAGCCACCACATAAGGGCTAATTACAATTGTGGCAGTCCATGACCCGCCAGATTCACGGGGGCGTGGTTGTCTTCTGACAGACCTATTACGACTAGGAAGGTCATGCAAATCTGGGACTGCCACAACCGCCAGGGATCAGATATAACTGGCGGCAGTTTTGAGGCCACATGATGCTTGGTGGGACCACCACAGTCCTGCCAAGCATATTATGAGTTTTCTCTCTGCCACAATTTTCATGGCGGTTCACCTCATGAAAACCATGGCAGAGAGGAAACAAAGGGGACCTTACAGGGCCCCTGTTGCCTCTGGGCCTGGGGATGCATGCTATGTGCATTCACCCAGTACCTGCACTGCATGGACTGCAGCAGTCCATGCCGTTCAAGTACTGATTTTGACATTCCCAGTGAGGTGCCTATTTAATAGGCACCGCAGTTGGAACTCCAAAGAACCTCCCACCAGACTGTAAAAGACTCCTAATCTGGTGGGCTGTTAAACCGTGGGTTTGGAGGTGCGAGGTGGTCACACTCCTGCACCGCCAAACTCTTAATCAGCCCCATAGAGTGTGATTACATTGATGTTCAAGCCCCTATCAAAATAGTGTATGGAGACTCCCTTGCCATCCAAAAAAACATACCCACCGTAAACCCTAAAAAAAACCTTGCCAATCGGATACCCATACCCACCATAGAAATAAAAAATTGCTTTCCACCTTAAACCTTAAATAATCCCCTGCCACCCAAAACCCATACCCATCCCAAAAATGATACTCACACTAAACCCTAAAAATTCCTTGCAACCCTAACCCCCAAAAATCTGTTACCACCCAAAACCCATACCTACCCTAACCTTACAAATCCCTGATCTCCCAAAAACCGATACCCACCCTAACTCCATAAAAATTCACTGGCCACCCAAAAAACTATATCCAACTTAAATCCGAAAAAGTACCTTCCTACCCAAAAACACACATCCACTCTAATCCCTAAAAACTCCCTTATCATCCAAATACCCATACCCACCCAAAACCATTAATTTCCATTGACCCCCAAAAATCCACACCAACTCAAAACCTTAAAAATTGCTTTGTCACTCAAAAACCCACATTCATCCTAAATGCTGAGACATCCCTTACCACTCAAACACCTTTACCCACCCTAAGCCCTAAATATTCACTTGCCTCCCAAAAACCCATACCCACCCTGAAAAATCCCTTGCCATCCAAAAATCCATACACACTCTACACCTAAGCAATTAATTGCCACTCAAATACCCATACCCACCCTACACCCTAAAAATTACCATATCACCCAAAAACCAATACCCAACCAAAACCATAACATTTGCCTTGGGCCAAAAATCCACGCCCACCCTAAACCTTAAAATTTCCCTTGCCACCCAAAAACGAACCCATCCTCAACAATCCTTTGCCAATCAAAAACCCATACCCACCCTAAAAATAACAATTCCCTTGCCACCCAAAGACCCATACCCACCCTAAGCCCTAAACATTCCTTACCGCCCACAAAAACAATATCCACGATAACCCTAAAAACTCCTTGCAACCCTAACCACAAAAATTCTCTTACCACCCAAAAATCCATACCTACCCTACCCTTAAAAAATCCCTCCCCTCCCAAAAACCCACACCCAACCTAACCCCATAAAAATTTACTGGCCACCCAAAAAGCAATACCCAACCTAAACCGGAAAAGTACCTTATCACCCGAAAACACTCATCAACTTTAAACACACATCAACTTTAACGCCTGAAAATTCCTTTTCATCCAAAAACCCATACCCACCAAAATCTTGAATTTACCTTGCCCCAAAAAAATACACACCCACTCTAAACATTAAAAATTCCTTTGCTACTTAAAAACCCACACTCTTCCTATATGCTGAAAATGGCTAAACCCTAAAAATGTCCTTGCACCTAAAAAACCATACCCCCCCTAAACCCTAAAATGTCCCTTGCCATCCAAAAATCCATACCTACCCTACACCCTAAAATATCCCTTACCACCCAAACACCCACACCCACCCTGAACCCTAAATATTCACTTGCTAACGGAAAAAAACATACCCACCCTAAAGCCTAAAAAGCCCCTATCAGATAAAAATCCATACTCACTCTAAACCCTAAAAATGTGCTTGCCGCACAAAAACCCACACCAACCATAAACCCTAAAAATCCCCTTGTGACTCAAAAACCCATACACACCATAAGCCCTACAAAATCACGCGCCACTAAAAATTGAACTCTAAAAATACCGTTGGAACCTATAAAACCCATTCCCTCTACACCCTAAAAATTCCTTACCACTCAAATACCTAATCCCCAAAAATTCACTTGCCACCAAAAACCCACACCCACTATAAAAAAATCTCTTGTGACCCAAATACCTATACAAACAGTGAACCTTAAATGCTTCATTAACACGTAAAAAAACCCATATCAGCCCTAACCCCTAATTGTTCCCTTGCCACACAAAACCCATGCCCACCCTAAATACTAAAAAATCAATTTCCACCCAAATACCGACACCCACCCTAAACCTTAACAATTACCTTGCGTCCCCAAAACCTATAAAGTCTGTAAAAATCTACAATATCCCTTGCCACCAAAAATCTCACACTCACCCTAAACCCTAAAAAATCTCTTACCACTATAAAACCCACACCCACCCTAAACGCTCAAAATTCACTTGCCTTCCAAAAACCCATACAAACACTACACCTAAACGATTCATTACCACCCACAAAACCCATACCCAGCCTAAACAAAAAAATTCCTTACCTTCCAAAATCCCATACCCACCCTAAACCATAACATTTCCCTTGCCCCCAAAAATCCGCATTCACCGAACCTTAAAAAATCTCTTGCCACCCAAGAAACCATACCCACCCTAAACAATCCCTTGCCAATCAGAAACCCCTATCCACAAAGGAAATAAAAAAATCCTTTGCCACCCTAAACCTTCACAAATCCTTTGCCACCCAAAAACCCATACCCACTCTAAGCCCTAAACATTCCCTTATCACCGAAAAAATAATAAGCTAAACCGTAAAAATTTCTTGCGACCCTAACCCCCAAAAATCCCTTACCACCCAAAAACCCATACCTACCCTAAACTTAAAAAAATCCTCACTTGTCAAAAACCCTAACTCTCCCTAACCCCATAAAAGTTCACTGGCCACCCAAAAAACTAAACCCAACCTAAACGCGCAAAAGTACCTACCCATCCAAAATCACACATCCACTCTAATCTCTAAAAATGTCTTTAACATTCAAAAACCCATACCCACCCAAAACCATAAATTTCCCTTGCCCCCGCAAAAACATATACATACTTTAAACCTGAAAAATTCCTTTGCCACTTAAAAACCCACACCCATCCTAAACTCTGAAAAAACCTTACCACTCAAACCCACTCTAAACCCTAAAAATTTGCTTGCCTCCCAAAAACCCATACCCACCCAGAGAAATCCCTTGCCACACAAAAACCCATACAAACACTAAACATAAACGATTCATTACTACCCAAAAAACCCATACCCAGCCTAAACCTTAAAAAATCCCTTACCACCCAAAAACCCATACCCAGCTATCTATCAGGCAAAATGTGTGAGCATTGCTACGTTTCGTGGGGTGTGTGGGGTTTCTATGATTCACATCTCATTCAGTCTGTTGAGAATGCCCTCTTAAAGTTTATTTTAACACTACCCGGCAGTACCTCTGTTTACAACTGTCAAAGTGAGTTGGGCATTCCATATATTGCAGATGTCATCAAAGCACAGCCAGTGTTACTTTGGCACAGGATTTGGACCTCTAGTAGCACAGGTCTGAATCAAGAAATAATTAAATATTCAAGGAAGCTGGACCATGCTGCCAAGATTTCCTGGCTGACATATATAAAAAACGTTATAAATGATCTCGGGCACCCTGAATATTATAGCCGACTTGAGTCAATTAATTCTATATCTAGGAAAGAGTTTAAGAAAACCTGTACGATTAATCTGGAGGCAATTAGATTTTCCCTGGAGGTAAACAAAGCAACAGTGGTACAGCATCTAATGAGTTGAACAACATATGACATTCAACCTTATCTTCTATGTTGTTTAAGTGGATACGACAGATATGTTTTAACCCATTTTAGATCTGGAAACTTTTATCGATGAATTAGTTATCCAGAAGTGAATAACAGGTCTTGAGAATTATGTTGCTCTCCCTGTGATGACATATCTCCACAATCATCGATACATGTGGTGCTTTTCTGTAAATTTTATACAAAGGAGAGGTCAAGATGGATTTGCCTCCACTATGGTCAGGGGGATGGAGGCAATGCCAACCAGCTTTTTTGTACTATAATATTTTAGGCAGCATAAGCTATATTGGAGCTATGGCTTGTTTTTTAAAAGGTGTACTCAGCCAGAAAAGGTATAAATACTGAACCATTGTTAAGACCTGGAAATAACCAAAACAGGTAAGTTTTAATTGTTTGTGATATATGTTCTGCATAATCTTTTTTTTTTACTTTTTGAGCTACGGGCATTTCTTTAAAAAAATGTTAACCATGAGGAAAATTAATTTTTGGATATACTGTACGTTTTTATCTGATAATGTTTGTACTGTTTTTTCTGTCATCTCTGTTTTTGTGATTTTATATAACTAAAATTGAATAAAGCTTATTCAGATTCTAATTTACTGGCCACCCAAAAAACCATACCCAACCTAAACCTGAAAAAGTACCTTACCACCCAAAAACAGACATCCACTCTAATCCCCAAAAAATCCATTATCAACCAAAAGCCAATACCCATCCAAAACCATAAATTTCCCTTGCCCCCCAAAAATCCACACCCACTCTTAACCTTAAAATTCCTTTGCCTCTTAAAAACCCACATCCATCCTAAATGCTGAAAATGTCCCTTGCCACCCAAAAACGTATACTCACAATAAACCCTAAAAATTCCCTTGCACCTAAAAACGTATACCCATCCTAAGCCCTAAAATTGACTTTGCCACCCAAAAACCCATACCTACCCTAAACCCTACAAAATCCCTTACCACCTAAAAACCTATTCTCACCCTAAAAAATTCCCTTGCCACCCAGAAACCCATACCTACCCTAAACTCTCAATATTCCCTTGCCACCCAAAAACACATACCTACCCTAACCCTAAGGCAAACCTTGCAACACATAGCCGCCCTGCACCCTTATATTCCTTATCACCCAAAAACTCATACTCACTCTAAACCATAAGATTTTCCTTGCCCCAGAAAACCCCACATGAACCCTAAACCTTAAACATTCCCTTACGACTCAAAAACCCATGCACACCATAAACCCTAAAAAATCCCTTGCCACCAAAAATACCACACCTATCCTAAACGCTAAAAGTTCCATTGAAATCCATAAAACCCATACACACCCTAAAAATAACTTACCACTCATAAACTACACCCACCCTAAACCACAAAAATTCACTTGCCACCCAGAAAAGCCATACCCACCATAAAACATCCCTTGCCACCCAAAACCATACAAACACTAAACCTTAAATGATTCATTACCACCCGAAAAACCCATACCACCCGTAAACCCTAAGGGGTCCATTAGGATGTCGGGCGGATTGCCCCCGCCAGGGTGGCGGTAGCCACCGCCACCCTGGCGGGGGCAATCCGCCCGACATCCGCATTCTAATTCCCCCCGCCATATTAGGATGGCGGGGGCGACCGCAGCGGACGAAAACACCGTCCGCCGCTTTTCCGCCCCGGTCGCATTGCGGCCGGGGCGGTAATGGAACCATATGGTGGCGGTGTCTATCAGACACCGCCATCCATATTAGGGTGCCTGTCTGCAGCTGCTTTTCCGCGGCGGCAATGCCGCCACGGAAAGGCAGGCGGGGATTGCTGCGGGGGCCCCCTGCAGGGCCCCCAGGTTCACACCACTGTCAGGGGGCACATGGGGGGTACCTATGGTACCCCCCACATTTGCATATGCAAAACGGCAGGCACCACGCGGTGCCTGCCGCTTTGCATATGCAAATGCAAAAAAGCATTTTTAGCATCGTGGCGGGCGGTGCAGAGTGCACCGCCCGCCACAATGCTAAAACTACAGGATGTGCCCGCCACTGTGGCGGGCACATCCTAATGCCCCCCACGGGACCCCCGCCCTTATGGCGGGCGGTCCCGTTTCCCACTATGGTGACGGGCGGACAAAGTGCGCCCGTCATCATAATGACCCCCTAAATGTTCAGTTGCCACACAAAACTCAAGCCCACCCTAACCCCTAAAAAATCCCTTTCCACCTAAATGCCCATACCCACCATAACATTTTAAAAATTACCTTGTGACCCAAAAACCCATACACATTGTAAAATCTACAAAATTCCTTGCCCCCCAAAAATCCACACCCATGCTAAACCCTAAAAATTCCCTTGCCACCCAAAAACCCATACCCATAGAAGATTCCTTGTAGCTGCCCCGAAACTGTGGAATACTGTCCCACTTACCATTAAAACGAGTACCTCTCTCTGGATGTTTCGCAAACAGCTTAAGACCTGGCTTTTTAAACAATAAAACTTCAGTCCCCTTGATGGTTATACATTGCAGAAACTTCAGCGCCGAGATGCCCTAGGGCCATTGTTCGCGCTATATAAATGTTTTAATAAATAAATAAATAAATAAATAAATACCCACCCTAAACCCTAAAAACTCCTTTTTCAACCAAAATCCTATACCTAACCTAAACCCTAAAAAAATCTATTGCCACCCAAAAACCCACACCAACCCTAAACCCTAAAAATTCCCTTGCCACCCAAAAACCCATACCATCTAGTTCTGGGCCCTTGGAGAGGAATTTAGTGCTGCAATCAAGAAACCAATGCATCGACTCCAAGCGTCTGTTTGGAATTGGTGCATTCCTGCAATATTCAATGCATTGCTGCTGCCGCACCGATGCTGTGATCCCTACTCACCAAGGGCACGACACACTGACCATGACTACTTGTCCATCTACTTTATCCATATGCTTCCATACACCTGTAACTCTTTTAGTAGCCCACATCTTTTTTGCATACGCTTCCTCAAATGTTTTCGTTTGAATAATTTTATTTTGCCAGTTTCGATAAACTGGTATTTTGTTGTCCTCCAATCATGAAGAATCAAAGACTGTGCCATTAGAGAGGATTTTCCTATAAATGCTTCTTCTCCTTTAGAAATTGGGAAATCTTGCCCTCTGCCTTACTAAGCCAAAAAGTGCCGTATTCCGCCTCTGGTTCTAGTTATCTTTGTAGGCCATAACTAAGGGCGGAGAAAACTTTTTGTCAAAACCTGGCTAACTCGGGGCAGGTAAGAAAGATATGAAGCCAGACACCCTGTCCCAATTGATGGCAGTGCAAGCATCTATCCTCTATTCCTGGATGCATTTTATGTAACGCTCTGGGAGAACAAAATACCATCCAGCATGATAAAAATGTCATTCTTTTAAAATGTGCTGCTCTTAATGCCTTATTACCATAGTGCAAAAACATCTGCCACTCACACTCTGAGAAAGTGCATTGCTTTTTTTAGCAATATTATCGAGAATTCTTGTTACTTTAGTGCACTCTCCTTGACTCCGTAAAAGTCTGTAGCAATTTCCCACGCCCCTTAGCTTGGTTCTGAAAAGAGGAGCCAGTACAGATATTCAGGCAATACTCGATGGCTGACAATTTTTCAGCAGCAGCATAATGTGGAGATACCCTAAAAAGAAGAGCTTGCACCCACTCCACATGTAGGCTGAATCTCCTGCCAATTGATATACGTCTCTCTTCTTCCTCGGTCAGCACGGCTCTTCAGCCCTTCTTCTTTCTTCCTTGAATCTGAGGAGGCAAGGCTCAGGGTGGCCACTAAATACTAGATTTAGGGAGGTTAAAAGGGGTGTGTAGGCTGGGACTAGTTAGTTCATTCTTTGGGGTGGGGACACCCCCTATCATTCTATCCTCCAGTGGGAGGAGGCATGAGCCTGGCTGGGACCCTCATCTCCAAGATGGCAGGCACTGAAGAGTGGGTTTCACCTCATCTCCCCCACCTGAGGGGTGGGTTGGCAAAGGTGGGCATACGTCTCTTCCTAGCTTGCGGCTGGGGGCAGCAAAAGGCTGGCACAGCTTACAGAGGCGACAGGCCTTGGAAGCTTCCCCTTCGTTAACCCAAAATCCATACTGGGGGATGAGGCGTGACACCTCTGCCGAGGATAGGTTCTGGACCCAGAGAGTGAAGGCTCTCAACCCAGGGGTCCGGAAACCTGTCTGGTAGTTGCAAATGATAGATAGCCATTTAGGAACCACACCAGGGCTGGTCATTTTTCAGGGGGCACCTCTAACTCCTTCCACAGTGGAGCTGTGCCCATGATGAGCTGGGCTCGTCATAACGGTCCCGGTCCGCCCACGCGTAATTGATTCCCCACCTGTGCAGGAGAATCAATCAGTGGGTGGAGTCCTGGCGAGCCCAGCTTGTCATGAGCTCATCTCCACTGAGCCTCATGACGACTGGGCTCGTCACGAGCACTGCGAAGGGGCTAAGATGCCCTCTGAGTGCTTCTTACATTGAATCCCATACAGGCATCAGAGTGGGTTTAGTTTTCTGAGAGGTTTGCTACCAAATGTCCCAGGTTTTAGTAAAGCCACGATGGAGCTGTCGAGTTTGCATTGAGCAACTCCCAGACCATATACTCTTTATGGCGGCACTACCTTTACAATGTCTAAGAATGGACTTAGACATTGTAGGGGTATGGGGCACATGCCACTGTACCCTCATCTGCTAGAGGGGTGACTTACCTAGACCTCAGGCAGTTGATTGTAGGCATGGCACACAGGGGGGTGTGCCATGTCAACTCTTCACTTTTCTCTTCACCATAACATGCAGCCTGCAATGGCAGTTTGTGGGTGTTAAGGTACAGAGTCTTTAAGGGTGGCACACTAGGTGCTGCAACGGATGTATGACGTTACGACGCATACTTTTACAACGCCTACCTTTACAATGCAATTTTTACAACGCAGGATCCATTACAACGAATGTCTTTACAACGCATTTTTTTACATCACAGGTACCTTTACAACGCATGCCATTACAACGTAAGTATTGGTAAGTATATAATTTTTTTGAAATAAAATTAATTTAAATTAATATATTTTAATTTAATTTAATTTTAATTTTACTTACTTTTTTTATAAATATATATATTTTTTTATTAAATAATTTATGTGTTTTAAAATAATGGGTGTAATAGTAGGGTAAGTGCTGGATATTGTTGGGGTACAAATTACTGTTCTAACTCCAGGGTGGTGTAATAGTAGGGTAAGTGCTGGATAGTGTAGGGGTAAAAATTACTATTCTAACTCCAGGGTGGTGAAATAGTAGGGTAAGTGCTGGATAGTGTAGGGGTAAAAGTTACTATTATAACTCCAGGGGGGTGAAATAGGAGGGTAAGTGCTGTATAGTGTAGGGGTAAAAATTACTATTCTAACTCCAGGGGGGTGTAATAGTAGTGTAAGTGCTGGATAGTGTAGGGGTAAAAATTACTATTCTAACTCCAGGGGGGTGAAATAGTAGTATAAGTGCTGGATAGTGTAGGGGTAAAAATTACTTTCTAACTCCAGGGTGGTGTAATAGTAGGGTAAGTTCTGGATAGTATAGGGGTCAAAATTACTATTCTAACTTCAGGGAGGTGAAATAGTAGGGTAAGTGTTGGATAGTGTAGGGCTAAAAATATTAATTAATAATAGAATTACATAAATTATTTTTTTAAATAATTAATATTTTATTTTTAAATATAATAATTCATTAATATTTATTTATTTTTATAAAAATAATTAAATTAAAATGTTAATATAATTATATACTTACCAATACTTACGTTGTAATGGCATGCGTTGTAAAGGTACCTGCGATGTAAAAAAATGCGTTGTAAAGACATTCGTTGTAATGGATCCTGCGTTGTAAAAGTTGCGTTGTAAAAGTAGTTCGTTGTAAAAGTTGCGTAGAAACGGTTGTATACCGCTGCAACCCTTAGAGGGAGGCCTTCTCTGGTCACAGAACCCCTGGTACCCATGGCACCTTTTACAAGGGGCTTACCTGTGGCAAGAGATGTGCCGATTGCGGGTACAAAGGTAGAGTTTTGGGGAAAGAACACAAGCCCTGGAAACCTAATTGGCAGGGACCCAGGGCACCTCAAGTCAGGTTGCATCAGATGTCAGGCAAAAAGTGGGAGGTAACCATGCAAAAAGGGGCACTTTCCTACAGACGGGCACACCAAATTATGTGGCAGGGTTCACTAAATTATGCAGTAGGAAGGGAAAATGATGCAGCATAGTGCAGCACACTTATTGATAATATTACTTCATTATTTTGTCATTTTTACGTATGGTAACCATGCCGGTGTAAAGATTTTGCCCTGTTAGGACCAGTTTAACAACCAACTACGGAAAGCTGCAACTGAAAGATGACCAGTTAATCTCTGTCAAACATATTACCACATTGCGTGACAACAACGTGAGACCGACGCTGTTGTCTGCCTGATCTGCACTGCTGTGCTGTGTTCGTTATTCTCCTGGAGCCCGTGAAGCAGTTTATCTGCTAAATCGCCGCTGGACTTTGAAAGAGGCATCTGTGGCCACAGAGGAGAGAGAGGCGCCGGCCCCGGGACTGCGAGGACCAGCATACAACACCTCCCAGCTGGTCCTCTTCCCGCGTGAGCCGCGCCCCCTCCCAGTGCCACACCCCCAGCCAGCCAGATAACTTCTCGCGGCCCCCCCTTCGCGGGAGCCGCTCGTGAGACCGACGCTGTTGTCTGCCTGATCTGCACTGCTGTGCTGTGTTCGTTATTCTCCTGGAGCCCGTGAAGCAGTTTATCTGCTAAATCGCCGCTGGACTTTGAAAGAGGCATCTGTGGCCGCAGAGGAGAGAGAGGCGCCGGCCCCGGGACTGCGAGGACCAGCATACAACACCTCCCAGCTGGTCCTCTTCCCGCGTGAGCCGCGCCCCCTCCCAGTGCCACACCCCCAGCCAGCCAGATAACTTCTCGCGGCCCCCGCTTTGCGGGCGCCGCTCGTGAGACCGACGCTGTTGTCTGCCTGATCTGCACTGCTGTGCTGTGTTCGTTATTCTCCTGGAGCCCGTGAAGCAGTTTATCTGCTAAATCGCCGCTGGACTTTGAAAGAGGCATCGGTGGCCGCAGAGGAGAGAGAGGCGTCGGCCCCGGGACTGCGAGGACCAGCATACAACACCTCCCAGCTGGTCCTCTTCCCGCGTGAGCCGCGCCCCCTCCCAGTGCCACACGACCAGCCAGCCAGATAACTTCTCGCGGCCCCCGCTTCGCGGGAGCCGCTCGTGAGACCGACGCTGTTGTCTGCCTGATCTGCACTGCTGTGCTGTGTTCGTTATTCTCCTGGAGCCCGTGAAGCAGTTTATCTGCTAAATCGCCGCTGGACTTTGAAAGAGGCATCTGTGGCCGCAGAGGAGAGAGAGGCGCCGGCCCCGGGACTGCGAGGACCAGCATACAACACCTCCCAGCTGGTCCTCTTCCCGCGTGAGCCGCGCCCCCTCCCAGTGCCACACCCCCAGCCAGCCAGATAACTTCTCGCGGCCCCCGCTTCGCGGGAGCCGCTCGTGAGACCGACGCTGTTGTCTGCCTGATCTGCACTGCTGTGCTGTGTTCGTTATTCTCCTGGAGCCCGTGAAGCAGTTTCTCTGCTAAATCGCCGCTGGACTTTGAAAGAGGCATCTGTGGCCGCAGAGGAGAGAGAGGCGCCGGCCCCGGGACTGCGAGGACCAGCATACAACACCTCCCAGCTGGTCCTCTTCCCGCGTGAGCCGCGCCCCCTCCCAGTGCCACACCCCCAGCCAGCCAGATAACTTCTCGCGGCCCCCGCGTCGCGGGTGCCGCTCGTGAGACCGACGCTGTTGTCTGCCTGATCTGCACTGCTGTGCTGTGTTCGTTATTCTCCTGGAGCCCGTGAAGCAGTTTATCTGCTAAATCGCCGCTGGACTTTGAAAGAGGCATCTGTGGCCGCAGAGGAGAGAGAGGCGCCGGCCCCGGGACTGCGAGGACCAGCATACAACACCTCCCAGCTGGTCCTCTTCCCGCGTGAGCCGCGCCCCCTCCCAGTGCTACACCCCAACAATTAGATACACCAACACTACTTAAACAAGTCTTGTTACGCGCATCGCGGGACGCGCGCGGGTCGAAGCTCGGGGCGAAGCCCGGGCAAAGGGCGGGCCGTCTGTGGCCGTCCGTGGACGACTGAGGACGGGACGGGCCACCCCATTTTTGCGTCAGACCCCAGGGAAAGCTAAGCGATTAGCACCAAACCTTCAGTGAGGGTCGCGGCAAGTATCCTACGAATTTGTTCGAACCTGTCTTAGTGGAGCCATAGCAATCCACCTTTTCATCAGCGGTCATCCATGTAACTTCGATGGCCTTGAAAAAACTACGATCGCGCACTATATATATGAAACGTCTGGGAACTGAAGAAGCCCTTAGGAAATCCTCTGTGAAAGCATTTAAACACGACAAAATATCTAGTACCTCAGCAATCACAAAGTACTTTTCTGCTCAATCCCCGAACAAGCAAATACTCTCTACTAACTCTGAAGTAGGAATCAACACTGACCTTATGGAAAACAAGGAGGGACAACTTCCTTCGTCTCCGAACCAACAACGTGCACACAACTCAAGTGCCATAGACTGTGAGGGTAACCAAATAGAAAAGCTGCTAACTGAGGACAAATTTAAAATGGATCATGAGATATCTCATTCTACACCCTTAAAGTTGATAAAATCTTCAGGGAGTCAAACCTGCCTTGAAGTTTCTTTGTGCAACAACACAAAGTTACTAAATAACAATTCAGAAATTCCATTAACTCAAGATATTTTAAATATCAGCCCCTTAGGAAAATCAACTCATCAATACTCAGCACATGAGTCTTTTCTAGATCCTTTTTTTCCGAACCAAAATTCAGTAACACCTGTAACACCTACGTCAAAAGCCCTTTTTATCTTGCAGGAAATACTGGAATCAGTTCTGACCCACCTAGGTCATATTCTAGTAAATTCAGACGACACCCTTGATGTTCAAATTGGAATACTCAAATTCCTGGTTGAGGAAAAAAGGAAAAACGACTCATCAAATGCAATAAAAAAAAAACAACAAGAGCACGACAAAATGTTAAACCCTGACGGTCATTTGGCTAATTGTACTACAAAAACAGAGTCCCCTGACAAACTTGATAAAAGCACACAAACATTTAAAGTAGAAAAACTGGATACAAAAAAAAAAAATCAAAAAGGAACTACACATTATCTACAACTTACTCACTTAAGAAACTTTTCAAAGAAGAACCAAAAAATAACATTATGCAGTATCCTATTTTCTCGAAATCCACGCATAAATTTGTCTCGCACGAACTTGAGCAGGTTGGTGATACTCATGTAATAACCACGCAAAAAGTTCTTGAAAATGATTCCAAGGATGAACCCTCAGACCTAGATAGAGTCATAAGCACAAAAGGGAACAAAAGGAAAAGAAAGTTATTAAGAAGAATTCACAAAAAAAAGGCGCGCAACTTAGATTTCAAAAACAAACAACTCCGATAACAACTCCCGAGGAAAAAAAAGGTATCATAAACTCTAATGCTACAAAAACTGAGGTATCCTCTTCTATTCAAACTACACTGAAAGCGATTCCTTTAAACCCAAGAGCAGATGTATACTTTCCGGTTACACCATTAAGTAAAACAGGGCTGTTAACTAAAGGAATAACAGAAAAAGACACCAGTAAATCTATACTTGGGGAAGGAATAACATCAAAATATCTCCTAATTGAAGAACTCTTTCCCTCTGACAATGTACCACTGAACCGTGGAAGAATAGTCAACCGTCTACAACAAATACCTTCCCTACACTTGCTCACAAGTAATGAGATAGATTTAGTGACTTTTCCGAAAAAAGAAAATAATAAATTAGCGCTGGTATTATTCTGGTCACCAGTACTCCCAGGGATAATTCTAAGTGAGAAAGAAACACTACATAAAAACGGTTATGACGTAATTGCAAGATCTGTTCCCAGGAATATTAAACATAACAAAGGATTTAACGGACTTTTTAACCCTCCCACAATAAGTAAACGACAATATAAATCCTTTAATAACTGGGAAGATTTGGCACCATACGATCTGGGCAATAACACTTTAAGAATTCAAGTAAACGAAGGAGAAAGGATAGTATGGAGTAAAGATACAGAAGGAAATACTGTCGAAAAATCACCAAAATCTTGGGACTGGATATCAGAGACACTTAACAGCAACAAAATAATTAACCAACATCAATATTCTGTTTAGTAACGGCTTGAGCATCACATCTTGGAATATGGCGGGGAAAACTACCAACAAAATGCCCGATGCCTTAAAAAACCATCCTGATATCCTGGCCCTTCAGGAAACCTGGGCAACCACAAACTTTTGTCAGAAAGGTTATTATGTTTACGACATTCTCGCAAAGAAATCGAATCGTGGTCATGCAAGAGGCGGATTGGCAATCCTCCTAAGTGAAAAATACCTATGGTACCAACAAAACATTGACACTAAGTGTGAAAACCTGCAGTGTATCAAGGTGTCATTGAGTTCACTATCCACAGGTCCTCGAAAAGTAATCTTGCTTTTCAATATTTACGCTCCACCAGGGAACAATTACGATGTCCTCTTTGACGAGATAATGAACAAAATTAGCTATATCCTTGATGATCGTACTCAAACGCCATTTCTAATAATGGGCGATTTGAATGGAAAAATTTCAAATAGTGAAATTAGAAAATGGGCCAATTCTGCTAAAGAAGAATCATTGTTAATGCCATTTCCAAAATTCCCTAAGGGTAATAAATCTGATAAAAGAGGTAGGTCGCTCTTATCTTTATTACCAAGTATAAATGGGATAATACTTAATGGTAATACTGAAGGCGATATACCTGCATCACAGACCAGACGGGGAAACGGAACACCTTCTATTCTCGATTATCTAATTTGTGGGTTGGATCAAAAGGACTCAGTCACTCATTTGAATATCTATTTTAACGAGGAAAGTGACCACGCACTGTTACATTTAACTACTCTATGGATGGCATATAACTCCTTCACTAAACAGGTACCATTCCAGAAAAGTACAACGGAAATTAACATCAGCCAGAGGCGGATCTTTTGGAACTCCTCTACTTTGGATAATATTACTACTCTGGTTACTCATACTCAATTATTATCCACTATTCACTCTGATGATCCTATCACAAATTTTGAACACATAATCAAAAATCTTAAAAACGCGCTTCTGAATAAAACTAAACAAACAAAATACGGGAAAAGAACAACAACTAATAAAAATAAAAATCGGAATTTTCCAGTTGCAAAAAAACTAAACAGACTTATTCGAGCACAACATCTGAATCCTTCACTAACAACACAGGCAGAAATTAATAGACTTAAAAACCAAATACAAAGAGAAAAAAATAAGCAGAAAAAAATACTGCATGATCGTAACTGGATAGATATTCAAACAGCCGCTAGAGATCATAACCAACGAAAATACTGGTCTTTAATAGCTAATTTGACTGGGTCCAAAAAGAAACTCGATGCTATTCCAGTCTCACCAAAGGACTGGGAAATATATCTACACGATTTATATAAACCCAACTTTCCTAACCTTTCAGGGCAGTTCTCCGATTTCACATCGGAATGGATCAATACTAAAATCATTAAGACCACGTCAAACTCTATTGCAACCCACATTAGTAAAGCGAGAAGCACGGCTGCTTCTGGACCCGACCAAATTCCTATCAAGGCCCTTCAAATTGACCCCAAGGAATGGAGCCTGCTATTTTCTTCTCTTTTAACTACATTTTCGAAACCGGAGAAATACCGAAATCCTGGCTGGGTAGTATAATTATTCCAATATATAAAAAAGGGAACAAAGATACAGCCAGCAATTATCGGCAAATAGCTTTGATGGACGCGTCTGGGAAAATTTTTGCCGCAGAAGTATTAGATCATTTAAAATCTTGGGCATTCTTGCAGGGTCTCATACCAATGTTCCAAGCAGGATTTAGACCCAACCATTCTGTGATAGACAACATAGCAACTCTTCAGTCCATATTAGACAAATATACAGTAGGTAGGTCACAACCAATATACGCAGCCTTCATCGATTACTCAACAGCTTTTGACCGGGTGGATAGACCAACTCTGTGGAATAAATTGAGGAGGCTGGGTATCCCTGAACAACTGCTAAGGGTTATTGTCAACCTTCACAACAACACATGGTGTCAAGTCCAGATGGGGAGAGAAAAAGGTTTGACCAAAACAATTAGTACGTTCAACGGCCTTAAACAAGGATGCCTCTTAGCACCGATTTTATTTTCTCTGTATTTTATTTATTTATTTATTTTCTGCATTTATAAGGCGCACAGCTACCCACAAAGGGTTTCCCGGCGCCGAAACAGCGAGAACACAGGACACGACTAGAGAGAAAACAGATCTGAAGGCAGATTATTTATCAAACAGCCAGGTTTTCACACTTTTTCTAAAACTCCTATAGTTTTCTTCCTTGCGGATTGCTATGGGCAGTGTGTTCCACAGAGTAGGACCCAGAACTGAAAAGGATCTTCCGCCCATTCTGGCCCGTTTATACCTTGGTACCGCAAAGTTCGCTGATGTGACTGAGCGAAGATTGCGGTTGGGTAGGTAAGGCTTGGCAAGATCTTGAAGATACTTTGGAGCTGTCCCGGCTTTGATTTTGAACAAATAGCTCAGGGCCTTAAAGCGGATCCGATTCTCGACCCTGAGCCAGTGAAGGTCCCTAAGATGTTTAGTGATCCTGGCATATCTCGGGATTCTGCAAAGCAGTCTGACCGCAGAATTTTGCACCAGTTGTAAACGTCTTAGTACAGCTTTGTTTGCACCCAGGTACAAGATGTTACCGTAGTCAAGCCGAGATGTCACTAAGGCATTGACTACGGTCTTCTGGGTGGTCAATGGTAGCATCCAGACAATCTTGCGCAACCATCTGAGGATAGTAAAACATAAGCCTGCCACCTTATTAGCTTGTTGCACCATAGTTAAGCTGTCATCAAGTATGAACCCAAGATTTCTGACCTGAGTAGCTGGAGTCGGGAGCTTGCCTAGTGAGGTCGGCCAATGGGAGTCACTCCAGAGATCTTTACTGTTCCCCAAGAGGAGGATCTCTGTTTTTTCCCCGTTTAATTTAAGTTGGTTGGCCGACATCCAGCAGAAAACCTCATGTAGGCCTGTTTTAAGAGCAGAAGAATCAGACGAGTCAGATTTAGATAGTGAAAACAGAATCTGGGAGTCGTCTGCATAGGTCATTAAAACCAGATCGAAGTTCTCTACAAGGTTGGCCAGTGGGCGGAGGTACAAATTAAACAAAAGGGGACTCAGGATTGATCCCTGTGGTACACCATGGGGAGAAAAGAAGACATCCGAGCGGGCCTCAGAGGAGGTGATCTGGAAGGTCCGTAAGGATAGATATGATTTAATCCATTCTAACGCCTTGCCCTCGACACCACTCTCCCCCAGCCTGATGAGCAGTCTGGAGTGAGAGATAGTGTCGAAAGCCGCGCTTAAATCCAATAAGACCAAGGCCACCGTTTGGCCGTCATCTCTGAGCTCTCGGATTTTTTCCGTAATCCCAAGTAGGGCGGTTTCAGTGGAGTATCCACTCCTGAAACCGGACTGAGACGGGTGCAATAAATCATTATTTTCCACAAATGTGGAGAGAACTTCATGAATATGTCTCTCTAGTATTTTGGAAAAGGCCGGAAGCAACGATATTGGTCGATAATTGGCCAATATCGTAGGATCGGCGGCTGGCTTTTTCAGCAAAGGGCTAACAATGGCATGTTTCCACAGAGCAGGAACAGAGGCCTGTACCAGAGACGCATTAAGTGTCTCTATAATAGGTGACAGGGTGGAGTCCTCCAGTTGGCTAATGATGCCAATTGGAATAGGATCACGGGGAGAACCTGATTTTATAGATTTAAGCAAAATCTTCAGTTTATCCAATGTGATGGGAGGCCAGTATTCAAGGTGACAATTACCTTTAGAGGTGTGAGAAGTGTCTTCTTGATTGGAGGAAGTAATACTATTTTTATCAATGTTAGAGACAATCTTCTCAATCTTTCCAGTAAAGAAGGACGCCAAGTCCTGGCATTGCTGAGTACTAAGAGGAAGAGCATCCGCTCTTGAATTTTCTCCAGCCAGTTCCTTCACCGTATTAAAAAGAGTCTGGGATTTATTAATAGCTGTATTTATAGTCGTGGTAACATAGCATGCTTTGGCTTTCATGCATGCCGAGTGATAGCTATTTCTAGCCCTCCGGTAAATCTCTTTTTGGTGCCCTTCGTAGTTTTTTCGCCACTGTCTCTCCAGGTTTTTACAAGTAGATTTTTCTTTCTTCAAGGCCTCTGTGAACCAGGGGGCTGGGGGACAATGTACTTTCCCCTTGCAGCGGCATAGGGGTAGACAGGCATCCACTGCATCACTTAGCCAGATCTGTGTGGCCTCAGCTATGCTTTCCATGTCTCCATCCAGACATGGGAAATCTTTATTCAATGCACTGTTTAGATCGTCTAGATTTAAACTTTTCCAATTTCTCCTCAAAGATTCAGAAGGAGTAATAAGGGGACGTTTAGTGGATTGAAGAGAGATAGCAAAAAGCACAAGAAAATGATCTGACCAACAAATAGGGGTAGTGTTTAGCCATGCTAGTTCTTCCATATTGGAAATGATAGGGTCAAGCAGATGTCCTGCTTTATGTGTAGGGCCCTTGTTACGCACTGTCATATTCAGCGCCAAAAAGTCCTCAGTAAGATTTTTGCACGTCGTATTATTCTTATCCTCCAGATGGAGATTCAAGTCCCCAAGTATTGTAAAATTTTGAGCCTTTAAGTGGTGAGGTAAGATAAAGTTTACCAAGTTATCAGACCATGAGGGGTTATTGACTGGTGGGCGATAAATAAGTAAGCCAGAGAAGGTGAAATTAGGGCTAAGGGTAATTTTAAAGGAAGCTGCTTCGCAATTAGGAATGTCTGCAGATTCGAAAATGCATACAAGATCTCTGCTATAAATAATGGCAATACCCCCTCCTATTTGGCCAACGCGATCTCTCCTTACAATAGCATAGTTCGGGGGGAGTGCCATAGCCACATCAGGACCTGCACTATCATGGAGCCAGGTTTCTGTGAGAAATATCGCACTGGGCTTCTCATCCATTAGGAGATGGAAGATATCTAACTTGTGTTGTGGTAATGAACGACAATTCACCACATAAAAAGTGAAATTATTAGAACACTCTTTCTGCCGAGGGATATGATAAGGGGGATCCTGTGAGATATCTGGATAAGGCTGGTAATTTGACAAGGAGAGAGAGCAATTAGGGCAGATTTGTGTTCCAGCATACAGTGGATTCAGAGTTGTACAATAGTCATGTCTGGCGGGGCGTAGCGCCCTGAGAGACTCACGTGTGAGCATCGTACCTGAATAATAGAACAGGCAGCGTTCTGAGCCCTAAGTCCCGGCCTGGCCCGGACGGGCACAGACGGGCTGACTCTGGCTGGACTCCGGCGAAGACGAGGCGCGTCCGCTCAAAACGCGTCCGCTATCGCGGAGAGAAGCCGTTTCCTTTTATCCCAGAGGCTAGAGCGCTCTCACCGCTCTATCCCGCCCCAAGATGGCCGCTACAGACTCCCTGAAGCTCGGTGCCTTGCCCTAAATCGGCAGGTGACGAGCGCTTGTATGCTGCAATGGATGTAAGTAGCAGACAAGTATGCTAAAAATAAATTGGGTATTTTAAAAGGCGCAGGTTCAAATTCACACAATACAGTTTTACAATTTTAAAAGTTAGAGTTCAATTACAATTCGACTTTCATTTCTCCTTCAATCAAAAGTGTCAGAGCAGTGGGATGACAAACTGTATCTTAATGATCTTCCATTTTATTTGCAACAAGGCTCCAGCTTGCCCCCAAAGATCGCCACACAAAGCATACATGCTTTACTTTACGCCGACGATATAGTCATGTTGGATTTAACGCCCTTTGGATTACAAAGCCTTCTTGACAGCTTACACAAATCTTCGAAAGACAACTTTTTAATTCCTAATCTAAACAAAACAAAAGTGGTTGCATTTACCACTAAGAAAAAGAAAGTAAAATGCCGTTGGAAGCTGGGCGAAGAATATATAGAAGAGGTCGAGGAATATACATACTTAGGTAGGATTTTCACAAAGAATCTGAAAAACCTCAAACAAATCAATCATCTAAAAATCAAATCAGACCTACACGCCGGTGCTTTACTGAGACTGTATTCCACTACAGGGAATAGACATTTTTCCACATTACTAAAGGTGTACAGAGCAAAGATACCCCCGGTTTTATCGTACGCCACTGAACATATTGCCATCAAACAGTGGTCCTATATGGATCTAAAAGAAGGAAAAATATTAAAGAAAATTCTGAAAGTATCAACAGCAACACCGGTGCAAGCATTAAGACTTGAATTTTCGAGCACCAGCGCATATGCAACAGCGGTAGCTAGTATAATTAGGTGGGCCTATAACATCCTTCATGCTAAAGAAGGTACACTACGATTCTTACTAAAAATTGAGTCTTTCGATGAAAAAGCTTCATATTCAATATTCCGAAGTAACATGAGAGCGGCATTCCAATTAGCCAATATTTCTTCTGATCTTCTGTTGTCTTGGACACCATCACAGCTTAAACTTTTCTTAAAGTGTTTTACCCCCAAACTGAGTTTTGATCTGGATTTCTCCCACTGCAGTAAACTATCTCTGTACAAACCTTTCACTGAACTATTGGAATACAAGCAAGAACATCCATACTTAGGGTATTCCCTTACTCATGGCGCCAGGAGAACAATTGCAATGATGCGCCTGGGTATTCTGCCAGTGTTAACTTTTACCTGCAGATGGTTCGCGGGTAGATCCCCGTCATGTCCTCTCTGTCACGGGGGAAACCAGACCATAGAGCATATTTTATTCATATGCCCTTCTGCAAATGTAGTAAAAGCAAGGTCAAGATATCTAGACCCCATATATCGCAATTGTAAAATAATTACTGCAAAAGATTTTGTAACCACATGCCAACACCCCCCTAATGAATTTGTCTGCTACAATTTCTATACATTTTTAAAACCCTTCTTATCATTATATTGAATTGTATTGAAAATTTTTGTTTTATAAATTGTGGTCCTCAGTTGAGTACCAAATCAATAAAAAATTTTGACTTACCACATTGTTACTAACTTTTGATCTCTTTGACCTAGCTAGTTAAAATCTGCAGATTATACAGCAGATGACAGAATATGTGGCAAATTCATAATTATATGAAAAAAGACAGCTGCAGAATTGCATAATTCTAGTTGCCCTGGTTATAAGGCATATCTGTGCTTAGATGTTTGGGTGTGCCACTTGGTGCCATTTCCAATGGATACAATACCATGAAAGGGGCAGCTGTCCTGAAGTGATTATAAAGTCTGAATAAAGGCAAGAAAATCATGTTCACAAATATATCAGCCATCCTGAGAAGTGCTGGTATTGTCTTTCTGCTTCCCTTCCCAGCATTCTCTGTCTCTGGCGTTCCATGTATGTGCATGTCTTTCTCTCTGTCTCTGTACATGTCTCTCTCTCCTTTTGTCTTTGTATGTCCCTCCCTTTCTTTTTATTATTTTCTGTCTCTCACTCCCCCTGAATTTTCTCTCTGTCACTTGCTGACTCTCTCAGCATCCCCTCTCTTTTTCTCTGACTTTGTATGTATCTCTGTCTTATTTCTCTTTCTGTTTCCCTCTCTCCATATATCTGTATTTCTCTTTCACCTCATATCTCCCAATAGTGGACTGTGGAACGGGCTTTGTCTATACAGAGCAAAAAACTAACAAAAAAAGGCTGACATGCTTTGAAAGTAAATATTGCGCATTGCACAGGCCCCTAATCATCACGCATAATTTCTGAAGGAAGCACAAGTTTAACATTCTAAAAATGTGCCATATCAATAGATTTTGTAGCTTTCAGGTAAGCTGAAATGATCATTATGATTATACTTTTTTTGTCAGGACGCTCCTAGCATGCACGTGAACACATCTAACATGGGCTTCGGTTGGAATTCATAGAGCATATTATCAAGGCCATTATCGCCGCTTTATCGGCAGTTTTGATAATGTATCGCCTGTCCTTGATAATATGCCCCTTAGTGCTTTTTGCTGGTGTCTCTGCTCGCCTCACATGGTGTTTGAAATCTGTTGCAACTGTGCCCATCCCCAGTCTGCAACAGTCACTGACATTAGGTGTTCTCAGCTCTGCTAGTCAACTGGCCCTTTGTTATGCACGAAAGTGCATTTGCACATCTTTGGCTGACCTTGGCAACGCCCTGGCTACCTTTCGTTCTCAACAGAGTGTAAATCAGAAGTTCAACTAGTTTACAGTCTTTTCAACTCGAATTCATAACTTTAAACATTGTAATCATGCATGACTAGACATTTCAAAACATTCTTGTTTTATTAAATTTATAGTTCCTGTGAAAATTTTTCTAGAAAAAACATTATATGTTGTTTGACAATTCACAAGCATCAATGTTGAGCAGCATTGTTATACAGCGCATCCCAATGCATTTCGGGCAAAGTGTTGTGCCCTTCGTCAGGGGAATCTGCAGGACAATACAACATGGTATTAAATCTCTCATAGCGGCAGAGTATACAGGGTTACATTAGGGAGGGGTCAGGATTGGTAGAGCATGACCTCGTTCCATGCATAAACTAAACACCCAGAGAACATAAACGGTTAAACCTCACATTCTAAGTGCGCAATATCACATGCTTAAGCGTAAGAAAGAATGACAGGGGAAGATATCCCGTACTTGAGCCCTTGGTAGGGATTGCCTCGCCTGTGTTAATCTGTGCTTATAACATGCAGTTTCATACCATGCATTCTGTGCACGCAAGTGACATTAAGTGTTTTCATCATGCCATGCGTGACCTTTAAAAAAACGGGAGTGATGTCCAGCGAGTGAGAAAGTCTGTGAGGAGCAAACATAAACTTACATGCGCAAGAGACTTTTTTAGTGCGCAAGAAACGTTCAAAGTGTTGGACGATAACCTTTCCGAAATCGAGAACCTGCGGGGGATAAATTAACCCAAACAGTTATGGTCGATATTATTATTAATGTACACCCGTGCTTAAAGACTAAAATGCGCTATTACCGCGTTGACTTCCTTGAATGTCTCTCTGTAAAAAACAAAGAGTACGGGGCTGTTACTTGTCTCTTGTCAATAAAAACGGAGGCGACTGAGTGCAAAGTCGAGAAGGTGTTCTTACCGTTATTCGTAGACGCGTGTGTTCATGCAAGTGCTCAGCAGTGCCGGTGTGGTAGAGAACTGGCCGGAAATGACTCGCTAGGGGGAAGTTATGAACGCGAATGAAATAGCAAACACAAATGAAGGACTGTGTATTGGGCGCACCATGTTGGAATGGTAAAAAATGTGAGTGGAGACTGGAATTGGAGGCTATACTATGCGAAATGCCTTAAATAGGTCAGAAACAATAGTTATAAGAACTGTACAATAAAATCTGCCACTGTAGGTGTGCACACTCTGTTTTATCACACAAGTCTGGTTCTTAACGCATTGTGACACATATAAAAAAGAGAGGGACTGTGAGTTTAACACGCCATGTTGGCACGGGGTAGGAAAAATATAAATGTTAAGAATTGAAGAAAGTAACTATGTCACAGCAGAATAACAATTCTCGCTAAAAGTAGCGTGACAATCTAAATTCAGAGACATTATTATACAGAATTTTTCAGTTTATGAGAAGTGGATCGTTGAGAAACACCAGAGCTGTTACAGGGACTTTTAAGTTAAATCTGCCACTGTAGGTGTGCACAATCTATTTGACTGAATTGAATGCAATACTCATTCACATAAAACATGCCAATTCAAACTTATCATTAAGCCCTGTCGGTGTCAGTGTTTGTAAATACCAGATCCAATGTGACTCCCGTTGGGACAGAATCTTGGCGCGATCATGTTCAATATTAGGTTCAATGGCTTGGAGAACCCCGAATCTCAATTGAGATATATTGTGTCTCAATGAAACCCAATGTGTTGCCAGAGCAGTGCATCAGTGTCCTGGACAGCGTCCAGGAATTTCACTATACTTTCAGAATAAGGGTCCTAGCAGAACCCCTTTAACCGATGCACGCCATGGTTAAACCAATGAATGCAGAACAGAATAATTGAGTAAATGATTAACTAGACTATTGAGTGCAAACGCTGCTGCGCTAATCCCCCTACCTTTCGTTCTCTGCATGAAAACAAACTGCGGAGAATACTTGCATTCTTGTAACAAGACTCTAAAGAAACAGTTAATTTTAAATTAAACCTCCTGCACATCTAAGAAATGAAATAGTAAATGTTTTAAGAAATAAGTATACCGAACAACAAAGTTCATTTTATGGCCAAATGTACATGTTGGCATTAGATGATAAAAGATAAAGTAAAGCTAGAACGGATGCAATTAGATTGTTTGCATTTTCAGAGGTCTGGCAGTTAGATATTTGAAGCATTTCTTTTTTAAATAGAAAATGAAATATTCTGCTTAAGGTTTAGCTTAACTGAGTCAGGTACAAACACAACTTGGCGCAGTAAATATTTTTTTGATTTGAAAAAAAAAAATCTATTCACAACAGATATGCATACTGTTTGCTATCTCTATGCTTCACAGTCGAAGTAATTATCTGGTTTCAGAGATTTACTTTTTATTTCTATACCATAGAATTGTACAAGTTCGCCCCTATAATTTAAATTTCACCCAGGCCTACTCGGAAGTTTACAGAAAAAAGCCATATGCACTTTGCTTTAGGAAAGAAATAGTCCACATAATTTACCTACCTGCTACAGTGTTTTGTGATGCTATTTCCTGAAGGAACCCTTGTGTATGAAACACATTAGGCATTTCTAATGTGCAGGACACGGCCTACTAACAGGTTAAGGACAAACAATAAAATAACCCCAAGTATTTCAGTTTGGAAGGCCTCGAATTCTGTATTGAGCTCAAACTCGATAATCTGCAGACTGCTTACAAAGAATACATTGCATAATTATAAAGTAATTTTTCAAGGAGGTGTGCTATATCATCTTGACTCGAAAGTGATGCATTTTGCTTTTTATTAGCAGGCGTGAAATCCGCAGCAGCTTTTGCTCGGGCACCTGACTCCCTTCTTGGCTGCTGTCAGTCCCATGCTGAACTACAGCTCTGTTTGAAGGTGCATTGGCAGCAGCGCCCACCCCCAACTCAGACAGACTAATCAACTCCAAGAGCTTTCAGCACCCTGATCTGCAGTCCTGCTAAGGTGTTTTTGTCAGGCACAAGTGTGCGTTTACATGTCTGCGGCTGCCCATTCTAAAGTACTGTTTTGAGTTTCCTCTTAAGGCAGATTCTGACATCTCCAAGTGATGTAATGCAACAAGGGATTTTCTTCTTGCAGCAAAACACATTGCAGCAAATTTGAATGTGATTCAAACAGGGTGTTGCGTGATTTCATATTTTGGTAAAACATTCTTTTATTTTTAATGGGCTTTCATTTATATATCACATGCACTACCAGCAAAGCAGGGGCTGTTTAAAATATTGTGTTGTAAACGCAGTCATTCTTTCAATAAGGTGCTTGGAATTTAGACGGATCCTAATGTCTAACATATACTTTTAAAAACTGATGAGTTTAATGCCAAAGTATATATTAAAGGGGAATTCTGGTTAAGGATTAAAGAAAATGACCATACTTTTCCAGATTTTTGGACATTGATATGCCTTTAAAAAAAAAATATTTGTATTATTGTCACATCCATGAGTACTGATAAGATGATGAAGTGCACCATTTCTTAAATAGGGACTCTGTCATGTGTTGGAAATGTAAAGCAATAGTATTCAATTAAATGTGCATTTCTTAGCTTTTCAAAGAAAATAGCTACTAAAAAATAAAAGTGCAAAGTCAGTGGCCTCATTTAATCAATGTTTTGCTTCTAAAAAAAGATTCCATAAAATTAAAAAGGCCATGGCATTCAGGTATTATGTTTTCTGATGGGTATGCTCCTTCAAAATCACTATCCTCTGTTGCTAGATGGGATTCAATCACTGAAGTGTGTTTAATATGCTAAGTGTGTTTAAGGCTGCAGTACCACCGCCTGTCTATGGGGGCAGAGCGAGCAAAAAAATAAACACACATGGTGAAACAGAGGTCCCCACAAGACAGTTTTTTAAAAAGTTGTAAAAATTGGCACAGATGTTTCTGAAGTCATTTCCAATCATTTAGAAGACTTTACCTTGTGGGGACTTGGGTTCAGGTCCCCACAGTGCAATCAAGTCCCCACAGCGTGAGTGTGTTATCATACTCAAGTCCCCACAAGGATAGTAACACAAACCACACACACACACACACACACACACACATATATATATTTTATTATATACATTTATATATTTTGTATAACTCTCTTTTTAACTTTGATTACTTTTATTCTCAATTTTTTGGTACTGACCAGTTAAAGTATTGGTAATTAATATTTTTGCATTCAACATTTTTATAACTATATTATTTCCATATATATTTTTTAAATCAATATTTTGACAGTCGTCAAAATAATGAAAATAAGCCCCCTACTGAATAACACGAGAGGAGCTGTGATGCTGGATATACACAGTATAGGCATTATGATTTTAAGTGATTTTGTTGACTTCAATTGGAAAACTGCACAGTTCTCATCTTGTAAATGACCTGTGCAATTTATTGCATCACCTGTTTTGTGGAATAATGTTCCGGCATATTTAACCCATTGCCTACTTATGACTAGCCCAGCTTGTCATGAGGCACAGTGGAGCTGTGCTCACGACGAGCTGGGCTCGTCATAACAGCCGTGGCCCTCCCATGGTAATTGATTCCCCGCCTGTGCGGGAGAATCAATTATTGGGCGGAGTCGTGACAAGCCCAGCTCATCATGAGCACAGCTCCAATGTTGCCTCATGACGAGCTGGGCTCGTCACGAGCACCGTGGTCCCCTCTCCCCTCCCACGCCAAGGAGGAATTACCCCTGCCACCAAGGGGTTAAGGATGTCAGATCTTGCTCCGCAGGATCGGGACGCCGTAATAAGGGTCCACCTCCGAATTTCACCAACACCCTGAATGTCATACAGGGTGTTCGAGCCATCAGGCGAGGGAAAAAAGGAAAGGGAAGGGACAGCAGGGACAAGAACCTGAAATGACAAAACAAATAGCAGACAATATAACTAATGTCAAACACACTCCTACTCTCATGAATTCTCGCTAGTTTTGCATAGCTTTGTAATGATTGGTGCAAACCTTGGTTGTAGTCAAGCCTAAGCAGTGTATATACATGTAGTTCCTGTAATGTAAGACAAATAACATATATAATACCTAGAATATCTGGGCTCCCTGCTATTATATAGAAAACAATTTGTGTTCTATAGCATACCATAGCCTGCAGAAGCAAGTCTCTATAATATGAAGTCTCTATATTATGAATTCTGGTATTCAAGATAAACAGATAGGTTCAATTTCCCAGAAGAACAAAACAAATGATGATAAGAAATTGGCAAGAAGAGAGCAGTACTACGCCAAGCACCCCTTCCCTATAAATGAAAAATGATTAATGTATTCCTTTTATGGTTCACGGAAGCCTGAGGCAGAGAATACCCCATCCATTCTGTTAATTTAGGGAACAGTAAGTAAACCGGTAGTGTGTGGTTGCGTCCACCACTCCCGCTCCGGTAATCAAGTTCCACAGTACACAGATGCCTTTGGTGTCAAAACCGGCAGTGTGTGGTTGCGTCCACCACTCCCGCTCCGGCAATGAGTATACAAATAGATACACCTGTAATAAGAACGGATTCAAACAGTCAAAGCCTTAGTCTCCAGTCTTTGATGTCAGACACGGCAACACAAGGTTTCGACCACCTCCGTGTTCCGCTCTGACTATCTCCAAACAGCCAAGAACCAAAAGGATACGGGAACATGAGGTTTCGACCAACTCTGTGTTCCGCTCCTACAATCTCCAAACAGCTAAAAGTCAAAAGGATTCTGCAACACGAGGTTTCGACAACCTCCGTGTTTAGGGTGACCAACTGGCATTGGTGCAAATTCAGGATGGTGAGTGTAAAAATTCAGGACAAAGGGTCAAAATTCAGGACACAAATTCAGGACAGGAGGTCAAAATTCAGGACAAAACTTCAGGACAGTAGGTAAGTTTTACAGACACCTCAGAGGTCGCGCAATCGTATATAAGTAAGCCCAGCCATTTCCAAACATATTCAACCATTTGCAAACCTATCCATGATGTATCCTTCCATCTATCATTTCACTCATCCATCCCTTCATCCATCCTTTCACTCATCCATCCATTATCCATCCATCCACCCACCCTTTCACCCCATCCATCTGTACACTTATCCATCCACTCTTCATCCCATCCATCCATTCACTCATCCATCCAGCCATTTACCCTTTCACCAATCCAGCCATCCTTTCACTTACTAATCCTTCCACCCATCCACTCTTTTAATCATCCATCCATCCTCCCTTTCTCTCTCCATCGCCCTTTTCACTTAGCCAACCTTCCTTCCTTCCTTCCATCCATCCACCCACCCATCCATCTACACATCCACTCATGAATCCATCCATTGACCCTATCACTCATCCATCTATCATTTCACTCCTTCACACATCTATTCATCCTTCTGTCCATCTACCCTCCCTTTCATTCACTCATCCATCCTTACATCCACCCTTTCACTCATACGTCCATTCATTCACCCTTGCACTTATCAATCCATCAATCCATCCATCATTTCACTCATCCACCCACCCACCCACACATCATCCACCCACCCACCCACCCATCATCCACCCAACCATCCACCCACCCACCATCCACCCACCCATCCACTCATCCATCCTTTCACCCACCCACCATCCACCCACCCATCCACTCATCCATCCATCCATCCATCCTTTCACCCACCTACTCATCATCCATCCATCCTTTCACCCACCCACTCCTCATCCATCCATCCGTCCTTTCACACACCCACTCTCCATCCATCCATCCTTTCACCCACCCACTCATCATCCATCCATCCATCCTTCCCCTCATAATCCATCCATCCTTCCCCTCATCATCCATCCATCCTTCCCCTTATCATCCATCCATCCTTCCCCTCATCATCCATCCATCCTTCCCCTCATCCATCCATCCATCCTTCCTTCCCCTCATCCATCCATCCATCCTTCCCCTCATCCATCCATCCTTCCCCTCATCCATCCATCCTTCCCCTCATCCATCCATCCTTCCCCTCATCCATCCATCCTTTCATCCATCCTTCCCCTCATCCATCCATTCTTCTCATCCATGTATCATTCCCCTCATCCATCCATCCTTCCCCTCATCATCCATCCATCCTTTCACCCACTCATCCATCCATCCATCCTTCCCCTCCATCCTTCCCCTCATCCAACCACCCTTCCCCTCATCCATCCATCCTTCCCCTCATCCATCCATCCTTCCCCTCATCCATCCTTCCTTTCATCCATCTTTCCCCTCATCCATCCATTCTTCCCATCCATTTATCCTTCCCCTCATCCGTTCATCCTTCCCCTCCATCCATCCTTCCCCTCATCATCTCTCCATCCATCCATCCATCCTTCCCCTCATCCATCCATCCTTCCCCTCATCCAGCCATCCTTCCCCTCATCCATCCATCCTTCCCCTCATCCAAACATCCTTTCATCCATCATCCATCTTTCCCCTCATCCATCCATCCTTCCCCTCATCATCCATCCATCCTTCCCCTCATCATCCATCCATCCTGCCCCTCATCCATCCATCCTTCCCCTCATCCATCCATCCTTCCCCCCATCCATCACCTCATCCATCCATCCTTCCCCTCCATCCATCTATCCATCCTTCCCCTCATCATCTATCCATCCTTCCCCTCCATCCATCCCCTCATCCATCCATCCTTCCCCTCATCCATCCATCCTTCCCCTCATCCATCCATCCTTTCATCCATCATCCATCTTTCCCCTCATCCATCCATCCTTCCCCTCATCATCCATCCATCCTTCCCCTCATCCATCCATCCATCCTTCCCCTCCATCCATCACCTCATCCATCCATCCTTCCCCTCCATCCATCTATCCATCCTTCCCCTCATCATCCATCCTTCCCCTCATCATCCATCCATCCTTTCCCTCCATCCATCCCCTCATCCATCCATCCTTCCCCTCCATCCATCCATCCTCCCACTCCATCCATCCCCTCATCCATCCATCCTTCCCCTCCATCCATCTATCCATCCTTCCCCTCATCATCCATCCATCCTTTTACCCACTCATCCATCCATCCATCCATCCATCCCCTCATCCATCCATCCTTCCCCTCATCCTTATCAATCCATCAATCCATCCATCATTTCACTCATCCACCCACCCACCCACCCATCATCCACCCAACCATCCACCCACCCACCATCCACCCACCCATCTACTCATCCATCCTTTCACCCACCCACCATCCACCCACCCATCCACTCATCCATCCTTTCACCCACCCACTCATCATCCATCCATCCTTTCACCCACCCACTCCTCATCCATCCATCCATCCTTTCACACACCCACTCTCCATCCATCCATCCTTTCACCCACCCACTCATCATCCATCCCTCCATCCTTCCCCTTATCATCCATCCATCCTTCCCCTCATCATCCATCCATCCTTCCCCTCATCCATCCATCCATCCTTCCTTCCCCTCATCCATCCATCCATCCTTCCCCTCATCCATCCATCCTACCCCTCATCCATCCATCCTTCCCCTCATCCATCCATCCTTTCATCCATCATCCATCCTTCCCCTCATCCATCCATTCTTCCCATCCATGTGTCATTCCCCTCATCCATCCATCCTTCCCCTCATCACCCATCCATCCTTTCACCCACTCATCCATCCATCCTTCCCCTCCATCCTTTCCCTCATCCGTCCATCCTTCCCCTCATCCATCCATCCTTCCCCTCATCCATCCATCCTTCCCCTCATCCATCCTTCCTTTCATCCATCTTTCCCCTCATCCATCCATTCTTCCCATCCATTTATCCTTCCCCTCATCCATCCATCCTTCCCCTCCATCCATCCTTCCCCTCATCATCTCTCCATCCATCCATCCATCCTTCCCCTCATCCATCCATCCTTCCCCTCATCCAGCCATCCTTCCCCTCATCCATCCATCCTTCCCCTCATCCAACCATCCTTTCATCCATCATCCATCTTTGCCCTCATCCATCCATCCTTCCCCTCATCTTCCATCCATCCTTCCCCTCATCCATCCATCCTTCCCCTTATCCATCCATCCTTCCCCTCCATCCTTTACCTCATCCATCCATCCTTCCCCTCCATCCATCTATCCATCCGTCCCCTCATCATCCATCCATCCTTCCCCTCCATCAATCCCCTCATCCATCCATCCTTCCCCTCATCCATCCATCCTTCCCCTCATCCATCCATCCTTTCATCCATCATCCATCCTTCCCCTCATCCATCCATCCTTCCCCTCATCCATCCATCCTTCCCCTCATCCATCCATCCTTCCCCTCATCCATCCTTCCTTTCATCCATCTTTCCCCTCATCCATCCATTCTTCCCATCCATTTATCCTTCCCCTCATCCATCCATCCTTCCCCTCCATCCATCCTTCCCCTCATCATCTCTCCATCCATCCATCCATCCTTCCCCTCATCCATCCATCCTTCCCCTCATCCAGCCATCCTTCCCCTCATCCATCCATCCTTCCCCTCATCCAACCATCCTTTCATCCATCATCCATCTTTGCCCTCATCCATCCATCCTTCCCCTCATCTTCCATCCATCCTTCCCCTCATCCATCCATCCTTCCCCTTATCCATCCATCCTTCCCCTCCATCCTTTACCTAATCCATCCATCCTTCCCCTCCATCCATCTATCCATCCGTCCCCTCATCATCCATCCATCCTTCCCCTCCATCAATCCCCTCATCCATCCATCCTTCCCCTCATCCATCCATCCTTCCCCTCATCCATCCATCCTTTCATCCATCATCCATCCTTCCCCTCATCCATCCATCCTTCCCCTCATCCAGCCATCCTTCCCCTCATCCATCCATCCTTCCACTCATCCAACCATCCTTTCATCCATCATCCATCTTTCCCCTCATCCATCCATCCTTCCCATCATCCATCCATCCATCCATCCCCTCATCCATCCATCCTTCCCCTCATCCATCCTTCCTTTTATCCATCATCCATCCATCCTTCCCATCCATGTATCCTTCCCCTCATCCATCCATCCTTCCCCTCCATTCATCCATCCATCCTTCCCCTCATCCATCTTTCCCCTCATCCATCATCCAGCTACCCTTCCACCCATACATCCAGCTATTTACATTTTCTCTCATCCATCCTTCCCCTCATTCATCAATCCATCCATCCTCTCTCATTATCCATGTATTCACTCTTTCATTCATCCATTTACCCTTTCACTAATTCATCCAGCCATCCACCCATCCCTTCACTTACTTACTCGCCCACCTTTCCATATTAATTTTGAGCTGAGCCCTTTTGAGAAGAGGCCCATCAAGAACTTCACGACTGGGACAGAAGCCACCCAGGGCAGAGACATAATCCACCACAGGGGGGACAAGAGCCATCACAGGAGGGGGAACAGGATCCACCAGGGTGGGCACAGGGGTCATGCAGTATTCTAGAATCATTTTGGGCTCCTCGCCCCCTCCTGCACAAGAGGCTCTCTGTCCAAAATGCCATCCCCCACTTTGATGTACAGTACTTACAGGAGATACTCTAAGAGAACTGATTGAACTGATTTTCCTCCATACTTTGTTAATCAGTGTGGGTGCGATTGTGCCTTTTCTTTATTGTATTACATTATAGACTGCATGTTCAAAGAACCGAGGTTTGCTTACAATTTAGTGACAGTGATTAAGCTCTGTGAAGAGAACCACGTGCTGCCTCCGTGTAATCTGGCCGAGCGGAATCTAGGATGTTTGGGGCCCTGGGTAGAAATGGAATGTGTAAGGCTCCTATAAATTGCAGAGATGAGTCATCCAGGGCTGTTTGCATCTGAATAGATGCCCCTGCTCCTGAAGTTGCAGCCCCTCCCTGTCAGTCACCTTCAAGCACCTCTTAACAGCTCATCAAGGGCTGGAGGTGTGAGGGTTGCCACCCGCTGTGCCTCTCCAATGCTGATGGGTATCTGAGGAGCTTTGATGCAGCATGGGAGTCAAGAAGGGAGGTGGGGGCAAGCTGTGCCGGCTTTAGGGTGGGGCGACCAGGGCCCAGCTAAAATGACGGACAAATGGCGTCCGTTAAAGAATCCTTCACGGACAACGGACAGACGGCCGCAATTACGGACTGTCCGTGAAATTTACGGACGGTTGGTCACCCTATCCGTGTTCCGCTCCAATATCCCCCAGCAGCTGATCAAAAGAAACGGCAGTGCGAGCCAAGACGGACTCAACACTCCGAAGGAAAGACGAGTACAGAACAGGAAACTCGGAAGAACAATCCTCAGTCCTTCTTACCCACAATCAGGAAAAGACCGCTCCAGGATGCCCAATACTCCGGTACCGCTAACAGTCTCTGGAGCAGCGCAGCCGATCAAAGCACAATCAGAACTCCGGAAGCAGAATAACTCGCACCGAGTGCTCGCGCAAGTCCATTACATACATCCTGTCATGGAGGATCTTGGGAATTGTAGTCTTTGTCTACCATCTCGGCAGGCACCGCTAATCAGAACCTGACAAAGGAGGCAAGTGCCTTGTTAAAATTTCCATTATCCTGCAATATGTCGTGCTGGCCAGTGAGTGGCACATCACATGTGGATTTGATTGTCGTTATCATTGCATGTGATTGTGCCTGACGCAACTGCGCATCAAATCAGCACCCAGCCTTTATCTTTTCTTTAAATGTCTTTGCTTTAAGAAAAAAAATGTTTTCTCTTATTTCTCCTTGTACTAAGGGATTATATTGATCATGGTGCGGAAAAGTAATATATATGTGCGGGGTGTTGGTGAAGTGTTATGTGCATGAGTCAGGCAAATGATCATGCCCTTTAACCACTTGCATTGTTTCACCCAACAGTGCTTGAAGGCTGCTGAGTTTCTCAGCAAATGTCCTCTCATGGATTAGTTTCTGTCTGTCCAGAGTACCTGTTCAGAGGAAACTGATACAGCATTCTCATACCAAATTGCATCACAGTTAGTGGCACAATCGATGCTTCTCCTCAGCGGCCTTGTACTGTGTTCTGTTCGGTAATCAACCTTTATTCCGCAACTTTTTTCCCGCTGACTTTCAGTCCGCATACCATTACTCCGCAAGGTCATTGACCTCGCATACCATCACTCCGCATTTTTTCACAACGCATGTGCATTTACCACGCATGCCTTTACAACGAATTACGTTGTAAAGGCATGTATGGTAAATGCACTTGCGTTGTGAAAAAAACCCAGACTTTATGAAGATGGAACCAGGAGGTGTGTAAAGGTAAGGGGGTTTGGGTTAATTTTTTAGGGGTGGGGGTCGTGCTGGGGTAGTGATTGTTTAGTGTAGTGTAGTGTTAGTGTAGTGTAGAGTTGTAGTGGTTGTGTAGTGTAGGGTCGTGCTGGGGGTAGTGTATTAGGGTTTAGGGTAGTGTTGTAGTGTTTGTGTAGTGTAGTGTCATGCAGAGGGTGATGGTATTAGGGTTGTGGGTAGTGTTGTAGTGTTTGTGTAGTGTTGGGTCATGCTGGGGGTAGTGTACTAGGGTTTTGGGTAGTGTTGTAGTGTTTGTGTAGTGTAGGGTCATGCTGGGGGTAGTTATTTAGGGTTTAGGGTAGTGTTGTAATGTTTGTGTAGTGTAGGATCATGCTGGGGGTAGTGTATTAGGGTTTAGGGTAGTGTTGTAGTGTTTGTGTAGTGTCGGGTCATGCTGGGGGTAGTGTATTAGGGTTTAGGGTTGTGTTGTAGTGTTTGTGTAGTGTCGGGTCATGCTGGGGGTAGGGTTTAGGGTTGTGTTGTAGTGTTTGTGTAGTGTAGGGTCATGCTGGGGGTAGTGTTTTAGGGTTTAGGGTAGTGTTGTAGTGTTTGTGTAGTGTAGGGTCATGCTGGGGCTAGTGTTTTAGGGTTTTGGGTAGTGTTGTAGTGTAGGGTCATGCTGGGGGAAGTGTTATAGGGTTTAGGGTAGTGTTGTAGTGTAGGGTCATGCAGGGGTAGTGTTTTAGGGTTTAGGGTAGTGTTGTAGTGTTTGTGTAGTCTAGGGTCATGCTGGGGTGTAGTGTTTTAGGGTTTAGGGTAGTGTTGTAGTGTTTGCGTAGTGTAGGGTCATGCTGGGGTGTAGTGTTTTAGGGTTTAGGATAGTGTTGTAGTGCTTGTGTAGTGTAGGGTCATGATGGGTGAAGTGCTTTAGGGTTTAGGGCAGTGTTGTAGTGTTTGTGTAGTGTAGGGTCATGCTGGGGTGTAGTGGTTTAGGCTTTAGGGTAGTATTGTAGTGTTTGTGTAGGGTCATGCTGGGGGTAGTGTATTAAGGCAGTGTTGTAGTGTTTGTGTAGGGAAGTAAAGTGCTTTATGGTAGTGTTGGGGGGTCGTGCTGGGTAGTGTAAATGTTGGAAAAGGACTGTGTGTCAAGGGTGGGTGGTGCAGGGGTACTACATTAGAGTGTAGGGTAGGGTAGGGTACTTTTACTTACCTTTCCAACTTTTACAACGAGTATACCTTTAGCATGCATGCCTTAGCGTTGTAAAGGCATGCGTGGTAAAGGCATATTCGTTTTAAAAGTTTTCGTTGTATTAATTTGCGGAGTAATAGTACTTGCGGTATAATTTTTGCGGAGTGATGGTATGTGGGGTATTTGTGTGCGGACTAACGTCACATATTCGTTCTGTTCATAAGCCAGGGCTCCTGGTGGTGTTGCAGGAGACAGAGGTCAAGGTAAAGCAACACACTGACTTTGTCAGATGTATGCTTCAGGACAAACGAGGCAGTCAGTAGACCTTGTTTTTCAGAGAAAATGTGTTACATTAAATACTGCCATGCAGAAATATTGTGTATGAAATATTCTAACACAGATATAAAGTGTGCAACGTTATCCGAATCAAGAATATCGATTTTGAGGTAAGTAATACAGTTGTTAAATTATTGAATTTATTACTATATTTTACAGAAATATCACAGTTAAGAATATTCTAGTTAAATTGGTTCTTTCCTTTTAAATATGTTATCCTATTTTATTGGTTATAAAATGTTTGTTTAATTTGGATCTCTTTTATTATTGTTTTTTAAATGTTATTAATTTTTTTTTAATAACATTTTTATTTTTGAAAAATTACAATACCCTATGTGTTTTGTCTTTCATAAGCATTTATGGTGGTAATTAAATAAATTATATTTCATCAGCAAACAATTAATATATAATAATTTATAAATATAACTAATAATTGTTATTTCTATAATTAGATGTCTTTTCAGATGTAAGATTATGGAGCAGCATTTGTTTTGTTTGTGCATAGACAGTTAAGGAAATGAATGAATTATCATGAATTATTAGGTTTTGGGTATTATTGCTTCTTTATTTGTCAAAGATGTAAGTCAATTGTAAATACAATTTTAGCACTATGGGTGTCATTAGGATTGCGGTCAATAATCAGCACGATCGGCATGGTAGCGGGAAAAGACCACCCGCAAGGGCCACGACATAACCGCCTGTCTAATTAGTATTTTCCGCAGTCCAAATCCAACTGCGGTCGTACAATCACAGCCATTAACATTGCAGCGGTTGTGGCTGCCAGCAGCACTGTTGCGATGTCAAAAGGATCATGTCCTGCATTTCCCTGCACTGTGTGGCACTGTATAGCCCTTGCCACCTGGTACAGGGACATGTAGAGGGTAGGGGGGTACCATGGGTACCCCCCCAGTGCACCCACACCCCCCAACCTATTGTGGGCCCGCAATGGGCTCCTGGAACAAAAGCCAGCCTTTCAAATGGCGTTTCCAATGCAGGGGAAAGGTTGGCTTCCGCCGGCATCATAATTTGGTAGGCGTAGACTGGCTCTGCACTGTCTCTTTTTTTGATGTCCAGCTCTGCCCAGCAGGCAAGCGTGAGTACTTCTACAGACGGAAAAGTTGCGGTGGGATTTCTCACCCCTGCGGTCATCACCGCAATGCTAATGCGACCAGCGGTTTTCCTGGGTTCATTCGCAGACGATGGCTACCGCCAGCCTGCGGTGGACATCCTATCGCCATCCTAGTAGACCCCTATGTTATAGCTGAGCGGCTTCTTTTGTGCAGTGCTATATGATGTGTTGTAAAATATTTGTAATTAAATAATTATTGTTTGTTGTTTATTAATATTAATCTGACAATTAATTCTGTTTATTCTGTAATACAATATGTTATTTCTGGTTTGTCAGATTTGTATGTTTAAACCCTGTGAATGGATGTATTTGTAATCATTTAGGGGCCGATTCCGATCTCGGTCGGAAGGGCACCGAATCGGGTTCGGCATTAGCGGATCAGATTCGGAGGCTGAATTTCCATCCGGTTCGTACACGGGTCCGGACGTCGAAGTATGATGCGAACAAATGCAAAATCTCTGTCCAAATCGTTTCCGGGTGCGAACCGCTCCATACGTCTCGGCCGTAAGCTAACTGTGGCGCGCAGTTGAGACGTTTCACGACCGAGCTAGTACGATGCTCGATTCGGACAGCCGGATCGAGTCAGAGCTTCCGGCTCGCAATAGCTCCCGGAGTTGGACTTTTGGGGTCCGCATCTGACCCCCTGTTTCCTGCAGCCTTACAACTTGGACACAGGGGGAGACCCATGGGTCTCCCCAATACAGGCATGTACGGTGCGGATGGCAGAGATGTGTACCCACTGTAGGGGGTGCACTTGTCCGCAACTTACCCATTCAGTCAATGGGAGCCCATGTACGCGTTGTACGACCGGCTCCAATTGACTTATTTATTTATTTTATTTTATTTTAAGAGTTTTATATAGCGCTGGCTAGACCTGGAGGTATCAGAGCGCTTTACATGAGGTTCTACAAAAATTACATTACAAGATTACATCAGTTCCAATTTACATCAGTTGCTAGACAAACAATTGCAAGAGCATAGAAGACGAGATAATTGAAATGTAGAGGGGAAGGGGGGAAGGGAAAAGGGATAGGAGGGAGATAAGGCAGGGAGACGAAAGGAAAGTCTGTCCAAAGTCCGGCTGGGTAGGTGACGGTCAAGGGGAAGTCCCAAAACCCATCTCCTCTATAGCTATCAGGTAGCTCCACCGGGCATTGGCCAAGTTCGGTCTCAATGGGAAAAACAATAAAAAAAAAGCATTGAGGGCAAAATAAATGGAGCGTAGAGGGGAGGGGGCATGGAGGGAGAGAAAGGGGGGATAGGGGAAGAGACAACAGGGAGAGACGAAATGAAGTCTGCCTAAAGGCCGACTGGGTAGGTGACGACCAAGAAGCGAGACCACGGCCATCACCCCTATAGCTAAACCAGGTAGCTCCATCGGGCATTCGACAAAATAGTTCAGTCTCAATACATTGAGAGAGGAGAAAAGGAGAGACAAAAATAGAGGGAGGATGCGGGAAGAGACAACAGGAGAGACAAAAGGAAGTCTGTCTGAAGACCGACTGGGTAGGTGACGTCCAAGGAGGGAATCCCCGGCCCGTCTCCCCTATAGCTAAACCAGGTAGCTCCATCGGACATCAGACAAAATAGCTAGATCTCAAATGACGGGGGAAAATTCGCAGATAGACAGGGTGGGAACTAAGGGTCAGGACAGGTGAAGGCAGAGGTCAGCAGCAAGAAAGTGGAGAGGAGTAAAGCGAGGCGATAAACAGGGTGGGGACTAGGGCCATGACAGGTGAAGGCAGAGGTCAATAGCAGGAAAGTGGAGAGGAGTAGCGCGAGGAGTGGTATGGGGAAGGTAGTTCGGCAAGAGGTTCCCATGGAACTGGTGGGCTATAGTTGCCAGCTTAGCCAATGTGCGGGTACTCGGCTGGGAAGAGGGAAGGGTGAAGGGTGTAGGGGGAAGGAGCGAGATGACGACAGGGGAGACGAAGGATGACGGAGTCCGACCGAACCGAGTATGACAGCATACGGCCGCATCGTACTCGCTTGGTCAGACTGCAGGAGTCCAGATCAGTCGGAAAACAGCCATGATCGCGCTCAGTCGGAGTGCTTTCCGACCCTGATGGGAATTGGCCCCTAAATAGAATGTTAATCTATAATATGTAATGATAAGTTAAACATTTATGCTTAATATGCACCTGAGATAATGTTTATTTGATATCATTGCTGTGATTTGTGGCATTTGTATGAATAAATGAATTTAAGTAATTTTTTTATAATTTAATTTATATACTTAATCATTAATAAATAATGTTTAACTGATAATTATCAAAAGAGCACAGAATATTATCTTAATTATACATATTATTTTTGGTCTGAATTGTTATTCTATTCTTTGTTGCTATATCTGTGAATAATTAGAAATAGTGTGTTAAATTATTAATTTTTATTAGTATGTTCATATATTTAAATTTAAAAAACATGTGTACATTAGATTATTTGAATACTTTACTTGAGATTTTTATCTGTACTTTCTATAACTCAAGGGTATTTATTTTGTGAAGTAATAATACATTTATTAATAGTCATTTCATTTTTTACAAATTATTTTTTATTGTTAATGTATTTTTTAATTGTGTTCTGCTTTTTGAATTAAACTAACATTTGTTCTGATTAGGATTGCATTTGGAAGACTGTCCTACCGCCATTGTGGAATAATGTGACCAACTGACAGGTAGTCAGTAGTCCCACCCACCAAATTTGTGATCTGAATGCCTTTGAGTCATTTGTAAACATGTCTATTTTATAAAGGCTTGTGCAGTAGCCTGGAAAAGGCCCGCATCACAAGCTTAAATCCTAAGAGGCATGTTTTTAAACATCCCTGCCTCCCAGGGAAGGCACTGCATGCAAGTATGTTTAGGTGGTGCACCATGGAAGGATTTCACCATTGTGTAGCCCCTGATCGTGACCCAAACAAAAATCTTTCTACCAGCTTTTTAAATTCAGAATACGCTATGTGAAATGGTCCGAGGAATGTTGCATCGTAATCCATTGTGGTGGAATGCAATTGGACCGAACATTGTGCTCGTTGAGGATATTGGAAGATGTTGCTCGTTTTATCCTTTTTGCAATTCCAGCGGACCTACTGCAACCTAATGTGGATCTGGCTGACCGCTTGTACAGATCTCAATACTAAAGACACCAACGCTCCTACCGATATTATAATTCGCTCCATTGTATTTAGAGTTATAAAAAATATGTAAATTATATATTTTTAAATATTTATACTTATTTTCTTGTATTATTATTTTAATTAAATGCTTATGATTTTGTTTTTTGTTATTCTAAATATTTAGGGGCTGATCAGCATGGCGGGCGTACTTTGTCCGCCGGCCAAAGCACTGGGAAATGGTACCACCCGCAATGTATGCGGCGGTCCTGCACATACATTTAGGAAGCGCCTGCCACACTGGCGGGCGCATCCCGCATTTTTAACATTGCGGCGGGCGGTTCTGCCAGCAGTACCCACTGCAAGGTTAAAAATGCAAGTTGTCCATGGGCCCCCAATGGCAAGGACCGCATTCGGTGCTGCTAAGGAAAGGCAAATCCCAGCATGTGTCCTAAGTAATATGGCGGGGAAAATTGGTTGGCGGGCGGTGGGTTCTGTCAGGCGGTCGACTCATTGACCGGGCGGAAAACTGGCGGACGGTCTTTCCGTCCGCTGGGGTCTCCCCGCCATATTATTATGGCGGGGGAAATGGGTGGCGGACAGTGTGTTTTGCCGGTCGGATCGCCACCGCAATGCGGGCGGTGGTAATCTGCCCACCATTGTAATTATCCCCTTAGTTTGAAATGATGTATTTACAAATATAACTTTTTGTGGTATTTATTATTTTCTAAAAACTGTTTTCTTTTGTTTAAGTAAATTAGTCTGTTTTTAATATTCCACTTAGCGGCCTATTCCGATCTGGGTTGGAAAACTCTCCAACCGAGCCGGATCTGTAGTGTTTTCCGACCAAATCGGAGTCCTGCAGTCCAACCGAGCGAGTACAATGCGGCCGGACTCGGTTCGTTCGTATTCCCATAGAAGTTAATGGGAGCTGGTCGTACGACGTGTACATGGGCTCCCATTGACTGAATTGGTACATCTTGCACAAGGGCGCCCCCTACAGTGGGTACGTTGGTGCCATCCGCACCGTACATGCCTGTGTTGGGGAGAGCCTTGGGTCACCCCTTGTGTCCGAGTCGTAAGGCTGCAGGTGACAGGGGGTGCGACGCGGACCCCCAAAGGCAGCTTCCCAGGTGTTTTGCGAGCCAGAAACTTCTGCTTGCACCGGCAGTTCCGACGCATGCATCGTACTGGCTCGGTTGTAAATCGCATTCATTGCACGGAATGGTTTACTTAGGTACGAGACATACGGAGCGATTCGGACCCGGAAACGACTTGGTCTGGGAATTTCACGTTGCTCGCATCGTACTTGCTCGCTCGTACAGCTGTACGAGTCGGGCGGAAAACACGCCTACGGCTCATACATTTTCCGGCTGGATCGCGTTTGGTGCCCTTCCAAGGGAGGTCGGAATCGGCCCCTAAATGGAGTATTAATAGATAAATGTTACCCCTCTGGAATACAACTATTTCACTGTTGTTGCGCTTATTACAGTGGCAACACAAAATGTTAACCCTATATCAAATAACATTTTCCCTAATTTTTACGCTGATTGTAATTGGAAAACTTAATTTTACCCCTCCACAATCAAACTTTCTCAATAAAGTACTATTGTAGGGAGTGGGTATCGTACAATTTACACGTTATAATTTTAACATATTGCCTACTATTAAATCGATTTTATTGTGAATATAATATCTAAGAATAGAAATATTTTATTCTCTAATATACATTTTTTAAATGTATATGATTATGTTTATGATTACATAGAATTAGCAAATCTACAATTCTTAATATGTTTGTTATGTATTACTTTTTTACTAACGTGTTTCATTGTATTTAATAAACATTTTAATACCAAACTAAATTGTTTAATTTTTAAATCTTTTTGCTTATTGGAGGTATATGTAGGACAGTCGAAACGTGTTACTGGATACTATTCTACTGTATGATTTACAGTGATAATTATATAATTTTTTTGCTTCGTTTGCTGAACATATATATATATATATATATATATTCACGCTCCAGGTTGTCCACCTTGTGAGTAGCACGCGAGCAGCAGCTTTATTTATGTGTAGGTGAGGACGGGGATCCGCTCGTAGACGCCGCTCCGTAATGGATCTGCCCGACGCGTTTCGAAGCTCCATCTGCTTCTCTTCAGGGGCTTTAACGGAAGCGGTGTGCGCACCCGCTACACTTCTCCAATTTCATATAACTCACCCGCCAATGGGAGGCTCCAATGAGACTTCTGGGAAGTGTAGTGCGGAAAGCACACAATCAAGTCCTGTATGGACTCCACGAGTGGGCCCGTCCTCGATCCCATGTACGGCTGCTACTTCACTGCCGTGACCCCCACGTTAACGGGGTGGTGCATACTCTGCGGCTGGACTGCCGCATATAGATTCACGCTCCAGGTTGTCCACCTTGTGAGTAGCACGCGAGCAGCAGCTTTATTTATGTGTAGGTGAGGACGGGGATCCGCTCGTAGACGCCGCTCCGTAATGGATCTGCCCGACGCGTTTCGAAGCTCCATCTGCTTCTCTTCAGGGGCTTTAACGGAAGCGGTGTGCGCAACCGCTACACTTCTCCAATTTCATATAACTCACCCGCCAATGGGAGGCTCCAATGAGACTTCTGGGAAGTGTAGTGCGGAAAGCACACAATCAAGTCCTGTATGGACTCCACAAGTGGGCCCGTCATCGATCCCATGTACGGCTGCTACTTCACTGCCGTGACCCCCACGTTAACGGGGTGGTGCATACTCTGCGGCTGGACTGCCGCATATAGATTCACGCTCCAGGTTGTCCACCTTGTGAGTAGCACGCGAGCAGCAGCTTTATTTATGTGTAGGTGAGGACGGGGATCCGCTCGTAGACGCCGCTCCGTAATGGATCTGCCCGACGCGTTTCGAAGCTCCATCTGCTTCTCTTCAGGGGCTTTAACGGAAGCGGTGTGCGCACCCGCTACACTTCTCCAATTTCATATAACTCACCCGCCAATGGGAGGCTCCAATGAGACTTCTGGGAAGTGTAGTGCGGAAAGCACACAATCAAGTCCTGTATGGACTCCACGAGTGGGCCCGTCCTCGATCCCATGTACGGCTGCTACTTCACTGCCGTGACCCCCACGTTAACGGGGTGGTGCATACTCTGCGGCTGGACTGCCGCATATAGATTCACGCTCCAGGTTGTCCACCTTGTGAGTAGCACGCGAGCAGCAGCTTTATTTATGTGTAGGTGAGGACGGGGATCCGCTCATAGACGCCGCTCCGTAATGGATCTGCCCGACGCGTTTCGAAGCTCCATCTGCTTCTCTTCAGGGGCTTTAACGGAAGCGGTGTGCGCACCCGCTACACTTCTCCAATTTCATATAACTCACCCGCCAATGGGAGGCTCCAATGAGACTTCTGGGAAGTGTAGTGCGGAAAGCACACAATCAAGTCCTGTATGGACTCCACGAGTGGGCCCGTCCTCGATCCCATGTACGGCTGCTACTTCACTGCCGTGACCCCCACGTTAACGGGGTGGTGCATACTCTGCGGCTGGACTGCCGCATATAGATTCACGCTCCAGGTTGTCCACCTTGTGAGTAGCACGCGAGCAGCAGCTTTATTTATGTGTAGGTGAGGACGGGGATCCGCTCGTAGACGCCGCTCCGTAATGGATCTGCCCGACGCGTTTCGAAGCTCCATCTGCTTCTCTTCAGGGGCTTTAACGGAAGCGGTGTGCGCACCCGCTACACTTCTCCAATTTCATATAACTCACCCGCCAATGGGAGGCTCCAATGAGACTTCTGGGAAGTGTAGTGCGGAAAGCACACAATCAAGTCCTGTATGGACTCCACGAGTGGGCCCGTCCTCGATCCCATGTACGGCTGCTACTTCACTGCCGTGACCCCCACGTTAACGGGGTGGTGCATACTCTGCGGCTGGACTGCCGCATATAGATTCACGCTCCAGGTTGTCCACCTTGTGAGTAGCACGCGAGCAGCAGCTTTAGTTATGTGTAGGTGAGGACGGGGATCCGCTCGTAGACGCCGCTCCGTAATGGATCTGCCCGACGCGTTTCAAAGCTCCATCTGCTTCTCTTCAGGGGCTTTAACGGAAGCGGTGTGCGCACCCGCTACACTTCTCCAATTTCATATAACTCACCCGCCAATGGGAGGCTCCAATGAGACTTCTGGGAAGTGTAGTGCGGAAAGCACACAATCAAGTCCTGTATGGACTCCACGAGTGGGCCCGTCCTCGATCCCATGTACGGCTGCTACTTCACTGCCGTGACCCCCACGTTAACGGGGTGGTGCATACTCTGCGGCTGGACTGCCGCATATAGATTCACGCTCCAGGTTGTCCACCTTGTGAGTAGCACGCGAGCAGCAGCTTTATTTATGTGTAGGTGAGGACGGGGATCCGCTCGTAGACGCCGCTCCGTAATGGATCTGCCCGACGCGTTTCGAAGCTCCATCTGCTTCTCTGCAGGGGCTTTAACGGAAGCGGTGTGCGCACCCGCTACACTTCTCCAATTTCATATAACTCACCTGCCAATGGGAGGCTCCAATGAGACTTCTGGGAAGTGTAGTGCGGAAAGCACACAATCAAGTCCTGTATGGACTCCACGAGTGGGCCCGTCCTCGATCCCATGTACGGCTGCTACTTCACTGCCGTGACCCCCACGTTAACGGGGTGGTGCATACTCTGTGGCTGGACTGCCGCATATAGATTCACGCTCCAGGTTGTCCACCTTGTGAGTAGCACGCGAGCAGCAGCTTTATTTATGTGTAGGTGAGGACGGGGATCCGCTCGTAGACGCCGCTCCGTAATGGATCTGCCTGACGCGTTTCGAAGCTCCATCTGCTTCTCTTCAGGGGCTTTAACGGAAGCGGTGTGCGCACCCGCTACACTTCTCCAATTTCATATAACTCACCCGCCAATGGGAGGCTCCAATGAGACTTCTGGGAAGTGTAGTGCGGAAAGCACACAATCAAGTCCTGTATGGACTCCACGAGTGGGCCCGTCCTCGATCCCATGTACGGCTGCTACTTCACTACCGTGACCCCCACGTTAACGGGGTGGTGCATACTCTGCGGCTGGACTGCCGCATATAGATTCACGCTCCAGGTTGTCCACCTTGTGAGTAGCACGCGAGCAGCAGCTTTATTTATGTGTAGGTGAGGACGGGGATCCGCTCGTAGACGCCGCTCCGTAATGGATCTGCCGACGCGTTTCGAAGCTCCATCTGCTTCTCTTCAGGGGCTTTAACGGAAGCGGTGTGCGCACCCGCTACACTTCTCCAATTTCATATAACTCACCCGCCAATGGGAGGCTCCAATGAGACTTCTGGGAAGTGTAGTGCGGAAAGCACACAATCAAGTCCTGTATGGACTCCACGAGTGGGCCCGTCCTCGATCCCATGTACGGCTGCTACTTCACTGCCGTGACCCCCACGTTAACGGGGTGGTGCATACTCTGCGGCTGGACTGCCGCATATAGATTCACGCTCCAGGTTGTCCACCTTGTGAGTAGCACGCGAGCAGCAGCTTTATTTATGTGTAGGTGAGGACGGGGATCCGCTCGTAGACGCCGCTCCGTAATGGATCTGCCCGACGCGTTTCGAAGCTCCATCTGCTTCTCTTCAGGGGCTTTAACGGAAGCGGTGTGCGCACCCGCTACACTTCTCCAATTTCATATAACTCACCCGCCAATGGGAGGCTCCAATGAGACTTCTGGGAAGTGTAGTGCGGAAAGCACACAATCAAGTCCTGTATGGACTCCACGAGTGGGCCCGTCCTCGATCCCATGTACGGCTGCTACTTCACTGCCGTGACCCCCACGTTAACGGGGTGGTGCATACTCTGCGGCTGGACTGCCGCATATAGATTCACGCTCCAGGTTGTCCACCTTGTGAGTAGCACGCGAGCAGCAGCTTTATTTATGTGTAGGTGAGGACGGGGATCCGCTCGTAGACGCCGCTCCGTAATGGATCTGCCCGACGCGTTTCGAAGCTCCATCTGCTTCTCTTCAGGGGCTTTAACGGAAGCGGTGTGCGCACCCGCTACACTTCTCCAATTTCATATAACTCACCCGCCAATGGGAGGCTCCAATGAGCCTTCTGGGAAGTGTAGTGCGGAAAGCACACAATCAAGTCCTGTATGGACTCCACGAGTGGGCCCGTCCTCGATCCCATGTACGGCTGCTACTTCACTGCCGTGACCCCCCGGGGTGGTTAACGGGCCCACTCGTGGAGTCCATACAGGACTTGATTGTGTGCTTTCCGCACTACACTTCCCAGAAGTCTCATTGGAGCCTCCCATTGGCGGGTGAGTTATATGAAATTGGAGAAGTGTAACGGGTGCGCACACCGCTTCCGTTAAAGCCCCTGAAGAGAAGCAGATGGAGCTTCGAAACGCGTCGGGCAGATCCATTACGGAGCGGCGTCTACGAGCAGATCCCCGTCCTCACCTACACATAAATAAAGCTGCTGCTCGCGTGCTACTCATAAGGTGGACAACCTTGGAGCGTGAATCTATATGCGGCAGTCCAGCCGCAGAGTATGCACCACCCCGTTAACGTGGGGGTCACGGCAGTGAAGTAGCAGCCGTACATGGGATCGAGGACGGGCCCACTCGTGGAGTCCATACAGGACTTGATTGTGTGCTTTCCGCACTACACTTCCCAGAAGTCTCATTGGAGCCTCCCATTGGCGGGTGAGTTATATGAAATTGGAGAAGTGTAACGGGTGCGCACACCGCTTCCGTTAAAGCCCCTGAAGAGAAGCAGATGGAGCTTCGAAACGCGTCGGGCAGATCCATTACGGAGCGGCGTCTACGAGCAGATCCCCGTCCTCACCTACACATAAATAAAGCTGCTGCTCGCGTGCTACTCATAAGGTGGACAACCTTGGAGCGTGAATCTATATGCGGCAGTCCAGCCGCAGAGTATGCACCACCCCGTTAACGTAGGGGTCACGGCAGTGAAGTAGCAGCCGTACATGGGATCGAGGACGGGCCCACTCGTGGAGTCCATACAGGGCTTGATTGTGTGCTTTCCGCACTACACTTCCCAGAAGTCTCATTGGAGCCTCCCATTGGCGGGTGAGTTATATGAAATTGGAGAAGTGTAACGGGTGCGCACACCGCTTCCGTTAAAGCCCCTGAAGAGAAGCAGATGGAGCTTCGAAACGCGTCGGGCAGATCCATTACGGAGCGGCGTCTACGAGCAGATCCCCGTCCTCACCTACACATAAATAAAGCTGCTGCTCGCGTGCTACTCATAAGGTGGACAACCTTGGAGCGTGAATCTATATGCAGCAGTCCAGCCGCAGAGTATGCACCACCCCGTTAACGTGGGGGTCACGGCAGTGAAGTAGCAGCCGTACATGGGATCGAGGACGGGCCCACTCGTGGAGTCCATACAGGACTTGATTGTGTGCTTTCCGCACTACACTTCCCAGAAGTCTCATTGGAGCCTCCCATTGGCGGGTGAGTTATATGAAATTGGAGAAGTGTAACGGGTGCGCACACCGCTTCCGTTAAAGCCCCTGAAGAGAAGCAGATGGAGCTTCGAAACGCGTCGGGCAGATCCATTACAGAGCGGCGTCTACGAGCAGATCCCCGTCCTCACCTACACATAAATAAAGCTGCTGCTCGCGTGCTACTCATAAGGTGGACAACCTTGGAGCGTGAATCTATATGCGGCAGTCCAGCCGCAGAGTATGCACCACCCCGTTAACGTGGGGGTCACGGCAGTGAAGTAGCAGCCGTACATGGGATCGAGGACGGGCCCACTCGTGGAGTCCATACAGGACTTGATTGTGTGCTTTCCGCACTACACTTCCCAGAAGTCTCATTGGAGCCTCCCATTGGCGGGTGAGTTATATGAAATTGGAGAAGTGTAACGGGTGCGCACACCGCTTCCGTTAAAGCCCCTGAAGAGAAGCAGATGGAGCTTCGAAACGCGTCGGGCAGATCCATTACGGAGCGGCGTCTACGAGCAGATCCCCGTCCTCACCTACACATAAATAAAGCTGCTGCTCGCGTGCTACTCATAAGGTGGACAACCTTGGAGCGTGAATCTATATGCGGCAGTCCAGCCGCAGAGTATGCACCACCCCGTTAACGTGGGGGTCACGGCAGTGAAGTAGCAGCCGTACATGGGATCGAGGACGGGCCCACTCGTGGAGTCCATACAGGACTTGATTGTGTGCTTTCCGCACTACACTTCCCAGAAGTCTCATTGGAGCCTCCCATTGGCGGGTGAGTTATATGAAATTGGAGAAGTGTAACGGGTGCGCACACCGCTTCCGTTAAAGCCCCTGAAGAGAAGCAGATGGAGCTTCGAAACGCGTCGGGCAGATCCATTACGGAGCGGCATCTACGAGCAGATCCCCGTCCTCACCTACACATAAATAAAGCTGCTGCTCGCGTGCTACTCATAAGGTGGACAACCTTGGAGCGTGAATCTATATGCGGCAGTCCAGCCGCAGAGTATGCACCACCCCGTTAACGTGGGGGTCACAGCAGTGAAGTAGCAGCCGTACATGGGATCGAGGACGGGCCCACTCGTGGAGTCCATACAGGACTTGATTGTGTGCTTTCCGCACTACACTTCCCAGAAGTCTCATTGGAGCCTCCCATTGGCGGGTGAGTTATATGAAATTGGAGAAGTGTAACGGGTGCGCACACCGCTTCCGTTAAAGCCCCTGAAGAGAAGCAGATGGAGCTTCGAAACGCGTCGGGCAGATCCATTACGGAGCGGCGTCTACGAGCAGATCCCCGTCCTCACCTACACATAAATAAAGCTGCTGCTCGCGTGCTACTCATAAGGTGGACAACCTTGGAGCGTGAATCTATATGCGGCAGTCCAGCCGCAGAGTATGCACCACCCCGTTAACGTGGGGGTCACGGCAGTGAAGTAGCAGCCGTACATGGGATCGAGGACGGGCCCACTCGTGGAGTCCATACAGGACTTGATTGTGTGCTTTCCGCACTACACTTCCCAGAAGTCTCATTGGAGCCTCCCATTGGCGGGTGAGTTATATGAAATTGGAGAAGTGTAACGGGTGCGCACACCGCTTCCGTTAAAGCCCCTGAAGAGAAGCAGATGGAGCTTCGAAACGCGTCGGGCAGATCCATTACGGAGCGGCGTCTACGAGCAGATCCCCGTCCTCACCTACACATAAATAAAGCTGCTGCTCGCGTGCTACTCATAAGGTGGACAACCTTGGAGCGTGAATCTATATGCGGCAGTCCAGCCGCAGAGTATGCACCACCCCGTTAACGTGGGGGTCACGGCAGTGAAGTAGCAGCCGTACATGGGATCGAGGACGGGCCCACTCGTGGAGTCCATACAGGACTTGATTGTGTGCTTTCCGCACTACACTTCCCAGAAGTCTCATTGGAGCCTCCCATTGGCGGGTGAGTTATATGAAATTGGAGAAGTGTAACGGGTGCGCACACCGCTTCCGTTAAAGCCCCTGAAGAGAAGCAGATGGAGCTTCGAAACGCGTCGGGCAGATCCATTACGGAGCGGCATCTACGAGCAGATCCCCGTCCTCACCTACACATAAATAAAGCTGCTGCTCGCGTGCTACTCATAAGGTGGACAACCTTGGAGCGTGAATATATATATATATATATATATATATATATATATATATATATATATATATATCCAAATTGCCCCGTAAAACAAGCCTGGACCTTGAAGGGCGGTCAGTGCTAACAGTGCGAGGCTTCCGTTAAAACATACATCAAAGGAAAGGAGGCGCACCGACACTGGTTAATGTAAAACAGTATGAAGGTCAGAGGCTTCCAAATCCCAACGTTTCAGTTCTGGACGAGCCTTGATCACGGGAAGTAGTCTCTGGTTTCAAACGGAGCCCACCAGGTTTCTCTTTTTATCTAAGTGAGCAGTATATTCATGCAGAGTGCGCACAGGGAAAATTTTCAGCATTTGAAATAGTGACTAGCGCCGTCGTTACCAATGGTGTGAATGAATTACTGTGCAGCCACTTTGAAATAATAATGTTTTCCCTGAGCACAAATTATCAGGTAAGCCTCAGACACAGTTAGTTTTTTTCAATTTCACAATTTCTAATTGTGGATCGGAGTAGTCAAGGAGATGTTAGCTTGTGAGGGAGATGTTATATTCTGTACTGTGTAAATGCGGCTTATTGGAATATTGCCAATATTCATTTGGGGTGGTGGCTAAAGCAGACAGGGTTGTAGTGCTGCCACGGGTAATAGCAAGACTACATTGCACAGGAGGGTGGTGAAGGTAGGTGAGGGAAGGAGTGGTTGTTGTATGGTGATCACAATGGGGCTAGAGCCTTGTAATGGATGGGGGGGTGAGTTAAATTATTGCTAAACTTATCTTGAATGTCGTTGATCACTTTGTCAAAGATCTCCATGGTTAAAATATTTTGGATGAGTGACATAATATTGAGATCACACATATTTAGATATTTTAATATGGTTTATAAAAAAATAGCAAAAGAAAAAATTAAAAATGAATGAAGTATAACTTTATGTGAACAAATAAACCTTCAAGCATAATAACATTAACATTGAAAAATACAGACACAAAAAAAAAATAAGGCAACTAAAATACCAAATAAAACTAATATTATTTAGACAACAACATTTTTAAATATACAAAAAGGATCATTAAACATATCTTAATATTAGAAAAATGTAGTAACATCTGTGAATACGACAGATACTACAAAAACTAGGATGTATACAGTAGGAACAACATTGAATCACTGGCGTATAATGAATAATATTCTCATCCTTACTCTGTGCAACATTGCTGATAGAGTAAATAAAAAGAAACTGACACATGTTAGAAACTCAATTTAATTGGCAACAATATAAGATTATTCATTTAAAAATTGAGTGGAGATCTTTGAGAAGTAATTTAAACATTTATACGTCGTATTTAATATGTTTAATAATCATGTTTGTTTTATTTATATCCCAAATTAATCCAACACTATATTCAGATGAATTTTTAAGCAAAAACATATAATAAAAAAGAACATTACTTAATAAATATAACATTAAAAAATTTGATAATTTCTTATTTCAAGAATAAATAACTTCCCACAAGATTCTCTTACAAATAGAGCAAAACACACTTAGAGCCCGGATTTCACTGTTGGTCTGAATTGCCTACAACCAAAACCGTCTGAGTTTGTGAATCGACCTTCTATAGGCCTGTGATTCAACACACTGATTTAGGATGTGACCACACTCGGTGCATTTGCAAACTCCCAATTATGGGGCCGATTATGATTGCGGTTTTTCCGCATCCTCCGGGCCGGCGGAAGCCACCGCCGGCCCGGAGGATGCGGAAAAACCGCTGCGGAGCCTCCAAACACCCACCGCCAAATTAGGATGGCTGGTGGGTCTGGAATTCCGTCCGCAGCTTTTCCACTGCGGTCGCCTTCCGACCGCGGCGGAAAAGCTCTAACATGGCTGGCGGTGTCTATCAGACACCGCCAGCCATATTAGGATGGTGGTGAATACATGCTTTTCCGCGGCGGCTTTTACGCCATGGAAAAGCATACAGACTTTCACTTCGGGGGCCCGTTGCGGGCCCCCTGGGTGAAAGGGGGGTGGGGGGTGCACATGGGGGGTACCTATGGTACCCCCCTGCATTTGCATGCACAAAGTGGCAGGCACTGCGCAGTGCCTGCTGCTTTGTGCATGCAAATGCGATGCATGCATTTTTAACATTGCGGCGGGTGCAGCTTGAAGCTGCATCCGCCGCAATGTTAAAGATAGAGGATGTGACCGCCACCCATGGCGGTCACATCCTAATCTGCTCGGAGGGAACGCCGCAGCCCATGCGGACTTCCCTCCTCCTCAGGGGTCGCGGACGGACTCAAGTCCGTCCATGATCCTAATCGGCCCCTAAGTATGTGAGATTAAGCTAAGGCATGAAACAGTCTGTCTCACAAACTCCCATAGAGAAATGGAAGTTTGTTTAACAAAATGCACTATGGAGATAGTGGTGATCACAGCACAATTGTGTGGACAAGTATTCCAGTCTTGCCTCAACTTGATGATTGGTTGTTGAATGTGTTCTCATCTATATCAGTCTTCAACCGCCCAGACTACGGCAAACCACCTGCATTTGCTAGGGTACATTTTAAACTTGCATGAAGTCACACCTGGTTCACACTCAACTCTTACTTTAATTGTATCAGTTCTGAACACTGTGCAGTTTAAGGCTTATCATCCATAGCAGCAATTCAATGATATTAAGTCTACGATACTGATGTTTGAACTTCTATATGGGATTTCGAAGATAATGAATCTGAGGCAGTTTGGCCTCCTGCACCCCTCCCGTGGATCATGCCACATGGCAGATTTAGGGTCAGCAGTGGGACCTGAAATTCAACATGGAATTGCATCAGGTTAATCACACCAACCTGGCATTTACCAACCAATTTGTAACACAGGTTTAAATTAACTACAAAAAATGAACCTTCATAATTTACATAATTAAATATCAATCAAACAAATAATAATAATGTTTTAAAAAATTGAAAAGAACAAAGTTACTGTACTGACCAAATTTCCGCTTTATGACCTAAATCCACAAACAAAATAATAATTAAACAAATGACAAAAATATGAAACAACAAATAAATGAAGATTTATGAGCAAACAATGATTATTTGAAAACTGAATTACTTTCCCCCATCTACCACAATAAAATATTTTCATAATTTTAAGAAATATGTTTACATTGATGAAATAATATAAATTAGCAACAAATATAATGTAATCAATTTTTCTTCACACCATTTACAACTGTTAGCCACACATCTCACACATCACAAACTTTTACGCATTGTCATATTCATTTAAAAAAAAAATAATAACATAAAGGGGCCCATTAGGATCTCAGGTGGATCGCCACCACCCGCATGGCGGTGGCGATCATCCTGAGACCCGTCCCTGCCCGCTACCCATTTCCCCCTCCGCCATATTACTTGGTAGGGGGGAACGCAGCAGACAAAAAGACCGTCCACTGCTTTTCCGCCAGGTCAACAAGTCGACCAGGCAGAGTTTAATATGGTGGCAGTGTCTGTTAGACACCGCCAGCCATATTACCATGGGGCGGATACATGCGTTTCCATGGCGGCATTGCCACCAGGGAAAGGCATGCAGGAATTGCTTGTAGGGGCTTGTTGCGGGCCCCCAGGGACTCTGGGGGGCACACATGGGGGTACCTATGGACCCCCCTGCAGTTCCATGTACAACATGGCAGGCACTGCGCGGTGCCTGCCATGTTGTGCATGGAAGTGCACGACATGCCTTCCTGGCATTGTGGCGGACGGTGCTGAGTGCACCGCCCACCACAATGTCAGTAATGCAGGATGCGCCCACCACTGTGGAGCGGGACCCCCACCCTTATGGTGTGCCGTCCCATTTCATGATAGTATGATGGGCGGACAAAGTCCTCTCGCCATCCTAATAGCCCCCTAATTAGTAAATAATTAAATAATTATTGATTAATAAAATAACTATCACAATATGCCAACAATAAATTCTACCACCAATTTTGTAAAACATGGAACAATTTGCATAATTAAATAACAATTAACATTTCAAATATAACTAATTATTAATACATTAATTTATACATTAAAGAAAGTACACTAAAAAGAAATTAATGTTATCTTTTAAATACTAATAATTGGTTTAATAAATACATTATTTTCCACCCTACTCCCCTATCAACACTCAACCCGCTCTTAAAAAAATGACACAGATAAAATAATTGCTAATTAAATAGTAATAATTAAAAGCTAAATAAGAAAAAAGTTAATAAATTAATTACCACTATTAGCAATCCTAATTTGTTAAAAATTAAATATCATTAATTCAAAATTGGTATTGAATTATTTAAAATCTAAATTAATTACACCATATTCCCCTGCAAACACACAACCCGCTCTTATTAAAATTAGACAAAAAAGATATTTAACAATTAAATAATAAATACAAATTAAACAATTATAAATACATTAATTATAACTTAATACCCACAAATAACACTATAAATGTTAAAATAAAATGTATTTTAAAAGAATTATTAATTTTATTATATATAAATTACCTCCCCTTATACCTATTTAAACTCACAACCCGCAACACATTTAAAATGCAAAATGTTCTTTTTTTAAATTGTATAAGTTATATCATTTGATTACAAATAGTAATAGACCAAAGCAATAATTACACACAAAAAAATGAGCACATACAGTTAAATGTGAAAGTAAAATACATACCACTTATTAAAGAAATTATATTTTGTACAAATATCATTTTTACAAACAATAATATTAAGTTCAATATTGAAAAAAAATATTTCTTACATGAACCTTGATTTTCTTGACCAGTATTTTCCTGCAGTCAATATTTAGGAATGTCATTATTTTACACTTGATATTATTGAAAGTCGACTTTTTCTACTCGATATTCTCATTCTTTACCGTGCTGGATAGTTACAGAAAATTGAACATTGCAAGCTAAAGTTTTCCACATCCCTGAGGAAATTTCACAAAGCTTTGAAATCTGCGAAGCGGCCCTTCATTGAGCAGACCGCTCACATACGCAAGTCAACAGCTACCTCTGTGTATGGGATATCCCCCATCCACAGCTTCTTTAAGGGACAAGGGGAAATGGGTCGAGGATAGGCACCAAACCCCCTATCTGACTGGCATTTTATGACGTGTTAACTGACATGAAAGGGCAAGCAGAAAAAGACATTATATTCGCTCCGGTGGTGATCGATCAGTCACTGCCACAGTTGTAGGGATTGCAATCCCTCTGATGACCTCATTGATCCTGTTGGATGCATGGAAGTCAGGGTATCTGGCAGCTCTCTCTCCGCAAGCCATCATAATCATTTTTGCTATCCTGAAGGGTCAGATGGAGTTGGTCCAGGCCCGACGGGCTGAAGGTGGCAGTCAAAAGGGCATACTATTGAGCCCACATTTGCATTTGCATCATAATCCAGTGCGCGTAACCAGTGAAGGTGTCGTTGGAAGGCAACTATAACCCACATCATAATGATGCCCTATCTGAAGTATTCCATTGCAGAGGGGTAAAACTAACTCACACACATCCTTTCAATGCAACAATAGTGTTGGATTGGGAGGGGTAAAATATTAACTATAGTTAGTGCCAGAGAAGGATGAACTTTTGACCTGTAAATGAGTTTATACTTTCTATTCACACAAAAGTGAGGCCAATAGTATATAAATGTTCGTGATGCGGAATGTTACTATGTAACATTCATCCACCATTGAATTCAGATTCATTAAATGAGTAATACACCTCTAATTAATACTCAATATTAAAATACATTGTAAAACAAAAAATATACATCTAATTGTTAATTAACCAAATAATATCATAAAATATAAAAACATTGAACATAGCTTAAAGTGGTTAAGTAGCATAATATACTTGTAAAAAATGTTGATCTAAAAAATATTGATGAAAAAATGTAAAATGCAGAAGTAATGACTCCCTGTACTTAAGCAGGTAAATCCAAAATATTGTTTTATAAATTGAAATATATATAATTAAATAATAAATATTAAATGTATTAAATTATGTAAATATAATATTTTAAAATAACTAGTGAGTGACTATACATTGTAACAAAGGTAACATGTAATTTTTCTTATTTTTTAAAAAACTTTGTATATAAATACTCCAGTAACATAAAAGCAATTTTAACAAAAACTTTTTTTTTTAAATCCTTAAGCTATTTAAACAATCTTTCAAACTATATTTAACACTACAGGCAGTGCAACAGTAGGAAATCTGCTGGATAGTGGATGGATACAAAATAACTATTCATATCCACAAAAAGTTAAACAATAGGGAAAGTGTTGAATATTAGAGGGCTAAACATTAGTATTCCCACTACAGTCAGTGCAAGAATGGTGAAAGTGTTGCATAGCGGAGGTGTAAAAATTAGTATTCAAACTCCTGTGATTGAATACGTGGTGAAAGTGTTGGATAGCGGACGGGCAAAAATTATTAATCCAACTCAACTCCAATGTGTGCAACAGTAGTACAAATGTTGAATAGCTTAGGGGTAAAATGTACTATTATCACTCCAGTGTGTGTAACTATAGGGAAAGTGTTGGATATTGGATGTGTAAAAATTATTAATACAACTTCAATTAGTGCAACAGTAGGGAAAGTGTTTGATAGCAGAGGGATAAAATGTACTGTTCCCACTAAAGTGAGAGCAACAGTAGGGAAAGTGTTGGATAGCGGTCAGGTAAAATTATTATTCCCAATCCAGGGAGTGCAACAGTAGGGAAACTGTTGGATAGTGGAGGGATAAAAATTACTATAACAACTACAGTCAGTGCAACAATATGGATAGTGTTAGATAGCACAGGGGTAAAATCAACTCTTCACACTCCGGTGAGTGCAACAATCGGGAAAGTGTTGAATATCATAGGGTTAAAATTTAATATTGACACTCCAATAAGTGTAACAGTATTGAAAGTGTTGGCTACCGGAGGAATACAACTAACTATTAACACTCCAGCTTGCGCCACAATAGTGAAACTATTTGATACAGAGGACTAAAAATTAATATTCACCCATGGGTGATTGCAACGTTAGTGAACGTTATGGATAGTGGAGGTGTAAAAGTTAGAATTCATACTCCAATCAGTGCAAAAGTATTGTGCTGCTGAGGGGTTGCAATAAATATTCTCAATACCGTGAGTTCTAAAATAAATATTAGAAAGGTATTAACATCCAAAATATTCTTATAACAAAAAAAGTTAAAAAAATATAAATATGTTAGAAATTAAAATATAAATATATTTAATCTTTGAAATGTAAATACAAAATATTATAATGTGCAAAGCATATAATGCAAACCTTGTGATAGTTTTTAAATAAAATTAAATTAAAAAGTACATATATTTACTTTGAAATGATTTACAAATAAAAGCTTATTTATTACATACATTTACTTTTTATATTTCCTAAAGTATAACACCACACAATTAACAGAAAAGCTGTAAATGAAAATTTTGAAAAAATCACTTTTTTAGGATATGTAATTATTATTTCAAAAAATAGTATTAAATAAAACTCTTAAAAAGCATTAATCTTAATCAACTAAGACTATCGAAACCACAAACCACATTTAAATTTAAAGTTTTGAAATAAAAAGAAATAACATTTAAATTATTTTTCATTTAAGAAAAACAGTATTAAAAAACGAATTGAAAGGAGGTCAAATTAATGTACTACACACCCTTGACACGAAAAAAATGCAACACCCACCCCAAAAATATCAAGAATTACACTAATTAAATATCCATAAATATTTAATATCAACGATCCAAAAATTATAAAAAAATTAAACATGATTCACTTTCCAACCTTAGGGCATATAAACACCACAACCCACACAAAAAAATACATTTAATAATTTCCGTATTTAGGGGCCCATTATGATCGTGGACGGACTTGAGTCCGTCCGCGATTACTGAGGAGGAGGGAACCTCCGCATGGGCATGCGGAGTTCCCTCCTGTGCAATTAGGATGTGACCGCCCCCCATGTGTACCCCCCCACACCCCCTTCACCCCTGGGGGCCCGCAATGGGCCCCCAAACAAAAGTCCGTATGCCTTTCCACGGCGGAAATGCCGCCGTGGAAAGGCATAGTACTCCAGACATCCTAATAACACAGCCATACATGTTAGAGCTTTTCCGCTGCGGTTGTAAGCCGAGCGCGGCGGAAAAGCGGCGGACTGAAACCAAGACCCACCAGCCATCCTAATTTGGCGGTGGGTCTTTGGTGGGTCTGCAGAGGATTTTCCGCATCCTGCGGGCCGGCGGTGGCTTCCGCCGGCCCAGAGGATGTGGAAAATCCTCCATCGTAATCAGCCCCTTAATGCTGCAATAATTATTATTAATTCAGAAATAAATATTAAAAACCCTTAAGCCGTGACTAAAATTAAATACTCAATTTCCGTAATACATTTTCAATGTATTAATTAATAGCAATGAACAACGAATTGGTAATTAATCATAAAAACCTTACTTCACACACTTCACTGCCTATAAACCACACAATGGGTATCTAAAAAAATTACACAATGACCATTATAATTAGAAAGTACTTTTATATTATATTAATATTGACAAACTATAATTTTCTAAGTAATTAATAAAAAAATAATTACCAATATTCACAATATGACGTCTTAATTCAAAAAGTATTAAAAATCTAAATATAATCCATAAATTATAATAATTAAATTACTTCACACCCTATTCCACCATTAAATCAAGTACGCAAACCGAAAGAACAATACTAAAAAATACATTAATTAAATTATAACACATCTACCAAAAAATAATATTATACAAAAAAGGGATTTACATTTAAAATATATACTAAAATACATAACACTATTTAAAAGTTGAAAAATTTGAAGAGCATATATAAAAAATTAATATTGAAGATTTCCATATTTTTAAAAACAGAGGGGCCGATTACGATGGCTCGCTGGTGGAAAAGGGACCGCCCGCCATAGTTGGGGCGGTCCCGCACAACGAATTAGGATGCACCCACCACCCTGGCGGGCGCATCCTGTATGTTTACATTGTGGCGGGTGGCAGCACCCGCCACAATGTAAAAATGCATGTTTTACACTTGAATGTACAACATGGCAGGCACCGTGCAGTGCCTGCCACCTTGTACATGCAAATGTAGGGGGGTACCATAGGTACCCCCACGTGCAGCACCCCACCACCCCAACCCCCTGGGGGCCCACAACGGGCCCCTGAAGGCATTTACGCCTGTCTTTTTGCAGCGGGAACTTCTTCGCAAAAGACAGGCATCCAAATGACCACGGCGGTGCCTGCACTGCACCACCTCCATAGACCCCTTGCACCTGGTCCCGCAAGGCGGGTGGAAAAGGCCCGCCTTGCGGACTACGGCGGATGGTCTTTCCATCTGCCGAGGTACCTTTTCCCTTCCCACCATCATCCCAATGTGGTGGTGGAAATTTTAGGGTGATGGGCGGATCGCCACCACCGGCCAAACGGGGGCGATCCAAATGCCATCCTGCAATGTTTCACCACCCGCTACTTTAGGATGTTTGGGGCGTCCACGTCGGACTGGATAGGCATGTTGGGGGCCGGTAGAAGGCCCACTGTGTGTTGGGGGGTGCATTTGGGGGGTACCTGTGGTAACCCCCTACATTGGCATGGACAAGGTGGCAGGCACTGGGCGGTACCTGTCACCTTGTGCATGTCAATGCACAACATGCATTCCCAGCATTGTGGTGGGCAGCGCTGTGTGAACCGCCCGCCACAATGCTGGGAATGGGTGATGGCACCACCACAGTGGCGGCGGCATCCTAATTGCAGGTGCGGTACCGCCACACACCTGGCGGACGGACCCGCTTACTGTTACGGTGGCGGGCAGACTTAGTCCACCCGCAATCGTAATGGTACCCTTAGTACTCCATATTTATGTTGTTCGACATTTCGTACTCAATAGAATGTCTGAACACCAATAACAAGTTTAAAACAACATATAAATGTATTCATATAGATATTTTTTAAAGTATATAAATTCAAATTCTGAAAATAGAAACTGGCAATAAGTACCATATTTTTTAACATTTATAAAAATAAAAAATAAAATGTACTTAAGTATATTAAAATAAGCATTTGTAAAATTGTTAATACTTAAATAACTTTATACCCTACATTTCTACAAACCCCATAACACATTCCGACCCCACAAAAAAATAATCGTATGTACATGTAACTGAATGGAATATTAATAATAATAGTAACAATTTTGGATTTTTACTATAATAAGTGAATGTAATGTACAAAAAGACCGTTTGATAAAAACATAACAAACACACCCAAAATATAAAGTAAAACAAATCTGCTCACCATGATTTGTGTAAATTTTGTTTTTTAAGTTGTTTTTAATTATAACGATAAATCTAGTGTAGTCCATTACATATCCACACTTTCCTATAACAAATGGTACAACTCACACTTACTACATATAACAAAATATATTTTAATTACATAGTAAACAGAATGTTTTATCTCACTCTTAATGTAATTAATATTAGTACATTTCTAAACAGTCTTTACCAGTTAGAAAATAGTACCAAACAAGATCTAAATCCTAATTTAAAAAAAGTAAAAAAAAAATACAAATTAAATTAACATCTTATGTAGATTCGACCCCATACACCAACAATAGAGACATAACCTGCAACTAAAAAATTAAACACAAATATTTCGTTTTAACAATAAAATAACTAAGTATACGTAAAATATATATGGCCCTATTCTGATGTGGGTCAGAGTTGCCATTGACTGACACCGGTATAGGGCCCCATTAGGATGTTGTGCGGATCGCCACCGCCATGCGGTCGATGGGGATCTGCCTGATATCCTTCCCCACCCGCCACCAATTTCTCCCCGCCATATTACTATGGCACGGGGGACCACGGCGGACAGAAAGACCGTCCGCCGCTTTTCCGGCTGTCAAGGAGTTGCCTGGGCGGAAAAGGGTTTCATATGGTGGTGGTGTCTGTTAGACACCGCCATCCATATTAGGTTGTGGGTGGAAGCATGCTTTTCTGTGGCGGCGTTGCTGCCATGGGAAGGCATGCAGGAATGTCCTGTGGGGGCCCATACCGGGCCCCCAGGGACTCCGGGGGGTGGGAGGGGAACATGGAGGGTACCTATGGTACCCCCTGCACTTCACTGTATAACATGGCAGGCACTGCGCGGTGCCTGTCACGTTGTGCATTGAAGTGCACAATTTGCATTTTTAGCATTGCACCGGGCGGTGCTGCGCAATGTTAAAAATGCGGGATGTGCCCGCCAGTGTGGCCCCCAGGGCACCGCCGCCCTTATGGCGGCGGTCCCATTTTACATCATTTAGTCCTAATGGGGCCCCTAGTGTGTGAACCGGCCAAGCGTAGATCAGCAGTTCTGATCGCCTGAGAACATAGCAAGCACACATAGGGGCCCATTAGGATGGTGGGCGGACTTTGTCTGTCCACCATCCCGACGTAAAACGGGACCGTCTGCCACGGAAAAGCATGTCCCCGCCTTCACCCTAATATGGTTGGCGGTGTCCAACAGACACTGCCACCATAACAAACCCTTTTCCGCCCGGTCAACTCCTTGACGGGGCGGAAAAGCGGCGGGGGTCTTCCTATCCGCCACGGTCCCCCCGCAATAGTAATATGGTGGGGGAAATGGGTGGCGGGTGGGGAAGGATGTTGGGTGGATTGCCACCGCCCGCATGGCGGTGGCGATCCGCCCAACATCCTAATGGAGCCCATAGTGAGGATGCAAAAACCTACATCCCTAGAGTAGATTGAACGGTCTTCAAAAACACGGCGTAGCGAATGTCTCATAGAGAAATGGGAATTTGTGGGATTATCGGCAACGTGTGAAGAGGACCATCGGGTGCCAGCCAGCCAGTACAGGGATTTCAAGGGGGGCACATGACCAAAAACCATACACCTCCTAGTGCTACAGGGTACAAAAGCAACTTTCTGCAAGCCTTTCAATGTCAGAAAAGTATGAATGGAAAATATGTCAACCATTGTAATCCTGATAATGAAAACTCCACCCTTAAGGGATTAGACTGCGTTTCCGACTAGCCAACGGTACACTTAATCACATTGAAAGCAAGTCGGAACAAGCAGGCATTTTACACTGAAACAGCCAACATCATAATACCAAAGTCACACTGTAAAGCTGCCATGTCGGTCTGCAATTCTGCATTCAGAGGCTTAACGTCTGACATTGTAATAATGCCCATAATATCATTTAACAAAATGAATAGTATGTAATTGTATTCAAAGTACTCCTCACATTTCAACCAGCAAACATCCAACATGCTCATGAAAACAAAAAGAAAAAAAAGAAATGATACAATAAACATAAGTTTTATCAAGTTTGCTTTTAAATTTCAAGATAAACATGAATTCATATTGAATTACTAATTAAAAGCAAACCAGAATTTCAACCTTATAAACAAGAAAATGCCCAACAATGATAAAAAAATCCATAAAATATTGAAATTAAACATGAATACTGCTACCAAATATTATACAAAGATTTTTAATAATGCTTTTAATAGACTTAAAAAGATAGTTTTAAATCATTGTTATAAAAAATGACATTTAAAAATAAATTGTTCGGAAGTATATTAATATTTAGGATTTTTTTTATCATGTATTATTAAATTGAAAAAATTGTTAAAAATAAATAAATAATAGAATTTCTTTAGATACATGCAATTTAGGGTCCGCATATAATTTTGGCACACAATATTTTTAATAAAGGAACAATTTTGGAAGTCAATACTTATACAATTACTTATTTTTGATACTTTGTCCCTAAACCAATGGAAATACTT